>NW_028249633.1:0-1300000 GCF_964263255.1 Lissotriton vulgaris
TTTGTGGGTTTTTCTCCATCCCTCTTTCCTCTCTGTTGGTCAGGCTCCGGCTTCTGATTCACACAGCTGTCGCCATTTTGTGAGCTATTCCCGGGGACCACTAGTTGCTAATTTTAGCATTTCCCGGCGTTGCATGGGAAATTATCACACCCTTTCACGTCCACTGGGTGCCAGGGTGAGGCGGCCGCCATTTTCCCAGTTTCAGTGAAGGGCCCGGGGCTCAGGATCTTGACAAGGGAGTCCAGGGCCGGAGATCCGATACTCACTCCCGGAGTACCCCAGCTGTGCACGCAAAAAGGGTTAATTAATGTTCTCTGCAGAATGTAATCAAGACTCAGTTCCAAATGTGTGACCTACTAGTCCGCTGTGTGTGCTGGTGGAGTATGTCAACAAGAAAGGAGTACTATGGGCCTGTGTCGCGGGGGCCGTGATGGTCTGAGGAGGCTGTCAGGGTCGTGACACTCGGGCTTGGAGCTTGCACCGGCACGTGGTGGGCACTCTTCGACACACACCGATGCCGGCAGGTGTGCCTTGAGGCCTGGGTGCGCAGGGCAGGACCAGCAGCCGGGGGTGCAGCAGGTGCACAGGATTGCAGGCAACTCCGCTTACGGTAATGGCATTGGTCTCATAGCGAGGTGAGGGGTGCTGCCCTGGCAGGGACTTTGGGCATTCCGCAGGAGAACCACGCCCAGAGCTACATGCTTTTTATTCACACCCCTACGCTGGCCTGGCTTACGCCGGACCAGCCCACTCTGCTCACGCTTCCAGGGGGGAACATAACAAGCTACATTTCCAGGATCTTCTCTACTGGCTGGGGTGACATGGTGGCGTCCACTGTCAACTACACTCCAAACACCAGTGGTGTATGTCGACATGGATATATGTGTGTGGTCTGCATACTGCAGTCTGGCCATCACATCCATGCCACACTTGGCATTGTGTACATTCTCATTCATGGGTCACTTGCCTCCTTCGCACATACCTGGACCCGACCTCTTCCCACATTCTGCTATTGTGTGGCTGAGATGCCAGGCCGTTGATGGTTTTTGTGCATGGCTGGCCCAGGTTGCCACAGTAAGTTGTGCTGTTGTGTCTGGTGGGTGGGCTGGTTGTTTGGCATGTTGTATGTGAGTTTGTGATGTTTGCATTGCCAGTGATGTGAGTTGCATTTTAGTGGAGTTGAGGTGTTTGGTGTGTTATTTGGCACTTGCCAACGAGCAGTGCATTTCCGTAGGTGCCATCCTGCAAGCGCTGGTTGATGATGGAATGTCGGAAGATGTAGAAGTCATGTACACTGCCTGGGTGGTTGGCGTCGACGTTGATGGAGATTCCCTGATGGTCCACTATTGCCTGCACATTGATGGAATGCGTGTGGTTTTGGTTGCGGTTATTATGTCCAGTGTTGCCAGGGGACAGAAGTAGGACATGTGTGCAGTCAATTGCCCCCTAACACGTGCGGGAAGCCAGCTATAGTGTAGACACCTTGCTTGGTCTCCAGCTGTTCATGCGCAGTTTGGGGGAAGGATAGGTAGAGTGGTACGAAGCTGATGATGGCATCCAAGACAGTTGTGATAAACTTTGATTGGGTTGGCTGTGAGATTCCTCTAACTCTGGCTGTTGTTGGTTGGAAGTTCCCAGAGGCCAACATGTGCAGCACAGCCAACAGATTTGTATGAGGTGTGATATTGGTTGGCCACTGTTTTGGTATCGTCAGCCTGTGGGCAATGGTGGTCAGGATGAGTAGTATGGTTGTCCTTTTGTGCCTGTAGTGGGCAATGACATTCTCTGGTGTTGGGTCTGTGAGGTTGTTTTCTAGAGGTCCGCTGTCTTGACCTGCGCTGCCTCAGTGTTGATCCGGAGAAGGGGGAGTGGAGGTGGGCGGTTACAGGGGAATGACGTACCTTTGGTGGTGGCGGTGGGTGTTGTTGCCCTATTGGGGCTCCGGGCTGCATGATCAGTGGCTCCATGGCATCTGTTGTTCATCAGGTATGGCTCCGGGCTGTGCTCCCTTGTCTGGTGCCGGTTGTCGTCTGACTTTGCACCAGGTCAGAGCAGGTGTTAATTTCCTGCTGCGAACATGCCTTATCACATATTTTGTGTTCTTATCGCAGATCTGGGTGGTTGTTGAGAATGTTGAGGTGTGGTGTTGTCATGGCTTTTTCCTCGGGAACTCCTACTCTGTATCTTATTAGCAATAGTTGCCAGGGTCATCCGTGGTGATGTTTTTTGAGGATGCTATCGCAGGTAAACTGGTGATATGGGCTGTTAGCACCAGCTTGTGAATGGGGCAATAAGTTTATCGCGAATTTGGATGCGATAAAGTGCTGATAACTCAGTGATGGATCCTTGAGAATATACCCCTGCGGTAGTGTTGTGTGATCATGTGTAGTAGGTCCCTTGTGGTCCTCGGGACCCCTTACAAAGTTACATAATCCGTTGGGAGGTGTTTGGGTATGTCTGGATGTGGTCAATAAAGTTTTTGACATAGTGAGTTCAATTAACAGTTGCATGTCGAAGAATAAAGACATATCGCACTGTGCTCTATGTGTGGCATGGTCATTTACATGCTCCCGCGCTGGGGAGCAGAATACATCTGATGACGAGTAGGAAATGAATACACCAAAGAAAGAAGATTGCTCCCCCTGAAAGCTTGCCAAGGCCCAGAAAACTGGTTGTGCATGCCAGATGTGCCTCAAGAAGCAGTTTACTGTTGGCGTATGCGGAGTCAAAGCACCACTCTAGCTCGTACAAACCCATCGAAGAAGGGGAAGGCCCCAAAGAGGAACACAGTCAGAAAACCTGCCAGGAACATACTGGTAAGGCCAAAATAAGTAATGCTGCGCCACCGAATAACACGGAGCCATCGTCCTCACGAAGTAGAAACGCTACAGGCAGCAACAGCCAGGTGTAAGAAAGCACTAAAGGCTAAGATGACCAGGTGCAAAGAAATTGACAAGGCAACGATAACCAGATAAAATACACAAAGTTAAGAGCAGTGAATTACATGTTCAAGAGACAATTCTGTTACTCACTGTCAAGAAAGAAGATGGTGCCTTACCAAATCAGCCTGGGCGTGACGGCCCAGATGTCAGCACATTTCTGACGCTTCAAGTTCAAGTTCAGGAATTTGTATAGCGCACTACTCACCCAGAAGGTCTCAAGGCGCTTGGGGGAAGGGGGTGCATTATTTATCGAATAGCCAGGTTTTAAGTTCCTTCCTGAAGGAAATGTGGTTCTGGGTAAGGCGGAGGTGAGTGGGGAGAGAATTCCAGGTTTTGGCAGCCAAGTAGGAGAAGTATCTTCCTCCCATGGTGGATCTTTGGATGCGTGGAACTGCAGCGAGGGCTTGATTGGAGGATCTTAGTTGGCGGGTCGGTGTGTAGAAGGACAATCGTGAGTTGAGGCATTCGGGTCCTAGTTTGTAGTGGGCCTTGTGTGCGTGGGTGAGGAGACGGAACGTTATTCTCTTGTTGACGGGAAGCCAGTGGAGGTCTTTCAGGTGACCGGTAATGTGAGCTTGACGCGGGATGTCCAATATGAGTCTGGCTGATGCGTTTTGGATGCGTTGGAGTTTTTTCTGTAATTTGGAAGTGGTTCCGGCGTAGAGGGTGTTTCCATAGTCCATTCGGCTAGTGACCAGAGCGTGGGTGACAGTCTTTCTTGTTTCGGTGGGGATCCAACGAAAGATTTTTTTGAGCATACGAAGTACGTTAAAGCAAGAGGATGAGACGGCTTTGACTTGTCTGGTCATCGAGAGGGAGGACTCTAGGATGAAGCCTAGGTTACGTGCGTGGTCTCTGGGTATGGGTGCCGTGCCCAGGGCCGATGGCCACCATGAGTCGTCCCAGGCAGAGGGGGATGATCCTAGGATGAGGACTTCCGTTTTGTCTAAGTTAAGTTTTAGGCGGCTGTTTTTCATCCATTCGGCTACTTCTTTCATGCCTTCATGAAGATTGGTTTTGGCGGTGTTAGGGTCTTTGGTAAGGGAAAGGATCAGCTGGGTGTCATCAGCGTAAGAGATGATGTTGAGGTTGTGTTGTCGCGCGATGGATGCGAGGGGACTCATGTAAACATTGAAGAGGGTGGGACTGAGTGATGATCCTTGTGGTACTCCGCAGATGACTTCGGTGGCCTCTGATTTGAATGGGGGGAGTCGGACTCTCTGGGTTCTCCCAGCGAGCAACGAGATGATCCAGTCTAAGGCTTTTCCTTGTATGCCGATGTTGCTGAGGCGTTGTATGAGGTGCTATGACAGACCGTGTCGAAGGCAGCGCAGAGGTCGAGTAGGATGAGGGCAACTGTTTCTCCGTTGTCCAGTAGTGTTCGGATGTCGTCTGTCGCTGTAATAAGGGCGGTTTCGGTGCTGTGTTTGGCTCGAAAGCCGGACTGTGAGGGGTCAAGGGAGTTGTTGGATTCAAGGAAGGCGGCGAGCTGTCTATTGACGGCTTTCTCAATGACTTTGGCAGGGAATGGGAGGAGGGAGATGGGGCAGTAGTTCTTGAGTTCAGAGCAGTCCGCTGTGGGTTTCTTCAAGAGGGCGTTGAGTTCAGCGTGTTTCCAGCTTTCTGGGAAGGTAGCGGAGTTGAAGGAGCAGTTGATGACATCACGGAGATGGGGTGCGATGATGGAATCTGCTTTGTTGAAGATGTGGTGGGGACAGGGGTCGGTTGGCGAGCCTGAATGGATAGAGTTCATTAGGCGGATGGTGTCTTCAGTAGTGATTGGGTTCCAGGCGTTAAGGATGTTAGAGGGCGGTTTAGGTTCGGAGGTGGGTGGAGTGGACTGTTCTTTGGAAATGTTCTCAAAGCTGTTATGTATGTCGGCGATTTTGTTATAGAAGAAAGAGGATAAGGAGTCGCAGAGTTCTTGGGAGGGAGTAATGTCGTTTGAGGCTGTGGTGGGGTTGGTAAATTCTTTGACGATGTTGAATAGTTCCTTGCTGTTTTGGGCGTTGTTGTCGAGTTGATCCTTGAATGCTGACTTCTTGGTGGATCGGATCAGTTGGTGGTGTTTGCGGGTGGCTGTCTTGAAGGTGGTCAGGTTGTCAGTGGTTGGGTTTTTTCTCCATGTTACAGAAGATGCAGGTCCAAGTGAGCAGCGACCGTCGTCGGAACAGCATACACTCTCAACGTCAGTAAGTCCCAACACAAGTATAATGTTGCTGCAATTTTTAAACCTCCTCTGCCATTCGACACTGCCAAGAAGAAGAATCTTGGTGCCAGATGGACCGCATGGACCAAAACATTTGACAACTTCATAGATACTCTAGAACAAGTAGATGACAAAAAAAATCATAAAATTCTTAAAATAACTTGCAGGACATTGAGTGAAAGAAGTGATAAAGAAAATATCACAAGCTGAAGTATTGTACCGTCAAATCAAAGCAACATTAGAAGCCAAATACAATCTAATGCCAAATGTTGACTATAAAAAGGTACATTTTAAACCAGGCAAGACAGCAAGTTGGTGAAATGATGAATGAGTTTGTCGAAAGACCTGATACACTTATTAAGCACCGCAAGGTCAATGAATTCAGTGATGAAGAAGCCATGGGTCTCAGAGTTATCGGTGGTTGCCTCTTCGATTCATTCAGACGACTCCTACTGAGAGAGACACTCAGTCTAGAAAAGGTACTCATGGCTGCAAGAGCTGATGAATAGGCAGATCGACAGGCTGCTGATATGGAAGCTCGAACAGCCCAGTATTAGTCAGTGTTGATCATGAAAAGTAAGCAGAAACACAAAATCGGGTCCCATAAAATGATGTCCGTGAAGAAAAAGAAATTGTGTTTGCGATGTGGATTTTCATTTGTACACAAAGGTAAATGTCCTGCCATCAGTCAGATATGCAAGGGCTGTTGGAAACAAAGTTGTTTCATATTGGTCTGCAAATCAAAAGAGAAACCAACTGTGTCACAAAGAGAAGAGAAAATGGATGCCAGAAAGTTCCAGAACCATTCCAGGCATGCCCCCAAGGCCAAATTGCTAAATCATTTGAGGCAAGTAGAGATTTAACGAAGTCAGTCGTTATCAAATTCATCTTCCAAATGCTGAATGCAGTGGCTCTGTTGGATTGCTTTGCATTTACAGGGGGCTGTTGAGAAAAAAATAGAAACACTTTTAAAGCAAGACATCATCGAAGTGCTCTACTGGTCCAACGTCCTGGGTCTCACCCATAGTGGTAGTGACAATAAAGGACAGCTCTAGGTGTAGTGTGCATTTGTGTTGATATGCATCAGGCCAACAAAATGATTGAGAGAGAAACACATCCAGGTCCACAAATGGTGGAATGATTACACAGCTGAATGGTGTTAAAGTCTCCTCCCGTCTTGATTTTAACAAAGGATACCATCAATTTAGGCTGGAAGGGAACTGTGGGTACAATACTACTTGATCAACTCATGTTAGTTTTTTCCAGTACAGAAGTCTCATGTAATGATGTGTCGTTAGCTGCAGAAATCTTCCAGGATGTCATTCACAGAGTCATTCAACCTGTCACACATGCTTTTAACTACATTGATGTTATACTAGTGTTTGCTGCCACAAAAAAGGAGCATGGCAAAGCTCTTATACAAGTATGCCAAATTCTTGCTGATGCAGGTCTCACTTTAAATGCAGAAAGTGTGAATTTCACAAAACAAAACAAGTTTGTTGGGCATATTTTCTCTTAGTGGGGAATGACTCTGGACCCTGTAAAAGTACATTGTCATCCACTTGTCCTCCTCAAGATGTAAGCATGCTGTGATTCTTCTTAGGCCTGGACAGCTATTGCTCCAGATACATTTGTGATTTTTCTATGGTGAATGCCCCATTAAGAGAGTTGGCAAAGAATAAAAATTCCTTCCAGTTGTCCTTTGAATGTGACCGAACCTTCAAGAGAATAAAACATGCAATTGAAAATGCAAGTGAAATGGCTTATTTTGTTCCATAGTTACATTCTGAGATTGTAGTTGATACAAGCACAGTGGGGTTGTGTGTGATCATTGCTCAACACAAAGGACATACAAATGCCACGGGACACATTGTGGCTTATTCTGGCAGAAGTCTAACTCAGATTGAACGTGCCTAGTCTCGGACAGAAAAAGAGAGCCTGACTGTAGTGTTAGCTTGTGAACATTTTCATGTGCTACTGTATGGAAAGCACTCCATCCTTATCACTGATCACCAGGCGTTGCTCACCATCTCAGAAACCCAAAATTCAAGATTCCCCTTTCCATTAAGAGGTGGGAATTGCGATTGCAAGACTATGATTACACTACCATGCATAAATCACGGACGGATCAAAACCCTGCAGATTACTGCTCACAAATTCTGTTACAGCATCTTACTGAAACCTCTAATGCGGCTGCAGAATATACCCATTTAATAGCAAAGTCTAGCACCCCTGCAGCTCTATCCATTAAGCAGATCAGTATTGCTACCAACACAGAGACATGCTCACACTCAAGGATATCATTGTGACCTAATCATAGAGAAATCATACTCGACCTCTCACAGATAAATATCAAAAATGTGCAGAAAGAACTTTTCACCACTCAAGAAGGCAGTGTACTAAGAGGGTTGAGAATTGTCATACGTGAGAGCTTCAGGAAACAAGTCATTGAACTGGCACACTTAGGACATTGTGGCATTATAGCCACCAAGAGAGCCGTCAGATTTGAGTGTGGTTTCCTCACCTTGATGAACGAGTCAAGAAGGAACTGAAAGGATGTCACCTTTGTAACTCATTAACTCCCAAGACAACACAGCATCCGCAAAATATATTTGATCTTCCGAAACAAGTGTGGGAGAAAATTGTGAATGAATTCTTTGGACCCTTAAACAATGGAAGATTTACCATCAACCACCCATCATAGAGACATTGAGAGGCTGGAGGATATTCTCGCAGCTTTGGGTATTCCACCCTTTCTTAAATCTGACAACGAACCACCCTTTAACAGCAGAGAGTATAATACTTCCTTAGTCATTTGAATGTCAAACATCAGAAAAGCACCTCGTCATGGCCACAGGCAAATGGTGTCTATGAGTGATTTCTGGGCACCCTGATTAAGTGATTCAATGCATGGCGCTTGAAGAAATCAATCTCAAGTCAGCCTTATGTACGGCCCTATATGCCTATTGGTCAACTCCCCATTCTACAACAGCAGGAAGCCCTGCTACCTTGCTATTTGGGAGAGCCACTGGAACACAACTACCAACATGGACCACGAGCTGAGTAATAGACATTGATGAGATTCATGTCACAGACACTTCTTGCAAAAGCAAGATGAAGGCCTATCCCGAAAACGCTTAGAGTCCCTTGAGACATAGTTTTAAAAGAAAGGGACAGAGTCTTAGTAAAAAAAGAACAGAAATGTAAGACTGATGCTTGTTAGATGCTGATCCATTGAGAGTCGTAACATGTAAAGGATATTTTAAACCCTACGTCTCAGCAAGATCCCTCAGATAAGCTGAGCTTGGGAATCTTGTTGTTCCGAGAATATAAAGGGCCAGGTGGGGTGGTAAGAGCTTCATCAATACAACAATCAAACTGTGGAGCTCCTTAACAACATCACAAAAAAGAGAGACAGATCTGCTAAAATTAAGAAAGGGTCTAAAAACATGGCTTTTTGGGCATTACATAGAGCCTCATACAGTGGCAGCAGAAAGACTTCCTGAGTGTCTACTCCACTCTACTACAGATTTTGTTGTGGTATGAAGTCCTATGCTTGAGTGTTGGTCACTCGCCTGTATCTAGTCATTCCTTTGTATGTAATAGAACGTTTATGAAAGTATTTTCCCTTCCAGCTGACACAGCAAAAGTCCCATACTTTTTCATAATTCCATAATTTCTCCTCCCCTAAGAGCTGAGTATGGACCTAAAAAGGTACACAGGCATTAAACAAGTTATAATACTACCCTAGATTGTAGCTGTAATCATTAGAGATGTGTATGTGAAGTGGAAGACCAAAAGGGTAACAACTCTTTTCTGTATTTGTCTCCCTCCCGGCTGTTCCTGCCCTCACACCCTTTTCTCTCACCGGGCCACATCAAACATCTGTACCAGTACAGCATTCAGCATCGGTGGTGTCAGGAGGTGGAACCACTTGAGCATCGCACTGATCCTGAGGAGCTTCACACTGACAGCCTCACAACATTATCTTCAATATGAAGAGACATCCGTCACCTGCCATTTGGGGACAAGGAGAGACTGCTGGGATTGGACGTAAGCACCCAGTAGCATCATGTCCAGAGCTGTCCAGCATCTGCCAAAAAGAAAGGTAGATTGAAAAAGCCAAAAAATAGAAACAATATAAAGAAATGAAAGGAGGCATTGCTTCAAGGGCAATGGCACTGAAATGCACTTGCTAAAGTGGATGCACAGTGAACAAATACATGCGAACAAAGCGATACCAAAGAGGTATGCCCAGACGTGGGTCCCTTGCTCACACTACCACTGGATTCAAGATAGCCTGGCTGATGAGGATTATGAATCCGAAACTGGTCCCAGGATGCTTGTTTCCGGTCCAGGGAAGACATGTCTTGGCAGTTCGGGCTGGACTGTTCCCATGAGGCACAGGGTCAGACTAATTTGTATATGGCCATATCTGAACTGGGGTGGCTGAGTGAGCTAAAGAATGATGATGGATTAAACCCAGATCAGTTGACTGGGGGTGAGTGTTTGATTTGCTCAAACTCTCCATCCATCAACCACTTTGGTATCGCTTTGTTCAAGCTGTTCTTTTAAGGCATTTGGACATGAACGCCATGGCACAGAGTGGGCAACTGAGACAAAAAAAACTGATGAGCTTGGAATGGACGGGAGCTTCTCATGTGGCATCATGTGGCTGCTAATTCTTCTACCACGCAGAATGATAAAGGCCTGCCAATCAGAGGCAAAGAGAGCATGGTGGGGTGAGAAGCACAGCCCGTGTTCCCACACAGCACCTCAGTGCTTATATGGCAGGGGCCGCATTGTCTCTATCTGAACAGAAAGAGCCAATGTTGCATGTGAAGAGATGTAGCCAAAAGCCTCAGATTAAAGCTAGATTTAAAGCCAGAGGCTGGTAATGTAGTGCTTTTGGGCTGTCCGATGAATCTGTCTGTGAATGGAAGATAGACAAGGCTTTGGAAACAGTGAGGGAGGCAAAAAGCGGTCAGACTAGCAGTCGAGGCTGTATCTTCAGCTATTCCATGCTCCCTAGCGCCTTGTTTCCCACACAATTTAGCGTTAGGGTCTTCCAAAGCATTTTGTTGCAGTTGTATTTACACTTAGCAGTGTAGCGCCACCATAGTGCAAGGGTGTCTGCGTGCAGGTGAAAGATCCCCCTCGCTGTACATAAGAATCTTTCAATGCCATTTTGTCACTTAATACAGTCACAAAATGGCATATTTTTTTAAAGATTGTTTAGGTACAGGAAGGGGGGCCTTCCTACACATAAACAGACCATGGCATTTTGCTTTACCATCTGTACTGCACAAGGCAGCACACATAAAAAAAAACTAGGCAAAATAATTAATTTCTCCTCATTTTGCCAACTTAAGACCAGGTTTTCCCTGGTCTTAATTTTGGAGCTGCCTCCTATTTACGCTGCCCTTGTAAATGGGGGGCAATCTCAAAATACATAGGTGTTGCAGTGGAAAGCTCACAGCAACACCCACGGCCAACCCTGCACGCTAAGCATAGCATGAAAGGGGGCCTTACTTACAAGGCAGCATCAAGCCACGTTAAGTGGCTTAACACTGCTTTGTGAATAAGGCTAAGCCCCTATCGCCACCACAACATCGTTGAAAGTTATGTTACCATGGCAATAGGGGCTTAGAAATATACTCCTTGGTAAGGGCATCATATAGTTGGAAAAAGGTTTGGGCAGAGGAAAAGTCAGTTTTACACCCTTGTCAATATGGTTTTATGCACAAGGTAGGCACAGTTGGACAGGGCTTGAACCTAAATCTGATTATTGGGAAATACACTGTAGCCCAACAGTCTCCGCTTTACTTGGCTTTCATGGATTTGACCTGAGGAAATATAAATTTTGGTCATGTTGTGTTCCCTATCGTGTACCCCACCGACTCCATGTACCAGCTTAAAGAAAATGTAACTTCCCTCCTGTGTCAGCTATGAAGACGCAAACACATTTGCGTCCAATGTTAACATGTCCTCTTTCAGACCCACCCTGAATGGGTTGAATAGTCCGTTCCTAAGTATGCCATGCCAACGTCTTTTTGTGGTGTACTTTCACGTTTTTCAGCTCTGGCTGAGTAGGCCCTGAATTTCTGCCATCAAGCCTTTCCTGGCTTCTGACTCCGAAAGCCTCAGCCCAGGCTGCCTCTGTACCCGTGAACTCTGACTTACTTCCAGCGCGGCCCATCGCGCTCAGCTCAGCCTGCTTCCTGCCAAGACTGACTTCAACCTTCGAATTATCTGATCTGCTCCTCGAAGATGCATTCCTGCCCACTAGTTTAAGTAAACATTCCCCAGCTGCAGAGCCAAAGGGCCGGCCACGCTGTTTTATGCAAGTAATTCATAGCTCCTGTTACCATGCTACCATGGAAGGCTCATGCCCCCACGCTTCTCGTGCAGACACTCAGGCGCTTATACACGCACTCTCAGTCAGTATAGAATAGCTTCTGCCCCAGAGACCTTTCCGCCCAGATAGCTCAGTTCCTACAACATCAGATATCAGATATGATAAAAGCACAAGTTGATCTGACATGCCAGACTTCTGTCTCTTTCCGTCAGTTCAAATGTCAAGTCCCCAGCACCCTCCAGCTTCACATCATTCACACGTCATGCAGCTGCGCGCGCATCCAAGTTTCCAATTTCTGCTGACATTGCAACATTTCTGTTTAGTGCCGCCCACCTGCGACACCTACCTGTGACGTTTCTAGCACACACCTCCAGTTCACGCCTAGTCCACGCCTCTTGATTACGTACTAGTAACACGTGGATGCTGTTATCTTGTCTCCTCTCAGCTGTTACGCCTACTGTATTACTTTCTATGGTGTAAATTAAGTATATAAGCTATGTATTGTCAATAAAATGTTGCTCTATCCCTTCTGACACCCTTGTGGTGGTCAGAATATGATATCCTGGTCATGACCATTCCTTTTTAAGGAATAAAACCCCTAAGAACTCTAACACCACGGACTCTGTCTTTTTTCTTCCGATCTGAGTTATTATTGATTAAGTACTTACCTGCATAGAAATTAAGATGGTAAATTAATTATTTACGTCATTCTGGCGCCCGAATAGGGACCCCTCCCCCACCTCACGCGCCGGTAGGTGCGTTGCAAGCTCTGTCCCCTGCCATCAGTTAGAAGGAACTTACGCGTACCGGCAGGATTTCCTGCATCTCCCTCTGGCCCACGGAGGTGACGAAGACTGCGATCAGTACCCAGACGAGGCGGTGAGGAGTGCGGAGGATCCCGACCAGAGCCTAGCCGAAAGAAGCAAGGTCCGAGGTGTCAAGAGGCCCACCAGGTTTCCGAAGTTTTCCGAAGTTTTCCGAAGTTTTCCGAAGTGTCGAGTCGAGTCCAGTCGAGTTTTCCGAGGCCTTCTGTTTTCCGTGCTTCCCGGTGAGTACCATTGCTGGGACGTATCTAGACGGGTTTGGGTACACAAGTCCGGTCTGCACTGTTTTAGACAGTGTATCTGTACTGTTTAGCAGTATATCCGATGATTTCAGTTCTTGCACTGTGCTCAGCAGTGTATCTGTGCTGTTTAGCAGTACATCTAGTGTAGGGGGGTAGTTATATGTGCCTTTAAATGTTTTGCCATGTGATTAATGTCGTTGTATGAGTGACTGTTTTAATGTGTATTATCGTGTTCTTGTATAACTAGCTGTACCCAGTATTAAGTAAGCCAAGGATTGAGTATTCAGTACTAAGCAAGCAAAATGCCGTTTTTTAACAAGTTAAAGCAGATAGGAACTAGGAAAGGGATACTAGAGGAAGAAATTCCTATCCCCCCTAGGGACACTCCAGGTAACTTTATGTATCATAAACATGGCATAGATGCCATATTGTATCTAGACTTATGGGCCGACTATACTAAACATCTAGACGAAAGACACAGATGGCCCGCTACCGGAACATGGGATGCCGAGTGCATCATGAAGGTAGAAGAAGCATTATGGAAAAAGAAAGCTAGACAATCTCAGAAAGACGCCATAGAATTTTGGCGTAAGGAATCACATAAGCGTACTGAAAAAGCACTCCGTAGAGAAGACAGACTTAAGGAATCAGAAAAAGCCCAAGAAAACGAATTAGTTACTGAAGGGATCCGAGTAAAAACAGAACAAATAGACCGTGCACGAAACAATCTCGTAAACGGTATGTATCTCGCGGCCGAGGGTTCACCTGAGGCCATATCAGAAATACCGAAAAATCTGCCGCCACCATTAGTTCCAACTAAAGTAACTCATAGGACCACTAAAGACATATTCCTGAATTCTTATCTAGAAGACGTAGCACCCGCTTACACCAATCTGCTGTTCGTGCCCTGCCTACAGACAGGGACGGGGGTGGTAACCCGCCCCCAGATCATATTCCGCCAGTACCACGACAGGTTTCCCCTGTTCCGCCAGCCCCACCACTTCCCGCACCTAAGATTGACCTACCGAAACCACGTCTACCTGACCCTACTAAAAGACAAATTCAAGTTCAGATACAGACTCCACTAAAAGATAATGCCCAAGCTTCCGCTTCAGGAGGTGCGACCGCGGGTCTCCGGACCCCGCCATTAACACACAGATTCAATCTCAGAGATATGCAGAGTCCTTTCACGTTCAAATCACCCCGCCTTGACATACTCAAAGAAAATCTTTCAGTTTGCAGAAATGATCCAGTACCCGGCAAAGATGATATAATGATGTTGGCATCACTACGGTTAAGATCTGCTACTGATTTCCTGCTGTGCTATGCAGGAATGAAGGAGCGCCTAGATAGAATATATGAGTTTGTTCAGACTGGGGTAGACCCTGACAGTATTAAGGATGCCATGGAGCGTCAGAAAGTTGACGTTCAGGCACAGATACTACGATTTTTCATAAATTGTCTAATAAGAGAACGAGACAGGCCTGGGACAGATCAGAGTGAATTAGATGCATTAAACAAGTGGGGTCAAAATATATCTGAAGGAAAACATGACAAGGGGACTTGCATAGCCAGTATGTACAAGAAAATTAGAAAAGCAGTGATAGAAGTACACCAAAAGGAGAAAGAAAAGGCTTCCTCCGAGGAGGAAGAGGAACGTGAAGAACCAGAAAAGACTACAGATACTATAGCGTATGTAGGTAAGGGAACTTACCTTAGGAAGGGTATCCGTCCGGAAAACAAGAGAGTTTTTCTCTCTGCCTTAACCAACCCGAATTCTTCTGAACATCAGTTTCAGGAAACTGATAGAAGACTCCGAGAGAGAATGGGGTACCATGTACTCAATTCTATGGATGAACAAGAACTAGCCCGGTCAGCCATATTATGGGCCGAAAATCCAGATATATATAATGATGACACCGTAGCACAGACGTTTCTGAACCTCTCCCCCGACGAGCAGAAATTAGCAGGTGTATACATGATTCAGCACCTCCTCACGAAGTACAGAAACCAACATTCTGATCCAGGTCCCCTACCCGAAATATTAGAAGCACTACTCATGGATAGATGGAGAGGCCTAAGTACCAAGTTAATACAAATAATTCTAGAACAACGACACCGATATAGCACCTTTTTAAGCTCCGAATATGTTCCCGCCCCGCCTCCAGAAAGAAAAATGTATCATATAGAGCGTCTGCATGGTCTTGAAAGTCAGAACCCCTAACGAGAGGTGCACCCTGTTATGGGTGAAGATCATACCTTGAAACGCGTGTATGTTCACACGCCTCTGACTAAATTAGAGCTGTTAGAGATGAAGAAACTAGTCCCGTGTCATGATAAAGACCCTGCAGGTTTTCACAGAGAGCTTAAAGACATGTTACTAATGGGGGATTACACGTATGAGGATATCATGAAAATGTTGAAGGTACTGCTGCCCACGGGCATCTACGAGAAATTAAAGGAAAAGGAATGGGAGGTGGGGGACAAAAAGATTGCATGGGCAGAAATAGAAGACGAAGAGAGTAAACGTGTCCCAGGGGTAGGCCTTGGGGAGAAAACTAAAGCATTACCCGGTTTGATAGTACAGGTCCTGCCAAGATTATTGACGACTAGAAAGGAAGATTGGGACGCCATCTCGTCCTGTAAACAGAAACATGATGAAGATACTAGTGACTTCTATTCAAGATTCGAGAAATGTTTCATTATTAATAGTGGCCTAAAACCAAGTAGCGAGTCATATCCACACCTTTTTGTATCAAAATTAGTCGAGAATTCCCTACCATTAGTTAAGAACCGCGTGTACAAAGTTGAAAGTACTTGGCAGGCAAATACGCCATCCCAGATGTTACAGATGCTCCAATACCATCAGAACAGAATTAGAGAAGAACAAGATCAGGAACAAAAACGCATGAAAGACACGAAGATGAAAATGTTAGTAGCCCAGACGGTCCCAGCCGACGGTCAGAGAAAGGGTGGGACCCAGACAAGTCACGCTACAGCTCCCGTTAAAGGGACATGCAATTACTGCAAGCAGCCAGGACACTACGTACATGAATGCCCAGTCCTGAAACATAATATATCAACAGGTAAAACTAAAGAAAGACCGCATCCGCCTAGACATGACCATGGTCATCAACAGACCTCACAGAACGAACAGCCCATGCAGAACACACAGCCTATGCATGCTCCATCACACACAGCACAGACAGTAGCGGTACCACAGCCACAGCCCATTGCCGCGACTCAGCAAGTTTCGCAACAGATGTACCAGTATGCCCAGTCTGCATACCCAGATTACCCCCGATATACATGAAACAGCCTAGAGAGGGAAGGTGGCTTGCCTCTTATTGAAATTCCTGTAGATCAAGAAGGTCCTTATGTACACAGTCACGTATTGGGAAAAGACAGAAAGTTTTTAATTGACACAGGGGCAAGTCGCACCACAATCAGCCATGATGAAGTCCCAGGGGCACCCCTCTCAGGCTCACAGAATGTTTCCCTTGGTTTTTCAGGACAGCCTATTGTAAATGAGGTATCGCAACCCGTTCCCCTGGCTGTGGGTCCATTATCACGTATTACAGACTTGTTGCTTACGAAATCATGCCCAGAAAACCTGTTAGGAATAAAAACTCTGAAGGCTCTAGGAGCTATAATATGCTGTTCCCCGGAGGGAGTTAGACTCTTTCTGCGGGATTTCAAAGGTCATTATGTCCTGCGAGAGTTTGATATCAGATTGAAAAATGTGCCAGATCACTTGTGGGCAAAAGGCCCAACAGATGTAGGTTGCATGCATATCACCCCATACCGCGTTACACTTAAGGCAGGTGTTGTTTTACCCAGAATCAGACAATACAAGTTACCACCCGATGCTGTAGTGGCTTTACTGGAAATCATTGAGGAGCTCATTGCCCAAGGAGTGGTCGTAGAGACCGACTCCAATGTCTGTAATTCACCAATCATTCCGATTCTTAAACGTACTGATCCCAATGCACCGCCAGTATATCGGCTGGTGATTGATCTAAGAGAATTGAATAAATGCATTGTACCACAGTATCCTGTGGTCCCTGATATCTCTTCCCTATTGACTGCTATTGATTCTGAAGCAACGTTCTTTACTGTAATTGACCTCAAGAACGCCTTCTTTAGTGTACCTATTGACCCAGAAAGCCAATATCTCTTCGGATTCAGTTTAAATGGACGAAGTTTCAAATTTTCCCGCGCACCTCAAGGATTCACAGAAAGCCCCAGCATCTACAGTCAAGCACTGAAAAGACAACTCGATTGTATTCAAATGCCAGTTAACACCGCTTTACTGCAATACGTCGATGATCTGCTGATCACCGCACGAAGTGAGCCCGAATGCGAACAAGCATCACTGACAGTTTTACACTTTCTGGCCGACAAGGGACACAAGGTGTCTCCTTCGAAGCTACAATTCTGTGTTCAGCAAGTTGTGTACTTGGGTCACTTGCTGTCCAAAGTGGGGAGACAGCTCACTCCCGATCGCATTCAGTTAATTGTAAATATGCCACAACCCCAGACACAAAAGGAAGTGCGGGCCTTCATAGGCCTCACCTCATACTGCAGACAATGGATTCCTCAATATGCATTTCTGGCTAAACCACTCATCCAGTTAACGACACAGGAGGCAGCGACTTCGACTGTCCTCCCATGGCCTCAGGAACACACACAAGCTTTTGAAGAATTAAAGAAAGCCTTATGCCAAGCACCAGTTTTAGCGACACCATGTTACAGCAAACCGTTTACACTTTTTGTTACAGAACGTGATAGTACAGCGTTGTCTGTCCTCACTCAAGATCAAGCAGGTTCACATAAGCCTTGCGCTTATTTTTCAAGTACATTGGATTCAGTAGCCCAGGCACTCCCTGCGTGCTTGAAGTCAGTAGCAGCAACAGCATTAGCCATCAGACAGAGCGATTCAATTGTTTTAGGCCATCAGTTAACAGTACAAGTTCCACACTCTGTAGAGGTTCTGTTAAACAGAACCCAGACTCAGCACTTGACTATAGCACGACTGACAGGTTACGAATTGACACTATTCCAGCCACACATAGAAATCAGACGCTGCAGCATTCTGAACCCCGCAACATTGTTACCTACAATTATGACAGATCCAGCCCCGCATGATTGTATAGAGATCATTAATGCAGTAACAAAGCCCAGACGAGATTTAACAGATGTTCCACTGACAAATCCAGACCTGACACTTTACGTGGACGGTTCATGCATGAGAACTAATACAGGAGAATTAGTGGCCGCGTATGCAGTGACCACTGAAACTGAAGTTAAAGAAACACATCGTATTGACACACTGTCCGCTCAAGCGGCAGAGCTTATTGCTCTGACTCGAGCCTGTATACTAGCCAAGAACAGAAATGTCAACATATATACTGATTCCCGTTATGCGTTCGGAGTCGTACACGACTTCGGCATGTTATGGCAAGAAAGAGGTTTCTTGACCTCCCATGGTGCCAAGATCCAACACGGTCCCCTCATTCAAGCATTGTTAGAAGCAATACATCTGCCTTCAGGCATATCTGTTATGAAGTGTAAAGCACATACTAAAGTCACAGATTCTGTTTCCCAGGGTAATGACCTGGCAGACCAGACAGCAAAACATACAGCACTGACTCACACCCAGACAACTGATGTGACAAAGACAATAGTACCGACAAAGTGTATGGCAGTTAAGGATCCCGCTCTAGATGTAATCGATATTCAGACACATGCTACCCCAGATGAAATAAAGAGGTGGACTGAACTAGGAGGGATCCAGACAGATCAAGGTTGGATGACGAAGGGAAAATCTACATGGTTTCTCCCTGACTCTATGGTTCAAGTCATGATAAATACAGCACATAGTCCAGCACATCTAGGAGAAAAAGCGATGTTAGACAGTTTACAAAATCTCTGGAGCAATAAACACTTACGAGCAGCCGCAAAACAGAAAGTGCGTACTTGCATGATCTGTTGTCAGTTCAACCCAGGTAAAAGCGTCCCTGTAGAGCAAGGTGGATTTCATCCTCCCGATCACCCTTTTGAAGTCCTCCAGATGGATTATATCCAGATGAACCGTTGTCGAGGATTTAAATATGTCCTTGTAGTTGTTTGTGCACTTTCCCGTTGGACCGAAGCATACCCAGTCTCAGACTATACTGCTCCGACCACTGCCAAGCAGCTGGTTCGTGAATTCTTCCCACGGTACGGTTTGCCTCGTGTCGTGTACTCATATAACGGACAACCCTTCTCGTCCGAGCTAATGAAGCAAGTTTCTTTACTGTTAGGATACCAGTGGAAATTCCATTGTGTCCGACATCCTGAAGCCGCAGGCCTTGTAGAAAGGCATAACCAGACACTAAAGATCCGCCTTGCAAAAATATGTCAGGAGAAAGGGGTCGACTGGATAGTCGCCCTGCCCGTGGCACTGTTCTATATGAGAATGGTTGCCCACTCGAGATCAGGGCTATCCCCGTATGAAGTGGTTTTTGGCAGACCACCGAATATGTGGGGGACGCCCATTCCTAAAAAAATCACTGATGTTGATTGTAATATGTTGACAGATTACCTTGCCTCCTTGATGTCTGCACTCCAATCATGTCGTTCACAGGTTGCCGCAGCCTTCCCTGACAACACTGATGTAAAGCCGCACGATGTCCGTCCTGGGGACCTAGTGTTGGTACGAAATTTTGATAGGAAGAGTCCGCTGGAGCCCCGCTGGAAATCACCGAAGACCGTCCTTCTCACCACGAGGACCGCCGTGAAGATTGAAGGGAGAAAGGGGTGGGTCCATACGAGTCATGTGAAAAAATTCCATGAACTGAAACCAGACCGAGACTCGTCCACCCCCACCAAAGACTGTGTTGAGCCAAAAGACTTTACAGTTTCTGAACGAGAAAAAACTCCCCAAGAGGAGTACCGGTCGAAACTCCGATCTAGCAAGTCAGACAGTTTAATTGTTTAAGTCCTCCCCTAGGTGAATCGGTTAAATAGTTTCTGACATGTATCCCCTAGATCGAGATAGAGAGAGAGAGAGACGATTCAAGAAACGAGCATATTGCAAATCACTTCGTAGTCACTGCATAGTGACACTATTAATCATGTTTATTCTGAGTATTTTAATTATTGTTGCTAGTATTCTTCTACCTATCTATTGTCCTATTTTCAAGCGTGAACAATCTGCTTACAATGTATCTGCTGAACATTCTTTTAGTGAATTACCTCCACATGAACTCTCTTACAGACTTGCGCTGCGCAACAACACATTCATTAGTATGTTACATCACTCTCATCAGACCAGCAATGCTACCGATTGCTGGGTATGTGGCCGACTCCCTCCCCATCAGAAATACCAGGGAGCTCTGCCTCTTTTTCCGTATCCATTCTCTCACAATGGCTCCTGCGGTGCATGGAGTAGACTGATAAACTCTATAGATGCGGATATTGCCGTTACCCTCGAAGGGGGCTGGATTTGGGGAAACCTGAATTTAGTCCTATTCTACGCCTGTTACCCTAATAGTGAAGGTCAATCTGTTACCGTAGGAACTGATCTAGAAAATGAAGTATATGGGTTAGGCAATTACACAGTTAACCTTATGATTCTTACTATTGAATCCGAAGCTGCACCCGCCCTTCCCGCCATGTCAGTATTACCAGTCACCGGTCATCTCTGTGTTAGAAAGAAGGGTTCAGTACACTTAGGTCATAGTAAATGCACTACTGTAGTCGAATTCACAGATGAGGGTAGGTCCTCATTTCGAGCTAGACGACATTCATATTTTGTTTGTGGCCATACCGCATACATAAGTCTACCTCCAGATTGGGATGGTACCTGTTACCTTGCTTTCCTTCTGCCCCCTGTTTTCTTAGCTCCCCCTGATTATCATCGAAATCCAAATCTAGTAAGCAATAGATTCCGAAGAGACCTCCCGCTTGTCGATTATACTGAAACGGCATGGGAACAATACACAGATTTTAATAAAGGATTCTTTTTCTTCGTAGGCCCCGTCCAAAATAGTAAAATAATACGTAGATTAACTAGAACACTTGAAGCAGTAGTACATGAAACCGCTTCCGCTTTAGGTAACTTAACAGAGGAACAGTCTGCTATGCGGATTGTTGTCCTTCAAAATCGTCTTGTGATTGACGTCATCTTGGCAGATCGAGGTGGAGCTTGTAAGGTCATCGGGTCAAGTTGCTGTGTTTTCATTCCAGAAAACGCGCCATCTGTATACAAAGCTATTACCCGTCTTCATAAAATTGCAAATCTGATACATCAGAATCCAGGCACCTGGACTTGGTCCGGTTGGTTCTGGACAACGTTAACTGCTTGGGGATGGAAGATCCTATCCTTCCTAGGCATTGGCCTAGTCATAGTATTCAGTTGCTGCCTGTGTCTACAGTGTGGGCCAGCGATTTGTGGACTATGTGCCACATCATGCATTGAACATTCCAGTTTCCTCTCAAACCGTCAAAGAAAGAAAGATGAGCAAATGATGTTGCAAGAACAAACTGATCGATTCATGAGGATCGAGATTTCATGAAGGGTCCGTAGGGAACAAGGAGGGAATGAGGAAATATAAATTTTGGTCATGTTGTGTTCCCTATCGTGTACCCCACCGACTCCATGTACCAGCTTAAAGTACATGTAACTTCCCTCCTGTGTCAGCTATGAAGACGCAAACACATTTGCGTCCAACGTTAACATGTCCTCTTTCAGACCCACCCTGAATGGGTTGAATAGTCCATTCCTAAGTATGCCATGCCAACGTCTTTTTGTGGTGTACTTTCACGTTTTTCAGCTCTGGCTGAGTAGGCCCTGAATTTCTGCCATCAAGCCTTTCCTGGCTTCTGACTCCGAAAGCCTCAGCCCAGGCTGCCTCTGTACCCGTGAACTCTGACTTACTTCCAGCGCGGCCCATCGCGCTCAGCTCAGCCTGCTTCCTGCCAAGACTGACTTCAACCTTCGAATTATCTGATCTGCTCCTCGAAGATGCATTCCTGCCCACTAGTTTAAGTAAACATTCCCCAGCTGCAGAGCCAAAGGGCCGGCCACGCTGTTTTATGCAAGTAATTCATAGCTCCTGTTACCATGCTACCATGGAAGGCTCATGCCCCCACGCTTCTCGTGCAGACACTCAGGCGCTTATACACGCACTCTCAGTCAGTATAGAATAGCTTCTGCCCCAGAGACCTTTCCGCCCAGATAGCTCAGTTCCTACAACATCAGATATCAGATATGATAAAAGCACAAGTTGATCTGACATGCCAGACTTCTGTCTCTTTCCGTCAGTTCAAATGTCAAGTCCCCAGCACCCTCCAGCTTCACATCATTCACACGTCATGCAGCTGCGCGCGCATCCAAGTTTCCAATTTCTGCTGACATTGCAACATTTCTGTTTAGTGCCGCCCACCTGCGACACCTACCTGTGACGTTTCTAGCACACACCTCCAGTTCACGCCTAGTCCACGCCTCTTGATTACGTACTAGTAACACGTGGATGCTGTTATCTTGTCTCCTCTCAGCTGTTACGCCTACTGTATTACTTTCTATGGTGTAAATTAAGTATATAAGCTATGTATTGTCAATAAAATGTTGCTCTATCCCTTCTGACACCCTTGTGGTGGTCAGAATATGATATCCTGGTCATGACCATTCCTTTTTAAGGAATAAAACCCCTAAGAACTCTAACACCACGGACTCTGTCTTTTTTCTTCCGATCTGAGTTATTATTGATTAAGTACTTACCTGCATAGAAATTAAGATGGTAAATTAATTATTTACGTCAGACCTCAGCCTTTGATTTCGTTAATCACTCAAATCTGTGGTCGAACCTTTTAGCAAGAGGACTGGGTGATGCACGGGTGCATTTTGTAGCTTATTAGCACAGAGATATGAAGGTCAGAATCAACATTAACATACAGGGGGAGGACTCCAAAGATAAGGACCTTTTTGGGGGGAGTGAGACAAGGTTGCGTTTTAGCCTCACTTCTATTTATTTTGTATATTAATCCGTTCCATGCTCGTGACGGCCAACGGCCGACGCGAGCACTACCTCCCTGGTGCTGCACACGACCGTTGGCCGACGCCACCCTGCCCACCGAATAGAACGCCCGCACCACGGCAGAATTCGCACTGCGGTAAACGGGTTAATAATCTTCACCCTTTTTAGCGGCTATCACTCCTGATGTTGCAAAAAGTCCAAGGTTCTATTTTACCGTCCCTGTTGTACGTGGGTGATGCTGTGCTAATAGCTTGTACACCAAAAAGATTGTGTCTTTTAGTTCAAGGATTTGTGGAGTTTATGGCCATGTTAGATCTGTGTGTAAAATAAGAACAAAGACCCAACTGGTATTATTTTTAGGCAGTTACATTAACATGCACAAGCATTGTACGAACAGAAATAAGGAAACTCACAAGGATTTTAGAAATGTGCTTCGAGCATCATGTATTCAAAAAGGAAGGTTCAGAGAACAGTTGTAACAGCACTGTACAAGGAAACAAACCCAAAATTGGACTTGGTGCATGATATGTGAATGTGACATACGAGTAGCGACGCAAGTGACAATTGGAAACAGCTAGGAAGGCGCGTGAGATGCAATTTGTGCAGATATATACAGTGACTTAAGAAAACGAGGTGGCTCATATAACAAAACAATTGACTTTTTTGTATTAGGTCAGCAAATCAGTTGAGCCAACATGGTTGGTGCGCCATTTAATGAGCTGAGGAGTCGACGACGTTTCGATCCTATTTGTTCAGGATCATCTCCAGGACGGATTTGTATAGATGAAGCAGTGCTGTACAGCGAGGACGGGCAAGGATAACTCAGAGAATCCAGGTAGATGTGGCCTTGTCAAGAAGCTAAGCACGGGCGTTCCTTCAGGAAACTTGGGGAGACACAGGGATAATGGACGCCAAAGTCAGATTGAGTGGAGCGAGCCCTGTGAGCTGATTGAAGCAGTGAACTAGAGTGATCCTCACCAAAGATGTGTGCAGGATGCCGGGTTGAAATAAACCATCCATGCCCCCTGCACAGCATCCATGCCCCCCACAGCACACATGCCTCCCCACAGCATCCACGCCCCCGCACAGCATCTATGCCCCCTGCACAGCATCCATACCCATGCACAGCATCCATGCCCCCTGCACAGCATCCATGCCCCCTGCTCACTGTCCATGCCCCCTGCACAGCATCTATGCCCCCTGCACAGCATCCATGCCCCCTGCACAGCATCCATGCCCCCTGCTCACTGTCCATGCCCCCTGCACAGCATCCATGCCCCCTGCACAGCATCCATGCCCCCTGCACAGCACCCATGCCCCCTGCACAGCCTCCATGCCCCCTGCACAGCATCCATGCCTCCCTGCACAGCCTCCATGCCCCCCTGCACAGCCCCCATGCCCCCTGCATACCCTCCATGACCCTTGCACAGCATCCATGTCTCCCTGCCCAGCATCCATGCCCCCTGCACAGCATCCATGCCTCCCTGCACAGCCTCCATGCCCCCCCCTGCACAGCATCCATGCCCCCTGCACAGCATCCATGCCCCCTGCACAGCATCCATGCCTCCCTGCCCATCATCCATGCCCACTGCACAGCATCCATGCCCCTGCACAGCATTCATGCCCCTGCACAGCATCCATGCCCCCTGCACAGCATCCATGCCACCTGCACAGCATCCATGCCCCCTGCACAGCTCTAATGCCCCCTTGCACAGCATACATGCCCTCGGCACAGCATTCATGCCCCCTGCACAGCTTCCATACCCCCCCTGCACAGCATCCATGTCCTCAGCACAGCATCCATGCCCTCGGCACAGCATCCATGCCCCCTGCACAGCATCCATGCCCCCTGCACAGCATCCATGCCCCCTGCACAGCGTCCATGCCCCCTGCACAGCATCCATGCCCCCCTGCACAGCATCCATGCCCCCTGCACAGCATCCATGCCCCCTGCACAGCATCCATGCCCCCTGTACAGCATCCATGCTCCCTGCACAGCATCCATGCCCCCTGCACAGCATCCAAGCCCCCTGTACAGCATCCATGCCCCCGGCACCCCATCCATGCCCCCCTGCACAGCATCCATGCCCCCTGCACAGCATCCATGCCCCCTGCACAGCATCCATGCCCCCTGCACAGCGTCCATGCCCCCTGCACAGCATCCATGCCCCCCTGCACAGCATCCATGCCCCCTGTACAGCATCCATGCCCTCGGCACAGCATCCATGCCCCCTGCACAGCATCCATGCCCCCTGCACAGCATCCATGCCCCCTGTACAGCATCCATGCCCCCTGCACAGCATCCATGCCCCCTGCACAGCATCCATGCCCTCGGCACAGCATTCATGCCCCCTGCACCGCATCCATGCCCCCTGTACAGCATCCATGCCCCCGGCACCCCATCCATGCCCCCCTGCACAGCATCCATGCCCCCTGTACAGCATCCATGCCCCCGGCACAGCATCCATGCCCCCTGCACAGCATCCATGCCCCCTGCACAGCATCCATGCCCCCTGCACAGCATCCATGCCCCCTGCACAGCATCCATGCCCCCTGCACAGCATCCATGCCCCCTGCACAGTATCCATGCCCCCCTGCACAGCATCCATGCCCCCCTGCACAGCATCCATGCCCCCCTGCACAGCATCCATGCCCCCCTGCACAGCATCCATGCCCCCTGCACAGCATCCATGCCCCCCTGCACAGCGTCCATGCCCTCTCCTTCCGTGGGTGCCTGCAGTGGTGCACCGAGAAGGGGATCATAGAACCTGCAGGGGATGCCAACACTCCACGTGGTACTCTGACCCACTAGATTTAATATAAAATAGATGTGTGTGTAGTAGTGCTTTGCAATTTAGTGACCTTAAGTGTGTATATAATTTTCGGTCACTGTTGTTTTGCCTGAAAATGTCTGTGCATTATTTCTGTTTTTTTTAATGTTTTCTTAGATTTTATCCCTTGTTAGATTACCCAGGCAGGGGTTACTTTCTTAAAAATTTGATATAAATAAAATACACTTCATCTCTAACTTGACAATTCCTTGGCGTTATTGTTCACCAAGTAATATAATTTTTTAATAATATTTTTTACAGACCTCGGTTCCTTTAACTCGACTGGCAGTAAGGCAGTGCGGCATCACAGTGAGCTGAAAGTAAAGTTCTACTGACCTGAATCTTCTGGGCTCCCTCATTCTGTGCATGAGGTTCACTACACATGTGGTACAAGTCCCTGCACTTCATACTTCTGCTCCTGCGTCTTCATCACTGTGTGCCACTCAGACACTGACCTCAAACCATGATAGATCTGGGGGTCTCTAGTTGGCAATTGTTATCACATTTGCCCAAATAGGGACCCTTTCTTCTAAGTCAGGATAGGGGGATTAAACTCCTTAATAAACCCTGCTCACCCCCTTGATAGCTTGGCACGAGCAGACAGGCTTATCTCAGAGGCAGTGTGTTAAGCATTTGTGGATATACACAGTAATACAGTGAAAACACTACAGATGGACAGAACACAGGTTTTATTAAAATAAGTATTCTTTATATAGACTTAAACACAAGACCACAAACGACCAAATTCCACAGTACTATACTTAAGGTTACTTAAAAGATGATTAAAGTCTCTTAATTCAAGTTGTTGGTAAATGCGACAAAGTTCTCAACAAAGTACCTGGATGTGTAACGTAAAGTAAACAAAAGGTTTGCAAAAGGCGAGATGAGTCTGTTCCGTGATCTCGGGGAACAGTTGCTTCCTTCCTCAATGCTTGCGCAGAGTAGGGGACTCGTCGTGAGCCTTAACTGAGCGAAGGTGATGCGTAGATTCTCGGCTTGCGGGCCTGTTGCGGTGCGCAAGATGGCGCCTTGATGCGATGCGATGATCCAGTTGCGATGCGAGAAGATGGCGCCCTTGATGCAGTGATGCGATGACGCCCTGGCAGCCTTGCAACTACTCTGTACTTTGAAGCCGTGACAGGCCCTGCGACACGCTTCTCCGGTGATGCGATGGCGACTCTCTCGATGTTGTCACGCTTCTCTAGTGATGCGACAGCAGGCAGCTTCGATGAACCCACGCTTCCAGGGAGATGCGGCGAAGGCTCGCTTCCCCGGTGTTGCGATGATTTAAGCTGCGGCAGTGACACGCTTCTTCTGGATGCATCGCGCTTCCAGCTCCCAGCGGCACGCAAGTGACTGGAGTCAGAATTCCCAGCGAGGAAATTCAGGAGGGAGCTGGAGATGAAGTCTTTTGGCCCTGAGTCTTCAGCAGGAGGCAAGCACAGTTCAAGCCCTTGGAGAATATTCTGTAGATGAAAGTCTGTTACGCTGGGGGGTCGGCTGGGGTTCAGTTATGGGCAACAGGCGGGCTCGTGGTAATGAAGGTTTTATTGCAGTAAACCAGTGATCAGTACAACTCTTCCTAATCGGGTTAAATCTCCTTGGGGATCTACTCCTGCTACGCCTTCGTCGTGTGACCTTCTCCTTCTCTCGGACCCCTTCCGGGCTTCGAGGGGGTGATTCTTCCCCGTCTGAGTCCGTCGCTGCGAGTGCAGGGTTCTCGTTCCCCAGAAGGCAAAAAGAGAACAAGAGAAGTATCAGATATCTGTACGAGATCTCGATGTCAGGGTAAGGGAGTGAGGGAAACCACCGGTGCTCTGATTTACAAAGGTGCACTATCGTGAGTGGGAGGGGCGTGTGCACAGGGTAGGGGTCCCGGGATGTTAGGTTTCCCGTGGTCTGGTACCTAATGTACCTCGAAGATCCACCCAGCCCCGCAATCGGTCACGCACCTGTGAAAGCCACGCACCTCCCCTGGGTGAGTGGCTGGGCGGCTCGCGGGAACGGTGGCCTCCTGGCTTCTCTCCGTCCGTAGCAGGCGCCGACTCTGCTTCCTGAAGGTGACTCTCCGTCTCTCCCCCGGCCTCTGATGTCCCACGCCGCTCTCGTCCTCCGCCTCTCTTACTCTCTACTGCTTCCTCCGATCTCTTGCTTCTCTCGCCGTCCTCTCCTCCTGTCTCCGTATTCTCCTCGCACTCCGTCCTCTCCTCTCCTTCCTCCTCCGTCCTCCGGGTGATCAAGCACACCTGGGCCTCGGGGCGGACTCCTTTTGACGGAAATGAGTAGTATGCCGACTCCTCCCATTCTGCCTCTTGCCATGAGTTAAAGGGCCAGTCCTCGCCAGCATTATCAGCAATACCGGTTTCGGTGTCCTGAGAGGGGAGAGAGACAGGGGAGTATGGTAAAAGTACATTGTTGTCCATATCCCCGGAGTCCCACCTGTCACAATGCATTCTGGTAGTTGTAGGCGGAGGTGTCGGTCCGGTGACTGGGGACCTCGTGTACACCCCGTTACACACCTCCCCCCTAGGATGCTCCCGATCGGGGAGCGGATGTCGCGAGAGGAAGTCCGCACTTACATTCTCCGTTCCTTTTGTGTGTCTGACGGTAAATGAGTAGGGCTGTAACGCTAGGAACCACCTCATTACACGTGCGTTATTTGATTTATTACGGGCCATCCACAAAAGGGGAGCATGGTCTGTGTACAGATCGAACGGGTGCCCCTCCAAGTAATATGCAAGTTTCTCAACTGCCCACCTGACCGCCAAACACTCCTTCTCAATAGTAGCGTATTTCAACTCCCTCGGGAAAAGTTTACGACTCACATATACAATGGGGTGCTCTAGACCATCCGCCCCTTTTTGAGACAACACCGCCCCAATCCCATACTCCGAGGCATCTGTATGAAGGATAAAGGGAACTGAGAAATCGGGGGAAGTTAACACCGGGGTGGAGGTGATGAGGCGTTTCAATTGCTGAAAGGCAGTGTACATGGAGTCGGTAGGGCGGATAAGGGTACCTGATTTACCTGGGTTACGTAAGGCGTCAGTAAGGGGGGCTGCTATGTCGGCAAACGAAGGGATAAACCTACGGTAATAACCCACTAAGCCCAGAAACGCCCTCATCTCTTTTCGGGTGGTCGGGAAAGGGGTATCGGCAATGGCCCTTACCTTCTCAATTTGAGGCTCTATCACACCGTGGCCCAACATGTACCCAAGGTATTTCACTTTCTGGAAAGCGATCTTAGATTTTTTTGCGTTGAGCCTGAGACCGGCGTTCTCCAATGCCAGAAAGACCCTGTGCAGATGCTGTAGGTGGTCTTCCCAGGATTTACTATGTATCACAATGTCATCCAAATAGGCTGCTGCGATGGAAGAGACCGGGGCCAGAACGGTGTTCATGAGTCTCTGAAATGTAGCAGGGGCTCCATGTAACCCGAAAGGGAGGACAGTAAACTCGTAGTGCCCTGTATCTGTACTAAAGGCGGTTTTCTCTTTATCTTCCTCCCTCAAGGGCACCTGCCAATATCCCTTCGTTAAGTCCAGGGTCGTGATGTATCTTGCTTCTCCCAGTTTTTCTATCATTTCGTCGACTCGCGGAATTGGGTATGCATCGAACTCCGAGATGTCATTAAGCGCCCGAAAATCCATACAGAATCGTCGACTTCCGTCGGGTTTGGGGATCATCACGATGGGACTTGACCACTGGCTCGTAGATGGTCTGATTACCCCCAGGTCTAACATGTCTTTCACTTCCTTCCGGATGGCTGCTCTCCTTGCTTCTGGGACCCTGTAGGGTTTCATCTGTATGGTTTTTCCAGGAAGGGTCTTGATACAATGTTCTGCCATCGTCGTTCGGCCGGGTTGATCCGAGAACAGGCTCTCGGGTCGTTGTAGGAGCTGTATTAGGTCGTCGTTTTGGGTTTGTGTTAAGTCTTCATTTATGATCAGCTGCTCTCTTGTGGTGTTGTTCTCCCCAGGAGTACTGGTGGCCACCTGTACATCAGTGGGGGGTCTTCCGAGCCATTTCTTAAGCATATTGATATGGTAGGCTTGTGTCCTCTTTGTGCCGATCTGTAAGGTGTAGGTGGTTTTACCTATCGTCCCCACCACTTTGTAGGGTCCTACCCAGGAAGCCTTAAACTTTTGTGTTGACGATGGCAGGAGTACCAGGGCCCAGTCTCCTTCCTTCAATTGTCTCCATTTTTTTCCTTTGTCGTAGGCTTTCTTTTGTCTTTGTTGACTGTCCTCTAGATGGGTGTAGGCCAAGTCTCCCAGCTTTCCCAACTTGCTTTTGAGACTATGGGCATATTCCAAGGCGGAAGTGGTTTCTTCGGGAATCTCATTTTCCCAGGCGTCCTTTGTCATTTCCATCAACGATCTGGGCTGTCTTCCATACAAAAGTTCAAAGGAGGATACTCCCAGGCTACTTTGCCGTTGTCCCCTGATGACATAGAGAGCCAGAGGAAGTAGTTGATCCCACTCGTTGCCGTTGACTTCCATCATTTTTCTTAAGGTGGTCTTTAGGGTGCGATTATATCTCTCCACTAACCCATCCGTTTGTGGGTGGTATACGGAGGTTCTGATTTGATGGACGTCCAGGTTTTTGCATACTTCTTTCATCAATCGTGATACAAAGGGGGTTCCCTGGTCGGTCAGGATTTCTTTGGGGAACCCCACTCTGCTAAACAATTCTATCATTTTGTCGGCGACCTGTCGGGTAGTAGTGGCTGTTAGTGGGAAGGCCTCAGGAAACCTCGTGGCGTAATCCACAACCACCAATACGTACTGGAATCCTTTCTTGGTTTTGGGTAAAGGGCCGATGATATCCATTCCTACTCTCTCGAATGGTTTGCCGATGATGGGAAGAGGCTGTAAAGGTACTGCTTGGGGTCTGGTCATGTTCTTCCTCTGGCACACGCTACATTCCTGGCAGTATCGACTAGCGTCCTTGTAGATGCCGGGCCAATAGAAATATCGCAGTATATTCTGCGTAGTCTTCTCTGATCCTATGTGCCCGGCCACTAGATGACTATGTGCAAAGAATAGTATCTGGTCCCGGAATGAGAGGGGAACCAGGAGTTGGCCTTCTTCCTCCTCTTTACCCTGTCGGTACAGTAGGTCATGATGGATTACAAAACGGGGATACCTTGGTTGGGGATTGTCACCATCCTGGTGAGCCTGTTCCCAAGCGTTGAAGAGGGAGGGATCGTTGATCTGGGCAAACTTAAAACTCCGGTCTAGTACCCAGGGCTCGGGTGACAAAAGAGCTGGTTTGGGGGACATAGAGTGGATCTCGTGTTTTTGTAAGCTGTGTCTAAACCAATGGAGGAACCGGGGGTTGTCTGTCCCTATGATTAAATCTTCTGGAAGGGCGCTAAGGACTCCTACCCGTATCAACTGCTGGGGGCCCTTCGGGGTAATTATGGGGACCTGAGCCAGAGGGTAGGTTTTGACATCCCCGTGTACACATCGGATGGCTACTAATTGTCGGGGTAAGTACTGGGATTTAGCTACGTGTTTCGTTTGTATGACCGACTGCCTACAGCCTGAATCTAGCAGTGCCTGGATGGAGGACCCGTTCACCTGTACACTTACTCTGTACGTGCTCCCCATCTCCGCTGAGTAGAGAACAGCCCGGGGCAAGTATCCCACTTCCATGGGCTCCTCTGGAGGTCTTTTGGTGGGGCAAAACCGGGCAATGTGTCCCCAGTTACCACACTCGAAACATTGTGGCCCTGCAGAGGTGGGGGTCTCAGGTTTCCAGCCTCGGAGCTTCGGGGGATCCACAGGGCGGGATGGAGGGGGTCGCCTGTCTGTCTTTACCGGTGGTTTGTGGACACGATCCGGCTCCCACCCGGATGAGCGGGGCTGGGCCCTCGTGAAGTTGGTTGCCATGTCGACTGCTTCTGCAGTAGTCAGGTTGGGGTGTTGTCTGAGCCACCTCTGGGTAGCGAAAGGCAGCGCCTCTAGATATTGTTCCAGATATATTCTATCCATGATTTCTGCCTTAGTGCTTGTGGCAGGGGTCAACCACTTGTCCGCGGCCATTTTCAATCTCACAAATAGAGTCTTGGGGTTCTCCCCGGGAACACCACGTTCCTTCCTAAACCGGAGTCTATAGGCTTCATGGTCCAGTCCTAAATGATCTAGGATAAACTTCTTTACGTCCTCATAGGGAGTATCTCCATTTGGGTTGGCAACCTGGTAGGCTGCTTGGGCTTCTCCAGACAGGAGCGGAGCTAAAAAGAAAGGCCATTTGCTGATGGGCCACCCACAGGCCCTGGCAGCCCTCTCAAAATTGAGCATGAAGGAATCCGGGTCATCCCCTTGATGGTATTTCTGAAGGGACACCGCTGAAGTGCCATGTGGTATAGGTTGCGCCTCTCTGACCGTCCCTGTAGTCCCCGGATTCACCCATACTTGCTGGGTTTCCTCTTTAGAGGCTAGGGCCTTGTTCATTATCTCGCGGTCAGCCTGTGCTGAGGTTAACTGTTGCTCGGCCACCCATCCAAGCTTCTCCTGTCCTTTGATTAGCTGCTGTATGAGGGTCTCCATCTCTGTATCGAGGGTTAAGCTGCCCGCATTCTCCACCACTGTTACGCTGGGGGTCGGCTGGGGTTCAGTTATGGGCAACAGGCGGGCTCGTGGTAATGAAGGTTTTATTGCAGTAAACCAGTGATCAGTACAACTCTTCCTAATCGGGTTAAATCTCCTTGGGGATCTACTCCTGCTACGCCTTCGTCGTGTGACCTTCTCCTTCTCTCGGACCCCTTCCGGGCTTCGAGGGGGTGATTCTTCCTCGTCTGAGTCCGTCGCTGCGAGTGCAGGGTTCTCGTTCCCCAGAAGGCAAAAAGAGAACAAGGGAAGTATCAGATATCTGTACGAGATCTCGATGTCAGGGTAAGGGAGTGAGGGAAACCACCGGTGCTCTGATTTACAAAGTTGCACTATCGTGAGTGGGAGGGGCGTGTGCACAGGGTAGGGGTCCCGGGATGTTAGGTTTCCCGTGGTCTGGTACCTAATGTACCTCGAAGATCCACCCAGCCCCGCAATCGGTCACGCACCTGTGAAAGCCACGCACCTCCCCTGGGTGAGTGGCTGGGCGGCTCGCGGGAACGGTGGCCTCCTGGCTTCTCTCCGTCCGTAGCAGGCGCCGACTCTGCTTCCTGAAGGTGACTCTCCGTCTCTCCCCCGGCCTCTGATGTCCCACGCCGCTCTCGTCCTCCGCCTCTCTTACTCTCTACTGCTTCCTCCGATCTCCTGCTTCTCTCGCCGTCCTCTCCTCCTGTCTCCGTATTCTCCTCGCACTCCGTCCTCTCCTCTCCTTCCTCCTCCGTCCTCCGGGTGATCAAGCACACCTGTGCCTCGGGGCGGACTCCTTTTGACGGAAATGAGTAGTATGCCGACTCCTCCCATTCTGCCTCTTGCCATGAGTTAAAGGGCCAGTCCTCGCCAGCATTATCAGCAATACCGGCTTCGGAGTCCTGAGAGGGGAGAGAGACAGGGGAGTATGGTAAAAGTACATTGTTGTCCATATCCCCGGAGTCCCACCTGTCACAATGCATTCTGGTAGTTGTAGGCGGAGGTGTCGGTCCGGTGACTGGGGACCTCGTGTACACCCCGTTACAAAGTCCTTACAAAGTTCCTTCTCCTTTCCCTTGGCAATGAAGCAACCACTGCAGGCCAACCGAACAAACACACACTGGCAGGGGGCAGTACAACTCCTGCAGCTTCCTTGGTTCTTCTCCTTAGCAGAAAGGTTTCTTGTTCGAGAAGTGATCTAATTTCTTGGGAGCAGGGTCCCAATATTTATACCCCAAAATCCTTTGTTCTCTGAAGGCAGAGAGGCCTCTGCCTAGTCCAAACCAGTTCCTGAGCACTCTGTTTACATGACTCTCTTCTTCCTTTCACTGTGCAGGGCAGAGACATCAGTCGCCCCACAGGAGGTGGAGCCAGCACAGGGGAGGGAAGATACAGCTCTGGAGCACTTTGTTGACAAGATTCCTTCTCTCATTTCACAGTGCAGGGCCGAGACACCAGAAAAGCCACAAGGGGTGGAGCCAGCATTGTAGAAGGAAGTCCCAACCCTATTCAGGTCCCCGGTGCAACTCCACCCTCCCATATAGAAGTAGATCTCCCTATTCACCACTGGGCTGTCCCAGCCTGTCTCCTGGAATTCCCCAGCCCGGTCACTCACAAACCCATACAAGGAATACACAACCCAGCAGAGGCAGGCTCAAATTGTTAGGCAACCAAATACCTGCTTTCTAAAGGTGGTATTTGCAAACACGGAATATTAAAATAAACTTTACTAAAATATGTATTATATTATTCTGAGTTCAGGCATACTAAATTCGAATTTCTACCATGTTCCCTGAGTCAGTTAGGATTGTAAGAATGTAACAATCTTATCTGCCCATACTGGCCTATGAGAACAAGTAGCCTTCAATAGTGAAAAACGAAAATGGCTTCAATTCACTATTAGAACATGCTAAACACATCAGAGCATGTCCTACCTTGTACTTACAATGCACCCTGGCCTTGGGCCTACCATAGGGGTGTCTAATATGAAGCAACGGGAAGGTTTAGGGACTGGCAACTTGACCAAGTTGACATGGCAGTACTAGACTGCATACAGGCTTTGTAATGGCAGGCCTGAGACACACTTTACAATCTGCTTCTGTGGGTGGCACAACCAGTGCCACAAGCCCACCAGCAGATTTGATTTACAAGCCCTGGGCATACATGGTGCACTGTACTAGGGGCTGAAGGATAAATCAAATAACCCAATCATGGAATAACCAATCAGTACATTATTTAATATAGGGAGCACTTGCACTGCTGCACTGATTAGCAGTGGCACAGTGCCCAAAGCATAAATCCAGCAAAAACATATCAAAACAGAGGAGGCAATGCGTCAAAATGGAAGGGAGACTCATGCCAATGATGCCAGGTCTAACAAAGCCGGATGTATGACGTTACAACGCATACTTTTACAACGCATACCTTTACAACACATTTTTGACAATGCAACATCCTTTACAACGCATTCCATTACAACGCATGCCATTGCAACTAATTTTAAAAAAAATTACCTTTACAACGCATTCCATTACAATGCAAACAACCTTTACAACGCATACCATTACAACGCATACCATTACATTGCATGTTTGGTAAGTATTAGATAGTGGACGGGTAAAAAATACTATTCTAACTCCAGGGGGTGCAACAGTAGGGTAAGTGTTGGATAGTGTAAGGGTACTATGCGTTGTAATCGTATACTTTGTAATGACTGCGTTGTAATGACATGAGTTGTAATTGTATGCTTTGTAGTGTCATGCGTCAATCAATCAATCAATCAATCAATCAGGAGTTTGTTAAAACGCGACTACTCACCCATATGGGTCTCAAGGCGCTAGGGGTGGGGGGTTTGGGGGGGTGCAGGTTCCATTCCATCAAAGAGGGGGTCTGTCGAAGAGCCATGTTTTGAGGTTTCTTGCGAAGAACGGGAGCGATGTTGTCTGTCTGAGGTGGAGCGGAAGGGTGTTCCAAGCTTTGGCTGCGAGGAAGGAGAAGGAGCGGCCTCCCGATCTGGTCTTTCTGGTGTGGGGGACCACGGCATAGGAGAGCTGAGCTGATCGTAGGGTCCTTTGGGGTGCGTGGAATTTGAGTCAGCTGTTCAGGTATGCTGGTCCGGTGCCGTGGAGGGCCTTGTGTGCGTGGGTGAGCATCTTAAAGTGATAATGGTTGCGTTGTAATGGCATGCGTATAAGGGATGCTGCGTTGTAATGACTGTGTTGTAATGATAGTGCGTTGTAAAAGTTGCGTTGTAAAGGTTGTTCCCCAACAAACCCTAACATAGCTTTTCAAGAGTCTTTATATACATTATCAAACTCTAGGAGAACAAATCCTGAACTTTGTATCTAATATCCTGGTTCTCTTTCAAATAACATATTAACTCACATTCATGTTTTATCCAAAAAGCTTTTAACATCAAACAAGCTTTGGCAAAGGAAACAAGTATGCCATTCTATTGTAAGCGCACCTTTACTGATTGGCAAGATTGCAATTGTGGAGCGTTGTGAATGAGCGAGTGGGTGGGTGAATGCATGAATAGGTTAACAGGGCATGGGTGCAAGTGTCAGAGACTCAGTGCAGGGGCGAAGAGTCACTGAGTGCAGACTTGGACACTTGAACGCAGTGAAGAGGCACTTATTTTTCTAAGCCAGACCTACTGCCCTTGGCTCTGCAGTCTGAGTATGTCATGTGTGGTGACTTAAGAGGTGGTATTCAGAGCTGCACTCTTGACCTGGCTCCTAAAATCCCTCCTGTGTGCAGAACCCCTGTAGGTGCTGCCATCGAGGCGCGATAAAGACACACATGACTGCTGCATGTGACCACTACACCAAGGCCCAACAACAGCGGGATTGTTGTATTCGGACCAATGAGCACTTTGCATTGAGTGATTAAGGGGGACACATGTGAGACCTTTAGAATTGCCTTAGATGATGCTTCCTTCATAAAGAAAATGCAAAGGGCAGCTTCCTAAAAACCAGCATTGGCAAAGCCAGTAGGTCTCGCCTACGAGAAAGCTATTAGCTTTGCCATTGTCTTTTAGCATAACTGCTGTTCAGCATGGCTAAAAGAGTGGCATTGAGTGTGATGGTGTGGAGTGGAGTGGTGTAGAGTACAGTGGTGTAGAGTAGAGGGGTGTGGAGTGGTATCTAGTGTCGAAGAGTGGATTAGATTGGTTTAGATTGGAGCGGAATAGAGTGGAGGCGTAGAGTGGCATTGAGTGTGATGGTGTGGAGTGGAGTGGTGTAGAGTACAGTGGTGTAGAGTAGTGAGGTGTGGAGTGGTATCTAATGTCGAAGAGTGGATTGGATTGGTTTAGATTGGAGCGGAACAGAGTCGAGGCATAGAGTGGCCTTGAGAGTGATGGTGTGGAGTGGAGTGGTGTAGAGTACAGTGGTGTAGAGTAGAGGGGTGTGGAGTGGTATCTAGTGTCGAAGAGTGGATTAGATTGGTTTAGATTGGAGCGGAATAGAGTGGAGGCGTAGAGTGGCATTGAGTGTGATGGTGTGGAGTGGACTGGTGTAGAGTAAAGTGGTGTAGAGTAGAGGGGTGTGGAGTGGTATCTAGTGTCGAAGAGTGGATTAGATTGGTTTAGATTGGAGCGGAATAGAGTGGAGGCGTAGAGTGGCATTGAGTTTGATGGCGTGGAGTGGACTGGTGTAGAGTAAAGTGGTGTAGAGGAGAGGGGTGTGGAGTGGTATCTAGTGTCGAAGAGTGGCGCGGTGTACAGTGGATTGGATTGGTTTAGATTGGAGCGGAATAGAGTGGAGGCGTAGAGTGGCATTGAGTGTGATGGCGTGGAGTGGACTGGTGTAGAGTACAGTGGTGTAGAGTAGAGGGGTGTGGAGTGGTAGCTAGTGTCGAAGAGTGGCGCGGTGTACAGCGGATTGGATTGGTTTAGATTGGAGCGGAATAGAGTGGAGGCGTAAAGTGGCATTGAGTGTGATGGCGTGGAGTGGACTGGTGTAGAGTAAAGTGGTGTAGAGTAGAGGGGTGTGGAGTGGTATCTAGTGTCGAAGAGTGGCGCGGTGTACAGTGGATTGGATTGGTTTAGATTGGAGCGGAATAGAGTGGAGGCGTAGAGTGGCATTGAGTGTGATGGTGTGGAGTGGAGTGGCGAAGAGTAGAGTAGAGAGGTGTAGAGTAAAGTGGTGTAGAGTAAAGGGGTGTGGAGTGGTATCTAGTGTTGAAGAGTGGCGCGGCATACAGCAGATTGGATTGGTTTCGGTTGGAGCGGAATAGAGTGGAGGCGTAGAGTGGCATTGAGTGTGATGGCGTGGAGTGGACTGGCGAAGAGTAGAGTAGAGAGGTGTAGAGTAAAGTGGTGTAGAGTAGAGGGGTGTGGAGTGGTATCTAGTGTCGAAGAGTGGATTAGATTGGTTTAGATTGGAGCGGAATAGAGTGGAGGCGTAGAGTGGCATTGAGTGTGATGGTGTGGAGTGGACTGGTGTAGAGTAAAGTGGTGTAGAGTAGAGGGGTGTGGAGTGGTATCTAGTGTCGAAGAGTGGATTAGATTGGTTTAGATTGGAGCGGAATAGAGTGGAGGCGTAGAGTGGCATTGAGTTTGATGGCGTGGAGTGGACTGGTGTAGAGTAAAGTGGTGTAGAGGAGAGGGGTGTGGAGTGGTATCTAGTGTCGAAGAGTGGCGCGTTGTACAGTGGATTGGATTGGTTTAGATTGGAGCGGAATAGAGTGGAGGCGTAGAGTGGCATTGAGTGTGATGGCGTGGAGTGGACTGGTGTAGAGTACAGTGGTGTAGAGTAGAGGGGTGTGGAGTGGTAGCTAGTGTCGAAGAGTGGCGCGGTGTACAGCGGATTGGATTGGTTTAGATTGGAGCGGAATAGAGTGGAGGCGTAGAGTGGCATTGAGTGTGATGGCGTGGAGTGGACTGGTGTAGAGTAAAGTGGTGTAGAGTAGAGGGGTGTGGAGTGGTATCTAGTGTCGAAGAGTGGCGCGGTGTACAGTGGATTGGATTGGTTTAGATTGGAGCGGAATAGAGTGGAGGCGTAGAGTGGCATTGAGTGTGATGGTGTGGAGTGGAGTGGCGAAGAGTAGAGTAGAGAGGTGTAGAGTAAAGTGGTGTAGAGTAAAGGGGTGTGGAGTGGTATCTAGTGTCGAAGAGTGGCGCGGCATACAGCAGATTGGATTGGTTTCGGTTGGAGCGGAATAGAGTGGAGGCGTAGAGTGGCATTGAGTGTGATGGCGTGGAGTGGAGTGGCGAAGGATATAGTAGAATGCCATTGGATGGTATTGTGAGTTGTGGAGTCACGTAGAGTCGAGCAGCATAGCACTGAGTGGCGTAAAGTAGTTCAATTGTTAGTATAAGTAACAACAGACTCAATAGAGATGGCAGAAAAAGTAAAGACAGTGCAAATAAGAAGCTGTGTGTCTGTGATCAAGGTGAGAAAGATCATTGTACATTCAAAAACACGACTGAAATTCTTATAAAAATGTTTTTTTTAAGTGTGCTGCAAAAAGGCACGGAAGGGCAAAGATGAGGAAGAAGAAGACATGTACTTGGTCCGTGCTCCAGGGAGGAACTCAACTGACACAAGAAAGGAAAGGAATCCTAAGGGAGCTTCGCAATGGAATGATCACATATGAGAGTGACAGCGAAACAACGAATGGTGAGCCGTGGGCGGGTTCTAAGCCCCTAATTGTGACCCATGAGCTGTGTAGGCGCGACTTAACCCAGAGGCATGCAAACGGCACATTAGCCCGATGGTATTCTTCCCACATGTTCTGTTTATTTGAATCTGGATCTTTAGCAGGTGCCGAGTACAGATATTTAGTCGAAGGTACACTTGCATTTAAAGTCGGATCTCTTGTCTGTGTCGATGCTTATTTAATACAAGCAAGAACTTTTCGCTTTGTCAATGCTTGTTTTACTTCACTTGATACTCCTAACTCCTCACCAAATTTCCGCTACCAGGTCCTAAGCATAAAAAAGTTACAAATTCCTGCTCCGCCTTTCGCTGCTGCAACGTGTCATTACAACTTCTTACCTGTAGGTGGCAGGCGCTTCCTCTTCCAGCTCTCCTTCTCTCCGGGGGGTGTCTTTGTGGACACTGCGTGTCCTGTCCTCGGTATCAGGCTCGTCTGCTGTGTCCCAAATCTCTCTATCAGAGCCTCTCTCCAGCCCGGGCTCTCCCTCCAGAGCAGCCTCTCACCTCCTGACTCCGCATCTTCTCCTCCTCTCTCTGTGTTTTCGTGAAGCCCCCCTGAGACCCTCCTGTATCCATAACACGGCAGGCGCCCCTCCCCCTTCTCACCCTCAGCCCCCTCCTTCTCCTCCTCTCTCCTGCCCGGGCTCTCCCTCCCCAGCAGCATCTTACCCTCTGACTCCGCATCTTCTCCTCCTCTATCTGTGTCTCCCTGATCCTGCAGGCGCCCCTCCCCCCTCTGTCCCTCTGTCACAAACCTCTCCTCCAGAGCCTCTCTCCTGTCCGGGCTCTCACTCCCCAGTAGCATCTCACCCCCTGACTCCGCATCTTCTCCTCCTCTCTCTGTGTCTTGGTGCAGCCCCAGGCCTGAGTCCCTCCTCTCACCCCTGTCTGCCTCCCCCCTCTGCCGCTGTGGTCCAGTCCCATCCACAACCCCCGGCCTCGGTCCTGGTCTGTCCTGGCGCCCGGGCTCTGGCGGGGTCATGGGGAGGTCGGGCATATGAGGGGGTATACATGGTTTGGTGCAAAGTGTGGAATACCCCGAGTCGCGCAGCTCTCTCCTGAGTCTGACCTCTTTGTAAAGAGGGGGCCCTGTCTCCGGGTCTGTATCACACCCAGGAGGCATCTCAGCGCCCCCCTGACGCTGCGGCTTCTCCTCTGCAGGCCGGGGGTCTCGGGGGTGCGGTGGGGGCTTCTCCAGGTCTGGCTCTCTCTCAAGCCCCATCACAGCGCCCCCCTGACACCCGGGACCCTCCATCCTCTTAGTCTCTGTCCTTTGCCCGGACCCCTCTCTGGCAGGAGTGAGCGCTGCTGCTCGCTATATATAACCTGCCAACTCCTCTGTGTGACCGCCCCCCCTGCCCCCCCCTTTCAGGTGTGAGGAAGGAGCAGCGCACCCGAAACACGAGCTGTGGGGAGGAGGAGTGAGGAGAGACTCAGCCCTGTCTCCACCCCTTAGGAATGAGAGCTCAGAGCCCTGACACTGCTCTCACCCCTGTCCTGGCACCGGGGCTACTGCTCTCACCGCTCTCCTGGCACCGGAGCTGCCTCCATGGAGACCCCCCCCCCCCCAGGTGTGAGGCAGGAGCAGCGCACCTCAAACACGAGCTGTGGGGAGCAGGAGTGAGGAGAGACTCAGCCCTGTCTCCACCCCTTAGGAAAGAGAGCTCATAGCCCTGACACTGTTCTCACCCCTGTCCTGGCACCGGAGCTGCGCCCATAGAGACCCCCCCTCAGGTGTGAGGAAGGAGCAGCGAACCTCAAACACGAGCTGTTGGGAGGAGGAGTGAGGGGAGACTCAGCCCTGTCTCCACCCCTTAGGAATGAGAGCTCATAGCCCTGACACTGCTCTCACCGCTCTCCTGGCACCGGAGCTGCATCCATAGAGACCCCCCCTCAGGTGTGAGGAAGGAGCAGCGAACCTCAAACACGAGCTGTTGGGAGGAGGAGTGAGGGAAGACTCAGCCCTGTCTCCGCACCTCCCGGTCTCTGACAAGTAGGAATGACCGCACCACTGCTGCTAAACTCTGCATTTTGCTCTTGTTTCAGAAATATCCACGTTTCCTTGGTACCTATTTTTCACTCTTTATATTTTACCAAATGAAGTACTAAGTACCGGGTACACAATGGAAAACCATCGCAAGACGCAGCTCAGTTATTGGCTCTGGGTACCGCAGGTTCTTCGTGAACTTACATATCCTATACATCCCCACAAGCAGAAGTGTCCAGCAGATGTATCGATATATCTTTTAAAAATCTGTCATACTTAGAAGTAGTTACAGGTGAAACCTTTGGCACAAATGGCTGTTTTTTTCAACTCTATTTCAATATGTTTTATTTCAAATAGGAAAATAGGCTATGTCCCAGTAAAATGCCAAAACGGTGTAGAACATTTCTGTTTACTGACAAAAGTCTGCCCGTTCATGAGAGCTGGGAAGATGGTGATTTTAGCACCTCAAAACTTTTGTTGATACCTTTGCACAGAAAAAAACCTGAAGCTTTATTCTGTAGCACTTTTCTCCCATTTTCTGAAAGAAAAAAAAATAGCTGTATTTTGGCTAATATCTTTGTCCCTTCCAGAGGAATCTACAAACCCTGGGGACCTTTAGAATCCTCAAGATGTTGGAGAAAATGACGCAGATTTTGTGTGGACAATAAAGTTACAGGGGCCTAAATGTAAACAAACTCGAATATCCCAAACAAGGCTTAGCATTGGTTGGGGAGGCCTGGCAGCGAAAGGGTTAAAGCTACTATCCTGGACACAGCATCCTACAGAGAGCAAGAGCTGCCAGGTGAGACCTGAACAGAGCTGACAGGACTTTGTGCCAAAAATCTACGCTTCCTTGAGGCAGCTGTAAAGTTTTGTGAAAGTGGTAAAGGGTAGAGTTGTGACCAGGACTTAGAGCTGGTAGTAATAAAGAAAGGACAATGAAACTGGCCCCTGTCAGGCCCCGTATTCACTCCCTTAACCTCAATGACAAAAACGCTGATGGAGTTTGAACAGGAAATGTAAAAAGCGTTTAGGTAATCTATGTCAGAGATTTGTTTTTTGTTTATAATTCAAGTTTTATTTCATATTGCATTCCCTAAATGTGTTAGTTACTTCCAGGATGTTTCTGTTTTTTTTTATGGTTTTGCATTTCACATTGATTTAGTGCATATTCTCCACTGTGTCGCCTCTGTGCACTTATAAGGACTGGACTCTCTGGAGTTCAAACTGAAGCAGATCGAGTTTCTCGTGATGTCTTTGGACTTTCCTTGGCTTAGAAGCATCTCAGTTCTCCTCCCTGAGCACGAGGGTCCTTCAGGTAACCTGCCCGACGGAGCTGAAACCTAATATCGCGAGATTAGAGGACAGGAACAGACTCGGTTTCGATTACTGCTCATGAACAATAATAGAAAGGTTGGGTTGTGAGGAATCACCTTAGTGATCAAATACCAAGGGAGACATTTTATATCTCAGTAATCAGAAAGAAAGGAACTACTTGCCAAGACGCGGGACAGGTTTCAACATTGAGAGACAGGTGTGCTTGTTAAATCTATTGGAGTCTGGCCCATTCGAGGTAAAGTTCTCAGCTCTTTCGATTCGGCCATTCGAATTCAACCGCCCTGAAAAGCCGTTTAAAGAGCTTTCCTGTCAGAGTGTTTATTAAACACTGTGCAATGGAAGGACAAACAATAGCTTTAACAATGAACGCCGCCGCCTGGGTTTAGGAATGTATAGGGCTTGGCACACACAATCCAGAAAAATAAAAAGAAACCCCGACGATAATATTAAAAGGTACAGGATTTGAAAATAAAGGCATATGGCTTGATTTCATCTAAAGTTCAGATTTCTCAAGTGGATACTGTGCCAGTGAAAATAAACGTGGTATAACAAACATGTTTGGGGGAAAATAGGGCTATAAATAGTTGTTGTGACCACTATAGAGAGACGGGGGCGCTGGGACACGCCTGGACCTTCACTGCTTCCCACCAAGGGTCAAGGCAGTGAGGCTGAGCTCTGACTCCCCTTAGATACCTTTGCTTATCGCGAATATCAAATATGATTCCCAGTGGGAGCTGGTGGTCCATGCGTACGTAGAATGGATGGTCACCACCTCTTTATGGCACGGTGGTCGCCCACTGTTTGGTGTGGATTCTTCGTTTGCTGAAGGTCTGTTGAGGCATTTTGGAGATGCAGAGCCAACTTGCATGGTATACCTTACATTTCACCCTCTGTCGATTTTCAAATAAAATGCAAACACAACAAATCAGTGCGCAGGCGTGTTGGATGCCCACAAAGAGTTTCTTCTCAATGTTCATAAAGATTAGGGGGAAAAAAATAGGAAAGGTCCAGGGTCGGATTGGGATCACAATTTGGCCCAGGCACTAACGAAAAAAGTGGCCCACATTCAAGGGGCGTGGCCCACATTCAAGGGGCGTGCCCTACATTCAAGGGGCGTGCCTTTTCATGAAACATCATTTGGTAACACTTTGAGGTCTCATTTGTAGAGAAATATTTAGTAAATTAAGCCCAGAATCACAGGTTGTTGAGCAGACGCTGGGACTCAAACTTGAATCCCCATCTCTGCAACTCTGGCATCAGGCCACATATGCCTGTGCACAGACCAGAGACATTTTAAGGCATGGGCAATGTGGGCTCTGGCCCAGGGACCCAGCCTTTCAGGGAGCCCCCTGATAGAGCCAGCTCTGTTCTGCAGAGAATCTTGCCCTAATGACCATGCATACTCCTTAAACAGATTGTTTTAAATACCATTTTTTAATGTATTTTTAATATGGGCGATGAGTAAGAATCTATCACAGAGATTTTGTAGAAAAATGTGTTTACGTTTCATGCAACATCCATACAAAAAATGTCTTTCAGATCAAATAGGCCATCACATATGAGAAATGGGAGGATGTCACTGAGATTATTTTCAGCAATTTTAGTGAGCTGCTACTGTGTTATAATATTGAAAACACACGTCAATGTCCTTGAATATTAGATGTCAATACATTAAGAATTTGGACAAGTATGGTAGTGCTCTGTCCAGTGACCAGCTGAAAGAGGGCATAAAAGAGGTGAAATTGGATCATAAATTCAAATCTGTTCCGAACAGGGGCCCCAAAAATATGTTTGGCCCAGGGCCCCCAAAATCCTTAAGATATCCCTGGCACAGACAAGGAATGAAAGTGGGAGGATACTGTTCTTGCCCAGGACACAGGGCCAAGGTGACAATGGCCTACATGCTGAGCAACTAAAAAAATAGCAAGGCCCCTTTCTGTCACAAAATTATTCCAGCCCTCCAGCGAAGGAGCACCTAATAAGCAGGAAGCCCCTGCTATTACTAACCTACTCAGCCCTCCCCAGACCTTCAGCTCAGGAGCACATGAACAGCAGTAAGACCCCTGCAATTAGTAAATTAATCAGCCCTCCAGGCCTCGGGGAGCACAAAACACAGCTACTGGGTCATCCACGTTAGCCAGGGCACGTTAGCCAGGGGGAGGCTGAGGTGAAGATGGTGCAAGTTCCAAACATTACCTGGCCCACACAGTGTGACACACTCTTCCTGCCCACTATGCCCTGAATGTGAAGGGCTGTGGGCGAGGTGTTAAAACTAAAACTGTTTCTGAGCTGCGTGGGCCCCAGGGGGGCCGAGGTGAAAATGGCTCAAAGGCCTGAGCAACACCTGGCCCCCAGGGAGGCCGATTTTTGCAAACAATCACATCTCCCTAGCCCACCCCCAGCGGGATTGCTTTGCATGGCAAGGGGGGAAGAGAGGCCACAGCGGATAATCGCTGTACGGCCGCACTGTGAAGCTGCATTAATTTCTCTGTCTCGGTCTCCGTGCCCTCTGTGGGCCGTTTTTTTTCCTCCCCTTTCCTAGTCCACAGTGAGCACTCTCTGTGGACTGGGAAAGGGGGGAAAAAAACGGCCCACAGAGGGCACGGAGACACCGGCCCTTTGGCCCATGCCCGAATGCCCGCAGTGCCAATCCGCCCCTGGAAAGGCCAAAGGGAAAAGAGCCCAGAACTCTTGTTACCTCAGATCTAGGCTTGTGGCTCTTGAAACTGGAGAGACAACAACCCATATATAAAAGGCATGGATTGATACCAGCATTGGCTGTTTGCGTGAATCCTTCCTCTTCAACGCCAGTGCTTGCATTGAACTCAGGATGGAGAACTTTATAACTGTGGCCCTCTCCGTCTACTCCGGCTGCTCCCTCTCAAGTGTCTCACTGTAATGTGCCTAAGCGGCATACAATAACACATTACACACAACTAATGGCTTTGCCAATGCCTCTTTTCCTTTTATCTGAAACCAGTTTATCATCAGCATACTGCGGATTGTTGGCTTCCACAAAGCACCTTTTGGATTAAACAAATCTTCGGCATTAAAAATATGGCACAATTCTGAATGATTCTACTTTCTCGGATCCAGTGCAAGGCGGGGCCGATTTTCCAGCAAATAAAGCTAATTTTTTTCCCAGTAATATAATGATAGTTATCAGCTGACGTTAAAGAGTTCAGGTCTTTCTGGCCACGACACCTGTGGTAACAAACAAAAGCGAGCTTGCGTATTAATTGAAGAGACAGACAGCCTGGTTGTGGGCAATAGAAGGTTCCTTGTTTTCCGACAGCATCATCTCTATCTTATCAACTCTGAGAGGCCTCCTCCCATTCTTACTCACAATGAAGCAATTCCAATCAGTTCCTGGCTCTAAAATACATTCAAAGCTCTCTAGCCGGATTCATATATCTGCAGAGTCTTTGGTGCTTGGTGAGTTGTCTGCTACTGTGATCTTCCATGGGCCTCTTATAGAATGAAATACGTTTCCATTCACATTCCATCATCTATTCTGGGTTCGGTGAAAGGCTAAAGCGCACATGGTCCGGCAGATTGAGCTACATCTAGATTTCATTCTTTGAAAAGATTCCTGCTTGTGATCTTCAGTCGCTAGAATAGAGAATCACAACTATTGTTGAGAAACTTATAGTCAAATGGAACCCTAAAGGATTGTATCGCCTGCAGTGATAACCTTGGAATATGGAAGATGCCAGGCTCAACACCTTCAATAGAGGACAAGGTTAAGGCATGTGACCGAGACCCACCATCAATTCCCAAACATAAATGAGCAGGCAAGTTTCAATCAAGAGACAGTTTCACTCTCTATGGGAGCTCCCCCCTTCCAAATGGTGAAGTTTGCTTGGGGAGGATAACCCTATAAAAATATAGTGCTTAATGGGGGCTTGGCCTCGGCGCCATGCAAGATGGCTGCCTAGGGTCTGAGTTCAGCAGGATGTACGTCAGTACAACACAATCAAAATGCTCACAGTATTTTACGACGCAACCATTACAACGCAAGTCGTTACAACGACTTGCGTTGGAGGGTGCTGGATTGTGGATTAGTTCAATTTTCGATTCCAACTCCAGCCCACGTAACAGTAGGGAAGGTGTTGGAATAGAAAAACAAACTATTCCTTTAACAAGAGCGCCCTCCAGCGCAAGTCGTAGTAACGACTTGCGTTGTAATGGCTGCGTAGTAAAGGACGCGTGGTGTAAACACCGTATTGTAAAGGATGTTTACCGTTCCACGCGCCGGGACATTTGAATGGCTTTTTCTCGTCCTATAGGCTATTTGGAGAGTCACCCTTGAGCGAGAAGACAGCAGAAAATGCTAGTAAGCTCTGTTCCCATTGGTCTTTAGGAAATAAGCAATATCTGGCTTGTTATTGATGTCACAGCCGTTTCCTCAGAAGCAGCAGCCATATTGACATGTTCTGGACTGTTGCTAGAGGCTAAAGGATGTGGTGTGAGTTTACTGGCACCTTCTTTTTCTCTTTTTTCCCTTTCTTTTTTATGTTGGCAGCATTTTAAAGCAGGCTATTCTGCTGCTATCTTTTTAATGGTTTTCCCCTTATCTATATGTCATTGTGCTTGGTAATTTTCTTACACTTTATCATTTGGCACATGTATGCTTTTTCAGGCTGCTGATATTTGGTGCTGGCTGGTTTTGTGATTCATATCCTCCCTGTATGGGCAGATTAAAGAAGCTGCAGTTTGTTTTTTCATCTAAAAATAAGTTTATATCTCCCTCCACTATTGGTTTTATTGCGGACACAATATTGTTAACACAACTCACTTCCTCTGGAGAAATGGCTACTCCTAATGATTTACGAGCCTCCTCCATACAGTCTTCTTCCAGTAATGCTCAGTTACTTGCTTTAGCTACCAAGAGGTTAAAACAAGACCCGCCATCACCTGAAAAGTCTGCATCTTCGATTTCTTTGGAATTAGTGCTGGAGGAGATCCGGGTGTTGTGCTCCTTTGTTGAGGAGACTAATAAACGTATCCACAATCTGGACAATAACTGGTCATTAATGGAGCATTGAGTTCCCTTGGTGGAACAGCAGGTGGTAGAATTACATGATGAAACACCGAATATTCATCATTTGGAAACTGAGGTTGAGCAGCTTAAGAAGCATTCAGAAGATTTGGAAAATACATATTGGTTGTTAGTAATGGCGAGTTCCGGTTGGCTAAGGCTTGCGCCAAAGCCAGGCAGAAACCACCACTCTAGTCTGGGCAAGGGAGTTACACGCCAAAGATAACCCCTGCTCACCTTCTAGGTAACGTGACACGAGCAGCAAGGCTTATCCCGGAGGCAATGTAATTTGAGTATTTGCGCACGCACCCACCAGCAACAACATCCTAGGCCCCCCACAAAAAAACCTCCTCACAAGGTTATATGTAAAAATGAATGGATGAATGAATGAAATTGTATTTGTATAGCGCATTCTACCCTAAGGCCTCGTAGCGCTTGGGAATTACTTGAGGATGGCAGAGTGATTAGGGGACATTGCGGAAGAGGTGGGTCTTGAGGAGCCTGCGAAAAGTCAGAATGTTAGGTTCGCTGCGCAGGGGGAGACAAGGAATTCCATAGATTTGAGGCGTTCAGAGAGAAGGAACGGCCACCCCACTTGGCCCGGCGGACTTTCCTGGTCGTAGAGAAAGGCTGAGCTAGGCTGGAGGTTTCTTGAGGGTTGGTAGGGTGTAATAAGGGACCGTGAGATGGCTAGACCGGTTTTCCACATGGCTCTGTGGACCAGACACAAGGATTTAAACTGGATTCTGGCCCAGATGTGGAGCCAGTGCAGCGTCCTCAGGGCGGGTTTAGCCGATTGTCTCCGGGGAATTTGGAGCAGAAGGCACTCTGAGCTGTTCTGTGACACCTGGAGTTTTTGAAGGGTTGACTGTGGGCCACCCAGGTACAGTGCGTTCCCATAAATAAGGCGTGACAAAATTAGGGCCTGTACCATGATCCTTCTGGCATTGAAGGGAAGCAGGGGCAGAACTTTCCTAAGCATCCTAAGCAGGCCATAGAAGGTAGCTGCTAGCATAGTGGCCTGGTGGCCGAAACCCAGAGAGCTGTCAAGCCATATGCCGAGGCTCTTAATCTGCTGTTTTGGAATGGGCATTGGGTTCAGACAGGTCGGCCATAGCTGTGATGATAGGGGGGATGGTAGTTTTCCCAAAAACATGAGCTCGGTCTTATAGCTATTTAGTTTTAAATGGGAGAGTTTCATCCAGTCGGCTACAGCCTCTAGGCAGCTGCCGAGGGAGCACGATGAGCCCTCTGGGTGGTTCAGGGATACCACCAATTGGGTGTCGTCAGCGTAAGTTATTATTTGTATTCCAAAAGGTAGAACTACTTCTGCTAATGGTGCCATATGAGTATTAAAAAGTGTGGGGCTCAAGGAGGAGCCTTGGGGAACCCCACAACCGAGCAGCCAGCAGTCAGAGAAGGCATTACCTTCGAACACCTGAAAGACCCGGTCTTTAAGGAATGATTGTAGCCAGGAGAGAGCTGTGTGGGTCACTCCTAGACTTTTCAGCCGGCTCAGCAGGATCTTGTGGTCCACAATGTCGAAGGCGGCACTGAGGTCCAACAGGATGATAGCTGCTGAGCCACCCTGGTACATGAGTCTTCGGGCTTCTTCGGTTACGGCCAGGAGGGCCGTCTCTGTCCCTAGTCGGGCCGGAAACCTGTTTGAGATATGCGGAGTAAGTTGTTAAGTTCTAGGTATTGAACTAGAACAGAGTTTATGTGTTTCTCGGTTATCTTACTTAGCCAGGGGAGGAGGGATATGGGTCGGTAGTTTGACAGGTTGGTGGGATCCAGGCTAGGTTTTTTCAGCAGGGCCTTTACCTGGGCGCGCTTCCATGCGAGTGGGACCGTGTTAGCAGAAATGGAGGCATTTATAGTGGCCAGGATGACAGGGGCTTTTGATACTGGCGACTAAAGGAAGGAATCGGGGAGAAGCAGGGTCAAGTGGAGAACCCGAGGTCACGCTGGGTATGATTGCTTTCAAGGAGTCCTCATCTAATAAGGGGAACTCTGCGAGGGAACAGCGTCAAGAGGGGGGAGAGCTCCTAGTGTCGGTCTCGCCAGAGACGTCCTGGGATGGAGGGAATGAGCGGGCAATAAGTTCAATTTTTTGGTCAAAGAATTCTGCGAGACTGTTGCACCTAGGAAGTACATCTTCCTGATTGGGGATTTTTTGGGCTATGGTGATCAGAGATTTGGCTATCCGGAAAATCTCCTTGGGGGAGTTTGCTGCCGCACAAATCTTTCCTTCATAGAAGGAGGCTTGTGCGAATTTATTTCTTCCTTATATTTCCTTATTGCCTCTCGGTAGCCTTTGTATTATACCAAACACATTAGATAAGAAATACACACTTTACAATGGGCATGGGCAGAATTTACAGGGGATTATGTACATGGGACAGGACCACATGGGCCACTGTCAGGAATAAGCACTTTTAAAACTAGCACTTGGTAAAATTATCACTTTGTTGGAATAACACTTAGCACATATAATAACAGTAGCACAAAATATCAATGGTAGCACACAACCAGTAACCACTGGTAAAAGGTAAGTACCACATACGCAATCCTAACCACCTTAGGAAAATATCACGCAGGGAAAAATGAACTCAGTAGTATAACTAGGCTGTCCTGTTTTCAGTTTCTATTTTTGGTAAATTCTGGTGGGGGTTTTTCAGTGTTTTCAATATCTTAAAAAACAGTTGTTATCAGTGGTTACACATTTTCACACCACTAAAAAAAACAGACAAAGTGTTTTTCCGGTGTTTATGGAACGTTTTGCTTTTATCATTGTTTGCTTTCTGCACTGAAACAACATGGTATATAGACAGTGTACGTATAGCGTATATGAGGTCCAAAGAGATTTTTGCAAATGAATCTTATTGTAGTACACCATACAATACTTCTTCAGTGAGACTTTGGTCATGTGCGCTCGTGCTTTCCTTCCCATGTAAACTTCTGTGAAAAGGCCCTCTCAGCATTCACAGCCCCTTGGGCTGAGAACCGTCAGCTAAGGGACACAGTTGGGATGACTCTTTCTTTGATGCCACATAAAGCACGAATTGATAAATATTTGCGTTTTAGTTCCTGGGCATAAGAAAACAGTGCACCAGAATGGACTAAAAAGTCAATAGCATCCCTCATTAACTCTGAATATTGTAAAGATGCTTTCAGCATACCATCTAACAAGTGGCAAGGATCTCCTAGAGGGAATTACTTCAGCTCGGGTATCAATTTTGACCAGTCATCACATACATTTTTTATATACGTAGCTGAATCACTACAAATACAAACAATATCACTCCAATCTTTGTTGAACTTGGAAAGAACCTTTTTTGCAGAGCATAACAAGTGACACTGCGCTCCATGTTTTCCATAAGTCTGGTGTCACGTTTTCACCACTATCCCAGATGCTTGGTGATATATATACTTGTCACCATACCTTGCATTTAATGTTTAAAGCCTGAGGTGTTGGCAATTCACCTACTATCAATACTGACCCACTAGAAACTATGGTCTGATGTGTAAAGGGCTTTTACCCATACTCTGTGGGTAAATGTGATGACACATATTAGGAAGGATTTTTATGAAACCAGCCATTTTACCTATCAGTGAAAGAATCAAATGCAGCCAAAATATCAAATGTGATTTTGATATGTCCTGATTCTCTACAGTTTATAAAATGATTAAACTAGACCTAAAACATGAAACTAAACTCTGCAGCTTTAGACCAAAGGCCACAAAACCGAAAAAAGTAAAAGGAAGAAGAAACAATATTTTAGTGGCATCCCTAAAGAACAAAACTCAAGCAGAATAATGTTACCCAGTCATTCTTAATGCTAGCTTGTATAACAAAGTTACATTGTATTGACCCCTTCAGGAAGAAAAAAATGACACTTTCACTCTCTTTTTCCTTTCTTTGAATGGCATTTAGTTTGTGGTTGTCCAGGTGTTTTTTCAGTGTTTTATATGTTTTCACTGGTGAGGGCTATTTTTCTTTCAGTGGGGTTTTATCAGTTATTATAGGTTTAAACCTAAAACCCCACAGCCCACATACACTCTTAAGTGCATGATAACATTGCGGTAAATGCTAACTTTGGAATGGCTGCATCAAAACATGTCGTGTTTGGTGTCAAACACTTTGATTCCTAACCACCCCACCTCCCCCGCCAGTCCTGGCAGAGGGGGTAGGATTCCAACCTTCTAGAGGGAAAAGACATATTCACACTTACCTAACCGGTAATAGTTTAACAGAGCCCCAGCATCACAAAATGGATGCTGCTGCCACAGACGCAAGTCTGACCTGCTGCTGGATGACACTCCAGCAGGGAAGGCCTGGACAATAGGTTTCCTGTCACAGGGAGGTGTAACCACCTCCTCAGACAGGCTTTAGTGTATTGGGGCTGGGTGGGTGCATTCAGTGAATGCTTTTCAGACAGTGCTGGGGCACAACTGGTGTCCCTGTGCATATCCCAGTTCAAACCGGTTGCTGGGGCACTCAGCCCCAGCTCTCGTGCGAAACTGGACAAAGGGGAAGGGGTGTAACTACCCTCTCCCCAGGTCCTCCCATAGGTGGGACCTCAGAGTTAGTCCAAACTCTAAACTTAGTATAAGTATAGGAACTCAGTCCCTAGGACTTTAGATACTCTGGACGAAACTCTGCAACATATATCCTGGAACTACGACATTCTATTTCGACTAGAAGAAGGAAGGATCTCCCTTGGGGTCAAGGAGTGACTTCCCTGTTCAAACAGGCACCAAAAACGCATTTTTCTGGTCTTCATTTCCAAGGCTCCCTCCGGATCCTGAAGGATGTGTGACAAAAGACATGGACTTCCAGACATTTCCGACGCCGACACGAGATCACAATAAAGCTGAGATCCGTAGCCATCAAGAGAGATGTGTGACCGGAACTCCTGGACACCATGCATATTTGCAAGTGCACCTACTTCCCGAGATTTCCCAAAGTTGTGCATTGAGCTACTCGTAGTCCAAGTACTGAGCACCATCTGCATTGAAGATTGTGGGCCTAAACAACACAAGTGTTCCATGGGCCCGCTTCTAGCATTTCTGCTTGAGGCCCCTTCGCGATCCTTCGTCCGTCAACTGTTGGGTCCCCATGAAGGTAAATATTTTCTTTCTTGGGCTTTGCCGGTTGCTCCAGGTGTGCCCCGACTCTCCTCCAAAGGGTGGGTCCCTCAGACCTTGCTGGTCTGCTCCGAAGCCAATCTTTGCATTCTGCGTGGGTTGCTGTTGCCTGGGCTTGTTGGGTCCAATCCGGATACTGCTTCCGCAGCGCTCGACATCCGACGTGTGGCAGCTCGAATCCAGCTCCTGGTTGTCGTCCACTCCTCTCTGTCCTCGTGGCTGAAGAGTCATGCTTCACCTTCTGTACCTGAAATCACCCGACATCGTTGGGCATCTTCTTGTTGCCTCCCTGGTCACTGGCAAGTGACCGACACTCTGCCCCTCTGCTTTCAGGTCCTTCAGATCTTCGATCCACCCTTGGATCCATCCGGACACTTTTCATCTGGTCGCCTGCAGCACTTCTTTGCAGCTCTTCTTAGGAAACGACGACAAAACCTGACACGAAAAGACACCTATGCACCCGGCTCCCCTGGGTGAAGTAAAACAAGTACTTCTTTGCTCCCATGGCTCTTGACTCTCGAACTGTCCAGTACTGAAGGGGTTTGTTCCTAGTCCACTCCTAAGGGTCCCTAATCTTTAAAATTCTAACCACAACTTTCTCCATAGAAGTCAATGGTGATTTGCTGTTGTGTTTAGACACTGCACGCGTCCCCCATGGGTCTCCTACATCCCTACCTTGGGTGGTTCCTGGTTGCCCCAGCGGTTCTACAGGTCCTAGGCCTTGTCTCTATGACTGTAGTGGTACTTATATCACTTTCTTAGTATATGGTTTGTGAGGCCCCTAGGGCTAAATGTATATTGTGCTAATTTTCCTGAGTGCTAAATAGGTTTTCTGTATGTACTTTTGCCTCTAGCCTCATAAAGAGACTAGAGGGATGTGTTTAAATTAAATACATATATTTTTTATATATATATACCTGGTGTGGTTCTCCTTTCATTTGGTCATTCACGAGATTATAGACTGGTAAAACAAGCTGCTTTACATTCCTTCAAGACTTAGCCTGAAGGCTGCTCTCCACAGCTACCACTAGGATAGCTTTCTATATAGGTTGTCTTTAAACCTACCATCAATAAGGGTTGTTTGAAGTGGTGCAAGGTGCCCACTAGAATAGTGGACAGCACATGCTAGGCCAACTTCTCACAATCATCACTCTGAGTGACAATCTGGGTTACGTTTCTATGGTCATAAGACCTTTCCCTACCACTAGGGAAGTTGCTGCCACCATGGGGCTCTAGCCCCATCTTTTTTCTAGCTTTTTCAAGCTCTATGGACTCCCTTTCTAAGGCTACTTTCTGTCTCCTTATTCTGAGTTGAGCTCCTTCAAGCCTCAGCTGTTTCTCTCTCTTCTCCTTTGGAGGTGTCCCTCCTATGAAAAGAGACAGAAGTCCCTGCAGAATGATCGGATTCCACTGAAGGTGATTTTTTTGGTCTTCTAGGCACAGCTCTACTCTTCCTGGTGGGACAAAGAGAGGGCCACTTTGGCTGTCTTCATCTCCAGTTCGAGCTGGATTGTCCAGGTCTATGTCATTGTCACCGGCCTGCCCAGCATCAGAGTCGGAGTCCTGGTAGGGTGACCCACTGGGCCCTTCCTCCTCTGCTGTCCCCACCTCACTGCCTACCATTTCAAGCTTTGAGGCATGTCTAAAGTCATCAAGCAGCAATGCCTCTATAAGGTGTTTGGTATTGGGATTCTGTCCTGTCTTCAATGTCCTCATAGCACACAGAGCCCTTAACTCTTGAAAAGGGGAATGTGTCATATTTGGATGTCTGTACTTGACTGACATCTGACAGAGACCCACTAGGTCCTGGCCTTGAAGAAATGACTAGTGAGGTGTGGTGTATGCACTACCTACACTGTTTGGTTTCCTGCTAAACCTCTCTTGAGTTGTAGAAAGGGTGCCCTTAAGCCCTTGACACGCAACTCTAAGTTCAGTAGAACTTACTGTATTTAATATGTACCTCTGGTACATTTAGTTGTTTTCAAATGATCAATCCCTTGAGATTATCTGGTAAAACAATGGCAATTTGGAATCCCACACTCTGCACACCAATGTGAGAAGTTGACCTGGCATATGCTGTCCACTATTCTAGTGGGCACCTTGCACCAGTCCAAACGGCCCTTATTGAAGGTACGTTTAAATACAACCTATATACAAAGCTATCCTAGTGATAGCTGTGGAGAGAAGCCTTCAGGCTAAGTCTTGAAGGAATGTAAAGCAGCTTGTTTTACCAGCCTATAATCTCGTGAATGTCCAAATGAAAGGAGAACCACACCAGGTGTATATATATATATATATATATATATATATATATATATATATATATATATGAAACAGCACATCTCCTTTTGAATGAAAAGAAGCAGAAACCTCGGTGGGGGTGAAAGGCAGATCCAATTTAATAACAATAGAAAGGCGAATGCATTTCGGCCGGTGTGGCCTTCGTCAGCTCCTGCAATAGATGTTTGTAGAGCCCCACGTTTCTGCCGTTTAAATAAGTCCAACCGCACTAGGATAAGTGCAAATGTCAGCTCCGCCCCTGGGCTTCAATTAACTCAGTTCAGCTGGTCAGAGCAAGTCTCCGGACTCAGTGTCCCAGAAAGCAGCAGTGGCTCCCAGGTGAGTGGTGCTCAGGGTCGTTCTCGGTGGAATCCGAGAGAATAGCTGGGGGTTGGGCACTCTGCAAGAACGTACAGGGACCCCGCAATTGATGGTGCTGCTTCGAGTCCCTGTGACCTCTTCAGTCGACAATCCGGATTTGGGAGTAAGCAGGGGCGGGAGGACAATGCAACCCGTCCAAGTTGAGGCGATGCCTCGATGAACCGCTCCAAATCAGTCCGGACCTCTGGCGAGCCTGGAGAATTTCCTTGATGAGGACGAAACAAAAATGCCATGGCATAGTCCAGAGTCTCCAAACCACTTGCGAAGAGGGGGTTTCTGAAACGCGCTTCTGGGCAACGCGTGAAATTAATGAAACAGCACATCTCCTTTTGAATGAAAAGAAGCAGAAACCTCGGTGGGGGTGAAAGGCAGATCCAATTTAATAACAATAGAAATATAATAATATATGTATTTAATCTAAACACATCCCTCTAGTATCTTTATGAGGCTAGAGGAAAAAGTACATACAGAAAACCTATTTAGCACTCAGCAAAATTAGCACAGTATACGTTTAGCCCTTGGGGCCTCACAAACCATATTCTAAGAAAGTGGTATAAGTACCACTACAGTCATAGAGGCAAGGCCTAGGGCCTGTAGAACTGCTGGGGCAACCAGGCACCACCCAAGGTAGTGATGCAGGAGACCCATTCTACACCTGATAAGCAGTGCTGCAGCTGCATCTCTGGCACCAGTGGTAATTCCTCATTCTAAGTCCTCTAGTCAGTGCTGCAGATGCTTCTCTGGTCCCAGTGGTAATTCCTCATGCTTAGTCCTCTAGGCAGTGCTGCTAGCTGCTTTTCTGGTCTCTTCATTAATTCCTCATTCTAAGGCTTCTAGGCAGTGCTGCTACTCTGGTCCTGTTACTAACTCCCCTTCTAAGTACTCTAGGCAGTGCTGCAGCTATGTCTCTGGTCACAGTGGTAATTCCTCATTCTAAGTCATATAGGCAGTGACACTAGCTGTGTATTTGTTCTCAGGGGTAATTCCTCGTTCTTAGTCCTCTAGGCAGTGCTGCTCCACTGGTCCCAGTGGTAATTCCTCATTCTAAGTTCTTTAGAAAGTACTGCAGCTGATTCTCTGGTCCCAGTGTTAATTCTTCATTTTAAGTCCTCTAGACAGTGCTGCTAGCTCCTTCTCTGCTCCCATTAGAAATTCATCATTCTAAGTCCTCTAGACAGTCTGCTATCTGCTTCTCTGGTCTCATCTGTAATTCCTCATTCTAAATGCTCTGGGCACAGTGCAGCAGCTGCTACTCTGGTCCCGGCCTGTAATTCCTTATTCCTAAATCCACTAGGCAGATCTGCTAGCTACTTCTCTGTTCTCATCAGTAATTCCCCATTCTAATTCCTCTAGACAGTGTTGTAGCTATTTCTCTGTTCATGCATCTACTACACTCCAAACCAAAACACATAGATAAAAGGCATTGTAATTTAGAATGCCAATAGCTCTAACTCTGACGAATGCGAGACCTATTGCATTGCAAACAATTGCTCTTTTTTGCTTTAGATAGCTGTGCAAAGACTGAAGGGACAGGCATGTATTTTTTTCTTTTTTTTTTAAACCGACATCTGCTAAAATAACAGTAATGATAAAAATACATTAAACCTTCAAAAATGCATTTGCTGTAAAAGCCAAGATGTGTTGTGGCTTTGTCTAGTGAAAGGCAGCTTTCTGTGTCATCTATCAACCATCAAAAACGTCAGTCATTTATCTTCCTTGAAGACAGTCAGTATTTAAATGATCTACTCCAAAGAATTGTTGTAAATCCCAACCAGAATAATAAATATTTAAACACAGTTAAATTATTTGTAATTTCAAATCAGAAAAAAGTGCAGGGCCATAGAGACGAGGCAGGAAAATCTTCAAATAAAAGGCAAATCTGGGACACGCAATGTTAGAAGCAAATAAAGGCATTCAAGTGTGGAGGAAGAAATAAAAGTAAGAACCCCAAGAAAACGGAAGAAACAAGAGGGTGAATGTGTTTTGAAAGGAGAAAACTCTGTGTTGAAAACAATCTATTGTTGATAACGCTTTCTCTTTTTAATTATGAAGCGGACATAACCTCCAGAGCACAATTTTCTGCTCTAGAAAAATCGCCCACACCTTGGCTAATTAGCAACACCCCTGCACAGGCTATGGACAAAAATAAACATTTGTTAAATCAAAAAACATCAATAAAATAACCACAGATGCTTAAAAAAAATAACCACCAAAAACACCACTACCATTCTCAAAGGCGACACCTATTGGCTTTTTATTTTAAAGATTCTTGCTGTGGTTCATGACTCCGCACGATTTTACAGCAGAATGTTTTTAAAAAAATGTTTTTATGCCCTGGCAGGGTCCCTTATTTTCCTAAGAGATTTTAGACATAACTACAGCCTGAACCACTGAACTAAATTACACCAAATTTGCCAGAAAGGTAGATCTTGTTCCAGAAAGAGTGTGCTTTGTGATTTGGTGTACATCCATTCAGTAGTTGTGGAGCTATTAAATGAAAAATACATTTGTATAAGTGGGTGGAGCCTAAGCATGAGATCTGATTGGCTACCATAACTTCAACCAGGAAGTGTTAGGAGAAATCTTTGGACTCGGATTGTTCAAATCCCAAGAAAAAAAATGATAAAAAGCCTGACATTTAAAAATAAACCCCAATCAAATCCAGTTGTTTTGTAAATAGAGTGTAGAGTATCTTTAAAATGATAAAAACATTAGGTGGACCCATTTGGCCTACAGTGCATTTGGTTTGTAACTATCAAGCAACTGCAGCAATAAATCCAGGTGCATGGCCACGGTGCAGCAGGTGTAGTAACACCGGAGCAGGACCTATAGTGGAGCAGCCCACTGCGAGATTAGCATTCAGTTTGTAAATATCAAGCAACAGCAACAATAAATTCAGGTGAGTGGTCAAGGTGCAGCAGGCGCAGTGACACCGGAGCCGGACCTATAGTGCGAACAGCCCATTTTACAGAGATTAGCAGTCGGTTTGCCAGTATCAAGCAACAGCAGCAATAAATTCAGGTACGTGGCCATGGCGCAGCAGGTGCAGTGACACCGGGGCAGGCCCAAGAATGCGAGGAGCCCACTTCACTGAGATTATGACTGCATTCTGCTATTCAACCAGGGTGCGTGGGCATTTTCCTGGCTTGCTGTTGCAAAGTCATCTGTGCCCTGGGCTCCCCCGTTTTTTGCTTAACTGACTGACTGTCGCTGCGCTCTGCCTAACCAGGCCCAGGACCAGTGCTAAGCTGAAAACACACTTAGATGACAGTGAAAACACCTACACACACTAGAATGCAGGATGCGTTAGGGTGCCTCTGTGATTGGCATGACCTTCTCTAAAAGGGAGGGGGATTAAAACTACCTATAAGTCCCTACTACATAATAGGGCAGGGTGGCTGAAACTACCTTTAAATCCTTAGCCAGCAGCCTTTCTGCACTTGCATGTGTGCACTGCTGGACGCCTGAGGTCAGTTTAAAAGCAGACCTGAGTGCCAAGACTGCTTTTCACATGTAAATTGTGCCAGACTTTGGTGTTTGTGGCACTTAAGAAAAATATGGAAAAAAATCTTCCGGAATTTTCTATTTTGTATCGCAACAATATAAAAAACTTGATTCGGCTGAATCAAGTTAAAAGAAAGTATTTATTGCACCCACTTTTCTAAGTTTGTATAAACCAACTCTAGGCAGACGTGCTCTGTCCCACCATCATTCTCTCTTGATTTAATCAACACAGAAATCACCTGCGATAGTATGAATTTGTTTTCTGAATTGGTGTTTTTTTAATGCTTTATATACCTGTCTCTTACATTAAGCCAGCCAAGCTATCCAGGGCTGAGCATGGGATTAATTCACTTAGACATGTCCTGAGCCCTAGACTGTGTTTGTGGCCTTACACTCAGTGGTAAATAAATATTTGACACTGCTAATAACTCACTTTTCAACAACTTGCATTATGGTAAGTGACCCCCTTGGTATGCCACTGAATAAACATACAACGTTTTTCCTTTTCAGGTAACAATAACCTCTTCATCCTTTTCACAGCCTCTTAGATTTCAACCTGTCAAATGTCATGACCATAAAATATTCTTGTCTGTGTTGTGGCCATTTAGAACTTTCCAACTGCAAGCCTAGTTCTCCCCAGACCTGCCCTCACCTGCCTTCCCTGCAAACAGGTAGGAGGCTGGAGCCCCTCCCTTTAATGCGACGGTGAGGAGTGCTCTTTTCCAGGTGTGACCCTCTGAAAACTGAGCCCTGAGTGGGGCAGGTAATTCTTGAGTCGACGCTTGGCAGATATGTGAATGGGTTGCACAAACATTTAATGCTGTGTCCTGTGAGCACAGACTTCACACCGTGAGGCATTTAAACAGACCCCTACTCACCTTTAAAGGAAAATATGTTGAAGCTACTTTATGGGCCAAAAAAAGATCTCCTCTCCATCCTCGGCAAAAATGTGACATTTGTAGACTGTTCTTGGTACTTAAATGGCTCGGTCAAAGCAAGGATTTAAACTTGATAACGTTTTTTATTGGAAAAAAAGAAGTGTATCCTTACGGGGACACTTCCTAAGAAATTAACGGGCATCATTTAATGTGAGTGAATCTGCACAGTGTTGTGAAGGACCAAGGGTATAATGGTTTCAGTCTCAGCCCTTGTTGGATTTCGAATAGCATATGGGCATTTTTACCTGCACGCAGACACAGCAGATCTCCCAGAATGCACCTGTTAGATAGGGTGACCAGATGTCCCGGATTTCACCTGACAGTCACGGTGTTTAGAGGTCTCTCCTGACATCAATCAATCAATCAATCAATCAGAACATTTGTACAGCGCACTACTTACCTGTGAGGGTCTCAAGGTGACGGGGGGGGGGGTGATGCTACTGCTCGAAAAGCCAGGTCTTGATGAGCCTTCTGAAGGTCAGCAGGTTCTGGGTCTGCCGTAGAAGGGTGTTCCAGGTTTTGACAGTGAGGTGGAAGAACGATCTGCCGCCGGAGGTTGTTCTTCGGATGTGGGGGATTGTGGAGAAGGCGGTGGAGCTGAGATAGCGGTTGGGGGTGTAGAAGATGAGTTGTCGGTTGAGATATACTGGTCCGGTGTTGTAGAGCACCTTGTGTACGTGGGGGAGGGGCCTGAAGGTGATCTTCTTGTTGACAGGGAGCCAGTGCAGGTCTCTCAGGTCGGGTGTGATGGGGCTGTGGGGAGGGATGTCGAGGATCATGCGTGAAGAGGCGTTTTGAATGAGTTGAAGTCGTTTCAGGAGTTTGGTCAAAGCTCCCGCGTAGAGGGCGTTTCTGTAGTCCAACCTGTTGCTGACGAGGGCCTGGGTGACTGTTCTTCTTGATTTGGTGGTGATTCACCTGTAGATCTTGTGGAGCATGTGGAGGGTGTTGAAGCAGGAGGACGAGATGGCGTTGACCTGCTTTGTCATGGAGGGAGTAGAGTCGAGGATGAATCCTAGGGTGCATGCATGGTCGGTTGGTGTTGGAGCTGTTCCCAGTGCATTCGGCCACCAGGAGTCGTCCCAGGCCGAGGGGATGGAGCCGAGGATGAGGACTTCCGTCTTGTCAGAGTTTAGCTTCAGTCGGCTGTTCTTGATCCACTTGGCGACGGCATTCATTCCTTCATGGAGGTTGGTTTTGGCGGTGAGGGGGTCCTTGGTGAGGGAGAGGATCAACTGGGTGTTGTCGGTGTAGGAGATGATGTTGTTGTCGTGCAGTTGGGCGATATGGGTGAGCGGTGCCATGTAGATGTTGAACAATGTTGGGCTGAGGGATGAGCCCTGCGGTACGCCACAGATGATCTCATTGGCTTCGGAGTGGAAAGGGGTGAGGTGCACGCTCTGGGTTCTGCCGGAGAGGAAGGAGGTGGTCCAGTCCAGAGCCTTGTCTCGGATCTCAGCATCATGGAAGCGTGTGCGTAGGGTGTGCGGTGGCAGACAGTGTCAAAGGCGGCGGACAGGTCCAGGAGGATGAGGGCCGTGGTTTCTCTGTTGTCCAGCAGGGCCCTGATATCATTAGTGGCGGCGATGAGGGCAGTTTTGGTACTGTGGTTGCTGCGGAATTGGGACTGGGATGGGTACAGGATGCTGTTCTCCTCAAGGTAGCGGGTCAGTTGTCTGTTGACGGTCTTCTCGATGACCTTCGCTGGGAACAGGAGCAGGGAGATGGGCCGGAAGTTCTTGAGGTCCTTGGGGTCAGCCTCGGGTTTTTTGAGTAAGGCGTTGATCTCTGCGTGCTTGCAGCTCTCCGGAAAGGTTGCTGTCTTGAAGGAGATGTTGATGGCTTTCCGGAGATGGGGGCGATGGTGGTGCTGGCTTTGTTGAAGATGTGGTGTGGGCATGGGTCTGACAGGGATCCGGAGTGTATGGTGTTCATGATTTTGATGGTGTCGTTGCTTATGTTGATCCAGGAGAGCAGGGGGTCGGTGCAGATGGTGGCCGTGGGGACAGAGGTCTCAGTGGTTGTCGGGGTGGTCGTGATGTTGAAGCTGTTGTGGATGTCTGCGATCTTGCGATTGAAGAAGGTGGCAAGGGAGTCACACAGGTCTTGCGAAGGTGGGATGTTGTTGGTGTTGGCGCTGGGGAGAGTTCCTTCACGATGTTGAAGAGCTCTTTGCTGTTGCTTGCGTTGTTGTCTAGATGGTCTTTGAAGGAGGCCCTTTTGGCAGATCTGATGAGTTTGTGGTGTCTGCGGGTGGCGTTCTTGTGGGCTGCGTAGCTGATCGGTGTCTGTTCACTGTGCCATTTCTTCTCTAGCTTACTGCAGATTTGGTTGGAGGCCTGGAGGTCTTCAGTTAACCAGCTGGCTTTCTTGCTGGTGTGTCTGTTGGAGGGTTTCTTTATCGGGGTGAGGGTGTTGGCACAGTCCTTGTTCCATTGTCTGAGGTTGCGGGCGGCGGTGTTGGGGTCAGTGGGGTCCTGACGCTTTTTCTAATTTCAAAGAAATGCCCCAATTTTTGGGATAAATGTGAACTTCTACTGAAAAGCAGAATTGAAAGGTTTGCTTGGTGCCCTTAAAGTCTTGATTAACTCACATGTTTTTTTCTCAGACAGCATAAGAGGTGGTCATGTGGTGCACTTGGCAGATGGGGTCTGAGTGGGGTTTAGGTAAGGCTGGCATAGAGTGAAGTTCCTGCCATAACTAACATTATACTTTTCCTTAAAAAAAAATTAATTCATAGAAAAAAGTTACTGGGACTTTTTAGTTCAGAAATACCAGTAAAAAACGTAGCAATTCACAGAAAAAAATCGAAGGTTGGTGTTATATTAGGAAATACCATTTATAAAACCTGAATCACTGAAAAAAGCAAAGGTTGATGTTGTAGTTAGGAAATACCATTTAAAAAACCTTAGAAAATCACAGAAAAAAGCAAAGGTTACATGGACATTATAGTTAGGTTGGATTGTGCACACACAAAACCATAGAAATGTAGCAGATATAGTTATAATTATCTCAAGTAACTATAACTGGTGCCCTGAGGTAATTATTATTTGCGCCCGCCATGCAGCGCTAATTATCCCACATAATACAATATTCATGACATCTTCTATGACATCATTGATAATATCACTGCAACATTTGCTTGAAAAGTCTTGATGATAAAACTGTGCAGGGGGCACGAGTTAGAGTAACCTCAGAGCATGTATGGGGTGTACAGAAATAATCACATCACTCCCCATAGAAGCAGGAGAATTCATAACACTGCCTTTCGGGAGGCTCCAGACCCATCATGAAATGCTGAAGCTGGGCTGTTAGAGCCTCAATCAGGCGGGCAACTATAGCCAAATTTGGGGGGGGGGGGGCTTTAAAATATTTCGGGGGGGCTAATTCTTCCAAACATACACAGAGTTGATGTAAGAAGGGGCGAACACACAACAAAAGCCTCATTTACACGTAAATGGCCTTTTAAAGACCTGTTAAGTACTCGGGTGCAGCTGCAAGGAGATGCTCGCCAGCCCGCAAAGCTGTCTCAGTCCCGACTGACACACACGATGGGGGGGGAGGGGGGGTTCGGGGGCTGAAGCCCCGTGAGCCCAATGGGTGTTGCGCGCCTGGCCTCAACCCTTCACAAAGGAGATTTTCAACTGACAATCTTCCTTGGGTAGTGAGAGCAGCATATGGAACTTCTTACCCCTGACACTAGCAGCACCACCCCCACCTCGCTGATGGGCTTCAAAGGAAGCTGAAAGCCCTTCTACAACGCCATGTTGGCCTCTTGTCCCCTTGGCCATCCTTCCCATGAGAATATATTGTCCACAAGACTGTGACTGCACTGCCTTGTCTCACTTGGATCAACCTTGCTCCTACTAACTATACCGTATACTTCCTCTAACAATCTATACATCCGTGCCTTTGCATTGATCAAAGTCACCATTATTTCTAGCCGCCACCTTATGCCTTTTGTAGTGAACAGTGAAATAGAAGAAATCCCGTGGGGTAAGCTTAGTTGTAACCTGACTCAACACCGTACAACAGAAATTCCCACTTTCATACTACTCCACCACTTTACTCTCCATCCACACCAGTAGATTGTGCCATATATATCACAGGGACTCTCACAAGGTTTAAAAATATACAAAGTGATTTATTGCGCATTTACAGAAATTTCATAAAAATATATAATCTCACAGTCCTAATAATGATAAAAGTCACACTGAGGTGGTAACAAATTACATACAGTTCATAAAAGCACACACACAAGAGAGTCCTGAAATCAGACTGCTATAGTCAGTCTTTCGCAGTTAGCACATCTACTCTGGCAGTGTTGTACTTGCACTGTTAGATAAGTTCCGTTGTCATTAATATTCTCGCAGTGCTAAATTGGTAGATTGTGCGTATTCATGTGACGTCGAAGCGTTTCGATGGATCATTAAAACATTCTTTCCATCTTTATCAAGACAAGTTCATATCTCTCTTGAATTTGGGGCACAATTTGTCACAGAAAAGACACCCCAATGATTAGTGAGGGTGTTCTATTATTATTACGCCCGTCTCTAAGATCACTTAACGTGTTTTCCAAAAAGTACTTTAAACTCGCTGTTGCATATCAGGCAGCTGAAAGGATAGTATTGATACGTGTTGCGTTCACTTCAATTTCAAGTTACTCATTGTTGTGATGAAAACATCCAGATGTACCTCCTAGACCCCATAGATTTATAGAAGATCTGTCAGGAATATCTTACATTTTCCTTGTGTTTTTTTTCAACCTGGCTGCTCTCAAGAATTCAATTGACGAGTCATACCAGAAGATTCTCGGGTGTCAGGAAAAATAGCGGCAACGTCCTATCTCAGGTATCAGCGTCTTACCTGAGATAGGACGCAAATTCAATACGCACAATCTACCAATTTAGCACTGCGAGAATATTAATGACAACGGAACTTATCTAACAGTGCAAGTACAACACTGCCAGAGTAGATGTGCTAACTGCGAAAGACTGACTATAGCAGTCTGATTTCAGGACTCTCTTGTGTGTGTGCTTTTATGAACTGTATGTAATTTGTTACCACCTCAGTGTGGCTTTTATCATTATTAGGACTGTGAGATTATATATTTTTATGAAATTTCTGTAAATGCGCAATAAATCACTCTGTATATTTTTAAACCTTGTGAGAGTCCCTGTGATATATATGGCACAATCTACTGGTGTGGATGGAGAGTAAAGTGGTGGAGTAGTATGAAAGTGGGAATTTCTGATGTACGGTGTTGAGTCAGGTTACAACTAAGCTTACCCCACGGGATTTCTTCTATTTCACTGTTTAAGTGCCCTAGTCCCACGGGTTAGTAAGGGGCCCCTCTTATCTTCTACTGCCTTTGTAGTGAATGTAAGAGGAACTGTTTGCAAGTTTAAAACTGGTTTTATTGTCAAGCGCTCCAACCTCATTGAGTAATGTTGGCGCTATATAAAAGTGCATAAATAAACAAATAAATACATCAAACACCTGACGTCAGTCGCAGGAACACTTTGAGGTGATGGAATTCAGAAGAGCGCGGATTCAGGAAACGTGTCAGTTTAGAGTGAGTGAGTGAGTGGGTGCCCTGGAGGTCTCAAAGTGACAGAACCGAGACAGCCACGCCTGCGGCGTGTCCTTTGTTAATGGAGTGGGGGGGGGGGGGGTGGCTCCGGGAGCGTGGGGGGGGGGGGGTGTTAATGAGATGTGCACTGTCAGTTCTCGAACAGTGTTGGTGACTTGTGAATGTTCCTTCCGCAGATGCTGGCCACAGAGGTGACCCGAGGTGCGAGGCGGGTGAAGAATTCCGTGCACTCCCGGTACCCCGCGGGATCCCCCCGTCCCCTCCCTCTGGGCTCGATGGTGTGTCTCGCTCAGGGGGAGGCAGAGATGAGCTGAGGCTGGTCCTCGTCGGCAGCGCCGGAGCCGGGAAGAGCGCCACCGGGAACAGCCTCCTGGGGAGGGAGGGGTTTGAGTCCAGGGCCTCAGGGGTGCCCGTGACCAGACGGTGCCTTAGGGGGGGGGGTGAGTGGGGGGGCAGACGCCTGCTGGTGGTGGACACCCCGGACTTCCTCTCCCTCTCACTCCCTGCGAAGGAGCTCACCTTGGAGATGGCGTGGTGCTCAGAGCTCTCCTCCCCCGGGCCACACGCCCTCCTCCTGGTGCTCCAGGCCGGACGGCTCACCATGGAGGAGCGGTGGTCCGTGCAAAGGATCCAGCACCTCTTCGGGGAGGAGGCGCTACAGTTCACGGTGATCGTGTTTACACGGAAAGAGGACCTGGAAAGTAAAACTATAGAAACCTTTGTCCGTGACTCTGAGGATAGTCCTAAAGAGCTGGTCAAGAGCTGCGGGGGGCGGGTCTGCGCCCTCAACAACCAAGCAACTGGAGAAGAGAGGGAGCAGCAGGTACGGGGGCTCATGCAGGTGATAGACAAAATGATCGAAGGGAATGGGGGCCGATACTACAGGCTGGGGCAGGGTCAGGTGGATGGAGGGAAGGGTCAGGCCCCTCGAGGGCTTTACTCCCGTTTGAAGAGGCAGATAATAGGGTAAATCGTCCACTGGGAGGGAGTTGGTAAACAGTAAAGGCACGCGCAAGGGTCATTAGAGATGAACATGACTTCAGTTGAAGCAGCCCCGAGCAACCTGGACCTGTGCCCCAGGAACCAATCCGAAGCCACAGGCCCACTTATTACATCCTCTAACCGAATATCACATTAGATCGTGAAGATTTGAATCTGTTATTATGGGTCATATGTGCACCTTTTATGGACATTGTTCTTTCAAATGAGTTTTGTATCACACTTCTTTTTTGATTTTTCTGTTATATTATTAAAGATTGTAACCATGGACACCATGACGGAATAATCACCAATAGACACCAGAACCCCCTCCCACGAATACAAATGAGCTGCGAAACTCCAGCGCCTACATGAACAACTGTAAACACAGCGGTGCGACCAGGGCGAAGCTCATGCATGGATGGTCATTGTGCCCCGGGGTGGAGTCAAAAGGATCGGCCCCCTCGGAATCACAACACTCTGCATTTGCTCACCATCGCTGAGATTATTAATGTATTATGTTATTCGTTGTCAGAGGTGGGAGGCCTACTCATCACCTGACACTTCAATGTACGGTTGAGGAATGCTGCACATTTACTTCTATCACTGAAGGATGACACACTCACTCACACTCACTCACACTCACTCACTCACACTCACTCACACTCACTCACACTCACACACTCACACTCACACACTCACACTCACACACACTCACACTCACTCACTCACTCACACTCACTCACACTCACTCACTCACACTCACTCACACTCACACACTCACTCACTCACACACTCACTCACACACTCACTCACACTCACACACTCACTCACACACTCACTCACACTCACACACTCACTCACACTCACTCACACTCACTCACACTCACTCTCACTCACTCACACTCACTCTCACTCACACTCACACTCACTCACACTCACTCACACTCACACTCACTCACACTTACACTCACACACACTCACTCACACTCACTCACACTCACACAAATGTAGCAGTAACCAATTGAAAAATGACCAGTTACCTATGTGAAAGACGTCCCACTGCACAGGAACATGTGTCTCCGCCTTTTTAGTAACTTTTGATCCGTTTGAGCTAGAAACACATATTTTTGTTATAATCTGCAGATTATGCAATCAATGATAAATTATGTGGCAAATTCATAATTGTGCAGAAACAGTCATGGGTGAAGAATCACGTCATTCCGATGGCCGTGATTACCAGTCAGTCTTAACTGCAGCCTCATCTTTTACCCCACAACGCCTTCATTCCTTTTTTGACCAGAGATACTCTTGTCCCACCCGGTCCAGTGTTAGCTTCAGGTGTGTATGTAGTGTACATGCTATTTCCAAAGATTGTGGAAATGCCCTATGACCTGCACATCTATTAACAACAATATTCAATTTCTTTCAGCCATGTCCTTGGAATGACAGTATTTTAGGGTGCTCTCATAGTGTCGCAATAATCACCCACAAGGGTATACATCCACTAGGACTAGAAGCAGCCTAGAGCAATATTCAACCAAAATACACCAAAGCACACCAAGTGGTTGTAACTATTATTCACATTTCCACAGTGTGTAGTTCAGCCCGTCATAAATAAATGTCCTTTTTTACAAATCCACAAAGTCTTGAATCCGGTCCTTTTACTTCTTTCATTTCATTTCCTTAAACATGGAGAACAGCAGCAGCTCATGCACTTTTCGCCCCCCTGGGCTTTCTCAAGACTTTGATTTAAAAAAACGAGTTCATTTCCATATTTTCAAATCGTGAAGTCGTAATTAAATACCCTCAGTCATAATCATTCCGACAAAAAATGTACAATATCAGTCCAACTGGCAGTTATATCAATTCCTGTTTAAAATATGTGCATCTCGTCTCAGAAGTATACTTGACGATGTTGCTCTTTTATAGCCTTGGGACCTTGATAAGTCCTCTCTTCGCAGTGGCGGCTGGAGACATTTGAAAGTGGTGAGTCCAGTCACCGATGGCGAGCGATCCCGATCGTCAAAAGAGGGTTTTGGGGGGATGGGGTCTCAGTACGGAATGCCGAGACATATTGGGCTATGCCAATGCTTTTTTCTTTTTTTTTAAAGCCTGATGTGAGCCCGGCAGTTTCCCCAACAATACTGCTTAGCAAAAACCACTAGAAAACAAAACAACCACTGACAAAGCCAAAGGGCTGACTGCTAACTCATGATCTATTCGTTTTATATTACCCAAAGTTTTATATGCCACAATCTGCTTAAATAAACCAACTTCACAAAACAACTTTCACTGTGCATCTCTATAATAGCGAAGCAGCCTGAAACCTGTTTTTTGATGGAGTTTGGGCTATATAAGAAACCTGTAACATGAGCCGAATTATCATAGCAACAAGTCACAAAAACCTAGAAAAAAAAGGACAACGGCCGAGGCAGAATCTCACCAGATAGATTTGTTTTCGTAACCTTTCGCTACCAATTCAGATTTAATTTTCAGCTATGTTTTTTTTAACCACAACCTACCAACTAATTAACTGACGAAGACATTAACTCAATTATACTTGAAGCACTGCAGTTTGTTTTTGCTCTCTGAAACGCGAACAGCGGAGAGCTGAGCGAGAAAGCCCATATTGGGTTAAAAGCAAACGGAAACCAAAAGGCCCATAGCTGCCAAGGTTTCAGATTGCCATGTGTTACGTTTTCACAATTTCAGTGCTATAATGAGTGACATTTCAAACAATACGAGTGACACTTTCTTGCAAGCAAAATGTAGCAATAAAAACAAAGAAAACATATAAATAGCGCAAATTACAACCATTTGCAAAACCAGAAATTAGCATGCATTATTTGTACCACAGAGGACCGGAACCAAAGTTTGCGCATGAAAAAGTCTGCTAACATTAGGTAGTGGAATGTAATGATATGTTATGTTACGGGATGTCTTATATCGAGTACTCTGAAATAAGTCACCTCTACAAGTTTGCATTACCTGAAAACTTGTTTTCTCTCTAGGAACATCCTCTCAAGTCGCAGAGCATCGTTTATGTCGACTTCCAGCTGCCACACAGAGAGTGACCAGGTAGTGAGACGGGGGAAATTTCCATCTTTGCCACCAGTAATGCGAGGACCTTAGAGCATTTAGCCTGTGCCATTAGAAATAAGGAATTTGGCACGTGTAAAATCTAAGGAGCGCAATGCATTAAAACGTATTGCTTGCAATGCGGTAAATACACCGACTGGCAGGCGCTGATTAACCCGCGCTAGCCTATGCACTTAACAAAGTACATGAACCGTGGCAATTTGAGTTATTAAGCATTACCGGCGGGTGGGGAGGGGTGGAAATGGGGTCGTCGCGCCCGGAGGGAATGAGGGGGGAGGCGGGAGGGGTTAAAACAAAGTAAACTTACCGTCCCGGTCCTGGAGACTCCCGACTCCCGCCGTCCTGTTTTTCAAATCCTGCAGGGCACGTCACGTCATCAGGAAGGCTGCAGGCAGCCTCCATCTCCTCCACCACAGCGCAGCACTGTGATTGGTGAGGCCGCTGTCCCATCCGCGTCATTTTCTCTCTGAATGCTGCAGCATAGAGAGAGAATAGGGAGAGTGGGCGGGTTTACTCGAGGGCAGGGGGGAGTGGCTTGCCCACTGTTGTTAATATTGTCTGTTTGGGCGGCCTCAGGCTGGCCAAACAGATAGTATTAACAACAGTGGGCAAGCCACTCCCCCCTGCCCTCGAGTAACCCCGAACACTCTCAACTGGGAACTTCTGCTTTCTCACCGTGCGAGAAGGCAGAAACAAATAGTAGTTATTACGGTAATAACTACCTTTTGTTCCTGCCGTCTCGCACGGCGAGAAAGCAGGGGGGCGGCACACCAACGGTTGTATGACGATCCGTCGAGCTCAATCTCATCGCGGCACTTTGAATCGCGGTCATTACATCGCATCGGCCGTCACACCAGCCATTATCTCATCGCAAGTAGTTGCGCCGCAAATGCGGCAATGTAATTGGATCGCGTGTCACATCATCGACTTTACATCGCGCAACATGACAACGCGATGCTGCCCTCTGTTTCACTCGTTTTCCCCTTGTGTTTCGTGCTCTTGTGCCCTCTGTTTCCCTAGTTTTTCGTGCCCTTCTGCCCTCTGTTCCCCTCGTTTTTTGTGGCCTTCTGCCCTCTGTTTCAATCGTTTTCCCCTTGTGTTTCGTGCTCTTGTGCCCTCTGTTTCCCTAGTTTTTCGTGCCCTTCTGCCATCGGTTTCACTCGTTTTTTTGTGGCCTGTTTCTTATTAATATTGCTATCTGTTTCTTAATTGTTGACATGATTAAATATTGTCACCTGCTTCTTACATATTGACATCTGCGAGGCTGCAAGCAGTGCTTTGTGAGATATGGGTCTGTGAAGGTCCAGTACACCTGCACCAATACAATATTGCAGCCATGCCAGCAGGTCTACAGCTATTGTTCTCTGAATATTTTCTGGCTGCTCTCCTACTGTTACCTTCAGTCCAACGAGGCTTGAGGCCAGTGAGAGAACTGCTGCAATAATATTTGGGTGATACTCTATTTAAAAGCCCGAGTCTGTGTAGATTGGCCTAATAGGGCCTTCAGTTGACTGGGCAGCCTTGATCCAGTCCTGTTGTGCTAAACATAGTTGACACTTCTTGCAACACTTGTTCATTTAATGTTGAACCACAGGTCACATCAACTTAGGACTTCGGGTAATTAAAAGACAACCAAGGCATAATCATTTTTCTGTTCATAGGAAATTATAGGAAATCATTGTCCTACGTAGGTGAAGATATGCCAGCGTTGACATCTGCTTTCATGAAATCATCATTAAATATTGTCACCTGCTTCTTGGCACCTGTTTCTTATTAATATTTACATATGATTTGGCACCTGCTTCTTACATATTTAGATCTGCGAGGCTGAGCAATTTCTTGTCGACACATCTCATGTCGACACCTCATTAATATTAATTAATATTCACCTGTCTCTTATTAATATTTACATCTGCGCCATTATAACATATCTTGTAAGATCACTGTAAATACATAAAAAGTAAATATAGTGCTGAAGTTCAGCGTTATAATGGCAAGTGTGGAGACTTGATAGGAGGCTCGAACCTTGGTTGACAGCACCAAAGTCGGCAGAGCTAGCCGTCAGACCACACGTCCTGCTTTCATGAAATCATCCTTTCTTAAATATTGTCACGTGCTTCTTGGGACCTGTTTCTTCTTAATATGTACATATGATTTGGCACCTGCTTCTTACATACTTAGATCTGATTAGATTAATATTATTTAAATAATATCTGGTTAATATTAATTAAATAATATTTGGTTAATATTAATTAAAGAATATTTACTTCACATTCACGATTACGCATCGTTTTAAAAGCTATATAGCTACTGTTTATTAAATCTTGTACACCAAACATTGGCATCGCTAAGGATTACGCATCCTTTTAAAAATAATTTGCCCCCAAAGTCGGCAGAGCTAGCCGTCAGACCACACGTCCTGCTTTGATCATCAGACCACACATCCTGCTTTAATTAAATCATCGTGTTTCACTCGTTTCCCACTTGTTTTTCGTGCCCTTCTGCCCTCTGTTTCCCTCGTCGTTCGTGCCCTTTAGCCCTCTGTTTCCCTCGTTTTTTGTGGCCTTCTGCCCTGTTTCACTCGTTTTCCCCTTGTTTTTCGTGCCCTTCTACCCTCCTTGTTTTTCGTGCCCTTCTGCCCTCGATGTCCATCCACCCACACAGCATCCATCCACACACCCATCGTTCATTCACCCATCCACCCAGTAGTGATAGGGACGGTTTGTTGATAATTGACATCTGCGCCATTATAACATATGCAATGTGCACTTGTAAGTGTTGCGACTTCATAGGAGGCGCGAACCCTGCCTGACAACACCAACGTCGGTAGAGCTATCCCTCAGGCCACATCCTCATATTATCCCGTTTCCTATGTTAGCCCATCTGTTCCGGTTAGGCCGTTTCAGTGTATATATGTTATCCCGTTTCACCCATCCATGTTAGGCCGTTTCCGTGTATATATATATATATATGTTATTTTTATGAAAAGCCCATTTCCTTCTGTTCAGAAGGGAAAACCCCTCTTTCTTCTTTCTTTCATTTTCCGTGCGTTGTAATGGCATTTTAACATCGTATTCCTTGTAATTGCATGCAATGTTAATGCCACCGCGCTGTTGTTGCATGCACACTAAAAGGCTGCGATGTGAACGACCAACCATGCGATGTAAAATTCGCGATGCATTTACATCGATGTAATTGGTGTTTCCCCACCCCAACGCCCCACAGAGGAGCCGCCACTGTCTCTTTGTCTCTCGGTGATCCGAGCAGCAGTGACTGGCAGTTACAAGGTGCTGGGATCCCTGAGATGCACGTATCTTAAACAGGAGTTGATATAACTGCCAGAAGGACTGATATTGTACACATTTTGTTGGAATGATCATGACTGAAGATATTTAATTACGACTTTACGATTTGAAAATATGGAAATTAACTCCGTGTTTTAAGTCAAAGCCTTGAGAAAGCCCAGGGGGGCAAAAAGTGCATCGGCTGCTGCTGTTCTCCATGTTTAAGGACATTATATAAAACAAGTGAAAGGACCGGATTCAAGACTCTTTGTGGATTTCTACAAAAGGACATTCATTTGTGACGGGCTGAACCAAACATTGTTAGATAATAGTTACAACCACTTGGTGTGCGTTGGTGTATTTTGGTTGAATGTAGTGTACGTGGACCAGCGTCACTAGTGTAGCCCATGACAGCTTTAACAGGTGTTATCTTCCTAGTGAGCGTACACAGGCATCAAAACATCTACTCCTCACCATCCATGTGCCTGCTAAACCCCTGCCACATTATTCCAGTGCCCTGCCCATAATACTATCAAGCGCCTTGAAATATCAGCGTATCCTGGTGAGACGCAACTTTACTGCAAAGATTAACAACAATGATCTGGCCCCGTTAGAGGAAAAGAAGACAGATTTTGCCAGATGTGTGGCTCTCTGGAGCGGAGTCCAAACCATCAAAATGGTTGGGGCTCCAAGGTTCAACTGCCTCTCTGGGAGGCTTCCATTTAATATACCACAGGTGTCCTGTACCAAATAGACAGTAGCATCCGTAAATATATCCGGGGGCAGACCCCACATAGACTGTCCTTCAGCAAGCCACAACATCAGGAGGGCTTTTATTCCCTAACTCTCAGACCTACTATAGGACAAAATGCTTGTCACAAATGGCATACCTCTTGAGTCCACACAGGCAAACACTCCTCTGGGTCATGATAAAAAGACACTTACATAAAAACACCCAGGGTCTGTCAGTGTGATACCCAGCCCCCAAAGCTCCACATGACCCCCAAACTCGTACACTGACCGAAATACGTCTCGTATAGAAATCTGTGCCTCTCTCACTTAAACACAACGGCTAACCACAACCCAAAGTGCCACTGTGGTACACTAATGCCCTCACCATTGACAGAATGCACTGTCTCTGGCCAGATTGGAATGTGACAGGCATCACTGAGGTCAAGCACCTGCTGAATGACGGCTCCATTGAGTCGTACGAGGACCATACCGGTGATTTCCATTTACCAAAATCAAACTTTTGGAGATATCAGCAGATCAGACACTGTCTCCAGATGAAACAGGCATCATGTGCGTGGACCCATAATCCCTCCTGACTTCACTCTTGCCTAGTAGAATGGGTCCATAATAGGAAGTTGGTCTCTGGTCTCCATGAACTCCTTCTAATGGAACAAGTCACCAACCCCCTGGGACATCTCTTCCAGCATCAATGGCAGACACAACTTAAAGTACACTTCCCAGAATTAGCCCCACCTCATGACCACACATGACAGAGGCCTCAGGGTGGCCAAGATGAATCTATTTCAAGGTTTTTCAAGGCTGGCAACTGGTCCCCAGCCAAACTATTTAATCAACTTAGCCCACTCTCCCTAATGCTGGAGATACCACAAAGTAACTGCAATACTTAACACAGCCTCTGGTCCTGCTGCACAATAAACATCTCTGGTCCCAAATCTGGTGGGTTTTAGGGAGAGCTATGGGCTTCCCCTCCATGCGTCTGCAGCCCTAGTTCTACTAAACCATGCTCGAGAAGTATCAGGACTAACTAACCACAACAAACGCTGGCTTTACTCTGCTGGGACAGTGGCTAAGCGATGGCTAAGCGATGCCTCCTACTTATATGGTCGAAGGCGCCTACCTTGGACGATTGGTTTGAGCTTACATCAGTGAAGGCAGCCCATGGACATCTCATATACTGACTAAACAGGCAGAAGCAGATCTATTTGGACATCTTGGGAATATTCCTCAAACTTTCTGCAGCGCCATGACCCTTTCACGGTTTTTGGTATTGTATATGTTAGCTTTTTCAGCATATGAGCACTTCACCCAAACTGTAAATACCAGTTCTCAATTTCCTTCCTGAAATGGCAAGGAGACTTATCATCTCTGAGCACTTGTGCCCACTTGCACCTTATCTACCTGCTTTGTCTACTCGATTGTGTTCTCTTTGTTTTGCTCCTGCATGCTTCGTTGTCCATTTATAGCTGATCCTGTATAATAAACCTTGCTTTTTAATCTTGTGGTGCATCACAAAACATGTGTGCTTCATATGAACCTGTCTTCCTATTTTGTTTTCTTTTTTGACAATTTAAAAAAAAGATTTAAACATAAAAAATAAATGCCTTCGACCTGACAAAGGTAAACTGACACTTTTGTGTGCGTTTACAACTTTTTCTTATTCATAAACAACCGGCAGAGTTTTATGTTTATGCACTCAATATATTTATCTGTGACAACACACTCGAGGCAGAGGCCTCAGCACACACAAATATAAGGAGGGCAGAGCCATAAAAAATGTGCATTTATTTTCTGAATACCAAAATGTAGTAAACGTACACAAAAGCATAGGATTACCTTTCTGAATTATGCCCCCTGCTTTTACACTTCAGGAACCGCTTGCTTAAGTATCAGATGTGTGTTGTTCAAATACATAGGAAGTGATCAACTGTGCTGTTGTTGAGTGCACATTCTTTCCATGCTGTTTTATTCTGCAAATGTTTCATATAAAAATGTTAATTAAGCATATGTAAATACATTCTTGGTGTTTAATCATTTCTACTGAGCATATCATTGTTATAGCTTATAAAACAAGCATTTGCAATGCAATAGGTCTCGCATTTACGAGAGTTTGAGCAATTGGCTGTGTAAATGACAATGCCTTTTATTTGTGTTGTTTTTAAAATAGATAAATACAAGGGTTTGTCATTTACAATACCAATCGCTTAAACTCTCGCAAATGTGAGACCTATTGCATTCAAAATGCGTTTGGCGCCCGTGCTATAAACATTAAAAAAAAAAAAAAGTATTAGCAGAGGTATGAGAGAGCGTGTCCTGCATGCAATATCAGGCAGGACAAAGCTATTTGAGAAAATAGTCCTCGCTCGGAGGCTGTAATTAAAGTTTACTGAGTAACAGCACACGTAAAAGGGGGTGTTGCCATGGGAGGTTACAAAATGAGATAAGGCAGTGATAAGGAGGGGCTACTAAGCGTATTGACCAAAGAAAAGTCACAGTTTACAGTGGACAATCACACAAGACAATAAAAATATTGGCGGAGAGTGAGCAGGGAGTGGGCAGGGAGTGGGCGGGGCTTCAAGTCCCTCCCTGAATACAACATGCATCGCAGAGCAGCCTACACACTGCCCAGGCTCGACCTAGAAACGATTAAGATTATTATTATGGTAAAGAATTTCACAGAGTTGTTCCACTCTCTGAAAACCTCAAAATGCTGAAAAAAATGCTTTAAATGAAAAAGACAGAGACAGATGGACTAGGCCCTTGTTGGACAATCGACGATCCACCAAAGGTTATGTTGCAAATGCATTTGGGATATTATGATACTGGGTAGCTACATGGTGTAGCGTTCACCAATTACTTAAGCTTTAGATGTTTTTAATGCAGCACAGGTAAACAGGCACCTTCTTGTGCATGAAGAAAGTGAAGTTGCATCAGCAAAACAACTTAGGGAAGAGGTTTGTGGGATCCAGTGAAGGGGACTGTTGAAAAGTTCTTTGGTCATCTCTGGAAGAAGGTGAAACTGCAGAAAAATCTGATTTAGAGGTGGGGGAATTAGTGTCCAACTTTATGGATGATTTACTTCCACCACCATATGTTTTTGAACTAAAAACTACAAACGCTTAGTGGATTATGAACGTAATATTTTAGACTCTGCAAAAATCGAGGCAAGGCAGTTGCACGTAGCTGTATTTGTTGTAACACCCTCTTAGAAATGGGGGTCTCTAGTTAGCAGAGGTAGGCACCTTTATCCACATAGGGACCCTTGCTTCTAGTCAGGGTAAGAGGGATACACACTTTCGTTGTGTAGTTTTCTGCAATAAACTAGTGATGTACACCAATCACTTTGGGTCAGGTACAAGTACAAGTTCAAATCCTCACCGCTGACCACCAATATGTACATGGAGGAGCCACCGTCAGGAAAGGGGGAGCTTCTTATAGGCTTTGTACCTGTTGTGAATTTGGTCGAGTTTTTCATGAATGTCCTCAGGTTTATATGATACTCGAACTTAATCCAAGCCTTTTCTTCTTTCACGAACCAAAAAATCTTGTGTTTAAAATGCGGTCTCCCTGCTCCTCCGTGTTGTCGTCTTCCTGGCAATTAGAAGAGTACATATAAAATATAGTTGCTGACATCGAGAGTATAGCTCAAGGGAATTGAAATACCTGAGCAGCTCGCAAATACGTGTGGAAAGCATTTTAAACGCATCAATTTTAACACACAGAAATAATGGAGTCAAATGTTTTAAGGTCCTGAAGAAGGTGTCAAAAAAGAAAAAGCACCGAAACGCTGTGTCAACTGTTTTTTTAACTTTGACTTGTTATATTACATTGTATAACCAGGTTATGGGTTTTTTTAATTTGTGATATTGTTTTAGATTGTAACCCAGTTGGGAGGAAAATAATAAATTTCTATGATCATTTTTAACTTTACAAAAATTGTTTGCCCGTTATATTCCAGTGCGTCTTCAAGTTCATTAAGTTGTAGTTCAGCAATTTACTTTACCTAGTGTGTATACTTGCTTTTTGTATGATGGTATAGAGAATTATCCCCCTCAAGCCAGACCATATCCATAAGTATTGAAACAGTTATTTCCAATCTGCTGTCTTGATAGTCAGGGACTCCCAATTTTTCCTGCTGTTACAATCCCCCTCCCTGCTTTAACAACAGGGGAACCTCCTATTTGTTTTGAAGCGTTGTAAAAACAGCCACAAGGAGGATTATGCATCGATTTCTCTGTTCTTCAAGTTTCTTCAGCTCCCAACAGCAGCAACAACCTCCAGAGCCCAAAACTGGAACAGGCACCTCCTGGCAGGTCAGAACTCACAGCATCAGAGTTCAGGTGAGCTGGGGGTGAAGTCTTTGTGTCCCTGAGACTTCAGAAAAAGAGGCCAGCACACACAGGCCCTTGGAGATCCTCTTTAAGCAGGTTCAAAGCAAAGGTTCCAGTCTGTGTCCTCTCCTTGGCAGGAACAGCAACTGCAGGCCAACCCCACACAGCACACAGCAACGGGGAAGTACTCCTCCTCACAGTCCTCCTTGGCAGAGGCCTGGGGTTTCAGGTGTAATATTTATATCCCAAAAAGTCTTTGTTTTCTTTGTGGCAAGGGCTTCTGAGCCCAGTTCAAACCAGTTCTGCCTTCACTGGTGCAGCAGGACTACAGAACATGGAGACAGCATTTGCAAGGGTGACAGGCTTCATTCAGGTGTAAGGCAAATCACCTCCCACCACTCTATATGCAGGCAGGGTCTATTCACCTCAGGGCTGAGTCATCCAGGTTGGGCCAGGCAGACCCCAACCCCCTAGAGGCTGTCTACAGGGAATGTACATCCTCTGTCTCTACCACACCAAAACCAGACAGTCAATCCACAAACAGGCAGAGGCACACAGGATGGTTGAACAAGAAAATAGCAACTTTCTAAAAGTTGTATTTTCAAACTAACAATTCAAAAACCATCTTTACTAAAAGATGATCAAATTCTAAGTTCAGAGACACCAAACTCCACCTCTCCATCTCGTCCCTATGTTAAGATATGCTTGTAAAATGTTACAAAGCATTCCCCATTCTATCGTATTGGTAGATAGCCTTAAAATAGTGAAAAACAAGAGAGGGAGGTTGCCTCGCATTGACACACTTTTTCCACAACTATCACCCACTTACCTTTGAGAACTGCAAAAGAGAATATGAGGTGAGGGACAGTGAGCGGTACCATCATGCACAACTGTTACATTGGGCCCTAGACCCCCGGATCAGGGAGGGAGCCACTATACCTCTCACTAAACTTGAATTACTCCTCCTTAAAACTAAATCCATGAAGGGGGCTATTTCGGCGCTATACAAGCTCCTACTCTCCACAGAAACTAGCCCCCGCCCAAGATATCAGGCCTGGTGGGAGAGGATGGCCCAACGCGACATTTCATGGACGACTGGAGCCAACTATGGTCAGATGTCCTTATGTTTAACCAATCCACAGCACTGAGAGAAGCCCAATTGAAAGTAATAATGGACTGGTATTTATACCCGTCCAAACTAGCAAAAATATTTCCCGGTACATCGGATCGATGCTGGCGGGGATGTGTCCTCCTGGGGGATTTCCTGCACATCTGGTGGGACAGCCCCTCCATTCGGCCATTTTGGGAGGAGATCCTGGTGCAGATAAAATCCATCCTGGGGTATCCCATCCCAACCTCCATGCCCGGGGCTCTATTAGGCATTAGAGACCCTACACTAGAACATCAAACCAGGGCCGACAAGAGAATCATGTGGCTATGTATGGGGGCTGCTAAACTGGCTGCAGCGGCAGCGTGGAAGAAGCAGGAAGCACCGGCGATATCCCTGTGGCACTCCCGCCTGTGGCATTTAATGAGCTTAGAGCGCATGTCCGACATAGCCCGCGAGGATTTTAAGAACTTTGAATTCCGTTGGGGTCCCTTGGTCTCCTTCCTTTGGAAGGGCCTGCCATCGGCGGTATGCCCTTCCACAATCAGGGCCCTTCATCTATTCCAAATCTAAGATTCACCCTGCGGTAGGATACTCTATTGTGCTGCAACACCACCACTGGGGAGGGGAGGGGGGGAGGAGTTTGGGGGGAGGGGGCATCAGTTGGGGTCTTTTTTCCTTTGTTTTTGTTCTTTTCTGTTATTTGACTCGTGATGCACTACCCACTGACGATCTTCCTCGAGCTCCTTGGGGGTCATGGCATGCCGGAGGCACAAACTGGCTCTTTGGTGAAGAAGGGAGCATAGAAGGAAGAAGGAGCGCAGAGACGCCCAGAGACATGATAGTATTCTTACTGAGGGTTCCCTATAAGGGACGTGACAATTGCTCCCCATTTTCCCCGACATCGACACCTCCAATTGTGATATGGTCTGAGAATGGGTACACGGTAGCTAAGGGGCATTCCGATTTACCGTTAGCCAGTGATGTGACTGTTATGATTTGCACTTCGGAGAGCCCCTGCGAGGGCATGTAGACGGATTGTGCCTCGAGTCATGTTTTGGAAACCACAATAAAATCTACTTTGACAAAAAATAGTGAAAAACGAAATTGGCAGTATTTCACCATCAGAACATGTCACACACACCAGTACATGTCCTTTCTTTCACATACGCTGCACGCAGCCATGAGGGGGGTGTACCTCGAGCCTATCACAGGGGTGCCTTACATGTAAGAAAAGAGATTGTGAGGGCCTGGCAAGTGGGTTGCCTGGTCGACACAGCAGTTTAAAAACTGCACACAAACACTGCAGTGGCAGGTCTGAGACACCTTATCAGGGCTACTCATGTGGGTGGCACAATCAATGCTTCAGGCCCAGTAGCAGCATTGTATTTACAGGCCCAGGGCACACTCAGTGCTCTTTATTGGGGACTTAACAGTAAATCAAATATCAGGGACAACCGATCACAATAACAATTTACACAGGGAACACTTGCACTTTGGCACTGATCAAAGCATCAAAGCCAGCAAAAACGAAATCCAACACGCATGAAAAATACAGGCGGTAGAGGCCAAAAAGTCAGGAGAAACCACGCCAGGGATGCCAACTCTAACACGTGAACCCTTCAGCTGAAAAGTGTAGAGAACTACTCACCCTCATTGGAGTTCTCATCACTAAGCAGAAGAATCTGGACAGACCATCAGCACTGGCGTGTTCGGTACCAGGGCGGTGTTCCACTGTAAAGTCCATTCCCTGTAGGGAGATGGACCCCATCAACGGTTTTAAGTTCTCACCTCTCATTTGCATCAACCATCTGAGGGGCCTGTGGTCTGTCTGAACACAGAATTGATCCACAAACAAGTACAGTGTCAACTTCTTCAGCGCCTAGACCACAGCAAAAGCTTCCGTTTCAATTGCACTCCACCTCTGTTCCCTGGGAAGTAGCCTCCTACTGCTGAAAGCTATGGGTCGTTCAAAGCTCTCGTCATTCAATTGTGAGAGCACTGCTCCAACAACATGCCCTGAAGCATCTGTCTACACAACAAATTCTTTGGAGAAGTCAGGTGCCTTAAGCGTGGTCGTCCTGCTCATGGCACATTTCAGGTCATCAAAAGTGGTCTGGCAGGGAGCAGTCTGGATCACTTTCCTGGGCTGCTTCCTGGAAGTAAGGTCTGTCAAGGGGGCACAATTGGTGCCATACCACTTAACAAACCGTCTGTAGTAACTGGTGAGACCTTAAAAGTCTCTCACCTCTGTCTGGGTCTTGGGGGGCTCTAGCGCTCTGAGACCTTCGGGTGATTTATGCGCTTTATAATTACAATCCAGAATGGACTCGACCTTAGGTTGTAGGGGCACCACCTACCACTCCCTACCTTGTGCCCTAAGTACACCACAGACCCCTGTTCTATCTGGCACTTACTGGCCGTGAAAGTGAGGCCTGCCTTTTGCAGAGCCTTCAACACTTCACAGAGGTGTTGCAAATGTTCCTCCCAACTGGAGCTGAACACCTTAATGTCATCCAGATAAGTGGCGCTAAATTCCTCCAGCACAGACAGTACCCGGTTGACCAGTCTCTGGAACATGTCAGGGGCATTCTTCAACCCAAAGGGAATAACCTGAAACTTTTACTGCCCCTATGACGTTGAGAACGCCGACCTCTCTTTTGCCCCATCAGTAAAGGCAATCTTCCAGTACCCAGTCATTAAATCAAATGTAGTTAGGGACTAGGCAGCTCCCAACCGATCAATGAGCTCATCAGCTCTGGGGATGGGGTGTACGTCGGTTTTGATGATAGCGTTGATCCTACGGTAATCCACACAGAACCGGAGTTCTGGAGTGGCATCTGGTGCAGCAGCTTTTGGTACTAAGAGCAAAGGGCTAGCCCAGTGGCTGCTTAAAGGCTCTATCACCCCTAATGCCAACATCTTGGAAACGTCTTTCTTGATGCTAGCCCTGACTTTGTCAGCTAATCTATAAAATGTCTGCTTTATAGGTAGATTTCCCCCAGTGTCCACATCATGGGCACACCAAGTGGTGATTCCTAGAGTCATGGAGAACAGGGATGCGAACTGTCGTGGCAACTGGCAACAATCCCTCTTCTGCTCTGGGGTCAATGTAGGAGAGAGGTTCACCCCATCCACTGACCCATCGTGTTCCTTCACTGACAGGAGGCCAGGAAGAGGCTCACTCTCTTCCTCCATTCCATCTTCTGTTGCAAGGAGCATTGTTGCCTCAGACCTCTCCATGTGTGGCTTCAGTTGGTTCACATGCAGGTCCCGCAAAGAGTTCCTAGGAGTCTGGAAGTCAAACAAATAAGTCACTTCACTCTTGCACTCTACCACCTCAAATGGACCAGTCCACTTATTTAGGAGTGCACAACGCTCCACTGGGGCCATCACCCACACTTTTTGGCCAGGCTGAAATTCAACCAGAGTGGCCAAAGGCGAGCCCGTCTGCGCCCGTCCGCGCCTGGCCCGGGCCGAGGGCCACCCCCCCTAGTCGTTACCCTCTGCCCCTACGAGGCTTCTGTGAGAAGTTGGCCTGGTATATAATGCTCACTAATTCTAGTGATCACTTTGTACCATGCCAAGCAACCCTTATGATGATTGGTTGTAAGTTAACCTTATAGACCAGTTATCATAGTGGTAACGTGGACAAAGCAGTCTTAGGCTAAACTCTTAAAGGCATGTGAAGCCAGCTGTATTACCATACACAACCCCCTTGAATAACAAATGAAAGGACACCACACAGATATATATTGAAAATATATATTGATCTATTAACTAATAGTATCCCCTGGACTCTTTATGAGCACAGAAGCACAAGCGTTAAACACAAGACAGTTTAAAAATACACAAAAGTTGCACAATATGGATGAGCCCTAGGGGCCACCTAAACCATATACTAAGAAAGTGGTATAAGAGATACCAATCAAAGGAAATAGGCCTAGGGCCTTGGGAATCGCTGGAGCTGATGGGGACTAGCAGTGACTAAGTCGGGAAAGGCCCGCGGGACTCGGGTGCAGTCTTTAAAGTGCACGCACTCACCAATGCAAAGTCTATGGTGCGTAAAAAGTACAAAGTTAGTTAGTTCGGAACCTTCCGAATGACCTAGAAAGCTGAAACTTGAGACACAGGCCCTAGAGATGTGTACCAGTGTAGGAACACCGGCGGAGCTGAGTTACCTCACCCACAGGAAGCGGGTGCATAGGGTCGAAGTAGTGTCGGGTTTCGTCACGCTGGTCGATGGTGTTTGGAGCTGAAGATGCTGCAGGCGGCTCGATGTGAAGAGTTCCGGTGGATCTAAGGGTGGATCTGAAGATGTGAAGACCTGAAAGCAGAGGGGACAATGTTCAAAGTCACTAGTCAGTGACTACTGTGGAACCAGATTGGAACCAGGCGATGTTGGGTGCAAACAGGCAATGAGGTGTAGATTCTCTCTGCAGCCACGTGGACACCGGGAGTCAAGAACATCCAGGAGTTATTCACGAGCTGTCCCACGCAGGCTTCTCGCTGTTGGGGGTGTCGGCAACTTGATTGTAGCAAACAGGCCTTGGCTAATGCAAGCCACGCAGGAATCGAAAAAGGCTTGTTACTCGGACCAGCAAGGTCTGAGCAGGGGCTCCTTTTTACAGGAGCTAGGGCATGTCTGGAGCAACCAGACCCGCAGTGTAGTTTGTAGTTGTAGTCGCCAAGATGGCCGCTGACCACGTGGCTAGTGGCCGGGATGGCGCATCAAGTGGCACAATGCAAAAGGGCCCCACGCAGATCATGGAGATGCTGGGGGGCTGATCTTCAGTGCAAGGGCTGCTCGGTGGTAGGGGTTCTCAGTCCCCAAAGCACAACATCGAGGATGCCTCTGGTGCTGCGCTGTCAGCTCTTCGGGTGTCTTCCAAGAAGTCCGGTCCCACGTCTCTCGGTGCCTCCACGGGTCCCTTCTTTGCAGGGACTGTGGATCGGGCTGTAACAAGTCTGGGAGTCTGGGTCTTGTCAGGCTCTGGGCTCGGGATCTGGCGGGAGGCGGCAGCAAAGCAGACGTAGATTCGCTGGTTGGTACCTGTGTTCACAGGGTGGCCACTCCTAGGTCACAAGGGAGATTCTCTTCAGTCTTCTGAGCAGCAGAATGTCGAAGTCCAGTCTTCTTCTCTGTTTAAAGTTGATTTCAGGATGATCTGCTGTGCAATGGCACTGCTCCCACTCTTATTCCCAATCTGAGGGGTGGATCACCTACTAGGTTCCTCCTCTGGGTGGAACCAGGAAGGTGGCGGTTACACCCCCTTTCCTTTGTCCAGCTCCTCGCCAGGCCTGGGTCTGGAAAGTCCCAGGACCGCGCCGCCAAGAAAACTGCATTCAAGGACCGGCTGGACAACAACGCACACAACTGCAAGGAACTCTTCAACATCGTGAAAGAGCTTTCCAACCCCAGCGCAGGAAACAACGACATCACCCCATCGCAAGACCTCTGCAACTCCCTCGCCTCATACTTCCACAACAAGATCGCGGACATACACAACAGCTTCAACAACCAACCAACGCACACCACGACCGAACCACCACCCCCCACCACCACCCTCCGCGCCTGGACTCCGATCAGCACCGAAGACACCGTCCGCACGATGAACTCCATCCACTCAGGATCTCCGACCGACCCCTGCCCCCACCACGTCTTCAACAAGGCCGACGCTGTCATCGCACCCCACCTGCGAGACATCATCAACACATCCTTCGACACCGCCACCTTCCCTGAGAGCTGGAAGCACGCCGAACTCAGCGCTCTACTCAAGAAACCCACAGCAGACCCCACCGAACTCAAGAATTACCGCCCCATCTCGCTCCTCCCGTTTCCAGCCAAAGTCATTGAGAAGACCGTCAACAAGCAGCTGGCCGCCTTCCTTGAGACGAATGGATCCCTCGACCCCTCACAGTCTGGCTTCCGAGCCAACCACAGCACCGAGACCGCCCTCATCGCCGCCACCAATGACATCCGAGCCCTGATGGATGACGGAGAAACAGCGGCCCTCATCCTCCTAGACCTCTCCGCGGCATTCGACACTGTCTGCCACCGCACCCTAGTACAGCGCCTCAGCAACGTCGGAATCCAGGAGAAGGCCCTGGAATGGATCATCTCCTTCCTCGACGGAAGAACACAGAGAGTCCGCCTACCACCATACAAGTCAGAGGCCACCAAAGTCATCTGCGGCGTCCCTCAAGGATCCTCGCTGAGCCCCACCCTCTTCAACGTCTACATGAGCCCACTCGCAGCCATCGCACGCCAACACAACCTCAACATAATCTCCTACGCCGACGACACCCAGCTGATCCTCTCCCTGACTAACGACCCCGCCGCCGCCAGAGCCAATCTGCACGAAGGGATGAAAGAGGTAGCCGAGTGGATGACGACCAGCCGCCTGAAACTGAACTCAGACAAGACGGAGGTCCTCATCCTAGGCTCTTCGCCCTCCACCTGGGACGACTCCTGGTGGCCTCCCGCCCTGGGCACTGCACCCAAACCGACAGACCACGCACGCAACCTGGGCTTCATCCTGGACTCCTCCCTCTCCATGACCAGGCAAGTCAACACCGTCTCCTCGGCGTGCTTCAACATCCTACGCATGCTACGGAAGATCTTCTGGTGGATCCCCACCGAGAACAGGAAGACCGTCACCCAGGCCCTCGTCACCAGTCGACTGGACTACGGCAACGCCCTCTACGCCGGTACCACCGCCAAGCTCCAGAAGAGACTCCAGCGGATCCAGAACGCCTCAGCCAGACTCATCCTCCACATCCCACGAACCAGCCACATCTCCGGACATCTCAGAGACCTGCATTGGCTCCCCGTCAACAAAAGAATCACCTTCCGCCTCCTCACCCACGCACACAAAGCCCTACACGACCAAGGCCCGAGCTACCTCAACAACCGAATCAACTTCTACGCTCCCAAACGCCACCTCCGTTCAGCCAACCACCCCCTCGCCGCCGTCCCCCGCATCCAAAGAGCGACAACAGGAGGAAGGTCCTTCTCCTACCTGGCCGCCAAGACCTGGAACTCCCTCCCGACCGACCTGCGTCTGACCCAAGACCACCTCTCCTTCAGGAAGAAGCTGAAGACCTGGCTGTTCGAGCAGTAACGGCACCCCCCTCCCCCCAGCGCCTTGAGACCCTACGGGTAAGTAGTGCGCTCTATAAATGTCTTTGATTGATTGATTGATTGATTGACTGGCTTATGCACGGGGACACCTTGTGTGCCCCGGGCATGTCTGAATCTATTCAGCCCTGTCCTACCCAATACACAAAACCCTGTCTGGGGTGGTGCTCGCACCTCCCAAGGCAGGAAACCCTTTGTCCAAGCCTTCCTCGCTGGAAGGACTCCCAGCAGCAGGAGGTCAGACTTGTGTCTGTGGTGGCAGCATCCATTTGTGATGCTGAGGCTCTGGTTAACTTTAACCGGGGTTAAGGCTACACACATGTCGTGTCCCTCTAGAAGGGTGGAATGCTATCCCCGTCGACAGAACTGTTGAGGGGATAGTATTCCAATTCGTATGACACCTTACTCGACATGTTTTGATAAAGCCAAACTAAAGATAGCATATAACCGCGAGGATTATAATGCACTTAAGAGTATATGGTATGGCAATATCCCGGAACAGCTTAGGGAGTGATTCCCGACAGCTGCAGAAAGGCTCAGCTCATGCTAGAGCACCATCTCACATATTTCCAAGCACTCTGCCTCCAGGATTGATGAGGCCTTCCATAGGAGTGGCTGATAGGAACATATGTGTCCAGTTTAGGGTCAGGTATAGGGATACTATACCTAAGTAAGAGGTGATTACACCAACTTACCCCAGCTGAGTGATCAGCCAGTTGTGTCAAATATGGAGGCCAGGCCAGGGGTGGCACAATACATGCTGCAGCCCCTGGTAGGCCTTGGATGCACCTATGCCCTGGGTACCTATGGTACACTGTTACAGGGGCCAATAAGGTGAACCAATTCCAATTGTGTTATGCACCTAAGGTACATGGAGTCCATTTTAAGGAGAGAGCAATCAGCCTGGGGCCCTGAGTAGCAGGATCCCAAGCCAACTATGTCAAAAACCAGCTAAACACCAGGCAAAAAGTTTGGGGGTAACCATAGTCAGATATCCACCTTCCTACATAACTCCCCCCTCCCACCAACGAAAGGAGATAAGGCTATCCTTGTCCAGGTAAGCCTATATTGCCTAAGTGGCCATATAAGGAAGTACCAGCTCTGGCTTGGTTACCCCCTGTCTCATGGTCCACTAAGCCATCCCTCACCCTAAGGGTATCTGAGGGTCTCCACCATAGGGAATCTCTACCTGTGGTGTGTCTTTGCAAAGTCAAAGGCTGGTGTTGAGATGGAGTACTGAAGTGAGTTTCCTCTGTTGGGCTCAGCTTCCTCCAATCACTCTCCACCATGTGTGCCTTTCTTTCTTTGACTGAGTTGCACTGTGCTCTCAGGGTCAACCTCTGGCTACCTAAAGCTGGAGGCTGAGTCCCTCTGTTTGGCTTACTGGAGGGACAGTTCAGGTTTGGGCCCTTAGGGTCCCAGGTTTGGCTGTGCCCAACAATATCCATCTGGGGGAGGTCCCTAACTACTTTTAAGGGGGATCCCTCAGGAGTTTTTAAAGTTTGCACCTCACTAGGGCTACTAGTTTCGGTGCCCCTAATCTGTTGATGTGGGTGCTTTATTTGACAGGGGCCCCCTTGGGTCTCACTGTCCTTCTTGTCCTCTGCAGCCCTGGGCTGAGTAAGGCAAGGTAGAGAGGGGCAGGTTACCTGCTCCAGACTGGGTCCCACCTGAGAAGGTTCCACTGCTATCAAAGGCTCTGTCAGGCCAGGCCTAACAGCCTCTGGGACAGTTCCTTCATCAGGGGTAAGATCAGTTCCCTGAGGAGGCTGATCCTTTCCTAAAGTCTGGTGAGGGGGAGATTTCTCTACCTCCTCCATGCTCTCAGTTTGGGTGGAGTGATCCATCATTTCAGGCTTCACTACCCATGTATCTGTTTGAGTTTGGGCTGTGGCCATCACAGCCCCTCCAACCTTTTCAGGAGGAGACTCAGTTTGGGTATGGGCTGTTACCAGTACAGCCCTGCTACTCTTTTCAGGAGGGAAGTTAGCTAAAGATGGGGCTGAGGTTTGCTCAGCCCTCCCAACCTTTTCAGGAAGGACATCTTGGATTGGGGCCGTAGCCATCACAGCCCCACTAACCTTTCCATGGAGATTTACCATTTTAGAATGGGTTTGTTGTTCAACCTCAGCCCAGGCTGAGATTTCCAAATCATTACCCAGTAGGCAATCTACAGGCAAGTTGGCTGACACTGCCACTCTCTTTGGGCCAGTGACACCTCCCCAGCTAAGATTGACTACTGCCATGGGATGATTGGTTCTATGCCATCAATGTTTGTCACCTGATATTTGGCATCAGGTAAAAGTTGCCTTGAGGGGACTAGACATTCAGCCACCATGGTGATGCTAGCCCCTGTGTCTCTGAAGGCCTCAACTTTCCATTGATGAGGGGCTCCTGTCTATACTTGCTCAAAGTGTTTGGACAAGCAGTGAAATTGGCAAACCCCATGCCAGTCTCATAGACAAGAGTATCTGAGTTAGGGGACCTGGATAGGCCAGAGTCCACCTGTCCTCCAAAAGTAAACCCACCCAAATTCTTGGGGGTGCTCCCACCACCTGGGGGCCCACTGCTAACAGTGACAGGAGGTGTTGGAGCCTTACCTGGAGGTATTTTCTCTTTATTGCCATTCTTGGGACAACATCTATCTGTTTTGTAATGCCCCACCTGTTTACAGGTATGACAATAAGGCTTTTTCTGGGTTGTAGAAGTGTCTTCGGACCCACCCCCATTCTTGGAGTTTTGGGGCCCTGGGGAAGTCTTTTCCTTACTTGTATCCCCACCCTTCTCTTGAGGCTTGGTAGTCTCTTTCTTTTGGTCACCACCCTGGTTCTTAGGCCTGATCCTGGTTCTGACCCATTTGTCTGCCCTCCTACCCAATTCTTGTGGGGAGGTCAGATCAGAGTCAACCAGCTGCTGATGTAGAAGCTGATTTTGACAATTACTTAAGATTTGCTCTCTCATAATTAAATTATACAATCCTGTATAGTCAGTAACCTTACTTCCCAGCAACCAGCCCTCCAGAGCCTTAGTGGCACATTCAACAAATTCAGACCAGTCCTGAGTCTGTGTCGTCTGGGTCTCTCTGAACATTAACCTGTACTGTTCAGTGGTTAAGCCCAACCCATCAATCAGAGCACTCTTCAGGACCAGGTAGTTTCTATAATCCCCATCACTAACTGTGAGGAGTCTGTCCCGGCCTCTACCTTCAAAGGAGAGCCACAAGATTGCTGCCCACTGCTCCTGAGGGATCTGTGGTACTCTGCAGGCTCTCTCCATTGCAGTTATCCATTTATGGATATCATCCCCAGCTTTGTAGGGGGGCACAATCTTACTCAGGTTTCTTGTATCAAAAGACCTGTCTTTATCCTTGTGGATATTGCTGCCACCAGTGGGTTCTATTACCCCACTCTCTCTAGGCTGTCTTGCTCTAGCAAGTTTCTCTTTGGCCAGGGCAACCTCTAATTCTTGTCTCTGGATCCTAAGCTCAGCCTCTCTCATTTTGGCCTCATGTTCCCTTCTCTGAGGGCTAGTCATCTCCCTTCTGGAATGACCATGAGAACCTCTAGAAGCATGGGAGGTGTTAGAGCCACCTGAGTGAGTCCTTCTCCTCCTAGGCTTCTGGGTAAGTCCACCTGGGGGTCTGAATGGGTTGTTACCAGATTCAGTCCCAAATAGGCTTAAGTTAGCCTGGTTCAGTCTACTGACCAGCACCTGACTATTTCTGTCATCGTGTGACTCACTGCTCCCCCCTTCTGTCTCTTCTTCCTCTTCCTCCTCCTCATCTACCTGAGGAGCTCCAGTGATGGGGGCTTCCTCATCTACCAGGATTATAGGGACATGGGCTTCTGCAGTGTCATCCTCAGAAGGATGGCCTCCTTCAGCATTCCCTGTGGGGTCTGCATTAGAGGTCTTTAGAGTCTCAGACTGGTCTAAGAGCTCTCTAAGGTGGTCTGTGGTAGGGGAAGGCCCTGTCCTCAGACCCCTTAAGACACAAAGCTGTCTTAATTCCTTAAAGGAAAAAATAGCAAATTTGGATGGTGCCCTTGGAGGGTCACTCTCAACAGGGACATTCCCAGTGGAACCCTCTGCTCCAGACATTGCTCTAGTGTGAGTGGATGTGTTGCAATCTACCTACACTGGTGTTTACCTACTAAACCTATCTAGTAGTTGTAGTCAGGGTGCGCTACTCCCTTTCCTCTACAACAACTAAGTTCAGTAGAACTTAAGTATACTAGTCTTGTTTTATATGTACCTAAAAGGTACCTGTATGATCTTTCAAATGATAATCTCAAAGATTGTAATGGTAAAACAACAGCAAGCTCAGATCCCAATCCGCTGCTCACCAATGTGAGAAGTTGGCCTGGTATATAATGCTCACTATTTCTAGTGATCACTTTGTACCATGCCAAGCAACCCTTATGATGATTGGTTGTAAGTCAACCTTATAGACCAGTTATCCTAGTGGTAACGTGGACAAAGCAGTCTTAGGCTAAACTCTGAAAGGCATGTGAAGCCAGCTGTATTACCATACACAACACCCTTGAATACCAAATGAAAGGACACCACACAGATATATATTGAAAATATATATTGATTTATTAACTAAAAGTATCCCCTGGACTCTTTATGAGCACAGAAGCACAAGCGTTAAACACAAGACAGTTTAAAAATACACAAAAGTTGCACAATATGGATGAGCCCTAGGGGCCACCTAAACCATATACTAAGAAAGTGGTATAAGAGATACCAATCGGAAAGGAAATAGGCCTAGGGCCTTGGGAATCGCTGGAGCTGATCGGGACTAGCAGTGACTAAGTCGGGAAAGGCCCGCGGGACTCGGTTGCAGTGTTTAAAGTGCACGCACTCACCAATGCAAAGTCTATGGTGCGTAAAAAGTACAAATTTAGTTAGTTCGGAACCTTCCGAGTGACCTAGAAAGCTGTAACTTGAGACACAGGCCCTAGAGATGTGTACCAGTGTAGGAACACCAACGGAGCTGAGTTACCTCACCCACAGGAAGCGGGTGCATAGGGTCGATGTAGTGTCGGGTTTCGTCACGCTGGTCGATGGTGCTTGGAGCTGAAGATGCTGCAGGCGGCTCGATGTGAAGAGTTCCGGTGGATCCAAGGGTGGATCTGAAGATGTGAAGACCTGAAAGCAGAGGGGACAATGTTCAAAGTCACTAGCCAGTGACTACCGTGGAACCAGATTGGAACCAGGCGATGTCGGGTGCAAACAGGCGTTGAGGTGTAGCTTCTCTCTGCAGCCACGTGGACACCGAGGGTCGAGGACGTCCAGAAGTTAGTCACAAACTGTCCCACGCAGGCTTCTCGCTGTTGGCGGTGTCGGCAACTTGATTGTAGCAAACAGGCCTTGGCTAATGCAAGCCACTCAGGAATCAAAAAAGGCTTGTTACTCGGACCAGCAAGGTCTGAGCAGGGGCTCCTTTTTACAGGTGCTAGGGCAGGTCTGGAGCAACCAGACCCATAGTGTAGTTTGTAGTTGTAGTCGCCAAGATGGCCGCTGACCACGTGGCTAGTGGCCGGGATGGCGCGTCGAGTGGCACAATGCAAAAGGGCCCCACGCAGATCGTGGAGATGCAGGGGGGCTGATCTTCGGTGCAAGGGCTGCTTGGTGATGAGAATTCTCAGTCCCCAAAGCACAACGTCGAGGATGCCTCTGGTGCTGCGCTATCAGCTCTTCGGGTGTCTTCCAAGAAGTCCGATCCCAAGTCTCTCGGTACCTCCACGGGTCCCTTCTTTGCAGGGACTGTGGATCGGGCTGTGTGAAGTCTGGGAGTCTGAGTCTTGTCAGGCTTTGGGCTCGGGCTCCGGCGGGAGGCGGTGGCAAAGCAAATGTTGATTCGCTGGTTGGTACCTGTGTTCACAGGGTGGCCACTCCTAGGCCACAAGGGAGATTCTCTTCAGTCTTCTGAGCAGCAGAATGTCGAAGTCCAGTCTTCTTCTCTGTTTAAAGTTGATTTCAGGATGATCTGCTGTGCAATGGCACTGCTCCCACTCTTAGTCCCAATCTGAGGGATGGATCACCTACTAGGTCCCTCCTCTGGGTGGAACCAGGAAGGGGAGCGGTTACACCCCCTTTCCTTTGTCCAGCTCCTCTTCAGGCCTGGGTCTGGAAAGTCCCAGGACCGGTTTGGACTGGCTTATGCACGGGGACACCTTGTGTGCCCCGGGCATGTCTGAATCTATTCAGCCCTGTCCTACCCAATACACAAAACCCTGTCTGGGGTGGTGCTCGCACCTCCCAAGGCAGGAAACCCTTTGTCCAAGCCTTCCTCGCTGGAAGGACTCCCAGCAGCAGGAGGTCAGACTTGTGTCTGTGGTGGCAGCATCCATTTTGTGATGCTGAGGCTTTGGTTAACTTTAACCGGGGTTAAGGCTACACACATGTCGTGTCCCTCTAGAAGGGTGGAATGCTATCCCCGTCGACAGAACTGTCGAGGGGATAGTATTCCAATTCGTATGACACCTTACTCGACATGTTTTGATAAAGCCAAACTAAAGATAGCATATAACCAGCGAGGATTATAATGCACTTAAGAGTATAAGGTATGGCAATATCCCGGAACAGCTTAGGGAGTGGTTCCCGACAGCTGCAGACAGGCTCAGCTCATGCTAGAGCACCATCTCACATATTTTCAAGCACTCTGCTTCCAGGATTGATGAGGCCTTCCATAGGAGTGGTTGATAGGAACATATGTGTCCAGTTTAAGGTCAGGTATAGGGATACTATACCTAAGTAAGAGGTGATTACACCAACTTACCCCAGCTGAGTGATCAGCAAGTTGTGTCAAATATGGAGGCCAGGCCAGGGGTGGCACAATACATGCTGCAGCCCCCTGGTAGGCCTTGGATGCACCTATGCCCTGGGTACCTATGGTACACTGTTACAGGGGCCAATAAGGTGAACCAATTCCAATTGTGTTATGCACCTAAGGTACATGGAGTCCATTTTAAGGAGAGAGCAATCAGCCTGGGGCCCTGAATAGCAGGATCTCAGGCCAACTATGTTAAAAACCAGCTAAACACCAGGCAAAAAGTTTGGGGGTAACCATAGTCAGATATCCACCTTCCTACAGCTTCTACTCAGCAACCCAGCTCCTTCAGCTGCGTCCCCCTGTCCTTCACTCCTGCCTTACACTTGCTCCACATTCCCTTGCCGGAAGTCCGGTTTCACTATGTCCAGGCTGTAAAACTTCCATACCCCTTGTTTTAAAACTGCCCCCCTGTAACAAGGATAAATCCTTGAAATCCTACTCACTTGCCCTCACCAATGTCCGCTCGCTCGGTAAACAGCGACAGGACATATTCGATCTGATAGAGGATAAAAACTTGGACTTACTCTTTATGACAGAAACCTGGATGGACAACGCGTCCGATCCTGATTTAGCGATTGCTGTTCCTAAAGGGTTTTCCACACATAGATTGGATAGACAACGTAAAAAAGGTGGTGGAATTGCCATCATCGCACGCGATGTATTCTCGGTAAGGACTAACATGATTAAACTATCCTCCTGTGAAGCCCTTCAATTTTCTATCAAGTTGACCCCATCTTATGCCTTCAAAGGCATTCTCCTTTATCGTCCACCGGGGTCCAGGACTGAATTTATTTCTGACATTAGGTCCACTCTTGAAGCGTCTGCTCTTGACAGCTTCCTCACTGTACTAGGTGATTTCAACTTTCATTTTGATAAACCCGAAAACTCAGACACCGCCACTTTCCTAGTGGATATGTCTACCTTCGGTCTCCAACTTCTGGTGAATTCACCTACGCATGAAGGGGGCCACATATTGGATGGCATCTTTACTAATTTGGTGGGCTTACAAGTCACCCAAATCCTTCCCCTTATCTGGTCAGATCATCATGTCATCCTGGCATCACTGTCTATTCATGACTCTGCCGCCTCTAAGTCACGCCCCAATCCTCGCCAACCGTATTTGGCGTGGGGTGATATCGATAGTTCCAGTTTGGAAACTCTTCTGACAGAATCCACCCCCCTTCTATCAGCTGATCCTAACACCGCTACTACTCAATTTTATGAGTGGGTGGGCTCTGCGACCACCGAATTGGTCCAGGTCAAACAACGATCTTGTAATAGATCTGTCCCGTCGGCCCCTTGGTATTCAGAGGTGTTACGTATCCACAAACAACAGTGCAGGAACAAAGAGAGGCATTGGCGGAAAGATTATTCAGAAGAAGCAAAAATCAAGTACAAAGAATCGGTGGCTAAATATAAAATCTTAATTAGTGAGGCGAAGAAAAAGTACTACTGTGAGAGAATTGAATCAGTAAAAAATTCTAATAAAGCACTATATGAAACCACCAAGCAGCTAGCTGGATATTCCCCCAACCTGACACCTCCCCCCTCCTAATCACTCTGCGACGATCTATCCAATTTCTTTTTTAGTAAAGTTGAAGACATTTATCGGGTATTCGCGAATAACACCAATACCTCCACTAAACCACCCGCCTCCTACATTGGTCCCATTTACTCGCAGTTTGCAGATGTCTCCAGCTCCCAGACTCGGAACATCATATCATCTATCAAATCGGGCTCTGCACTAGACCCATGTTCCCTGAAAGTCTTGCTGCCGGTCATTGAAGTGGTTCTCCCGGCTATGACTGCAATCTGTAATTCTATGTTTAGTACAGGCATATATCCAGATGTCCTAAAAAAGACCCTTATTAATCCATTGCTCAAAAAACCAAACCTCGACATGGAAGAACTAAAAAGTTATCGTCCGATCTCTAGTCTCCCAGTCTTGGCGAAAATAGTCGAAAAAAGCTATGAATCTTCAACTATCAGCCTTCATCGAGGAACATAATCTACTGGATGAATCTCAGTTTGGCTTTCGCCAATACCACGGAACGGAGACGGCCTTGGTTAAAGCGGCGGACGATATAAGATCTATCCGTGATGTTGGAGGAACAGCAGTCCTGATACTGCTTGACCTATTGGCGGCCTTCGACACGGTCGACCATACCACCTTTGTCGACCGTGTCGAAAGAATGGGTATCCAACATAATGCCAAGAAACTTCTTGCATCCTTTCTGGCGGACAGGTCCCAGGTGGTCACTATTGGATCTTTTCACTCACCCTCCTTGTCACTGCCATGTGGAGTCCCTCAAGGCTCATCCCTTAGTCCGACACTATTTAACATTTATGTGTCGGACCTTGCCAATGTCATTCGTGCACATGGGATGAGCCTTACATCCTACGCAGATGACACCAAGCTGGTCCTCGCCGTCAAGAATGATGGGCATAAAATAGCTAATAACTTTAGTCTGGGCATGCTGGCAATAGGGAATTGGATGGCCTCCAACTGTCTGAAATTAAATTTCGACAAGTCGGAAGTGATCATTTTCGGAAATTTGACCCCGGAATGGTCCTCCCTTTGGTGGCCGCTATCATTGGGCCATCCACCGGCTCCGGTCAGTAAGGTGAGGAATCTGGGAGTCATGTTCGACAACCGTCTTACTTTCCTTCCTCACGCAAATCAGATCTCTTCGGCCTTTCACAAACTACGGCTGATCAAAAAAATCTTGCCATTTCTTCCTGAGACAGCTGGAAAAACCTTGGTGAGCTCCTTGGTATTGTCTACATTAGATTATTGTAATGCACTGTTTCTAAGTGCCCAAGAAAGAGTGCTATACAAAATGCAAATTATCCAAAACGCAGCCGCCAGGCTCCTTGGAAGAATCCCTAAACATCAATCTGCGTCAGAAACTATTAGAAAGTTACACTGGCTTCCTGTTAGAAATAGAATCAAATTTAAGGCCCTCTGCATAGTGTATAAGGCTCTATGCAACGTGGGACCAGCCTTTTTTACTCAAAATCTTATTCCCTACAGTCCCTCTAGAACACTACGCTCCTCCAGTTCACATGAACTGGTGGTACCCCGTACCAAATCTGTCTTATGGGGAGACAAAAGATTTCTTGTAGCAGCACCCAAACTATGGAACACCTTGCCGCACTCGATTAAAACAAGCCCCTCACTTTGGTCTTTTCGAAAGCAACTCAAGACCTGGCTTTTTAATCTGTAAACTCTAGCTCCCCTTTGATGGTTAAACACTGCAGATATTCTCTTAACGCCGAGATACCCACGGGCCTTCGTTCGTGCTCTATAAATGCTTTTAATAAATAAATAAATAATAAATAAATAAATAAATAAATACCACCTTTTCATCTCTTCCTGACTGGCTTCCAGGTTTGCCTGAGCGAGTTTCCTGAAGCATTGAGTCTTATTTCTGAAGGCCAGCATGTAGCTGAACACATCTTGGGGGGTCTTACCAGGATTTTTATCCCAACCCTCCTTAACCAGACTCGGAGGTCCTCTCACCGGAAGCCCATAAAGCAATTCAAAGGGACTAAAACCTAGGGATTTCTGCAGCACCTCTCTGTATGCAAGCAACATGCATGGTAGAAAGACGTCCCACTTCCATCTCATTGGTTCTTGAAGACCCTTTATCATGCACTTCAGGGATTGATTGAATCTCTTAACCAACTCTTTTCCTTGGGGATGGTAAAGAGTGGTGAACTTGCATGTTACACTGCACTCCTCCCACAATGATGTCATGTACTTCGAAATAAAGTTGGTACCACGTCCAGAGACCACCACTCTGGGGAACCCCACATGGGAAAAGATCCCCACAAATGCACGTATACCAATGTGCCTTCGCTTTTGGGGCCAGTGGAAGTGGGTGACAAGCATCTGATAGGTCTTGTTACACCCCAAATGTCCTGCTAAAGGCATGTAATGAGCCAGACCCAGTAGGAAGGCCCTGTAGCAGGGAGGTACTACCAGCACATGAGCTGCACCGGGCTCAGCGACCTTAGGCTCACTGCATAACAATCCATTTTCCCAATAAATCTGATCTGACCCGGACTGTCGTAATTGGCCCGGCCGCATTAGCGATTAGCTGAACCTACACGTTGTCCTCCTTAACTTGGCTATATACGATAACTCCATTTTGAATGTTGTGGCGGCCATCTTAGACCATGAGCGGCCTCGTGGCCGACGTGCCCTTTAGTCCGTTGTCCGTTCCACTGACCACTCTTGTCTGCCCAGCAACAGGCTATTTTTAGTACTGGTCAAGCCACGCATGCGCAGTTCCCACTGACCCGTAAACCTTCAGGAATGTGCACCAAACTGACCAGCGGAGTTGTGCCCCCTCCAATGAGCTGGCAGTATTCCAAAACATGACCATATATGTCCCTAAAATGTGTCTTAACTTGTGCCGCCTATCTTTTATTGCCCCAAAACTGTATATAAACGGGGTCACACCGATGTTCGGTGTGATACCTCTTGCATTACCGAAGGGTGCTGTATGAGTGTACCACCACCCCATGGGGTCTTAATAAACTTGTTCTTTGCCTTTTACAGTTTCCGTGCCAATAGTTCTTGAGTGTAAGTGGGTTATCTCCGGAGCGTGTAGGCCTTGGGAACCCCGAAATACTTCAATTGGCGACCACGAAGGGACTCATCGGCGACTCGGATGCCCGAAGGAGAGGTCGTGACGAAGGCTTGGAAACCCGCCATGGGCGCGCGCTGCCACGAGTGACCCGAGTCTTGGCTGCCACGGTGTTTTTTCCTTTCCTTCCGATCTGACCTTCCAGGTGGCGCCGGTCTCCGACTGAGTTTTCGAAGTGTCTGCATCGCTGAGAAAGTGCCGTTTGGCTGATTTGGCTTACAAGACCTTGGCAGTTGGAATCTGGACATTTGGGAATTTGGGTAAGCTTTGTGATCGGTAAGGTAGTCTTCGGACGCTTACTGAGGTCCTATGATTTGTGTTCGGTAAGGTAGTCTTCGGACGCTTACTGAAAATCTGTGCTTTGTGATCGGTAAGGTAGTCCTCGGACGCTTGCCGAAGTCCTACGATCTACGTCCTTTGATTTGAGTTAGCTAACATTGTGAATTTGTGATCTTTGAACTTATATGTGTAGTGCACTTCACATAGGCAGGCATGTAGAGATGTTTCTCTAACTTTGTTTTTTTTCCCTTGAGCGGCACAATTGTGTGAAGAACTGTAAGTGCCATTTTGTTTGGTATCACGCTTCCGTGATACTTTTTGAACATGCCTGTTTTTAGCACACTCCGAGGAATGTGTTGTCTTGGAGAAGGTACCTCAATTAGGTTAGCAGAAGCACAGCCGGCTCCCCCAGAGGGAACACCAAATAGGGAAATGTACATAAAGTTTGGCCTTCCCCCTATTATGTACAGTAAATTATGGCATAAGTATACCAAGGCCGATCCTGAATTGCAATGGCCTCTACACGGGTCGTTTGATTTAAGTAAAATACAATTTGTAGAGCAGTGTCTGTTTCAACGTAGGTCTAGACAAAATATGTTTGATTGTGTGCGAATGTGGGAGAAAGCGGCGCGTGAACGAATGAAGCGTGAGGTTGCCTTGGCGGATAAAGAGCAGCGCAAGGCTGCTCGGGATAAGGCTTTACAGCTTGAGGAAAAGGAGGCTCAGGAGAAGAAAGAAAGGGAGGAACGGGAACGTAAATTGCAAACGACTGGTCAATTTCCTATTCGCCGACCACTTTATCCTGTCCTTAATAATGAAATTGATGATTTTTCTTTGTTAGAAAGGTCACCGCCTCCGTATGTTTCGCCGACGGCTCCGGCTGCGGATTCCGAGGATGATGGACAGGATCAGTTGAGCCAGAAGGGGGTATCGGCTCTCAGGTTTACTGCGGAGAGGTCCGCTCATTTACGTAGTTGGGCTCGTAAAGTGAATAAGCATTGTGTTACTCAGGAGCAGTTGTTAACAGAAAAGAAAGGGTGGTCGGATCTTGAATTAATGTATTTTCTGTCCAGTCTGGCGGATGAAGTTGTAAACGCATATTGTGAACTTTCTGATACGCTAGAGCCTAAAGTGTTGTCAGTGTATCGTGAGAATTTAGCTAAAGGTGATTTTGATCTTTCAGATGTTGACGACCTGTTCAAGCAATTGATCAAGCTGCGGGATGAGACAACCCAATTGCGGGAGGAACGGAAACGGAGACAAAAGGAGTCCGAATCGGAGAATAACGGGCGGGCTAAGGAGTGTTCTCTCCGTGGTTCAGATAAGAGTTCTGCGTTGCATGTTATGCCTATGCGTGAAGCCGCGCCTTTGTATGTGCCACCAAAAGGGGAAGTTACGGATGATGATAAATTGTCGAAGGATGCGAAAGGGTATTTTGTGTATAATTGGGTATACACGCCATGGAATAGAGCAGATGTCATGGCATTGAAAAATTCTTTACCTGATCTTCGGAAGAATCCGGCGGCATTTTATGAGGGGGTGGAGGGGGCTATATCGTCTTGTGTGATGACTCTTGTGGATATAGATTTGTTTTTTGGACTAATTTTACCACCTGATATGTGGAGGCAAATTCGTAAAAATAATGATGAAACGATATTGGGGGGAACATGGAAAGAAATAAATGCTGCAGATCTGGATAGAGAACCAGCATGTAAGCCTTGTCAGTTAATTCTAGACCTTCCGACAGCTATCTTGAATAAATTAAAAACACTTGTTCCCTCCAAAAAGATTGATTGGACCATGTTAACGTCGTGCAAGCAGAAACCCGATGAAACGGTCTCAGATTTCTTTACACGGTTCGAGGAGGCGTTTCATGATTACAGTGGTCAATCTTTAACTGACGATACGGGTCGGCATTTGTTTGTAGATAAGTATGTAGCTAATCTCCTACCAGAGATTGCTAAGCGATTGAAGTCGAGTGAAAGTTCCTGGGCCACGGCGACCCCTGCGTCCTTGTTAACTATGGCTCAGTATTATGAGCAGCAGGAGGTGGAGGCTAAAGAAAGTGTATAGAAAAAGGCGAAGGAATTGAAAACGAAGGTGATGTTGGCGCAGGTTCGGGGAACACAAGGTAGAGGGAATGATAGAGGTAGACGAGGTGGAGGAAATGCATCGTATGGTCGTACGGACATTGCGGAGGATCAGTGTGCGTATTGTAAGGAGTTTGGGCATTGGGCTGAAGATTGTCCGGTACTTCGCGAACAGCGTAGTCAGCGTGGTCGAGGAAGTGGAAGGTCAAGAGGAGGTTATACTGGAGCGAGAGGTGGTGGAAGTGATCGTAGGCAGACTGAGGAGAGGGGCCGTGGCCAGGACGAACGAAATACGTTTGATAGACGGAATCAATATCAAATTTCTGAGGGAGAGAATGTGGAACACCAGGATTATGTGCATGCATAGGATTGCGTAGGATGGGGTAAGGAATCAGTTGAAGTGCCGGTAGATCAGCAAGGTCCATATGTAACAGCGGGTATTTTGGGTTCTACTGATCAATTTCTAGTCGACACTGGAGCTACTCGTAGCGCTCTGTCGAAAAACTTGGTTCCGAGGGCTCCCCTGTCTGGCGAAATGATTACGTGTGTAGGGTTTGATGGCACACCCTCCCCCAGCCCATTGTCCAAGCCCCTTGCACTGTGCATTGACAAATACTTTAGTTTTGGCCAATTTTTGTTATCACCCCATACCCCAGACAATATCCTGGGCATTGATTTGCTTAAATATTTTCGAGCGACAATACGTTGCGCTCCAGAGGGAGTGCGGGTTATTCTAAATGACAATTACCCTGACCCTGACAGATTTTATGCCATTTTAGACATCCCTGCTTTGGCCTCTCTACCGCACACGTTGTGGGCGACCTCCGATACGGATGTGGGAGAGATGCGTATTCCACCAATACACATTACTGTTAAGGAGGGGGCCCTTCTACCACGAGTGCCACAGTATAAGATTTCGAGAGAAGGTGAAATTGCATTGACACATATTGTTCAGGATTTGATTTCTGCAGGGGTTGTGGAGGAGGTCCCTTATAATGTTTGTAACAGCCCTATTCTACCGATTCTTAAGAGAGACACAGATGGCAAAATCTATCGATTTATTATTGATTTGCGTGAGATCAACAAAATTGTCATCCCCCAATACCCGGTGGTGTCTGATATTACGACTTTGCTTACTTTGGTTCCACCGACAGCCACCACCTTTAGCGTTATTGATTTAAAGAATGCGTTCTTTTCTATCCCTGTTCATCCTGATAGCAGATATCTGTTCGGCTTTACACTTAATAATAAATCGTATAGATTTTGTCGTGTTCCCCAAGGATATACTGAAAGCCCTAGCATCTACAGCCAGGCTTTGAAAAGGCAGTTAGATTCTTTTAAATTGCAGTCTGGCGTTGCGCTCATCCAGTATGTGGATGACCTTCTGCTTGCCGCTGACTCCTATGCACAATGTGAACAGAGTACACTTGCGTTGCTTTCCTTTTTGGCACAACACAATCACAAGGTTTCCAAGAAAAAGCTTCAATACTGTAGACCCCAGGTGACCTACCTCGGTCATCTGTTGTCTAAGGAGGGGCGTGCATTAACATCTGATCGAATTCAAGCAATTTTAGATACACCAGTCCCCCGCACGCAGAGAGATGTACGTGCCTTTATAGGGTTGACGTCCTTTTGTAGGCAATGGATCATGGGTTTTTCACATATCATAAAACCCTTGCTAGCATTACTGTCCAAAGCTACACCGATGCCTCTTGAGCGGACAGATGAATGTCAGAAAGCCTTTGAGCAGTTGAGGCAGGCCCTTTGTTCCGCACCCGTGTTAGGTACACCAGACTACACGAAACTTTTCACATTGTACGTGCACGAGAATGATGGGTGCGCGTTGTCAGTGTTAGTGCAATTACACGGGGATAAGCAGAGACCATGTGCATACTTCTCTGCCATTTTGGATCCTGTAGCACGAGGGTTGCCTGGGTGTTTTCGAGCGGTAGCAGCAACAGCAGTAGCCATACGACAGAGTGAGGGCATAGTGTTATCACACAAATTGTTGGTGTTAGTCCCTCACGCAGTAGATGCCCTGTTAAACCAGACAAAGACTCAATACCTTACGAGTGCACGGCTAACAGGATATGAGCTGACACTCTTAGCGCCACATATTACATTGAAAAGATGCGCTACTTTGAACCCCGCCACTTTATTGCCCTATCCGGCCGAGGAGGGTCAGGAAGAAAAACATCATGACTGTGTTTTCCTGACCGAGGAACAGACAAAGGGTCGTGTCGATTTACAGGATGTGCCACTTCCAGATGTGGATGGGGAACTGTGGGTTGATGGATCGTGTTTAAGGCTGCCAGATGGTATGACTTCCGCAGCATATGCGATCACGACGCTTAAGACAGTGGTAGAAACAGCTAGGATACCACAAAAATCGGCTCAGGCAGCAGAGCTGATAGCTTTAACAAGAGCCTGCGAATTGAGTGCCGGATTATGTGTGAACATATACACGGACAGCCGGTATGCCTTTGGAGTGGCCCATGACTTCGGGCTGCTTTGGAGGGAACGCGGGTTTCTGACATCACACGGAGAGCATATTATGCATGGAGAGCTAGTGCGTGATCTCCTAAATGCGTTGCTTGGCCCTAAGAAAGTAGCAATAGTGAAGTGCAGTGCCCATAAAAAGATCACGGATAAAGTGGGCCAAGGAAATGCCTTCGCAGACAGCATAGCAAGACAAACGGCTATGTCTCGAACTAGCTCCCCCATGTACGTGGTACAATCGCAGGCTGAGCGATGGAGTGATGCTAGAGCAGAAATACGGGATATTCAAAAATCGGCCACTGAATCTGAACTTGCGGCTTGGGCAGCAGATGGGGTACTAGATGACGAGGGTTGTTGGAGGAGCAAAGACATGGAGAAGTGGAAATTGCCTGCGGCTTACTTACAGGCGATGGTCCAGATGACACACGGACTGGCTCATGTAGGAGCTCTTGCAATCACTCGGCTTTTAACACGAGTTTGGGAACACCCCGAGATTGCCAATACTGCAAAGAGAGTAGTGCAGACCTGCCTGGTATGTTTGCAACACAATCCTGGAAAGGGGACCCATACTCCGAAAGGAGGGTTCGTTCCACCTTCTGCACCATTTGAGGTGCTTCAAATGGATTACATCCAACTCGAGCGCTGCAATAACCTGAAGTACGTCCTAGTGGTGGTGTGTGCTTTTAGCAAATGGGTTGAGGCCTACCCCACGAAAGACAATACGGCTTTGACAACAGCTAAGGTGTTGCTTAAGGAATTCTTTCCTCGCTTTGGAGTCTGTAAATTTCTGTGGAGCGATAATGGGCCTCATTTTGTTGGAAAGATCGTGGAATATGTACTGAAGGGGTTAGGGATTCAGCAGAAGTTCCACGCTGTATTCCACCCTCAGTCAGCAGGTTTGGTCGAGCGGTACAATGCTACGTTGAAGCTTAAGCTGGCCAAAATTGTGGCGTCTACATCGTTGAAGTGGCCAGACGCATTGCCGCTAGCACTGCTCTCTCTTAGATCAGTACCCCACTCACGAACTGGCCTTACGCCGTATGAGGTGGTGTTTGGCCTCCCTATGAATATCTGGGGGGTGCCCAAGCCGCGATTAATACATGATGTGCCTTGTGTTATGATGAATGATTATTTGGCACGATTAACAAATGATTTGCTCTCTATTCATCAACAGGTTCGAGAAGCGCTCCCTGACAACTCTACTGGAGAGGGCCATGATCTTCGTCCTGGTGACCATGTAATGGTTCGCTCGTTTGAGAGGGCAAGCAGTCTGGAGCCCAGGTGGAAGGGCCCCGAGCAGGTCCTCCTTGCGACCCGTACCGCAGTACGAGTGACAAACAGGAAGCGGTGGGTGCATTCGACACATTGTCGCCGTGTCTCTCCGGATCTGGTGACTCCTACTGTATTGACTGATTATAAGGAGATCTTGGAGAAAGAAAAGAGCCCAGCTGTGACGTCGGCCGAAGTTGAGGGAGCCTTCCCGGACCAATCTGCTACCGGAAGAGAGCGCTACAACTTGCGTCCACGATAAGAAGATTTTTTTTGCCTTTTTTTTATGACTGGTTGGTTACCGCTCCAGGTTTGTGAAACGGAAACCGGGAATTCCAAGGGGGGGGGATCAGTTCTGCCAGAGTAGCGACACCCGTCTTGGCCTGGAGAAGAAAACGACGGCTACCTCGGAGTTCAGCACCGCATTTTTCTTTTTTTTTAGGCATACACGTACGTGTATCTGAGACTTTGTGAACAATTTGTGAACAATTTGTGCCATTTGAGACTTTGCACGAACATTCTTGAACTATGGCATCAACGGCATCCCGTGATAAGAAAATATTGGGTGCCTTTCTCTTTGTTTTGACTATTGTGGTGATAGCTGTTATAGCCTGGGTAGTCGAACTTGTGGTGCCCGTACGTGAACATTTGCTGCCGACTACCCCGGCACCGTCTGAACATTTTCATTTCACACTGCCTTTCCATGAAGAGCGCCACCGCCAAACGTACTTAAATAACAGCTTCATTCAGATTCTTCACCACACACATAACATGACCAATACCTCGAATTGTTGGGTGTGTGGGATGTTGCCTGGGCATCAGAAGAGAGGGGGCACCCCACTTATTCCACTCCCGTTTTCACATAATGGGTCATGCAACGCCTGGTACACCCTCCTTTTTACTTTGAGATGGCCAACTAAGGGGGGGGTGCTTTTCCGTTTGAATAAAGTATGTTCCCATGACAAGGATGGGTTTCCCCGGGCTGAGGGCACTCGTTTTGAATGGGAGGAGTATAGGCCTGACAATGTGTCTGCCCCACGTGTATACAGCAATCAGCGGAACGTTAATGTATCTAGTGCCCACGTCATAAATGTCATTGCTACTAAAGCCGATTTATGCATCAGGAATAAGGGCTCGATTGCAGTAGGAAAAAGCGAATGTAACACTACTCTCACGTTTGATAGCCCGAATGGCATTTCATTTGTTGCATCACGAAATACATACTTTATCTGTGGAACGAAGGGCTACCACCAGCTTCCAGTGGGGTGGTTGGGCACGTGCTACGTATCGTTTGTGTTACCCCCTGTATTCATTGCCCCTCCGATGTACCACAACGATTATACTTTGTACCATGACTTCGTGTTGAATAGGGTTAAACGAACTGTTGCCCTGGAGGACATTGACCAAACGGACACTGCATTACAACAGTATGTGGATTTTAATCTGGGACTATTCTCCTTTGTGGGGGCTGCACTGAACAGCCGGAAAATCAGACGACTGACACGTGTTGTCGAGGCTGTTGCGAATGACACTGCCATTGCCCTGGGGAATATTACCGAGGAACTACAGATTTCCAGAATTGTCACCCTCCAAAATCGAATGGTATTGGGCGTTGTTTTGGCTGATCGTGGGGGGGCATGTAGAATTATCGGAAGCAGCTGTTGCGTGTATGTTCCGGACAATTCTCCATCTGTGTATGATGCTATTTCCAAGCTTCATAAAATAGCTGCTGAAATACACCCGGACAATGGAACTTGGACACTTTCGGGATGGTTCTGGTCTATGACTGCAACTTGGGGCTGGAAACTGTTGACAATTCTTTGTATACTTGTGGGAGCAATGTTTTTTATATGCCTATGTATTCAATGTGGCCCAGCCTTATGTTCGATGTGTTTATCAGCTTGTTTACCATCAAGGCGAGCTCTTGCCCATGACAAAATGATGCTGCACAAAGAGGTGACACAAATTATGTTAATAGACATCGAGGACGAACATCCTGATTATGTTCATTATGAGGTAGATTCAGCTAAACGCTAAAAGGGTTGTCTGTCGTAATTGGCCCGGCCGCATTAGCGATTAGCTGAACCTACACGTTGTCCTCCTTAACTTGGCTATATACGATAACGCCATTTTGAATGTTGTGGCGGCCATCTTAGACCATGAGCGGCCTCGTGGCCGACGTGCCCTTTAGTCCGTTGTCCGTTCCACTGACCACTCTTGTCTGCCCAGCAACAGGCTATTTTTAGTACTGGTCAAGCCACGCATGCGCAGTTCCCACTGACCCGTAAACCTTCAGGAATGTGCACCAAACTGACCAGCGGAGTTGTGCCCCCTCCAATGAGCTGGCAGTATTCCAAAACATGACCATATATGTCCCTAAAATGTGTCTTAACTTGTGCCGCCTATCTTTTATTGCCCCAAAACTGTATATAAACGGGGTCACACCGATGTTCGGTGTGATACCTCTTGCATTACCGAAGGGTGCTGTATGAGTGTACCACCACCCCATGGGGTCTTAATAAACTTGTTCTTTGCCTTTTACAGTTTCCGTGCCAATAGTTCTTGAGTGTAAGTGGGTTATCTCCGGAGCGTGTAGGCCTTGGGAACCCCGAAATACTTCAGGACTGGTCTGCCTGCCTGGTCTGCAGCCTGTGCCGCAAACCAACAGGAGTACGGGATTCCATCTGCGCCTTGCATAAATCCTCCCTGGAGGGATCCCGTTCAAGTTGCCAATGGGTAAGCTCAGGTAGATTTCCCTGTTCAGCTACTTGCTCCCCTGTAGGTTCCAGGGCATCCCCCTCAGGGTCTGCCTCATCCTGGACCATGGGAACCTCTGGTGCTGGTTTACTGTGCCCCCTGCCCTTCCTCTCCCTGGCAGGCACCTGGGCCGCTGTTTCAGGCTTCAGGTCCTCTTGAGTGGGCTGTGGCAGGGCCGTTTACTGCTGGTTTGCTTTATCTGTTTAAGCCTATGCTAAAATTACCAGAGCTGTTTTTTACTTATTTTATGGGAGCACGATAATTGTTTTTAAAACACTACTTGATTACAGTTAAACTTACCTGCTGTTGAGGCTTGTTAAGTGTACCTCGAGGCCTGGTCTGAATTTCCTCCTTCCCGTCCCGGTCCGACGCAGTGACAGCACCGTTGTGCGGACGGCGTGGAAGGGTAGAGACAGGTACTTCCGGTTGGCTGGGGGGACGGTTAGAGCTCAAGTCAAGTCAAGTCAAGAAGTCTTTATTTCGAAATTGTCATCATCAAAGACATACTATACAAAAATCCAGCGTTACATCCAATTCATACGTAAAAGAGTTGATATCACAGTATAATAAAAATATAAATAGATAGAAATGCTAAAACCAGGATAAAAAAGTTATTAAATATGCAAAATGGCAAAAGACTTAGACATCACGATGATAATAAAAAAAAGAGAGACAAAAAAGGGGTATACTCCAATCAGACCCAAACCCCACAAGAGTTACCTCCAACACCAAAGCCAATCGATTATATTATATCAGCCACTAAATTAGGGGCTAATCGTACGCATCCGGAGTATCCATGCCCAGCTCATAAATTTGGCTACACCTACTACCACCAAAGTGGAGGTGTCCGATTTCAGCAGCCAATGCAGATCTGGTACTCAGTACCCGGCAGACCGGTCTTAACCACCGCAGTCTGGGCTGTTGGTACTCTGTATATATCAACAAAAGGAGAGAGAGGGTTTTTAGGGCACTCTTAGTCCCTGGACAGACAAAAAGGAAGTGCTCAATTGTTTCAATCTGATCCACACAAAATGGACATTTGTCACTACCTATGATGTTCCATCTGCTTGTTAGCCTCCGTAACGGAAGGGTACCTACCCTAAACTGGTGATACAGTTTACGGTCTAGAGGTTTCGTTATTGTGTCCCAGTATTCTTCCAAGTAGGAATCATCCTTAATGACAAGAAAGGCTGCAGTCATAGAACTACCTATCAGGGATTCATGCCTCTTGGCTTTAATTCTGGCCCAGTACATATCCCTGAAAATCTTTTTGGTTGGGAATACAGCAGTGTCTGAGTTAGCCCATAGCTCCCCCATCCCCATGTCAATTAATATTGATTTGATTTCTGTCAACCAAGGGATCCTGTGAGCTCCCCCAGTTCCCTTAACTTCAAAAAGAGCCTTGGCATATAAGGAGAGTTCCGGCGTAGTCCACAGGCGCCGCCAAAACGCCAGTGGTCTATACCTTACTACGTCCTCAACAGGCTGACAGCCAAAGTCATACAATAGGGGTATATGTGGGGTCGATTGGGGAAGCCCTACCACTGTCCTAAGGAATTTATTCTGAGCAACCTTTAGAGGGGCCACATTACTAAAGCCCCACAATTCAGCGCCGTACAGGACGGCTGGGAGGATTTTTAGATCGTAAATTTTAACCAAGGGGGCCATCGGTCTAGTTAAGGAGAGCTTATGTTCTTTAAGCAATGCTCCACCTAATTGTGCATGTTTTAAGGCAAGTAGATCTATCTGGTCGCCATCCCTGAGCAGTCATTAGGGATATAAAGCGGATGCTCAAGCGTACGCGCAGTGGACGTGAGCAGCGGGCGCGCCAAAGGTGCGCCAGGGGCAAACCCGTCTGCGCCCGTCCGCGGCCGTCGGGGGCCGGAGCCAAGACCACTGGCCAATTGGAGGTGTTTATCCAATATGGCAGGGGGTAACTGGTGAATCTTTGCCCCTCTATGAACCATGCCTGCAGACATAGCATGTCGGCCTGTCAAGCAAGTGCCTGTCAACACTGTTCTTTTACTTGGAGCTTGGACCGCATTTGCCAGATAGGAAGGGGGTCTCTCTCTGGCAGCCTACTGAACTGCAGATCCCTTAGCAAACATAACATTGAAATTTCGGAGCTGCTCGCAGATGCTAAGCTCAACCTCTTGTTCCTCACTGAGACCTGGCTGGGGGTTAACTCCGATCCAGATATCATAGAGGCACTTCCCCCCGGCTACACCATAACCAGAATTGATAGAGCAGTAGGTAGAGATGGAGGGATAGCGGTGATCATTAGGTCTCCCCTTGAATGCACCATGGAACCAATCTCAGTATGTGATAGTGAGGCTGGCCTTTTTACACTGAAGTTTGGCCCTAATCTTTCAGTGAGAGGGATTTTGATCTATAGGCCTCCTGGACCCATTACCCGTTTTCGACCTAACCTGCTTGAGGGAATGGCCCATTTAGCTATAAGACGCAACAAACTCTTGGTCTTAGGTGACCTAAACCTCAATTTTGAGGACCCTTTGCACAAGGAAGCAGCTGACTTACGCCAGGATTTTCAGTCACTGCACCTGGATCTGAAATCCTGTTCCCCTACACACCAGCAAGGACACCTACTTGATCCAGTGTTTGCTAGCTGGGATGAAGTAGAGGTGTCGAGTCCGCTCCCTGTTCCATGGTCGGTCCATTTTTTGGTGCCTTTTGTAATAGGGATGCCCGTGATTAAAAGTCAGCAGGGGGCAATGAGTAGTTATCCGTGTAGGAAGTGGAAAAACTTTGTACAGGACAACTTTAACAGAGAATTGAGTGTGGGTGGCCCTCCAGGAGGCTCTGACAGTGAAACGGCTTGTGAGAATCTGGAGAGGCGTATCTCTAACGCCCTCAATAAGGTGCACCGCTGCTTCTGAATAAAGCTAGAAGCAGAGGGCATAAATCCGCTCCCCGGTTTACTCCCGCCTTACAGCGGGTTAAAGCAGAATGGAAACGTTTGGAGAGGCAGTGGAGAAAGGGATTTCGGACCCAGGACAGGCTGCTTTATAGGGAGGAACAGAGGAAGTACCAAAGTTTGCTAAGACGGGCCAAAGCCACTCATTATAAGGCCAGAATTGGAGGGCTGAGAATTCCACAATAGAACTTTTTAAAATGTCTGAGGAAATATCCTCCCTGGCTACTACGACAGGGCCAAGCAGGGGCTCTGTGGAAGAGTGCAATCGGGTTGCAAATTACTTCTCCCAGAAGGTGAAGAAAATGTACTCATCCTTTTCTGGAGATGTAATTAGCGGGGCTGTTTTTGAAGAACAGTTGGGAGAAAGTAAGACAGAGCTGAGATTAAACAGCTTCACGGTCCCTTCTCCTGAGTCCCTAAGGAGTATCTGCCTTAGTGTAAGATCCGGCTCTCCTAGAGACCCTGCCCCATCCAAGGTGATGGGGGAAAGCTTGGATATTCTTGAGCCGTTTATCAGACATGTGTTAGAGACTTCGTTTACCTCACACACGCTGACAGCTAACTGGAAACGAGCCATCGTTCTGCCAATCATGAAGAAATAGAATGTTAGTCAAGACATACTAGAAAACCTGCGACCCATCTCGCTTTTGCCATTCTTGGCTAAGGTAGCGGGGAAGGTGCCTAATCAACAGCTTATGACTCATTTGGAAGACGCTAATCTCCTTCATCCCTCACAATCGGGATTTCGGGCAGGCCACTCTACGGAAACTGCCCTACTAGGTGCTACGATATAGCTAATGGCAGCCTAACGTTCCGCACTATCCGGGTCTGACGGAGAGGGGTAGGCTACACCGAGAGGACACGGGAGCATCAACCTTAGCTACAGAGGCTTGACTCACCGATGTCTATCCCGCCAGACACTGCTGTTACATTTAACCTGTGACCTTTAGGCATGGAACATTGTATATGCAGGTACTCTATTTCGTAACCATAAACACTAGCACTGATACTTTGATAGATCAGTATAATTGTAGACACTGAGTACGTTTTATAGGTCCTGAAGAATTGCGGGTAATTGAGCCCTTGCGAGAAACATGTCGACCACAACTTTCACCTATTAGCTTAGTCGGGAGTGGGGAAAACATTATTTTCCAAACCTCCCAGGCTAATTGTTTTTAGTTAGCACATGGGACCACCTGAATAAAGTTCCTTCTGGTACCCCTGCACTATTTTAACTTCACATACTGTCTACATCTCTTTTAGGCCCCTCACCCACACTTCACCCAAGGGCAGTTGGATTAAAAGATCTCTGTTAAAGAGCCCCTCTTTGAGGTGTTGCCCGTTGGGTATTGCACCGCCCACCCAACGAGGAGCATTGCCCATGATGAAGCAAGACACCTGCAAGGATGTGTGAGGCCAATATATCCAACAAAATGGATACCCATAGGTGGGTTACTTACTAGACCCCCTACATATCCACTCCCCTTAGACCTATATTGTTGTATTTTCACAACCAGGAAAAGCCCAGTCCCTTCCTTGTTAACAGTTAACTAAGGGCCCACACTGTGGTCTGGACCTTCCACTCTGTTTTTGAGTGGTAATTTGGCCCTCCGGATCCATAAAGATCCCCCATCCCCCTTGTTGTATACATCATTTGGAAGATGCTAATCTCCTTCATCCCTCACAATCGGGATTTCGGGCAGGCCACTCTACGGAAACTGCCCTACTACGTGCCACGAAAACCATCAGACATGGGGCTGATGCGGGACACACCATGGCACTGATTATGTTATGATCTCAGTGCAGCGTTCGACACTGTGGCACATTACACCCTGCTATGTGTCTGAACAATAGCAGTGTCTCGGGTCCGGCTCTGAGTTGGCTAAAATCTTTTTTAGTATAGCGCAATTTCCAGGTCAGACAAGGTGCACATAACTCCTAGGATATCAATCTGGAGCAGGGAGTTCCTCAGGGCTCTTCCCACAGTCCTACCCTGTTTAATCTGTACATGTTTTTTTTTGGCGGAGATGGTACAGGCCTTTGGAGTAGATGTAGTCTCCTATGCTGATGATACCCAGCTGCTGATCTCCCTATAGTGTGGCCGCCATAAGTGTGGCTGGGTATGCTCAGACATGAGTCCCTTGCTCACTTTGCCACTGGATTCAAGCAAGCCGGGCTGAAGACGGCTGGAATGCCAGAAACCGGTCCTCGGAAGCTTGTTTTCGGTCCAGGGAAGACATGGCTTGGCAGTTCGGGCTGGACTGTTCCCATGAGGCACATGGTCAGACTGATTTGCTATAGCCATGTCTGAACTGGGGTGGCAGAGTGGGCTAAAGAACGGTGATGGATTAAACCCAGATCTTTTGACTGGGTGTGAGTGTTTGATTGATTCAGATGCTCCGTCCATCACCACCCCCTTTTGTACAGCTTTTGGCCGCCATAAGTGTGGCAGGGTATGCTCAGACGTGAGTCCCTTGCTCACTTTGCCACTGGATTCAAGCAAGCCGGGCTGAAGACGGCTGGAAAGCCAGAAACCGGTCCTCGGAAGCTTGTTTCTGGTCCAGAGAAGACATGGCTTGGCAGTTCGGGCTGGACTGTTCCCATGAGGCACAGGGTCAGACTGATTTGCTATAGCCATGTCTGAACTGGGGTGGCAGAGTGGGCTAAAGAACGGTGATGGATTAAACCCAGATCTTTTGACTGGGTGTGAGTGTTTGATTGATTCAGATGCTCCGTCCATCACCACCCCCTTTTGTACAGCTTTTGGCCGCCATAAGTGTGGCAGGGTATGCTCAGACGTGAGTCCCTTGCTCACTTTGCCACTGGATTCAAGCAAGCCGGGCTGAAGACGGCTGGAATGCCAGAAACCGGTCCTCGGAAGCTTGTTTCCGGTCCAGGGAAGACCTGGCTTGGCAGTTCGGGCTGGACTGTTCCCATGAGGCACAGGGTCAGACTGATTTGCATATAGCCATGTCTGAACTGGGGTGGCAGAGTGGGCTAAAGAACAGTGATGGATTAAACCCAGATCTTTTGACTGGGTGTGAGTGTTTGATTGATTCAGATGCTCCGTCCATCACAACCCCCTTTAGTACCGCTTTTGGCCACCATAAGTGTGACAGGGTATGCTCAGACGTGAGCCCCTTGCTCACTTTGCCACTGGATTCAAGCAAGCCGGGCTGAAGACGGCTGGATTGCCAGAAACCGGTCCTCGGAAGCTTGTTTCTGGTCCAGAGAAGACATGGCTTGGCAGTTCGGGCTGGACTGTTCCCATGAGGCACAGGGTTAGACTGATTTGCATATAGCCATGTCTGAACTAGGGTGGCAGAGTGGGCTAAAGAACGGTGATGGATTAAACCCAGATCTTTTGACTGGGTGTGAGTGTTTGATTAATTCGGATGCTCCGTCCATCACCACCCCCTTTTGTACCGCTTTTGGCCACCATAAGTGTGGCAGGGTATGCTCAGACGTGAGTCCCTTGCTCACTTTGCCACTGGATTCAAGCAAGCCAGGCTGAAGACGGCTGGAATGCCAGAAAACGGTCCTCGGAAGCTTGTTTCCGGTCCAGGAAAGACATGGCTTGTTATGTTATGTTATGTGGGTGTTTTATATAGCGCTCAGCTACTCCAAAGGAGTGTCCCGGTGCTTTCAACCCACGGATCAGACACTAACACACAACACAACAGTAGAATGAACCAGAAAAAAAATAACAGAAAGCTAGAGACAAAACAACCAAGTCTTGAGACCCTTCCTAAAGGCAAGCAAATTGGCAGTGCTGCGGAGTGACAAGGGAAGGGTGTTCCAGAGCTGAGGCGCCAGACGCTTAAAAGAGCGTCCACCAGTCCGGGCCTTCTTCACCACAGGCACCACCGCAAGAGAGAGGGTTTCAGATCTGAGAGCCCTAGCAGGTCTATAGAAGGCCAACCTTTTCTGAATATAGGTAGCTCCAGCGGCATACAGTGCTTTGTGGGCCAACGTAAGGGCCTTAAAAACAATCTGCTTCCGGACAGGAAGCCAGTGCAGGGTAATTAAAAGGTCAGAAGTGCTAGCACGACGGGGAAGACCATAAATAGCCCGGGCCGCCAAGTTCTGGACTACCTGAAGTCGTTGCAACAGATACTCGGGCAAACCCAGGTAGAGAACGTTCGAGTAATCTAGCCTCGAGCCAATGAGGGCATGGACGGTAATCTTGCGATGGCCCAATGACAGCAGAGGAAGAAACCTCCGGAGCATCCTAAGCAGACCGAAGCAGACACCCACAAGACCAAGAACTTGGGCTTTCATAGTCAGCCCATTATGAATTTTGACCCCCAAGTTTTTCGCCACTGTGGAGGAAGTCGCCGGAGTAAACATGTTGTGCGGCCACCATGCTTGCCACCTCGGGCCACGTTTACACCCGAAGAAGAGCACCTCAGATTTGCCCAGAGACTGTTGCCCTGGAACCATTCAAAGACAGCTCCAAGACAACCACGAATCCTCTCTCCATCAAACTCAGCACCCTTTGCACACGTAAAAAGGAGCTGAGTATCGTCAGCGTATGATATTATCTGGGCCCCAAAGGACTCAGCCAGCACCGCCAATGGGGTCAGAAAGATATTAAAAAGAGTCAGGCTCAGAACGGAGCCCTGCGGGACTCCGACCTCCAGAGGCGGCACTTCGGCTGAGTAGGGGGGGCCCAGACCACCTGCCGGCAACCAGCCAGGTAAGATTGAAACCACCTCAACACCGTCCCTCGCAGACCGATCTCATAAAGTCTGCGAAGAAGATCTTCATGAGGGACGGTGTCGAAGGCCGCCGACAGATCAAGCATGACCAACATGGCCCTACCACCTGAATCCAACACTTCTTTGATAGCTTCACTGACTTCTAAAAGCGCAGTTTCAGTGCTAAAGTTGGTTCGGAAGCCAGACTGAGTGGGATGCACCAAGCTATGTGTCTCAAGGAAAACCGAGAGGACCTTGTGGACATGCTTCTCAACGATTTTGGCAAAAGCAGGTAGGAGAGAGATCGGGCGATAGTTAACATGAAGAACCGGATCAAGGCCCGGCTTTTTGAGAAGCGGAACCACCATCGCCTCTTTCCAGACGCCAGGAACAAAGCCACTGGTCAAAGAACAATTCAGCACAGGATTCACAAAAGGATTGACCACCTCCGCCATCCTCGCCAAGAACCTGGCAGGGCACGGGTCAGCAGGTGAACCTGATTTAAGCTGTGATAACAAGTCAAGCGACACAGGGAGCGACAGAGGAGGAAATTCCGACAGAGTACGCTCCGAATCCTCCGCCAGACTCCAAAAGTCTGCAGTTCGGGCTGGACTGTTCCCATGAGGCACAGGGTCAGACTGATTTGCATATAGCCATGTCTGAACTGGGGTGGCAGAGTGGGCTAAAGAACGGTGATGGATTAAACCCAGATAGTTTGACTGGGTGTGAGTGTTTGATTGATTCAGATGCTCCGTCCATCACCACCCCTTTTGTACCGATCTCCCTATCCCAGGCACCTAAGCTTGCGGCATCTAATTTCAGAGCTTGCATGCAGGAGCTTGCCTCCTGGATAGATAAGAACTGCCTGAAATTGAACGGCAGCAAGACCGAGGTGCTGGTGGTGGGTGGTGACACCTCGAGCTGGTCCTCGGAGTGGTGGCCTCCGAGTCTGGGCCCCACCCCATTACCTTGTACCAAGGCAATAAATTTGGGGATCTGGGTGGACTCCACTCTCTCCTATGACAGACATATCTGTCGTGTGGTTGGGAAATGTTTTGGTGTACTAAAAAAATTGCAGAAAATGTTGGACCTCCTCCCATTAGGGGCTAGGAAGACGATGATACAGGCTCTCATTACATCTCGTCTTGACTATAGGAACATTCTTTATCTGGGAGCCTCGGCTAAGGACCTTGGGAGATTACAGTTCCTACAGAATGCCACCACACGTCTGGTTCTTATGCAGCCTAGGAAGGCGGCTTCAAATAAAGCCCTTGTCTCATTGCATTGTCTCCCAGTTAAGAAAAGAGTTAAGTTCAAGACACTACTTACATGTCATCGTATTTCTCAAAATGCTGGCCCGGCATATCTTAGAGACTTGGTCACCAGGTATGTTCCAAGAAGGTCTCTTAGATCCACAGGGACTGGCCAGCTGGTTATCCCAAAGGTAAAGAAGGCTAAAATGGGAGGTCGCTCTTTCCGGGTTCTGGCGGCTCAGAACAGGAATAAACTTCCTCTAAAACTAAGGCTAGAAAGCTCGGAAGCTAAATTTAGAAAGCTGCTCAAAACATACTTGTTTACTGCTTAGCACGTTATGGCCCGCTACTGCGGTAACTGCCCTCCCTCTCACTTAGCGTGGGGACACGCCAAGATGGCGTAACCATGCGCTTTATAAATGTCTTTATTATTATTATTGAGTGCCCCTTCTGGCTGCCATTGACCGAGTGGTCACACATGCCCACTCAGACAGACCTAGCATCTTCAAATGGGCTTGGTGATCCACCTACTTCTAAGGGGAGCTTTCCAGGTAATTGCCTAGCAGTCAACAGTCATTGACAGACTTACAACAACCTTCAAGGAACCTGAGACCCCCCACTCGAAGGGAACCTGCACCACCTTACACAAACGCTCAGAGTTGTCTGCAGCAACTACAGGGTGAAACACATTGGGAATACCCAGCTCTTCAGACACCCATTGACACCTGACAGATGTCACACTGGCTCCTGTGTCTCTTAGAGCCTCCACCCTCCTCCCATTGCTGGTCACCCACTGCTGTATTTTTTAGTGTTCTCAGGCAGATAGGATCCCTGGACCATCTCTTTATCTCGTATTAAGATAAAGGTCCATACAGCTGGCTCCCAAACTTCCCTAGGAACCATCTCCTGGCGCTACACTCACTAACCCCGGTGACAGGGCACCAGTGAGTGCAGGTGCTGGTTTAGGACACTTGGGATCCCCCGTATATGGCCATCTTGCCCACAAGCATAACACTTGCGGGGACCCCAGTTGTCCTGTCTGCCTCTACGCAATGTCAAAAATTCTAACCAACAACTTAAACCAAGAAAGCATTCGAGATTCAAGTCTTTGAAACCAAGTAACACGTTTGCAACTCTCACATCATTTGACATTTTACAGTCTTATTTTGTTTGAGTGGAACATTTTATGCTTGATCGTACATCTGAAGCATCAGATTCTTTATTGTCTGACATCAATTTTGAATCAGTTGTTTTAAATTATGCTTTTCGATCCTGTAATTATGGTTCTTGCTGTATTTTTGTTTTTATATGGAAAATTCAGATTTTTAAAGGTGTTTGTTTTGCATCTACAATACACCAGGCATTTAGGAGCGAGCAAAATGCAATTGTAATCCTAAACTAATAATACACCCAGGACCTCTGTCTAATAGTCTAGAGGCAAGTACCCCGTAATGCACACTGAAAGAACTGTCTCACAGCTGAAGTTGTGCACACTCAATTAGCTAGAATGGAAAACTTTATGCATTATCGCAAAAGCAAAATTCCAGCTTTTTGCTGTTTGACATTGATCAGGAACCAGCTGTTTTTAAGTTACAATTTTAAATTTGTAAATATGGACTTTTGATGCGTGCTGTCATTTAAGTGAATATTGTGAAGGATTTTATTATCTTATACAAATACACCTACTACTACTGTCTTCCTCTAGGGGGCCCTGGCTTCTTAGAATTGGGGGGCTGGGAATCCTTACCCTGGGTACTGTTTTGGGGTTCTTTAGAGAACTCCTTTTGATTACCCTTGTCCCCCACACACTTTCTGCTGGGGACCCTGCCCATCCTTGGCTCGGTTTCCAATATACCCCTTGTGAACCCTGGTACTTGTCCAGCAGGCCGCCTCCTGAGCAAGCTGCCTGGGGTCAGTCATCTTGCTGTCCATTAGATGCTGGCACAGCTCCGGAACTCACAAACTATTCAAGTGCTCGCATGCAATTAAGTCATACAGCACATTGTAGTAAGTTATCTTGCTGCCCTTTATCCAACCATCCAGTGCTCTGCAATAAAGGTTCACACACTCAACCCACGTATTAGACTCAAGCTTTTTAAAAAAAAAAATATTTTTATTGATTTTCTTTAACAAGATACAGATATACATGTAACATTTAGAACATTTTGCTCTTTCGTTTGGCAAACATTTATTACATAGCAGCACTTGGTAAGTGGTGCTAGGGTGGTTATAACATCTAACGTATACATATAACATATTGGTTGTGGGTAGAACATCCAACACTGTGGGTGTTTTTCGCTGTTAGCTTTCTTGCTGCTGTCTACAGTGGTTTGTATGGGTCCAGAAAGCTATCTAAGGATGACCACATCTCTCTGTTCGATTTTCTCCAGGGTGTGTGTCTAAGCGCAGTTGAGTCGGCTCCTCTTAGATATGTCACCCAGTTCAGCCATTTTTTAAAGGTGGCTTTGGTGGTGTCTTTCCATTTGGCTAGCACTGTTTTTGTTTGCCTAGTGAGGAGGAAGTCTAGAAGGTTTCTGTCATGTTGTGAGGAAACTTCTGTGTTGAGGTGTGCTGTGATTATTGTGCTGAGTTCCTGTTTTAGGGTGCAGCCTAAGATCTTGTTAATAAAGCTAAGCACTTTCTTCCAGAATTTGCTGACCTTGCTGCAGTAGAAGATAAGGTGGGCTAGGTCCCCTCATTCATTATCACAGTTCCAGCATCAGTCGTTCTCTCTTAGACCTAGCTTCACTAATTTAACTGGTGTCCAGTATGCTTGATGTAGCAGCCAGAATTTTGTCTGTGCTACTACCGGTGATATTATGTTGCGTGTGGGGGCCTTCAAGATGGTCTGTATTTCTTGTTCTGTAAGTTTCTAGCCTATCTGTGTTTCCCAGTATTCTGTGTTTTTGGCGTTGAATTTTGTGGATGCAGGGTGGAGGAGTTTGTACAACTGTGATATTTGGTGGCCTGTCTTGTTTATGTTTCCCATGTATTGGAACATTGAGGGAGTTAGCCTATTTAGATTTGCTTTTGAGATAGCGGATTTGATAGCCAAGAAATTGTACAGTTCTAAGTCAGAGAGGGCAAGCTTCTCCTTCATGTTATTGAGCGCAAGTGGCATGCCCTTCTCCAGCTGAGCTGGGTGTGAGAGGCCTGTCTGTTTCCATGTTGTTATATCAAGGGGTCTACCTCTGAATTTAATTTTGGGGTTTGCTCAGAGTGCTACCCATAAGGAGTTTTAGATGCTTATTTCAAGTTTTTGGTCTACCTTAAGGAGTGCCTGTTTTGTTATTTTGAATAAAGGACCTAAACCTGTCCCTGCACTGCTCAGGTGTAAGTCATAACAGAAGCATAACGCCTCCTTCATATTGGAATAGGTCAGAGCACCTGCCTCCTCCAAAGGTCTCATAGTGTTCCTGTGTTCCTCCCATTGGCCTCAAAGTGTTTCCACAGGCCCGATGCCCAATGCTTCTCAGGTACCTCATTAATTTGCAGTGCTGTCTCATAAGATGCAAACCATGCATAAATACCTTTCCTCTTCTGATAATTTTGCACTAGGTTTTTTGCAGTGGTGGCTAGTGACATTTAAAAGTGGTGAGGCGTTGAGGATGAGTGGCCAGTAGTAAGAGAGCGCAGCAAGCGAGCCTGATAGTCTTAAGAGGGGTTCTCTCCCACAAAAGGTTTGAAAAAAGAGTCGGCAAATGGGGCATTTTCAGGCACATTTGAGAAAGCAAGAAATTTAATGAAGTAATTTTGAAAGTGTAGTTATAAAATCAATAAAGAGATTTCATATGATAATTACACAGCTGTTTATTCACTTTAACCATAGAAATTCATAACAGACTTTGAGACTGTGGAGAAGCATTGCTCAATGGTTAGAGCGACAGACCCTGATGCAGGGGTCTGGCCCGGGACCAGCGTTCAATTCCCGCCTCGGCGGCTTTTGGACTCAATCTCCCCGGACCTGATAATTCTCGCCTCAGTGCCTAGTCTAATCATGGGTCTGACTCTGTGACTCTGGGCAATAGCTTGCTTAATCTCCACAACGGTCCCAGCAGCGCTTGGATGCCTGGCTTCACCTTGAGGGTGCCCAGGAGTGGACATCTCACAGGAAAGCCAGGAATGGTTCCACAGTGGTATGAATACAGTGCTACGAGACCTCTGGGTAGAAGGCGCTATATAAATACAAACACATTTACATTTACTTTGGAGCAGATGTATCATCACCATCATTCATCACCATCATTTGCGATTCTCAATTAGCGATTTTTTACAAATCGCTATTTGAGAATTGCAATTTGGGATGTATGTAGAAAATCGCTATTTTTTAGCGATTTCTTAAAATTCCTTAATTGCGATCAGCAAATTGCTAATCACAATTAAGGAATAATTTCCCATTCATTTCTATGGGCCAGGAGGCCCATGGGTAGGAATGGGAAGTTATCCTCAATTTGTGATTCGCAATTTGCTAATCGCAAATTGAGAATAATTTCAAGGGTGAAAGGGTGTCTTAAGGACACCCTGCTGCACCCCTGAAATTTACATGTGTGCGCATATGGCGCCCATACATGCCCTAAGGGTATGTATGAGTGCCACATGGCACCTTTACAAATGCCAAAAATTGCATTTGTAAAAGAATTTGCAAATTACCACCAACTACAAGTTGGTGGTAATTTGCGATTTCGTAGTGTGAAATCGCAATACTTAAATGTTTCTTACATAGCATCTAAGGAATCACTTTTTGCGATTCCTTAAATGCTTACGCAAAATTAAGGAAAAGCAAATTTTGCGATTCCTTAATTTAGCGATGCAATTTTTTTTCATACATCGCATTTGCCGATTTTGTCGCTAACGCTGCTTTTTTTAAGAATCGCAGCATTTGCGACAAAAAAAAGGATGACACATCTGCCCCTTTGAGACAAAGCTGATCACCTCACATTTGCCCAGACAGTGTTAGCAAACAAGGCCTCTTTTGCTATTGTTTAAAAGTTTCTGTCAGGTCACTTTCTTCACCTGTAAAAAGCGCAGATAATTGATTTCTCGATTCCTCCTGTTTGCCCCAGTGCTGCGTGCTAACTAACTTTAACGCAGCCATTACAGCCCCTCTTCATCACTTAGTAACAATCCGTGTAAGATATTGCAGGTTTTACCTGGTGATTGTGAATCATCAACTTACCCAAACTTGCACAAAGGTCTGTTAATCCATAAAGATGAATTAGGTCAACAGACTGTGTAATAAACAAGTCAAATATGCTTTATTCGAGATTTCACTCATAAAAGCAAGAACAGTCTATATTTAAAAATACAATTACATTTGCAATCAATTACATTAAAAAAACTAAAGCATAATATTTACAGTTTATGACTCGATATACAGTTCCAAATTTGGACAATTTCATGCAACAAATATGACTTGTCCCATTGGCTCCATAATGGCTGCCACGCACTAGCATCGGATAAAGACAACTAAAACATCGCTTAGTGGCCAAGGTAATCTGCCTGTCGCAATGCAAATAAGACGTGGCAATGCAAAAATAAATGTGCACACACTGTAATGTCACATCACGTAGTATGTTTTTACAATAGCCCGCAACCTTGCAAAAAACACAAAAGGAGATAGTTATGGTTTAGGGAGGCTTACACTAAGTATATAAAGGCAAGCAAGGCATCTATTGACAAACATTGATGATAACCTCCTACAGTGAATGCGCGATGCACCCCTAGCTTCTAACGTTTAGTCAATGTTTCTGCGCCCCTCTCTCTATCTTATATTCTGAGCTGGGTGCAAGGCTTCATCATCTCGGCTTTGGAAGCCCAAATCATAATGAACAAAAACTCATGACAGTCTAGTTCCTTTTAGTGAGTAAATATCAGTCTTTCTTTTTCGGTGGTGAAACGCAGGCTCTTCCCCTATGGAAAAACACCTCAAGTAATTTTGGTGTGTGGTTGATACCTGAAGTAGTGGGGATATTTACATTACCATATGACATTAAACATTAAGGTTAACTGTAGAAGTCTGTTATGGGAATAAAAACAGTAGGTCAAGAGCAGCACGGTACTGTGCAAATATAGTACCCCAAAACTGTGTTATCAGAACAAGCCTGTAAGACAAACGTACATCATTCACATGCTGTGACGTTTTTCCCGCTGACTTGCTTCTCAGGGTAAAAGTGGCTGGCTGTTAGTGTCGATGTCAGGGGCGGCTTTAAAACAACAGTTAGAAAGCTTATGATGAGGTTTCTGACCTGATGCGTGCTACGGGCTGGAACTTGAAGGCGGGTATCTGTCTGTCGCAGGCAGATTAAACCGATCTATGGGCCTCCCAGTGATCCATGTGGCCAACATTAGTTATACTGTTCACAGTTGGTTCCTTCTTTCGGGGCTCTGTTGTGCGAAACAAGGAGAGGCGCCCTCTGAAGCGTGAGGTTCGGGCTCAGTCAGGCTGCTTTCTTACCGTTTTCAAAAGCGAAACATTGCAGTTTAACACGTGATAAAGCAATTTATTCAGGAGAGGCACCCCTCCCACACCCCTCCCCCTCTTGGGATAACCAATCCACTACCTCTTTGTCATAGCTGCCAAGGTTTCAGATTGCCATGTGTGACATTTTCATAATTTTTGAGAAATTATGTGTGACATTTCAACAACTATGAGTGACACTTTCTCGCAAGCAAAAATCATGCAACAAAGACTAGGGAAACTTCTAAATATCAGAAATTACAGCCATTTGAGCAACAAGAAACACCAAGAAGTTCTTGAAGCTGCTGCAGAGCACCAGAAATGGAATGGCACTAACCCTAGTATGCCCCCTGACCAGCTTCTGCCTGGAAAATCTGGAGAGGATGATGACAGGACTCAGGGGCCTCCGAGAATGTCTCAAATGTGTGAGTCAGTCAGTGCCATGTGTGCAGCTGGGGCTGAGCTCTGTGTGACATTTAGAGTAGAGACACCCGTCACACGACACCATGACAAGTTATACACACACAGACTGTCAGAGTCTCAGACTAGTAAAGAGCATTCCATTGGGGCGTAGGGGCGTAGCCCCACCAGCCACCATGGACCCGCATCGCGGCCGCCAGCCGCAATCCTAGTATCTACTAAATAAAAGCCGCCGGCGGGAATTGCGCAGGGGGGTGGCCTGCTGCAGCTTGAGTGACAGTCCACACTCAGGCTGCAGCAGACCGTAGTGCGCAGTGACAGTCCCGCTGGGGAACTTACAGTGCGCATGCTTGGGAAAGTTGGCAACTTTCTCAAGCATGCGCACTGTAAGTTCCCCAGCGGGACCCAGGGGTGCTTGTTTGCTGCCACAGTCCGGGTTTCCAAAGGACGACAGGGCGAGCAGCAAATGTGACCCCCTAACCAATCCTGGCGCTGCATGCAGCGCCAGGATTGGCTGGACCACCGGTGGGGGTGGGACATCCTGTCAAGGAAGAGCTCTGCCTCTGTTGCGGTCGGCACTGCTTTTGTGTGCTCCAGTCCAGACGCATGGTATAAACAGGTAAGTTGTTCTTCTGTTCAGAGATTATATTAACTGCCTGCGCTCATGGGCGTCCGCAGAAATTTTTCCAGGGGGGGGCAAAATGTTAACTCATCACCATCCTCCGACATGATGCGTGCCAGGAGGGGCACACGAAACACTGGGGCGCAGAACTAGGATAGACTCAATTAAATGCCAGGAATCCAGGACATGTGACTGACCCTGCCATGTGCCAATAAACACCACCTGTAGAGAAAACGCTAAACTTTCTGACAAGGTGCTTTATCTCTGTGTGCTAGGTGTGCAGACTTCAGGGTCCTCGATCCAACACCAATCAAGGCTGTCTTCAGCACGATTCGATTTTTATCACAATACTTTAAAACAGCCTATGATTAAAGCACCAGATTAAATATACTGTATGCACAGTGTATGTTAGGGATTATTTGTAGCACACATATTTACCAATATTGCCTTCTTGGTGCTGGAATTCATGATAACATTTATCCAAAGTTAAAGCACAACGTCAAAGTTAGTAATAAATAATGCAGCAATCACACACGCTAGTGATTTGACAGTGGCTGCTCCCTTTACTAGAATTCCCCGGGCATTGCTAAATTTTACACACATTCAATTAATTTATACAAAATAAAATGTATAGGTCCAAATGTTAGCTATATTTTTGAAAAGAAACTTAGAGTCCCTCTACGTGTAGTCAATGTCAAACTGACATCGTGTGCATGTTTAGGGATACAATAATGGCCAGCTCCCTTATGCGGAAGCCCGGCAACGTAAATTTGTGGCACATGCGGCGCCCGCAGCTGCGCCACATCACAGGTCCAGGGATGCTGAGTCTTGCACAGTGGTCAAAGTGGGGTCAAAGTGGGGGAAAAAAGTAGGGGCACAGTGGGCGGAGAATCAGAGGGCGGGAATAACCCAAGGATTGGATCTGTGGGTGGAGCCAGAGGTGTGGCTAGAATGCCCAGACATCCCAATTTTTAGTATTTGTTTGGCATTTCACTGCCCAGTTTAATCAACCAATGGATACACATGATTATTAAAGGTTATAATGAGTTATTGACATTAAAATATATTCACAAAGTGGGATATTCTTCTAATCACAGAAGTTACCAAATAAGATAAAATGTGCAAATACAAGCACTTTGTCTCCGAGCCATGGAGTTTCTGTCATCAGCACTTCACCCTTTTTCAACAACAGCAGTTCAAACATGAATGGCAAAATATCCTAGTTTGCAAATGTTTTCTCTAAAATTATGGCTCTGCCATATTTGCCTCATAATGCAAGATCTGCTGCATGATCTGACCATTTAAACTAATAAATTGTTTGTAGCTAAAACATATCAAAAGTTAATATAAAATGTGACTTGTGTTGCTGCGGAGTGGATGGCCTACTGTAAAGGTTGACTGGTCACCGTTCTCACTGCTGCATTTGCATGTTACAATGGTACTAATAAGGCAAAATCTTTCCAGAGATTGTTAGCATGTGTACACACGTCAAAATAATAAAATATCTGAAAATATACTGCATTACACTGCAGCCTTTTTTTAATGCATAATTTAGACAACACTACGGCATAATGTTGTCATCCTTTGCTGCATAATTAATTCCACTGGCCCCACAGCAGGCAGCACATGTTAAAAGGGCCTGTGAATGAAGCAGGGAGACTGTGACGTTTGCGAACTTAGGCCCTCATTAGGATGGCGGACGGACCTGCGTCCATCCGCCACCCCAGAGTTGGAGGGACCGTCTGCAGCGGCGGTCCCTCCGTGCAGATTAGGATATGACCACCACCCTGGCGGTCACATCCTCTATTTTTAACATTGCGGCGGGTGCGGCTTCAAGCTGCACCCACCGCAATGGTAAAAATGCATACATTGCATTTGTATGCAGAAAGCGGCAGGCACTGTGCGGTGCCTGCCGATTTTTGCATACAAATGCAGGGGGGTACCATAGGTACTCCCCATGTGCACCCCCCCACCACCCCCCCTTCACCCAGGGGGCTCGCAACGGGCCCCCGCAGTGAAGTTCCACATGCTTTTCCATGGTGGAAAACCCGCCGTGGAACAGCATGTTTTATAGCCCATCCTAATATGGCTGGCGGTGTCTGAGAGACACCGCCACCATATTAGAGCTTTTCCACCAAGGTTGTAAGCCAACCGCGGCGGAAAAGCTGCGGACGGAAACCAGGACCCACCAGCCATCCTAATGTGGCGGTGGGTCTTTGGTGGGTCCGCAGCGGTTTTCCGCATCCTCCGGGCCGGCGGTGGCTTCCGCCGGCCCGGAGGATGCGGAAAAACCGCAATCATAATGAGGCCCTTAGTTTGGTGTGTGAAAATCCTGCATTGCCAATCCCTGGTGAATTGCAGCTACTGCTGCTGAAAGAAGGCCAAAGGAGGTACCTTTGGGTGAGGCAGACTGGCCTCAAGGGCAGGGCCAGCCATAGCACTGGTGGTGTCCTGTGCATTAATGTTTGTTAGTGCCCCCCAATGACCACCTCTGCCATGGATTCCCTCACTACCACCCTTTAACTGTGCCCCTCAAGTCTCCATAGCCACTCTCTCTCAGATGCATTTAATTTGATTTACAGCGCCACTCATACAATTGTAGGGTGTCAGAGCACTTTACATCACACACATTACACAAAGACAATCAATATGTGTGTAAATCAGTGTATAGAACATGTTACATAAGACTAAGGACTACAAGGTGTAGGAGTCACATGACAACCATACTAGTAGCCCGTATAGTTTTATAGTGATTGGTCTGGAGAAACACAATACCCGGAATTTAAAACGTAATACCATGGTTGGGGGTTCTCCTTAATAATCAGAATTGATTTCTGTCAAAGAGAACACTTTTTGGGACATTAGGATAATCAAAGAATTTATACCTTGCAGTTTGTATGCAGCTCTTAGATGACAGTTAATAGCTCACTGTTCTAAGTTAGGATTTTAACTTATAAACTGTAAGTAACAAAAGGATCTCTGACAAAAGCAGTAGCCCACTGACCTATTTACATTATGTGCACTTTGTGATCTGCATAGGGCATGTTCTTTGCAGCTGGTACATTAACCATCTGAACTACCTTTCCATGAGTCAAAACTTCCACTAGACAAAATTCTGATCTCTCACTAGGAAGAACATTAATCACCAGAGTCATCATGACATTTTTATTGTTGCCTTACATTGCTGGAAGCCAGGAAGGAGGCTGCAAGCGTTTTTAAAACCATAATATACTTGCAAACATGATGCCTTCGCCTAAAGTCAGCACCCGGTGCGGTCACACTGGTTGCACCGCCCTAGAGCTGGCCCTTCTCAAGGGTTTTGTGACCTCAGTTACTGTTGTTCTAGAGTGTGCTGCTTCATAGGCCTGCCCGCAAGACTGGAGGTGAACTTCAGTATGGATAGTGGTGGACAAACCTTGAAGGTTAACCTACACTTGTCATGCTAGGGTCCACCTGCTGGTGCGAAGACACCAGGACTTCTAAGGTGTTGCGAAGTCTTCTAAGGTCTAGCATATGATTGTGCTCTCTCAGGAGAGTGGTCTGGTGGGCTGGTTATTAAGACTGAACCTGGCTCCCAGTTCCAAATTCAGCAGCTCTGACCATAGTGCCACATCCTCTCCCCCACTGAACACCGTACTGCCCCACTGAGAAACTCCCACTGTTTTCAACTACAACCCAATTGTTGCCCGCTTTAACACCTGGATGCGCAATTTAAATTACGCACTAGACAAGATCAATATGCGGCCTACAAAAAAAAAGGAGCAACATCCTGGAAGAAGCAAACACTTATAGGGAATGCAAAATTTAGCAAACCATGCGAAATGTAAGCAGGAACAACATGGTTACCTTAATGCTTTTACACTCACTATTCAGAAATCAGTGAATGCTTTTGCCTGAAAAGTTAAGGACACGACTACAGGGCCCTGAATGGACCCATTTCAATGGCCATTGCTTATATCCTTACAAAACGTAAGCAGTATGGTAAAAAGACAACATCCCTGGACGCAGAGCCGCAGCACACATTTTGTTTTCCAATCCACACATTTTGGTACCTCCAGGATTGGTGCACTAATTTCCAAGTCCAGGGAAAACAAAGACAAGAAAACAAAACTAGCGCTTCACTGGGAAACTCTGTAAAAGTGGCGCTAATGTGTTTCAGTGTGAATGCAATCAGTTTGGCCAGTTTGCTACCACTCTGTCTTACTTTATTTAGTTATTTATCTATTTTTCATATTTTTAGGCTTTTGTTCCCAAAGCTGCACTTTGGAATTAAAATGTCAGAAAAATACTACATTTCCAGTTTTTTGGATCCATTTCACAGGGAAGCAAATAAAAGAAAGGAGAGGAAAGAGAGTGAGAACCCCGTCTTGAAGTCACAGTTTTCATGGGCGTCCGCAGGGGGGGCAAGGAGGGTCGCTCGAGGGGGGGCAAGCGCCCCCCCTTGCCCCACCCCCTGCGGACACCCATGCCTGCGCTGTAATTTTATGGTGATTTGGATTATTTAGAGCATTCGTGTAGGAGGGAGCTCGGGGGCAGGAAGGGAGCTGGTGCAGGCGGGCGGGCGGGCGTGGAGGGATGAAAGCTGCTCACGGCTGGGGCTTGAGGGTCAAACGGGGGGGGGTCAGAGGGCAACAATCATGCCCCTTGATGTGGGGACCACTGACCGACTGACTTCCCATTCGTAGACGCGAACCACCGAGGCACTGATTGCACACCCAGGTAAGTGAACCACTGAACACACAATGGGACGCGAACCACTGATGCACGGACTGGAACTACATCAGTTGCAGCACAGCAGGAAGTGAACAACGAAGGCACTACCTGCATACATGAGAAGATGGGCAGAGAGCCTTTGAGGCCCTTGTCACACACATAGACAAGTGAGGCACCGAATGCACACGCAGGGAAATGAACCAGTGAGTCAGCAATGACGGACTGGCAAGCAGCTCCCTGTGCATCACAATAATCGACCTTTGCTTTATCAAGGGGCTTGATGTTGTGGATCGATATACAACACCCTCAATCACAAACTGTGCAGTTTTTGTTCCTCTGTAGGAGTGCCCACTGCCTTAGAAAAGGGCAGTTTACCCATTGTGCAAGCTACTGGTTCGTTTTGAGCTTGTCGAGTGAGGCACAAGCATTGTCAAGATACACTTCAAAGAACTTGTCTCCTTTGAACATACTTTCTGTACTTCAGGGACAACTGTGCTGGCTGCAGCTAATAAAATACGATCTTCTACGCCAACGGAGTGTCCGGTGTCTCTGTTCGACCAGGCAGGAGAACTCGAAGATTTAGACATACCCTGCGCCACCGGGCCCTTAAGGCTCCGGTTCTTCAATTGAAGCCCAGTGTGGGGCGGCTTCAGTGGGAGCGGTTCAGCCTGAGGATTGTGAGGAGCCCCACAAGAAATTCTGGAGGAAGCGCACCACACGATTGGCCCCTGCATGTCATAAGTGGACCGAAGGTCTTTACAGCGCGTCTTCCCCCTTTTTTGCTGACGGCTGCTGATGACTGCTGCCCTGACTGCCGCCCTGCCTTGGTCCTTTCGGGGATGATTGCTATTGCGAGACAGTAGACGGACCTCCGGTGGTGTAAGAAGACACTTAGTTAAGTATTTGGTGGGTCGCTCCCACAAAATTTGTTTTGTTTCTGCCTTGGGTTTCTATTCGGCTACTGCAGTGGCCAAAGCCAAGGGGTAAGTATGTTTGTGCAGTGTTATTGGCATTAACCCCTTGATGATTGAAAGGAGACCAGTGAAATAACGATGCCTGGTTTCAGTAAGTTTAAACGTTGGTGTTGTTGTTCTTGTGATAGGGATTCCCAGCTGGAGGACTCTTGTCCGATCCCTCCGGTTGGAACTCCCACTTATGAGTTATATTGGAAACATGGTATTGTCCCCATTACCTTTAATGAGACATGGATCTGATATACAAAAAAGGATGGTGTTCTGCAGTGGTCACAGAATAGTAGCTTTCATACCGATATATTAGATAATTTAGAAACAAGTCTATTTAAAAGAAAAGCCCGGCCGGCAATGTTTGACTCTTTCCACCTCTGGCGAAAAGAAGCCAAACAGAGAGAAATAAAACAGGCAAAAAGAGATAGGAAAGTGCAAGGTATGACGATTACACAGGCTGCCCAACAGTTTGCAAATAATGAGTCTGATTATGTGATGGAGGTAACGGAAAGACAACATCGTATGACGATAGATAGGTGCTATTCGGCGTTGCCTATTTCCCCTCCAGAGAAGAGTAGGGATCTTGAGGAAGATCCTTTAATGGCCCGGTTATTGTGCTTGCCTCCACCCTATGCACAAGGTGCTACTGCACCCCTTTAGCACCTCCCGCTCAGCCAGTGGCCATTCAGTTGCCGATTGTCCAGCCACCTGCACAACCGATCATTGCTGCTTTGCCTGTTCCTATTCCCCCACATTTGCCCCTCCCTGTAATTCAGCCCCCATCTCCCTCGTTGTCAACTTCTTTGCCTCTGCAATCTACTACGCGTCCGCCAGTGTCACCTTCCACTTCCCTTATGTCACCTGTTCTTTTAAGTGATACCCCGACCACGTATAAGCGACTGGTAGAAGCTGTCTTAGGTTTCTTTTCTCTTTTACTTGGATCGTTAAATATGTCTCTGTCTCTTTCTCAACGGCAATCCCGTTGGCAAATTCCGCTTTCAGACGAGAAAACGGTGTTGGGTTCGCTCGCTCGCAGGTGGATTAAGAAAGGTCCAATATATAGTGCACAAGATATTATGAGTTATTTCCGCCAATGGGCCGAGCCCACCCAGAGATATGTTTTCGATGTTATGTGTGACACTCTGGTTAAGGGATGGGAGGCTATGGAGTTGGATACAGTTCCCCCGGATTTGTTGAGAGTTCAGGCTGATTTTGACAAAGGTCTTATAGTGGGACCAAAAGTCGAGGAGGCTATAAATGCGCTTGTTGCTTTTAGAACAATATTCTCTTCCTTGACTCTTCCAGAATGTGATCCTATTGTCGGCCAGGAATTAAAGCACTATCCGATGCGTGAAGTTCCTCCAGTATGGAGGGACGCAGTGGGTGGTGCCCATCCCATACCAGCCCACTTTCAGCGTGTATGGGTTCATGTCCCCTGGAAAAGGTCTGAAGTTTTGGCTCTTAAACAGACTCTGCTGGACCCTCGTAAAAACCCTGCTGGTTATCATAAAGAATTGTCCCAGACGGTTGAGGCTTGTCTTATGAACTTAGCCGATATCAATATGTTATTTGGGAATGTAGTCCCGCAATCCTTAAGGGCTCGGGTTCGTAGAGAGGACCATGCAGTAGAATTAGGTGGTGATTGGGCTGCTATACGCGCCGCAGACGGTGGGTGGTGCGAAGCCCGATGTTCTGATTACGGAACTCCCTGGTGAATTATTACTCTAATGAAGACAATGATGCCCGCAGTACGAGTAAATTGGGATAAGATGGCTGCATGTAAACAAAAGATAGATGAGAGTGTCTCCGACTTCTTTACTCATTTCGAGGAGACATTTATTGATCACAGCGGGCAGGACATGACTACTGAGGGTGGCCAACGTTTGTTTGTGGACAAGTTTGTATTTAACTTACTTCCCGATTTATCTAACAAACTGAAAAGTTCTGAGAGTTCATGGGCTGTTTCCTCTCCTGCCCAGATATTAGCCACTGCACAATATTATGAGAATAGGGATAAGGAGAAGAAAGATAAGCAAGAGAAGAAGAATAGAGATCTGAAAACTAAGGTCCTTTTACAACATGCTTATCCTCCACGTTTTGCTCAGCGTCAGTTCCCCCAGCCGCCGTAATTTCAGAAGGTATTTCAAAAACCTGAGCCTTTTGTTCCACGACCTTTGTTGGGTCCTAACCAGTGTGCTTATTGAAAAGAGGATGGCAATTTTAAGAATAGTTGCCCAGTTCTGTTACAGCGTAGTAATGGGATGTCTGTTCCACGTGGTCGCGATGGTTTTCTGTCACCATCCTGGGGTAGAGGAAGAGGTGTGTTCCATCAAGAACAGCGTTCTTTCCCGCCTCCGAATGCTACGAATTATTTCGATCAACAGAAAGCTCAGTTTGCACAATACTACACTGATGATTGTTTTGTGGACAATGGGAACGAAGGTTTCCACACTGAATAGGACAGCCATGGACAAAGTTAGGGAGTTGTATCGATTCCAGTAAACCAGAATGGGCCTTATGTTATTGTCAATACTATGGGTGTTTAATAACCATTTCTTTTGGATACTGGTGTGACGAGAAGTTCTATCATTCATTTTAAACTCCCTGGGGCACCTTTGTCTGGCTCAACGAATACATCTGTAGGATTTTCTGGTGCCCCTGTCTGTAATCTGGTCTCTTGCCCACTGCCTATCACAATTGGTCCTTATAACTTGGAGGCCCCACTTATTTTGACAGCTAGTTGTGGTGAGAACTTATTGGGTTTGGATTTGTTGAAAAGATTGTATGCAACATTACATTGTTCTCCTTCTCGTGTGCATCTCACACTAGGAAGGAAATTGACTTCTGCAATGTACTTGTCCCGAGAACAATTTTCACCTGAGTTGCTTTCTCTCCCTGAAAAGCTCTGGGCTACAGGCCCAAATGATGTGGGCCATCTTGAATTTCCACCTTATGTTGTTACACTTAAGCCCACTGTCAAATTGCCACGTATTCCTCAATACAAAATATCTAGTGATGGTGAGAGAGCGCTTTTGGCTATTATTCATGATTTGGTTCAGAAGAGTGTGGTTGAGGAAACAAGAGGAAATGTGTGCAATAGTCCTGTGTTGCCGATTCTTAAAAGACAAGATCCTTTCCAGCCCCCTGTTTATAGATTTGTGATTGATCTACGAGAAGTCAACAAAATTGTTGTCCCACAGTTTCCTGTCATCCTGGACATCACAGCCCTGCTGACGATGATACCTGCTTCGGCAGCTTGGTTCTCTGTGATCGATTTGAAGAATGCTTTCTTCAGCATTCCCATCGCTGAGGAGAGTAGGGATATTTTTGGCTTCTCTTTAGGAGGTCAAAGTTTCCGATTTAAAAGAGCACCACAAGGTTATTGTGAGAGTCCCTCTATTTATAGTTAGGCTCTTAAATCCCAGCTTGATACTTTCCCTTTGCCTTCAGGTGCTACCCTTATTCAATATGTGGACGATTAGTTGGGGGCTGCTGATTCAGAGGATGTTTGTAGGGACGTGACTGTTGCACTGCTGCACCATTTGTCTGATCTCAATCATAAGGTGTCACCCTCCAAGTTACAGTTTGCCCGCCAAGAGGTTACCTACTTAGGTCATCTCTTGTCGAAGGAGGGAAGGCGATTGACCCCAGAACGTATTCAAGCTATTGCACAAGTGCCTGTGCCGACTACACAGAGAGAAGTGCGTGCCTTCTTGGGCATTACCTCTTATTGCAGACAGTGGATCCCCAATTTTTCCTTATTAGCTAAACATTTGTTAGCACTTACATTGAAGGATACCCCTCATCCGCTTCCTTGGACTGAGGAGTGCCAGAAGAGTTTCTCTGACTTACGTACTGCTCTGTGTTCTGCTCCTGTGTTGGGTACCCCAGATTATAGTAAGCCTTTTAGGCTCTATGTCCATGAGAGAGAGGGTTGTGCATTGTCAGTCTTGACCCAACAGTTTGGAGATAAACAGAGGCCATGTGCCTATTTTTCAGCCACATTAGACCCAGTAGCTAAAGCATTGCCTAGCTGCCTCAGAGCTACAGCAGCGGCAGCAATCTCTATTCGCCAATCTGCTGGAGTAGTATTGGATAACGCACTTACTGTTATGGTACCACATGCAGTGGACACTTTGTTAAACAGAACTAAAACACAACACCTCACGAGTGCTCGTTTATCTGGATATGAGCTAACGCTCTTGCAGAGTCATGTACATATTAAACGATGTAACACTTTAAATCCAGCCACATTGTTACCACTCCCAGATGAAAAACATGCTCAGGAGCAGCATGATTGTTTTCTCTGCACAGAGGAGGAAACGAAAGGCAGGATTGATCTGAAGGATACTCCACTTAAGGACCCGGATGGGATCCTATGGGTAGATGTTCCTGTTTCAAACTCCCTAATGGAGAAACAACTTCAGCATATGCTGTTACTACCCTTTATACGATTGTTGAAACAGCACGGATTAGACACAATTCAGACCAGGCAGCCGAGTTAATAGCCTTGACCAGAGCGTGTGTGTTGTCAAGAGGGAAAAGAGTGAATGTCTATACAGATAGCCAATACGCCTTTGGCGGTGCACACAGTTTTGGTCGCTTGTTGAAGGAGAGAGGATTTTTTACATTTCATGGAATGAAAATACAGCATGGTCAATTGGTGACTGACCTTCTTGAGTCGCTTGCTTTGGCTACACAGATAGCAATCATAAAGTGTAGCGCACACAAGAAGGTCACGGATGATGTTGGTTGTGGGAATGCTTTTGCGGATGAGGTAGCAAAAACTACAGCTAGAGATGCCACAAGTCGCATGTATGTTGCGGGCCCTGCAAATTGGGTCAGAGAAGCTGGAATGTGTGAGGACTCAATAGAGAGTGTAAGATCAATTCAAGGAGAGGCTACAGAAAAAGAATTGAGTAAGTGGAAAGAAGGCACAGGAATGTTAGATGCAATGGGATGTTGGACGGAGTTGTCAGAGCACCAGCGTTGGCTGTTGCCAAACGCCTATGTGTTGCCTGTAGTTACTATGGCACATGGTCCAGCCCACATCAGTGCAAAGGGTATATGTAAGGTTTTGGCTCCAGTATGGCAGAATGAAGGTATTCCGAAGTGTGCAGAAAATGTGGTGAAACACTGCATTATTTGTCTAATTCATAACCCAGGAAAGGGAACCCCAACTCCAGCAGGTCATTTTGCTCCCCCGACATACCCTTTTGAAGTCTTGCAAATTGACTATATTCACATGGATCGGTGCAACAACCTCAAGTATGTCCTAGTGGTGGTATGTGCTTTCTCCCGATGGATAGAGGCCTATCCTTTGAAGGATAACACTGCTTTATCAACTGCTAAAATTTTGCTTAAAGAGTTCTTCCCTAGATTCGGTTTGCAGCGAATTGTCTGGAGTGACAATGGAAGTGAATTTGTGGGCCAAATTATGCAAAAAGTGTGTGTTGGTCTTGGTATTAGACAGAAATTCCATCCCCAATCAGCGGGTTTGGTAGCATGCTATATTGGCACTCTCAAGCTCAAATTAGCAAAGATTCAGGCCAGCACAGGTCTTGCCTAGCCTGACGCTTTACCTTTAGCTCTCTTATCTACCAGGACCACTGTGCATTCTCGAGTGGACTTAGCCCCTACGAGGTGGTTTTCGGACGCCCAGCAAATATCTGGGGAGTCCCTCGTCCAAAAAAGTATTCAGACATACCATACCCAATGTTGATTGATTACTTACATGATTTGACTACTAAATTGAGTGTTCTTCATCAACAGGTTCAAAGTGCTTTGCCAGAAGCCTCCACAGACCCATATCACTCGATCAAACCTGGGGATTGGGTCTGTGTGAAGAACTTTCAGAGAACCAAAAACCTGGATCCCCGTTGGACAGCCCCTCGCCTAGTACTCCTCGTCACACGCACGGCGGTGAAAGTCCAGGGGAAGAGAAACTGAGTTCACGGCGTGCACTGCAAAAAGGTACCCTTGCCCTTGCCCTTCGACCAGTGGGTCCGCAGGGGCATAGGTGAGTCTGAAAGAGAGAAGATTCCCCGTTTCGTACCTTTTAGTAGCGCCTGGTTGGATGGAACTCAGTCCGAGAAAGAAGATGATGATATTCTTCAAGAAGCTATACCACCACATCTTCGAATAGACACCACAAATCCAGAAACATTGTTTCAAGATCAGACTATATCGAATAAGAGACACTAAAACCTCAGGCCTAGAACTATCAAAGACATTTGAACTTTTTTTTATTATTCCTTTTTGTTGCAATTTTTACGAGATTATTGATGTGCCATCTTTCCCAGTTGCAGGGTCACGGTAGGAGTCTTGGTCTGTACCCTGTTTTGGTGGCTAGGACCCCCAGGATTTGCAGTGTCAAAAAAGCAAATAACTACAGCTAAGTGATTGAGGAAGATTGCCGTGAGCAACAACATTTTTTAGAAAGGATGGATGGTACATCAAGTAGGGAAAATAAGAAGACAGAGATGAAGCAGAAATACTGTAAATTATTGCGTAGTCGATTTGGCGTTACTTTGTGTATTTTGATGTTTTTATGCATTTTATTAGCATCTGCGGGTTGGATTGTTCATCTTCTACAGCCGAAACCCCTTTCTGATTCTACTTCTTTGCCTTCTCGCCTCTTTGTTTCTCAACATCAGACACATGCCCTTTCCCCCGCATGAGCAGATGAGAAGGATTGAATACCTGAATAACTCATTCGTTCAACTATTACACTAACACCAAATTGTCAACATAACTGATTGTTGGTTATGTGGACTCGTGCCTCATAGCACGCATAAAGGAATGCCCTACCAAGTCCTTCCCTTCTCCTATGAAGGATCGGCCAGGGCATACTTGGCTATGTTCTCGGCCGTATACCATAATCGACTAAGATACCCCATTGCTTCGTTCGGGAATCAATCAATCAATCATGGGCATTTGTATAGCATGCTACTCACCAGGGAGGGTCTCAAGGCACTGAGGAGGAGGGGTCCGTTACTGCTCGAAGAGCCAAGTCTTGAGGAGCTTCCTGAAGGAGAGATGATCTTGGGTCAGCCGGAGGTGGATCGGGAGGGAGTTCCATGTCTTGGCTGCCAGGTAGGAGAAGGATCTTCCCCCGGCGGTGGCTTTGCGGATGCGTGGTACGGCGGCGAGGGCGAGGCTGGACGAGCGTAGCTGGCGGGTGGGCACATAGAAGGTCAGGCGGTTGTTGAGGTACTTGGGGCCCAGGTCGTGGAGGGCCTTGTGTGCGTGGGTGAGGAGTCTGAACGTGATCCTCTTGCTGACGGGGTGCCAGTGCAGGTCTCTCAGGTGGCCGGAGATGTGGCTGTGTCGGGGGATGTCCAGGACGAGTTGTGCGGAGGTGTTCTGGATGCGCTGGAGTCTTTTCTGAAGTTTGGCTGTGGTTCCGGCGTAGAGGGTGTTTCCGTAGTCCAGCCGGCTGGTGACGAGTGCCTGGGTGATCGTCTTCCTGGTTTCGGTGGGGATCCATCGGATGATCTTGCGGAGCATGCGCAGGGTGTTGAAGCATGATGATGAGACGGCGTTGACTTGTCTGGTCATCGAGAGGGAGGTGTCCAGGATGAAGCCCAGGTTGCGTGCGTGGTCCATTGGTTTGGGAGTAGTGCCCAGGGCAGGGGGCCACCAGGAGTCATCACAGGCAGAGGGCGATGATCCCAGGATGAGGATTTCCGTCTTGTCTGAGTTCAGTTTCAGGCGACTGTTCTTCATCCATTCGGCGACGTCTTTCATCCCTTCGTGTAGGCTGGTTCTGGCGGTGTCGGGGTCGTTGGTGAGGGAGAGGATCAGCTGGGTGTCGTCGGCGTAGGAGATGATGTTGAGGTTGTGTTTGCATGCGATGGCTGGGAGAGGGCTCATGTAGACGTTGAAGAGGGTTGGGCTGAGTGATGATTCTTGTGGTACGCCGCAGATGACTTCGGTGGTCTCGGTTCTGAACGGGGGGAGGCGGACTCTCTGGGTTCTTCCGGCGAGGAACGAGATGATCCACTCCAGTGCCTTCTCTTGGATTCCGATGTTGTTGAGGCGCTGTACTATGGTGCGGTGGCAGACAGTGTTGAACGATGCAGAAAGGTCCAGGAGGATGAGGGCCGCTGTTTCCCCGTTGTCGAGCAGGGATCTGATGTCGTCAGTGGCTGCGATGAGGGCGGTCTCGGTGCTGTGGTTGGCTCGGAAACCGGACTGCGAGGGGTCGAGGGATCTGTTCGTCTCGAGGAAGGCGGCAAGCTGTCTGCTGACGGTCTTTTCGATGACTTTGGCAGGAAAAGGGAGGAGCGAGATGGGGCGGTAGTTCTTGAGGTCATGGGGTCCGCTGTTGGTTTCTTTCTGGAGGGCGCTGAGCTCGGCGTGTTTCCAGATCTCCGGGAAGGTGGCGGTGTGGAAGGAGGTGTTGATGATGTCCCGGAGTTGGGGTGCGATGATGGAGTCGGCCTTGTTGAAGATGTGGTGGGGGCAGGGGTCGGTTGGTGATCCGGAGTGGATGGTGTTCATCGTGCGGGTGGTGTCTTCGGTGCTGACCAGGGTCCAGGTGCAGATGGTGGTGGTGGGGGCGTTGGTTCGGTGGTTGGGTGCGTGGTTGGTGCGCCGAAGCTGTTGTGTATATCGGCGATCATGCGGTGGAAGAACGAGGCAAGTGAGTCGCAGAGGTCTTGCGAGGGAGTGATGTCGTTGTTTCCGGTGATGGGGTTGGAGAACTCTTTGACGATGCTGAAGAGTTTCTTGCTGTTGTGGGCGTTGTTGTCCAGTCGTTCTTTGAATGCTGTCTACTTGGTGGTGCGGATCAGCTGGTGGTGTTTGCGGGTGGCGTGCTTGAGGGCCGTCATGTTGTCTGTGGTCTGGTCATGGCGCCAGGCTTTCTCGAGGGTGCGTCAGTTCTTCTTGGAGATCTTGAGTTCGTCGGTGAACCATGGGGCTTTCTTGCTGCCGGGTCTGCTGGGAGGGTTCTTCAGTGGTGCAAGGTCATCTGCGCAGTTGGTGAGCCACTGTGTGATGTTGTTGGCTGCTTCGTTGGTGTCCGTTGTGCTGGCGGGAGGGTTCTGGCAGAGGGAGGTGGCGAGCTGCTCGGCGGTGATCTTGCTCCAGCTCCTGCAAGGAATCTGTTGCGGTTGGTGGTGGGTCGTGGTTCTTCTGAAGCTGAAGTGGATGCAGCTGTGGTCAGTTCAATGGAGTCCGGTGGAGTGGCTGAAGGAGATGTGTTTGCTGGAGTAGAAGACGGGGTCAAGCGTGTGGCCGGCGTAGTGGGTGGGGGTGTTCACCAGTTGCTTGAGTCCGAGGTTAGCGAGGTTGTCCAGCAGGGTGGTGGTGTTGCTGTCCTTGTTGTTCTCCAGGTGGAAGTTGAGGTCCCATAGGAGGATGTAGTCAGTGGAGGGGAGGGCGTGCGCGCTGATGAAGTCGGCGATGTCTTCGCTGAATTGGGTGCGTGGTCCCGGGGGTCTGTAGATCAGGGTGCCTCTGAGGGTGGTCTTGGGGTCGGTGTGTATCTGGAAGTGAAGGTGTTCGGCGGCGGTGAAGGTGTCGTCGGGGTTGGTTGTGATGCGGATGGTGTTCTTGTGTACGATGGCGATGCCTCCTCCAGTCTGGTTGACGCGGTCCTTCTGGGTGATCTTGTATCCGTCCGGGATGGCTATGGTGATGTCAGGCGCTGAGGAGGCGTTCATCCAGGTTTCTGTGAGGAAGGCGAGGTCTGGTGATGTTGTGTCGAGCAGGTTCCAGAGTTCGACGGCGTGTCTGTGGACGGAGCGGGTGTTGAGCAGGATGCACTTGAGGTGGTTGCTGCTGGTGCTCGGCTTGTCGGGTGCAGTGCAGGTCCGGAGGCAGGTGAATTTGCAGGCTTGGCAGGTGAAGGGTCCGTGGGTGCGTTTCGGGGTGGTTTGGTAGCAGGCGGCGGTTCAGCCGGCGTGGAGTGCGTTGAGGATGGCGGTGTCGTAGGTCCGTCGTGTGGTCTGGCGTCGATGGGGGCCAGGGGTCCTGGTGCTGGGCGTGGTCCAGGCACGGATGGGCATAGACGGGCTTGCCTTTGGAGCGCCTTCGACGCACAATCGGTGCACCCGCTGTGCGTGTACGCTGCGCGTGCGCGCGGGTTCCATTTAAGGCGAAGTGGGAGGGAGGAGCAGCTGGGAGGCGGGAGCAGGAGGGCCAATGGTGTTGACAGAAATGAAAGGGAGCGGGGCCGCGAGGGAGCAGCAGCGGGGAGTAGAGGGGGGGTCACACTGGGGGAACCGTGACCGAAATACAAAGCGCAATAGTCCTATTTACAAAAAAGAAGCAATAAACAGTAAATCACAGTAGAAATACAGGACACTGACAGCTGGGCACAGAGGGGCAAAAAAACGGAAAAACAACGGGCAGAATGGATTTTAGCCATAGTAGCTTGATAAAGGGAATAGTATCAATGGCTAAGATTGTAGATAAGTATAAGGTACCCATCGATGAGAAACGGGCATTTGAGGGTTGGAATGTGACTCACTATATCACTAGCCTTAGTGATAAAACAAAGCAGGGAAAGTCTCCCCCAGTATGGACAGTACCCCATCAAGGTAATTTTTGCCTTCAGATCAACAGCAAGAAGACTGATATACAACAGAATTGTTCCCATACGTATGTTTTCACATCCCAGAATTCCCCTCAATTGGTTCCATCTCAGGGTACATACTTTGTCTGTGAGAACAGAGCCTATACATGGCTCCCGTCTGACTTCTCAGGAACATGCTATATAGCCTTTTTGCTTCCCCCTACATACACTGCCCCTTCAGGTCATCACAGAAACAGATATGGTAGAGGGATAATTGACGCCAAAGATACCGCGGGACAAGAAGGAGGTGATTTCTTTAAAGGATTTCTCCCTTTCTGGGGTCCAATGGTCAACAGTAGGCATATCAGGCAGCTGACTCGTGTGGTCGAGACCACCATTGATGTTACTATAGGTGCTTTAAGTAACATTACAGCAGAACTTCAGGCTGATCGTCTCATGGCATTGCAGAACAGGATTGCATTAGATGTTATCCTAGCAGACCGAGGAGGGGTCTGTAGATTGATTGGATCTAGCTGCTGCATTTATGTTCCTGACGACACTCCAACAATATACCAGGCCATCTCCAAATTGCATACCATCTCCGAGTCGATTCATCAGGACGAAGGAGACTGGTCTTTGGTAGGATGGTTCTGGGATTATTGGCTGTTTGGGGATGGAAGATACTAATTTTCCTTGGAGCGATATTAGCCATCATATTTTCTTGTTGCCTGTGTATACAGTGTAGTCCCGCCATTTGTGGTCTACTTGCCACTATGTGTGTCCCAACACCTGTGTCCAAGAAGACAGAGAATATTAGGATGCTGGTACTGCAACAGTTTGATGACCTTATGGCCATTGAGGTCGACTCCGACTCAGACTAACATGAGTTTGGTGCTTTTGCCTGAGTAATGGTTGGATTGTGTGGGTTCATTTGCAAATAGCTTAAGGGGTTGGGTAACAAACATAGCCAACAACCAAGCTTGTTTGAAGTTACGTAATACTTTGCTTTCCGAGCCCCTCACATTTGTCTGATTTGTATGTCTTGGGATTGTTCATTGTGTATCTCAAATGTATATAAACCCGTGTGCCACGGAGTTCAAGAGCAGTCTCCTTTGAACATACTTTCAGTACTTCAGGGACAACTGTGCTGACTGCAGCTAATAAAATACGATCTTCTACGCCAACGGAGTGTCCGGTGTCTCTGTTCGACCAGGCAGGAGAACTCGAAGATTTAGGCGTACCCTGCGCCGCCGGGCCCTTAAGGCTCCGGTTCTTCAGGGCGGAGGTTTCGTTCAGCCAGGTCTCGGTCAGGAAGGCAATGTCTAGTGATATGGTGGTGAGTAGGTCCCAGAGGTCGACAGCATGCTTGCGTGCGCAGCGGGTGTTGAGCAGGATGCATCGCAGTTGGTTGGGTCCCGTTGCTGTTGGTACTTTGGCGTCATTGGCGCAGGTGAAGGTGCAGTTTCGGCAGGTGAAAGGGCCGTGGGTGCGCTTGGGGGTGGCTTTGTAGCAGTTGGAGGCCCGTCCATGGTTGAGTGCGACGAGGGTGTTGGTGTCGTAGTGGAGTCGTGCTTTGTCGCTAGCGTGGGGGCCAGGGATTCTGGCGCTGGCCGCGGTCCAGGCGTGGACGGGCGCCGACGGGCTTGCCTTAGGCATGCACCCACTGTGCGGCCGCTATATAACAGGGGGGTGGGGAGGGAGGATCAGCTGGGAGGCGGGAAAGAGGGCAGCGAATGGGCACGGGGGCGGGGCCGCAAGGGAGGCAGTGGCGGGAAGGGAAACGGGGGGATAAATGGCAAAGAAGCGGCAGAGGAAGAGCGAGGCCAGGGTACCAGGCAGGCCCACTTGGCGGCAGGGGGCAGCAGGCAAGGCTGGCAGGCAGACGGGGCACACAGAGAAAAGGGTCACAGGCAGACGGGGTACAGGGAAGCAAGGGTTAAGGGCCCAGGCACTGGGGGAATGAAGGCGGCAGTGGAGGCGGCGAGGGGAGCCGCAGTCAGCAGAGGAGAGGTGGCAAGGCAAGGCTGGCACAGGAGTTGGTGGCGTTGCAGCAGAGGGGGGAGCGACCTACCAGAAGTTCAAGGGTCGCTCCTCAGCTGTACCCCTGTTTATCTGGAGGAGCAGGGCAAGAGAACTGGATGTGTTTAACTGATGGAATGTTGCATCAGGACTCTTTTAGGATTTATCAGCTGTTAACCACTTCCGTGCTCGTGACAGAACCACTCCGTGACGAACCACGGATGTGCTGTGCTGGTGATGGAGAGGTTCCGTCACGGCCGCCCCGCCCACGCTGCAGGAATTACGTGGCTGCGCGGCAGTTTTATTGAACAGGCGGGGCCGTGACGGAACCACTCCGTCACAAGCCCGGCACACCCGTGGCTCGTGACGGAGTGGTTCCGTCATGAGCATGGCGACGCCACGAGGCCCCCTCTCCCCCCCAGTGCCGCGGCGGAATTACTGCCGTGGCCAAGGGGTTAAATGTGATTTTAGCAGGAAATGCTGATGTTGTCTAGTATTATTGGAAAATCTGTATTTGTTTTTAAGCCTTTGTTAAATGAGTGTGAGCTATTTGTAAGTAAATATCTACCTAAAATGACACATTTAAAGGTAATTCATCACCGGGGCCTCAATTATCGTTACCCATCTAGAAAGAACCTGACTGTGACCCATGATAACCACACCAGGTGACTTTCCCCTCCATTCACTTCCGGTGCTCCTTCTCCTGGGTAAATGGTCCAGGATATCACTGGATACTAAAATTGTGGAGAAAATACAGAGGGACAAAATATCAACAGGAGAGTAAGTATAGATTTTCTATGCCTATTTCCACACAAATGTACAATAATGATATATATATATATCTTCAAGGTACGTAGATGTGCCTAACTGCCCTCACCTCCACTTGTGCTCTACCTGCAAAGCCCTCGCTTCCCTCACCTCCACATGTCCTCTGCTACATGCAAAGCCCTCACTGCCCTCACCTCCACATTTACTCCTCTACCTGCAAAGCGCTTGCTGTCCTCACCTCCACATGTCCTCTACCTGCTAAGCCCTCACTGTCCTCACGTCCACATGTCCAGTACCTGCAAAGCCCTCACTGCCCTCACCTCCACATATCCTCTGCTACCTGCAAAGCCCTCGCTGCCCTCACCTCCACATGTCCTCACCTCCTGCAAAGCCCTCACTGCCCTCACCTCCACATATCCTCTGCTACCTGCAAAGCCCTGACTGCCCTCAACTCGACCTGTCCTCCACTACCTCCAAAGCGCTCACTGCCCTCATCCCACCTCTATATGCCAAGCCCTCACTGCCCTCACTTCCACATATCCTCTGCTACCTGCAAAGTCCTCACTGCCCTCACTCCCACATGCCCTCCACCTGCAAAGTCCTCACTGCCCTCACCACTTTTTTGTTGGTTCCCTTTCCTCTGTTTCAGGCATCACAACTGAAAACGAGGCAGAGCGTCAGCACTTCACTGTCTGCGCCTGGCATGTGGCGAGCTTGGAACCCAATGTTGTACTGTAAACACCACAAAACTAACCCACTCAGCTGCTACTCAGAATCCACTGATCATTGGTCGACAATTTGTAAATCACTCGCTACTGTCTCATGGGTAATTATGTCACTATCGGGTGCCGTTCCCCTCAGTCTCACGACAGCGCAAAAGGAGAGATTTAACATGAAAGACACACTGCGTCTGCGCTCCTCCCAGTTGTCCGGCATGTGTCTTGCGCACCATCGTCCTTTCCAGAATAAAAAAGGTCTGTCCACGTAGGTGGGGTGGGGTGAGGTGTGGAGGATTGGCGGTGTATTGAACGATTAGGTGTTAAAGCATTGTCTAGCTACAGTACTTCTCTTCTGCCTTCCATGCCGTTAAACAAGACCCAGGTGCAGCCAAATTCCGTCCACGGTCCTGAATCCGGAATAATGCTGACATATGGTGTAAAGCCAGGACGGCAGGTTCTCCTTGGATGTTGGTCCTAGAGGAGACTGTTAGGAAAACAAGCCTAAATCTAGCGCTGGGGCAGCCCCAGGCTCGTTCTGTGGCTGTTTAACAGCTCCCTTAGAACAGCTAACGAGGGTGTGCGATGCATAGCAGTGTGAACACCCACAAACATACTTCCGCAGGGTTGCAATTATCTATCGGTGGCACCATCCCAAGAGGAAGACGCATAGTCAGACTTATGTTCCCTTCCTGACATGTGGCGTGAGGATAGGCCACGTCTAACTGGTTGGTGCTTCAGGATGGTGGGACCTTCGTTACTTACAGGTCCCATTCTGACTCTCTAAACCATGTGAGGTAATCCCCCCAAAGTCATCCCTGATGTCCTCGTACCCTAAAGGGACCTTGTTAATTCTTGTGTTTCCCTGCTGCTCAGCTGGTATGCATGTCATGTGGAATGTTGGATGATTGGAATGTTGCTGTGCTGTGAATGTCAGTTGGGTGAGGGCTGAGCAGCAGGACAGCTGCTTCTGATGGGGTTTCTATCTTATACCTTGTTATCATTCTATCTTAACTAAATAACGTAATAAAAGTAACTTGATCAATCCTACATGAAGTATCCATCTTCTCACTGATTACAACAGACCTCTGGGACATAGTAAGGTGCATCATTTGCTAGTACTTGTGAACTCAGTATGTGTGAACATTCCATGTGTCAGGATGCACATTCACAAACCTCAACCCATGAGTGAAATATTTCAAAAGGGCTCTCCATGTGCATTTAGGACAACAGTTACTGCACACCCACCCCTGTTAGGGACGTCAGAAGAGGTTGTGTGACTGGAGCCTTGTAGTTTATTGCTATTGCAACGCCATTTTTCAAAAAACCAGATTCAACAAACATGAGATTCAGAATCAAGAAATAAAAAAATGGGGAATCATCTTTTATAACCTAGAGCAATTAGGAAATATTTATCCAAGGTGAAGGAAGTAACGAATATTACAACAGATAAATGTCTGACATAATATCGACGTAGAAAATATCAACATCAAAAATATCAGAGGTGGAATATCAATGTCAAGAATATCGTTTTTTTCATGTTTAAAAATAATATAAAAATAAATAAATAATACATATAATTAAATTAAACATAGTCAAAAATATGTTTAAAATGATAAGAGATACATATAATGTAAAAAACATACATATAAAATATAATATATATACTTACTTAATAATATTTACTATGAATTATTCTAATAACTTATACATTGTTGAAAAACATTTTATACATTTTAAATACATACATACACATACAACAATAATATAAAAAAATATCAAAACTATATTAAAAAATTATAAAAAATAATTTTAAATAGATTATAGACTACATAAACTGAAACAGGAAATGTTGGATAGCGTAGTGGTGAACTTTACTGTTCCATCTCTAGAGAGTGCAGCAGTAGGGAAAGTGTTGGATAGCACAGGGGTAAAAATTACTATTCCAAGTCCAGAGGGTGAAACAGTAGGGAAAGTGTTGGATAGCGTAGGGGTAAAAATTACTATTCCACCTCTAGAGGGTGCAACAGTAGGGGAATTGTTGGATAGCTTAGGGATTAAAATTACTATTCCAACTCCAGAGGGTGCAACAGTAGGGAAAGTGTTGGATAGCGTAGGGGTAACAATTACTATTCCACCTCCAGAGGGTGCAAAAGTAGGGAAAGTGTTGGATAGCTTAGGAATTAAAAGTACTATTCCAACTCCAGAGGGTGCAACAGTAGGGAAAGCGTTGGATAGCGGGAGGGTTAAAATTACTATTCCATCTCCAAAGGGTACAACAGTAGGGAAAGTGTTGGATAGCGTTGGGGTCAAAATAACTTAATGATAATTAAAATATATTTTGGGTAAAAAATAATAATGTAATTATTAAATTACATTAAATTAATTAACAATACCAATAAATAATTATATAAACATTATAACCAATTAATAATTAATTAACATTTCAAATAAATACAATTAAATAATAATTATTAAACGTGTTATCAAATAATAATAAAAAAATATATTTTCAATACCAAAAACAATAATTATCAAGAAAACATTTAGCAATTAATAATTAATTAACAATCATTTATTGATAAATATCAATACATTATAAATATCAATGTAAATGTATTTGAGCTTGTATAGCGCATAGCTACCCGCAGTGGGTTTCCCGGCGCTTGCTTAAGGAACCCGTCCTGGTATTCCCCTGCGCGATAGCCCATTTCTGGGCATCCCCAAGGTGAAAGCCAGGCATTCCACCGCGAGGGGCCCTTGTGGAGATTAAGCAAGCTATTGCCCAGAGTTACAGAGTGGGACTCCATGATTGGAATAGGCACCGAGGCGAGAATTGTCAGGTCCAGGGAAATTTGAGCCCATGACCCGCCGAGGCGGGGAATTGAACCCTGGTCCGGGCCAGACCTCTGCATCAGGGTCTGCCGCTCCAACCACTTGAGCCACACTTCTCCAATAATCAAATTTAACAACCAATTAATAATTAATAAATAATACATTTATTTAAAATATATATTAAATATTAATAATCCATTACCAGTTAATACTTGACTAAAAATAAATAAAATATCAATATGCAACACTAAAATAAATAATTACTTAATTACAATTAAATTACTTCCCACCTTATTGCCCTATAACCTCACAACACACTTCAATAATAAATTGATACACTACCCACAATCCGCTACGGTACTAAAACGCATAATTTACTTACAAAAATGATTACTAACTTCTAAAATTGTAATACATATATTTTAAAACTTGTACAATATTTAACAAAAATTATAAAAACAAACATATAAAATACATAACACCAATATTAATATCGATATTAGTAACATCAATATTTTTGCTATTGATATAACAAAAACGATATTCCTTACCTTCAGGTCGATATTCTGGTCGTCGATATTCTTGATTTCGATATTCTGTCCTTCTGATACTTCCAACTCGATATTCATGTAGGTCAAAATTAAAAACTCGATATTTAGACTGTTTACCACAACAGACATATCTCCTTAATTCTAATTGAGCATCTCTTGAGCGTGTCTTTCACTGCTACTGAAAGATCCAGACAATCCGTGCACCACGAAAAGACACTAAGGCAGTGGCGTAACAAAACTTGAGGGGGCCCCCCTGCAAAATACATGGAGGGGGCCCCCCATGGCCAGGCCCACCACCTACCACTTTGCCCCACTTTGGATGGATTGACAGATAGATGGGTGGACAGTGGTACGGATGAATGGATGGATGTGGGTGGATGGATGGATGGATGTGTGGCTGAGGATAGATGGATGGACCGATGGATGGCTGAGCAGACGGAGGTACAGATTGATGGATGGATGTAGATGGATAGGTGGAGGGATGGATGGATAGGTGGAGGGATGGGTGGATAGGTGGATGACAGATGGGTATGGTGTGGCTGTGCGGACGGATAGATGGATTAATGAACGAATGTGTGTGTGGCTAGGAATGGACGGATGGATATGTGGCTGGGGATGGGTGGACTGAGGTACGGATGGATGGATATATGAAAGGATGGATGTATGGCTGGGAATGGATGGATGGACGGAAGGATGTATGGATGAAAGGATAGGTGTGTGACTGGGGATGGTTGCATGGGCGGACGGATGGATGGGTGGGTGGGTGGATGGATGGATGGATGGACGGATGGGTGTGTGGCTGGGGGGATGGGCAGACAGACAGATGGATAGATGGATGGATGAACGGATCTGTGTGTGGCTAGGGATGGACAGATGGATATGTGGCTGGGGATGGATGGATGGATGGATGGATGGACGGATGGACAGAGGTAGGGCTGGATGGATGAAAGGATGGGTGTATGGCTGGAAATGGATGGCTGAATGGATGGATGGACAGACGGACGAATGGATGGATGGATGCAGCAGCGGGTGATGCAGTTAAGCTCGGCGGGTGATGTTGACGGACGTTGGAATAGGATTTATTTATCTATAGATCTCCCCTTCGGCGCTTAACTGCACTGGTCGCTCCTGGATGGATGAATGGATAGTTGAATGGATGGATGGATGGACGGGTGGATGGAATGATGGGTGTGTGGCTGAGGATGGTGGATGATTGGTTGGGTGGATGGTTGGTTGGATGGATGGATGGATATTTGGGTGAGTGGAATGGGTGGACCGGATTTGAAGGTTAGAATGCACATGACGTAGTTGGCAGGGGAGGTGACAGGACACTAGGGCCAGCAGGGGGTCTGATTTCAGAAGTAGGCATGCGGCACTGGTGGCTGGGAGGCAAAGAGGCGCCAGTCAAAGACCCTCCTCTCCCCAGGCTTGTAAGGGGTACCACAGTAAGCAGACCCTTCCTTAAGCTTCTCTCTACAGTCTTGATACCCTAATGGGACCACAGGTCTTTGCCACCTTATCGCACTGTCTCTGCACAAAGAACAGAGCATGCTGGTGTCTGCTGAATATCAGGACAAGCAAGGTGCATGGCTGAGGGGTCCCGGGGCCTCCTGCACCTGGGGGGGGGAGGGGAGGGTAAGCCCCTTTGAGTGCACACACAGAGTTCTATCACCTGTCTATCCCTCTCAGCATTGCTTCCTCCTTTGAACTTCCTTTTGACCTTCTCCTGATCACTGCTCTGTTGACTGTTACTTTCTGAACTCCAGCACTCTGGTTTCCTTATAAATCCTAGGGTGCCTTCCCTTCCAGGCCTCCGTACACAAGCAAGAAACAAAAGCTATGAATTGTAACTGGTTTTTTTTGTGTGCAAGATCTTCAGAAAACTGCTTCCTGCCCAAAGAAAGGCTGAAGCTGGTCAGAACTGGCGTGCATTGCTCAGGCCTGTGCTTCAGCACTCTCTTCACTGTGGGGGGAGGGGGCCCCTTCAAGTGTAGGGAAGCCTGGAGCTGAAAACTTTAAATTCTCCAGGTTAAGTCAGCTCTGTGCTGCCTCAGAGGAGCAGGGCCCTCTCTGGGGCCCCCACCCACATCCTTGTCCGGGGCCTGGCTCATGGCTCTGACTAAAGAGAAACAATGTTGATACTTTGTTTCTCTTCAGTCCACAGCCCGTGCAGGGCAGGCTGCTTTACAGGCTGCTTTAGTAAGACAGAGGGGGCCCCCTTCACTTACGGAAGACTGCCCCCCTCCCCCACCGTGTGTGCCCTTTGTCTTCCATCACAGGCCTGTCTTCTCCTTAAGCTCCTTTCCTCTTTGGTTTTACTTCCTCGTCTCTTGCTCTTCTTGCCTTTCCACCACTGTGCCTCACCCCCCCATCTGTCTCCACTCCTTCACAGTTTGTCCTACCCCTGCTTCCTGTGCCTCTTCTCTTCAGTTGTGGTACACTTTCAGAGGCCCGGGTGGGGCGAGGCCCGGGCCTTGACTGGAGACCAATGATTTATTAAGAGGTTGGCCCGGCCTGCGCACCAGCACCTTAAGTAATGAAAGAAGATGCCATGGCGTGCCTTGCTGGCTCTGCTCAGGCTGAGGGGCCCCTGGAGCTCGCCCCCCCGCACCGCGGGGGCTGCGGAGGCCTATGTTACGCCCCTGCACTAAGGTTACATTCTTAAGAACGTTCTAGAGTCATCAAGCTGGTTTTCTGACCCCTTCACACTAGCAACTCAGGGGGTCATTAGGATGGCGGGCGGACTTAGTCCACCCGCCATCCTATTGGTGTATGGGACCACCCACCATAAGGGCGGGGGTCCCATGGGGGGGATAAGGATGCGCCCGCCACTGTGGCGGGCGCATACTGCATTTTCAGCATTGTGGTGGGCGATGCTCTCAGCACCACCCGCCACAATGCTAAAAATGCACATATGCATTTGCATTAACAAAGCGGCAGGCACCGCGCGGTGCCTGCTGCTTTGTTCATGCAAATGCAGGGGGGGGGGGACAGGTGTTCACCCCCCTCCTGTCCTTCAGTGCGGGGGCCCGCAGGGGGCCCCCGAAGTGAAGACCGCATGCCTTTGCCGCCACGGAAAGGCATCTGTTTTGGGGCATGCTAATATGGCTTGTGGTGTCTAATAGACATGCCACCATATTAAACCTTTTCTGCCCCTGCCGCAAGGCGACCGGGCGGAAAAGCGGCGGACGGTCTTTCCATCCGCCGCAGTCCCCCCCGCCATCCTAATATGGCGGGGGGAATTTAGGTGCGGGTGGCAGGCGGATTGCCCCCGCCAGGCTGGCTGTGGCTACCGCCAGCATGGTGGGGGCAATCCGCCCGCCATCCTAATGGGCCCCTCAGTCTTTGTCAACACAAAGGAGAAAGCCAGTTGCACTGCAGCTCACACATAACCCACTGAGCAATACTTCCTCAAGACGTGTTTCAGGCAACATACAATCCCAAAAAAACGAGAAAGGGATAATATGTCCAACACCTAACCCTCTTTCATAAATGAATGACACACTCAGGATCACCAGAATATGTTTTAAAGCCTTTATTCAAATTAACCCCTAATCTAAGGCACAAAAGATGAATTTTCATGACAATGAATATAAACAGAAATTTATGAAATATATGATTCACGTAAACAATACAAAATGACTCCAACATTTTTGCTATAGAACTTAAAAGCATTAATACCATCATTCACTACTTCTAAGCACTCTACTTGTTCTAGTTCTAACATGTTAATAGAATGATAAAATAAAAAGCCTCTGTTCCCACCCCATACCGTATTCCTCATTAAATTCAAGCTGTGTGCTTGTGGTGTAGCATAGTCTTCATCACTACCTTAATGGCCAGAGGAGCCGGTGAAGACTGAACTCTGGGCAGCTTCAGCTACGGAAGGTCCCTGTGCTCTTCTCTCATCCGGCGTTAAGTCGTCTCTGATGTTAGATCTCTAGATCTGGAGCCAGATTCATCAATGTCACGCTTAGCCCTTGCGTCACGCATGGTGTCGCAAGGGCAATGCAATCCTTAAGTCAGATTTACCAAGCCACGCAAGGCCACCTGGAATGGCCACGCAAGGCCACCTGGGATGGCCCTGCGAGGCTTGGTAAATCTGCAATAACGCAAGGGCAATGCAATCCTTAAGTCAGATTACCAAGCCACGCAAGGCCACCTGGAATGGCCGTACATGGCTTGGTAAATCTGGAGTAACACAAGGCAGCACGAGTTGCTGAGTTCTGCTACTCTGCTCTAGGGAGGCGTTCCATGGGTGGAGCACGGGTGTCTCTGCTCTCGGGAGGCGTTCCATGGGTGGAGCACGGGTGTCTCTGCAGCAGGGAGGCGTTCCATGGGTGGAGCACGGGTGTCTCTGCAGCAGGGAGGCGATCCACGGAGCACGGGTGTCTCTGCTCTAGGGAGGCGTTCCATGGGTGGAGCACGGGTGTCTCTGCTCTATGGAGGTGTTCCATGTGTGGAGCACGGGTGTCTTTGCTCTTGGGAGGCGTTCCAAGGGTGGAGCAGGGGTGTCTCTGCAGCAGGGAGGCGTTCCATGGGTGGAGCACGGGTGTCTCTGCTCTATGGAGGCGTTCCATGGGTGGAGCACGGGTGTCTCTGCTCTAGGGAGGCGCTCCATGGGTGGAGCACGGGTGTCTCTGCTCTAGGGAGGCGTTCCATGGGTGGAGCAGGGGTGTCTCTGCAGCAGGGAGGCGTTCCATGGGTGGAGCACGGGTGTCTCTGCTCTATGGAGGCGTTCCATGGGTGGGGCACGGGTGTCTCTGCTCTAGGGAGGCGCTCCATGGGTGGAGCAGGGGTGTCTCTGCAGCAGGGAGGCGTTCCATGGGTGGAGCACGGGTGTCTCTGCTCTAGGGAGGTGCTCCATGGGTGGAGCACGGGTGTCTCTGCTCTAGGGAGGCGTTCCAAGGGTGGAGCAGGGGTGTCTCTGCAGCAGGGAGGCGTTCCATGGGTGGAGCACGGGTGTCTCTGCTCTAGGGAGGCGTTCCATGGGTGGAGCAGGGGTGTCTCTGCAGCAGGGAGGCGTTCCATGGGTGGAGCACGGGTGTCTCTGCTCTCGGGAGGCGTTCCATGGGTGGAGCACGGGTGTCTCTGCTCTAGGGAGGCGTTCCATGGGTGGAGCACGGGTGTCTCTGCTCTAGGGAGGCGTTCCATGGGTGGAGCACGGGTGTCTCTGCTCTAGGGAGGCGTTCCATGGGTGGAGCACGGGTGTCTCTGCTCTAGGGAGGCGTTCCATGGGTGGAGCACGGGTGTCTCTGCTCTAGCGAGGCGTTCCATGGGTGGAGCACGGGTGTCTCTGCAGCAGGGAGGCGTTCCATGTGTGGAGCACGGGTGTGTCTGCTCTCGGGAGGCGTTCCATGTGTGGAGCACGGGTGTCTCTGCTCTCGGGAGGCGTTCCATGGGTGGAGCACGGGTGTCTCTGCTCTCGGGAGGCGTTCCATGGGAGGATCACGGGTGTCTCTGCAGCAGGGAGGCGTTCCATGGGTGGAGCACGGGTGTCTCTGCTCTCGGGAGGCATTCCATGGGTGGAGCACGGGTGTCTCTGCTCTAGGGAGGCGTTCCAAGGGTGGAGCAGGGGTGTCTCTGCAGCAGGGAGGCGTTCCATTGGTGGAGCACGGGTGTCTCTGCTCTAGGGAGGCGTTCCATGGGTGGAGCACGGGTGTCTCTGCAGCAGGGAGGCGTTCCATGTGTGGAGCACGGGTGTCTCTGCTCTCGGGAGGCGTTCCATGTGTGGAGCATGGGTGTCTCTGCTCTCGAGAGGCGTTCCATGGGTGGAGCACAGGTGTCTCTGCTCTCGGGAGGCGTTCCATGGGTGGAGCACGGGTGTCTCTGCTCTAGGGAGGCGTTCCATGTGTGGAGCACGGGTGTCTCTGCAGCAGGGAGGCGTTCCATGGGTGGAGCACGGGTGTCTCTGCTCTAGGGAGGCGTTCCATGGGTGGAGCTCGGGTGTCTCTGCTCTCGGGAGGCGTTCCATGGGTGGAGCACAGGTGTCTCTGCAACAGGGAGGCGTTCCATGTGTGGAGCACGGGTGTCTCTGCTCTAGGGAGGCGTTCCATGGGTGGAGCACGGGTGTCTCTGCTCTCGGGAGGCGTTCCATGGGTGGAGCACGGGTGTCTCTGCAGCAGGGAGGCGTTCCATGGGTGGAGCACGGGTGTCTCTGCAGCAGGGAGGCGATCCATGGGTGGAGCACGGGTGTCTCTGCTCTAGGGAGGTGTTCCATGGGTGGAGCACTGGTGTCTCTGCTCTATGGAGGCATTCCATGTGTGGAGCACGGGTGTCTCTGCTCTTGGGAGGCGTTCCAAGGGTGGAGCAGGGGTGTCTCTGCAGCAGGGAGGCGTTCCATGGGTGGAGCATGGGTGTCTCTGCTCTATGGAGGCGTTCCATGGGTGGAGCACGGGTGTCTCTGCTCTAGGGAGGCGCTCCATGGGTGGAGCACGGGTGTCTCTGCTCTAGGGAGGCGTTCCATGGGTGGAGTAGGGGGGTCTCTGCAGCAGGGAGGCGTTCCATGGGTGGAGCACAGGTGTCTCTGCTCTATGGAGGCGTTCCATGGGTGGAGCACGGGTGTCTCTGCTCTAGGGAGGCGTTCCAAGGGTGGAGCAGGGGTGTCTCTGCACCAGGGAGGCGTTCCATGGGTGGAGCACGGGTGTCTCTGCTCTAGGGAGGCGTTCCATGGGTGGAGCAGGGGTGTCTCTGCAGCAGGGAGGCGTTCCATGGGTGGAGCACGGTGTCTCTGCTCTAGGGAGGCGTTCCATGGGTGGAGCACGGGTGTCTCTGCTCTAGGGAGGCGTTCCATGGGTGGAGCACGGGTGTCTCTGCTCTAGGGAGGCGTTCCATGGGTGGAGCACGGGTGTCTCTGCTCTAGGGAGGCGTTCTATGGGTGGAGCACGGGTGTCTCTGCTCTAGGGAGGCGTTCCATGGGTGGAGCACGGGTGTCTCTGCTCTAGGGAGGCGTTCCATGGGTGGAGCACGGGTGTCTCAGCTCTAGCGAGGCGTTCCATGGGTGGAGCACGGGTGTCTCTGCAGCAGGGAGGCGTTCCATGTGTGGAGCACGGGTGTGTCTGCTCTCGGGAGGCGTTCCATGTGTGGAGCACGGGTGTCTCTGCTCTCGGGAGGCGTTCCATGGGTGGAGCACGGGTGTGTCTGCTCTCGGGAGGCGTTCCATGTGTGGAGCACGGGTGTCTCTGCTCTCGGGAGGCGTTCCATGGGTGGAGCACGGGTGTCTCTGCTCCCGGGAGGCGTTCCATGGGTGGATCACGGGTGTCTCTGCAGCAGGGAGATGTTCCATGGGTGGAGCACGGGTGTCTCTGCTCTCGGGAGGCATTCCACGGGTGGAGCACGGGTGTCTCTGCTCTAGGGAGGCGTTCCAAGTGTGGAGCACGGTTGTCTCTGCTCTCGGGAGGCGTTCCATGTGTGGAGCACGGGTGTCTCTGCTCTCGGGAGGCGTTCCATGGGTGGAGCACGGGTGTCTCTGCAGCAGGGAGGCGTTCCATGTGTGGAGCACGGGTGTCTCTGCTCTCGGGAGGCGTTCCATGTGTGGAGCACGGGTGTCTCTGCTCTCGAGAGGCGTTCCATGGGTGGAGCACAGGTGTCTCTGCTCTCGGGAGGCGTTCCATGGGTGGAGCACGGGTGTCTCTGCTCTAGGGAGGTGTTCCATGTGTGGAGCACATGTGTCTCTGCAGCAGGGAGGCGTTCCATGGGTGGAGCACGGGTGTCTCTGCTCTAGGGAGGCGTTCCATGGGTGGAGCTCGGGTGTCTCTGCTCTCGGGAGGCGTTCCATGGGTGGAGCACGGGTGTCTCTGCAACAGGGAGGCGTTCCATGTGTGGAGCACGGGTGTCTCTGCTCTCGGGAGGCGTTCCATGGGAGGAGCACGGGTGTCTCTGCTCTAGGGAGGCGTTCCATGGGTGGAGCACGGGTGTCTCTGCTCTCGGGAGGCGTTCCATGGGTGGAGCATGGGTGTCTCTGCAGCAGGGAGGCGTTCCATGTGTGGAGCACGGGTGTCTCTGCTCTTGGGAGGCGTTCCATGTGTGGAGCACGGGTCTCTCTGCTCTCTGGAGGCGTTCCATGGGTGGAGCACGGGTGCCTTTGCTCTATGGAGGCGTTCCATGTGTGGAGCACGGGTTTCTCTGCTCTTGGGAGGTGTTCCATGTGTGGAGCACGGGTGTCTCTGCTCTTGGGAGGCGCTCCATGGGTGGAGCACGGGTGTCTCTGCTCTATGGAGGCGTTCCATGGGTGGAGCACGGGTGTCTCTGCTCTAGGGAGGCGCTCAATGGGTGGAGCACGGGTGTCTCTGCTCTAGGGAGGCGTTCCATGGGGGGAGCACGGTGTCTCTCCAGCAGGGAGGCGTTCCATGTGTGGAGCACGGGTGTCTCTGCTCTCGGGAGGCGTTCCATGGGTGGAGCACGGGTGTCTCTGCTCTAGGGAGGCGTTCCATGGGTGGAGCACGGGGGTGTCTCTGCTCTCGGGAGGCGTTCCATGGGTGGAGCACGGGTGTCTCTGCTCTCGGGAGGCGTTACATGGGTGGAGCACGGGTGTCTCTGCTCTCGGGAGGCGTTCCATGGGTGGAGCACGGGTGTCTCTGCTCTAGGGAGGCGTTCCATGGGTGGAGCGGGGCTATCTCTTCTCTAGGGAGGCGTTCCATGGGTGGAGCACGGGTGTCTCTGCTCTAGGGAGGCGTTCCATGGGTGGAGCACGGGGGTGTCTCTGCTCTCGGGAGGCGTTCCATGGGTGGAGCACGGGTGTCTCTGCAGCAGGGAGGCGTTCCATGTGTGGAGCACGGGTGTGTCTGCTCTCGGGAGGCGTTCCATGTGTGGAGCACGGGTGTCTCTGCTCTCGGGAGGCGTTCCATGGGTGGAGCACGGGTGTCTCTGCTCTCAGGAGGCGTTCCATGGGAGGATCACGGGTGTCTCTGCAGCAGGGAGGCGTTCCATGGGTGGAGCACGGGTGTCTCTGCTCTCGGGAGGCATTCCATGGGTGGAGCACGGGTGTCTCTGCTCTAGGGAGGCATTCCAAGGGTGGAGCAGGGGTGTCTCTGCAGCAGGGAGGCGTTCCATTGGTGGAGCACGGGTGTCTCTGCTCTAGGGAGGCGTTCCATGGGTGGAGCACGGGTGTCTCTGCAGCAGGGAGGCGTTCCATGTGTGGAGCACGGGTGTCTCTGCGCTCGGGAGGCGTTCCATGTGTGGAGCACGGGTGTCTCTGCTCTCGGGAGGCGTTCCATGGGTGGAGCACGGGTGTCTCTGCAACAGGGAGGCGTTCCATGTGTGGAGCACGGGTGTCTCTGCTCTAGGGAGGCGTTCCATGGGTGGAGCACGGGTGTCTCTGCTCTCGGGAGGCGTTCCATGGGTGGAGCACGGGTGTCTCTGCAGCAGGGAGGCTTTCCATGGGTGGAGCACGGGTGTCTCTGCAGCAGGGAGGCGATCCATGGGTGGAGCACGGGTGTCTCTGCTCTAGGGAGGTGTTCCATGGGTGGAGCACTGGTGTCTCTGCTCTATGGAGGCATTCCATGTGTGGAGCACGGGTGTCTCTGCTCTTGGGAGGCGTTCCAAGGGTGGAGCAGGGGTGTCTCTGCAGCAGGGAGGCGTTCCATGGGTGGAGCATGGGTGTCTCTGCTCTATGGAGGCGTTCCATGGGTGGAGCACGGGTGTCTCTGCTCTAGGGAGGCGCTCCATGGGTGTAGCACGGGTGTCTCTGCTCTAGGGAGGCGTTCCATGGGTGGAGTAGGGGGGTCTCTGCAGCAGGGAGGCGTTCCATGGGTGGAGCACAGGTGTCTCTGCTCTATGGAGGCGTTCCATGGGTGGAGCACGGGTGTCTCTGCTCTAGGGAGGCGTTCCAAGGGTGGAGCAGGGGTGTCTCTGCAGCAGGGAGGCGTTCCATGGGTGGAGCACGGGTGTCTCTGCTCTAGGGAGGCGTTCCATGGGTGGAGCAGGGGTGTCTCTGCAGCAGGGAGGCGTTCCATGGGTGGAGCACGGTGTCTCTGCTCTAGGGAGGCGTTCCATGGGTGGAGCACGGGTGTCTCTGCTCTAGGGAGGCGTTCCATGGGTGGAGCACGGGTGTCTCTGCTCTAGGGAGGCGTTCCATGGGTGGAGCACGGGTGTCTCTGCTCTAGGGAGGCGTTCTATGGGTGGAGCACGGGTGTCTCTGCTCTAGGGAGGCGTTCCATGGGTGGAGCACGGGTGTCTCTGCTCTAGGGAGGCGTTCCATGGGTAGAGCACGGGTGTCTCAGCTCTAGCGAGGCGTTCCATGGGTGGAGCACGGGTGTCTCTGCAGCAGGGAGGCATTCCATGTGTGGAGCACGGGTGTGTCTGCTCTCGGGAGGCGTTCCATGTGTGGAGCACGGGTGTCTCTGCTCTCGGGAGGCGTTCCATGGGTGGAGCACGGGTGTGTCTGCTCTCGGGAGGCGTTCCATGTGTGGAGCACGGGTGTCTCTGCTCTCGGGAGGCGTTCCATGGGTGGAGCACGGGTGTCTCTGCTCCCGGGAGGCGTTCCATGGGTGGATCACGGGTGTCTCTGCAGCAGGGAGATGTTCCATGGGTGGAGCACGGGTGTCTCTACTCTCGGGAGGCATTCCACGGGTGGAGCACGGGTGTCTCTGCTCTAGGGAGGCGTTCCAAGTGTGGAGCACGGGTGTCTCTGCTCTCGGGAGGCGTTCCATGTGTGGAGCACGGGTGTCTCTGCTCTCGGGAGGCGTTCCATGGGTGGAGCACGGGTGTCTCTGCAGCAGGGAGGCGTTCCATGTGTGGAGCACGGGTGTCTCTGCTCTCGGGAGGCGTTCCATGTGTGGAGCACGGGTGTCTCTGCTCTCGAGAGGCGTTCCATGGGTGGAGCACAGGTGTCTCTGCTCTCGGGAGGCGTTCCATGGGTGGAGCACGGGTGTCTCTGCTCTAGGGAGGCGTTCCATGTGTGGAGCACATGTGTCTCTGCAGCAGGGAGGCGTTCCATGGGTGGAGCACGGGTGTCTCTGCTCTAGGGAGGCGTTCCATGGGTGGAGCTCGGGTGTCTCTGCTCTCGGGAGGCGTTCCATGGGTGGAGCACGGGTGTCTCTGCAACAGGGAGGCGTTCCATGTGTGGAGAACGGGTGTCTCTGCTCTCGGGAGGCGTTCCATGGGTGGAGCACGGGTGTCTCTGCTCTAGGGAGGCGTTCCATGGGTGGAGCACGGGTGTCTCTGCTCTCGGGAGGCGTTCCATGGGTGGAGCATGGGTGTCTCTGCAGCAGGGAGGCGTTCCATGTGTGGAGCACGGGTGTCTCTGCTCTTGGGAGGCGTTCCATGTGTGGAGCACGGGTCTCTCTGCTCTCGGGAGGCGTTCCATGGGTGGAGCACGGGTGCCTTTGCTCTATGGAGGCGTTCCATGTGTGGAGCACGGGTTTCTCTGCTCTTGGGAGGCGTTCCATGTGTGGAGCACGGGTGTCTCTGCTCTTGGGAGGCGCTCCATGGGTGGAGCACGGGTGTCTCTGCTCTATGGAGGCGTTCCATGGGTGGAGCACGGGTGTCTCTGCTCTAGGGAGGCGCTCCATGGGTGGAGCACGGGTGTCTCTGCTCTAGGGAGGCGTTCCATGGGGGGAGCACGGTGTCTCTGCAGCAGGGAGGCGTTCCATGTGTGGAGCACGGGTGTCTCTGCTCTCGGGAGGCGTTCCATGGGTGGAGCACGGGTGTCTCTGCTCTAGGGAGGCGTTCCATGGGTGGAGCACGGGGGTGTCTCTGCTCTCGGGAGGCGTTCCATGGGTGGAGCACGGGTGTCTCTGCTCTCGGGAGGCGTTACATGGGTGGAGCACGGGTGTCTCTGCTCTCGGGAGGCGTTCCATGGGTGGAGCACGGGTGTCTCTGCTCTAGGGAGGCGTTCCATGGGTGGAGCGGGGCTATCTCTTCTCTAGGGAGGCGTTCCATGGGTGGAGCACGGGTGTCTCTGCTCTAGGGAGGCGTTCCATGGGTGGAGCACGGGGGTGTCTCTGCTCTCGGGAGGCGTTACATGGGTGGAGCACGGGTGTCTCCACACATCCACCCTTGTATTTTGGTGCATTCCCACATTTACCAAGACGGATACATCTGCGAATGCATCAAAATGCTACTCCTTCCCAGGAGAGGCGGCACGAGTAGAAGTATCTCTATTTCTCCTCGTTGTTTACTTTATCAAATTGTGCTGCATTCTGAAGCACACTTAGAGAAATAAAACCTATAAGTTATTTTTGTGCAGGAAGATATCCCTTCAATCCGGAGTGCCACGCAGGCGCCGTGTTGCAAGGGGGCCTGGGCGGGCGTTGACATCAGATTGTGGGTCAGTGCAGGCAGAGGCCATAAATGCGGCATATATTGGTAAATATGACCCATTCCTTCCCTCTCCCTTTCATGCAGTGCAAGTTGTCTTGCTGCGTTGCGTGAACGATTGATAAATCGTGGCCCTGGTTTTTAGGTCTGGCTTAATAGAGTTACCGATATTATGTGCTCATCCTCAAAAGGCTTTACGAAGCGCTAACAGGAGAAGTGCTTTGGCTCCACGGCACGTTGATAGCATCGAGTACATCTTCTGGTTGGGCCGAAGGTGTATTTTTCCTGCTTCCTGGGCTTGAACCTTCACACATATCATTGTGATGCTATTGAAGAGCCTTAGATAACTCAATACATTACAGTATTGCTTTCTGGCAGCAGCATAGATAGAAGGAGGGCAGTCATTACCTATAGACTTCAGAGTCTTTGAGAGCCAGGGACTACAATGATCTACCGGGACTTTTGCCTCACCGTATGTGATCAACAAAAAAGAGCTTGCAGAGTTTACTGAAGGAGGGACCTAGGCTCCACCCACATGTTAGTTCCCCTGAGCATAGGGTTTGATTGGGCTGGATTGGTGTGCTTGCACTAAAAAGGCTGCTTGTATTTTACTTGTTGGCTTGCTTCAAAGTTTATTCTTGCTACTGTAGGACTGAGTTGGTTATGGCGACAAGTCAATGATGATGGCTATTGCAATAAAGACACTAGGTCTGCCAGATTTACTGAGAAAAGCCTATGTTAAAGTTGATTGGCATTTAGGGGTGGATTGCTATTACTCTAAATTAAAGCCTAGAAATATATTTTTTTGCTAAATGGAATCTGATAGATTACCTTAGTAGGCAAAGGCTTTGGTCTTGGTTAACCCCTGCTGACAAGCCATGAGTATAGAGATTTGCACTGTGTGTATTCTTCTAAGGCCCTGTTATGTGAGATGGTGTTTTGTTTTGCCAACTGAAATTTAGTATACATTTGCAATTTTGTGACTTTATGCCTGATGATTGTCTTGTGGGAAAGCGTACGCTTAAGTTGGTGTGAGGTGTTCTGATGACAGGTTAATAATAACAGCTATATGCTTGTAAGGAGGAATTGTTATTACATTGTGCTAGGGGCTGTAGGAAGATATTTCAGACATTACCATATTAGTTTTGCTGTTAGTGTTTGCCCACCTTACTGTGAGGACAAAAGATATGCACTACAATAGTCCTTGTTGGACTTTCTTAGCAAATATAGTATTTCATGGTTTAGCAAATGTAATGTGTGTATTTCTAATTGTATGAATGCTGCATGGTTGCCCTGTGGAAAACTTACACTCCATACAATGGGCTGAGGGTGGTTAAGGTGACAAGTCACTTATAAAGGCTGTAAGCCTGATTGTTTATTATGAAATGTTGTGATAAAGGCAGTAAACCTGATACATTGATTGTAAAAAGTAGATGTTAAAGCCAATAGGCATTTAGGAGTGGAATGGTATTGCTCTGAATCAAAGCCTACACATTGGTGTTTGATATATGAAACCGTCATAGTTCATTTTAGTAGACAAGGGGAGCGGTATTGGTTATCCCTTCCAGCACCCCATGAGTATTTGCAGTGTGAGAACTTTCCTGAAACCTTTGTTGGAGATATAGTATTTTGTACATTTTGCCATTTTATGACTGTATGCCGAATGATGGCCTTGTGGGCAGTAAGCATGAGCGAATTTTGCGGATCTCGCGTTCGCGAATTTTGCGGATTTGCGGATTCGCAATCCGCAAAATCCGCGAATTCCCGCGAATTTGCGGATTTTTTTTTTTTTTGTGTTCGCCCGTGTTTCTGCCAGTTCGCGAGGGTTTTGTACACTTTCGCAAATTGCGAACTTACCTGTCGGGTCGCAAGTTTCGCGAACTTGTTGTTTCTACGTGTCCAGCCTGTTTGGGACACTCTTCTTCATCACTGCCACTCTCTGTCACCACTGCCACTCTCTGACTACTCATGCCACCCTCTGGCCCACCCATGCCACCCTCTGTTTCATCACCACACCCTCTGGTTGTCCAGTGTACATTATTTTCGGCAAAGCAAAGCACACCTTCCCTGCCTCAAGTGACCTGAATTAATTTGGGGCTGATTCATGTGTCACAGAATATTTTTTTAGCTGGCACCTGCTTCCTTAGTGCGCCCTGATTAGTGATCTTTTGCACTTGCTAAGTGCTTTCATTGTTGCAAAATTAGTTACAACACCTGCCCTGCCCCAACTGACAATAATGAATTAGGGGCTGATTAATGGATTTTAACTTCCAGCCTGGCTCCTGCTTGTCTCCCTTAGCTGTAATTCAGGACCTTTGTGGCATATGTGTAACTATTCTGAGGTTCAGAGCAGGGTCACATACTAGTTTCAACTGGCAACTGAACTCTGGAGGGGCCCCTCAGGAAGCACTCCAGGAAATGGCTACTAATGATGAGCCTGAACTTTTGAACCTGGTAAGTAGTTACTTTCAGTTTTGCTAAAATCGTATTTCTGCAATTTTGCACTTATTCGCGGGGCGCGAACTCACGCGAACAGTGCGAGCAGTGCGAGCAAAATCCGCTGCTCGCGGATTTGCGGATTTTGCGGGAAATTCGCAAATCTCGCGGATTGCGGATTTCCCGAAAATCCGCAAAATCCGCGAGCGGAACGGATTTTCCGCCCACGCCTAGTGGGCAGGCTTACGCTCAGTACGATAGGCTCGAGCTGGGTGTAGTGACAAGCCAATGATAATAGCTATGGGCTTGATTGGCGTACAGGGAAATGTTATGCCTAATGTCATAGGTCAGCACTGTTTATACTGGAAGATTATTAGAAAGGTAGTAGGCTAGGCTTATTTACTGTGAAATGCAAATGGTAAGGTCAATATGCCTCTAACAGAGGATTATCATCATATTATGATGCAAACAGTAGACAGATATGTTCTTACATGTAATCTCACATTGTATAACAGTAGGCAAGGGCTGTAGTGACTCTGACAAACCCTAGAAGTAGGATTTCATGGTGATAATTTGTTAAGCTCTACTGAGAGGGACTGTATATTGTTTTACCAACTGTAATTTTATAAAACGTTGCCTGATGGTTGCCATCTTCACTAGGCCTGGTTTGTATACATTGTCAAGCCATAGGTTCTCTTAGAAAGTTATGTCAGATTGTTTACGTGTCTATAATGAAAAGTTATGACAAACCAAGTAGGCCTTTCTTTCTTATTGTGAACATAATATACTATTATGAAAAACATGTCAAAAGTAACAGGCTTTTAAGGGCAGGCAGGTATTTTGTTACATGGAATCTTGTGGATTACTGTAGTAGGTAAGGGATTTTGTGTTGACCTGAACAAACTTTGCGGATAGACGTTTTCACTATGGTAATATTATTAGTCTCTATTAGCAGAGATTGATTGTTTTGACAGCTGTACTTTGTACATATCTGTAATTTTATTATGGTATACCCATTGATAGCCCTATGGGAAGGGTTAAAAACCAACACAATAGGTCTGAGTTGGTTAGGGTGACAAACTAACGATGAAGGCTAAAGGCCTGACTGTGTATAATGAAAAGTTATGATAAAGACTGATATATTGATTGTGAAAAGCATATTTTAAAGCCAATAGGCACGTAAGCCTGTTTTATTTTATTTATTTGTACTAAAGCCTACAAAGTCAAAGTACTTTATTGTGATGATTATTTAAAATCTTACAACATTACACTAAAAAAACAACAAAAAAAAACAAAATTCAAGCATATATTCCAAGATAAAATCACATAAAATGTCATTTCGTGACCTTACAAACAGTTAAGAATTTGCGATGATTACGTCTCCGAGTTTCCTTTTAACTAACAAAAGAAATTTTACAAAGGAAGCGTTTAAAACAATATCATTTGAGGCCATACACTTAATCACGGCCTGCCTGCATGTCCGTATGCCGCGTGATTTAAGCGGAACCTTAAGCAATGTTTTTCTCTCTTGGAGAAGTTCGGGGCAAATACAGAGAAGATGTTGGATGTTTTCCTCTCCCATATTACATAGTCTACATTTCGTTTGGGTTTCTTGGAATTCCCATGGGGGGAGATGACATAGCACTGGCATGGATCCAAATCTCGCTTTAAGGAGCACCTGCTTGTTTTTTTCCGTCCACGGTGTTTTCAGATACTGTTGTATCTCCTTCTTTTTATAGCCATTTAGCACCGTCCAGGCATGTTTTCTCTTGATAAGGGTAGCCTTGTCGTTTAGAATGGATAGATGGTCTGCGGTTTTATTAATTATTTTCTTAAAAGATGATTTAGTTATATTTGTTTCCCATATAGACATGACCCCAAACTCATTAATTGCATCTCTAAGGTAAAGAGCAGCACTAGAGTTAGTGTCCTTCTTTAATTCTCTCCATAGGAGGAACGATATCTCATTTTGATGGTCACTTTTTATCTGGTTCCAGACTTTAATAAAATGGCCTTGCCTTGCGAAATGTTGATTTGTTAGGCCAAACTCCAACCTTAGTTGCGCCGGGGAAGCGTTCACTGGGAGATGGAAAAGCACTCGGTATACTCTGGTTATGATTTTGTTCAAAGTATAACTGTCTTTACCCATTAGTGCTTCACTGCCATATGTAATAGTGGGTAAGAGTTTTGCACCAACAATGCTCAGGAGAGGACCATAGGTCAGGCTGGGAAGAGACTTTTGCACAGTTCTAAATGCAGCAGCTAGTGCGTCCCCTTTTCTTTCAGCATCAGTTTTTTGTAGATGGTAATTGCCCTTTGCATCGAATAATACGCCTAGATATTTGTAGGCCTCAACTTGTTCAAGTTCAATTTTATCCATGAACCATTTACTTTTGTGTTTCATCTTAGGGTTTTTGGCAACTACCATAATCTTAGTTTTGGTCTCATTTATAACCATTCCATTCTCTTTCGAATAGGTATAGGTCCTTCTCATTAAGCGTTGGAGGCCCACTTTTGTGTGGCTCATAAGTATGACGTCGTCCGCATACATCAAGCTTGTGAGCCGTTTGTCAGCTAATTTTGGAGGGTGTGCGTTTTCTTTGTCCAATATTTCTGGGAGATCAGCAAGAAACAAATTAAAAAGAAGAGGGGCTAAAACGCAACCCTGCTTCAAGCCTTCGTTTGCTGGAATCTCGCCGGATAATATGTGCCCATCACCCATCCTCACCCTCACCCATGTTTCTGAGTATAGAAGGCGAATTAGCTTAAGTAGGGGAACTGGAATTCTCATTTTTTCTAACTTTTTCCAGAGTAGTTTTCGGTTGACGCAGTCAAAAGCAGATTTAAAATCTATAAAACAAAGATACAAAGATTGCTTTAATCTAAGCGATTTGTTCATAAGTAGGGCGAGAACCAATATATTAGTGGTAGTTCCTAATCCTCGTATAAATCCTGTTTGATTCAAGGGCATTCTTTTTTCTTCCGTCACCCAGTCAGTTAATTTAGTTAGTATTATTCTGGCAAATAACTTGGCATCCGAGTCTTGCAGTGTGATCAACCTGTAGTTTTCTGGCAATGCCCGGTTTCCTTTTTTATAGATTGGGCTTATTAGGGATCCGCGCCATGACTTGGGTACCTTTCCTGTCTGCACGACTTCTAAATACAGATTCTGTAGGATTGTTGCCCATAATTCTGGATTTTCTTTCAAGAGGGCAATGTCATCAGTGATGTCACTGACCATGTCATGAATGATGTAATATGTGACATGATCAGCAGTGGATTGCGGGTGCGCGATATATAGTTAGTGCAACTAACTATATATGCGAATTTCAATGGTTTTGTGTGAGTAAAATAAGGTTTTGTAAATGCTAATTCCTAACTATATATGGTCTATAACCTATGGTTTTTTCAGTGAATTTTCAAGGTTTTGTAAATGCTATTTCCTAACTATATATAGTCTATAACCTATGTTTGTTTCAGTGAATTTCAATGGTTTTTTAATAGCAAATATCAAAAGCTGTAAAATGTATTCTTCTTTTAAAGGAAAAATATATTTTATATGTATTTAATATAATTTTTTTATGTAAATAAATTTCTTGAGGGAACGAATTTATCAACTATCATGCTGAAGAAGAGTGTGGGGAAAAAAACAAAAAGGAGGACTAAGAGGAAAGAAAAATCAGTTCAAAAATACAATTGCTTTAAAGCATGAAGTGCTTTTCCACACATTTACATTTAAATAACCCATATTAGAACATACAAAATATCTACAGAGGAGACGTTGTACATTGAATTTTAGACTCTTTATTGGTACCTACATGTTGGTACTTACATCACCCACACAACACAACAGCTCTATTCAGAGCTACCCTACCTCAAAGCACTCTAAAATATTATTTTACTATTTCCCTTGGTTTTCCCCTTGTTACGCTTTCCGGAACGCTACCCGGTGCGCGGACCGGGCGCTAACCGTGCGAAAATTTGAAAAAAAAGTTTTTTTTTTTTACATATATGGGCCTCCTCAGCCACCCTCAGAAAACATAGGGGGTCAGGATATGTCTCCAGTGCCCCCTTATACCCATTCCCAACATTGTTTATCCTCCATCTTGTGACTAAATTTGTCCGAAACACAAGATGGCGGACTCCCGTTACGCTACCGGTGAGCTACCCGGTTCGCGTACCGGGTAGCGCTTCCACCGCGAAAAATCGAAAAAAAAATTATTTTATTTTTTTGCCCCGCGGGGCCCTTTAATAGCCCCCACATCAATCCTAGGGGGTCAGGAGGGGTCTACCTTGCCCCCTTTCATTCATTTCCCCCTTCGTTTATTTCCACCTCTTGTCTCTCGATCCTACCGAGAGACAAGATGGCGTCCGCTCCGGACTGTTTAGAATGTTGACAGTCACTGGAGAGCCAATCCGCTTCTCCTCGCGAAGTTCCGTTACGCGTCTGGTACGCGAACTGGGGCGCTAACCGGGACGCTTTCACAGATATATATATTTTTTTGAACGTTAATTTCTCAAAATCCACTGGAGCACATATCTCGAGACCTAGCAAAGGCACATCGGGCAAACAGTCTCTACAATTTTGCCAAGTTTCATAGAAATCCATTCAGCCGTTCGAGCTAAAAGTGAGTCCAACCGCCCTATGGAAAACTCAATGTTAAAAACACGTTTTGGGACCCCCCTTTTTTCTCGGCCCCCACTTGACGAAACCCCCCCAAACTTTCCGGGGACGCTCAGAAACAAAATGTGCCATTTTCCTGAAAATTTCAGCCAATTCTGTCCATCAACGCCAAAGTTATCCAACATAGAATTTTCAGAAATCCCTATTAAAAAAAATCCTAACTATATATACCTACTGGCGACCGCCAGTAGGTAATATATATATATATATATATATGTATATATATATATATATATATATATAACATTTCTACGGCAAAATGAAACCCCTCATTTTGTTCCTTTTCAAATTAAATGTATTAAGTGTTACCACTTTATTCCAATCAAGATGACTTCAGGTGTGCCATACTTTTGTCATAAGTAAGACTGTTAGCGTTCTAGTTGTTCTTTAGAACACTCTGGGACATTCTGTCATTGGGCTATAGTTGGGCTACATCTGGCTGATATTTGGGCTACATTTGGGCTCTTTTGTCTCTGGTGGCCATCTTGGGAGACTGCATATCAGAATTTTTTTAATGAAATATAAGAGGATTTGAGAAGTCACTCAAAATGTGCCCTAATTTTTCTTTCTTCAGCACTAATCATAATTTCTATGGCAAAATGAACCCCCTCATTTTGTTCCTTTGCAAATTAAATGTTTTAAGTGTTAACACTTTATTCCAATCAAGATGACTTCAGGTGTGCCATACTTTTGTCATAAGTAAGACTGTTAGCGCTCTAGTTGTTCTTTAGAACACTCTGGGACATTCTGTCACTGGGTTATAGTTGGGCGAGGAAAATATATCACTCCATGATAAAAAACGCCAAAAAAGACCATTTCCTTCAAAGAATTAACCGGTCCAACAACAACCAGAAACAAATCTTTAAAATTGTTGACGAGTTCATGAACCCCAGAATCCTCAGGCAAGAAATACCACCGTCACTAGCTCTCTGTAACGACATAGCGGACTATTTCGAACAGAAAATACTTACACTTACGTCCAACTTCCCTGACCCTCCTGAACCCCCCCCTACAGCGCAACAGTACCAATTAACAACAAACCCCAGTTGAAAAATTTTACCCCCATCAGTCTCGACGAATCCAGACTAGCCATACTCTCGAGTAGATCATGTTCCCCGTTCGACCCATGCCCCCCAATGCTGCTCCACACTCTGGTGGACACGGTAAATCCAGCCATAAATTCCATTATAAACTCCTCCCTGTCTACTGCAGCCATTCCGGCTGAATGGAAGCTCGCGGCAGTTAAGCCTCTCCAGAAAAAAACCCTATCTGACCCCACCACGCTTTCCAACCTTCGCCCCATCTCGTTGCTCCCGCTACTGTTTAAATCGACCGAAGCGGCTGTCAATAAACAGTTGACAAAACATCTAGAGGAAAACCACCTATTCCACCCCAACCAGGCTGGTTTTAGGGCACAACACTCCACAGAGTCAGCCCTCCTACATACTGTAGAGACCCTCAAGATGGCACTGGACCACGGGAAAAAGGCCGTCCTGATCCTGCTCGACCTGTCGGCGGCCTTTGACACGGTCTCACACCCTGTGTTGATAGGCCGCCTGACAGAGTCAGGGCTAGCAGGAACCGTCCTCGAATGGCTGAAAAACTTCCTAAACCATAGGAGACAAGTAACCGTGCTAGGAAAATACTGCTCGGATGAAAAAACCATAAAAACAGGGGTACCACAAGGCTCAAGCCTTAGCCCGGTGTTGTTCAATCTCTATATGACCCCCCTGATAGAACTCATCGCATCCTTTAACATCAGCACGATATCTTACGCTGACGACACCCAGCTCATCCTAGTACTGGACAACAACTCCTCCAAAGCAGAGGAAAATTTACGAAACTGTCTGACGGCAACCTTTGATTGGATGCGAACAAACCACCTCAAATGTAATTCAGGTAAAACTGAAATCCTCCCTTTCGGCCAAAACAACCTCTTTTCCCCCTCCAATTGGTGGCCTCAAGACGCCGAAATTCCCCCTAATACCATCACGTCAGCTCGTAACCTAGGGATAAGGTTTGATGAAGCCCTATCCTTTAAGCAACAAGCAGGTACAGTGGCGCGGTCCTGTTTCAATATCATTAAAGGTCTTAGAAGATTCTTTGACTTCCTTCCCTTAACAGCTAGAAAGACTGTGGCAGTAGCCCTCATCACATCCCGCTTAGACTACGGCAACAGCATTTATACAGGCGCAAACAGAGCTGTTCTGCACAAATTGCAGATGGTGCAAAACGCCGCCGCCCGCCTGGTGCTACGACTACCCAGGAAATCATCTGCCTCAAAAGCACTCAAAACCCTGCACTGGCTACCCATCCACAAAAGAGTGCTATTTAAAATCCTGCTCATTACTTTCAGAGCCTACCACCAATCAGGACCGTTATACCTGTCCCAAAGGTTTGGAAGATACACTCCCCCACGATCACTCAGATCATCCAACCTAAACCTACTCGCAGTCCCCAAATTCAGACTAACCACAAAAGGTATCGGAGTACTGGGAGCCAAAGCTTGGAACAAGCTCCCACCACAAATGCGCCTGACCCAGTCCGAAAAAGTATTTCGTAAAATGCTCAAAACATGGATCTTCAATATCGAAGACTCAATCTGCCTAGCGTTAATCTAAACCACTTTCTACCCATAGACCAGGATCTATATTTTGGATCTACCTAAGCAGCTTCCCTTTTTCCTCTCTGTCGGGACAGTGATGTCTAGCGCCAAGATGCTCCCTGGAGTGTAAGTGCGCTTTAGAAAAGCCTTTTCACATTCACATTCACATTCACATCTGGCTGATATTTGGGATACATTTGTTTTTTTTTGTCTCTGGTGGCCATCTTTGGGCTACATTGGGGTACATTGGGCTACATTTGGACTCTAACATATATATAGCCCAATGTAGCCCAATATATATTTTTCAAAGTTAATTTTCGTAAAAACCACTGGAGCATATATCTTGAGACATAGCAAAGGCACATCGGGCTACCAGTCCCTACAATTTTGCCAAGTTTTGTGGAAATCCATTCGGCCGTTCGAGCTAAAAGTGAGTCCACCCGCCCTATGGAAAACTCAATGTTAAAAACACGTTTTGGGATCCCCCTTTTTTCTCGGCCCCCGCTTGACGAAACACCCTCAAACTTTCAGGGGATTTTCAGAAACAAGATGTGCCATTTTCCTGAATATTTCAGCCAATTCAGTCCATCAACTCCAAAGTTATCTAACATAGAATTTTCAGAAATCCCTATTCAAAAAAATCTTAACTATATATACCTACTGGCGACCGCCAGTAGGTTATATATAACCCTGGGCGAAGAACTACACTCCGTTCGCGGAGTTTGCGGAGTTTCGGCAACTCCGCGCTCCGCGGAGAACGCGAAGTTGTCGAATACTCCGCAAACTGCTGCGTAGCGTAGTTCTCGCGCGCTCAATAGCATTTTCGCGTGCGCGCGGATGCTTGTCGGTAAGATCGAGTTGCCGAACACGCAGAAACTGCAATCTGGCACAGAATAACTCGCGAACACGTTAGTAGTGACCGGAAATAAGGGGATGCGAGCGGGCGGGACAAACCTCATGGGTAACTTCGCGCGCTACACATCCCGAGCATGCAGGCAATCAATCAATCAATCAGGATATTTGTATAGCGCGCTACGAGGGCGTGGCTGGTCGATCGTAGCTGGCGGGTGGGAGTGTAGAAGGTCAGGCGTTTGTTGAGGTACCTGGGGCCCAGGTCGTGGAGGGCTTTGTGTGCGTGGGTGAGGAGTTGGAACGTGATTATCTTGCTGACGGGGAGCCAGTGAAGGTCTCTCAGGTGTCCGGAGATGTGGCTGTGTCGGGGGATGTCCAAGATGAGTCGTGCGGAGGCGTTCTGGATGTGTTAGAGTCTTTTCTGGAGTTTGGCTGTAGTTCCGGTATAGAGGGTGTTTCCATAGTCCAGTCGGCTGGTGACAAGTGCCTGTGTGACCGTCTTCCTGGTTTCGGTGGCGAGCCATCGGAAGATCTTTCGGAGCATGCGTAGGATGTTGAAGCATGATGATGAGACGGCGTTGACTTGTCTGGTCATCGAGAGGGAGGAGTCCAGGATGAAGCCCAGGTTGCATGCGTGGTCCGTTGGTTTGGGTGCGCTGCCCAGGGCAGGGGGCCACCAGGAGTCGTCCCAGGCGGAGGGTGATGATCCAAGGATGAGGACTTCCGTCTTGTCTGAGTTCAGTTTCAGGTGGCTGTTCCTCATCCACTCGACTACGTCTTTCATCCCTTCATGTAGGTTGGTTCTGGCGGTTCCTGGGTCATTGGTGAGGGAGAAGATCAGCTGGGTGTCGTCGGCGTAGGAGATGATGCTGAGGTTGTGTTGGCGTACGATGGCTGCGAGGGGGCTCATGTAGACGTTGAAGAGGGTGGGGCTGAGTGATGATCCTTGTGGTACGCCGCATATGACTTCGGTGGCCTTGGATCTGTACGGGGGGAAGGCAGACTCTCTGGGTTCTTCCGATGAGGAACGAGATGATCCACTCCAGTGCCTTCTCTTGGATTCCGATGTTGCTGAGGCGCTGCACTAGGGTGCGGTGGCAGACCGTATCGAATGCTGCGGAGAGGTCCAGGAGGATGAGGGCCGCTGTTTCCCAGTTGTCAAGCAGGGCTCGGATGTCGTCAGTGGCTGCAATGAGGGCGGTCTCGGTGCTGTGGTTGGCGCGGAAGCCGGACTGCGAGTGGTCGAGGCTGGTTGGGCGAGCGCAATTGGTGATCCACTGTGTGAGGTTGTTGGCTGCTTGGTTGGGGTCCGTTGAGCTGGCGGGAGGGTTCTGGCTCAGTGAAGTAGTGAGCTGGTCGGTGGTGATCTTGTTCCAGTTCCTGCGGGGAACCTGTTGCGGGTGGTGGTGAGTCGTGGTCTTTCTGAAGCTGAAGTGGATGCAGCTGTGGTCTGTCCAGTGGAGTCCGGTGGAGTGGCTGAAGGAGATGTACTTGCTGGAGTAGAAGACTGGGTCAAGCGTGTGTCCGGCGTAGTGGGTGGGGGTGTTCACCAGTTGCATGAGTCCGAGGTTGGCGAGGTTGTCCAGCAGGGTGGTGGTGGTGTTGTCGTTGTTGTTCTCCAGGTGGAAGTTGAGGTCCCCTAGGAGGATGTAGTCATCAGAGGCGAGGGCGTGCGGGCTGATGAAGTCTGCAATGTCTTTGCTGAATTGTGTGCGAGGTCCTGGGGGTCTGTAGATGAGGGTGCCTTTGAGTGTGGTCTTGGGGTCTGTGTGTATCTGGAAGTGAAGATGTTAAGCGGCTGTGAGGGTGTCGTCTGAGTTGATCGTGATGCGGATGGTGTTCTTGTGGATGATGGCGATGCCTCCTCCTGTCTCGTTGACGCGGTCTCTCCGGGTGATCTTGTATCCGTCCGGGATGACGACGGCGATGTCGGGCGCTGAGGAGATGTTCATCCATGTTTCCGTGAGGAAGGCGACATCTGGAGATGTGGTGTCGAGCAGGTTCTAGAGTTCCACGGCGCTCCCGAAGATGAAAAATGGCTTGCGAACGGGTCAAGGAAGCTACTAGGCATGATCGCGGAGCTATGCGTAGTTCGTGGAGTGCAAGTGCATCTTCGTGTAGCTCCGCGGAGTGCGGCTACGCGAACTACGCCCAGGCTTAGTTATATATATATATATATATATATATATATATATATATAACATTTCTGTGGCAAAATGAAACCCCTCTTTTTGTTCCTTTTCAAATTAAATGTATTGAGTGTTACCACTTCATTCCAATCAAGATGACTTCAGGTGTGCCATACTTTTGTCATAAGTAAGACTGTTAGCGTTCTAGTTGTTCTTTAGAACACTCTGGGACATTCTGTCATTGGGCTATAGTTGGGCTAAATCTGGCTGATATTTGGGCTACATTTGGGCTCTTTTGTCTCTGGTGGCCATCTTGGGAGACTGCATATCAGAAATTTTTAAATGAAATATAAGAGGATTTGAGAAGTCACTCAAAATGTGCCCTAATTTTTCTTTCTTCAGCACTAATCATAATTTCTATGGCAAAATGAACCTCCTCATTTTGTTCCTGTGCAAATTAAATGTTTTAAGTGTTAACACTTTATTCCAATCAAGATAACTTCAGGTGTGCCATACTTTTGTCATAAGTAAGACTGTTAGCGCTCTAGTTGTTCTTTAGAACACTCTGGGACATTCTGTCACTGGGCTATAGTTGGGCAACATCTGGCTGATATTTGGGCTACATTTGTTTTTTGGCTCTGGTGGCCATCTTTGGGCTACATTGGGCTACATTGGGCTACATTTGGGCTCTAACATATATATAGCCCAATGTAGCCCAATATATATTTTTCAAAGTTAATTTTCGTAAAAACCACTGGAGCATATATCTTGAGACATAGCAAAGGCACATCGGGCTACCAGTCCCTACAATTTTGCCAAGTTTTGTGGAAATCCATTCAGCCGTTTGAGCTAAAAGTGAGACCAACCGCCCTATGGAAAACTCAATGTTAAAAACACGTTTTGGGACCCCCCTATTTTCTCGATCCCCGCTTGACGAAATCCCCCCAAACTTTCAGGGGACGCTCAGAAACAAAATGTGCCGTTTTCCTGACAATTTCAGCCAATTCCGTCCATCAACGCCAAAGTTATTCAACATAGAATTTTCAAAAATCCCTAATCAAAAAAATCCTAACTATATATACCTACTGGCGACCGCCAGTAGGTAACATATATATATATATATATATATATATATATATATATATATATATATATATATATATATATATATATATTCACTGAAAAAACCATAGGTTATAGACCATATATAGTTAGGAATTAGCATTTACAAAACCTTGAAAATTCTATGAAAAAACCATGGGTTATAGACCATATATAGTTAGGAATTAGCATTTACAAAACCTTATTTTACTCACACAAAACCATTGAAATGTCATATATAGTTAGTTCCACTAACTATATATCGCGCACCCGCAATCCACTGCTGATCATGTCACATATTCCATCATTCATGACATGGTCAGTGACATCACTGATGACATCACTGATGACATCTCAAATGACATCACTGATGACATCACTGATGACAACATCCAGTGACTGTATGTTTCTGTAAAGCTAAAATATGTCTTACATATTGAAGAATGAGTGGATGTATAAGTGTCTGGATGAAGGATTTAGTAGGTGCATGACTGACTGTATGAGTGAGTGATTAAATGTGTCTCACTGAGTGCATGGGTTAGTGACTAAACTGTCTTAATTTGTGCATCATTATGTCTGTTGTTCTGTAAACTGCTGCATGTGTTGATCAGTAGCTATATGAGTAACTAAATGGGTTATTGATTGGTTACCCAAGTATTTGTATGGGAGACTGAGTGTGTGTGTGGGTGGCTGGTATGACTCTGGCCATAGATGTGTGAGCAGTTGATTCACTAGATGTATGGGTTCAAAAGTGCATGTGGAAACAGCTGTGTGGGCGGTTGACTGTGTGCATGAGTGTATTGGTGAGTGAATGGATATCTCAGTGCTACATGTCAAAGTAAGTACATATGTAAAACACAGTACATGTGACAGTTGACATATATAAATAACTGTGCATAAGAGCCAGTGAATGTGTGAGTGGCTGTATGGATCATTGTGAACTTGTATCAGTGATTGTATAAGAGAGTAAATATGTGTTAGAATATGTTTGAATAAGTAAGGTGTGTATAACTGTATAGTTGAGGAAATGGAGGTGTGATTGATTCTTTGCATGACTGACTAGGTGTGTGAGTAACTCCATGGATGAGTGACAGTCTGTGAGTGTCTGTTTACACTGAGTGTATCTAAGGTTATATTAGAGTCTGAAGAGGTTCATCGTATTATCACATGAATGATGTCATCAGTGATGTGATCAGTGATGTCATTTGAGATGTCATCAGTGATGTCATCAGTGATGTCATTTGAGATGTCATCAGTGATGTCATTTGAGATGTCATCAGTGATGTCATCAGTGATGTCACTGACCATGTCATGAATGATGTAATATGTAGGTTCATCAACAGGGAGGGATGAGGAATCACTGTGTCCGTTTCTTTCCCCGGGGTAGGATTAAGGTTTATCAAAAGAGAAAAGGGACACTTGTTACATCTTACAACCTTGGGTTCAAGGAAGTAGAGTACCCTCAAAAAACTCAATGCGAATCTGAGTGCGGTATATATGTTTCATCCGCCCCGCATTGACGTTGTGGCAGTTATCATTGGGAATGCTTCAGTGCGTAAACTGCCCGCCTCAACCAGAGGCACCTCTGGGTCGTTTGGTGCAGTGTCCAGAGATTGAGGGTTTCCCCACTTACAATGTGAAAAAAGGAAATAGAAAAAGAAGCTTGGTGTGCAAAAAGTGAATAAAAAATGAGAAAATTATCCCTAGGATTTATTGGGGGGTAGATTCTCAGTTGGTTTAAAAATGGTGGTACTTACTGCAGACCAAGTTACTGGGTCTGTAAGTATTAGAGTTGTTGAGAGTTCGTCGACATGTTTCAGCTTCTTAGGCCCGAGGGGTCTGTGAAGCTTTCGTCAGGACTTACAATATAACATAACAAAAGGTATACTCACACTATTTGTGCGGTATCAGTATAGTCTTTTCAAGCTAGGAGCCATTATCCAATTTCTGAAAAAGAATTGTATGTTAGTACAAACAAATCTGTATGAATATACTCTTTTCCAAATTTTATTTCTGACACAATGGGGGAGGAAAAGCAAAGTCCTTCTGTGGAACAAGGCTAAATTATACTCATATTTAAGAATCAAGGGGAGGAGGGTATCAGGGTTCAGTTGTACAAGAGGCATGGTGAATTTATAGAAAATATCTGAATTGTGTTCCATATTATATCTTTAGATGCTATTTATTGGATGTCTCTGTAGCTGTTGGTCAGTAATAATTACATTGAATGGCACCTACACAAATGATGTTGACTCAGAACTGGGTCAACACCATTCGAAATTGTTCAGAAAATCGGCATGCGCCAAATGCAAGGTAAATAGTTATAGTTAAATCCTGTCTGGCATCGTCCCGTAGCATCATACATTTTATAATAGTAGCACTGGTGTCTTAAAATGTGCACAGTCATTGTAAACATGTTGTTCCTCGTAAATGGAAAACACTAAACGCTAACCGCTGACTAGAGCATCAGGCACGCTGTGTAATTGATGAAAAGACGGGAGGGGGGTTTGGCTCATTGTTGTACGAAATCTTTGATATGTGAAACAGTTATCTAGGCGGACCATCATTGTAAGGTTCCGATCAGGCAAAGCGGCAGGCATGCAGGATGATTAACGACAAATACATTTTTCTGAAAAACAGTTGGCGCCGAGTGCAAGTTATTTTATGAGGCGCTGGGCGTCAGTTGTACACAGTGCGATTATTTAGATATAAAGTGCAGTTATTTTATAAGGTGCGAAGCGCTAGGCGTCTGCTAAACACAGTGCAGTTATTTAAATACAGAGAGCATCCTATCAGAATTTGTCCAGTTTTTGGCTCCAGCGGGGGAAGTCGCTGTTTGCGCGCAGAGCTGGTAGGAATTTAGTAAAAAAATGTCATAAGGTTAGACAGAGGGAGAGGGGACGCTGCATCTTACCGCGGAATTGAAGATCTCTCTCTCTTTCAGCGCCATTACCCGCGTGTGAAGGGTTTCCTAACTTGTGCTGGCTCTGCCCCCGGATATCCATGATGTTCCGGTCGCTCTATTTTTAAAGGCGCCGCATTCAGATAGTGAGTTGCTTTTAAAGGAGCCTGCTACCATTTATTCATTTTGAAGTCTCGTGTTAACCCGGGGCGTGCTGGCCATTGTTGGTGATATACTGAAAATGGAATTTTTGGTTTAGCAGTATACAATAGGTGTTTTCAGTAGTCCTAGGGTTATATTAGCGCACAGGATGTGATGGCCATCGTTGATGAGTTATTGAGGGTGGAATTTTCTAGTTTAACAGTATACAGTCGGTGTTTTCTGTAGTACTAGGGTTATATTTGCGCATAAAGTTATGCTTGCAGAGGCATGAAGTTAATGTGCAAAGTGGTGCCACGCAATGTTATCATTTAAACCATGTTCATGAGTGCGCAATAGGTCCACCCATCTCTGCTCCTTTTCATACAAAACTTTTTCTGCATTCTGTGACTTATCCGTCAGCATCTCGATCACTGTCCAGTGTAAGTCATCGCAGGAATGGTTCATCTCAATGAAATGAGAGCAAAGTTTAGTAGTGTTCTTCTTTAGCCTGATATTACTTTTATGTTCGCTAATTCGTGTTTTGATCTTGCGACATGTCATCCCTATATACTGTTTTTTACAGGGGCAGCTCATCATATAGATAACATGAGAAGAATTGCAGGTGGTATGTTGTTTTTGTGTCCATGTAAAGTTGTCTGATAACTGCAAAGTTTTGGAGACTGATGTAGTCTTGCATGCGGCACACATCCCACAGGGGTAATGTCCTGTTATAGGTTTCATTGTTGCATCTCTCATTGGGATTCCTGGTTTTTGCTTCCGAGGGCGAGTGTGCACTAGGGCGTCTTTTAGGTTTTTTGATCTACGATTCGCAAATCTGGGTTTTGGCCAGTCAAATTTTCCTGTGTTCAGGATATGCCAGTTTTTATTTATTAGTTTTTGTATGGCATATGTTGCTGGATTGAAGGTAGTTACGCAAGTTGTAAGGTCTGGTATAGGTTCCTTTTGGTGAGTTTCCAAGAGGCATTCTCTTTGTTGGTTGCTGGCTCTTTTTTTACATTTCCTGATTGTTTGTTCAGTGTAATCTCTCTTTCGTAATTTTGTACAGAGTTCTTCTGCTTGGGTTTTATAATCTTCCTGTTTGCTGCAGTTTCTTTTAAGCCTAAGAAATTGGCTGTAGGGTAAGTTGTCCCTAAGTGGTTTCGGATGGTAGCTTTTATACGATAACAGGCTATTTTTGGCCGTTGGTTTCGTATAGGTCTTGGTTTGCAGGATGTTGTTGTCATTGTAAATAGTGAGGTCCAGGAAATCCAATTTTTGGTTGCTAGAGGTGTATGTAAATTTGAGCTGGGGGTCCAGACTGTTGAGCCAGATTATAAATTGGGGCAGATCTTTTTGAGTGTCCCAAATCACGAGGATGTCATCAATGTACCTCTTCCAGTATAATATACTGGAAGAGTATGGGTTGGTATCATTGAGGACATGTTGGCTTTCAAATTGGCTAACATACAGTCCGGCCACCGAAGGCGCGAAAGCGCTGCCCATGAATGTTCCATGGACTTGAATGAACAGGTTGCCATCATATTAAAAAAAGTTCTCCTTTAAAGCCAGTTTGCAACACTCGAGGATAAAATGTCTTGGAGTGTTGTAGTGCCATTCTTCCATATAGAGGACATCCTCAAGCATCTGAAGTGTTTCATCCTGAGGGAGGCTGGTGAACAATGATTCGACGTCGAGTCCTACCAAAGTCATAGTGTTAGGATCAAAAGGGGTGTCCATGATTTGGGATAGAAGGTCCCTGGTGTCCTTAATGTAAGTTGCTGTTTTTTGAACCAAAGGTTTAAGGTATTCATCAGCGAACTTGGGAAGTGGTTCTAGGACCGACCCAATCCCAGAAACTATAGGTCGTCCTGGTGGCGGTGACCTGTTTTTATGAGCTTTTGGGAGGGAATAAAAGTAAGGAATTTTTGGTTCTTTTGTTATGAGGAAATCTGCTTCCTTATTTGAGATCCACATCTTTGTCTCGGCTTCATACACCATCATGGAGATGGTATTTTGCAGTCTCTCTGTAGGGTCGGTAGTGATTCTCTCATAGAATCTAGTGTCTGACAGTAGGGCGAGGCATTGTTGGTTGTAACCTGTTGTATTTAGAATTACAATTCCTCCGCCCTTATCGGCAGGTTTTATCACAATGCCGTCATTTTTCTGTAATGCCTCAAGTGCCAAACGTTCTTTTTTTGTTAGATTCTGATAGATTCTTTTCTCAGTTTTGTTTATTGTATCTACGCCTTTAAGTAAAGCTTGCTCAAAGGTGTGTAGTTCTGGCGGGACACTACCCGCAGGTGGATTGAAGGTGGATTTTGTCCTTAAGCAGGTGTCTCCTTCCTTAGTGGGGGCTTCTTTGTTAGAGATGAAAGCTTTCAGTTTTAGTGTTCTGCAAAACTCTGATAACTCACATTTGAGTTTAAAAGTGTCTGTTGTAAGGGTCGGTACGAACCCCAATCCTTTATTCAGGACGGCAATTTGTTCCTCTGTCAACTCTATATCCGAAAGGTTTACAATTAGTGATTGGTCTTGCTGGTTGATGGTTGGGCGGCAGCCATGCTCCGCGTTTGCACGTTCCTCTGTTGGTCGCGCCACGTGAGCGACTTCCTTTTGCCTCTGGGTTGGTTGTGGCCCCTGGATAAAAAAGGCTGTTCTTGTTGGTGAGTATTCTGTTGGCCTGGCAGGTGATGGTCTCCTGTATGTATCTGCTGCATCCATTGATTGAAGGGATCCATCCAACCTCCATATTGTGGGATGAAAGGTTGGTAGTAAGGCATATTGAAATTCTGATGGTATGGTCGTTGCCATCTATTACCCCTTCTCGGTCGTTGGTATCGGAAATTATTCCGTCCTCTTTTAGTAGTGTAGTCTTCCGAACTGTGGGATGAATTAATGGAGGAGTTTCTGCCGATAGATTCATCATCCGAGGTCTGATCCTGGGGGTTGTAGTCATTCTTAGTATAGGGGTGGATCTTCTCCTGGCTAAATTTCTTGAGGTCTTTTCCCAGTTTTTGGAGTTTACTTTGCATGATGAATTCTTTTGTTTCATCCAGCTCTTTGGTTATTTCTTCCAATCTTTTCTTGAATACCAGGGGATTGATTCCTTTCTTTAGCTCGTTTTCACATTCCTGGATTTCTGCCAAGAGGGCCTCAGAGAGGCGTTTGCCGGTCTTGGTAATTAAAACCAGGTAGTCTAGGGTGCACTTCCAAGAGATGGAAGACCAATCCTTGCGGAATACCAGGTCGTGTAAAAAAATTTGCGGTGCATTGCTTACCCATAGGCCCCTCGGAGCTGTTTTGGACCTCAAGTATTCGGTCATGATTATACCGTGTATGGCAGTTCGTATTTGGTCTCGTTTCTTTTCAGTCAGTGTTTTCCAATCATCCGTTTTTGCCAATGCTTCAGTAAGTTCCGTATTATGTAGAAGTGGTTGGGCTGCCAAAATTTCATCTATGTCACTTGCATCAAAACTGAGTCCCGTATTGCCCTCCATAATACCCTGATTGTCAAAGAGTTATCATAAACAATGTTCAATCAGAATAAATCCCGCAGCTGTGCGCTGCTTATATGTAGGTTCATCAACAGGGAGGGATGAGGAATCACTGTGTCTGTTTCTTTCCCCAGGGTAGGATTAAGGTTTATCAAAAGAGAAAAGGGACACTTGTTACACCTTACAACCTTGGGTTCAAGGAAGAAGAGTACCCTCAAAAAACTCAATGCGAATCTGAGTGCGGTATATATGTTTCATCCGCCCCGCATTGACGTTGTGGCAGTTATCATTGGGATTTCTTCAGTGCGTAAACTGCCCGCCTCAACCAGAGGCAACTCTGGGTCGTTTGGTGCAGTGTCCAGAGATTGAGGGTTTCCCCACTTACAATGTGAAAAAAGGAAATAGAAAAAGAAGCTTGGTGTGCAAAAAGCGAATAAAAAATGAGAAAATTACCCCTAGGATTTATTGGGGGGTAGATTCTCAGTTGGTTTAAAAATGGTGGTACTTACTGCAGACCAAGTTACTGGGTCTGTAAGTATTAGAGTTGTTGAGAGTTTGTCGACATGTTTCAGCTTCTTAGGCCCAAGGGGTCTGTGAAGCTTTCGTCAGGACTTACAATATAACATAACAAAAGGTATACTCACACTATTTGTGCGGTATCAGTATAGTCTTTTCAAGCTAGGAGCCATTATCCAATTTCTGAAAAAGAATTGTATGTTAGTACAAACAAATCTGTATGAATATACTCTGTTCCAAATTTTATTTCTGACACAATGGGGGAGGAAAAGCAAAGTCTTTCTGTGGAACAAGGCTAAATTGTACTCATATTTAAGAATCAAGGGGAGGATTTATAGAAAATATCTGAATTGTGTTCCATATTATAATATGTGACATGATCAGCAGTGGATTGCGGGTGCGCGATATATAGTTAGTGGTACTAACTATATATGAAATTTCAATGGTTTTGTGTGAGTAAAATAAGGTTTTGTAAATGCTAATTCCTAACTATATATGGTCTATAACCCATGGTTTTTTCATTGAATTTTCAAGGTTTTGTAAATGCTAATTCCTAACTATATATGGTCTATAACCTATGGTTTTTTCAGTGAATTTCAATGGTTTTTTAATAGCAAATATCAAAAGCTTTAAAATGTCAAGTACGTGGTAGGTAAAAACATTTTCGTGTTTATGCACGCTGATGTGCTTTGAACGCTGCCCCCCCCTCTTTTCTTTTAGGAGTATTCTATCTTTGCAGATAGTGAAGGGTAGGTAACGCAGGCCTTTGCCCCCGTTGTAATCCGTCGTGCCTACTTCCCTCTCCATTTGATTGATTGTTATCCAAGCATTTACTGTTTTGGAATTGGTTCTCTTTGGTTCATTCTCTATTTACAAACAAGCACAGAGTCGCAATACTCTGTTTAGTCTTTGCAGATAGTGAAAAATCGTTAAAAAAACAAAAGGAATCAAGCAAAATCAGTAGGCCACTAATGGGATCTCTTTTTGACCTCGCTAAAATAGAAACATTAGGAACAACCCCTCATAAGAAATACGAAACTAGTGAGAGGAACTGAGCTCGACACCATGATGGCTGCAAGACAGCTCGGCTCCGCCGCCCACCCCTCCCAAAATAACGACAAACCCTATGCAAATATTATAAATATATACAACACACCAGCAAAGTAACAGGGTAAAACGTTTTATTAAATAACTATTTACATGGCAGCCTGCTGCAACATCGATCCAAATGCATGCCGCCATTCCCGGGATTTCTCCTACCCCCTCCTCAAGTCTTGTTGCCCTGATGTGGCCTAAGATCGCCCCCGACATAGGGGGCCGGCTCCCGGGGTCAGGCGGAACTTTTTGCCTTTTAGTGACTCTTCCATTCTGGACCTTGTCCCACAATCCGTTTGACCTGAAGACACATCCTGCGGTGCCCTGGTCCGACCATCACATATTCCTGCGCCAGGAGACGGGGTGGGGTGCACTAGAAGGGAGAGGCGGCGCGAACGAGCCTCCCCCACCTCCCCAGGTGGAGGTTTCTCAGCTACACCCCAGCGCTTCACGCAACCAGCTGACTTGCGCCCGCTCTTCCGGAACAGTGCCTCCCTCGGCCAGCTGAATTGCGCCTGCTCCACACCTTGTCCCACAATCCGTTTGACCTGAAGACACGTCCTGCGGTGCCCTGGTCCGACCATCACATATACCTGCGCCAGGAGATGGCGTGGGGTGCACTAGAAGGGAGAGGCGGCGCGAACGAGCCTCCCCCACCTCCCCAGATGGAGGTTTCTCAGCTACACCCCAGCGCTTCACTCGACCAGCTGACTTGCGCCCGCTCTTGCGACACAGTGCCTTGCTCGGCCAGCTGAATTGCGCCTGCTCTTGCTATTACAACGTCTCACCCGCCATCCAACGGAATTGCACCCAATCTTGCGGTACAGCGACAGGCGGCTGCCACGGAGCTCACGAAATGGTGGTCGGCTCCACAGACTTGGGCCTGGCCTGCAAGGATGGCTCTGGGCAACCGTGGAACTCGGACGCTTGACTGCTAGGGCATGGGCCCCATTCCCAAAAGAGTCCCCTCAGCCTTGAAGATTCTACAACAGTCACCGGGACCCCCGACTCCCGCAGACTTCCGGTGGGGAGCGACTGCCATGATTGCTCGCGGAATGGACACGACTAAGCCATGGGGTGCTCTCATGCTGACGCCAGCTTCAATCTGAAACATCCAGAAACACTGTAGACTACCAATTCGATCAGTTCCGGTGGAGCCCCAACGTGACCCGGTAGAGAAGAACTTGCCCTCCCCTCTTTGACTGAAGGTTCTTGTTGCCTGTCCCTTCTGTTGTCATTTAACAGAACTTTTTGGACTGCTGAAAGGGGTTCTGTTCCGACCGCTGGTTGGTGGAGACTTTTTGACTATATTCTGGACCTGCGTTGTCGCGTAATGCGTCATATGACGCGCCGCGTTAGCGCACCCGGAAGTGCTCCGGTGCGCGAGGCGCAGCTTTCCGGAAGCGATCCAGGGCGCGGCGCGCAGCGCATAACGTAAGCATAACAGGTCATGTGACTTGTTAATAAAACTTTTCATTGGTTCATTTTACTTTTGTTTTTCTAATGATGGAAGGCTTGGTCATATGACCTAAAAATAACACTTTTCATTGGTTTAGAACATTTTTTTTTTCCCAAATGATGAAAGCCCCACCTTTTTTTTTCTCACTCTGACTTGTAAAGCAAAGGACCCAGATGCATTTACAGTTTATCACTAACAATGTTCCAGGCTAATGTATTTTCCCGGGATATTTACAACTGTCCTGCAAGTAAAATATTCCTATTTCGAGAAAAAGGGCGTTTCTTCGTCCCATGAGGGAGCCGTTGAACAAAAGAGGCTCAACCTGCTGTCTTATTCGCTGATAGGCATGAATATCGGATTCTTATTGATCACTTTATGTTGCAGGAGTGGAAAACACAACAGCCCTTGACCATTTATCTTTACTGCTTTCCTGCGTATTATACCTTTTAACCGTCATGTAATCGGGCTGCTTTATTTCACTTGCCTTTTACTGATTCGAAAACAGTGGCTATTATTCAAAACTTTACCAATCTAGGTACTACTACCATGTTTTGTTTTAAAAACCTTTATTGTGAAAATGTCAGTATACAAATACGGGCCTATAACCACGTGGGCCGGCCACGGAGCAAACTGTAATCGTATATGATGAGGGGACATTTACACTGTAGAAGAACGTAACGGGTGGGCCATTAGGTTGCAAGAACTAAGGTGTCTAACAGTTGCGGAATCGGTGGACGTACATTTTATAATTAAAGTACGACAGGGCCAGTTACAATAAAATTATCTAGATATACATTTGCGGGCAAGTACCATGGGTGACGTTAATTCGAACTTTCAATAGTACAGTAATCAATAACACATCAGAACTTAATATCAATAGGGATGTCCAAATGTTCAATCAGTACTCGTCCCCGCCCGCCATGTGCTTCAAAACTGCATACGTATCTCGTGATATCAAGGCTGGGCAACCAGTACACAACAAGGAGTTACGAGTCCCATTTATACCGGCGCCATTTTGGGCGAGGCCGGGCAGGTCCAGGATATAGTCAAAATGTCTCCACCAACCAGCGGTCGGACCAGAACCCCTTTCGGCAGTCAAAAAAGGTTCCGTTAAATGACAACAGAAGAGATAGGCAACAGGAACCATCAGTCAAAAGAGGGGACGCTTTCGGGAATGGGGCCCATGCCCTAGCAGGCAAGCGTCCGAGTTCCAAGGTGTCCCAGGGCCATTTTAGTGGACCAGGCCCAAATCCAAAGAGCCGGCCGCCATTTTGAGAGTCCTGTTGCAGCCGCCTATCGCTGCACCGCAAGAGTGGGCGCAATTCAGCTGGATGGTGGGCGAGACGCTGTAGCCGCAACAGCGGGCGCAACTCAGCTGGATGGCGGGTGAGGCACTGTGCCGCAAGAGCGGGCGAAATTCAGCTGGATGGTGGGTGAGGCACTGTGCCGCAAGAGCGGGCGGAACTCAGCTGGATGGAGGGTGAGGCACTGTGCCGCAAGAGCGGGCGGAACTCAGCTGGATGGCGGGTGAGGCACTGTAGCTGCAAGTGTGGGCGCAACTCAGCTGGATAGCGAGTGAAACGCCAAGGGGCGCCCCACTGCAGCTGAGGAGCCTCCACCTGGGGAGGCGGGAGAGGCCCGTTCGCGCCGCCTCCCCCCCCCGGGGCACCCCACGCCGTCTTTCGGCGCAGCATTGTAGGATGGCCACACCAGTGCGGCAACTTGCTGGACACCACCTCGGTGCCATCCGGATCTCAGCGCGTTGTGCTGCCTTCGGCCTACTGTAGCCGCAAGTGCGGGCGCAACTCAGCTGGATAGCGAGTGAAACGCCAAGGGGCGCCCCACTGCAGCTGAGGAGCCTCCACCTGGGGAGGCGGGAGAGGCCCGTTCGCGCCGCCTCCCCCCCCCCCCCCGGGCACCCCACGCCGTCTATCGGCGCAGCATTGTAGGATGGCCACATCAGTGCGGCAACTTGCTGGACACCACCTCGGTGCCATCCGGATCTCGGCGCGTTGTGCTGCCTTCGGCCTATTCGCACATCGGTCCGCTACTGACGCCGCCTCACAGGCCAACGGATTTTGTAGGCTTTTTATAGCCCAAAGCCACATAACAGGTCATGTGACTTGTTTATAAAACTTTTCATTGGTTCATTTTACTTTTGGTTTCCTAATGACGGAAGGCTTGATCATATGACCTAAAAATAACACTTTTCATTGGATTGGAACATTTTTTTTTCCCAAATGATGAAAGCCCCACCTTTTTTTTTCTCACTCGGCAGTCCAAAAAGGTTCTGTTAGATGACAACAGAGGGGACAGGCAACAAGAACCATCAGTCAAAAGAGGGGAGGGCAAGTTCTTCCCTACCGGGTCACATTGGGGCTCCACTGGAAGTCATCAAATTGGTAGTCTACAGTGTTTCTGGATGTTTCAGACTGAAGGTGGCGTCAGCATGAGAGCACCACCATCTCGTGGCTCCGTTGTGGCCATTCCGCAAGCAATTATGGCAGCCGCTCCCCACCGGAAGCCTGCGGGAGTCGGGGGCCCTGATGACTTTTGTAGAATCTTCAAGCTTGAGGGGACGCTTTCGGGAATGGGGCCCATGCCCTAGCAGGCAAACGTCCGAGTTCAAATGTGTCCCAGGGCCATTTTAATGGACCAGGCCCAAATCCGAAGAGCCGGACGCCATTTTGAGAGTCCAGTGGCAGCCGCCTATCGCTGCACCGCAAGAGTGGGCGCAATTCAACTGGATGGTGGGCGAGACGCTGTAGCCGCAAGAGCGGGCGCTACTCAGCTGAATGGCTGATGAGGCACTGTGCCGCAAGAGCGGGCGCAATTCAGCTGGATGGCGACTGAAACGCCAAGGGGCGCCCCACTGCAGCTGAGGAGCCTCCACCTTGAGAGGCGGGGGAGGCCCCTTCACGCTGCCTCCCCCCCCCCCGGGGCGCCCCACGCCGTTTTTCGGCGCAGCATTGTAGGATGGCCAGACCAGTGCGGCAACTTGCTGGACACCACCTGGGTGCCGTTCGGATCTCGGCGCGTTGTGCTGCCTTCGGCCTATTCGCACAACGGTCCGCTACTGACGCCACCTCACAGGCCGACGGATTTTGTAGGCTTTTTATAACCCAAAGCCGACTAAAAGACAGGCCAAAGCAGCCCATTGTGGCTACTCCGAGGAAGGAGGGGCAAGGACAGTATCAAGCGGACGATGAATGCTATGAGATGGATGTTGCAGCAGGCTGCCATGTAAATAGTTGGTTAAAATGTTTTTTTTAACGTGTTTACTTTGTTGGAGCGTTGTATATATTTATAAGTTATTAAAGTGTTATAATCCTACTACTTTGTTGGAGTGCTAATTATTTTTAATGTGACACATTATTGTGAAGACTTTGATGTACAAAAAGGCATCCCTGGAATCTTCCGCTTCAGGCTCGGTCCCACACACCCTTACAGTGAGAATCCCCTCCCCAATCACTATACAGGATCGTTATCAGATAGTAGGAACGCGTGTGGTGTGACGGATCTCATGGGGTGGGGGCCTTGATCTACTGTAACTCCTTTGAAGAGGGGTGATTCTTTACAGTTGGGGCCATGAACTACATCCACAGGGCTAGGTGATAGCCTGGGACCGGCCTGGACAATCGGACACAGAGGAAGAGGAGTGTCAGAGGGTGCGGTAGTGAATAGGGTGAAAGGGAGGTGTCGGGCGGGCACAGGGTGTGATTCTCAGGGAAGAGCAGCGCAGATGGGGGGAGGTTTATGGCCCATGCATGAGAGAGAGAGCGGGGGTGACCAGTGTGTGGAGGAGATGCTTGCGAGGGTGGGGAGCCATGCTGAGGATCGGCGGCGTGCAGAGAGTGGGTCTGGTCAAGGCATCTAAAATGGCTGCCGTGCACGACAAAAGTGTGGCATTGGAAAAAAGGCAAGATGGCGCAGACAATGTTTATCAATACGGATTAATTTTCCACAGAGAGAACGGGGGAGGTCAGAGGGGGGGTGTTCGTAGCGCCAGGGAGACGCGCTGGGGACCGGCGAGGGGCAGAGGGGCCATAGCGCTTTCTAAATGGCTGCTGCTTGCTAGAGCGTACGTGCCTGAGTGGGGACAAGGTGGCGCCGATTATGTTGACATCGCAAACCAGATTTTAACACTTAGACATGAAAGTTAAAACTGCACCATTGCTCCCCCCCCGACTGACACCCTCTTTTGCCTCAGCTTGGATCATCATTTGCTAAAGTGTTCAAAGACCCCACCGTGAGTATAAGCACAACCGGGGCCTTACTGCACACCCTGAGAAAAACTACGCAGCAAGACAATCTCTACCTCCTCCCTTTTCCATGTTCCAACGCTTTGAAATGAACAATATATTTACTCGCAGTGACAAAATGGCGGTCAACACTTCCTGATTTCCTTCGAATCGAACGTTAACAGACGTCACGCAGCAAAAAAAAAAATCCGCTCACGCGCAGCCGCTGGAAGACATGTATCAACATATATGAGCATCCTCAGCCACCCTCAGAAAACATAGGGGGTCAGGATACGTCTCCCGTACCCCCTTATACCCATTTCCCACATTGTTTTTCCTCCATCTTGTAATTTAATTAAATCGAAACACAAAATGGCGAATTCCCGTTTCGCTACTGGTTCGCGACCCGGTTCGCGAACCGGGAAGCGCTTCTACGGCGAAAAATCTAATTTTTTTTATTTGCCCCACGGGACCCTTTAATAACCCCAACATCATTCCTAGGGGGTCAAGAGGGGTCTACCTTGCCCCCTTTCATTAAATTCCCCCTTCGTTTTTCTCCTCCTCTTGTCTCTCGATCCTACCGAGAGACAAGATGGCGGCCGCTCCGGACTGTTTAGAATGTTGACAGACACCGGAGAGCCAATCAGCTTCGCTTTGCGAAGTTCCGTTACGCGTCAAGTACGCGAACCGGAGCGCTACCCGGAGCGCTGTCACAGATATATCTGTTTTTTAAAACGTTAATTTCTCAAAATCCACTGGAGCACATATATTGAGAACTAGCAAAGGCACATCGGGCTAACAGTCCCTACAATTTTGCCAAGTTTCGTGCAAATCCATTCAGCCGTTCGAGCTAAAAGTGAGGCCAACCGCCCTATGGAAAACTCAATGTTAAAAACGAGTTTTGGGACCCCCCTTTTTTCTCGGCCCCCCCTTGACGAAATTTTCAGGGGCTGCTCAGAAACAGAATGTGCCATTTTCCTGAAAATTTCAGCCAATTCGGTCCACAATTCGGTCCACAAACGCCAAAGTTATTAGACATAGAATTTTCAAAAGTCCCATAGAGAAAAAATCCTAACTATATATACCTACTGGCGACCGCCAGTAGGTAATATATATATATATATATTCACTGAAAAAACCATAGGTTATAGACCATATATAGTTAGGAATTAGCATTTACAAAACCTTATTTTACTCACACAAAACCATTGAAATTCGCATATATATTTAGTTGCACTAACTATATATCGCGTACCCGCAATCCACTGCTGATCATGTCACATATTACATCATTCATGACATGGTCAGTGACATCACTGATGACATCACTGATGACATCTCAAATGACATCACTGATGACATCTCAAATGACATCACTGATGACATGACTGATGACATCTCAAATGACATCACTGATGCCATCACTGATGACATCTCATTTGACATTACTGATCACATCACTGATGACATCATTCATGTGATTATACGATGAACCTCTTCAGACTCTAATATAACCTTAGATACACTCAGTGTAAACAGACACTCACAGACTGTCACTCATCATTGGAGTTACTCACACACCTAGTCAGTCATGCAAAGAATCAATCACACCTCCATTTCCTCAACTATAAAGTTATACACACCTTACTTATTCAAACATATACTAACACATATTTACTCTCTTATACAATCCCTGATACAAGTTCACAATGATCCATACAGCCACTCAAGCATTCACTGTCTCTTCTGCACAGTTATTTATATATGTCAACTCTCACATGTACTGTGTTTTACATATGTACTTACTTTGACATGTAGCACTGAGATATCCATTCACTCACCAATACACTCATGCACACAGTCAACCGCCCATACAGCTGTTTCCACATGCACTTTTGAACCCATACATCTAGTGAATCAACTGCTCACACATCTATGCACAGAGTCATACACCTCCCAGCCACCCACACACACACTCAGTCTCCCATACAAATACTTGGGCAACCAATCAATAACCCATATAGCCACTCATATAGCTACTGATCAACACATGCAGCAGTTTACAGAACAACAGACATAATGATGCACAAATTAAGACAGTTTAGTCACTAACCCATGCACTCAGTGAGACACATTTAATCACTCACTCATACAGTCAGTCATGCACCTACTAAATCCTTCATCCAGACACTTATACATCCACTCATTCTTCAATATGTAAGACATATTTTAACTTTACAGAAACATACAGTCACTGGATGTTGTCATCAGTGATGTCATCAGTGATGTCATTTGAGATGTCATCAGTGATGTCATCAGTGATGTCACTGACCATGCCATGAATGATGTAATATGTGACATGATCAGCAGTGGATTGCGGGTGCGCGATATATAGTTAGTGCAACTAACTATATATGCGAATTTCAATGGTTTTGTGTGAGTAAAATAAGGTTTTGTAAATGCTAATTCCTAACTATATATGGTCTATAACCTATGGTTTTTTCAGTGAATTTTCAAGGTTTTGTAAAAGCTAATTCCTAACTATATATGGTCTATAACCTATGGTTTTTTCAGTGAATTTCAATGGTTTTTTAATAGCAAATATCAAAAGCTGTAAAATGTATTCTTCTTTTAAAGGAAAAATATATTTTATATGTATTTAATATAATTTTTTTATGTATATACATTTTTTGAGGGAACAAATTTATCAACTATCATGCTGAAGAAGAGTGTGGGAAAAAAAAAAAGAGGAGGACTAAGAGGAAAGAACAATCAGTTCAAAAATACAATTGCTTTAAAGCATGAAGTGCTTTTCCACACATTTACATTTAAATAACCCATATTAGAACATACAAAATATCTACAGAGGAGACGGTGTATATTGAATTTTAGACTCTTCATTGGTACCTACATGTTGGTACTTACATCACCCACACAACACAACAGCTCTATTCAGAGCTACCCTACCTCAAAGCATTCTAAAATATTATTTTACTATTTCCCTTGGTTTTCCCCTTGTTACGCTTTCCGGAACGCTACCCAGTGCGCGGACCGGGCGCTAACCGTGCGAAAATTTGAAAAAAAAGTTTTTTTCTTTTACATATATGGGCCTCCTCAGCCACCCTCAGAAAACCTAGGGGGTCAGGATATGTCTCCCGTGCCCCCTTATACCCATTCCCAACATTGTTTATCCTCCATCTTGTGACTAAATTCGTCCGAAACACAAGATGGCGGACTGCCGTTACGCTACCGGTGAGCTACCTGGTTCGCGTACTGGGTAGCGCTTCCAACGCGAAAAATCTAAAAACATTTTTTTACATTTTTTTGCCCCGCAGGGCCCTTTAATAGCCCCCACATCAATCCTAGGGGGTCAGGAGGGGTCTACCTTGCCCCCTTTCATTCATTTCCCCCTTCGTTTATTTCCACCTCTTGTCTCTCGATCCTACAGAGAGACAAGATGGCCGCCGCTCCGGACTGTTTAGAATGTTGACAGTCACCGGAGAGCCAATCCGCTTCTCCTCGCGAAGTTCCGTTACGTGTCTGGTACGCGAACCAGGGTGCTAACCGGGACGCTGTCACAGATATATATATTTTTTTGAACGTTAATTTCTCAAAATCCACTGGAGCACATATCTTGAGACCTAGCAAAGGCACATCGGGCTACCAATCCCTACAATTTTGCCAAGTTTTGTGGAAATCCATTCAGCCGTTCGAGCTAAAAGGGAGTCCAACCGCCGTATGGAAAACTCAATGTTAAAAACATGTTTTGGGACCCCCCTTTTTTCTCGGCCCCACTTGACGAAACCCCCCCAACCTTTATGGGGACGCTCAGAAACATAATGTGCCATTTTCCTGAAAATTTCAGCCAATTCCGTCCATCAACGCCAAAGTTATTCAACATAGAATTTTCAGAAATCCCTATTCAAAAACATCCTAACTATATATACCTACTGGCGCCCGCCAGTAGGTAATATATATATATATATATATATATATATATATATATATATATATATATATATATATATATATATATATATATATATATATATATATATAGATAGATAGATAGATATATATATATATATATATAGATAGATAGATATATATATATATATATTCACTGAAAAAACCATAGGTTTCACACCAGTTATAGTTAGCTGGAAATTTTACTGACATAAAACCATTGAAATTCCCACGTTATAGTTAGTCGGACTCACTATAACTTGCGCGTGCAATGCACTGCTGATGACATCACATATCACATCACTCATGACATGGTGAGTGACATCACTCATGACATCACTGATGACACCATCCAGTGAATATGTGTCTTTCTGAAAAATAAATATTAGTGAGTTATGTTTAAATATTTAAATACATATATTAGTGTTTCACTTTGTGTATAAGTGGCTACATGTGTTGATAAGTAGCTACATGCGTATGTATATGGGTTATTTGATATTTTTATTAGTATCAGTTTGAGTGTCTATATGGTTTGGTGGGGGTATTACTTAGCACATAGATGCATGAGTGACTGACTCTTTGTTTGTATGTGTTTTGAAGACAGCATATGTACAGGACTGTATGGGTGGATGAGTGTCTATATGTGTTTGTTAGTGAGTGAATGACTGTCTCACTAGTGTCTTTATCAGTAACTACATATGTTTTAATCTAGTATATATGAATATTGATGTATATAAGTGAGTATATGTGAGAGTAAGAGATTGTAAGAGTTCCTGTTTAAATAAGTATGTGTTTCTATAAGTGATTGTTTAAGAGAATACATATGTGTAATTTTCAATAGAAGTAAGGTGGAAGTGTGTGTATAACTCTATATTCAAATAAATTGTTGTTCAATAGTTTATTTGCACGTGTGAATATGTGTGTGAGTAACTTTTGGATGAATGTCGGTGTGTAACAGGATGTATAGGTGTATCTCTTCATATGATGAGTGAGTATATGTATGAGTGACTATATAGAACTGTTGGTGAATGAGTGGATGTGTATATAGATAGTGGAAGTACAGAATTGCTTGTTGTAACTGATATAGGTATGTCCATTTTTAAAAAATTTCAGTTTCTATTTTTGAATATGTGTCTCAAGGGTTACTTTACACTGAGAGGAGGTCTGTCACTGTGTCACAAGGATGGTGTCATCAGTGATGTCATGAGTGATGTCACTCACCATGTCATGAGTGATGTAATATGTGATGTCATCAGCAGTGCATTGCACGCGCAAGTTATAGTGAGTCCGACTAACTATAACGTGGGAATTTCAATGGTTTTATGTCAGTAAAATTTCCAGCTAACTATAACTGGTGTGAAACCTATGGTTTTTTCAGTGAATTTAATAGGTTTTTTAAATGCTAATTCCTAACTATAACCGGTGTGAAACCTATGGTTTTTTCAGTGAATTTCATAGGTTTTTTAAATGCTAATTCCTAACTATAACTGGTGTGAAACCTATGTTTTTTTCAGTGAATTTCATAGGTTTTGTTAATGCTAATTCCTAACTATAAGTTTCACTTTATAAATAAGACTGTTAGCACTCTAGTTGTTCTTTTTAACACTCTGGTACATTCTGTCATTGGGCTACAGTTGGGCTACATCTAGTTGAAATTTGGGCTACATTTACAATTTTTGGTCTCTGGTGGCCATCTTTGGGCTACTTTGGGCTACATTTGGGCTACATTTTGGCTCTAACATATATTAAGCCCAATGTAGCACAATACATATTTTTATAAAGTTAATTTTTTTACAAACCACTTCAGAATAGGGCTACCTGTCCCTACAATTATCCCATTTTTTTTTTTTAATTTTTGGGGGGAGCGCTCCCAGAGCGCGCCCCGAAGTGCGCCCCGAAAAGCGTATTTCTGAAAAGCGCCCCCTGGCGCGCTCCGGGGAGCGTCCCGTGAGCGCCAATATCGCAAACGAAAACATGATCGTGACGTATCGCGTAGCCGCGACCGCGTGATACGCACGGCGTAAGCGCACCCGGAAGTACTCGAGCGAATACGATCGTGCAACGTAGGCGTCTGACACGCTTACGCGGCGCGCCTCTGGCCGCGCCCCGCGGCGCGTCGCGTAAGCGCGTCGGGTCATGTGACCAGAAAATAACACTTTTCATTGGTTCATAACAGTTTTGGTTTCATAATGATGAAGCCCATGGTCATGTGACCTGTAAATAACACTTTTCATTGGTTCAATAATTATTTTTTTCTAAATTTAGAGAAACCCACCCATTTCTCTCACTATTGATTTGCACTTAGAGAAAGCAAGAGGTGTTTTGTGAATTTTGAACTCATACTTTCCTGATCTACAACAATGACTGCAAGGGACTCCTCCAGCAGTGATTCAGATGGATTTGTGCAAGAGGACCCTCCTCACCAGAAAACAAAGAACCACTTCATCTGGAAATTTTATGACATCCCTGAAGGACAAAAAAAAGTTAATGCAAGTAAAGTAACTTGTAAAATATGTGGAAGTATTTTATCCAGAGGCAATCCTCTAAAAAAATACAGCTTTGGAAATGCCAATTTAATTAGGCATGTCAAAAGAAGACACCCCAACAATTACTCCAGGGAGAGTGTCAGGGAGCTGGCAGAGAAGGCACGAAGAGATGGCAGCAGCACCTCCACTGGTGGAGCAACACCTTCAGGTTCAACACGTGCAAGAATGGTCCCTAACATCCAGCCGGTATTTGCAGGAATAAAATTTTTATGCAAGGACTGTGACGAACTACTCTGTTACGGGGAGCAGAGCGTTGAACTCATTGCAATAAAGAAACAGGAACACCAATGCTCTCCCCGTCCCTAAATTTTCTCATTTTTTTGCTCCTGTTGAGCATTTTTTGAATCCCTGTTTTTGTTTTTCCCCTGAAAAAAATCCAAAAAAAATATTAAATCGTTTCAAAAAGTATAAAAAAAATATAAAACAACAAAAACAAAAAAAAGTTATTTTCAGAACTACCTCCAATTTATAAAAAAATGCTATTTTTTTTTTAAAAAAAGTGTCATTCTTTTTCTCAATCGTACGCTCACCGGTGCGCGTACCAGGCGCTCCCTCGGCGCAAATTAAAAAAAAAAAAATTTGGGGGCCCCGTACGGCTTTTTTATGAACCCCACATCAAACCTAGGGGTTCAGGGGGGGTGTACCCTGCCCCCTTTTGCTCATTTCCCCCTTTGATTTTTACCACCTCAATCCTACCGAGGTACAAGATGGCGGCCGCTGCGGACTGTTTCGAATGTTTACAGACACCCGAGAGCCAATCAGCTTTCCGTACGCAAGTCGCGTGGCGCGCTTTGAGCGCTCCCCTGCGCGCGTACCGGGGCGCGGCTCTAGATATATATATTTTTTTGAACCTAAATTACTCAAAATCCACTGGAGCACATATCTTGAGACATAGCAAAGGCACATCGGGCTACCAGTCCCTACAATTTTGCCAAATTTGGTGGAAATACATTCAGCCGTTCGGGCTAAAAGTGAAATTGACCGCCCTATGAAAATTAACATGGGGAAAACGCGTTTTGGGACCCCCCTTTTATCTCGGCCCCTGCTTGACGAATCCCCCCCAAACTTTCAGGGAAGGACCGGAGCTTGACGAGGCCATTTTGAGGAAATTTTCAAGCAGATTCGTCAACCTGTGCCAAAGTTATTCCAAATAGAATTTTGAGATTTAACATTGAAAAAAATCCTAACTATAACTACCTACTGGCGACCGCCAGTAGGTAATTACCTACTGGCGGAGCGCCACGAGGCAAATTTGAGGAAATTTTCAGGCAGATCCCTCAACCGGCGCCAAAGTTATTCCCAATAGAATATTGCGGATTCCCTATACAAAATAATCCTAACTATAACTACCTACTGGCGACCGCCAGTAGGTAATATATATATATCTATATATATATATAGATATATATATATTACCTACTGGCGGTAGTAGGTAATATATATATATCTATATATATATATATAGATATATATATATTACCTACTGGCGGTCGCCAGTAGGTAGTTATAGTTAGGATTATTTTGTATAGAGAATCCGCAATATTCTATTGGGAATAACTTTGGCGCCGGTTGAGGGATCTGCCTGAAAATTTCCTCAAATTTCCTCGTGGCGCTCCGCTCCTTCCCTGAAAGTTTGGGGGGGGATTCGTCAAGCCGGGCCGAGATAAAAGGGGGATCCCAAATCGTGTTTTCCCCATGTTAATTTCCATAGGGCGGTTGGACTCACTTTTAGCCCAAACGACTGAATGGATTTCCACCAAACTTGGCAAAATTGTAGGGACTGGTAGCCCGATGTGCCTTTGCTATGACTCAAGATATGTGCTCCAGTGGATTTTGAGTAATTTAGGTTCAAAAAAATTATATATATCTATAAGCGCCCTACGCGAGTTCGCGCGCAGAAAGCTGATTGGCTCTTGGGTGTCTGTCAACATTCCAAACAGTCCGGAGCGGCCGCCATATTGTGTCTCGGTAGGATCGAGACACAAGAGGTGGCAAAAACAAAGGGGGAAATGACCAAAAGGGGGCAGGTAGACCCCCCCTGACCCCCTAGGTTTGATGTGGGGGCCATAAAAGGGCCCCGCGGGGCAAAAAAATATATATATATTTTCGATGCGCAGCGGGGAGCGTACCGGGGAGCGTACCATATGGGAAAAAGAATAAGATGTTTTTTTTTAAAATGTAGCATTTTTTTATAAATTGGAGGTAGTTCTAAAAAGAACTGTTTTTTTATTATTTTTGTTGTTTTATATTTTTTTATTGTTTTTTTGAAGATTTTTTCCTTTTTTTGCTTTTATAAACTATTTTATATTTTTAGGGGTATTTTTATGGGGACAAACAAAAAACAGGGAATTGAAAATGGCTCAACTGGAGCAAAAAAAAAAGGAAAAAATTAAGGTTTCTTTGGGCACTTGTGGTTGGCACCAGCACGGTTGATGAGTTTAATGCTTTGCTCACCATAGGTAATTGTTTTTCCACAATGTATACAAACAATTTTGTATTGTCCAAACTGGGTTTGTATGTTTGGGACCATCTCCCTTGCCTTTGGTCCCGATGGAGTGGGTTGCTTACTTTGGGAGGTGCTGGGAGAAGATTTGGGAGGGTTTCTGGTCATTTCTCGGACCTCTGCCGCAGCATAGTTGTTAGGGTGCCGGCGTTGCATGTGGCGAATCATGGTGTTATTGCCAAAAGAGTACTTTTTGTGAGGGTTCCCCCTGGAAAGTACAGTGCCACAGATCAGACAAGTAACCAATGGCGAATTCACTTTCTTGAGGCCCTTTGGGATTTTAAAAAACTGCCATACAATGTGCTCCTTTGGCTTGTAGGGGGGTAGTATCATCAGGCAGGTACTCCCTGTGCTCCGCTTCCTCGTCCTCCTCCTCTTCTTCATCTCCACCACTGTGGTGTGGTGGTGGTCCTTGTGGTGGTGATGGTGGCTAAGATGCTGCTGCTACTGAAGCCATTTCTCACAAACAGGTCTTCATCAGTCAAAGAACAAAGTGAGAATGAGGAAAACAGGTGGGGGCTTTCATCATTTGGAAAAAAAAACTGTCCTGAACCAATGAAAAGTGTTATTTTCAGGTCACATGACCTGGATATCATCATTTGGAAACCAAAACTGTCTTGAACCAATGAAAAGTGTTATTTTTAGGTCACATGACCCGACGTGCTTACGCTACGCGCCCCAGGGCGCGCTCCGACACGCTTACGCTACGCGTCCCGGGGCACGCACCAGGGCGCTTACGTAGCGCGATCGTATGCGCTCGAGTGCTTCCGGGTGCGCTTACGCCGTGCGTATCACGCAGACGCGGCTACGCGATACGTCACGATGATGTTTTCGTTCGCGGCAATAGCGCTAACAGGATGCTCACCGCTCATGAGTGATGTAATATGTGACGTCATCAGCAGTGCATTGCAGGCGCGCAAGTTATAGTGAGTCCAACTAACCATAACGTGGGAATTTCAATGGTTTTATGTCAGTAAAATCTCCATCTAACTATAACTGGTGTGAAACCTATGGTTTTTTCAGTGATATATATATATATATTCACTGAAAAAAACATAGGTTATAGACCATATATAGTTAGGAATTAGCATTTACAAAACCTTATTTTACTCACACAAAACCATTGAAATTCGCATATATAGTTAGTTGCACTAACTATATATCGCGCACCCGCAATCCACTGCTGATGATGTCACATGATGTCACATATTACATCATTCATGACATGGTCAGTGACATCACTGATGACATCACTGATGACAACTCAAATGACATCACTGACAACATCACTGATGACATCATTCATGTGTTAATACGATGAACCTCTACAGACTCTGATATAACCTTAGATACACTCAGTGTAAACAGACACTCAAAGATTGTCATTCATCCATGGAGTTACTCATACACCTAGTCAGTCATGCAAAGAATCAATCACACCTCCATTTCTTCAACTATACAGTTATACACACCTTACTTATTGAAACATATTCTAACACATATTTACTCTCTAATACAATCACTGATACAAGTTTTCAATGATCCATGCAGCCACTCACAAATTCACTGGCTCTTAAACACAGTAATTTATGTATGTCAACTCTCACATGTACTGTGTTTTACATATGTACTTACTTTGACATGTAGCACTGAGATATCCATTCACTCACCAATACACTCATGCACACAGTCAACCACCCATACAGCTGTTTCCACATGCAGTTTTGAAGCCATACATCTAGTGAATCAACTGTTCACACATCTATGCAAAGAGTCACACACCTCCCAGCCACCACACACACACACTCACTCTCCCATACAAATACTTGGGCAACCAATCAATTACCCATATAGTTACTCATATAGCTACTGATCAACACATGCAGCAGTTTACAGAACAACAGACATAATGATGCATAAATTAAGACAGTTTAATCACTAACCCATGCACTCAGTGAGACACATTTAATCACTCTCTCATACAATCAGTCATGCACCTACTAAATCCTTCATCCAGACATTTATACATCCACTCATTCTTCAATATGTAAGACATATTTTAACTTTACAGAAACATACAGTCACTGGATGTTGTCATCAGTGATGTCATTTTATTTGTCATCAGTGATGTCATCAGTGATGTCACTGACCATGTCATGAATGATGTAATATGTGACATCATCAGCAGTTGATTGCGGGTGCGCGATATATAGTTAGTGCAACTAACTATATATGCGAATTTCAATGGTTTTGTGTGAGTAAAATAAAGTTTTGTAAATGCTAATTCCTAACTATATATGGTCTATAACCTATGGTTTTTTCAGTGAATTTTCAAGGTTTTGTAAATGCTAATTCCTTTTTTTTTTTAAATATATTTTATTATTTTCACACTTTGCACATTGCACATTGTACAATTAAACATTTCATGTCAATCATATGTAAATGAAAATGAAGAAAATAAATCATTCTATTATATATATACAGTATATTCAGTACATCTTTTAACTCTTCATTACAATGAAGATCTTAATCTTACTGCGAGCCCATATTCTCTTTCCATCTGGATATAGGTTCCCAGATTCTCAATCCTCTCATTTTACCCCTTACCCCTTTCCGAGCATATATAGATTTTTCCAAATTATAAGCCGCTAATAAATTAGCCAACCAATTTTGCATGGCAGGTGGATTTTTATCAAGCCATGCTCTGGCTATAGTCAATCTGTATACTGCAGCGGCCACAAAGATAAATTCTCTCTGCGCAATTCCCCAATCTGGGTCTATCCCCAACAGCAACAATGAGGGGGTGAGGGTTATTTGAATATCCAGTGATCCATTCAAGAAACGTTCTATATTTCCAATCAGGGTATGCAGTTGTGGGCAGGTAGCAAAAACATGAACAATATCTGCCTCGAGGAAGTTACACCTCGGACAGGTGATACCAGTAGTGCCTCCCCATTTAGCTATTCTCGCTGGAGTAAAATATAATAAGTACAGAGTTTTGTAGTGCTGGGATTGAAGGGGAGCAGAACACAGTACCATACGAGCCAGTTGAAGTGACTCCTGAAATATTTCATTCGGAATGCTCAATTTATCTACCCATTTGTTACAGTACTTTCCCATATCATCTGCTTTCCCTTTCACCAAACATGCATACAAACTCCTAATTGTACAGTCTGCAGAGATCTGTATTTTCTCCATAATTTCGTTTCTTTGGTACCCTGCGGGTCCTCCTTGTTTATTACTCAAAAAGCTCCTAACCTGCAGGTATTTGAAAAACGACCTCCTATCAATATCATATTTCGCCGTAAGGTCTGTAAACTGTACTATCTCTTCTGTGTCCCTCAAATCCCCAATCTGTACTATTCCTCGTTCAGCCCATCTAGCCATTGTACCGTCAGCGAAGACTGCCGCAGGGAATGACCTATTCTTATATAGCCTAGTATATCTATTAAATCTTCCAAGTCCTGTCTTTTTTAGAAAAGCATTCCAGATTCTGACTGCTGCGTTAAGTGTTTTAAATCTGGTCCTCTTGTAATACCCATAATCCGTGCAGTTCAGGAAGCAGTTTTCTGCTTCCTCTCCTAAGACAGCCGCATAGATTTCTGTAGACATGGTTGTCACTTTTTGCTCATTGCCACCCCCCCTATTAACCCCTGCATATATTGTAGGGCAGCCGCAAAATAGTACATTCTAAAATCAGGTACCCCCCATCCCCCTCTCTCTCTCGGTAAAGCCATAAATCTATAAGCCCTTCTGGTCCTACCCTGTAATCTCTAATGAATTGAACCATTTAGTTTAAAAAAAAAGTGGGATATCTCTAAATAGGTAAAGAAACTTGGGGAGAATTAGCATCTTAATAACATTAGTAGTACCTACCAAGGATAAATGCAGATTGTTTAGCCTTTCCAAATCGGATTTTACCCTTGATAATAGGGGGGCAATATTGTTTTCAACAACTTTATCTAAGTCTGACGAAATAGCCACCCCTAAATAAACTGCAGAGGTAACCACCCGTGGGTCATTACAGCTAGAATGTGCATTTTCTACCATCTGCGTCTTTGATCTATTAAGACTATATCCAGAAATTTGTCCAAACAACTCAGCTTCACCTTCCACTTCACTAATTGACAAATGAGGATCTGGGGTAAGTATTGCCACATCATCGGCGTAGGCCAGTGTTTTGACCACGCATCCATTCACCCTCACAGGAGGGATCAGTGGGTTGAATTCGAGCCTACGCAATAGTGGTTCTAAATAAAGTGCAAACAACAATGGGGATGAGGGGCACCCTTGTCTCGTCCCCCTACCAATTTTAACAACTGCCGAGTACCCTCTGTTAACTCTTATTTTAGCCATAGGCTTCTTATATAGCGCCTGAATAGCCCTGATGAATTCTTCACCTATCCCACACCACCTCATAGTTTGCCATAAGTACTCCCAGGAGACCCTATCAAATGCCTTTTCGGCATCTAAAAAAAGAGCTGCCATAGGGTATCCCAGGATACCTGCCGCATCGAACATAGTTACTACCGTCCTAATATGCTGCGTTGTCCCTTTACCGGGGATTAATCCATGTTGGGCTGGGCTTACCAAGCTCTCAATGATCCCTGACAACCTTGTGGCTAAAATTTTAGAGTACACTTTAACATCAGCGTTCATCAGTGTTATCGGTCTGTAGGACCCTGTAACTTTTGGATCCTTCCCCTTTTTCAAAATTACAATGATGTCCGCGCCCCCCCAATATTGGGGGATCGACTCTCCCTTTTGTGCCATAACCATGATGTTAAACATATCAGTTGTCAATGAGCCTTTAAATACTTTATAAAACTCCACCGGTATCTGGTCCGGCCCTGCTGCTTTACCTGATGGTAGACTACTTAATGCAACATTAAACTCATCTATATGTAGTGGCATTTCTAAATCTTCACTTCCCTCTTCAGACAGTTTAGGAGAATCAATTTCCCTAAGATATCTTGCTATATTAGCAGTGCTTTCTCCCTTCTCCCTTCTCAGGAGTGTACAGGGTAGTGTAGTAATTCCTAAATACTTCTCTAATCCGTTCAGTCTCACCTACCATATTGCCCTGGTGATCCTTAATCTCTTTAATATCTGAAGTGGCCAATCTCTGTCTAGTGCGCACGGCCAAAATATGTCCTACCCTTTCACTTAATTCATATGCATTCTCCTTTTTGGTCAGGTAATTCTTTGCATCTTTCTCAGCAATACCTTCTATTGCTTCTGATTTTAGAGCTATAATTCTAAATAAGTATGCTTCTAATGGAAGATTCTGTGTTATAGCCAAGGCCAAGTCTTCTTCCTCTTTTATCAGCCTCAATCTTACTTCCTCTAATCTTGCTCTTTCTTTCTTCTGCTTTGCTAAGACAAAACTTGTAGTCTCTCCCCTTATCCCAGCTTTAAAAGCATCCCACACAACACCTGGTGATGCGGTTTCTCTATTAATCTCCCAAAAGAATTTAATCCATTTCTCCATATGTTCTCTATAGGCAGGATCTATTAGTAAAGCTCTTTCAAAAGTCCATTGTGTTCTAATATTTTGTTCCTGCCCCATTTTCAAAGTTAATATCAGTGGACTATGGTCTGACACTATCCGAGGCTGCTTCTCCATTTGCGATCCCTGTAATAATGTTCTAGAAATTAAGAAATAATCCAACCTAACCAGAGTCCTGTGCGGGGCTGAAAAGAATGTGCTGCCGTCTATATGCGGGTGGAGCTTGACCCAAGGGTCTACCAGAGAATTATGTGACACCAGATCTACCAGAGCCTTATATACTTTCTTCTTCCTCCCCCCATACTTTCCTCCAACCTGCAAAAAAGAGCTATCTGGTACATGAATGTTTAAGTCCCCGCAGCATACAATAGGCTCTGGCCATTGAGCTAGTTCAATATCTAAATATTGCAAGACATCTGGATCATCCTCAGTAGAGCCATAAACTGTAACTAAAGTTAAGGTCTCCCCTTTAAAACAAATTTCAAGAATCACCCACCTCCCCCATTGATCCTCTTTCTTTCTTCTTACTACTATCTCACTGTTTCTACCCAGGACTGCTACCCCCCTTGTTTTTGTCCCTTGTTTAGTGTTTGCTAATATTCTAAACCCAAGTTGTTCCAATAGATACCCTCTTGTACCTTCTATGTGTGTCTCTGGTAGACATACCAAATCCAATTTCAAAGATTTTAACAAGGCTGCCACCCTCATTCTCTTAGTAACGCAATTGAGTCCGCAGATATTAATAGAAGCGATCTGACATGTCATCGTAATGCCACAGTTTCCTTATGTGAAGACCTATTGTTTTTGTGTACCATATACTTTTAAACTTATACATTGTGCCACTGTGCTGGATCAAATAGTGAATACCAAAAATGTGTGCGTTTCACCCCCCCACCCCGCCGCCCCACCCCTCAGCTCCCTCCCCTCCCTCCACCACCCTCCCCCCTTACGGGCAAATAGGTCAAGAATGACCTATGTGTGGCCGCTTTTGAATTGCGTCACACACTCGACCCTATCTTCACCTCCAGCAACCATGTCTCCTTCAGCCACACTACGGATCTCCTCTGGACTGACCACAGCTGCGTTCACTTCACCTACAATAAGCCGAAACCCATCAACCACCCCCAACCAACTCTGCAAAGAAACTGGAACAAAATCACCTTCGACCAGATCTCCTCATCGCTTCTTCTGAACCCCCCAGCCCTCGCTTCTAACGCCAACGAAGCCGCCTCCAACCTCACCCTTTGGTTATCCAACACCGCCGACACCTTAGCACCACTGAAAAAACGTCATCACAAACTTGGCAACAAGAAGGCCTCATGGTTCAACGATGACCTCAAGAAATCCAAGAAACTGTGCCGCTCCCTTGAAAAGGCCTGGAAAAAAGACCCATCCACCAGCAACAAGGACGCCTTCAAAAGCGCCATTCGTACTCACCACCAACTGATCCGAAAAGCCAAGAAAACAGCATTCAAGGACCGACTTGACAACAACGCCCACAACAGCAAGGAACTTTTCAACATCGTCAAGGAATTTTACAACCCCTCGGCCAACTCCAACGACATCACCCCCTCTCAAACCCTCTGCGACTCCCTAGCCTCTTTCTTCCACAACAAGATTGCTGACATCCACAACAGCTTCGACAACCAACCCGGAAGCCAACCCACCCTACCATCTGCTGACCATCTTCCCCCCGTTAACACCCTTAACGCCTGGAACCCAATCTCCACTGAGGACACCATCCGCCTGATGAACTCCATCCACTCTGGATCCCCCACAGACCCATGCCCTCACCACATCTTCAACAAAGCAGACTCCGTCATAGCTCCGCACCTCCGAGACGTCATCAACTGCTCCTTCAACTCCGCCACCTTCCCGGAAGACTGGAAACACGCTGAACTCACCGCCCTTCTGAAAAAACCAACAGCAGACCCCACCGAACTCAAAAACTACCGCCCCATCTCGCTTCTTCCATTCCCGGCCAAAGTCATCGAGAAAGCTGTCAACAACCAGCTCGCCGCCTTCCTCGAAGCCAACAAATCACTCGACCCCTCACAATCTGGCTTCCGAGCCAAACACAGCACAGAGACCGCCCTCATCGCAGCAACAGACGACATTCGAACTCTACTGGACAACGGAGACACAGTCGCCCTCATCCTCCTCGACCTCTCTGCAGCCTTCGACACAGTCTGCCACAACACCCTTTTACAACGCCTCAGAAACATCGGAATCCAAGGAAAAGCACTAGAATGGATCACCTCGTTCCTCACCGGAAGAACCCAGAGAGTCCGCCTCCCACCATTCAAGTCCGAGGCCTCTGAAATCATCTGCGGCGTACCACAAGGATCCTCACTCAGCCCCACCCTCTTCAACGTATACATGAGCCCCCTTGCGGCCATCGCTCGCCAACACAATCTCAACATCATCTCCTACGCGGATGACACTCAACTGATCCTTTCTCTCACCAGGGACCCCAGCACCGCCAAAACTAACCTACACGAAGGAATGAAAGAAGTCGCAGAATGGATGAAACAAAGCCGTCTGAAACTGAACTCAGACAAAACAGAAGTCCTCATCTTAGGTACATCCCCCTCTGCTTGGGACGACTCCTGGTGGCCGGAAGCCCTCGGAAAAGCACCCATCCCGACAGACCACGCACGGAACCTAGGCGTCATCCTGGATTCTTCACTCTCAATGAACAGACAAGTCAGCGCCATATCCTCTTCCTGCTTTAACATCCTTCGCATGCTCAGAAAAACTTTCCGCTGGATCCCCTCCGAAACAAGGAAAACAGTCACCCATGCTCTGGTCACGAGCCGACTAGACTACGGAAACACCCTCTACGCAGGCACCACCGCTAAACTCCAGAAGAAACTCCAACGAATCCAAAACGCCTCAGCCAGGCTCATATTAGACATCCCACGCAACGAACACATCTCTGGTCACCTTAGAGACCTCCACTGGCTACCCGTCAATAAGAGGATCACTTTCCGACTGCTTACCCACGCACACAAATCACTCTACGACATCGGACCAGATTGCCTCAACTCTCGACTGTCCTTCTACACCCCCTCCCGCCAACTTCGCTCTTCCAGCCAAGCCTTCGCCACTGTACCTCGCATCAACAAGACCACCATGGGAGGCAGATCCTTTTCTTACCTGGCTGCCAAAACATGGAACTCACTCCCCGCTTACCTTCGCCTCACCCAGAATCACCTAGCTTTCAGAAAGCAGCTTAAAACGTGGATATTTGACAAATAATCCTCCTCCCCTTTCCTTAGCGCCTTGAAACCCTCTGGGTATGTAGCGCGCTATACAAATTTTATGACTTATGACTTATGACTTATCCCCCCTCAGCCTATATAATCACAAGATCACAAGCTGAATCCCTGAATCATCCTTTTCCGTCATACAAGACTATACATTTGTACACACCGCCTTATATAGCATTTCCAGCATCTTAACCCCCTTCCTGTTTTTCAACTCTTCAATAAACTGCTGTGCTTTAATTTCTGAATTAAACATTCTTATTTTCCCCTTTGTTACCACTTTCAATTTAGCCGGGAAGAGGAGGTATGCTTCTGACCCTAATGCCTGTAATGGTGCAATCAGCTGTCAAAGCCTCCACCTTCTCTCTACCGTCACATGGCAGAAATCAGGCCTAGCGAAGAATGAAGTACCTTCAAATGTCCTCTTACTATTGGGTCTGGCTTTGGCGATAATTTCCTCCCTCAGCAAGAAATTCCCCACATTTACTAGAATTGCTCTGGGAAAGGAGCCCTGCCCATCTTTTCTTACTCCCTGCTTCAATGTGAAGGGGTATCTGTGCGCCCGTTGAATCTCTTTGTCCCATTGCCAATCTGACTCTGGAAAAGCCCCCTTCAGCATATTCACTACGAAGCGCCTCGTGTCCTGCCCTTCAATCCCTTCTGCCACACCCAAATGTCTAATGTTATTTCTTCGCTGGCGATTCTCAAAATCTTCCAGTTTCCATTGGAAATCCTCCGAAAGTTTTTCTTGGTCTGTCTTAAAAGTCTTGAAATCTCCCATATCATCTTCCAACTTGCCTGTTCGTTCTTCTGCTTCCGTTACTCTTTCAGCTAGTTCATCATATAATTTATTCATTTTCCTTATTGTGTTCTGAATTTTTTTAGCGTCCTGCCTTGCCCTCCGACTTTCCGCTCTGGCCTCCGCTTGCATTTGTTTAAGAGTGTTAAATAGAAGCTCTACAGGAATCTGTTGTGTTGTACCCCCAGGGGGAATTTCTGGGTTAATATCATCCTCTTCCCGATATGACTGTGAGGTCGCTGAGTAGTCCCATACTAATTTCCTCTGGGTCCCCTCAAAACCCCCTGTCAGCTGCCTGGATAGCTTTAGGGACTTCTTTTTCTGGGTTGTGTCTTTATCTGTACTGGACTCAGAGCCAGAGCCTGAACACTCCTCTGAACTCCCAGCACTTGTCTGTTCTTTTTTCTGATTCCTCATTTAGGGAGTAAAAACAGTCACCCTCAGCAGAGCCACCTTCAGCTTTTTCTATTCCTTCGCTCACTCCGTCTTTGCTTGCAAGGCTAAGGGTGCTTCCCCATGTTTTGGAAGACTCCCCCATTGCTAAGTTCATCTCCTTTTCAACTAGCATTAAAGCCCCCAGCATGTCCGTGTTACCAAACTCAAACACAGCCTGCCCTAGGCTCTCACCAGTTTTAGTTCTTTTTTTTTCCACCCCAGGGTCGGTATCATTACCTTCTGGCCGTAGCATCTGATCTGCTTGCTCTGCTTGCTCTGTCAGATAAACCATACGAGCGTCAGCAGTTGAATCTCGCACCAATTTGCTGTCTGAGTCAAGCTTACGACGTTGCCTAGCAACCTCCCCTTCAGCGTCGTCGGCGTCCTCGAGGACGCTCTCCCGATCATCCAGCTTTTCACCACCTTTACCGGGTCCGTTTGAGCCGCTGATGCCGTTGATGCCGCTGTCCCGTCTGCCTCTACCGCTTGCTGTATCCACCACATGCTGAGAGGGTAGTCTCGGTGAGAAGGCCTCCGTGACGGTAGGCTGCCGCATCATTGTCTCCTTGCTCTTCTGTTTCTCTTCATTTCTGCTCGCTTTGCTGGAGGTCGCCGCTCGTTGTGCTGCTGTATTCACTTGCACCTCAGGGGCTGATTTAGTTTTTTGCTCCGTTTTCTTTTTCCCCCCAGCAGGGATTCCTGTCTTAGGGATGGCGCCGGGATTGCGAGGTGGTTTACTCACATCCTCTGCACCCTTTCTCTTTTTCTTGCTTTTCTTGCTTTGACGTCCTTGGTGGCATCTTACTCGCTTGTGCCTGCTGCGCCAGTTGTTTCTTTTTAAGCCCAAGCCCGAGCACACTCATCAGGCCTCTAGCACCTCTCTTAAGCCAGGCAATAACCCGATAGCAATTTTGAATATATTTCACGGCAGACCCTGCATCAAACAATCCAGGTAAATCAAAGTCACCGTATAATGTCCATTCAGGTGCCATTTAGGATATTCAGGACATTCAGGGAATTCAGCATCTCAAAATCATGCTTCTAAGTCCTTAAGGCTGGAGAGGGGGAAAAAGTGCGACTGCTCACAGCAATCCAGCGTCGGCCATCTTGCCTCCGTCGTGTCGTAAATGCTAATTCCTAACTATATATGCTCTATAACCTATGGTTTTTTCAGTGAATTTCAATGGTTTTTTAATAGCAAATATCAAAAGCTGTAAAATGTATTATTCTTTTAAATGAAAAATATATTTTATATGTTTTTAGTATAATTTTTTTATGCATCTGCCAAACCCTGACCTCTTAATAGTGCACTGTGGTGGAAATAATTTGGGCACTAAGACTGGGGTTGGTCTGAAAATGCTTTTAAAGGACACCTTTCATCAATTGATGACACTTTTTCCCAAAACGTCCTTGGTATATTCCAATATATGCCAAAGACAGGAATGAAACTGGTCCAACCAATTTTGTCCACAATTTGAGAAATCACGGAAACATGTGAATAAATCTGTTTCTGCTTACATGAGAGACTATGGAATGGGTTCAATAATCAACAATAACTTGCGTTTCAACATGCAAGACATCTACAGAGGAGATGGTGTGCACTTGTCAGATGAGGGGAATAGAATATTCCTCCTGAATTTAAGACTGTGCATTGTAACCTACTTGAAGGTACCTAAATCAGCCACAGAACCCAATAGCTCTTTTCAGACCTACCCTACCTCTGATCATTCTAAACATTTATCTTTTTCTAAGTTTTTTCACTATTTTTCACCAAAGTACGCTCCCCGGTACGCTTACCGGTGCGCGTACCGGGCGCTCTCCACGCGATTTTTTTTTTTTGCCTATTTGAGCGTCCTAAGCCTCCCTCAGAAAACCTAAAGGGTCAGGAAGTGTCTACCGTGCCCCCTTCTACCCATTCCAAACATTGTTTGCCCTCCATCTTGTGTCTCAATTGTACCGAAACACAAAATGGAGGACTCCCGTGACACTGCCGGTAAGCGTACCGGTGCGCGAACCGGTAAGCGCTCGATAAAAAAAGGTGGGAAAGTAATTTACAGAAAAACCACTTGAGACACTTTCATCAAATATAGAATAGGCCCTACTACATAGCAGTCCCTACCATTTACCCAAATTTGATGGAATTCCATTGAGACATTTATGCTGTAGGCCTGACTAAATATCCTGAGGTAAATTACATGACAAAAACACCAATGAAGTGTTAGAATTGACAACCAATTAAAATGTTACTTTCATTTTCTACTATTATATCATGACATTTGATTGGTTATGTACCTGAATATATATAAAGAAAGAGAGAGAAATACAGCCATTTTGACTACTACTTCCTGAAGTACATTTGAAGAGCATTTTCACTGACAACTTAAACTTCTTTTTGAAAGGTAAGAAGTTATTTTAAAAATTTGAAATGAGAACTATGTTATGGTAATTTGTGAAAACGTTTTCAGATAGTTATATACTGTCCCTCTGTAAGAGTAAGAGATTGAGATAGGCTTCTCTGTTATAATTATGGATTGAGTTAGGCTTCTATGGTATAATTATGAATTTACTTAGTCTTCATCACAGGCACTTTTTAATAGTTCTACTTCCTGCCTGAATCCATACAGTGCCCAAAGATAACTTCACTGTTAAAAACTCACAAGTACCTGTCTGAACTTTAACCCAACAGTAACCTATCTCTACTGATATATTTATTTTTTATGCAATTTACAGCAAGAAAATGGAAGCACAACAGAAAGAAAATAATGTTTCCTTTCAAATTAAGATTGAAAACAATCCAAAGGAAGAAAATGATGAAATTGACTTTTTGGATGACACATTAGACGAAGAATTAATTGAATGTGTAGAAGAATGTGAATCATGGAATGAAAAGGAGGACATACCTGATGAATTGATGTTACAAATTCTTTTAGATTTTGAAAAATCTGAACAATAAATTTAAATTTTAAAAGTTAAAATTGTTTGAGACATTATTCTTTTTTATTTGTAAATTATGAAATAGTACCCAAAAAGATATAATATAAAGTGAGACTTAAAATATACTGTGCAACCTTTTTGTGTTACATAATAAGTTTGCTCATAGTTACTTCCTTTCTCCAACTATATTATCTCCAATGTGTATTTAACATCTCTTTATCATCTCCTGCCTCCATATTGTTTCTGCTTTCCTGACAGACTATGGTATGAATTCCATATACCACAATAACTTCTGAAACAACTTGCAAGATATCTACAAAGAAGACGGTGTTTATTAATTTTTTGACTCTGCATTGGTACCTACATGTTGCTACGTAAATAAAAAAAAACAACAAAAAAAACAACAAAAAGAACAATCAATAAACATACAATATTTGAAAATGCTATAATTCTTTTTTCCCTATATTACGCTCCCCGGACCTCTTCCCGGTGCGCGTACCGGGAGCTCCCCCCGCAAAAAAACGATTTCTTTATTTTCTTTTTTTTGCCCCGCGGGGCCCTTTCAAAGCCCCCACATCAAAGCTATGGGGTCAGGGAGGATCTACTCTTCCCCCTTATGGTCATTTCCCCCTTTGTTTTGGCCACCTCTTGTGTCTCGATCCTACCGAGACACAAGATGGGGGCCGCTCCGGACTGTTTAGAATGTTTACAGACACCGGGGAGCCAATCAGCTTTCCGCGCGCAAGTCGCGTACCGCGCCCGGAGCGCTCCCCGGTGCGCGTACCGGGGCGCGCTTACAGATATATATATTTGTTTGAAATTTTATTACTCAAAATCCACTATTGCACATATCTTGAGACCTAGCAAAGGCACATCGGGCTACCAGTCCCTACAATTTTGCCAAGTTTCATAGAAATCCATTCTACCGTTCGAGCTAAAAGTGAGTCCAACCGCCCTATGGAAAACTCAATGTTAAAAACACATTTTGGGACCCCCCTTTTTTCTCGGCCCCCACTTCACGAAAACCCCCCAAACTTTCAGGGGACACTCAGAAACAAAATGTGCCATATTCATGAAACTTTCAGCCAATTCTGTCCATCAACGCCAAAGTTATTCAACATCGATTTTTCAGAAATCCCTATTCAAAAAAATCCTAACTATATATACCTACTGGCGACCGCATGTTCCTCGTTTCCACCCCTGTTCTCTCTGTTCCACCACTTGCTCCTTTTTCCTCTTCTGTTGTGTTTCTTCCTGGCCATTGCCTTCCCCTTCCTCTTCCTCTCCGTGGTTGGAATTGTGGGGTTGGGCGATTCCGCTCCCAGTATCGTTGTTGCAGCATGAGGCGCATATCCCCTAAAAAAGGAATCCTTCTATTTGCATCAATTTTATTGCCTGGTGTTTGTTCATTGGATAGCGTAGAAGATGCCGAGCTAGACATACTTGACATACTTGCCCAGGCCATTTGTTCTTTTAAACCATCAAATTTTCTTGCGAAAGAGAATATGCGGCCTCCGCATAATCATTTGTGTCTCTGATGAATTAGGAGTGTTTACGGTCCATCACAGTTTCCTCGTGTTTAACTATTTCAGTTTCCAAATCTTCTTTGAATTTTGTAATTTCAGATGTTAATTTAAGGGTGGCCAGTTCTTTCTCCACTTCCTGCAATTCCTCTTTTAGTTTTTCCAATGCTATTTCAATGTGTTTGATTAAGATTACAATTAATCCCAATGAGGATTGCAGTATGAACTCACCCCATTCTTCTAACAACTCGTTGGATGCGTCATGATTATTGGGCATAAGTAAGATCCTAAGTCCTCTAGGAACCATCTTTGTTTTCGCCTTGCTGTTGCACCCTTGTACTGGCCGGTAATCCCCAATTAACTATCCAGTAGTGCTAATATCCCGCATTCTCTCCTTTAGAGTCGTTGCGGTTTTGCAACTCAGTTAATTGTTTCCCCGATGCTTAGCCGATTGAACTGTTTGTCACTTTCATTCACACGCGTTCATTCAGCCCACACGCTTACCGGGGTCTTCAGCGTGTGTTCTGTTCCGCGTTCGAAATCCTTTTGCAGTTCTCAGCATTCACTTCCTTTCGTAGGATTCTGTTTCTTATCCACAATCGGCGTTCGCTGCTTCCCGAAATCAAATCACCTCCACAATGGTTCCCACTCAGGATTCGTGCAGCGCTCGTGCATGTGCGTTGTCCTGCGGCTGAACCAACGCCGCTCAATATCTCCACAACTTTTCCCACGAGGGAAAAAACGGGTCACACAACCAGTTGGAGTTGGTAAGCGTGTGGGCTGAATGAACGCGTGTGAATGAAAGTGACAAACAGTTCAATCGACTAAGCATCGGGAAAACAATTAACTGAGTTGCAAAATCGCAACGACGCTAAAGGAGAGAATGCGGGATATTAGCACTACTGGATAGTTAATTGGGGATTACCGGCCAGTACAAGGGTGCAACAGCAAGGCGAAAACAGTGAAATACGATCAAAATTGAAAGGGGAGCTTGACCAAAATAGCGCAAATATGGAGAAACGTGAAGAGAAATGCACAGCACGAGTAAATGAGTTGTTTGACAAAAGCAACCCAAAGGAAAAGACTGGTGCAGCATCGACCTCAGGGAAATCAGATGCAAGAAGTAAATTGAAAAACTGGGGGAAATTGAGTCGAAAAGAGATCAATAAATCATGGGAAATTATCACGTTGAAAAAATATTTGGAGGCAAAGATGGTTCCTAGAGGACTTAGGATCTTACTTATGCCCAATAATCATGACGCATCCAACGAGTTGTTAGAAGAATGGGGTGAGTTCATACTGCAATCCTCATTGGGATTAATTGTAATCTTAATCAAACACATTGAAATAGCATTGGAAAAACTAAAAGAGGAATTGCAGGAAGTGGAGAAAGAACTGGCCACCCTTAAATTAACATCTGAAATGACAAAATTCAAAGAAGATTTGGAAACTGAAATAGAGAAACACGAGGAAACTGTGATGGACCGTAAACACTCCAAATTCATCAGAGACACAAATGATTATGCGGAAGGCCGCATATTCTCTTTCGCAAGAAAATTTGATGGTTTAAAAGAACAAGTGGCCTGGGCAAGTATGTCAAGTATGTCTAGCTCGGCATCTTCTACGCTATCCAATGAACAAACACCAGGCAATGAAATTGATGCAAATAGAAGGATTCCTTTTTTAGGGGATATGCGCCTCATGCTGCAACAACGATACTGGGAGCGGAATCGCCCAACCCCACAATTCCAACCACGGAGAGGAAGAGGAAGGGGAAGGCAATGGCCAGGAAGAAACACAACAGAAGAGGAAAAAGGAGCAAGTGGTGGAACAGAGAGAACAGGGGTGAAAACGAGGAACATGCGGCAGCGACGCAAATAACACCTGACGAGTTTCAAGTAATAAACTTATCGAGCAAACAATTAACAGAGACGGAAACATCCCTATGGAAAAGGGGAATAAACTTTTGTCCGAAAAGTCACATGAACCTAGCACAGGTTAGAATCGATTTATACCTGTATATCAGGAAAATTAAACTAGCGAAAGCCTTTAAGGAAAAAACATTGAAAGAGAAGAACATCACTCAACTGGGAACAATTGAGGAAAACTTACAACTCAAAGATGCAGACGGCTTTCTGACTCTAATCAATATTGATAAAGACCCAATGAATTAAATGTCTTTATCAAAGGCAGTAACACAATGTGGAGCAGGTTTAAGTGGTAAAAAACCAAAAATCAAAATTTTACCCACAATTAAACCCTGGAAATAAAGTGGATTTATTTCAGGAAGCTGTAATCCAGGATTTATACAACCTCAAATGGAACTATGGCCAAGATAACCTAACAAAAGAAGAACGGTTGGCATTAAAAAATCTGTCGGAAGATGATAAAATAGAAATATAAGTCGCCGACAAGGGCGGAAACGTGATAATCATGGATCGAAGCGCATACATGAGAGAAGCTCATCGACAATTAAGGAATAACATGCATTATGAGAAATTGAAACAGAATCCATTGATGGAAATAAAGAACAAAATCGATGACAAAATAAGTGTATGGACAGCAAAAGGACTAATTGATGAAACGGAGAGGAAATTTCTCACTGTAACACATCCAATAATGGCAACTATTTACTTCTTGCCTAAGATACACAAGGACCAAAAAAAAACCCCGGGAAGACCGATAATATCCGCAAAGGGATCATTGTTGGAACCGATGATGGAATACATTGATCACTTCCTAAGACCATTTGTTGCTAATTTAAATTCCTACATCCAGGACACGAGTGACCTATTGCGAACACTACTGGACACACCTTGGCAAGAATCTTATCGACTGATCTCAATGGATGTAATTGGGCTATACACTAACATCGACAATGAGATGGGAATGAAAGCATGCAATTTTTTCCTAAAGGAGAGAAAGCTGGAATTCAGTAGCCATAATCAGATGCTACTGGAAATGATCACAATTTGCTTGGAACAAAACATTTTCACATTCGGAGGAGAAATTTTCAAACAACGGAACGGCACAGCAATGGGATTTTCTTTCAGTCCATCATACGCATGCCTCAAAATGGGATGGTGGGAGCAGGAAATAGCATGGAACTCTACAAATGAAACATCAGTCAATAAAATCGTAAGTTGGAAGAGATTTATCGACGATTTATTGATAATTTGGGATGGTACCAAAGCAGAATTCCAGGATTATTTCCAAATAATGAACAACAGTGTAACAAATTTGAAATTTACTTACAATATGAGCAAACAGAGAATCATTTTCCTGGACACTGAAATCTATATTAAGGATCAGCACATTCACACAACTCTTCATAGAAAACTAACATCAACCAATGCTACACTTGAAGCAACCAGCTTCCACCAAAAAACATTATTGAACAGCATACCGTACGGAGAATTCTTGAGAGTCCGGCGGATATGCAGTGAACAAGATCAGTGGGAAAAAAATAGCAAAAACACCATGGAGAGATTCATTAAAAGAAAATACCCAGTAAAAATAGTAAAAAAAAGCTTGATAAGAACCAGCACAAAGACAAGAGAGGAATGCCTCAAAAGGAAAAAATCAGAAGATGATACAGAAACAGGCAAAATTCGATTGATTATGGACTTCTCCCAAGAAAGTGAAAAAATAGGCAAGATCTTAAGAAGAAATTGGAAACTGTTACAGTTGGACAACACAGTGAAGGAAATTGTGGGAACTCATCCAACCATAACATACAGACGTGCTAGGAACTTGAAGGATGATTTGATTCATAGTCATTTCCAGAAAAAAAGACAAGATGATTGGCTTAAGACTAAAGGTTTCGTGAAATGTCACGGCTGCAAAATGTGCCAAATAGCCAAGCAAACAAAAGAAATAACTTTGGCAAATAAGAAGAAATGGCAGATTAGACAGTGTATCACATGTAAAACCCCATCACTGTCTACGTAGTAGAATGTCCGTGCCCAATGCAATATGTGGGAAGCACAACAGTGGAACTTAAAAATTGCATATTGCAACATATGCGAGCAACAATCCATAAGGACCGCTCTAATGCCATAGCTAAACATATGGAACAATTTCACCAGGGTGAATGGCAAAAAGTGAGATTTTATGGCATACAAACAATCCCAAAGGGAGAGCGGGGAGGTGATCGAGAAAGAAAATTAAGGCACGCAGAATCGAGATTCATTATTAACCTGAGGACCCTGTACCCAATTGGGTTAAATCAATCGGAGGAGTTATATGTGCACCTATAAAAATCAGTGTAATCAAGGAACTTATAATGAACATTGAATATTGAATTGTAAAGACTTGGGATAAGTGTGCCTATTTGAAGGCAGAACAACAGCACACATATAAGCCTATTGGAAGGCACTGAGAGACTTTCATAGAATAGAAGAAAGGATTTTTGATAAAAGAAAAACAATAATTGGTCAATTTAATTTTATTTGGTGCACTAATATGTTGGAATTTTGTAAAAACAACCATGGAAACTACAAGGACCAGAATCCTTGGTTAACATGTGACAGGAAATGACCTAAAAATAGAAAAAAGAATGTTTATAAATGTACAAGGGTGGGGCAAACCCGGTGATCGTGAGCAAGGTGGCGACACACCGAAACGCGTAGATCAAATGCACTATTTTGCCCTGTGTAATTTGAGAATAAAAGGAGATTGCTGTTAAACTCCAACTGGTTGTGCGACCCGTTTTTTCCCTAATGGGAAAAGTTGTGGAGATATTGAGCGGCGTTGGTTCAGCCGCAGGACAACGCACATGCACGAGCGCTGCATGAATCCTGAGTGGGAACCATTGTGGCGGTGATATATATATATATATTCACTGAAAAAAACATAGGTTATAGACCATATGTAGTTAGGAATTAGCATTTACAAAACCTTGAAAATTCACTGAAAAACCATAGGTTATAGACCAGATATAGTTAGGAATTAGCATTTACAAAACCCTGAAAATTCACTGAAAAAACCATAGGTTATAGACCATATATAGTTAGGAATTAGCATTTACAAAACCTTATTTTACTCACACAAAACCATTGAAATTCGCATATATAGTTAGTTGCACTAACTATACATCGCGCACCCGCAATCCACTGCTGATGATGTCACATATTACATCATTGATGACATGGTCAGTGACATCACTGATGACATCACTGATGACATCATCCAGTAATTGTATGTTTCTGTAAAGTTAAAATATGTCTTACATATTGAAGAATGAGTGGATGTATAAGTGTCTGGATGAAGGATTTAGTAGGTGCATGACTGACTGTATGAGAGAGTGATTAAATGTGTCTCACTGAGTGCATGGGTTAGTGACTAAACTGTCTTAATTTGTGCATCATTATAACTGTTGTTCTGTAAACTGCTGCATGTGTTGATCAGTAGCTATATGAGTAACTATATGGGTTATTGATTGGTTGCCCAAGTATTTGTATGGGAGAGTGAGTGTGTGTGTGTGGGTGGCTGGGAGGTGTGTGACTCTGTGCATAGATGTGTGAACAGTTGATTCACTAGATGTATGGGTTCAAAACTGCATGTGGAAACAGCTGTATGGGTGGTTGACTGTGTGCATGAGTGTATTGGTGAGTGAATGGATATCTCAGTGCTACATGTCAAAGTAAGTACATTTGTAAAACACAGTACATGTGAGAGTTGACATATATAAATTACTGTGTATAAAAGCCAGTGAATGTGTGAGTGGCTGCATGGATCATTGAATACTTGTATCAGTGATTGTATAAGAGAGTTAATATGTGTTAGAATATGTTTGAATAAGTAAGGTGTGTATAACTGTATAGTTGAGGAAATGGAGGTGTGATTTATTATTTGCATGACTGACTAGGTGTATGAGTAACTCCATGGATGAGTGACAATCTGTGAGTGTCTGTTTACACTGAGTGTATCTAAGGTTATATTAGAGTCAGAAGAGGTTCAACGTATTATCACATGAATGATGTCATCAGTGATGTTGTCAGTGATGTCATTTGAGTTGTCATCAGTGATGTCATCAGTGATGTCACTGACCATGTCATGAATGATGTAATATGTGACATCATCAGCAGTGGATTGCGGGTGCGCGATATATAGTTAGTGGAACTAACTATATATGCGAATTTCAATGGTTTTGTGTGAGTAAAATAAGGTTTTGTAAATGCTAATTCCTAACTATATATGGTCTATAACCTATGGTTTTTTCAGTGAATTTTCAAGGTTTTGTAAATGCTAATTCCTAACTATATATGGTCTATAACCTATGGTTTTTTCAGTGAATTTTCTAGGTTTTGTAAATGCTAATTCCTAACTATATATGGTCTATAACCTATGGTTTTTTCAGTGAATTTCAATGGTTTTTTAATAGCAAATATCAAAAGCTGTAAAATGTATTCTTCTTTTAAAGGAAAAATATATTTTATATGTTTTTAATATAATTTTTTTATGTATATATATTTTTTTTATTATTTGTTTTTGTTTCGCTACCGGTCCGCGCACCGGGTAGCTTCACGTTAGCTCAATTTGGTGCCGCGACCCGCTCCGCGCACCGGGAAACGTTCCGTTAGCGCAACTGCCGCGTTCGAAAACAACATCGTGACGCGTCGCGTAAGCGCGACGTATCGCGTTGCCGCGTAATGCGTCTTATGACGCGCCGCGTTAGCGCACTCGGAAGTGCTCCGGAGCGCAAACCGAGGCGCGAAGGGCAGCACCCCGGAAGCGCTCCGGGTGCGTAGCGGGATGCGTAACGTAAGCGTAAAAGGTCATGTGACCTGAAAATAACACTTTTCATTGGTTTAGAACATTTTTTTCTCCCAAATGATGAAAGCCCCCACCTTTTTTCTCACTCTGACTTTCAACTTTGTGAGAGGAAGACCTGTTTCTCATTATTTAGTGATGGCATCAGTAGAAGCTGCAGCTGGTGGACCACCACCACAACTACCTAGGAAGGAAAGACCACCTACACAGTTTCTTCCAAATCCAGAGGAAGAGGAGGAAGAAGAGGAAGAGGAGGTACAGCAGAGACAATTCTTGCCTGAACAGCCCCGGCAATCCCACCACAAAGACAATTTTATTTGGCAATTTTTTTCTTTCCCTAAAGGCCAAAAAAGGTCAATGCCCGACATGTAACATGCCTCATTTGCAAAGGAGTTCTGTCCCGAGGCACAGACAAAAAGTATAGTTACAGAAACTATACTATGCAGAGGTAGCATCCAATTAATTACAGCGTGGCTGAGGTGCGTAACCTCCAAGAAAACCCACCAACTCCTGTGGCCAGCACCTCGACACAGGAAAGTCTATCGGGATCAGAGGCGAGGGAGACGGTCCCCAGTATTCAGAACAATTTTGCACACATAAAGCTAGTGCGTATTTATTGTGGGGCACTACTTTGTTATGGGGAGAGGAGTTTCAATTTAATGAACAGAGCATATGAAAACCACAAGTGCTTAAAACGCCCCAAAAAGTAAATTTTTTTTTTGCTCCTGTTGAGCCCTTTCTAATGCCTGTTTTCGTTGTTCCCCCTCAAAAAAAACATTTTTTTTTAAATTGTTCAAAAAATACAAAAAAAATGTCCAGAAAAATAATAAAAAAAATATAAAACAACAAAAACAATAAAAAAAAAGTTCTTTTCAGAACTACCTCCCATTTATAAAAAAATTGCTAAAATGTTTAGCACTCTGGCAATCTCTTTTTTTTTCTGGTTCGCTTCCTGGTTCGCGCGCCGGTGCGCGAACCAGTGAATATAAGGGAAGGAGACAGAGAGAATAATGTTAAAAGAAAGACAGCTAAAGGGAGTAACACAGAGATACTGTATAATAGATAATTATACAAAGAAAAGATGTAAGAGGGTAAAATTGAGAAAAAGAAAATAGAAAAGGAAGTGAAAGAAAAAAAGAGAGTAGAAGAATAATAAACAAGAGTTACTTGGAGAATGTGAATGAATCTTCAAATTAAAAAGAAAGAGAGTAAAGGATGTGGAGTAAGAGGTAGGGATAGAACCGGACTAAAACAACAACCCTGAGGGAAGGTGTTAAAAAAACAGTGAGTGGAAGTAAATAGGATTAAAACAAGGTGTATGATAGTGAATAAGGTTAAAACATGTGGAATGACAGAGAGAAAAAACAGAAAGAAGAAAAGAAGAAGTGATAGAAAAAGAATAATTGAAGCAGCAAAAAAATGTAAATAAGATAGTGTGCTTGAACTACAGGGAGAAAACATAATGAACAACTAGTAAAAGAGTGAAGAGACAGAGACAGTGAGAGTAAGAGTAAGAGAGACGGACTGAGTGAAAAGGAGTGAGGAACTGTGAGAACAGAGGGACTGACAAAAGGAGTGGAAGGAGTGGAGTAAGTAAGTAATTGAAAAGGAATGAGGGAAAAAGCAAAGGAAGGAAACTGAGGGTTAAGAAAATAAAGCAGTGGAAGTAATAGAAGTTGAATGTGATAGAGATGTAAGGGAAAAAGTACTAAATACTTACTTTATAGTTGTTGTTAACTCCATCACTTATAATTTTTTTACTATCAATCTGTGAAAGAAAGAACAAAAATTTGAAAAATATTAAAACATGTATTTAAAAAATAGAAAAGACAAGGCATAAGGTTGAAAATCATACAATTTTACAAAGAAATAAAGTTAGAGATAAACATTCAGAAAGGAAAATAAAGTAACGGTGAAAGACAGACAGAGTCAAAAAGAAATAGAAATAGAGTGAATTACCAAGAGAATAAAAAGGAGGATAGATTCAGTGACAGAAAAGAAGGATAGAAGAGAAAAATAAACTGAAGATGTGTAAGATACTAAAAGAATGTGAGTAAGGTAAACTAAATAAGGAAAGGGTGAATAAGGAAAAGAGAGTGAGGGAGAGAGGGGACAGAGAAAGTGAAGGAAAGAGTGTCAGATACAGACTGAGTGAAGCAACAAAGAAAGATAAATGAGTGAAGGTGAGTTATACTAACTGATTGCAACAAAAAAAGAGAACCCCAAAAAATTTAATTTCTAAAACAAAGGGAGAAAAGATGGAAAAGAGAAGCGAAGCAGAGGGTCTAAAAGCTAGAAAATGGTGCATGAGAGAAAAGAAAAAAGCAGAGTTGGAATAAGGAAACAAAGGTTGAAAGATAAGTGGAGTTAGAGAACAAGGGTGAAAGAGAATAAAACAAAAGGCAATGTGAGTATGTAAAGAGAATTGATATAAGGTAGTAAAAGACAAGTGAGCATGAGACACGATGAGTACAAATTAAAAATCACAATACAAAATATATAATTAATTATACATGTTAAATGGTTTATTTTTGCTGTTCTCAGAATATATCAAATTTCACTAAAAACAGTGAGTTGAAGGTATTCATCATATAACAGTGGGGAAAAAACACAATCAAAATGATTGTGTTTAAAAAACCCATATAATATAACAAATCAGAAATCAGAACTCATCAAAAGTACACTTACTTTCCATGACGTCGAATGATATGCTATGAACAGCTTATACTCTGTTGTGCTCTAAAAAATCCGTGCCCGCCACTTTCTGAAAGAAAAGCTCTTTCTTTTTGAGTAATATGTTAGAAACAATAAATGACTTTTCGCTCTCTACCACACTTCTCCTCAAGGCCAAATCGTGTAAGAGCCATTTGTAACTCTTCAAATTCCTCAAAGCAAATCCCGTCAATTTCTTTTTCCCGACTTTCAGAAAGAAAACGTCCAAAATCACTTTCACAATATTGTACTAATAATATCTCCCCTTCTAGTTTACTCATGTTTCACATTTCCTATAACATTGATACCACTTACTATGAGGTACACTTACACTACCTCTATGACTTTTCCAATTTTTTCATTCTCTTGATCTCAGTTACTAACAAAGCAATTTAAAACAACAGAGTAAATCATATCAACTCTTTGAATCATTATAGGCCAGTTATGTACCTCTATGACTACTTTACATTTGTATTTATTATGTTCACTCTAATTCACTAATCAATTTAAAACAGCAGACTAAAATTTATCAACTGCTCCAATCTTCGTAGGCCACTTTCCTTCCCTAAAATTTTGGTTGTAAAAACACTAGGTAAGAATTTTTTAAGTCAAATGGTAAACGTTTTTTGAAAGTTAAAACAGAATCCTTGCAGAATGACCAGCCGTTTCCAGATTTTAAATAAGCTGTGTAATGTCCTGAAGTTGTTGAAGGACCATCATGATATATAATTGCTGCAGTTACAAAAGTCCTTCCTGATATTGACAACTGCGAAGCCACAACATTTTTAATTAAAGTTGTCAATTTAGTTCCATCAGACCTACATCGTTCGAACATTAAAATTACATACTGGCCATAACTTCGTATAAATAATGTGGACAGCATTGCAGACTTACATTGGCTACACTCCATGTTTTGATCGGCTGCTTTTACTAGCTTATTAAAGGATACGGATTTACTGTCAGGCAAAGTTAAATATATAAATCTTTCTGAGTCTACACTAGTAGTACTTGATAGCCTACAGTTCCCGCAGTCATGCTGCCATTGATAAGAAAGGCCAAACAGATAATCTACATCTACACCTTCATCTTGCAATACATCAAGCATATATATTAAAAACTCCTGACAATCCTGCAGAATATTTTGAGAGAATTGCGTTTGACCTGAACATTTGTCTAAGAGATTTCGAATTTCAGACACACTTTCTATTTTTCTTCTATCAGTGCTACATTTCTCTAACACAGAATTTAACAAACAGCAAAATCTTTGATCCGAATTGACCACAATCTGTTCTTTTAATGTTTCTAGAGAAAAGACAACATTAACCACTACATTAGCATAGCAGTTGACACCAGAACTATTTTCAAATGATTTACCAATTGACATTTTCTTTGCTTGACCAGACATCCCTCACTTCCAATTACAGAATACACTCCTTTATCAATATCTTCTTTGATGTTCCTCTTGAATATGTAATTTTGTAGAACCTCATACAGACAAACATTCTCGAGGTGACTGCTTCTATTTGGATAATATGTATCCAACATGTTGGTCTTCAAAATATCTGTACTGTTTGGCTCCTTCTCCGCCAAATACTCAATTTCCTGTACGGGTTTCAGAACTCGATTACGTGTTGCAGCAAGACCAAGACTCACCCAAATTATACTCCTAGATTTGGCATAGAGACTTGCTGAAGATAACCGATCAGAACATTCGTATGCTCCGATTTCTCGATGCAACAACTTCTTTAGACTGAAACTGTACAACTTCTTACTGAGGCTCTTTTCATGTGAAATGTCATCCCACATATCCTTCAGTTCTGTCTTTTCTTTTTTTGTGATATAAGACGTCACATACCGAGCCACAGCCATACAGTTGTCAGCCACAAACTGTATATCCATGTTAGCATTCCACATGGACAAAATCACTGGGTTGTAGTCGTTGATGTACTTGGACTCTTCGTTTCTTTTTAAATTGTATGTATTTTTGGGTGATTTCCTCGTCACATTATGTCGCAGCGAAGACATCAAATTGTTCACTCTTCCTTTAGATATCACTGATCGTGGAAACCCAAAACGACATTTTGTATAGAACTTGTTCTTGTTTCTAAATTTACGACGACAGTACTTTCCACAACGATGGTTTTGAAAGCGTAAAACTTGTTCTCTTAAACTTTTGTCTTCCTTTGTGTTTGGAACAGCACATGTAGAATACTGTTCTATGAAACTCATCACTAAGTCATCCGGATCTGTTCCAAATTTGGGTGCATCTTTGATCCATAGCAGCATATGTATATGAGGAACACCTCTTGCTTGATACTCCTTTCTCCAGAAGAAATCCAACACCTCTCCAAGAGGTGAATTTTTCTTGTTCGTAATGAAAGACAACATAGCTTCAAATCTATGATTGAAGTACCTGCATACATTGACTGGATCCAAAGAGCACAGTTCTCCGGGTGTCTTGAATTCGATATTTTCAATGTTTCCATTTGCCTCTTGTAGAATTTCAAGTAAGTCTTCCCAGCCATACTCGGCACAGCTGAGAGTGAGGAACCATGTGGGAGTTCCTAAGTTCCTCAGCAAACATTTTAAGTCACCATGTCAACGGTACCAATACTCATTAGTACCACGCTGACATGCCATGAGATTAATCAGGTGAGAATCCAAAATACTGTCTTGCACATTGACTTTATCCATAAACTCCCTTGCCAAGATATTTTGCAGCTGTACACCACTTTTCAGGATGTGGTTCACTGCATAAGACGGTCCAGACAGATCACTTTCATACAGTAGATGAAACAAATAGGGAATGCATTGACGAAACCTAGGATCTTCTGCATACAATCGTAAAGTCCGGTATTCAGAAGCAGGAATTTGATCAGGTCGCTCATCATATCTTACTCCTCGACCTGTTGGAAATAACTGTGGGAAACACCGAGCTTCCAAACTTTCCTCCCAAACACTAATGGGACTCCCTTTGGCTTGTTTCATTTGAAACAACTCAATAGCATTCCCCATGACTTCTTTAGAATGCAAAGGATGAACACTATAATGTTCATATATTTCTTCATTTTTAGAGGCATCTACTTTCTCTATTTGTCCAGCACACAAATCGCTGTCCTCTTCTTCACTTAGTTCGTCTTCTGCAACACATACATTCTTGTAGTACTCATTGTTTTTCATCAAATACAACGTTGCCTTTTTGACTTTCCTAACATCCACTAAATCTTGCCAGATTTTCTTACTCTTTGTCGGAACCCCATTAACTAGGATAACCAGAGGTTCCTCTTCCACTTTGTCTACACCAATTGTATCAATATTTTTCTTCAAATCCAGAGGCAAATAAACAACTCTTCCCTTTAATCCTCTCTGTAAATCTGAAGGAGGCAATTTCCCTGTCTTAGGCTCCATTCGAACAATAGCCTGAAAAGGATGGACACTTTGAATCAAAATAGATTCATAAGTATTTAAATCCTTCAGTTTAGAAGGAATGTCAACCAATTCCAGATTATTATGAACCGCTCTAGCAGGCATCCGGTTTTGATTTAATTTGTTAGAACAATAAGTACACATACGTTGATCTGATCCCAAATCAAAACAATTTTCTACCATCAAGTATGTTGCAAAATCCTTCCATTCACTATTGTTTTCCATTTCACTTTTTGTATATAAATCCACTAACTTAGTCTGATTCTTATAATAAGTCCGTCGACAACACACACAAGTGAAATTAGGCCTCTCACTTGATTTCACCGTAAACGTGGAAATTTCCTTGTGAAACTTATATGTACTGGAAATCTGTAGACTCTCTTCCACATTACCTTCTTCTACTGGGTCAATTTGAACATTGTTCTCTTTACTAGCAAAGTAACAAAACTCAATTTCTTCACAAATATTCTTCACATCTACCTCAGAACCATGCAAAAGAGCAGTGCTTAATTGTTTAAGCATAATTGTTGGACTCTTAGCATAATACAACATTCTAACTAATTTCCTCACTTTATTATGATGCACTGCTAGCATCCTGAAATGATGAAAAACACTCTGGCATACTCTGCTGGAAAGACAAGCCAGTGAATGACCATGCAAACCTGTCACTTCTCTCACTCTGCAAGGATCTAATTCTTGCAACAACTACATTTTCTGTTTTAAACTTTTCTTACTAAATGTCCGTACAAAATCACAAAGCAAATTGGTGGAATCCTGTCACACACTGCAAATACTACTGCACTTCCAGGTGTACACTGGTCCCTTAGGAAGTCTCCCTAAAACTTCATTACCTAACACCCCTTCTGCCTCTGTTGACACAAGTTTTTCTTTTTCAACCGTACAACCGTCTTTTACCTCATATGCTCGACCACTGGTGTCAACTGCATGCACCAAATCATTGTCCTGGAAATAAGTCTCCTCATTAAAAAATGCCTCACAACTTGAACTATGCATCCATTCTCCTGAAAAAACTTCACAAAAATTACTACGATTAACTGTTCTCTTCCATCTACTATTTGATTTGAAATCATAAATTGCCTTGTTTAGTTTCCTAATTCTATTGATTATCAAAATGAATAACTTTCGCTTAATTTTGAAAGCCTGATCAATAATTTTCTCTACATTTTTCTTTCCCTTATAAAAAGCCACTTTCTGTTGACCTTTCTTAATATTTTTTTACAAATTGCCAATTATCCTGTTGCGGAACATTCGTCTACGAATGTCCCTAAACAGATTTTTCCTTCTACTACCATGCACAGAGTTATCTCCTGCTCTAGCAGCAACATTTTTGAGGGGCCTTTCCTTCTCGTTTAAATTGGCTCTCTTCTTCTGGACTAAAACATGTTCTGTAGTGATACTTTTTCGTCTGCAAATGTTTCTTAAAAAAGATTTTGTTGTCTTACCCGGAGTTTTTTTGGTGACTTGACAAGTTTTTATTGTAGAGGACTGCTGCAAAGGTTTACCAAGGTGGGGTGTAAGTCGCTTTGCTTCTTTTCTTTTTCTTTGCCTTGAGGGCATTTTTGAATTTTTCAAAAGGCCTTGAGTTGAATCTGTGGTAAATTTAAAAAAAAAATGTTATTAACCACTATTACCAAACAGTGAACCAATAACAGTAGGCAAACAATTAACACGCTAGTTGTCAATTCTACCTACGGTAATTTAGCAGCATAGACAAATTTAAAACCCACAAATAGTAGCAATGGAATGGAATGCTTCTACAATAATTTGCTTACTGGATGTGTTTAAAATCGTTTCTTGAAGTCACTTAGGTTTCAGAATATGTACTGCTAGAGTTTCATAGCCAGCATGGTGCATATTTACTAAGCCTTTGAGCCATTTTAAGTCAAAAAACACATTTTTAAAACACATCAAGTAAGTAAATTATTCTCCCAGATTCATGGGGGAAGTGACTTAAAATGGCCTAGCACACATGGTGGCGAATTTACAAGGCCCTTCCACCACTTTTGCGTCACTTTTAACATGGGGAAAATGACGTGAAAGTGTCTCAAAGGCCTTGTAAATATGCCCCATGCTGGCTATGAAACTCTAGCAGTACATATCAAGAAACCTAAATGACTTCAAGAAACGTTTTTTAAACACATCAAGTAAGCAAATTATTCTCCCAGATTCATGGGGAAGTGACTTAAAATGCCCTAACACACAAGGGGGCGTATTTACAAGGCCCTTGCACCACTTTTGCGTCACTTTTAACAAGGAGAAAATGACGTGAAAGTGGCTCAAAGTCCTTGTAAATACGCCCCCATGCTGGCTATGAAACTCTAGCAGTACATATCAAGAAACCTAGATGACTTCAAAAAACGTTTTTAAACACATCAAGTAAGCTAATTATTCTCCCTGATTCATGGGGCAAGTGACTTAAAATGCCCTAACACACATGGGGGCATATTTACAAGGCCCTTGCACCACTTTTGAGTCACTTTTAACATGGGGAAAATAACGTGAAAGTGGCTCAAAGTCCTTGTAAATATGCCCCATGCTGGCTATGAAACTCTAGCAGTACATATCAAGAAACCTAAAAGACTTCAAGAAACGTTTTTAAACACATCAAGTAAGCAAATTATTCTCCCAGATTCATGGGGAAGTGACTTAAAATGCCCTAACACACATGGGGGTGTATTTACAAGGCCCTTGCACCACTTTTGCATCACTTTTAACATGGGGAAAATAACGTGAAAGTGGCTCAAAGGCCTTGTAATTATGCCCCATGCTGGCTATGAAACTCTAGCAATACATATCAAGAAACCTAAATGACTTCAAGAAACGTTTTTAAACATATCAAGTAAGCAAATTATTCTCCCAGATTCATGGGGAAGTGACTTAAAATGCCCTAACACACATGGGGGCGTATTTACAAGGCCCTTGCACCACTTTTGCGTCACTTTTAACATGGGGAAAATAACGTGAAAGTGGCTCAAAGTCCTTGTGAATACGCCCCCATGCTGGCCATGAAACTCTAGCAGTACATATCAAGAAACCTAAATGACTTCAAGAAACGTTTTTAAACACATCAAGTAAGCAAATTATTCTCCCTGATTCATGGGGCAAGTGACTTAAAATGCCCTAACACACATGGGGGCATATTTACAAAGCCCTTGCACCACTTTTGCGTCACTTTTAACATGGGGAAAATAATGTGCAAGTGGCTCAAAGGCCTTGTAAATATGCCCCATGCTGGCTATGAAACTCTAGAAGTACATATCAAGAAACCTAAATGACTTCAAGAAACGTTTTTAAACATATCAAGTAAGCAAATTATTCTCCCAGATTCATGGGGAAGTGACTTAAAATGCCCTAACACACATCAGGGCGTATTTACAAGGCCCTTGCACCACTTTTGCGTCACTTTTAACATGGGGAAAATAACGTGAAAGTGGCTCAAAGTCCTTGTAAATATGCCCCATGCTGGCTATGAAACTCTAGCAGTACATATCAAGAAACCTAAATGACTTCAAGAAACGTTTTTAAATACATCAAGTAAGCAAATTATTCTCCCAGATTCATGGGGAAGTGACTTAAAATGCCCTAACACACATGGGGGTGTATTTACAAGGCCCTTGCACCACTTTTGCGTCACTTTTAACATGGGGAAAATAACGTGAAAGTGGCTCAAAGGCCTTGTAAATATGCCCCATGCTGGCTATGAAACTCTAGCAGTACATATCAAGAAACCTAAATGACTTCAAGACACGTTTTTAAACATATCAAGTAAGCAAATTATTCTCCCAGATTCACGGGGAAGGGACTTAAAATACCCTAACACACATGAGAGAGTATTTACAAGGCCCTTCCACCACTTTTGCGTCACTTTTAACATGGGGAAAATAACGTGAAAGTGGCTCAAAGGCCTTGTAAATATGCCCCATGCTGGCTATAAAACTCTAGCAGTGCGTATCAAGAAACCTAAATGACTTCAAGAAACGTTTTTAAACACATCAAGTAAGCAAATTATTCTCCCTGATTCATGGGGCAAGTGAAATATTTGTTTAAAGAAGCAGGCACCATTTTTTCCTTCTCATAAATTTAAAAATCATTCCATTTCCTTAAAAACGATTTTCAAGTCATAATTTGAAAACACAGCACAGCTCCTATGTACAAGCACACCGTGTCAGTACTAATACTTCACATTATCTCCAATTACAATTTCTCAAAGAAACAAAATCTTTTTGTAAAACACTTGACTTAAAGCAACATTTTAAATACACAACTTTCTTCCTAATTTTCTCCCTAAAGCATACTAGTCTCTATCTAAATTAAATTAATCTTTTCTCACCTTAGCAAATGCTTTTTGAATTTCAAAACAGTCTCATACACACACCAATTTTTCTTTAGCAGAGCAAAGGGTATGCACTCCAGAGGCTGCAACCAACAATGGCGCAGAAATGCTGTAATTCATCACACATATCTCTCATGTCACCCAATCAAAACTCTTCCCTCACTTTTTTCAAATCAACACTCTTCCCCCCTCTCCCCTTTCAGCCTTTTTTTCCATACCAACTACCTCCTGACAGACCTCTCATGTTTAAAAGTTCACACAACAATGTTTCAACTGAACTCTGAACTCTCAGTACACCTGCTTATCCAGTGCAATGTTTCTTAAAATGATTTTTTCTTAACCATTCGAATTACATCTTTCAAAGAACACATCCATGCACCCTAACTTTCTATTTTCAGCAATCAAAATCCACCAATCACTGCTACTGAATCATTAGCACTGAAACTCCACAGTTTTTTTCATTACAAACTCCTACTGTTTCAACTGCCATTTTATTCCCACACTTCATCTGACTGCAGCAGAACCTCCTCTCACAATGTTTTCTGTCTGGATTATTGGACATAGCTACATCCACTGGCCTCAAAGGTATGCTGATAACAAAAATTTACACAACCTCAATTTACAAAATGTGAAAATCAACTGGATTGTCCAGAGAGGATTGAGATGTCACCAATTGATACCATTGGTGAAAACCTTTTTGCATTTGCCAAACCCTGACTTCATAAAAGTGCACTGAGGAGGAAATGATTTGGGCACTTTGACTGGGGTAGGTCTGGAAATGCTTTTGAAGGACACCTTTGAGCAATTGATGGAACTTTTTCCTCAAACTGCCTTGGTATATTCAAATATATGCCAAAGACAGAAATGGAGGTGGTCCAATCAATTTTGTCCACAAATTGAGAAAGCGAGGAAGCATGTAAATAAGTCTGTTTCAGCTTACATGAGAGACCATGGAATGGGCTCCATCTACAACAATAACTTGCGTTACTACATGCAAGATATCTACAGAGGCGATGGCGTGCACTTCTCAGATGAGGGGAACAGAATTTTCATCCAGAATTTAAGACTGTGTATTGGTACCTACTTATAAGTACCTAAATCTTCCACAGACCCAAAAGCTCTTTTCAGAGCTACCCTAACTATGATCACTCTAAATAAATTTTAAATGTAGCTTTTTTTTTACTAATTTTCACGATTAACGCTTTCCGGAGCGCTACCCGGTTGGCCCACGGGCGCTAATCGCGCGAAAATTTGATTTTTTTTTTTTGGGCATATATGGGCCTCCTCATCCACCCTCACAAAACCTAGGGGGTCAGGATGTGACTCCCTTGCCCCCTTTTACACAATACCAGCATTGTTTATCCTCCATCTTGTTTCCAAATTAGACCAAAACACAAGATGGCGGACTCCCGTTACGCTACCGGTAAGCTACCTGGTTCGCGTACCGGGTAGCGCTTCCACCGCGAAAAATCGAAAAAATTTTTCTTCTTTTTTTTTGCCCCGCAGGGCCCTTTAATAGCCCCCACATCAATCCTAGGGGGTCAGGAGGGGTCTACCTTGCCCCCTTTTATTAATTTCCCCCTTCGTTTATTTCCACCTCTTGTCTCTCGGTCCAACCAAGAGACAAGATGGCGGCCGCACCGAACTGTTTAGAATGTTCACAGTCACCGGGGAGCCAATCCGCTTCTCCTCGCGAAGTTCCGTTACGCGTCTGGTACGCGAACCGGGGCGCTAACCGGGACGCTGTCACAGATATATATATTTTTTTGAACCTAAAATACTCAAAATCCACTGGAGCACATATCTTGAGACCTAGCAAAGGCACATCGGACTACCAGTTCCTACAATTTTGCCAAGTTTCATAGAAATCCATTCAGCCGTTCGAGCTAAAAGTGAGTCCAACCGCCCTATGGAAAACTCAATGTTAAAAACACGTTTTGGGACCCCCTTTTTTCTCGGCCCCCACTTCACGAAACCCCCCCCCAAAACTTTCAGGGGATGCTCAGAAGCAAAATGTGCCCTTTTCCTGAAAATTTCAACCAATTCCGTCTTTCAACGCCAAAGTTATTCAACATAGAATTTTCAGAAATCCATATTCAAAAAAATCCTAACTATATATACCTACTGGCGACCGCCAGTAGGTAATATATATATATATATATATATATATATATTCACAGAAAAAACCATAGGTTTTAGGCCATATATAGTTAGGAATTTGCATTTACAAAACCTTGAAAATTCACTGAAAAAACCATTGGTTATAGACCATATATAGTTAGGGATTAGCTTTTTCAAAACCTTATTTTACTCACACAAAACCATTGAAATTTCATATATAGTTAGTTGCACTAACTATATATCGCGCACCCGCAATCCACTGCTGATGATGTCACATATTACATCATTCATGACATGGTTAGTGACATCACTGATGACATCACTGATGACATCTCAAATGACATCACTGATGACATCTCAAATGACATCACTGATGACATCACTGATGACAACATCCAGTGACTGTATGTTTCTGTAAAGTTAAAATATGTCTTACATATTGAAGAATGAGTGGATGTATAAGTGTCTGGATGAAGGATTTAGTAGGTGCATGACTGACTGTATGAGTGAGTGATTAAATGTGTCTCACTGAGTGCATGGGTTAGTGACTAAACTGTTTTAATTTGTGCATCATTATATCTGTTGTTCTACAAACTGCTGCATATGTTGATCAGTAGCTATATGAGTAACTGTATGGGTTATTCATTGGTTGTCCAAGTATTTGTATGGGAAACTGAGTGTGTGTGTATGGGTGGCTGGGAGGTGTGTGACTCTATACATAGATGTGTGAGTAGTTGATTCACTATATGTATGGGTTCAAAAGTGCATGTGGAAACAGCTGTATGGGCGGTTGACTGTGCATGAGTGTATTAGTGAGTGAATGGATATCTCAGTGCTACATGTCAAAGTAAGTACATATGTAAAACACAGTACATGTGAGAGTTGACATATATAAATAACTGTGCATAAGAGCCAGTGAATGTGTGAGTGGCTGTATGGATCATTGTGAACATGTATCAGGGATTGTATAAGAGAGTAAATATGTGTTAGTATATGTTTGAATAAGTAAGGTGTGTATAACTGTATAGTTGAGAAAATGGAGGTGTGATTGATTTTTTGCATAACTGACTAGGTGTGTGAGTAACTCCATGGATGAGTGACAGTCTGTGACTGTCTGTTTACACTGATTGTATCTAAGGTTATATTAGAGTCTGAAGAGGTTCATGGTATTATCACATGAATGATATTATCAGTGATGTGATCAGTCATGTCAAATGAGATGTTATCAGTGATTTTATCAGTGATGTCATTTGAGATGTCATCAGTGATGTCATTTGAGATGTCATCAGTGATGTCATTTGAGATGTCATCAGTGATGTCATCAGTGATGTCACTAACCATGTCATGAATGATGTAATATGTGACATCATCAGCAGTGGATTGCGGGTGCGCGATATATAGTTAGTGCAACTAACTATATATGAAATTTCAATGGTTTTGTGTGAGTAAAATAAGGTTTTGAAAAGGCTAATCCCTAAATATATATGGTCTATAACCAATGGTTTTTTCAGTGAATTTTCAAGGTTTTGTAAATGTAAATTCCTAACTATATATGGCCTAAAACCTATGGTTTTTTCTGTGAATTTCAATGGTTTTTTAATAGCAAATATCAAAAGCTGTCAAATGTCAAGTACGTGATAGGTAAAAACTTTTTCGTGTTTATGCACGCTGATGTGCTTTGAACGCTGCCCCCCCCCTCTTTTCTCTTAGTAGTACTCTCTCTTTGCAGATAGTGAAGAGTAGTTAACGCAGGCCTTTACCCCCGTTGTAATCCGTCGTGCCTGCTTGTCTCTCCATTTGATTGATTGTTATCCAAGCATTTACTGTTTTACAATTGATTCTCTTTAATTCATTCTCTATTTACAAACAAGCACAAAGTCGCAATACTCTGTTTAGTCTTTGCAGATAGTGAAAAATCGTGAAAAATCGTGTAAAAAAATAAAATTATTCGAGCAAAATCAGTAGGCCACTAATTGGATCTCTTTTTGACCTCGCTAAAATAGAAATATTAGGAACAACCCTTCATGAGAAATACGAAAATAGTGAGATGAACTGAGCTCCACACCATGAGGGCTGCAAAACAGCTCGGCTCCGTCACCCACCCCGCCCAAAATAACGACAAACCCTATGCAAATATTAAAAATATATACAACACACCAGCAAAGAAACAGGGTAAAACATTTTATTAAATAACTATTTACATAACTATTTTATACTTTTTATTGCCCGATCCGGCTAGCTCAATCGATCGAGCATGAAACTCATGCACTCTGATAGCAAGCGTTGCTACTGATGCTATGCAGACCAAAACTGGTTTTCAGTTTGTACATTTTTCTAGATTTTTCCATCCAAGGTTGGTTGAGTTTGTAGAACGATGGCTTCAGATTTTCAACATACGGTGTGGTGGCGCGGACTGGGAGGGGGCGCTTCGCTCCTGCCCCCTCCCCAAGTAAGATTTTCATACGTGAAAGTACGTTAATGGTTTTGGTCCCTGAGTTGCTTCGATGTCACTGCCATTCTCAAATGGCATAAGTTCTGGATGTTGGGTGCCATATTTCAGAGTTCTGAGCAGCGCTTGTAACACTGTCTGAAGCTTATTTCCACCTACTGCAGCTTCACTATTCTCAAAGTAAGTGAGGGTCGTTTGTGGACCTGACTGCATTTGAAAACAATGTGATATGGTACCTCCCTAAACCGCTTGACGGAGGCCCCCGAGGGGCGGTGTAATGGCACGGACTCGGAGAAGACGCTTGGCTCCGACCCCCTCCCCAAGTCTTATAGCACCGGTTTAGCCTGAGATCGCCCCCGACATAGGCGGCCGGCTCCCGGGGTCCGGCGGAACTTTTTGCGTTTTGATGACTCTTCTATTCTGGACCTTGTCCCACAATCCGTTTGACCTGAAGACACGCTGTAGTGGGGCGCCCCTTTACCGTTTTAGTTGCCATTCCGCCCGCTTTTGCTACACTGTGCCTCTTCCGCCATTCAGCTGTTTACCGCCCGCTCTTGCGACTACAGCGTCTCGCTCACCATGTAGTTGAGTTGCTCCCGCTCTTGCGATGCAACGATAAGCGACTGCCACAGGACTCTCAAAATGGCGGCCGGCTCTTCAGATTTGGGCGTGGTCCACAAAAATGGCCCTGGGACACCTTGGAACTCGGACGCTTCCCTGATAGGGCTTGGGTCCCATTCTCGAAAGCGTCCCCTCAGCCGTGAAGATTCTACAAAAGTCTTGGGGGCCCCCGACTCCCGCAGGCTTCTGGTGGGGAGCGGCTGCCATGTTTGCTCGTGGAATGGCCACGACGGACCTACGAGATGGTAGTGCTCTCATGCTGACGCCAGCTTTAGTCTGAAACATCCAGAAACACTGTAGACTACCAATTCGATCAGTTCCGGTAGCGCCCCAACATGACCCGGTAGAGAAGAACTTGCCCTCCCCTCTTTGACTGATGGTTCTTGTTGCCTGTCCCCTCTGTTGTCATTTTACAGAACTTTTTGGACTGCTGAAAGGGGTTGTGTTCCGAACGCTGGTTGGTGGAGACATTTTGACTATATTCTTGACCTACGTTGTCGCGTAATGCGTTATATGACACGCCGCGTTAGCGCACCCGGAAGTGATCCGGGGCGCGGCGCGCAGCGCGTAACGTAAGCATAACAGGTCATGTGACTTGTTAATAAAACTTTTTATTGGTTCATTTTACTTTTGTTATTTTAATAATGAAAAGCTTGGTCATATGACCTAAAAAATACGCTTTTTATTGATTTCGAACTTTTTTTTTTTAAACATATATGTTATAATATTCCAGGCTAATGTACTTTCCCGGAAAATTTACAACTGTCCTGCAAGTAAAATATATTCCTTTTTCGAGAAAAAGGGCGTTTCTTCGTTCCATGACGGAGCCGTTGAGTAAAAGAGACTCGGCCTGCTGTCTTAGTCGCCGATACGCCTGATTATCAGATTCTTATCTATCACTTTATGTTGCAGGAGTGGAAAACACAACTGCCCTTGACCATTTATCTTTACTGCGTTCCTACATATTATTCCTTTTATCCGTCATGTAATTGGACTGCTTTATTTCACTTGCCTTTTACTGATTCGAAAACAGTGACTAAAAGTAAAAACTTTACCAATGTAAATACTACTACCATGTTTTGTTTTAAAAACCTTTATTGTGAAAATGTCAGTATACAAATACGGGCCTATAACCACGTGGGCCGGCCACGGAGCAAACTGAAATCGTATATGATGAGGAGACATTTACATTATAGAGGAACGTAACGAGCGGGCCATTAGGTTGCAAGAACTAAGGTGTCTAACAGTTGCGGAATCGGTGGACGTACATTTTGTAATTAAATTACGACAGGGCCACTTACAAAAAAATTATCTAGATATACATTTGCGGGCAAGTACCATGCGTGACGTTAATTCGAACTTTCAATACTACAGTAATCAATAACACATCAGAACTTAATATCAATAGGGATGTCAAAATATTCAATCAATTCTCGTCCCCGCCCGCCATGAGCATCAAAACTGCATTCATATCTCGTGATATCAAGGTTGTTCAACCAGTACACAACAAGGAGTTACGAGTCCCATTTATACCGGCGCCATTTTGGGCGAGGACGGGCAGGTCCAAGATATAGTCAAAATATCTCCACCAACCATCGGCCAGACCAGAACAATGCTACAAGATGGTGTCTTCCATTCAGAAAATATTGTTGGCAGCATTTTGAAAGGAAAGATAAACAGCCGTTCTCCTAGTGAGTCTCACATTGTTACATTTAGGAAGAATGTTGAAGAGTAGTATGTGGAAAATCTGAAGCCATTTTTCTACAAACTCTCAATCAGCCTTGGATGGAAAAAAAAATTCTGAAGAATGTACAAACTGAAAACCAATTTTTGTCTGTATAGCATCAACAGCAACGCTTGAGTCAGCTTTGTGTGAAGCCGCCATTTTGATTCAATCAATAACGTCCCCCTGCACACATTCAGGGACCTGGTCGTGTCTTCAGGTGAAACGGATTGTGGGACAAGAAGCAAAAAGGAAAAGGAAAAAAGTTCCGCCGGACCTCGGGAGCCGGCCGCCTATGTCATGTGCGATCTTTGGCCACACCAGGGCAATAGTGAAGCTGCAGCAGGTGCAAATAAGCTTCTGACAGTCTTACAAGCACTGCTCAGAACTCTCAACTATGGCACTCAACATCCAGGACTTGCCATTCGGACCTTGGCGCCTTGTGCTGGTTCCGACCTATTCACATATCGGTCCACTACTGACATCACCTCATAAGCCAACGGGGCACCCCACACCGACTTTCGGCGCAGCATTGTAGGATGGCCACACCAGTGCGGCAACTTGCTGGACACCACCTCGGTGCCATCCGGATCTCGGCGCGTTCGAGTCACTGTACCGCAAGAGTGACCGGAACTCAGCTGGACACGCCGTCTTTCGGCGCAGCATTGTAGGATGGCCACACCAGTGTGGCAATTTGCTAGACACCACCTCGGTGCCATCCGGATCTCTGCGCGTTCGAGTCACTGTACCGCAAAAGTGACCGCAACTCAGCTGGACACGCCGTCTTTCGGAGCAGCATTGTAGGATGGCCACACCAGTGCGGCAACTTGCTGGACACCACCTCGGTGCCATCCGGATCTCGGCGCGTTGTGCTGCCTTCGGCCTACTGTAGCCGCAAGTGCGGACGCAACTCAATTGGACGGCGAGTGAAACGCTAAGGGGTGCTCCACTGCAGCCGAGGAGCCTCCATCTTGGGGGAGACGCACAGCCCCCACTGACTGACGCGACCTCACAGGCCAATGGGGCGCCCCACGCCGACTTTCGGCGCAGCATTGTAGGATAGCCACACCAGTGCAGCAACTTGCTGGACACTAACTCGGTGGCATCCGGATCTCGGCGCGTTGTGCTGCCTTCGGCCTATTCGCACATCGGTCCGCTACTGACGCCGCCTCACGTGCCAACGGATTTTCTACGCTTTTTGTAGCCCTATGCCGCATAACAGGTCATGTGACTTGTTTATAAAACTTTTCATTGGTTCATTTTACTTTTGGTTTCCTAAAGATGGAAGGCTTGGTCATATGACCTAAAAATAACACTTTTCATTGGTTTAGAACATTTTTTTTTCCCAAACGATGAAAGCCCACCTTGTTTCTGGATGATTCAGACTGAAGCTGGCGTCAGCATGAGAGCACCACCATCTCGTGGCTCCGTCGTGGTCATTTCGTGAGCAATCATGGCAGCCGCTCCCCACTGGAAGCCTGCAGGAGTCGAGGGCCCCCTAGACTTTTGTAGAATCTTCACGGCTGAGGGGACGCTTTCGAGAATGGAGCCCAAGCCCTAGCAGGCAAGCGTCCGAGTTCCAAGGTGTCCCAGGGCCATTTTAGTGGACCAGGCCCAAAACCGAAGAGCCGTCCGCCATTTTAAGAGTCCTGTGGCAGCCGCCTATCGCTGCACTGCAAGAATGGGCGGAAGTCAACTACATGGTGAGCGAGACGCTGTAGCCGCAAGAGCGGGCGCAACTCAGCTGGATGGCCGCCACCTGGGGAGGCCCATTCACGCCGCCTCCCCCACGCCCCCCCCGGGCCGCCCCACGCCAATTTTCGGAGCAGCATTGTAGGATACCAAAACCAGTGCGGCAAGTTACTGGACATCACCTGGGTGCCATCCACATCTCAGCGCGTTCGCTGCCTTGGGACAATTCGCACAACAGACCGCTACTGACGAGGCCTCCCCGCGCACCACCCGGGACGCCCCACGCTGTTTTTCTGAGCTGCATTGTAGGAAACCAAAAACCAGTGCGGCACCCAGGTGACATCACCTGGGTGCCGTCCAGAACTCAGCACGTTGTGCTGCCTTGGGACTATTCGCACAAAAGACAGCTTCTGACCATTGTTGCTTTTTTTTTGTCAAAAAATGTTTAAATGTATTTACAGTTTTTGTTCCGTTCGTTATATTTAAAAGTTAATAAAGTTTTGTAATCCTACTTTGTTGGAGTGCTATATATTTTTAAAAAATCGGGTGAATGGGGCCTTGAATCGGGTTATTGTCATGTGTGGGCTTTGCAAGTGTACTGCTACAGGATCGGACATTTCAAACTCAAATGCACGTTCTTTTTCTTACCTTTCCGAAGCATGGAGCGCAATAGCAGGCAGAGAAAGGGTGATGCAAGTGTTGAACACTGCCTGGCCTGGCAAGTTGCTGGCAGTGCCCCCCCCCCCGCCCGCTCCTGAAAGAGGACACACACACACCGCCGCCCCGAGTACTTAACAGATCTTTAAAAGACCATGCGCTTGTTCATGAGGCTTAAATGGTTTATCACCCCTTCTAGAACCCCTGCATCGACCCTCTGACGTTTCCTGGAAGAATTACCACGTAACACAATACCAAGCCTTGTCAGCTGAAACCCCCGAGGAATCGTGGGGCATATTATCAAGGGGGTTTATCTCCGCTTTTTTGGCTTTAAAAGCCAAGAAAGCGGAGATAAAATTATCTCCCTATTACCAAGCTGTCGCTAACACCAGTTAGTGACAGCTAAAAGGAGATAGCGACCATCTTGGGCCCCGCTTTGCATGTCAGTGATATTTATCACTAATGACATGCAAAGTGGGCGTGCCAAGATGTTAGCGACTGTAAACAGTCCCTAACATCGCTATCTCCTATTGCCAACTTTTGGAGATATTCGCGCTAAGCGCGAATATCTCCAAAAGCTAACACCTGCCCTGAGCAGTTCTTAGCCATGTTATCCAATGGGAGGTGGATAACATGGCTAAGAGCATTTGCTCGATAATGCATGAATATCGCGGACTTTTCAGCGATATTCATGCATTGCGGCCGTTTTTTATCGCATTTGCGATAAACCTTGCTAATAGCAAGGTTTATCTGCGATAAAAATCGCCGATGTGCGGCGATAATTTTTGTCTCTAAACAAGTTAGAGACAAAAATTATCGCTAGTTGTTGGTAATATGCCCCCGGGTTTTTGCTTGCAGAAATCGGGAGGCGGGAGACTAGCACTGAAATCAGTAGTCTCACGCCTGAATCGGGAGGGTTGGCATGTCCGGATTCTCTACAGCTGGGGCCATAAACTACATCCGCAGGGCTAGGTGATAGCCTGGGACCGGCCTGGCATCTAAAATGGCTGCTGTGCACGACAAAATTGTGGCATTGGAAAAAAGGCAAGATGGCGCAGACAATGTTTATCAATAAGGATTCATTTATAACAAAATATTTTATCGCACTGACAAATTGGCGGTCAACACTTCCTAATTTCCATCGAATCGAACGTTAACAGACGTCATGCAGCAAAAAAAAAAAAAGCTCACGCACAGCCGCTGGAAGACATGTATCAACATATATGAGCCTCCTCAGCCACCCTCAGAAAACATAAGGGATCAGGATACGTCTCCCGCACCCCCTTATACCTAGTAATTTAATTAAAGCAAAACACAAAATGGCGAATTCCCGTTTCGCTACCAGTTTGCGGCCCGGGAAGCGCTTCTACCGTGAAAAATCATTTTTTTTCCCCACGGGACCCTTTAATAACCCCAACATCATTCCTAGTGGGTCAAGAGGGGAATACCTTGCCCCCTTTCATTAAATTCCCCCTTCGTTTTTCACCTCTTCTTCTCTCTCGATCCTACCGAGAGACAAGATGGCGCACGCACAGCCGCTGGAAGACATATATCAACATATATGAGCCTCCTCAGCCACCCTCAGAAAACATAAGGGATTAGGATACGTCTCCCACACCCCCTTATACCTAGTAATTTAATTAAAACGAAGCACAAAATGGCGAATTCCTGTTTTGCTACCAGTTTGCGGCCCAGTTCGCGGCCCGGGAAGCGCTTCTACCGTGAAAAATAATTTTTTTTTTATTTTCCCCACGGGACCCTTTAATAACCCGAACAACATTCCTAGGGGATCAAGAGGGGCATACCTTGCCCCCTTTCATTAAATTCCCCCTTCGTTTTTCACCTCTTCTTCTCTCTCGATCCTACCGAGAGATAAGATGGCGGCCGCTCCGGACTGTTTAGAATGTTGACAGACACCGGGGAGCCAATCAGCATCGCATCGCCAAGTTCCGTTTCGCGAAAAGTAAGCGGACCGGAGCGCAGCCCGGAGCGCTGTTACAGATATATATCTTGTTTTGAACGTTAATTTCTCAAAATCCACTGGAGCACATATATTGAGACCTAGCAAAGGCACATCGGGCTAACAATCCCTACAATTTTGCCAAGTTTCGTGCAAATCCATTCAGCCGTTCGAGCTAAAAGTGAGGCCAAAGGCCCTATGGAAATTAACATGGGAAAAACGCGTTTTGGGACCCCCTTTTTTCTCGGCCCCCCCTTGACGAAACCCCCCCAAATTTTCAGGGGCTGCTCAGAAACAAAATGTGCCATTTTCCTGAAAATTTCAGCCGATTCCGTCCACAAACGCCAAAGTTATTAGACATAGAAGTTTCAAAAATCCCATAGGGAAAAAATCCTAACTATATATACCTACTGGCGGCACGCCAGTAGGTAATATATATATATATATATATATATATATATATATATATATATATATATATATATATATATATATATATATATATATATATATATGTATGTATGTATGTATGTATGTATGTATGTATGTATACATACATACATACAGACAGACAGACAGACAGACAGACAGACAGACAGACAGATAGATAGATAGATAGATAGATAGATAGATAGATAGATAGATAGATAGATAGATAGATAGATAGATAGATAGATAGATAGATAGATAGATAGATAGATAGATAGATAGATAGATAGATAGATAGATAACAGGCCATTAGGTCAGCTCTGCTCTGCCTTTGCTCTGTCTGAGTGTCATTAACACATGACAGAGAACAATGTGGGGTAATGGTTCAGTTATTGGCTCTTTTGCTGGGTGAGTGATAGCATTTTCTGATAATGTGTGTAAGCCACACCTATTGGTATTGCCAATGCTTGTTACAGATTATTCCTATCATTGTTGAATGTTTTTAGGATACATTTTCAACAAAGTGCCTATTTTTAAACTATTTTGGAACAATAACAAATGTAACACATAATTTCTAACCTTCTAGAAACCCTATAATTTCATTTTACAATAAAGATAAAACATATAAACAATGAAAATCAATTATTAAATAGTAGAACTATATTTATGTAAGTTTGATTATCACATTTGCTGGAAAATAACATCATGAAAAAGAATGCGCATCTGATTTGATCTCACACATTCACTTTTCATGAATGAATTAGTAGGCACATGCGATTCTCAAAAAGGTAATTCAAATAATGGGAATTCAGACTCTAAAAGAGGAAGACAAAACATGATATTTAGGACAGCCCTCTGAGGGTCGCAGTGCAATGTTTCACCAGATGCCACGAAGAGACTTGAGGATGCGGCAAAGTGTTTTAAACTGTATTCTTTGTTTAAAGGGCAGGCGGTAGAGGTCTAGTGTACGCAAACCTTGGACACCCTGTGGCAAACGAGCTGCTGAATGTTGGATTGCCTCAGGTTTGTTGATCAGTGTATGTGGCAGCTTTAGAGTAATCCAACCATGAGACGACCAGACACTCACAACTGAAGTCAGGCCCTCCAAATTGAGTCACAGCAATCATTTTCCAAAGAATTCTGAGCTTATCATAGCAGGCGGATACTGTTGACAGTACTTGCCACGGCAGGACTGGGAACTCAAACCAGCCCTGGCAATTCAGCTCGACCGGCGAAGGAGTGGGGGGTTGGCTAGTGGAATACTGGTGTCAAGCACTGCTGTGGCTTTTGTTACAGGGGCCGATATTGCAACACGGCTACAAACCTCTCCCCCAGTAACAAAACCGACCCCCACAGGTTAAAAACCTGCCCCCACCCTTCTGGCCTATCAGGGTTACGCCTTGTACCCTCTACAGTCAATCCAGCCCTGGTAACTGCTTAGACAAGCTGAGAGCCAGCCCTCACCCTGCAAGCTTTTCACTGATGTTCCTGGTTTAAGGGGAGATCCCAGCTTTAGAGGCCTTTAAACACCAGTACTTCTGTCTTTTTCTCTTTTAAGCTTAAACTTTGCTGGTACTCATACACCACACAGGATCTCTGAGAGGCAAATATAGGGGCATATCAGCAAGGGCTTAATCTCTGTTTTTTTTGCTTTAAATGCCAAAAAAGCGGAGAAAAAACTATCGCCCTATCAACAGCAGGGTGCTAACATGCATAATCGCATGTTAGCACCCTTTTCATTATTCCTTCCTTTGCATCTCTAATGAGATGCAAAGTGGGCATTCCTTCCGAAAATAACTGGAGAAAAGTCGCTAACACATAGATACTGAGAAAGTAGAGTTTCCTGATATCATAATTGGGCATTTTTTCTGCCACTTGAAAGTAGATCTTTTTGTGAAGCCCACTGCAAGGAATACGCTGTTGCATTTCAATAGTTATCACCCCCGCAACCGAAAGCAAAGTATTCCTTTTTCACAATTTCTAAGAGTGCATAGAAACTGCACTAACTTGACAGATTTTTATAAACAAGCCATTACAATGAGGAAGACATTTTTAGACTGAGGATACCCTCACCGGTTGGTGAGGGATTCCTACAAACGTGCTAGGTTTTACGACCGGGACCATTTACTGACCCCTAAAGTGAACAATAGTAACATTCCACTGGAATGTGTCACCAGACACTCCACGATGGATACCAAAGTTAAACAGATCATCAATAGTAATTGGCACATTCTTAATAGCAATCCAGACAATTGTAAATTGACTAAACCTTTATTCGCCCATTGGCGAAACAGAAATATCAAAGATTTCATTGTTCGGTCACGGTTTACTAACAAGATGAATAGACCTGTGTTCATCCAAAAATCCATTAATGGGCAATTTGTCTATTAAAGGTACTACGAAATGCACCTCATGCAAATCTTGTGAGTTCATCAATGAAGGTGAAACTCTGGTCCACAATGGGGTATCTATTGAAGCTACTGAGATGTGGAACTGTAAAACAAACAATACTGTGTATTTCATTCGCTGTCCCTGCAACCTTGGCTATGTAGGTGAGACTTCGAGAGCAATCCAAACCTGCATTACTGAACACCGCTCTGCAGTCAGAACAGCCAAAATGACAGTGCCCTTAGTTAAATATTTCATTGATATGAACCATAAACCAGAAGATATCCATTAGAGAATCTTGGAAAGAATCAGGACTCCCGATAATAAAGAGGGTCTCAAAATACGTAACAAAACTAAAAGTTTTGGGGATTTTGATTCTAAACACTTTCAGGAATGGCCTGAATAGTGAAATACCCCGGGAGAATGCCATAACCTGAATGGGCATCGCATCTTAAAACAGGATGTTTGGTATACTGAACCTAATAGAAGTTATTTAGGCCTTTGGGTTTTTAACTAATACAAAAATTTATAGAGATATTAGTCGAATCAGATATGTTGTCATCTTCAGAACATCGTCCAATATTAGACATTACCTTTGAATCTAATTCTCATTTAGTTTTGTTGACTTTACAATTCGGACAAGGTTTTGGTTATTATCTTCTTATTTCCCCACTTATTATGTATCACTCATTATTATATAATATACATCTGGCTAGTAGGTTTTTAATATGTTATAAGGTTATTATCGTAATTGACATCCATAAAACCAAGAAGTTTGATATGTCTTCGAAATCTTTTTGGACAGAACAATAACGTTTCTACGTTTTTCAATATAGTCTGTTTTCTCTGACCATCATCACTTTAGTCTGTTTTCTCTGACCATCATCACTTCGGTCCCATGACACTTTTTAGATTCACATTTATCATGTGACCCGCCATAGAGTATATAATGTGTAGAATGGCACCAACACATTTGATACTCTTTTCAGAAGGCATCACCGGCAGCAATCCTTAGCCTGGTCCTTCCTGGAGCCTCCTTTTATCAGGTACATACTAGTTTGTAGTTATAGGGACCTTGCTTTACTCTGAAGCTGTAGTTTTACTTGCTCATAGATATATTTTGTTACATTCCTTTATGGATAAGTCCTTTACTGTGTATCCCTTTTGAGCTAAATATTTGGAACACTATCGCATATCTAGCGCTTGTTCCTGTATCTCATTTGAATCTCTTCCATCGCAAGGTAACTACGAGGTTCACTGCTACTCCAATTATTAATGTATATGTCCTTTTTTCTCTTATTAGGTCTCCGTTTTGACAATAGATTGTATATTGTTTTTTCAGAGGCTTTCCAGAATATCAAATTACTGATTTTAACATTTAGCGGGACCAGGTCTCTTTTCAAATATACCTACAAGAGGCTTGTTTGATAACCAGGTTTTGGTCTTAAAAATTCTCTTTAGATCGTAAGATTATAGAAACTCACAGTTATATCCATGTTAGGGATATTTTTTTCTCTTTTTAATCAATTTACTTTAAAAAACAGTTGTTTTATATTCTTTTTTGTAGACATTTGACCTTTTCGTGAAACCGTTGATTTTAAAATTAATAAGACATTGTTGCACATTCGGTGCACCGAATTTTTATCAGGTGATTCCTTTTCATCGTTGTGGTTTATCCGTTTTCAAAGAACATGTATTATACCACTGAATCAACACCAATTGGGATAGATTCATGTTAGATAATTTGATTTTTATAACCAGTCGTAGTTTTTCGGTCCGCTAATATCAGGATGATTGCTCACGCTGTTGCCGAACAGTCTCTTTATGATCTTATTGAATTATTAACATTGATTTATTGATTTCAATTGCATGTTTCACAAGTCAAAATCTTCATAAATTCCTTTTTTTAAATGGAACTATACAGATAGCTTATACAAACAGCAGCTACTATGTACATTAATGATAACTAGACCCCATTATACAGGTCCATAATAATGGTGATACATACATTTTTATCAACCATTTATTAGAATCAAGAACATCCACCAGCTATGGAGTTGCAGGTTTTAATCACTTGGAATTAATCACATTGAAACAGGATCCGTGAGTGATTGGCACTTATCTTCTATCTTATTGTTTCTTGACTATATAATGCTACAGGCCTTTACTATCTAATAGGCCTCTTTCATTAAGGTTCATTTTTGAGCACTCAGATCTAGCACTATAGATAAATATAAAATTGTAATGTGTGATACATAGGAAGACCGTCAGATTATGTACATAGATTTTTGTTACTGATACACATTGTGTTTTTTAGGATGTATGTAAAAAGATATACAAATTGTTTAAATAGATGTTTTTCTTGAGAAAACATGTCAAGATATGGATAACCATTTGTGAAATCTGAGTATGTTCTCTTTTTTTCTTTTTTCTTTTTAGATAATTGTGTGGCTTTCCTGAAGAAGGCGTTGTATACGCCGAAACGTGCGTCGAGTTAATAAAGATATTGCCACTTTTTAACATTTTATTTATGCATATTGATTAAATGTGCTGTGTTACATATTGTGTTTCATTTTTAAATGTTTTGTATAAATTTCATTTGTTTAGATAAAATGAGAAGAAATTATTAAAATAGTAACAACTTTGAATATATTTTTTCTGTCTTCCTTGGTCTTAATGAAATAGATACTGTGTATATTGTTGGCTATTTTGCCTATGGGTTTTTGTCACTGCCATTTAAGTCCCTGTCCTAGAAATTGAACTATCCATTGTTCAGGGGGTCCTTGTTTTTTCTCATTCGAATTGTTGCTAACTGACATTTCTCCAATTATCAATCGGCATGTTAGCAAGCATAGCGATAAGAAATGTAGCGCTAACCGCAGTTATCACTACTTTCCTTTTGTCTGCTTTTAGTTTGACTTAGCCATGATATCCAATGGAAAGTGGATAAAATGGCTAAGTATGCCGTGCCCTATCAACAACGTAGTGCCAAACGTTGTGCGATTATCACTAGAATCCCAGCAATAATTGCACATTTGGCAGCTAACTCAGGTATTTTTGTATCGCTCTGGGGATAAGCGTCGCTGATAGCATGCTATCTCCACGATAAAAACCAGCGATAGCCGGCGATAATTATCCTAGCGCTAAGTGCGCTTAGCGATAATTATCGCCGGTTGTTGATGATAGGCCCCCAAGTGAGCATAAGTGCTTGAGAACGGTTGGACAATAGTGCAGTGATGTACGTTCAACACCAGCAGTCTTCATACAGTCCAGAAGGATCAGGTGATCAACTATATCGAAAGCACCTGAGAGGTCCAGTAAGAATCTCACTGACCCCATCCTACTCTGTGACGAGGGAAGGCAGCAGTCCCAGTGCTCCTGAACCCACCAAGACAGATCTGCAGGTAAGTGCAATTGTATTATTTATTAATGTTTGGTCCATGCGTGCATCCTTGTATATTTGGTGGTGGGTGTTGTGAATTGATGTGTGTGCACACGTGTGTAAATGTATGAATATGAGTGAGTGTGTATGTGTGCATGTGTGTCCCATGCACCCCCCCTCCCTTCTAAAATGAATGCTGCCACTGCAAACCACTAATATACATTATATGTAATATTTTACACCATCAAACTAATACGTAAACCATGAGCCGCATATAAAGAATAAGTAATGAAAACATGCATTTAGATAGGAGTGAACAAATAAATGCAATGGGAAGTGCTCAAGTGGGAAAATGTGGAAATATATGAATGCAAAATATAACATTTCCTTCCAGGACAGGTACAGCATGACAGTAGCAAAGGAAGCTTCTCTCTCTCTCTCGCATAGCAAGTGCAAGCTTCCATTTCCTGTAGTGCAGATCCAGCAAAGCAGACCATTTCATGCCTTTCTCGCTCACATGTTCAGATAAGGCAAGAGTGACTTGTGGGACACAAAGTGATCTCTGGAGCGGGTGTTTGAGTCTCTGAGAGGCATGTTTAGGTGGATGACTGAGTGAATATGTGAGTTCTGATACGGATCTCACTGAGGTGACATTCGACATCAGCATCCTGAAAGCCCTGCTGCTGGCATTCGGAAACTTGCAGCTTTGGCTGATTCTTGTGTTTGCTGCACATTGCGAAAAAGGGTGTTGCCGAGAAGGTTTACTGATACTTGGAGCAGCCCAGCCACAGCGTAGGTAACTATGGACCTCATGCAGCACTTCCACTGTCACAAAAGTAAAATTACAGCCTTTGCATCTGCAAAATGGCACTTTTAAATGTACAAAACCCAAACTGCCATTTGGCAACACATTACCAATTCGCAAATTGGGTTAATGAGTAAATACTGAATCAGTATTTAGAAGGGACGTGTTCCTTCCAAATACCAATGAGTTAATTATTGATATTTTGTGACTGAAATCTAATTTAACAACAAATCAAAGAACGTGGCAACCATTTGCAAATGGGAAGGGGTTCCAAAAGGAGAGAACAACCACATGCCTGGGATCACTGCCTACACCTAAAAAATGGTTATTTTTGTTGTTTTTTTAATGCATCCCATTTTCGTTTTAGTAAGATGGGTTTCATTTTTTAAAAAAAGTGCTTAATTTAAAAGCAATGTGCACAGACATGGCGGTCTGCCGACTCCAGTCGCCCGCCATGTCTGTGACTCTAGGTAATCGCAGCGGGTTTCAATTTGTGGCCTAACTCATGCATATTAATGAGGAAGTTTGAATTGTGAGTCTTACTTTTTGTTTTTTTTGAAGCATTGTATTGATAGCAAGGCGAGTTGACGAAATAGAAGTCGGTGCGTAAATTCCGATCATTGCCACTCAACCCTTGTAGCACTTTTCAATAAAAATGCAAATTATTATTTTTCAGAGTGTATGATTTCTCATAAGCGATGTTGACCCATGAGGCTCTATCCTCACAGCAGGCACACCGGTGCAAGCCTGTTTGAAAGAGCGTTGCATGTGAGCACCATCCGGGCGTGTGTAGACCTGGGCTCGGCCGGGCGCCACTGCGCAGATTCGAGAACCCCGTCTTTACACGGTCGAATAATGCGATGATTTTGTCCACTGCAGCTCCTGCGAGTTTGCCAAGGCTGCAGGCGACGAGCTCCAGGAAAGGTGTTTGACAAAGAGCTCCGAGTATCAGCCCTAGCACTCCCCCCAGGACAGCTGCTGCCGCCTTCAGAGGCATTGGTCCTGAAATACCCAGACCCACTCTCACTCCTTTGAGTGCAGCTTTGAAGACCCCTAAGAGAGGCCACTCACTGCGAGGGGCCACTTCAAGGGCAAACTCAATAATAGAGCTGCTTACAGAAGTCTCAAGTCTTCTGGAGGCCGGTGTCTGTCCCATGTTTGGTTCCATTAGCCACTCGTGCCACCTGCGCACCCAGTCCCACTGCTTCATCACCTCCTGGAGGTCAGCTTCCTGCTGTTCCATTTCTTCCCCGTAACACTTCCCACCGCCCCCTCGGGTCCTGCCCACCATCGTATCCAGGAGGCCAGCCATCGGCTTTTCCATTCCTTTAACTATGGATAACAAACGCGGGATTTCTTCTGGGCGACACATCAGAAGAGACACCATTTCTTCAGCCGTGAATTTGCTCCTCGATCGGCCTCCGCAGCTTCCTCCCCAAGGAGGTGTATTTCAGCCGCTTTCGCTTCTCCTTCGGCAAAGCACCCAAGGGGATCACGACCACCACCACCTGTGTGTCCCCAGCTCCCAGCTGCCCTCTTGCACCGCTGGAGCAGATAACCACACGGGCTCTTTCACAGACACTCTCCCACTTGCTTCTTTCTGCTGCGTTTATTACAGTTTGTAAACCCTGGAAAACACAAACAGTTCAAGTTATCAAAATGTGACAATGGCTAGGTAACGTCAGCAAAAGTATAAAAAATATATAAAAACTTGCAACATGCAAAGCTCTCAACAGGGTTGTGAATGTCTTTGTTTTATGCAACAAGTCAAGTGGGAATGTGCAGCAGCAGCGCCCCTAGAGGCCGTGTAAGTGGTACACCGCAATAGTGAAGATTGTATGAGGATTTTTCCTAAGGAAAGGAGGAGAGACCTAATGCGTTTTACATGTTCTGGTCGACGTTTGTACTGAAAATGTGGAGTTTTTGAGAGAAGTAACGGACCTATGGCAAACGCCTCTGTGTCCTAGCTTCGCGAACAGTGGGCGCTAAATCAGTCCAAACTTTGCCAGTCGCACCGCCAACTTGAAAACTGGATTTATCTTAGTGCGGGGGACATAGACTCATGTGTGTGGCACAGATGGCCAGGCTGAGCTGGGGTGCTTTGGTTCCACAGCAGTCAGAGCCAGGAATGGTGCCCCGTAGAGCCGCTGCCCCGTGCTTTGCAAGCGGTACCAGACCTCCAGAGCGAGTACTCTTCCGATGCCAACCCTACCTTCCAGGCTTGCTGCTGCCCTTTAGGCATAAGCAGTGTGGTCCTACCACTTTCATACTGTGGTCACTCCCAAACAGACCTGTACGCAGGGGCAGTTCATCTTAAGGAGCATTAGGGGTGTTGACCCACCCCCCCAATGTGAGCCATCACACACTGCATGTATTAAATATATGGCCCATGATGAGTTTAGTACCTTTGGGGCAGGCAGCAGTAATGTGCACTCAATATCGAAGGGGGAGGAGGCCTGACCATGTCACAGTGCACCATGTGTAACAAACAACAATGTCTCTAAGGGTGTAAGTTAATAGTAAAATTATTGGCAGAAGAATTAATTGCTAGTAGCACAAGGAAAAAGTAGGGGGACAAAAAATCAATGTGTTGTTTTGATAGCTACATGATTTCGTTATATAGATAACTTTAAGTATGAACATAGCAATCGGTGTCCAATCCGTAGAAGTGCAGGGGCACGTATTTGGTCAGGCTGTGTCAGGACATATCCATAGGTCTAAATGAATCATAAAAGGCTATGGTGGAGGTCTCTGGAAGGGAGTCCAGAGAAGGTCCGAAGGGTACTGCAAGGATGATCAGTAAGAAGGAGCTGCGAATTGCAGTCGTTCAATTCTGGCACGACGAGTCGGAGTGACAGGGGAATTTATCTGGGTTGTGTCTTGAGCCAGCGTCAGTCTGGCAGACTAATGCTGGCCAGAGACACAAAAGCAACTTCTTACTGTTTATCCTTGCAGTACCCTTCGGACCTTCTCTGGACTCCCTTCCAGAGACCTCCACTGTAGCCTTCTATGATTCATTTAGACCTTCCTGACACAGCCTGCAGGTCTAAGGATTTGGACACCCAGTCTTGGTCTAGGTCACTTTTAAAAAAAATATTTGTAACCGGGTCCTGATGATGGCCTAAACATTCCTACAGGCCGAAACGCCGTTGACTCTTACATCAAAATTTACTGCACTATTCCTTCGAAGATACCCATCTTGAATTATCATATATATATTAAAATGTATTGTTTGAGTATTTCTACAATGTAAATTCTGTCACCAACTGTTACTGTTGCGCCCCTTCGTCTCACTGTACATACTTCCTCACATGTCACTTGCGTCATTCACTATTACGAGCACTTGTGCACAGTATCCCACAGGTTACATGCCATTTAATGTAATGCAGTGTTTTTTTCATGTATGTATAAATGTATAAAGTTATCTACGTAACAAATATATGTAGTTATCTTAACAATAAATGTAAGTTGTCACATTGAATTTTTTTCTCCCTGTTTTTTCTTTGTGCTCCTAGCAATTAATTGTGCTACCAACAATTTGACCATTAACTTACACCCTTAGAGGCATTTGTTTTGTTACACATCTTGGCCCTGGTCTCTATAGAGTTTATGGGCTACCTCCTGTGGTCTGACAATACAGTGCACCATGTGACACCAGCCACCCTGAAGGTTGCCTGCTGCCATGAAGTGCGCATGCCTGATTAACCGTTACCTTCAATGCAGCCAACATGTTACGCATACATCTGACCTCTAAATATTGCCATGGAGACAGAGACAGGCCCTCGGAGGGAGAGCTGGGTTGGCCCTCCGAGCCAATCTCGATGCTACTTTCAAGCTGTGTGTTGAAATTTAGAGCATGAAAGCAACATTGTGATTGCCTAAATTTCTCACGTGTCATAGCTCTTTGCCGGCACCACACAGGAGGAGATACTTATTGTGCTACTCACACCAGCTGCAACCCCGGCTGCACCACCCTCCCTACGCACTCCACATGGACTCGACCTCCCACAACAATGCAAGTTAAGCGGATAACTTTAAATTTTTTTATAGAGTTTATTATTCCCAACATTCTTGTTTCTATTGGCATGAATGGTATTTGAAACTTTAGTTGATGAGGGGGGAGGTAGGGAGAGAAAAATTATTTTAGTCAATGAAAAAACATAATGGGAAACGCATCTGTTTAAGTAGCAGGTTTGTACTGCGGTGGTCGGTTAAGTAGACAGTTAAGTTTAAGCCAGATTGAAAGCCAAGAGATTTAGAAGAGACAGTCTAAGACCTCCGATCTAAGATATTTTTTGTCTACCTAAGATAGAGAAAGGCTAGTATGGGAGGTGTGGTTTTGTGGCTCCGCAAGATCTTCAGATGGATCCCCACGGAAACCAGAAAGACCGTCACCCAGGCACTCGTCACCAGCCGACTTGACTACGGGAACACCCTCTATGCCGGAACCACAGCAAAACTTCAAAAAAGACTCCAACGTATCCAGAATGCATCCGCCCGACTCATCCTCGACATCCCCCGACACAGCCACATCACCGGACACCTGAGAGACCTGCACTGGCTCCCCGTCAGCAAGAGAATCACGTTCAGACTCCTCACCCACGCACACAAGGCTCTCTACGACCTGGGCCCCAAGTACCTCAACGACCGAATTACCTTCTACACGCCCACCCGCCAGCTACGATCGACCGGCCACGCACTCGCCACCATACCACACATCTGCAGAGCCACCGCCGGAGGAAGATCCTTCTCCTACATGGCAGCCAAGACGTGGAACTCCCTCCCCACCCACCTCCGGCGAACCCAAGACCATCTCTCCTTCAGGAAGCAGCTCAAGACCTGGCTGTTCGAGCAGTAACTTTCCCCTCCCCCAGTGCCTTGAGACCCTCCCGGGTGAGTAGTGCGCTATACAAATGACGTGATTGAGTGGCTGAATATCCGTCTTTGGAACCCAGCGACCAAAGTAATAATTCGGTGCCACCACTTGAACCACAGCCATGTGTGATTCTTGTTAAGTACATTTATCTCTCTGAGTACACAGAGCAGGGCGATCGGCATTTGCAAACACCCTCAAATTACAGTGGTCAAGCTTCAGGAAAAGTACGTTAATTTTTAGGCTTCCTGTTTCACCAATTTTTATGCCACACTATTTTCATATTTTACCGGCCTCCACTGCCTTTCCACCAGTGGCTCTCCTACTCCTGGGACAGACCCTCATGAAAATACCACTGCCTCTCTTCCACCCAAGCATGTATCACATATGTCACCTTTTCAAAACGTTATGTACGACACAATAACTTTGCCACACAGACTTTGCCACGTAGGCCATATTTTGGCACCGTACAATACAGGAGTTTTGGAACCTCGACATCCAGGTAGGTTAATATTATTTTTTTGTTTGTTTTTTAAATGACATATTCCACACATTTATGTGCACGTATTTCTATCTATCCATCTGTATAATCTACATATTCATAGAAAAAAACTACGGTTAAAGTAGCCTCATAGCTGGTAGAATGTTCAGTAACAATGTACCATGTTAACCCCTTCGTTAACATGGTACATGTTAACCCGCATCTTGAAAGCTCTCTTTTCTTCTTGCCCTGCCACCCCTCTTTCCCTTCTTAATGCTTCTCTTTCTACTGGTTTGGTTCCTTCTTCATTTAAAGCTGCTATCGTCTCCCCAATTCTAAAAAACCTGGCCTTGACTCCTCTCTCCCTTCTAATTTCAGACCTATTTCTCTCCTCCCCTATCTCGCTAAAATTCTTGAAAGCTATGTCACTTCCTGTCTTTCTTCTTATATCGAGCAGAACCATCTCCTTGCTTCCCACCAAACAGGTTTCCGCTCAGGTCACTCGACCAAATCAGTGGTGCTCGCCGTTCTCGACGAGCTGAAAGCTAAGGCTGACACCAACTCCCCTCAAGCTTTGGTCCTCCTCGATTTGTCCGCTGCGTTTGACACGGTCGACCACAACATCCTTCTTGACCGTGTCAGCGCAGCGGGCATTCGGGGCCCGCCCTTTCCTGGATCACGTCCTTTCTAACAGGACGTTCACAAACGGTCCACCTTCCCGGTTTTTCTGCTCCTCCCCTACTGGTGCCCTGTGGGGTTCCCCAAGGTTCCTCCCTTTCTCCCCTCCTCTTCAAAGCATTGCTACCCCTTAGAATAATCATGTTACCATGAAAATATTTACAGTTTTGAAAGAAAGTATTCTCAATGCTGCTTCATTAGGTAGGAGAAGAACTCAGAGGTTTTATTTCTGCCCCGTCCACAGCTCTAGGCCTCCACACTCCAATCCTTCCAGTGTCTCAGAACCTAGAACTCGAAACAATGTCATTCTTACAGTGAGGGACCACCCTTCTGAGGTTCTGTGAGAATCGTAATGACATTTTGGGCTTGTTCGAATATGGATGAGTTTGGTATCTGTGAACCGCAAATGACGAGTTTAGTGGGTTTACGCGTTTTCACTACACTACTTTGCACCGTTCGTCTTATTCGTGGGTTTCTCCATCTGAACCCATGGGTTCCATTTTAGATACGGCATCCATTTTGTTTCTTGCCCTCAAGTAGCCAGCTAACGGACACTGTCCGCTTCGTGACCCTGGGATTCCCAAGCTCTTCCGGAAGACACATGTTCCTTTAAGGGTGTCTTTATGACGAGGGGGATGACACTGCAAAGGCAGATGGCTCCGCTCGAGGCTCATCTTGCCGTGCCGGTCTATTGTTTCAGCCTTGCATGCATTAGGCACGAATCCTTTGATCCTGCAATCATGCTTCCGATATTGCCCCTATACTCTTTTTCAATCTGTTGTTTGTCTTTGTCTTCCTTGCACCTGTATCTGTCTCTTCTCTTGGTTCGTTTACAGCCAGAATGGAATGTGCCTAATGGTGGGATAACGTGTTTTTACAGTTGGGAACCGGCGATGTTACTGTAATTATGTTCCGGGCTTCTGAAACATGAAAGCAACCCTTTTGAAGTTTACTGTGGGAACTGAGTTGTAACCTTTTGTTCGGCATGTTGTGCAATGACGAAAATGTGTATAAAAGGAGCGATCCACTTTCGCAATTCGAAGCAGTCTCTCAGAACCTACACTATGTGTACTTCTTGCGATTTCTGTATCCCTGCAGTAAATAAACTCTGATTTTTGACGCCCAAGGAAGTGTCACGTGTCTCTGTGATTTGTACGCCGGAAAAGGTAACCCACGAAGGTTTTAGGTGTTGTTCCGACACTACCAGCGCGCCTACCAGCACTAGCGCGCCCGACGTCACCACGCAGTAGGTGCGTCAGAGCATGCCCGACGCCGAGTGCGGAAGAGAATCAGGCATAAAAACCTCACCCGTGCACCGTGTCGGTTCCTCCCTACGATAGAGCTTAGAGGGACGACCGGTGCACCGACGGAGAGGTGAGTCATTGTATGGGTGATGCGTGGACCGGCTATTATTGGCTTTTGGGTCTAAAGACCATTACGACCATTTTACGCTAAATAATTAACTCGACCAGGTGACGTTCCTGGGAATCTGTGGGTGTGTGACACGGGTGTGGCGCATGCAGAGGCAGGTTTGACTAAGGATTGTATATAGATGTAGATACATCTTTTATTTGTTGTTTCTTTATAGTGCGGTGCATCCACTACCTGAGCTCGTGCCAGGTGAGGTGGGGCTGTTCCTTCCCATCACGTGGGTGAGTGAATTTATACTTGTAAACTCACTTAATTAGTGATTTATGACCGATTCTGACGGTCTAAATGTTGGTCATTATTTGCTTATGACTAGCACATTCTACATAACTTTGTAATCTAGTGCATGTTATGTTGTTTAATTGAATTCCTGACACTGTACCTTTATATATACTATTTTCCTCCTAATTTTTAGGATGAGAAGATGATCACACATACACTCTCAGGTGATATGGTTTACGTTATTTAATTCAGCAGTAGCACTAATGGTCCTGAGGAAGCAGCAGGGGATCTCTAGACCTCAATTGTCTGCAGAAACTTGTCGACCTTATATCTTTTTAGTGGACATTTGTTATACCACTAATTTGCACTGTTTTTATTGATTTAGGAGTGTGAGGGTGTTTATTAAAATTGTTTCCCCGATCACGACCTAATTTTAGAGCCTTCTCTCTTTCTTTTCACAAACTCACTTTTTTCTAAGCACTGCTATTCAGTTCACCACTAGACACGCTATTCTTTTCACATCAGCATCAACACTGGGTTTTTCCTGTGCATGGTGTATTTACCTGCCAGCACAGGTTTTTTTACCCCTGATTGTGATTTATATATACATAAGAGATCCCAGATGATGAAGGGCGGTCTCGATGGTGGACTGATGGGAACTCGTTCTAGTTAAAACTACTCCCTCTTTCTTGTATATTTAGGTACATTGTTCATGTTGGACTCTCTGTTAATTTTAGGTTGGTGTCGATACAAGACCTCCAACATTCTATTTCAGAGGTATGGTGTTGACTAAACCCTTAGAGAGAATTCTTGAAGCAAACCTTGGCAAAACCAACTTAACTAAAACTGCTACTTACTTACTCCCTCCCAAGTATTAGGCTTAGGTGAGGTACACTGGGGTAGGCGTAGTTAGAAGCACCAGTTGAGTACGTTAGCTGAATGTATATATGAATGTATATATTTTATTCATTTTAACCATTGTATGGCTAAGAAACCATATCAATGCTTTTACAGTATTATTTCACAATCCTCATTTTACTGTACGCACTTTTTATAATAACTAGTCTTGAAATTGTGGCAACTCATTTCTCTTGCATGAGAAGAAAGACTGTTCAATAAATAATACCTTTTTATTGAAAACGCCAGTCTCTCTATTCTCTGCATCTTGGTGAAAGTAATCTGCACAACTGACTGAGTAAAATAACTGTCTATTGTTTCACACGACTCTAGAGATTGACTCTTATTCTAAGGAGCAAAGTTGTCATGTTTATGCGGTTGTTGGAAAACTGAATCCCGTCTTGTCTGTACTAGGGAAGCTGATCACTTCCTATTCAGTCAAGAAAGTTTCCAGTGACCTCTGAGCTGGTTGGTAACAAACCCAATTAAGTTTAGCATAGTCAGTAGAGACCTGGAAGACCGCACTTCTAAGTCTATACCACTGTTTATGTTATTCCAATGCGCAGGGCCTATAGGGAAAATAGAAACTACACTACACTATTCCAATCGGCTATAAAATAATTAGGCTAGACCGCCCCACGAAAATAGGAGGCGGGATCGCGAATATTCATAAACAAGAAAACAACTGTACCATAGTAGCAGAACTAAGCACTCCCGACATCGAATTACTGATCTTCAAATCTGCCCTCTCCCCCAAACAAACCAGAATGGGTGTCCTAGCGTGAACTTTTCAAAAACGCTACTTGAGAACCTTGCACCTTACATTTACAATGACAAAGACTTCGTATTAGTAGGAGATTTTAACATACACAGTGAACAGAAAGACTTCAAGGAAGCACAATCTATTCTAAATTACCTTTCTCTACTGGGGCTAACACAATGTAACGTGGGCCCAACACACCAGGCAGGGCACACCCTAGATCTAATACTAGCCAATTTCCCCACAGTCACCAGCCTACCTCCCACCCAAGTCAGCTGGACTGACCATTTTATTATTGAGTTCTACACCCCCCACCCCAAACCTACCCCCCGTGGGCAGATTTCCCTTCCTAGCGAACAACGTCAATGGCACAATGTCAACAAGACTACATTTTCAGATAAATTCACTGAACCCTCCATTACCACTTCTGAAAATATCGAAAACGCCCTCGAAAATTTCGAAAGAGCTACTAAGACTGCCATAGACAACATAGCCCCCCTAAAACAATTCAGACCCCGGCCAGCCAACAAACAAGAAATATGGTTTTCTGACGAGCTCAGGACACTAAAACAAACAGCTAGAAAGCTAGAGAAGAAATGGAAGAGGGTTCCCACCTTGCGACCGACAGGAGCCTCTACTGGGACTCATTAACCACTTATCATAAAGCTATCCGTACTGCGCGTAAAACCCACATAGCATCCCTTATCACGGCCGCAGATAACTCCCCCAGGGTCCTATACCAAGTACTACAATCCTTTGTCAAACCGGCAGCATGTGAAAGCTCCGACATTTCATCACAAAAGCTCTGTGACGAAATATCCCCATTCTTCTCAAATAAAATAGATACTATCTACGAGAAAATAGTCAACTCCAACAATACTATGACTACCGACGCAGCTCTCGTCTTTCACGATACAGAAGACAATCAATGCTTTCACACTTTAGATATGTTTCCCCCTATCACCCCAAAGGAGTTGTCAGCACTCACCACGCAGATCAAAAGTGGCAGCCCTGACGATATCATTCCAGCCAGACTTATGCCCACCTTATTGGATATCCTATGTCCTACGTTTGAAAAACTTGTCAATCTGTCACTGAGTACAGGCTCTGCCCCCAGACAATGGAAGCAGGCACTAGTTAGGCCTATTAGGAAGAACACTGCTACACTGTGGACCGGACTAGCAAACCTCAGGCCCATCTCCCTGCTACCGTTTTTGGGAAAACACAGAGAAATACGTAAACTGACATCTATCCAGCTACATTGAAATAGCTGGCGGCCTAGACTATTCCCAATCTGGTTTCAGGCCGAAACACAGCACAGAGTCCACCCTCCTGTCTGTTACCGACGACTTGCACATGTTTCAGGACAAAGGCTACTCTGTGATCCTAGTGTTACTAGATCTGTCGACAGCGTTCGACACCGTGTCACATAACATTTTTATTGACCGGAATCGACTACTGTAACAGCTTGCTTCTCTCCGCCAATGAGGATGTGTTGGCTAGACTCCAGGTAGTCCTAAACACGGCGGCTCGCCTAGTCCTAAATGCCCCTCCAAGAACAGCATCTAAACCACTCCTAAACAAACTACACTGGCTTTCCATCCGACAAAGGGCAAAATTCAAAATATGCTGTATTATTCACAAGAGCATAAACGGACAAGGCCCTACCTACCTGGAACAGAAATTCACTCCCTACATCCCCTCCAGATCGCTCAGATCCAGTAATAGCCATTTACTAGTAGTACCTCGTGCCAAAAAAGCCAGGCACGGAGACAAAGCATTATCTGTAGCAGGACCCACACTGTGGAACAGACTCCCTCTGACTCTCAGACTCTGCACTGAACATCTGAAATTCAGAAAACACCTTAATACCCTGTTGTTTAAGAACGAGATCTAGCTCCAGCATTATCCATTCCTCTGTGGATGTCAACCGGCCCAAAAGTGCAGAGATACTCCAGTTGGAGTCGATTCCAGCGCTATATAAACTCGTAAATAAATAAATAAATAGGGACCTTGCTTTACTCTGAAGCTGCAGTTTTACTCACTCATAGATATATTTTGTTACATTCCTTTTTAGATAAGTCCTTTACTGTGTATGACTATTGAGCTGCATATTGTAACACTATCGCATATCTAGCGCTTGTTCCAGTTTCTTTGTTGAATCTCTTTCATTGCAAGGTAACTACGGGGTTCACTGCTACTCCAATTATTAATGTATACATCCTTTTTTCTCTTATAAGGTTTTTGTTTTGACAATAGATTGTGTATGGTTTTTTCAGAGGCTTTCCAGAATATCAAATTACTGATTTTAAAATTTATCGGGACCAAGTCGCTTTTCAAATATATCTACACGAGGCTTGTTTGATAACCAGGTATTGGTCTTAAAAATTCTCTTTAGATCATAAAATTATGGAAACTCACAGTTATATGTATGTTGGGGATATTTTTATCTCTTTTTAAACAATTTACTATCAAAAAGAGTTGTTTTTTATTCTTTTTTGTAGACATCCGACCTTTTCATGAAACCGTTGATTTTAAAATTAATAAGACATTGTTGCACATTCGGTGCACCACATTTTTAACCGCAGTTATCACTACTTTCCTTTTGTCTGCTTTTAGTTTGACTTAGCCATGATATCCAATGGAAAGTGGATAAAATGGCTAAGTATGCCGTGCCCTATCAACAACGTAGTGCCAAACGTTGTGCGATTATCACTAGAATCCCAGCAATAATTGCACATTTGGCAGCTAACTCAGGTATTTTTGTATCGCTCTGGGGATAAGCGTCGCTGATAGCATGCTATCTCCACGATAAAAACCAGCGATAGCCGGCGATAATTATCCTAGCGCTAAGTGCGCTTAGCGATAATTATCGCCGGTTGTTGATGATAGGCCCCCAAGTGAGCATAAGTGCTTGAGAACGGTTGGACAATAGTGCAGTGATGTACGTTCAACACCAGCAGTCTTCATACAGTCCAGAAGGATCAGGTGATCAACTATATCGAAAGCACCTGAGAGGTCCAGTAAGAATCTCACTGACCCCATCCTACTCTGTGACGAGGGAAGGCAGCAGTCCCAGTGCTCCTGAACCCACCAAGACAGATCTGCAGGTAAGTGCAATTGTATTATTTATTAATGTTTGGTCCATGCGTGCATCCTTGTATATTTGGTGGTGGGTGTTGTGAATTGATGTGTGTGCACACGTGTGTAAATGTATGAATATGAGTGAGTGTGTATGTGTGCATGTGTGTCCCATGCACCCCCCCTCCCTTCTAAAATGAATGCTGCCACTGCAAACCACTAATATACATTATATGTAATATTTTACACCATCAAACTAATACGTAAACCATGAGCCGCATATAAAGAATAAGTAATGAAAACATGCATTTAGATAGGAGTGAACAAATAAATGCAATGGGAAGTGCTCAAGTGGGAAAATGTGGAAATATATGAATGCAAAATATAACATTTCCTTCCAGGACAGGTACAGCATGACAGTAGCAAAGGAAGCTTCTCTCTCTCTCTCGCATAGCAAGTGCAAGCTTCCATTTCCTGTAGTGCAGATCCAGCAAAGCAGACCATTTCATGCCTTTCTCGCTCACATGTTCAGATAAGGCAAGAGTGACTTGTGGGACACAAAGTGATCTCTGGAGCGGGTGTTTGAGTCTCTGAGAGGCATGTTTAGGTGGATGACTGAGTGAATATGTGAGTTCTGATACGGATCTCACTGAGGTGACATTCGACATCAGCATCCTGAAAGCCCTGCTGCTGGCATTCGGAAACTTGCAGCTTTGGCTGATTCTTGTGTTTGCTGCACATTGCGAAAAAGGGTGTTGCCGAGAAGGTTTACTGATACTTGGAGCAGCCCAGCCACAGCGTAGGTAACTATGGACCTCATGCAGCACTTCCACTGTCACAAAAGTAAAATTACAGCCTTTGCATCTGCAAAATGGCACTTTTAAATGTACAAAACCCAAACTGCCATTTGGCAACACATTACCAATTCGCAAATTGGGTTAATGAGTAAATACTGAATCAGTATTTAGAAGGGACGTGTTCCTTCCAAATACCAATGAGTTAATTATTGATATTTTGTGACTGAAATCTAATTTAACAACAAATCAAAGAACGTGGCAACCATTTGCAAATGGGAAGGGGTTCCAAAAGGAGAGAACAACCACATGCCTGGGATCACTGCCTACACCTAAAAAATGGTTATTTTTGTTGTTTTTTTAATGCATCCCATTTTCGTTTTAGTAAGATGGGTTTCATTTTTTAAAAAAAGTGCTTAATTTAAAAGCAATGTGCACAGACATGGCGGTCTGCCGACTCCAGTCGCCCGCCATGTCTGTGACTCTAGGTAATCGCAGCGGGTTTCAATTTGTGGCCTAACTCATGCATATTAATGAGGAAGTTTGAATTGTGAGTCTTACTTTTTGTTTTTTTTGAAGCATTGTATTGATAGCAAGGCGAGTTGACGAAATAGAAGTCGGTGCGTAAATTCCGATCATTGCCACTCAACCCTTGTAGCACTTTTCAATAAAAATGCAAATTATTATTTTTCAGAGTGTATGATTTCTCATAAGCGATGTTGACCCATGAGGCTCTATCCTCACAGCAGGCACACCGGTGCAAGCCTGTTTGAAAGAGCGTTGCATGTGAGCACCATCCGGGCGTGTGTAGACCTGGGCTCGGCCGGGCGCCACTGCGCAGATTCGAGAACCCCGTCTTTACACGGTCGAATAATGCGATGATTTTGTCCACTGCAGCTCCTGCGAGTTTGCCAAGGCTGCAGGCGACGAGCTCCAGGAAAGGTGTTTGACAAAGAGCTCCGAGTATCAGCCCTAGCACTCCCCCCAGGACAGCTGCTGCCGCCTTCAGAGGCATTGGTCCTGAAATACCCAGACCCACTCTCACTCCTTTGAGTGCAGCTTTGAAGACCCCTAAGAGAGGCCACTCACTGCGAGGGGCCACTTCAAGGGCAAACTCAATAATAGAGCTGCTTACAGAAGTCTCAAGTCTTCTGGAGGCCGGTGTCTGTCCCATGTTTGGTTCCATTAGCCACTCGTGCCACCTGCGCACCCAGTCCCACTGCTTCATCACCTCCAGGAGGTCAGCTTCCTGCTGTTCCATTTCTTCCCCGTAACACTTCCCACCGCCCCCTCGGGTCCTGCCCACCATCGTATCCAGGAGGCCAGCCATCGGCTTTTCCATTCCTTTAACTATGGATAACAAACGCGGGATTTCTTCTGGGCGACACATCAGAAGAGACACCATTTCTTCAGCCGTGAATTTGCTCCTCGATCGGCCTCCGCAGCTTCCTCCCCAAGGAGGTGTATTTCAGCCGCTTTCGCTTCTCCTTCGGCAAAGCACCCAAGGGGATCACGACCACCACCACCTGTGTGTCCCCAGCTCCCAGCTGCCCTCTTGCACCGCTGGAGCAGATAACCACACGGGCTCTTTCACAGACACTCTCCCACTTGCTTCTTTCTGCTGCGTTTATTACAGTTTGTAAACCCTGGAAAACACAAACAGTTCAAGTTATCAAAATGTGACAATGGCTAGGTAACGTCAGCAAAAGTATAAAAAATATATAAAAACTTGCAACATGCAAAGCTCTCAACAGGGTTGTGAATGTCTTTGTTTTATGCAACAAGTCAAGTGGGAATGTGCAGCAGCAGCGCCCCTAGAGGCCGTGTAAGTGGTGCACCGCAATAGTGAGGAGGATTGTATGAGGATTTTTCCTAAGGAAAGGAGGAGAGACCTAATGCGTTTTACATGTTCTGGTCGACGTTTGTACTGAAAATGTGGAGTTTTTGAGAGAAGTAACGGACCTATGGCAAACGCCTCTGTGTCCTAGCTTCGCGAACAGTGGGCGCTAAATCAGTCCAAACTTTGCCAGTCGCACCGCCAACTTGAAAACTGGATTTATCTTGGCTCGGGGGACATAGACTCATGTGTGTGGCACTGATGGCCAGGCTGAGCTGGGGTGCTTTGGTTCCAAAGCAGTGCAAAGGGGGTGGTGATGGACGGAGCATCTGAACCAATCAAACACTCACACCCAGTCAGCAGATCTGGGTTTTATCCATCACCATTCTTTAGTCCACTCTTCCACCCCAGTTCAGACATGGCCATATGCAAATCAGTCTGACCCTGTGCCTCATGGGAACAGTCCAGCCCGAACTGCCAAGCCATGCCTTCCCTGGACTGGAAACAAGCTTCCTAGGACCGGTTTCTGGCATTACAGCCTTCTTCAGCCAGGCTTGCTTGAATCCAGTGGCAAAGTGAGCAAGGGATTCATGTCTGAGAATAGCCTGCCAAATTATGGCAAACAAAGCGGTACAAAAGGGGGTGGTGATGGACGGAGTTTTGCATGAATAAATGTCCCTCTTGACTTCTAAAAAGCAAGGTGGCTCTTTTCTTTGTAGTACATATTGCGAAAAAGGGTGTTGCCGAGAAGGTTTACTGATACTTGGAGCAGCCCAGCCACAGCGTAGGTAACTATGGACCTCATGCAGCACTTCCACTGTCACAAAAGTAAAATTACAGCCTTTGCATCTGCAAAATGGCACTTTTAAATGTACAAAACCCAAACTGCCATTTGGCAACACATTACCAATTCGCAAATTGGGTTAATGAGTAAATACTGAATCAGTATTTAGAAGGGACGTGTTCCTTCCAAATACCAATGAGTTAATTATTGATATTTTGTGACTGAAATCTAATTTAACAACAAATCAAAGAACGTGGCAACCATTTGCAAATGGGAAGGGGTTCCAAAAGGAGAGAACAACCACATGCCTGGGATCACTGCCTACACCTAAAAAATGGTTATTTTTGTTGTTTTTTTAATGCATCCCATTTTCGTTTTAGTAAGATGGGTTTCATTTTTTAAAAAAAGTGCTTAATTTAAAAGCAATGTGCACAGACATGGCGGTCTGCCGACTCCAGTCGCCCGCCATGTCTGTGACTCTAGGTAATCGCAGCGGGTTTCAATTTGTGGCCTAACTCATGCATATTAATGAGGAAGTTTGAATTGTGAGTCTTACTTTTTGTTTTTTTTGAAGCATTGTATTGATAGCAAGGCGAGTTGACGAAATAGAAGTCGGTGCGTAAATTCCGATCATTGCCACTCAACCCTTGTAGCACTTTTCAATAAAAATGCAAATTATTATTTTTCAGAGTGTATGATTTCTCATAAGCGATGTTGACCCATGAGGCTCTATCCTCACAGCAGGCACACCGGTGCAAGCCTGTTTGAAAGAGCGTTGCATGTGAGCACCATCCGGGCGTGTGTAGACCTGGGCTCGGCCGGGCGCCACTGCGCAGATTCGAGAACCCCGTCTTTACACGGTCGAATAATGCGATGATTTTGTCCACTGCAGCTCCTGCGAGTTTGCCAAGGCTGCAGGCGACGAGCTCCAGGAAAGGTGTTTGACAAAGAGCTCCGAGTATCAGCCCTAGCACTCCCCCCAGGACAGCTGCTGCCGCCTTCAGAGGCATTGGTCCTGAAATACCCAGACCCACTCTCACTCCTTTGAGTGCAGCTTTGAAGACCCCTAAGAGAGGCCACTCACTGCGAGGGGCCACTTCAAGGGCAAACTCAATAATAGAGCTGCTTACAGAAGTCTCAAGTCTTCTGGAGGCCGGTGTCTGTCCCATGTTTGGTTCCATTAGCCACTCGTGCCACCTGCGCACCCAGTCCCACTGCTTCATCACCTCCAGGAGGTCAGCTTCCTGCTGTTCCATTTCTTCCCCGTAACACTTCCCACCGCCCCCTCGGGTCCTGCCCACCATCGTATCCAGGAGGCCAGCCATCGGCTTTTCCATTCCTTTAACTATGGATAACAAACGCGGGATTTCTTCTGGGCGACACATCAGAAGAGACACCATTTCTTCAGCCGTGAATTTGCTCCTCGATCGGCCTCCGCAGCTTCCTCCCCAAGGAGGTGTATTTCAGCCGCTTTCGCTTCTCCTTCGGCAAAGCACCCAAGGGGATCACGACCACCACCACCTGTGTGTCCCCAGCTCCCAGCTGCCCTCTTGCACCGCTGGAGCAGATAACCACACGGGCTCTTTCACAGACACTCTCCCACTTGCTTCTTTCTGCTGCGTTTATTACAGTTTGTAAACCCTGGAAAACACAAACAGTTCAAGTTATCAAAATGTGACAATGGCTAGGTAACGTCAGCAAAAGTATAAAAAATATATAAAAACTTGCAACATGCAAAGCTCTCAACAGGGTTGTGAATGTCTTTGTTTTATGCAACAAGTCAAGTGGGAATGTGCAGCAGCAGCGCCCCTAGAGGCCGTGTAAGTGGTGCACCGCAATAGTGAGGAGGATTGTATGAGGATTTTTCCTAAGGAAAGGAGGAGAGACCTAATGCGTTTTACATGTTCTGGTCGACGTTTGTACTGAAAATGTGGAGTTTTTGAGAGAAGTAACGGACCTATGGCAAACGCCTCTGTGTCCTAGCTTCGCGAACAGTGGGCGCTAAATCAGTCCAAACTTTGCCAGTCGCACCGCCAACTTGAAAACTGGATTTATCTTGGCTCGGGGGACATAGACTCATGTGTGTGGCACTGATGGCCAGGCTGAGCTGGGGTGCTTTGGTTCCAAAGCAGTGCAAAGGGGGTGGTGATGGACGGAGCATCTGAACCAATCAAACACTCACACCCAGTCAGCAGATCTGGGTTTTATCCATCACCATTCTTTAGTCCACTCTTCCACCCCAGTTCAGACATGGCCATATGCAAATCAGTCTGACCCTGTGCCTCATGGGAACAGTCCAGCCCGAACTGCCAAGCCATGCCTTCCCTGGACTGGAAACAAGCTTCCTAGGACCGGTTTCTGGCATTACAGCCTTCTTCAGCCAGGCTTGCTTGAATCCAGTGGCAAAGTGAGCAAGGGATTCATGTCTGAGAATAGCCTGCCAAATTATGGCAAACAAAGCGGTACAAAAGGGGGTGGTGATGGACGGAGTTTTGCATGAATAAATGTCCCTCTTGACTTCTAAAAAGCAAGGTGGCTCTTTTCTTTGTAGTACATACATCAGTTAAACTAAATAAAGAAAAACAAGATAAAATGGCATTAAATGTAGAGGGCATGAGCTTCAATAAAAAAATAAAAAGTAAAGCTTCAAACTGGTCTGCTAACTTTGAACAGTAAGAAATGTATGCAGATTATGGAGAATACTGTTTCAAGGTGGTGGGATGATTTTGAAGCATGCACATGTGGTACTGCAGTGCGAGTGCACACTTCCTTCAAAGATGTGAAACAAGTGTTGTACTGCAGGGCCAGTACACAATTCATTCAAAGACATGGAAAAATTGTGATTCTGAATTGAAGAAGGAATTTGCTATTTTCATAAGAAGGCACCTGACAATATATTACGGTGGCTCCTCCGTGCCAAATTTAAAAGCACCGATATCCCTATTAAGGCTCGTCATATCACGAGATGAAATGCAGTAGTGAAACCTGAGCGGTATCTTAAAAATTGAATCATAAGTCCGCCGAAAAAAACCTTCTGTTGAAGATTGCAAGTCAATAATGTCAATGTCCTGATGAAGGTGACACCATTTAATAACACTGAAACCCTGGGTCAACTGTTTTTTTGACTGTTTTTATTATTGATTATGTACATCATACAATGATGATTTTTATAAATTTAAGAGTGTAACCCTGAAGGGAGGTTTCTAATACATTTTGAATTTTTGTTTAATTCTTTGTTGTATATGGCTACTACTTAATGTTTGATATATAGTGACACAACTCTACAATATTATCCTGTCTAGATAGACTAGCTGATTTCAGGACCCTCTTTAGGTCCTTTCCCCCACACATTTCCTTAAAGTCAGCAGTCTGAATCAATTCTGATAAGATCACAGGGTCTGATTTTCTGTACTGTCTACTCCCCTCCCTGTGAAAGTTACCAGGGGAACCTTCCATAAGACTTTTGTGCATGCCTGATTAAAAACATGGAACAGGTTTGGTACTGCAGGGCCAGTGAACACTTCATTCAAAGGCAGGGAACAAGTGGAACATTGTTTGGCCAGTGCACAGTTCACTCAGAGACATGGAATAAGTGCAATACTCAGGGATAGAGCAAGCTTCATTCAAAGACATGGAACACGTGTGTTACTGCAGGGTCAGTGCGTACTACATTCAGAGACATGGAACAAGTGTGATGCTCATGGTCAGTGCAAGCTTCATTCAAAGACATTGAACAGTGTGTTAATGCTCGGTCAGTACATGCTTCATTCAAAGACGTGGAACAAGTGTGGTACTGCAAAAGGAGTGCACACTTCCTGGGCAAACTTCCTTCAAAGACATGGAACAAGTGTAGAATAGGAGGTCCAGTGAGCACTTCATTCAAAGAAATAGAACAACTGTGGCATTGCAGGGCCTATGCAGGCTTCATTCAAAGACATGAAACAAGTGTGATGCTCAGGGCCAGTGCAAGCTTCCTTCAAAGAAATGGAACAAGTGTGGCACTTCAGAGCAAGTGTAAGATTTGTTCGAAGACAGGGAACAAGTGTGTTACTGCAGGTCCAGTGCAAGCTTCATTCAAACTTATGGAACAAGTGTGGCACTGCAGGACCAGTGCAAGATTTGGTCAAAAACATAAAACAAGTGTGGCACTGCAGGACCAGTGTAAGCTTCCTTCAAAGACAGGGAACAAGTGTGGTACTACATTGCCATTGCACGCTTCATTCAAAGATATGGAACAAATGCAATACTCAGGGCCTGTGCAAGCTTCATTCAAAGACATGGAACAATTGAAATGCTCAGGGCCAGTGCAAGCTTCATTCAAAGACATGGAACAAGTGTGTTGCTGTTGGGCCAGTACATTCTTCATTCAAAAACATGGAACAGGTACGATACTCAGGGCCTGTGCAAGCTTCACTCAAAGACATGGAATAAGTGCTAGACTCAGGGTCAGTGCAAGCTTAGTTCAAATACATGGAACAAATGTTCTACTACAAGGGCAGCATAAGTTTAATTCAAAGACATAAAAACAGTGTGGTACTGCATGGCAAGTGCATATTCATTCAAAGGTATCGGACAAGTGTGGTACTGGATACACAGTGCAAGCTTCTTTCAATGAAATGAAATAAGTTTGGTACTTCTGGAACAATGCACTCTTCATTCAAAGACCTGAAACAAGAATGGTACTGTGAGGCCACTGCAAGCTTCATTCAAAGACATGGAACAATTGTTGTACTACAGGGCCATTGCAAGTTTCATTCAAGGATATGGAACATGTGTGGTACTGCAGAGCTAGTGCACACTTCATTCAAGAACATGGAGCAAGTGTGGTACTGCAGGGCCAGTATACGCTTCATTCAAAGACATGGAACACGTGTGGTACTGCATGGCCAGTGCATTCTTCATTCAAAGACATGAGGCAAGTGCGATTATCAGGGCCTGTGCACGCTTTGTTCAAAGAAATGGAACACGTGTGGTACTGCAGGACCAGTGCACACTTCATTCAAAGACATGAAACAAGTGTGTTACTGCAGGGCCAGTGCACGCTTCAATTAAAATACATGAAACAGGTGTAGTACTGCAGAGTGAATGCACACTTCCTTCAAAGACATGGAACAAGTGTGGTACTGCAGGACCAGTGCACACTTCAATTCAAAGACATGGAACAAGTGTGAAGCTCAGGGCCTGTGCAAGCTTCAGTTAAAGACATGGAAAAGGTGAGTAACTGCAGGGCCTGTGCAAGCTTCATTCAAAGACATGGAACAAGTGTGGTACTGCAGGGCCAGTGCAAGCTGCCTTCAAAGACGTGGAACAAGTGTAGTATTCAAGGTCCAGTTCACACTGCATTCAAATACATAAAACAAGTGTGGTACTGCAGGGCCTGTGCAGGCTTTATTCAAAGACATGGAACAAGTGCGTTACTTCAGGGTCAGGGAATGCTTCATTCAAAGACATGTAACAGGTGTGGTGCTACAGGGCCAGTGCAAAATTGATTCAAAGACATGGAACAAGTGTGATACAAACAAGTGTGGTACTGCAGAGTGAGTAAAAACTTCCTTCAAAGACATGGAACAAGTGTGGTACTGCAGGGCTAGTGCAAGCTTTCTTCAAAGACGAGGAACAAGTGTAGTACTACAGGGTGAGTGCAAGCTTTCTTCAAAGACGAGGAACAAGTGTAGTACTACAGGGTGAGTGCAAGCTTTCTTCAAAGACGAGGAACAAGTGTAGTACTACAGGGTGAGTGCAAGCTTTCTTCAAAGACGAGGAACAAGTGTAGTACTACAGGGTGAGTGCAAGCTTTCTTCAAAGACGAGGAACAAGTGTAGTACTGCAGGGAAGTGCACGCTTCATTCAAATACATTGAACTAGTGTGGTACTGCAGGGCCTGTGCACGCTTCAATTTAAAGACATGGAACAAGTGCGATACTCAGGGCCAGTGCGCACTTCATTCAAAGAAATGTAACAAGTGCGGTACTCAGGGCCAGTGCAAGCTTCATTCAAAGACATGGAACAAGTGTGGTACTGCAGGGCCAGTTTAAGCTTCATTCAAAGACAGAGAACAAGTGAGATACTGCAAACTCAGTCCAAGCTTACTTCATAGACAGGGAACATGTGCTGTGCTGCAGGGTCAGTGCAGACTTCCTTCAAAGACATGGAACTATTGTGGTACTGCAGGGCAGTGCAAGCTTCATTTAAAGACATGGACCAATAGCGGTACTGCAGAGCAGTGCACGCTTCAATCTAAGACATGGAACAAATTTGGCACTGCATGGCCAGTGCAAGATTTCTTCAAGGAATTGGAAACATTGTGGTACTGAAGCGCCAGTGCATACTTCATTAAAAGACATGGCACAATTGTTGTTCTGCAGGGACAGCGCAACTTTATTCAAGCACATGGAGCAAGTTTGGTACTGCAGGGCCTTCCTTGACCAGACTCAGAGGTCCTCTGACCGGGTGTCCATAGAGAAGCTCAAAGGGACTGAACCCGAGAGATTTCTGTGGCACCTCCCGGTATGCAAACAACAGGCATGGTAAGAGAACGCCCACTTACGCCTCATGGGTTCCTCAAGACCCATAATCATGCCCTTCAGGGTTCGGTTGAACCTCTCAACCAACCCATTTCCTTGGGGGTGGTAAGGAGTGGTTAACTTGTAGGTTACCCCACACTCCTGCCACAGGGACTCCATGTACTTAGAAATGAAGTTGGTGCCCCGGTCAGACACAACCTCTTGAGGGAATCCTACTCGTGAGAAAATTCCTATCAGTGCTCGTCCCACCACGGGTGCCATCACTGTCCTCAGAGGTATGGCTTCCGGGTACCGGGTGGCATGGTCCACCAAGACCAGGATGAACCTCTATTCACAGTTTCTAAAGGTTTGGCTGCGATTTAATAAACAATGAACCAGAATTTGTTGGTTCTACTTCCGGGGTGATCCTGGTGATTCGATGTGAGCATATGAGGAAAGGGAGCTTTGGCACCGGTCTCCGTTTGGTCTTTATATATTTATATTTGGAGAACGTATGCGGGGATAGCCATTTAGACTTTATTCAGGCTAACGAGGATGTGATTGATGACATCAAGTTTCAGTTTTTAAAAAACTTTTCAGATCTCGCAACAACAAACTGGAAGTAGTTTGTTTTACTTCTGGGGTTAGACCTCCTGATGTGGTGCGAGTATATGAGGGGGCAGCCTTGGCAGGGGTCTTCTTTCGGCCTCTATATCTGGTGACCATATGCTGGGAGACTTTAAATAGGCTCACAAATATTTAAGGACGGAAACCTGCGCATCTTGTGAGCTCCGTGAGTTTGCTTGATAGAATGGGAAAGTAGTAAGAAACATTAGTTCAGATTACCCTTTGTTGTGGTAAGTGACTGTTTTAAAAGGGTGAGGGTGTTTTCATGAGCTGACTAGCTGATCTTTGCTGAACTGCTTTTTCGAGTATATCACTAAATCGTTCATTCCAGACATCAGTAGTGAAGATAGACATGTATAATATGGATGTCTACACATTTTGTTTATATCGAAGCAACTAAATTTGGCCACTCTTTCTTTCCACAAAACAAGGGGAGATTAGTAGGTGAACATAACTAACATATTCCAGTACTGAGTCTCCTAAGGTGAATAAGCTGTATCAGGTATGTTATGGGATAGGCATATAGGATTGATTTATGCTCTAGGCAGGTAGTTTCATACATTCACCTGTTTGAGCCAAGAGATTTTTAAGATACTTTGATTGATACGTTGTATGGACCGTGATATCTTGATGTATATCATGTTTATTCACATGATTGTGTTGTAACCTTTGGGTCCCCGTGAACCACGCATATAGAGGACCGATTAAAGGTAGAAGCAGACATTTGGTCTGACATTGGTAAGATTAATAATATTTACTTGTGTGCGATTTTTTCACGTGGGTGGTGATTTGACACTGCATCTGACGTATACCTGGGCATGTAATAATGTATAAGTATTGTGAATGTACCTTTGACAGACTAATATGGTTATGTGTTTCAGAAACAGACCAGACTGAAGTTGGTTCAGAAGATACCCATATAATTAAGTATGTTTTTTTCTTTTTCTTCACATTATTAGCAGAGTGACATTAAGTTGGTCCTGATGAATGCCACAAACCTTTTGGTCATCCTGGCAGAAACATGTTCACCTGACCAGATAGGAAACATCCTTATCCCTGTTGTTCACACTGTTTTTTAACACTGTTCATTGGGATACTTATTAAACACATTTTTCCCTTTTGAAGCAGTTTTAATTCACTTTTTGATATCATTTTTGCCCTCTGCCCCTCACTTACTTAATAGCATTGGAGTATAAAACACCTCACGCTCCTCTCCTGAGGGAGAGTTGTAGCCCATACAGTGCACATTGTGGGCACTGTGTGCAAGAGGGAACCCTATGATGAAGCATGTCATCTATGGGTGAGTGAGGGTTCTCATATTTAAAAAGCAAATGCCACCTTTTTTTTGTTTTTCAGCACATTTACTTTCAAATGCTAGGTTGTGATACCATCTGGTTACCTTTTGTGTGCATTATATTGTGGAGAGGTACCGTAGATGGTTATAATTCCTCCGATAGAGACCTCTTTGTGAGATTATGTGCATGGTAAATTCCAGGATGTCTTGATGTATTCTTTCAATGAGCTGCATGGGGATGAGATGCAGTCCTAGTAATCCAATTGTAAACCATTACTCCTTTCAAACATTATCGGTGTGCAACCCAAGGCAAGACATTTGTTTGACAGTGTCATTCAAAAACATAATTTTCTCAGGTATGATACAGGCTCTAAACATAGCTTCTACCTCCTGCACTTGCCATTTTTTTTTTACCCCAGACAGTTTTTGTCTCAATATTGTCTTTCCAAAAGTCAAAACCCTTTGCTTGAAGCATTGACAGCAAGTATTATTTCAGTGTCTATTTTCTTCTTTGAACGAGTGATTGCAGCTACAGAAGCCAATTGCACAGCCCCCTTCGCGGCTGCATCAGCCAATGAATTCATGTTGTGTGTATCACAAGAGTGTTTTGTAGTCTGTCTCGCAACTGAACTGCTTGTTCCCAAAGCGTTTTATGTATGATTGTGCCTCTTTTTGCATCTTTGAACCCATTTTGAAGCCAATTAAGTAATTATTCATAGTAGGATTGAACACTGTAAAAAGAATCACACACTATGAGTGTGGGGAATTCGCGATCCATATTTTCAAGTGGCATTTTGAATGCTTGTAGTTCAGCTCGCTGTGCTGTACAATCTCCTAGAGATTACGTTTTTGTCACCATAGGTCTGAATTTACCATCGCGCATACGACCTTTAATGATTGCATATGCCGCACTATAAGCCTGTTTACCCACCGTAGGGGGTTATGCAGATCCGTCAGTATAAATTATACATTCATACTGATCAAGAGGGAGAATTTCAGTAGGCAGAGGACATTCTTGTTCGTATTGCAGGAATGCTTGTGTTTTCAAATAAGGATAAAAACGTATTCAACATCAGTTGCAGCAAGAAAATTAACCCATTGTATCCATCTCGGATGTAAAGCTTTTCCATTCGGAATGCTCGCTTTTGTCACCGCCTCTAAGGCTGGTACAGGTGTCACAACCATAATGCGTTTTCCCTGTGCTAGGGCTCTTTCTTTTGCTACAGCGGTTTGAACTGCTGTCAGAATTTTTGTGTTGATGTAAATTTAATTTCTGCTTGTGTGTACAAATGTAATTTGTAAGCAATTGTTACTTTTTTCACCTTTGTTAAAAGTTAAGTAGGTGAATCAGCATTGACCCGGAATTATTCGGATCACTAAATTACCTACGTTTACTCGTGTTTGCAAATTTTTTGTTGCTAACATGTCTGTTTGAAGTAGACACAAAATGTCTGTGTGTTTTTGTTTCCAATTTGTGACTTTGAAATCAGGTTTAATTAAGCCATAGAGAGGTTTAACCCTTTCTGCGTAATTTAGAATGTAAGTTCTTCTGAAATTCAGGAAATCTAGAATCGACTGTATGTTTTTCAGAGTTTTCGGAGGATGGAGCAGCGCACACTTTTGTAAAAAGTTGGCTGCCAGGCTTTTGCCTTCACTTGATAACTCATATCCTAAGAAAAGGATGTTGAGATGGGCAATTCTTGATTTCTTAAAATTGAATTTGTACCCTTCAGAGGCGAAGCCCAGTATAACGGTGTTCACCCTGTTCGAGTGCCTGTCTAAGTCATCATCTGTCAGATAGATGTTATCGACATACGGCAATGCCTTGTCATCATAACTTTGTAGTAGCTCTGTTACCCTTGCTGAGAATAACCCCAGACTATTCTTGAATCCTTGAGGGAGACAACAGAAGTGACACTGTGTCCCCATTATTGAGAAAGCAGTCAAATACCTACTTTCAGGTGCAATGTTTTGACAAAAGAAACCATTTGATATGTCTAATGTGGTTTTATATTTTTTACTCACAATGTTATTTATTAATGCTGTACTATGTGCATTTTGCACTGCAAATGTTTTGCAGCAACAGTTTAGATGTCTGTAATCTAAAACTAGATGATCTGTATTGTCAGGTTTTGAAACGGGAAACAAAGGATTATTCATTGAGGAGTTGCATGTTTCAATCACCCCTTGGTATTCAAGTTGATCTAAAATCTCCTTGACCTGTCTTTTAGCTTCTTGCTTAACTGGGTACTGCCTCTGTGCAGTTGGTTGATTTTTTTATTGGATTTTGTGGTGAGGTGAGTCCTCATCCCATCCTACATGATTTTTGTGTAATGATGGGGCATGGGCAACTGCCCATTTCCAGGCATAAGTATATTTTAAATGTATTGGACATGGTTGGAGAAGGCTGGCATAATGATATCTTCGCTGTGTTGGCACTCCCTGACAAATTCTGGTGGCCAGTCTTTTTCTGCTAGAAGTATATCATAACCACACAAAAGTCGCTCCCAAAAGAGTCCTTTCACTTTTTTTGGCATGTCTCTCTCCATCCGGAGTGTTATTTCATATAACCTTTGTGGAGAGCTAACCCTGGTGTCTACAGTTTCAACTTGAATGTCCTCATTCATGTCAACTGTCTACAGAAGTCCCTTCAGGTTCTGACGGGCTATTGCTACTTCTGCTGCGCTGTCCAACATTGTCTAAGCCCATTCTCTGTTCTAGAGTTGTGTCCTCAAGATCCTCGTCATGTCTGATTTTTAGACCTGCTACCTTCTTTTTGGTGTATTGAGGTTTTGGCTTCCTTTTCTGAACGTGTTGATCGTCTTTGGGCTTCACACGTTCTTCTTTGTTGTCTGATTGTCCTCTTCTTTCGGATGTCTCTGATGATATTTGAAAGGTACGAGAGTATCTTCATACTTGTCAGGTTTGCTCAAAATATCCCTATTCCTGAGGTTGTACCTCCTTTCAGAGGGCTCCTTTTGAGGAGACCTACCTCGGGATTGAGAACGCTTCATTTGGAAGGTTGTTTGCTAGGAGTGTTTTTAGTAGATACCTTTTCAGGACTTTCAGACAGTTGGGGTTTAACTGGCCTAATTCTTCATGGAATTTTTCAACCTTTCTGGCTAGTTCTTGTGGTTGTTCTGTTGCATCAAATTCCCTTAATTTCTGGTGGATCACCACTGATGCTGCTTCACCTTTAATATTAGATAATATTATTGTTGAGACCTGGTTGAAATTTTTCAGTTATTTCATATCCAAATTCAGAGCAGGCTCTGCCCCGTATTCACTTTGAATCTGTTTTAGGACGTCAGGTATTACCGCCATAGACAGAACACCATGGGCCCCATTACGGTATCGGGCGGATTGCCTCCGCCAGGGTGGCGGTGGCCACCGCCACCCAGGCGGAGGCAATCCGCCCGACAACCACTCTCGTGTTCCCCTCCGCCTGATTAGGATGGCGGAGGGGACAGCTGCGGCCGGAAAGACCGTCCGCCACTTTACCACCGCGGTCGGCTTGCGACCGCGGCGGTAATAGATTAATATGGTGGCGGTGTCCAATGGACACCGCCATCCATATTACAATGGCACAAAGCAGAGGCCTTTCCGCGGCGGCAATGCCGCCACGGAAAGGCATGCGGTGATTGCTGCGGGGGCCCCCTGCAGGGCCCCCAGGTTGGCGCCACTGTCTGGGGGCACATGGGGGGTATCTATGGTACCCCCACACATTTGCATATGCAAAGCGGCAGGCACCGCGCGGTGCCTGCGGCTTTGCATATGCAAATGCAAGCATTTTTTACATTGTGGCGGGCGGTGCAGAGTGCACCACCCGCCACAATGCAAAAACTACAGGATGTGCCCGCCACTGTGGCGGGCACATCCTAATTCCCCCCACGGGACCCCCGCCCTTATGGCGGGTGGTCCCATTCCCCGCTAGGATGACGGGCGGACAAAGTCCGCCCGTCATCCTGATAGGCCCCCATGTGTTTTAGTGTAGATTGCAGCAAATACTGTGCCCCAAGAGGTGCAGTCTTCAAGATGTGGTGTTATCCCCATTGGTAAAGAGATATTTAGAATTCTATGTTTGTCATAGGGACTGGTATTGGGAAATATCGCTTCGATTTGAGTCATTTTCTTAGCTATCCAGAATGGAATTTGTTCAAATTTTGCGGGCAATTTACCCATGACTGCATGTAAAGTCTGGTGTAATTTTTAGTGTATTCCCCTGGTGAGAGGTTTATTGTGGAATAACTAATGGTGGTTGGGCTGTGAGAGTCCGCATGACATATTGAACCCATTGTCTGGATATTCTGAGTAACTCTTTGAGTTGAGTGAGCAATTCTACATCTGACATGTCATCAATGTCAAGATGTGGTGTACTGCCAGCTAAAATTGGCCATGTTGCTCCTGGTCTACCTATTGGACCGAGCCTGGTAATGTGATTTAAATGTTTTAGGGCGCCTTTAAACCCAGCTCATGCTCCTGGCATGTGAGTGGAATCTCAATGTCTTCAAAATGAATATATTCCTCTGGTGGATCATCTTCTTTATAGAAGTGAAACAAATGTGTTACTGGATTTGATTCTGGGAATACTATCCATGAATCGAATACCTCTGTCTGGTGATATTTATGTGCCTCTATCACAAAAACTGCCCCCCACCTCTTGGGGTTAGGCCATGTTTTATAAGTTTTAGAGTGATGGCTCTCCTTAAATTTGGAGGAATGATTATAGCATTCTCATCGGTTTCCTGGAAACCTATTAAGTTAAAAGCTGGTACGGCGTTTTCGCCTGTAGCTCCACAGGGTTAGATGTTGTTGGCTTAGTCAGCCATTTTAATGAAAGTTGCGGAGCAAATTTCAAGGAAACAAACATAAGGTGCACAATATTTTGGAAAACTGTATCCTTCAAAGTTGAGCAAACTAAAAAGCTAATACATAGGATTTTGCATCCTACTCAGGTATGGCAGATATTATCCCTACCCACTCCAGACATCTTATGGAGTATTATGATTAGAGGGTCTCTGAGAAAAAAATGACTGAGTTACTTCAGTATCTAGCATTAAATTAGTGCCTTACCAAACCGTTGGGCGCCATGTAGTGTAGTTCCTATATCCCTAATAGGCTCTGTGCATTGGAATAACATACAATATAGATTTGACATAGGACTGAGGTCAGTATGTCTCTATCGAGTATATTAAACTTAATTGTGTGTGTGCCAGCTAACTCTTAAATAAACAAGAAGGGATTAGTCTCTGACATCTGCATAAACATGACAACTTTTTTTTCCCTAGAACCAGAACAATATCTTCAGAGTCGTGGAAACAATATATTACAGCTTCACTCAGTCAATCTTGCATGCTTCGTTTTACAGAGTTACACAGAAATAGTGAGATGGACGTTTCAATAAAAAGGGTTTATTAAACAGTCTTATTTCTAATGCAAGAGATATGAACTGCTACAATCGTAAGAAAGTATGTGAAATAGAATATGTACAGATTTAGCAGTAATATAAAATAATATTGTGATAGTATGTCTTGTAGCTATGACATATATAAAAACACATACATAAATAACACAGGCTAAAATACTCAACTGGTGCTTTTAAAATTGTCCTACCCCTTTGCACCTAACCTAAGTGTAGTATGAGGGACGAAGTAGGTGCTTTTTTAGCTATAGACTACTTCAGTTGCCAAGAGTTGCTAAAAGTTTCTCTAAGTTCTAGTCATCTCCATACCTTAGAATTAGAGAGGTTTGTATCTCTTTCCCAGGACTCAATCTCTAACAGCCTGCAAGGGGAGCCGGAAACACTGGAGCTGGATTTTTGGCGAGGAGGATGACAGCGCCTGGTCAGTGCATCAGTTGGGGACTAGACTAAGGAATAGATGGTCATACATAATAAATGAGTTCTTGAAGAAATCAATATCCAGGCAAGTGGAAGTCCCAAAGGCTTAAGAGTCTGGTTTTCCAAAAACTCGTTGTGACAAAGAGGATCAGATGTAGTTGACCATGCCTGTATTTGGTTAGCATGAGCAATGCCTAAAGAAGGGCTGGATTGATATGCCTAAATAAGGGCAATGTTAATTGTAATTATATAATGGCATGAATCGGGACATCTATATACAATATCTAAATCGACACACAACAGTGTGTTACTGCAGAGCCAGTGCACGCTTCATTCAAAGACATAGAACAAGTGTGGTACTGCAGGGCCTGTGCAAGGTTCATTCAAATACATGGAACAAGTGCAATGCTCAGGGCCAGTGTACGCTTTAATCAAAGACATGTAACAACTGCAGTACTCAGGGCCAGTGCAAGCTTCGTACAAAGATATGGAACAAAGGTGGTACTGCAGGTCCAGTTGAAAAATCTTTCAAATACGTAGAACAAGTGCGGTACTGCAAGATCAGTCCAAGTTTCCTTCAAAGACGCAAAACAAGTGTGGTACTGTAGGGCCAGTGATAGCTGCATTCAGAGTTGTGGAACAAGTGTGGTACAGCAGAGCCAGTGCACACTTCCTCCAAAGACATGGACCAAGTGTGGTACTGCAGGGCCAGTATACGCTTCATTCAAAGACATGGTTCAAGTGTGGTACTGCAGGGCCAGTGCACATGTCATTCAAAGACATGGGAAAATTACATCACTGTAGGGCCAGTGCGTGCTTCATTCAAAGACATAAAAAAAGTGTGATACTGCAAGCTCAGTCCAAGCTTCCTTCAAAGACATTGAACAAGTGCTGTACTGCAGGGCCGGTGTTAGCTTCATTCAAAGAAGTGCAACATGTCTGGTACTGGAAAGCCAGTGCACACTTCCTTCAAAGACATGGAACAGGAGTGGTACTGCAGGGCAGTGCAAACTTCATTTAAAGACGTGGAACAATAGCGGTACTGCAGGGCAGTGCACGCTTCAATCAAAGACATGGAACAAGATTGGCACTGCATTGTCAGTGCAAGATTTCTTTAAAGAATTGGAACAAATGCAGTACTGCAGGGCCAGTGCAAATTTCATTCAAAGAAATGGCACAATTGTGGTTCTGCAGGGTTAGTGCATGCTTCATTCAAAGACAGCTAACAAGTGTGGTACTGAAGGGTCAGTGCAAGCTTCCTTCAAAGAAATGGAACAAGTGTGGTACTGCAGGTCCAGTGCAAGCTTCATTCAAACATATGGAACAAGCGTGGTTCTGCAGGACCAGTGCAAGCTTCAGTAAAAAACATAAAACAAGTGGGGTACTACAGGTCCAGTTTAAAAATCATTCAAATACGTAGAACAAGTGCGGTACTGCAAGATCAGTCCAAGTTTCCTTCAAAGACACGGAACACGTGTGGTACTGCAGTGTCAGCGATAGCTTCGTTCAAAGATGTGGAACAAGTGTGGTACTGCAGAGCCAGTGCACACTTCAATTCAAAGACATGGAACAAGTGTGGTAAAGCAGGGCTAGTGCACGCTTCATTCAAAGACATGGAACAAATGTGGTACTACAGGACAAGAGCACACTTCATTCAAAGAAATGGAAAAGGTGCATCACTGCAGGGTCAGTGCAAGCCCCATTCAAAGACATGGAACAAGTGTGATACTGCAAAGCGAGTGCTCACTTACTTCAAAGACAAGTGACAAGTGGGGTTCTGCAGGGCCACTGCAAGCTTCAGTTAAATACATGGAACAAGTATAGTATTGAAGGTCTGGTTCACTCTGCATTCAAAGACATAGAAGAAGTGTGGTACTGCATGTTCTGTGCTGGCTTCATTCAAAGACATGGAACAAGTGCAATACTCAGGGCGTGTGCCCGCTTCATTCAAAAACATGTAACAAGTGTGATACTGCAAGCTCAGTCCAAGCTCCCTTCAAAGACAGTGACCAAGTGCTGTACAGCAGGGCCAGTGCACACTTCCTTCAAAGACATGGAACAATTGTGGTACTGCAGGGCAGTGCACGCTTCAATCAAAGACAAGGAACAAGTTTGGCACTGCATGGCAAGTGCAAGAATTCTTCAAAGAAATTGAACAATTGAGGTACTGCAGGGCCATTGCAAACTCCATTCAAAGACATGGCACAATTGTGGGTCTGCAGGGCAGTGCACGCTTCAATCAAAGACAAGGAACAAGTTTGGCACTGCATGGCAAGTGCAAGAATTCTTCAAAGAAATTGAACAATTGAGGTACTGCAGGGCCATTGCAAACTCCATTCAAAGACATGGCACAATTGTGGGTCTGCAGGGCCAGTGCATGCTTCTTTCAAAGACAGCGAACAAGTGCCGTACTAAAGGGCCAGTGTAAGCTTTCTTCAAAGACAGGCAACAAGTGTGGTACTGCAGATCTAGTACAAGCTTCATTCAAACATATGGAACACGTGTGGTACTGCAGGGCCTGTGCATGCTTAATTCAAATACATGGAACAAGCGTGATGCTCAGGGCAAGTGCACGCTTCATTCAAAGACATGTATCAACTGCGGTACTCAGGGCCAGTGCAAGCTTTGTTCAAAGACATGAAACAAGTGTGGTACTGCAGGTCCAGTTTAAAAATCATTCCAATACATAGAACAAGTGCGGTACTGCAAGATCAGTCCAAGTTTCCTTCAAAGACACAGAACAAGTGTGGTACTGTAGGGAGAGCGATAGCTTCATTAAAAAATGTGGGACAAGTGTGGTACTGCAGGGCAGAGCACACTTCATTCAAAGAAATGGAACAATAGCGGTACTGCAGGGCATTGCACTATTCATTCAAAAACATGCAACAAGTTTGGCGATGCATAGCCAGTTTTTCAAAGAAATGGAAAAATGGTGGTACTTCAGGGCCAGTGCAAGCTTCATTAATAGACATGGCACAATTGTGGTACTGCCAGGCCAGTGCATGCTTCATTGAAAGACAGCGAACAAGTGCGGTACTGCAGGGCCAGTGCAAGCTTCCTTCAAAAAATTGGAACAAGTGTGGACTGCAGGACCAGTGTATGCTTCCTTCAAACACAGGGAACAATTGTGGTACTGCATGGCCAGTGCAAGCTTCATTCAAGGACATGGAACAAGAGTGATGCTCAGGGCCAGTACAATCTTCATCTAAAGCCATGGAAAAAGTGTGTACTGCAGGGCTAGTGCCTGCTACATTCAAAGACATAAACAAGTGTGATGCTCAGGGCCATTGGAAATGTAAGTCAAAGACATGGAACAAATGGGATACTCAGGGCCTATGCACGCTTCATTCAAAGACATGAAATAAGTGTGTTACTGCAGTGCCACTGAATGTTTCACTCAAAGACATGGAGCAAGTGTGGTAATGCACAGCAAGTTCACACATACTTCAAAGACATGGAACAAGTGTGGTACTGCAGAGCCATTGCACGCTTCATTCAAAGACATGGAACAAGTGCGTTACTTCAGGGTCAGGGAATGCTTCATTCAAAGACATGTAACAGGTGTGGTGCTACAGGGCCAGTGCAAAATTGATTCAAAGACATGGAACAAGTGTGATACTGCAGAGCCGGTGCAAGCTTCATTCAAAGACATGGAACAAGTGTGGTTCTGTAGTGCCAGTGCACACTTCACTCAAATATATGGAACAAGTGGGATACTCAGGGCCAGTGCAAGTTTCCTTCATAGACGTGGAACAAGTGTGGTCAAGTGTGGTACTGCAGGTCCAGTGCAAGCTTCACTCAAACATATGAAACAAGTGTGGTACTGTAGGACCAGTGCAAGCTTTGGTCAAAAACATAAAACAAGTGTGGTACTGAAGGGCCATTGTAAACTTTGTTCAAAGACATGGAACAGGTTTAGTACTCAGAGCTAGTGCACACTTCCTTCAAAGACATGGAAAAAGTGGGGTACTACAGGGTCAGTGCAGGATTGATTCAAAGACATGGAACAAATGTAATACTGCAGGGCCGGTGCCCACTTCTAGCACTGTAATAAAGCACTTCTTCAGGGACGGAGTACCATTAAGTACCTCTGGGATACAAGAATCATTTCTGCCCACTTCTAGAAATGTAATAAAGCACTACCTCATGGACGGTGTTCCATTAAGAACCTCTGGGATACAAGGGCATTTGTGCCCAATATTAGCACTGTAAGAAAACACTCCATCAGGGACTGTGTTACAATAGGTTCCTCTGGGATACAAGAATCAATTTTGCCCACTTCTAGCACTGAAAGAAAGCATTTCATTAGGGACTGTGTACCATTAAGACCTCTGGAAAATACCGATGGGATACACCAAACATTTGTGCCCACTTCTACCTCTGTAAGAAATCACTTCATCAGGGACTGTGTACCATTAAGTACCTCTGGGATACAAGAAGCATTTGTGCCAACTTCTAGCACTTCATCAGGGATGGTGTACCATTAAGTACCTCAGGGATACACCAGGCATGCAATTTCACTTCTAGCACTGTAAGAAATCATTTCATCAGGGACGATGTAACATTAGGTACCTCTGTAATACAAAAAGCATTTGTGCCCACTGCTAGCACTCTAAAAAAGCACTTCATCAGGGTCGGTGTACCATTCAGAACGGATCACTGAAATAATATCGAGGGATAAAATATCGACTTGCAAAAATATCTTGGACAAAATATCGACAGTCAAAATATCGAGTTTGTATCTACAAACAGGTAAGTACAAAAATATTGAGTACAAAATATCGTTTACAATAATATAGTTGTAAAAAATATCGACTTTATTAAAAACAGTGTTAAATTAAATTAATATTCAAATTTAATTACTAAAATATACTTAAAAATACTTAAATTAACTTATAATAATTAAATAATAAATGAAAATAATAAAAATATTTTTTTACAATCTTATTTGTTAAAACATATATATATAGTAATATACTATAATTAAATAAGATACTATTATATTACTGTACGATACCAGAAGTGTAAAAAATACTATTCCCACTCCAAAGAGTGCAAGCGTAGGGAAAGCGTTGGATAGCGTAGGGGTTAAAATTACTATTCCCACTCCAGTGGGTGCAACAGTAGGGAAAAGTGACCCTGAACCCAAAAAATACCCCTTTACCCAAGAACTGAAACTGACCCTGAACCCTAAAAATACCCCTTTACCCAAAAACCCAAAACTGACCCTGAACCCTAAAAATACCCCTATACCCAAAAACTGAAAACTGACCCTGAACCCTAAAAATACCCCTTTACCCAAAAACTGAAAACTGACCCTGAACTCAAAAAATACCCCTTTAGTCAAAAACTGAAAACTGACCCTGGACCCTAAAAATACCCCTTTACCCAAAAACTGAAAACTGACCCTGAACCCTAAAAATACCCCTTTACCCAAAAACTGAAAACTGACCCTGAACCCTAAAAATACCCCTTTACCCAAAAACTGAAAACTGACCCTGAACCCTAAAAATACCCCTTTACCCAAAAACTGAAAACTGACCCTGAACCCTAAAAATACTCCTTTACCCAAAATTAATTAATATTATTTAATTACCAAATAATTATTAATTAACAATAACAATAAAGTAAATATATTAGCACATTAGCTGTAATTAATTTAATTTAATAATTAATATAATTTTTCCCAATTAATTAATTAACAATAACTAAAAATTATGTATCTAAATAAATTACTCTAATTAATGTAATTAACTAATTAATATTATTTAATTACCAATTAATTACTAATTAAAAATATGAACAACATTATATTCATTAAGTAACTAATTAATATCAATTAATTACCAATTAATTATTAATAGAAAATATTTACAAACATATATTAATTAATTAATTATTATTAAATTACTCCCCACCCTTATCCCCTATTAACCCAATATCCTGCTCCTAAACATTAACTACAATTTATATAACTATTAATAATTTTATTTTTTAACCTTTTTTCTACATATCATCGTTTTTTTTAATCGATATTTTTGTTCTCAATATTTTTTTATCATTTTTTTAAACAATATTTTGACCAACGATATTTTTGTAATCGATATTTTATTGTTGTCGATATTTTTAACTCGATATTTTGTCCATTCGATATTTTGTAGTCGATATTTTGTCTGTGCACCATTCAGAACCTCTGGGATACAACAGCATTTTTACCTGCTTCTAGCACAGTAAGAAAGCACTTCATCAGGGACGGTGTACCATTAAGTACCTCTAGGATACAAGAGGCATTTGTGCCACTTCTAGCACTGTAAGCAAGAACTTCATCAGGGACTGTGTACCATTAAGACCTCTGGGATACAACAGCATTTGTGCCAACTTCTAGCACTGTAAGAAAGCACTTCATAAGGGAATGTTTACCATTAAGTACCTATGGGATCCAACTGCATTTGTGCCCACTTCTAGCACTGTCTGAAAGCACTTCATCAGGGACGGCGTACCATCAAGTACCTCAGGAAAACAGCAGGCATTTGTGCCCACTTCTAGCATTGTAAGGAAGCACTTCATGAGGGACGGTGTGCCATTCAGTCTGTCAGGAATACACCAGGCATGCAAACTCACTTCTAGCACTGTAAGAAAACACTTCATCAAGGACTGTGTACCATGAAGTTCCTCTGGCATACAAGAAGCATTTGTGCAAACTTCTAGCACTGTAAGAAAGCACTTCATCAGGGGCGGTGTACCATTAAGAACCTACGGGTTACAACAGCATCTGTGCCCACTTCAAGCACTGTAAGAAAGCACTTCATCAGGGACTGTGTAACATTAAGTTCCTCTGGGGTACAAGAAGCATTCGTGCCCACTTCTAGCACTGTAAGAAAGCAGTTCATTAGTGTTGGTGTACCATTCAGAAACTCTGGGATACAACAGCATTGGTGTCTATTTCTAGCACTGTAAGAAAGCAATTCTTCAGGGACTGTCTACCATTAAGACCTCTGGGATTCAACAGCATTTGTGCCCACTTCTAGCACTGTAAGAAAGAACTTCATAACAGACTGTGTACCATTAAGACCTCCGGGAATTTACCAATGGGCTACACCAAGCATTTGTGCAAACTTCTATCACTGTAAGAAAGCACTTCCTCAGGGACCGTGTACCATTAAGTACCTCTGGGAAAGAAGATGCATTTGTGTCCACTTCTAGCACTGTAAGAAAGCACTTCATCAGGGAATGAATACCATTAAGAACCTCTGGGAGACAACAGCATTTGTGCCCACTTCTAGCACTGTAAGAAAGCACTTCATCAGGGACGGTGTACCATTAAGAACCTCTGGGATACAACAGCATTTATGCTCTCTTCTAGCAATGTAAGAAAGCACTTCATCACAGACTTTGTACCATTAAGAACCACTGGGATACAACGGCATTGTGCCCACTTGTAGCACTGTAGGAAAGCACTCCATCAGGGACTATGTACTATTAAGTACCTCTGGGCTACAACAGCGTTTGTGCCCAATTTTAACACTGTAAGAAAGTACTTCATCAGGGAAGGAGTACAATTAAGTACCTCGTGGATACAAGAAGCATTTCTGCCCACTTCTAGCACTTTAAGAAACAATTTCATCATGGACTGTGTACCATTAAGAACCTCTGGGATACAACGGCATTTGTGCCCACTTCTAGCACTGTCTGAAAGCACTTCATCAGGGACAATGTACCATTAAGTACCTCTGCAAAACAGCAGGCATTTTTGCCCACTTAGTATGTCTGGGATACACCAGGCTTGCAATCTCACTTCTAGAACTGTAAGAAAACACTTCATCAGGGACTGTGTACCATCAAGTACCTCTGGGATACAAGAAGCATTTGTGCCAACTTCTACCACTGTGAGAAAGCACTTAATCAGGGACGGTGTACCAATAAGAACATCTGGGATACAACAGCATTTGTGCCCACTTCTAGCAGTGTAAGAAAGTACTTCATCAGGGACAGTGTATCATTAAGAAACTCTAGGATACATCGGCATTTGTGCCCACTTCTAGCACTGTAAGAAAGCACTTCATCAGGGACAATGTACCATTGAGAACGTTGGAGATATAACAGCAATTTTGCCCATTTTTAGTTCTGTAAGAAAGAACTTCATCAGGGACGGTGTACCATTAAGAACCTCTGGGATACAAAGGCATTTTTGTCCACTTCTAGCACTGTAAGAAACCACTTCATCATGGACAATGTACCATTAAGTATCTCAGGGATACACTAGGCATGCAATTTCACTTCTATCACTGTAAGGAAGCCCTTCATCAGGGAAGGTCTACAATTAAGTACCTCTTGGATACAAGAAGCATTTCTGCCCACTTCTAGCACTTTAAGAAAAAATGTAATCATGGACTGTATACCATTAAGAACCTCTGGGATACAACGGCATTTGTGCCCACTTCTAGCACTGTCCGAAAGCACTTCCATACAAATGCAGTATCTGAACAAATCTACATCAAGATTTGTTCAGATACTGCATTTGTATGGAATGTGTGGATGGCAATAGGATTAGAATGAATGTGAATGTATGAGTGGTATTGTATTTATTGTGTTTGTATAATCCAGGGTTTCTTTCTCCTTTTTTGTAATAACATTGTTGGTATTTGTTGGAATAAGAATTTTTAACAAAATGGTATACACCAAGAAAAAGATTAAAATATTTTTAAGAAATGAAAATGAACAAACAAAGAATCATGGACTTATAAGAAATATAAATGAAAAACAAAAGAATGATGAAATAAAATACTAAAGAAATTAAATTAATTAGTTCTGATGTTATTGTTGTGCCTGAATAAAGTAAATATATGTAAACCATGTTGATAATGAAAAGTATATAGATCTTGAGGGAATTTCTTCAGTACCTGTTACTTTCTCTCCCCTCTTTTCCCTGACCTTAAAGAACTATTAGAGGGGTCCCCTCCTATATGCATCTACGAACCTCAGCATTGGTGCCCACTCCTAGCACTGTAAGAAAGCACTTCATCATGGACTGTGTACCATTTAGAACCGCTGGGATACAACAGCATTTGTGCCCACTTCTAGCACTGTAAGAAAGCACTGCATCAGGGATGGGATACCATTAAGTACCTCTGGGATACAAGAGGCATTTGTGCCCACTTCTGGCACTGTAGGAAAGCACTTCATCAGAGACTGTGTACCAATAAGACCTATAGGATATAGCTCTGTGCCCACTCCTAGCACTGTAAGAAAACACTTCCACACAGACTGTGTACCATTAAGAATCTCTGGGATACAGCGGCATTTTTGCCGACCTCCAGCACTGTTGTTGCGTGTTTATCTAGGTTCCTGATCGATACTGTGACCTTATGCCCCTATTCGGCTATAAATCCATTTATTCCTTATATTGGCATAACCGTTCAAGTGCGATTTTCAGAAAAGTAATCTCTGGCCTCACACGAACAGAGCCACATTCCAGCATAGCTCTCTGCCACTTCCTTTGCGACCAATTAGTGCAATGACAGAGCAGAAGTCACTATCTGATATTCCTAGATTAACACTCCGAGTTCTTCAACAAGATAAAAACTCAGCAAACCTGGAAATCCCCGCTTGCTGTGTTTTGATTAGTAATGGAACTCTAATGAGCAACTGATAACTATCACTTCCTAGTGACATCTTTAATTGACGTCTTATGTCCAGCAAACTTGCGTCAAACCCGGCACCTGTCAGGTATAAATATTACCAACGTTGCCTTAAGCAATGAGCTACTGTTGCTGATACTAGCTGCCTGCAAGACCCCGTGTTGGTAAATCTAGCACTCTGTCGCTGCAGCCTGCTGTCCCTGTGGTGGTGAAGCTACTGATACTATTATCGCTGCTAAAGCGCGAACTATGGTGCAGTACGCTTAGGAGCTGAACAGCCGTCCCTCTGCGAAGACATCCAGCAGATTACAGCTGCCCGCGGACGCTGTCCCCCCTCCTTCCTCGACGCGCTGAAGAGACCCGCTGCCTTTCTCGTGCAGAGAAATCCAGCTCCGGCGTTTCCGGTCTACCCTCGCGGGTGACTGGGATATCGAGAGTGACCCCTGAAGGAGATACCAATCCTCCATCATTCTATTCAGAGGTATGGTGTTGACTAAACCCTTAGACGAGAATTCTTGAAACAAACCTTGGCAAAACCAACTTAACTTATAGCTACTTACTTACTCCCCTTCCACGTGTTAGGCTTAGGTCAGGCACACTGGGGTAGGCATAGTTAGAAGCACCAGTTGAGTATGTTAGCCTAATGTATATATGACTGTATATATGTTTTATTACTTTTAAACCATTGTATGGCTAAGAAACCATATCAATGCCTTTACAGTTCTATTTCGCAATACTTATCTTACTGTACGTACTTTTTATAATAACAAGTCTTGCAATTGTGGCAATACATTTCTCTTGTACGAGAAGAAAGACTGTTCAATAAATGTTAACCCTTTATTGACAAACGCCCGTCTCTCTATTCTCTACATCTCGTGAAAGTAAACTGCACTAGACTGACTGAGTGAAATACATGTCTATTGTTTCACACGACCCTAGAGATTGACTCTTGATCTGAGGAGCAAAGTTGTCATGTTGCACGGTTGTTGGAAAACTGAATCCCTTCTTGTCTGTGCCAAGGAAGCTGATCACTTCCTATGCAGAGAAGAACGTTTCCAGTGACCTCTGAGCTAGTTGGTAACACAACCCAATTAAGTTTAGCATAGTCAGTGGAGGCCTGGAATATCCGCAGTTCCACGTCGATACTACTGTTTATGTTATTCCAATGCGCAGGGCCTAGTGGGAAACTAGGAACTACACTACATGGCGCCCAAACGTTTGGTAAGGCGATAAACTAACGCAAGACAGTTAGAGTAACTCAGTCGTGCATATTTCACACAGACCCCTTTCTCCCGTAAATACTCCAATAGACGTCTGGAGTGGGTGAAAGGTTAAAATCCGCCCGACCTCAGTAGGAAGAGATTCCTATGTAAAGCTCTGGATAATTCAACGTTGAAGGATACAGTGTTCCAAAATATTGTGCACCTAATCTTTGTCTCCTTGGAGACCTACTCTGCAAACCGTGCATTTTTACAATGCCAGAAAATAACGGAACCACTGGGGGCGCAGTAGATGCGACTCAGCAAGGTCCCGAATACACAGACCCGGATGCAATAATCATCCGGGCACACTTAAGAAGATCTATAACTTTAAAACTTATAGAAAACGGACTGACACCTCAAGGTGGTACAGTAATTTTCGTGATAGAGGCTCACGAGTATCGGCAGACAGAGGTATTCTATTCATGGATAAACTTTCCAGCGGTAAACGCTAGAACAAAAGAGTTTCACTATTACAAAATAGAGAAACCTCTGGAAGAGTACGCTCCTTTCGAGGAGATTGAAATTCCACTTAAATTTCAAGAGCACCTGCTCTGGTTTAATGGCGCCCTAAAACACAATGATCACATTACCAGGCTCGGTCCACTAGGTAGACCAGGAGCAACGTGGCCGGTTCTAGCCAGCTACACACCACATCCTGACATTGCAAAAATGTCAAAAGAAGAACTCTTAGTTAACATAGGAGAGTTAACAAAAGTATATAGAGAATTAGTAAAATTATTTATTAAAAATAATTTAAACACTCCTAAAAAGAGCTGGGATGGAAATAAACCATCCACTCCCAAGGAAAAAGTTTTCCAGTCCAGAGGAAGGTCTACTCGACGGAGGGAAAGAACTCCGACTCGAGAACGCCAGTCTTCCCAGAGGGAGCCCTCTGAGAAAAGATATAACCTTAGAAATAGGGATAATCTGAAAAAACCTGATAGATATCAAAGTATTGATACACGTCCCTCTCGATCTCTTCCACAGAATTCGGAAAGAAGAGGACGGTCAGACCCAGGAGAGCACACCAAGTCCAAAGACAAGGAACCTGCTCAAAATAAGAAATCTCAATTTCAGAAAAAGAAGGTATCCAGTATTAGAGTAATCAACCATGCCGAGAATACTGAGGACACAGTTGAAAAACGGGGAGTGGGCATTGACAATGTTGGACATTGCAGCAGAAATCAGTATAGCGCGCAAGATCTTGATGAGTCATCTGGAGACAGTGGACACGAATGAATACATTCAGGTTGAAACTGCCGATGCCAGACTTAGCGAGCCCCATAGAGGGTGATAAGACTAGGAAAAGTAAGGGTCTATTTTGGGATAAGCTCTCAAAAGGCTATGATATTCTGTTAGCTGAAAAAGATTGGCCCCCAGAGTTTGTCAGGGAGTGCCCTCGTGGCGAAGAAGTGATTATGCCTGCCTTCTCGAATCACATTCCGACTCACAAAAAATATACATATGCAAGGAAATGGGCAGTGGCCCAGGCACCTGCATTATATAAAAATCATGTAGGATGGGATGAGGACTCACCTCCTCACAAAATCCAATTAAAAAGTGAACCAACTGCCCAATGGCAGTATCCCATAAAGCAAGAAGCTAAAAAACAAGTCAGGGAGATCTTAGATCAACTTGAATACCAGGGGGTGATTGAAACATGCACCTCTCAAATGAACAATCCTTTGTTTCCTGTCTCCAAGCCAGACAATTCATATTGTCTAGTTTTGGACTACAGACACCTTAATACATGTTGCAAAACTTTTGCAGTACAAAACTCGCATAGTAAAGCCCTAATGAATAACATAGTTAGGAAAAAATATAAAACAACATTAGACATTTCTAATGGTTTCTTTTGTCAAAACATTGCACCAGAAAGCAGATATTTGACCGCTTTCTCTGCATTTGGGTCACAGAAAAAATTCTGTCGACTCCCACAGGGGTTCAAGAACAGCCCAGGACTATTCTCCGCTAGGGTAACAGAGTTACTACAAATCTATGATGATGAGGCATTATCTTACGTAGATGATATTTATCTCACAGACGACGACTTGGATACTCACTTGAAAAGAGTGAACACCATTATACTTGGGTTCGCAGCAGAGGGTTACAAATTCAACTTTAAAAAGTCTCGAATTGCCCATCTGACAGTACTGTTTTTAGGGTACGAATTATCAAGTGAAGGGAAAAGCCTAGCGGACAACTTCTTAGAGAAGTGCGCTGTACTCCAAGCTCCAAAAACGCTGAAGAATTTACAATCCATACTAGGTTTTCTGAATTTCGGAAGAACTTACATGCTAAATTATGCAGAGAGGGTTAAACCTCTCTACAAACTAATTAAACCTGATTTTAAACAAATCAATTGGACTCAAAAACACACAGAAATTTTGAGATCACTGCAAACAGACATGTTAGCAAAAACAAAGTTAGATACACGTGACAACACACGTGATTTTGCAATCCGAGTCATCCCAGGAAGATGCGGATTCACGTACCTAACCTCTAATGAGGGAGAAAAGGTACCAATAGCTTAAAAATCACATTTGTACACAAAGGCTGAAATAAAATTCAGTTCAACGGAGAAAATTCTAACTGCGGTTCAGACTGCTGTAGCGAAAGAAAGGCCCCTAGCACAAGGTAAACGAATAATAATCGTAACACCTATACCGGCTTTAGAAGCGGTAACTAAAGCAAGCATTCCTAATGCTAAAGCTTTGCATCCAAGATGGATTCAGTGGGTTAATTCTCTTGCTGCAACAGACGTAGTTTACGAATTTGATCCTAACTTAAAAACACAGGAATTTTTACAATATGAATATGAATGTCCTCTGCCAATTGAAATCCTGCCTCTCGAAGAATACGGAAGTATTATATATACTGACGGATCAGCACAACCCGCAGTTGGGGGTAAGCAAGCTTACAGTGTTGCGTGCGCGATTGTTAAAGGTCGCTGGTACAAAGGAAAATTCAGACCACTGGTCACTAAAACACAATCTCTAGGAGATTGCTCGGCTCAACGAGCTGAATTAGTAGCATTTAAGATGGCGCTAGAAAATACCGATCGCGAATTCCCCACACTAATAGTGTGCGATTCTTTTTATTGCGTACAATCTTATAATGAATACTTGCAGAATTGGGTGGAAAATGGTTTCAAAGATGCAAAAGGTGGCACAATAAAGCATAAAATGCTTTGGGAACAGGTAGGTCTTTTACAGAAAGAACTACAAAAGACTCACGTGATACATACACTGAGTCATCAACGTGATGGCGTTCACGTTGCAGGGAATTCATTGGCTGATGAAGCCGCGAAGGCAGCTGTGCAAACGGCTTCCGTAGCTGCGATAACTCGGTCACAAACAAAACTAGACAGCGATATTCTACAAGCTGTCAGTACGTCAGTAAAAAATGATAAGAAAACACTCCCAAAAGGCTTTCCTGGAAAGTACTTGTACTTAACGGATACAAATAATGTTCCTTTTGCTCGAATCCCTGGAGTGGGGGATAGAGTAATTCCAAACAGGGAACACAGATTAGGACTAATCAAAGTGGCACACGAAGGGCTTGCTTCTGCACACGCTGGCGTTTCCGCAACAATATCACTATTAAAACAGAGATATTGGTGGCCTCGCTTGAGAATACAAACTAAAAAGTATGTATTAGAATGCGACATATGCCAAAGGATAAAAGTATCAACAGTAAAACGACCAGCGCAGACACCCCTTCTCATCTCGGATAAACCATTTGCATGCGTTTACCTGGACCACTGTGGTCCCCTACAAAGGGACGGCAACTATAGATATATCATGGTAGCAGTGGATTCCTGTACAAGGTTCATATGGATGTGGCCCCAGCGCTCGGCTGACGCTAGAACGGTTATAAAAGATTTGCGAGTCTTTATCGGCATATACGCAATTACCACGTTCCATTCTGACCAGGGTCCTGCTTTCAGCTCTCGAGCTTATAAGGAGGCCATGGCCAGCATGGGAATTGGGTTGCGGTATTCTTGTCCGTCGCACCCCGAAGGGAACAGTGTGGTAGAAAGAAAAAACCGTGACATAAAGCAATCTATAACTGCGAAGGTATTAGGTTCAGGCGCTGGGTGGGTCAAACATTTAATAAGTGTCCAGACTAGTCTTAACAACATGCCAAGAAATTCTCTAAAAGGTTTCAGCCCATACGAACTATTGTTCGGAATTAGAATGCACGTTCAGGACCTCGATAGTCAGATGTCAGTGGTACAAGAAGAAACAACGCACTTTGATGTAAAGGATCGTTTGGCTGTTTTACAGGAACTGAATGAAACAAGAAAATCTTTAAGCAACGTAAAGTTAAAGCAACAGCCAAGTACCACTGACGAGGCACCACCAGCAACAGCCCCAGCAAGGCCTGTCTGGATTCCAAAGATTGGGGATCTAGTCAGAGAAAAGATCGCGGTTAAGAAGGAATTTGGGCCTTCTTACAGAAAAGCAGTACCTGTCTTAGCAGTCACCGGAACGAGATCAGTTGTACTACCGCCCCTTGCTGGTAAAAAGGAGAACAGAGTCGTGTCTATCGATCTGGTAAAACCACAAGCATGTGGCCTATAATCAACAGTAGGCCCAGTGGACTCCCAAGAAACAACAGAATACCCACACTTGCAACAATCCAAGAGGTTCAAACTGAAAGACTAATCACATTCGATCAGCCTGCAGTGCACAATGAAGGACTATGCAATAATGCCATGGAACTCGTGCCTCTTGAAACACAGATTGAAACAGTTCATCACGAAAAAACACCAGTCTACAATGATGTGGCATCAGAAAGTGCTACCGAGAGACAGATTGAAAGAACAATCCCATCAATTGACAGAACTGCCTCTGGTTATTTCATCAACTTCGACAACTTCTCTGAAGATCAAAATGACCCCGAAGTGATGCCAGAAACAAAAAAGACTTTTAAAGAAAAAGCAACGGAACTCTTTTATCAACTGAAGGAAATCTACCTAATTTCCCCTTGGCTAGAGTTCTGGTTCGGTCTAGGTGTATTTTTCCTCCTGCTTTGGCTCATCATGGTACTGTGTTTGGGAAAATTCATTGAAGGAAAATATATTACAATGGACACAGCAAGTCAGAACATCAACCTAGTCCTGAAACCACACAGATCATCCCACGTGAAGAAAAGAGAACTGTCAACAGTAAATGTCACAGCAATTCCAATACCTGGTGGGATAGTATGGGAGAAAACAGACTATGAGATATATGGTCCGGTAGAAATCCTGAAGTATCCTCATCAACTAAAGGTTTCCTTAAGTGACTTTGTGACACCTAGTACATTCTCTGATGATTGGGACTTTAACAGTATTAATGACATGATGTCTGATTTAGTAATGTCAGCTAGATTCACAGATCATGATTATTTACAAGGTTCATCTAGTTATGAGCAGTTATTCTGTTACACCCACTATGGGGATCATTACTTGCATAAATCTGCACAGCCTAGAAATGTTTTTATGTATAATCAATGGGAACATTGTTCTACACCACCTAAAAGCAGTTCTAAAGCATTTTTTGAGAAATTCAAATACTTCTCAGGGTTTAACACCAGTGATGCAGAAACGTTTTATTACAAACTGTTAGATAAAACAGGAATGAAAACAATGCTGACAAATTCTAAATTGATATATTCAGAAGCATTTTATGACAAAATGATGACATTTGGTTTTGATTATTGGAAAAATAATATTGAAACAAAAACAATTTGGGGTACAAAAGATTGGCAGGTGCAAGGCATTGAAGCACTATTTAGAACCTGCATGATACCAGAACAAATGTTATTTTTAAATGACACAATACACCAAACATCTTGTCTTGGCCTAGCTAAGATCAAAGACCTTAAAACACCGTCTATACCAAAGCCAATACCAGAAAATGCAACCGCTGATATTGAGTTAGACGTGTCACAAGTTTTACATTTCAACAGAACAAATCCTGATTGGAAAAAGTGGTTAATCTGGCCTACAGACACAAATAGCTGTCAAGATAGATTCCTGAATAAAACACAGGGGTTAAAAATGACCAGATTAGACCCTAGATATTCCCAGAGACAACATCCAGGGATTATAACAACATACAGTGTAGGGAAACTCTGCCTTGAATGGCTAACTTCATCCACACTGGCTGAAATTAAGCAACACTTGTCTTTACCAAAAGATGGTGCTGATTTGCGCGATTTCATTCTTGGACCACGCAAACAGCGTCAAAAGCATTTCATAGCGACCAGTATCTATGCTGCTTACAACGAGGCTTGGAAAGTAAAGCAAATTGAAACTGCTGAGAAAATACGAGAAATTGATTGTATTAATTTGGAGAAATCACTTTCTGTAGTAGACAACGGGTTAATGACTCTGTCTTCCAGAATATATTCGTTGGACAATATTGTATCCTCTGCCTTTGATGTGATAGACAGAGATTTGCTTATGTTACAACATGGCCAGTCTCAATTACGCTCTATTATAGAACTAGGCTGGACGCTGCAAAATCTTCGTTCAGGCTATGTGCCTTGGCGTTTAATCAACACAACGTCATTATTTTCCAGTTTTAACGTTACTGATAAACAGATCAGTTTGGCACAGAAAGGAGCAGACTATACAATCCTGAGCATCGAAAAACTCAAGAGATTACCATTGACAATGTCAGAGAGTCCTGTCATTGAATGGATAATACACGGAATTATCACAATTCCGATAACAACTTTCCGATTTAAAAAGTGCCTTGAGTACATACCTGCTGGCCAATATGAACAATTGGGTAAAGGATATGTAAAATCTGAATGGAAATTACCATACACTCATTCTTTCTATAGTGACAGTGACAAAAATGTATTTCTTAGTGGTGAGAACTGTAAACATTCACTAAGCGGTATACTTTTGTGTCAGGGTATTAATTTACACGGAGCATGTGATGGAAATTCTAACAACCTTTCATGCCACCAGCTAGTCACACCTGCAACTCAGATAGAGCCCTTCTTTATGCAACTCGCGAACGGGAGTTACATTCTTAGAACGGATCACAGATGTTGTGGCCTCGTGCCAGGGAAAAGTTATCTAGTAGAAGTAACATCCATGGTCAAATGCTGTATGCAAGCATTGTTTCCGAGTGGGCCTGCAGACACAGTGACTCCCATCTGGCCTCATCTGAATCTCTATTCTATACGAATTGATACATTAAGCAAAATGAAATCTGTACTTTTACAGACAACAGTGCCTATAACGTCATCAAAAGAGACGTATGATCTTCTAGTTGCAAGGACAGCTACTGAAGTTCATGACCTTTTATCAACAAATTGCCCCGTGCATTTCGTAGAAATGTTCAGCCAACTCCTTAACATGTCTAGTGCAACAAGCATCCCAGGCATATTTAAGGCAGTCTTTATAGGACTGCAAACACCCTTCCAGGCAATTTTGGGAATCGTTCCTAATTTTGTACACTCTGTTTTTGGCGGCATACCATTATTTTTGGGACTCGTCGCAGGGATTTTATTTTTGACCCTCCTGCTTCGTTATGGCAAGCCTCGGCTCAGACATAGCTCCCATGGGAATGGAAAAGACAATCCTAGCAATGCGCTACCGTGACAGGATAACTAACGTCCTTGGATTGGCCAGGCTGAGAGATCTAAACATGACCTGGTTCCTTTCATTCAGCCCGATATGGCAAAATTGCATTTTACCTGTGCTACGGTGTATGCTTTGCGGCGATGAATGCGTGTTGGACATCTGTCTTTCACTTCCATCAGCAGTACCAATGGACGTCGATACTTTGCTCAGTCCAATAACGTCTCACCCATTGTGTTGTCCCCAGCAGCTACCAATCCTGATGACGGCATTCTTGGAGACTCCTGTGCTACAGCCAAGTGGTAACAGTGGAGCGAGTGACAAAAGCAACATCATCCAGGTACAACGTTCTGTGAGCATTGCTGGTCCCGACTATGATGACAGCAATCATTCTCCCACCTGCCAAGTTACAGCGCTATCTAATTTGGTTGAACTATCACCTGAATTTGTAGACCAATTCTTTGAGAGCCTGTCTGAAACGATGTTCTCACCCATACAGAAACAATAACTTTTAGAAGCTTTTCCGACACACAGCGTTCCCGTGAACTCTGAATTCGGCCTTCAGTTTTGATCAACAAAAACTGCAAAAAGCTTTGGGACTCTATTTTTCCCCGTTCAAGCAATAATTCTTTGAATTGGACATTTTTAATATTGACCTCTTTTTTTTTGGCACGAACAATTCTTTGCTTAACGTAAAAACTATTCTTAGAGAACAGAAGCTTCACACTTCTATTTCTAAACACATCTAGAGACATAACAATATTACACCAGCCTCTAGCACATGTTATTACAATGCATTTATATGTGATGATTTATCTCGCTCTTCTTCTGTTAGAGATACTTCATGTGTAATTCTTTATGCATAATCGTTCATTGATTTCATATGCAATAATTTTTGAATGATTTCTATGCTTCAAAAAAACGCACAGTACCTACATTTCATGTATTTCAAGTACGCCTATTTCGAATGCATTTATGTATTTTTGGGTGGGCAATGTTACACATGCATCTAATTGCTTTAGTTTTAGTAATTTGATGGACATGAATACGTGGAGTGGGTGTTGCGTGTTTATCTAGGTTCCTGATCGATACTATGACCTTATGCCCCTATTCGGCTATAAATCCATATATTCCTTATATTGGCATAACCGTTCAAGTGCGATTTTCAGAAAAGTCATCTCTGGCCTCACACGAACAGAGCCACATTCCAGCATAGCTCTCTGCCACTTCCTTTGCGACCAATTAGTGCAATGACAGAGCAGAAGTCACTATCTGATATTCCTAGATTAACACTCCGAGTTCTTCAACAAGATAAAAACTCAGCAAACCTGGAAATCCCCGCTTGCTGTGTTTTGATTAGTAATGGAACTCTAATGAGCAACTGATAACTATCACTTCCTAGTGACATCTTTAATTGACGTCTTATGTCCAGCAAACTTGCGTCAAACCCGGCACCTGTCAGGTATAAATATTACCAACGTTGCCTTAAGCAATGAGCTACTGTTGCTGATACTAGCTGCCTGCAAGACCCCGTGTTGGTAAATCTAGCACTCTGTCGCTGCAGCCTGCTGTCCCTGTGGTGGTGAAGCTACTGATACCATTATCGCTGCTAAAGCGCGAACTATGGTGCAGTACGCTTAGGAGCTGAACAGCCGTCCCTCTGCGAAGACATCCAGCAGATTCCAGCTGCCCGCGGACGCTGTCCCCCCTCCTTCCTCTACGCGCTGAAGAGACCCGCTGCCTTTCTCGTGCAGAGAAATCCAGCTCCGGCGTTTCCGGTCTACCCTCGCGGGTGACTGGGATATCGAGAGTGACCCCTGAAGGAGATACCAATCCTCCATCATTCTATTCAGAGGTATGGTGTTGACTAAACCCTTAGACGAGAATTCTTGAAACAAACCTTGGCAAAACCAACTTAACTTAAAGCTACTTACTTACTCCCCTTCCACGTGTTAGGCGTAGGTCAGGCACACTGGGGTAGGCATAGTTAGAAGCACCAGTTGAGTATGTTAGCCTAATGTATATATGACTGTATATATTTTTTATTACTTTTAAACCATTGTATGGCTAAGAAACCATATCAATGCCTTTACAGTTCTATTTCACAATACTTATCTTACTGTACGTACTTTTTATAATAACAAGTCTTGCAATTGTGGCAATACATTTCTCTTGTACGAGAAGAAAGACTGTTCAATAAATGTTAACCCTTTATTGACAAACGCCCATCTCTCTATTCTCTACATCTCGTGAAAGTAAACTGCACTAGACTGACTGAGTGAAATACATGTCTATTGTTTCACACGACCCTAGAGATTGACTCTTGATCTGAGGAGCAAAGTTGTCATGTTGCACGGTTGTTGGAAAACTGAATCCCTTCTTGTCTGTGCCAAGGAAGCTGATCACTTCCTATGCAGAGAAGAAAGTTTCCAGTGACCTCTGAGCTAGTTGGTAACACAACCCAATTAAGTTTAGCATAGTTAGTGGAGGCCTGGAATATCCGCAGTTCCACGTCGATACTACTGTTTATGTTATTCCAATGCGCAGGGCCTAGTGGGAAACTAGGAACTACACTACACTGTAAGCAAGAACTTCATCAGGGACTGTGTGCCATAAAGACCTCTGGGATACAACAGCATTTGTGCCCACTTGTAGCACTGTAAGAAAGCACTTCATCAGGGACTATGTACTATTAAGTACCTCTGGGCTACAACGGCGTTTGTGCCCACTTCTAGCACTGTAAGAAAGCACTTCATCGGGGACAGTGTACTATTAAGTACCTCTTGGATACAAGAGGCATTCGTTCCAACTTTTAGTACTTTGAGAATGAACTTCATCAGGGACTGTGTACAATTAAGACCTCTAGGATACAACATGCATTTGTGCCCACTCCTAGCACTGTAAGAAAACACTTCCTCACAGACTGTGTACCATTAAGAACCTCTTGGGAAACAGCGGCATTTGTGCCGACCTCTAGCACTATAAGAAAGCACTCCATCAGAGACTGTGTACTGTTAAGAACCTCTGGGATACAACGGCATGTATGTCCACTCCTAGCACTGTAAGAAGAAAACACTTCATTAGGGACTGTGTACCATTAAGACCTCTGGGAATTTACCAATGGGCTACATCAAGCATTTGTGCAAACTTCTTTCACTGTAAGAAAGCACTTCATCAGGGACGGTGTACCATTAAGTACCTCTGGGAAAGAAGATGCATTTGTGACCACTTCTAGCACTGTAAGAAAGAACTTCATCAGGGACTGTGTACCATTAAGACCTCTAGGATACAACCAGCATATGTGCCCACTTCTAGCACTGTAAGAAAGCACTCCATCAGGGACTATGTACTATTAAGTTCCTCTGGGCTAAAACGGCGTTTGTGCCCACTTCTAGCACTGTAAGAAAACATTTCATTAGGGACTTTGTACCATTAAGACCTCTGGGAATTTACCAATGGGCTACACCAAGCATTTGTGCAAACCTCTATCACTGTAAGAAAGCACTTCCTCAGGGACGGTGTACCATTAAGCACCTCTGGGAAATAAGATGCATTTGTGCCGACCTCTAGCACTATAAGAAAGCACTCATCAGAGACAGTGTATCATTAAGAACCTCAGGGATACAACGGCATGTGTGCCCACTTCTAGCACTGTAAGAAAACACTTCATTAGGGACTGTGTAACATGAAGTCCTCTGGGAATTTACCAATGGGCTACACCAAGCATTTGTGCAAACTTCTATCACTGTATGAAAGCACTTCCTCAGGGACCGTGTACCATTAAGTACCTCTGGGAAAGAAGATGCATATGTGCCCACTTCTAGCACTGTAAGAAAAACTTGATCAGGGAATGACTACCATTAAGAACCTCTGGGAAACAACAGCATTTGTGCCCACTTTTAGTATTGTAAGAAAGCAATTCATCAGGGACGGTCTACCATTAAGAACCTCTGGGATACAACAGCATTTGTGCTCACTTCTAGCACTGTAAGAAAGCACTTCATCACAAACTATGTACCATTAAGAACCTCTGGGATACAACGGCATTTGTGCTCACTTCTAGCACTGTAAGAAAGCTCTTCATCACAAACTGTGTACCATTAAGAACCTCTGGGATACAAGAAGCATTTGTGCCAACTTCTACCACTGTGAGAAAGCACTTAATCGGGGACGGTGTACCAATTGAACGTCTGGGATACAACAGTATCTGTGCCCACTTCTAGCAGTGTAAGAAAGCACTTCATCATGACCAGTGTATAATTAAGAACCTCTGGGATACAAAGGCATTTTTGTCCACTTTTAGCACTGTAAGAAAGCACTTCATCAGGGACAATGTGCCATTAAGTACCTCAGGGATACACTAGGCATGCAATTTCACTTCTATCACTGTAAGAAAGCACTTCATCAGGGAAGGTCTACAATTAAGTACCTCTTGTTTACAAGAAGCATTTCTGCCCAGTTCTAGCACTTTAAGAAAAAATTTAATCATTGACCGTATACCATTAAGAATCTCTGGGATACAACAGCATTTTTGCCCACTTCTAGCACTGTCCGAAAGCACTTCATTAGGGACAACGTACCATTAAGTACCTCTGGAAAACAGCAGGCATTTGTGCCCACTTAGTACGTCAGGGATACACCAGGCATGCAATCTCACTTCTAGCACTGAAGAAAACACTTCATCAGGGACTGTGTACCATCAAGTACCTCTGGGATACAAGAAGCATTTTTGCCAATTTCTAGCACTGTGAGAAAGCACTTAATCAGGGACTGTGTACCATTAAGACCTCAAGGATACAACAGGCATCTGTGCCCACTTTTAGCATTATAAGAAAGCACTTCATCAGAGACTGTGTACCATTAAGAACCTTAGGTATACAACAGCATGTGTGCCAACTCCTAGCACTGCAAGAAAGCACTTCATCAGGGACAGTGTACGAGTAAGTATCACTGGGATACAGGGAGCATTTCTGCCCACTTTGTAGCACTGTAAGAAAGCACTTCATCATGGACTGTGTACCATTTAGAACCGCTGGGATACAACAGCATTTGTGCCCACTTCTAGCTCTATAAGAAAGCAATGCATCAGGGATGGGATACCATTAAGTACCTCTGGGATACAGGAGGCATTTGTGCCCACTTCTGGCACTGTAGGAAAGCACTTCATCAGAGACTGTGTACCAATAAGACCTATGGGATATAGCTCTGGGCTACACCAGGCATTTTTGCCCACTTCTAGCACTGTAAGAAAGCACATCATCAGGGACGGTTTACCAATAAGTACCTCTGGGATACAAGAGGCATTTGTTCCCACTTTTAGCACTGTAACAAAAGAACTTCATCAGGGACTGTGTACCATTAAGACCTCTAGGATACAACATGCATCTGTGCCCACTCCTAGCACTGTAAGAAAACACTTCCTCACAGACTGTGTACCATTAAGAATCTCAGAGATACAGCGGCATTTGTGCCGACCTCTAGCACTGTAAGCAAAAACTTCATCAGGGACTGTGTACCATTAAGACCTCTGGAATAAAACAGCATTTGTGCCCACTTCTAGCACTGTAAGAAAGCACTTAATCACAGACCGTGTACCATTAAGAACCACTGGGATACAACGGCATTTGTGCCCACTTGTAGCACTGTAAGAAAGCACTTCATCAGGGACTATGTACTATTAAGTACCTTTGGGCTACAACGGCGTTTGTGCCCACTTCTAGCACTGTAAGAAAACACTTAATCAGGGACTGTGTACCATTAAGACCTCTAGGATACAACAGGCATATGTGCCCACTTCTAGCACTGTAAGAAAGCACTTCATCGGGGACAGTGTACCATTAAGTACCTCTGGGATATAAGAGGCATTTGTTCCCACTTTTAGCACTTTAAGAAAGAACTTCATCAGGGACTGTGTACAAATTAAGACCTCTAGGATACAACATGCATCTGTGCCCGCTCCAAGCACTGTAAGAAAACATTTCCTCACAGACAGTGTGCCATTAAGAACCTTTGGGATACGGCGCCATTTGTGCTGATCTCTAGCACTATAAGAAAGCACTCCATCAGAGACTGTGTACCATTAAGAACCTCTGGGATACAACGGCATGTGTGTCCACTCCTAGCACTGTAAGAAAACACTTCATTAGGGACTGTGTACCATTAAGACCTCTGGGAATTTACCAATGGGCTACATCAAGCATTTGTGCAAACTTCTATCACTGTAAGAAAGCACTTCATCAGGGACGGTGTACCATTAAGTACCTTTGGGAACGAAGATGCATTTGTGCCCACTTCTAGCACTGTAAGAAAGAACTTCATCAGGGACTTTGTACCATTAAGACCTCTAGGATACAACAGGCATATATGCCCACGTCTAGCACTGTAAGAAAGCACTTCATCAGGGAATGACTACCCTTAAGAACTCTGGGAGACAACAGCAATTGTGCCAACTTCTAGCACTGTAAGAAAGCACTTCATCAGGGACGGTGTACCATTTAGAACCTCTGGGATACAACAGCATTTGTGCTCACTTCTAGCACTGTAAGAAAGCACTTCATCAGGGACAGTGTACCATTAAGTACCTGTGGGATACAAGAGGCATTTGTGCTCACTTCTAGCACTGTAAGAAAGCACTTCATCAGGGACTGTGTACCATTAATACCTCTGGGATACACCAGCATTTGTGCCCACTTCTAGCACTGTAAGAAAGGACTTCATCACAGACTGTGTACCATTAAGAACCATTGGGGAAACATCCTTTACAACGCAACTTTTATCACGCAGTGCCTTTACGACGCAACTATTACAACTCAAACCATTACAACGCATTGCGCTGGGGTCGCTCTAGGATAGGGAATAGATTTAATTTACTATCCAACACCTTCCCTAGTGTCAACGGGGACTGGAGTTGGAATAGTAAATTAAACTATACACTATCCAGCACCCCAAAGGGCTATGCGTTGTAAAGGTTTTCATTGTAATACTTGCGTTGTAAAAGCATGCGTGATAAAAGCATGCGTTGTAATGTCATACATCCGAACCACTGGGATACAATGGCATTTGTGCCCACTTCTAGCACTGTAAGAAGCACTTCATCAGGGAAGGTGTACTATTAAGTACCTCTTGGATACAAGAAGCATTTCTGTCCACTTCTAGCACTTTAAGAAAAAATGTCATCATGGACTGTGTACCATTAAGAACCTCTGGGATACAACGGCATTTGTGCCCACTTATAGCACTGTCCGAAAGCACTTCATCAGAGACAATGTACCATTAAGTACCTCTGGAAAACAGCAGGCATTTGTGCCCACTTAGTACGTCAGGGATACACCAGGCATGGAATCTCACTTCTAGCACTGTAAGAAATCACTTCATCAGGTACTGTGTACCATCAAGTACCTCTGGGACACAAGAAGCATTTGTGCCCACTTCTACCACTGTGAGAAAGCACTTAATCATGGACGGTGTAACAATAAGAACGTCTGGGATACAACAGCATTTGTGCCCACTTTTAGCACTGTAAGAAAGCACTTCATCAGGGACGGTGTACCATTAAGAACCTCTGGGATACAAAGGCATTTGTGCCCACTTCTAGCACTGTAAGAAAGCACTTCATCAGGAACAATGTACCATTAAGTAGCTCAGGGATACACTAGGCATGCAGTTTAACTTCTATCACTGTAAGAAAGCCCTTCATCAGGGACGGTGTACCATTAAGAACCACTGGGATACAACGGCATTTGTGCCCACATGTAGCACTGTCCAAAAGTACTTCATCAGGGACGGCATACCATTAAGTACCTCTGGGAAAAAGCAGGCATTTGTGCCAATTTCTAGCACTGTAAGGAAACACTTCATTGGGACGGTGTACCATTAAGAACCTCGGGGATACAACGGCGCTTGTGCCCACTTCTAGCACTGTAAGAAAGCACTTCATCAGTGACAATGTACCATTAAGAACGACTGGGATACAACAACATTTGTGCCCACTTTTAGCACTGTAAGAAAGGACTTCATCAGGGACTTTGTACCATTAAGTACCTGTGGCATACAAGAGGCATTTGTTCCCACTTCTAGCACTGTAAGCAAGAACTCCATGCGGGACTCTGTACCATTAAGACCTCTGAGAAACAACAGCATTTTGCCCACTTCTAGCACTGTTAAAAAGCACTTCATAACAGACTGTGTACCATTAAGAACCACTTGGATAGAACGGTATTTGTGCCCACTTGTAGCACTGTAAGAAAGCACTCCATCAGGGACTGTGTACCATTAAGAACCTCTGGGATACAACGGCATTTGTGCCCACTTCTAGCACTGTCCAAAAGTACTTCATCAGGGACGGCATACCATTAAATACCTCTGGGAAACAGCAGGCATTTGTACCCACTTTTAGCACTGTAAGAAAGCACTTCATCAAGGACTGTGTACCACTTAGAACCACTGGGATACAACAATATTTGTGCCCACTTCTAGCACTGTAGGAAAGCACTTCATCGGGGACGGTGTACCAATAAGACCTCTGGGATATACCTCTGGGATACACCAGCCATTTGTGCCCACTTCTAGCACTGTAAAAAAACACTTCATTGGGGACTGTGTACCATTAAGATCCTCTGGGATACAACAGCATTAGTGCCAACTTCTAGCACTGTGAGAAAGTACTTCATCAGGGTTGGTGTACCATTAAGTACCTCTGGGATAGAAGATGCATTTGTGCCCACTTCTAGCACTGTAAGAAATAACTTCATCAGGGACTGTGTAACATTAAGACCTCAAGGATACAACAGGCATCTGTGCCCACTTTTAGCATTATAAGAAAGCACTTCATCAGGGACTGTGTACCATTAAGAACCTCAGGGATTACAGCATTTGTGCCCACTCCTAGCACTGTAAGAAAGCACTTCATTAGGGACGTTGTACGAGTAAGTATCGATGGGATACAAGAAGCATTTCTGCCCACTTTGTAGCACTGTAAGAAAGCACTCCATCATGGACTGTGTACCATTTAGAACCGCTGGTATACAACAGCATTTGTGCCCACTTCTAGCACTGTAAGAAAGCACTGCATCAGTAACGGGATACCATTAAGTACCTCTGGGATACAAGAGGCATTTGTGCCCACTTCTGGCACTGTAGGAAAGCACTTCATCAGGGACTGTGCACCAATAAGACCTCTGGGATATAGCTCTGGGAAACAGGCATTTGTGCCCACTTCCAGCAATGTAAGAAAGCACTTAATCAGGGACGGTGTACCTGTAAGAACCTCTGGGATACAACAGCATTTGTGCCCACTTCTAGCACTGTAAGAAAGCACTTCATCAGTGACGTTGTACCATTAAGTACCTCTGGGATACAAGAGGCATTTGTGCCCCCTTCTAGCTCTGTAAGAAAGAACTTCATCAGGGACTGTCTACCATTAAGAACTCTAGGACACAACATGCATCTCTGCCCACTCCTAGCACTTTAAGAAAACGCTTAAAGTGTACCGTTAAGAACATCTGGGATACAGCGGCATGTGTGCCTACCTCTAGCACTGTAAGAAAGCACTCCATCAGAAACTGTGTACCATTAAGAAACTCTGGGATACAACGGCATGTGTGCCCACTTCTAGCACTGTAAGAAAGCACTTCATCAGGGACGGTGTACCATTAAGTACCTCTGGGATACAAGAGGCATTTGTTCCCACTTTTAGCATTTTAAGAAAGAACTTCATCAGGGACTGTGTACCATTAAGACCTCTAGGATACAGCATGCATCTGTGCCCACTCCTATCACTGTAAGAAAACACTTCATCAGTGACGTTGTACCATTAAGTACCTCTGGGATACAAGAGGCATTTGTGCCCCCTTCTAGCTCTGTAAGAAAGAACTTCATCAGGGACTGTAAATGTCAATGTAAATGTAAATGTACAGGCATTTATATAGCGCAAATTACCGAGCGGTTTCTAAGCGCTTGCTTAGGGAACCCGTCCTGGTATTCCCCTGTGAGATAACCCCGGCAGGGTATCCGCAAGGTGAAAGCCAGGCATCCCGCCGCGAGGGGCCATTGTGGAGATTAAGCAAGCTATTGCCCAGAGTCGCAGAGTGTGAACCCGTGAATCGAGTAGGCACCGGAGCGAGTATTGTCGAGTCTGTGGACATTTTTAGGACTCAAGGTCCCGGGCTGACCTCTGCTTCCAGGTCTGCCTCCTCTAACCAGTGAGCCACACTTCTCCACATGGACTGTGTACCATTAAGAACCTCTGGGAAAGAAGATGCATTTGTGCCCTACTAGCACTGTAAGAAAGAACTTCATCAGGGACTGTGTACCATTAAGAACTCTAGGATACAACATGCATCTGTGCCCACTCCTAGCACTTTGAGAAAACACTTCCTCACAGACTGTGTACCATTAAGAACCTCTGGGATACAGCGGCATTTGTGCCGACCTCAAGCACTACAAGAAAGCACTCCATCAGAGACTGTGTACCATTAAGAATCTCTGGGATATAACGGCATGTGTGCCCACTTCTAGCACTGTAAGAAAACACTACAATAGGGACTGTGTACCATTAAGACCTCAGGAAATTTACCAATGGGTTACACCAAGCATTTGTGCAAACTTCTATCACAGTAAGAAAGCACTTCATCAGGGACAGTGTACCATTAAGTACCTCTGGGAAAGAAGGTGCATTTGTGCCCACTTCTAACACTGTAAGAAAGAACTTCATCAGGGACTGTGTACCATTAAGACTTCTAGGATACTACGGGCATATGTGCCCACTTCTAGCACTGTAAGAAAGCACCACATCAGGGAATGACTACCATTAAGAACCTCTGGGAGACAACAGCATGTGTGCTCACTTCTAGCACTGTAAGAAACCGTTTCCTCACAGACTGTGTACCATTAAGAACCTCTAGGATACAGCGGCATTTGTGCCGATCTCTAGCACTATAAGAAAGCACTCCATCAGAGACTGTGTACCATTAAGTACCTCTGGGAAAGAAGATGCATTTGTGCCCACTTCTAGCACTGTAAGAAAGTACTTCTTCAGGGACTGTGTACCATGAAGAACTCTAGGATACACCAGGCATATGTGCCCACTTCTAGCACTGTAAAAAAGCACTTCATCAGGGAATGACTACCATTAATAACCTCTGGGAGACAACAGCATTTGTGCCCACTTTTAGCACTGTAAGAAAGCACTTCATCAGAGACTGTGTACCATTAAGAACCTCTGGGATACAAAGGCATTTGTGCCCACTTTTAGCACTGTAAGAAAGAATTACATCAGGGATGGTGTACCATTAAGGCCCTCTGGGATACAAAGGCATTTGTGCCCACTTCTAGCACTGTAAGAAGGCACTTCATCAGGGACAATGTACCATTAAGTACCTCAGGGATACACTAGGCATGCAGTTTCACTTCTATCACTGTAAGAAAGCCCTTCATCAGGGACGGTGTACCATTAAGAACCACTGGGATACAACAGCATTTGTGCCCACATCTAGCACTGTCCAAAAGTACTTCATCAGGGACGGCATACCATTAAATACCTCTGGGAAATAGCAGGCATTTGTGCCAATTTCTAGCACTGTAAGGAAACACTTCATTGGGACGGTGTACCATTAAGAACCTCTGGGATACAACGGCGCTTGTGCCCACTTCTAGCACTGTAAGAAAGCACTTCATCAGTGACAATGTACCATTAAGAACGACTGGGATACAACAACATTTGTGCCCACTTTTAGCACTGTAAGAAAGCACTTCATCAGGGACTTTGTACCATTAAGTACCTGTGGGATACAAGAGGGATTTGTTCCCACTTCGAGCACTGTAAGCAAGAACTTCATGAGGGACTGTGTACCACTAAGACCTCTGAGATACAACAGCATTATTGCCCACTTCTAGCACTGTTAAAAAGCACTTCATAACAGACTGTGTACCATTAAGAACCACTTGGATAGAACGGTATTTGTGCCCACTTGTAGCACTGTAAGAAAGCACTCCATCAAGGACTGTGTACCATTAAGAACCTCTGGGATACAACGGCATTTGTGCCCACTTCTAGCACTGTCCAAAAGTACTTCATCAGGGACGGCATACCATTAAATACCTCTGGGAAACAGCAGGCATTTGTGCCCACTTTTAGCACTGTAAGAAAGCACTTCATCAAGGACTGTGTACCACTTAGAACCACTGGAATACAACAATATTTGTGTCCACTTCTAGCACTGTAGGAAAGCACTTCATCGGGGACGGTGTACCAATAAGACCTCTGGGATATACCTCTGGGATACACCAGCCATTTGTGCCCACTTCTAGCACTGTATAAAAGCACTTCATTGGGGACTGTGTACCATTAAGATCCTCTGGGATACAACAGCATTAGTGCCAACTTCTAGCACTGTAAGAAAGTACTTCATCAGGGTTGGTGTACCATTAAGTACCTCTGGGATAGAAGATGCATTTGTGCCCACTTCTAGCACTGTAAGAAATAACTTTATCAGGGACTGTGTAACATTAAGACCTCAAGGATACAATAGGCATCTGTGCCCACTTTTAGCATTATAAGAAAGCACTTCATCAGGGACTGTGTACCATTAAGAACCTCAGGGATTACAGCATTTGTGCCCACTCCTAGCACTGTAAGAAAGCACTTCATTAGGGACGTTGTATGAGTAAGTATCGCTGGAATACAAGAAGCATTTCTGCCCACTTTGTAGCACTGTAAGAAAGCACTTCATCATGGACTGTGTACCATTTAGAACCGCTGGGATACAACAGCATTTGTGCCCACTTCTAGCACTGTAAGAAAGCACTGCATCATTGACGGGATACCATTAAGTACCTCTGGAATACAGGAGGTATTTGTGCCCACTTCTGGCACTATAGGAAAGCACTTCATCAGGGACTGTGCACCAATAAGACCACTGGGATATAGCTCTGGGAAACACCAGGCATTTGTGCCCACTTCCAGCAATGTAAGAAAGCACTTCATCAGGGACTGTGTACCATTAAGACTTCTAGGATACAACGGGCATATGTGCCCACTTCTAGCACTGTAAGAAAGCACCACATCAGGGAATGACTACCATTAAGAACCTCTGGGAGACAACAGCATGTGTGCTCACTTCTAGCACTGTAAGAAACCGTTTCCTCACAGACTGTGTACCATTAAGAACCTCTAGGATACAGCGGCATTTGTGCCGATCTCTAGCACTATAAGAAAGCACTCCATCAGAGACTGTGTACCATTAAGTACCTCTGGGAAAGAAGATGCATTTGTGCCCACTTCTAGCACTGTAAGAAAGTACTTCTTCAGGGACTGTGTACCATGAAGAACTCTAGGATACACCAGGCATATGTGCCCACTTCTAGCACTGTAAAAAAGCACTTCATCAGGGAATGACTACCATTAATAACCTCTGGGAGACAACAGCATTTGTGCCCACTTTTAGCACTGTAAGAAAGCACTTCATCAGAGACTGTGTACCATTAAGAACCTCTGGGATACAAAGGCATTTGTGCCCACTTTTAGCACTGTAAGAAAGAATTACATCAGGGATGGTGTACCATTAAGGCCCTCTGGGATACAAAGGCATTTGTGCCCACTTCTAGCACTGTAAGAAGGCACTTCATCGGGGACAATGTACCATTAAGTACCTCAGGGATACACTAGGCTTGCAGTTTCACTTCTATCACTGTAAGAAAGCCCTTCATCAGGGACGGTGTACCATTAAGAACCACTGGGATACAACAGCATTTGTGCCCACATCTAGCACTGTCCAAAAGTACTTCATCAGGGACGGCATACCATTAAGTACCTCTGGGAAATAGCAGGCATTTGTGCCAATTTCTAGCACTGTAAGGAAACACTTCGTTGGGACGGTGTACCATTAAGAACCTCTGGGATACAACGGCGCTTGTGCCCACTTCTAGCACTGTAAGAAAGCACTTCATCAGTGACAATGTACCATTAAGAACGACTGGGATACAACAACATTTGTTCCCACTTTTAGCACTGTAAGAAAGCTCTTCATCAGGGACTTTGTACCATTAAGTACCTGTGGGATACAAGAGGCATTTGTTCCCACTTCGAGCACTGTAAGCAAGAACTTCATGAGGGACTGTGTACCACTAAGACCTCTGAGATACAACAGCATTATTGCCCACTTCTAGCACTGTTAAAAAGCACTTCATAACAGACTGTGTACCATTAAGAACCACTTGGATAGAACGGTATTTGTGCCCACTTGTAGCACTGTAAGAAAGCACTCCATCAGGGACTGTGTACCATTAAGAACCTCTGGGATACAACGGCATTTGTGCCCACTTCTAGCACTGTCCAAAAGTACTTCATCAGGGACGGCATACCATTAAATACCTCTGGGAAACAGCAGGCATTTGTGCCCACTTTTAGCACTGTAAGAAAGCACTTCATCAAGGACTGTGTACCACTTAGAACCACTGGAATACAACAATATTTGTGGCCACTTCTAGCACTGTAGGAAAGCACTTCATCGGGGACGGTGTACCAATAAGACCTCTGGGATATACCTGTGGGATACACCAGCCATTTGTGCCCACTTCTAGCACTGTATAAAAGCACTTCATTGGGGACTGTGTACCATTAAGATCCTCTGGGATACAACAGCATTAGTGCCAACTTCTAGCACTGTAAGAAAGTACTTCATCAGGGTTGGTGTACCATTAAGTACCTCTGGGATAGAAGATGCATTTGTGCCCACTTCTAGCACTGTAAGAAATAACTTTATCAGGGACTGTTTAACATTAAGACCTCAAGGATACAATAGGAATCTGTGCCCACTTTTAGCATTATAAGAAAGCACTTCATCAGGGACTGTGTACCATTAAGAACCTCAGGGATTACAGCATTTGTGCCCACTCCTAGCACTGTAAGAAAGCACTTCATTAGGGACGTTGTACGAGTAAGTATCGCTGGAATACAAGAAGCATTTCTGCCCACTTTGTAGCACTGTAAGAAAGCACTTCATCATGGACTGTGTACCATTTAGAACCGCTGGGATACAACAGCATTTGTGCCCACTTCTAGCACTGTAAGAAAGCCCTGCATCATTGACGGGACACCATTAAGTACCTCTGGGATACAGGAGGTATTTGTGCCCACTTCTGGCACTATAGGAAAGCACTTCATCAGGGACTGTGCACCAATAAGACCTCTGGGATATAGCTCTGGGAAACACCAGGCATTTGTGCCCACTTCCAGCAATGTAAGAAAGCACTTAATCAGGGACGGTGTACCTGTAAGTACCTCTGGGATACAAGAGGCATTTGTGCCCCCTTCTAGCTCTGTAAGAAAGAACTTCATCAGGGACTGTCTACCATTAAGAACTCTAGGATACAACATGCATCTGTGCCCACTCCTAGCACTTTAAGAAAACACTTCCGCACAGACTGTGTACCGTTAAGGACATCTGGGATACAGCGGCATGTGTGCCTACCTCTAGCACTGTAAGAAAGCACTCCATCAGAAACTGTGTACCATTAAGAAACTCTGGGATACAACGGCATGTGTGCCCAATTCTAGCACTGTAAGAAAGCACTTCATCAGGGACGGTGTAACATTAAGTACCTCTGGGATACAAGAGGCATTTGTTCCCACTTTTAGCATTTTAAGAAAGAACTTCATCAGGGACTGTGTACCATTAAGACCTCTAGGATACAACATGCATCTGTGCCCACTCCTAGCACTGTAAGAAAACACTTCATCAGTGACGTTGCACCATTAAGTACCTCTGGGATACAAGAGGTATTTGTGCCCCCTTCTAGCTCTGTAAGAAAGAACTTCATCAGGGACTGTAAATGTAAATGTAAATGTAAATGTACAGGGATTTATATAGCGCAAATCACCGAGCGGTTTCTAAGCGCTTGCTTAGGGAACCCGTCCTGGTATTCCCCTGTGAGATAACCCCGGCAGGGTATCCGCAAGGTGAAAGCCAGGCATCCCGCCGCAAGGGGCCATTGTGGAGATTAAGCAAGCTATTGCCCAGAGTCGCAGAGTGTGAACCCGTGAATCGAGTAGGCACCGGACCGAGAATTGTCGAGTCCATGGACATTTTTAGGACTCAAGACCCCGCCGAGCCGGGAATTGAACCCTGGTCCCGGGCTGACCTCTGCTTCCAGGTCTGCCTCCTCTATCCAGTGAGCCACACTTCTCCACATGGACTGTGTACCATTAAGAACCTCTGGGAAAGAAGATGCATTTGTGCCCACTTCTAGCACTGTAAGAAAGAACTTCATCAGGGACTGTGTACCATTAAGAACTCTAGGATACAACATGCATCTGTGCCCACTCCTAGCACTTTAAGAAAACACTTCCTCACAGACTGTGTACCATTAAGAACCTCTGGGATACAACAGCATTTGTGCCCACTTTTAGCACTGTAAGAAAGCACTTCATCAGAGACTGTGTACCATTAGGAACCTCTGGGATACAACGGCATGTGTGTCCACCCCTAGCACTGTAAGAAAACACTTCACTAGGGACTGTCTACCATTAAGACCTCTGGGAATTTACCAATGGGCTACACCAAGCATTTGTGCAAACTTCTATCACTGTAAGAAAGCACTTCATCAGGGACGAAGTACCATTAAGTACCTCTGGGAAAGAAGATGCATGTGTGTCCACTTCTAGCACTGTAAGAAAGTACTTCATCAGGGAATGACTACCATTATGAACCTCTGGGATACAACAGCATTTGTGCTCATTTCTAGCACTGTTAGAAAGCACTTCATCAGGGACTGTGTACCATTAAGAACCTCTGGGATACAACAGCATTTGTGCTCACTTCTAGCACTGTTAGAAAGCTCTTCATCAGGGACTGTGTACCATTAATTACCACAGGGATACAAGAAGCATTTGTGCCAACCCCTAGCACTGTAAGAAAGCCCATCATCAGGGACGGTGTACCATTAAGTACCTCTGGGATACAAGTGGGCATTTCTGCCCACTTCTAGCATTGCTAGAAAGCACATCATCACAGACTGTGTACCATTAAGAACCTCTGGGATACAACAGCATTTGTGGCCACTTCTAGCTCCGTAAGAAAATCATCAGGGAATGTGTACCATTAAGACCTCTGGAATACAACAGGCATCTGTGCCCACTTCTAGCACTGTAAGAAAGCACTTCATCACGGACATTGTACCATTAAGTACCTCAGGGATACACCAGGCATGCAATTTTACTTCTAGCACTGTTAGAAAACACTTCATAAGGGTCGGTGTACCATTAAGATCCTCTGGGACACACCAGCATTTGTGCCCACTTCTCCCACTATAAATAAGCATTTCATCATGGAAGGTGTACCATTAAGTACCTCTGGGATACAGGAGGCATTTGTGCCCACTTCTAGCACTGTAAGAAAGCACTTAATTAGGGACTGTGTACCATTTAGAACCTCTGGGATACAACAGCATTTGAACCCACTCCTAGCACTGTAAGAAAGTACTTAATCAGGGATGATGTACAATTAAGTAACTCTGGAATACACCAGGCATTTGTGCCCACTTCTAACACTGTAAGGAAGCACTTCATGAGGGACGGTGTACCATTAAGTACATCAGGGATGCACCAGGCATGCAATCTCACTTTTAGCAATGTAAGAAAATACTTCATCAGGGACTGTGTACCATTAAGTACCTCTTCGATACAAGAAGCATTTGTGCACACTTATAGCACTGTAAGAAAGAACTTCATCAAGTCCTAATTTGTGGATTTTTGGCAATTTCAAGGTCCGCGAATCACGCAAATTTGCCCAAAAATCCGCAATTCGGTATTGGCGAATTTTTTTTGCTTGGTCGCGCTTCAAAAATACAATCTCGCGCTCGTGGCTTTGACTTACGGTGATTCTGAGTTCGCTGAGTTGTTTTCCTCCCGGTTTGCATGCGCTGCGCAATTTTGAATCTGGCTGCGTGATCGTGCAAGACTTTTCAACCGTGAGTACGTCATGGAGTCCCGCCATCTTGCACTTTGAGACTTTGAGAACGCGAATACGTGATAAGGATCCGCGATCACGCATAGCAAGAGTAAACAATCGTGAATACGTAGAAGCGACGCCCAGCTGGCATCCGGCGGGAGATTTGAACAGCTCGCTTTCCTGAAGTCGCAAAAATTGCAATTCTGCACAAGAAATGTATCACTGGCAGCATAAACCTTCTGAAAATGATGCTTTGGGCCAGAATAACTCCTCTGATTGACATTTGGCTGCACTTTTTTGTGCAAGGAGTCCATTTTTCGGGGGGTGGGAGGAAGGAAGTGCCTCAGAGTCTCCAACTTCCTGTTCCTGTCCAGCAGGCTCCTCCCGGTGCTTTGACGAAGTCCTGGTCACTTTTCATTCGGATCTGGAGCTGGAAGGATTACTCTTTGTGGCTGCTGCTGGATATTTGTGGTTGAGGACTTTTTGTTTGGATCACTTTTGGATTTTAGATTTTACAAGTAAGTTGATGTTGTTTGTTTGGGGCATTGCATATGCTGCAACTACAATATATAAACTTTTTCACAATTAAAAAAAAAAATATATTGTGGGTAGCCACAGTATCCAGTAGGCTCAGGGTTAGTCATGGGTTCATGATACAACTGTTTCTGTGAGTTTTGTTGAACTTAAATATCATTTACGGCATGGATGGCATGGAATTAAATAGCTCACTGTTGTATGTGGAAGTTTTTTTAAATTTTGTGGTGCATGTTAAAGCCACACTAGCCAGTAGGCCCAGGGGTAGTCAGTGGTGCATGGACCAAGTCTTTCTGTGAGGTCTCTTGAATTTAAAAAACATAATTTAAGGCATGGATGGCATTGGATTGGGGTGATTTTTGTGTGTATTTTGATTTTTTGTGTGTTGTTGGGGCCTGGTCCAGGGTCTGGCCATGTGGGTGGAGGCCACTTTGAGGACTGGTTCAGGGCCTGGCCATGTGGGTGTGGGTCTAGGGGCCATTTTGTAGCCAGGCAGTGTGCTTTGTGCCATAGGCCTGCATCCAGTCTGCCTTGCTTTCATCCATTATGCCCAGGGGTAGTCAATGGTACATGGACCATGTCTTTCTGTGGGGTCTCTTGAATTTAAACATCATTTAGGGCATGGATGGTATTGGATTGAGATGATTTTTGTGTGTATTTCGATTTCTTGTGTGTTGTTGGGGCCTGGTCCAGGGCCTGGCCATGTGGGTGGGGGCAGTTTTCAGGCCTAGTCGAGGGCCTGGCCATGTGGGTGGGGGTCTATGGGGCCATTTTGAAGCCAGTCAGTGTGCTTTGTGCCATAGGCCTGCACCCAGTCTGCCTTGCTTTCATCCATTAGGCAGAGGGGTAGTCAGTGGTGCATGGACCAAGTCTTTCTGTGGGGTCTCTTGAATTTAAACATCATTTAGGGCATGGATGGCATTGGATGGGGGTGATTTATGTGTGCATTTCGTTTTTTGGGTGTTGTTGGGGCCTGGTCCAGGGCCTGGCCATGTGGGTGGTGGCCATTTTGAGGCCTGGTCCAGGGCTTGGCCATGTGGGTGTGGGTCTAGGGGCCATTTTGAAGCTAGGCAGTGTGCTTTGTGCCATATGTCTACACCTAGTCTGCCTTGCTTTCATCCATTATGCCCAGGGGTAGTCAGTGGTGCATGGACCAAGTCTTTCTGTGGGGTCTCTTGAATTTAAACAACTTTTAGGGCATGGATGGCATTGGATTAAGGTGATTTTTGTGTGTATTTCGATTTTTTGGGTGTTGTTGGGGCCTGGTCCAGGGCCTGGCCATGTGGGTGGGGGCCATTTTGAGGCCTGGTCCAGGGCCTGGCCATGTGGGTGTGGATCTATGGGCCATTTTGAAGCCAGGCAGTGTGCCTTGTGCCATAGGCCTGCACCGAGTCTGCCTTGCTTTCATCCATTATGCCCATGGGTAGTCAGTGGTGCATGGAACAAGTCTTTCTGTGAGGTCTCTTGAATTTAAAAAACATCATTTAAGGCATGGATGGCATTGGATTGGGGTGATTTTTGTGTGTATTTCGATTTTTTGGGTGTTGTCGGGGCCTGGTCCAGGGTCTGGCCATGTGGTTGGGGGCCACTTTGAGGACTGGTCAAGGGCCTGGCCATGTGGGTTAGGTCTAGGGGCCATTTTGAAGCCAGGCAGTGTGCTTTGTGCCATAGGCCTGCATCCAGTCTGCCTTGCTTTCATCCATTATGCCCAGGGATAGTCAGTGGTACATGGACCAAGTCTTTCTGTGGGGTCTCCTGAATTTAAACATCATTTAGGGCATGGATGGCATTGGATTGGGGTGATTTTTGTGTGTATTTCGATTTCTTGTGTGTTGTTGGGGCCTGGTCCAGGGCCTGGACATGTGGGTGGGGGCAGTTTTGAGGCCTGGTCCAGGGCCTGGCCATGTGGGTGGGGGTCTATGGGGCCATTTTGAAGCCAGGCAGTGGGCTTTGTGCCATAGGCCTGCACCCAGTCTGCCTTGCTTTCATCCATTAGGCACAGGGGTAGTCAGTGGTGCATGGACCAAGTCTTTCTGTGGGGTCTCTTGAATTTAAACATCATTTAGGGCATGGATGGCATTGGATTGGGGTGATTTTTGTGTGTATTTCGTTTTTTTGGGTGTTGTTGGGGCCTGATCCAGGGCCTGGCCATGTGGGTGGTGGCCATTTTGAGGCCTGGTCCAGGGCCTGGCCATGTGGGTGTGGATCTATGGGCCATTTTGAAGCCAGGCAGTGTGCCTTGTGCCATAGGCCTGCACCGAGTCTGCCTTGCTTTTATCCATTATGACCAGGGGTAGTCAGTGGTGCATGGACCAAGTCTTTCTGTGGGGTCTCTTGAATGTAAACATCATTTAGGGCATTGTTTGCATTGGATTAAGGTGATTTTTGTGTGTATTTCGATTTTTTGGGTGTTGTTGGGACATGGTCAAGTGCCTGGCCATGTGGGTGGGGGCCATTTTGAGGCCTGGTCCAGGGCCTGGCCATGTGGGTGTGGGTCTAGGGGCCATTTTGAAGCCAAGCAGTGTGCTTTGTGCCATAGGCCTGCACCCAGTCTGCCTTGCTTTCATCCATTATGCCCAGGGGTAGTCAGTGGTGCATGGACCAAGTCTTTCTGTGGGGTCTCTTGAATTTAAACATCATTTAGGGCATGGATGGCATTGAATTGGGGTGATTTTTGTGTATATTTCGATTTTTTGGGTGTTGTTGGGGCCTGGTCCAGGGCCTGGCCATGTGGGTGGGGGGGGGACATATTGAGGCCAGGCAGTTTTTTCCATAGGCTGGCAAGCTTGCGGTTGGGGGCCAGTAGGCCTAGGGTTATATGAAGAATGGGTGCATGAAACAACTCTCTCTGTGTGGTCTCTCTTATCTTAATTTAAACATCCATTTTTTATTACAATTGCAATTTTTATTTTGGGTCTTTCCATTTTTGTGTGTGTGGTGTAAATAATAAATGCCTAGTTGCAATAGTATTATTTGAAGCACGACATATGCAACATTTATTTAACTGATGTTCCTCTGGCTTCTTTGCCTTTAGGTGCACAAAGACTGAGAACCAGGAATCATCCTCATCATCATCACTTGTTGTAGTGCCAGGAAGAAGTCCTCCTGCGGTGTGTGCACAACGTCACGTGACGTCATGTGTGGCCACAGACAATTCTGCAAGTCGTGCAACTGTGTTCTGCTGTTCTGACATCTGAAGAAGATGGGCCCAAAGAAAGGTGGCCGTAGCTCCTCTACCCAGAAAGATTCCAGTGCCACTGCCAGTAAGAAGGAGCAGAAGAAGCAAGTGGCGCCACTTACCAAGGAGACTGGTGTGCCGACTGCCACTTTTTTGGGGAAAAAAAAAACTACACCTGTAGCAGCGGTGTCCGCGGGGGACCAAACTGGAAGCAGCACCTCAGCTTCATTGGTCTCAGTGCCACCACGCCAAGTTAGGCCCAAGCCCATGAGTGCCGCAGAGGCAGCCACTTTAATTGCTCTTTTACCATCGACCAGTGATGTTGGGGTTGACTCATCGCAAAGTAGCATCCAATCAACGCAGGGTGTAACTCATCTGACGAGTGTTCAACCACAGCTGCAACGACAACCACAGGTGCAATAAGGAGAGGCGCAAGGAGAGGCGCAAGTAGAGGCTCAAGTAGAGGCACAAGGAGAGGCGCAAGGAGAGGCGCAAGTAGAGGCGCAAGTAGAGGCGCAAGTAGAGGCGCAAGTAGAGGCACAAGGAGAGGCACAAGTAGAGGCACAAGGAGAGGCACAAGGAGAGGTGCAAGGAGAGGCGCAAGTAGAGGCGCAAGGAGAGACGCAAGGAGAGGCACAAGGAGAGGCACAAGGAGAGGCACAAGCAGAGGCAAATGGAGAAGCACAACTGCCCACAACACTTGTTCCTCCAGAAGTAGTGGCACATCAGGAAATCGAGATTCATGCAGAGGTATCAGCCAAGCAAGCCACTCCTGATGATCCATTGTCTTCCAGATCCCCAACAAAGAAAAGGTCAAGGAGGGCTAGTACAACTTCTTCTTCAAGCCCCTTTCCTTCTGATGATCTAGATTTATATTGGCACCCACCAATTCAGTCTGAGAGGGAGGCACGCCATGAGCCGACAAAGCTAGGTAAAAGGAAGGTTCCCACAAGGCTTTCAGTTATGGGTGATGACGAAGAAGATATAGAAGTGGTGTATTCTGCTGCTGATGAAGAGTCTGACGATGATGACCCAGTCATCACAGTTGTCACTCCTGCCCCAGTGGGCATGTAGCAGACAGTCATTTTTACCCTATTCCGAAATGCTGCGCAGGATGTGGGCGGCATGGCACTGGTACCCCCACCAACACAGGTAACTACTACGCCAACACGACTTACAGCTTCCATATTTTCTCTTCAGAAGGACCTGCAGGGACCTCCATCCAGCTCGACACCCATTATCTCAAGTAGTGGTGCTGTAAGTGCACAACAGAGACAAATTCCGCCACACCCATCCTCCACTTCATCTGGCATTGAAAGTGGCACCACCACCACCAGAGATCACAACTCCCCAGTTTGGGACTTAAAAGCACGTTATTTGTTCGATTTGTAAACAAGTAGTTAGTCGGGGTAAGCTTGGTACCAACTATGGTACCTGAGGCCAGAGAGGTCATCTCCAAAAACACCACAGCATCCAGTGGGAGGCGCACCTAAGTAACATCCGGAAAGCCAAAAGCACAAATCCAAATATAGCCATTGATATTGCATCTGGTGATGGCGAGGAGCTGATCGTGCAGGGGGAAGGTGAAGAAGTGAGAGACATTTTTTCTGGTACACACAGGACCCCTGGCAGCAGTACTGCAGTGGTAGCGCCCACACCCTCTACCCTAGCAACATGTAGGAGGCACAGTAAGAGTCTGGTAGAGACACCAATGAGCCTAACTGGGTTGAAGAAGTCTGGATCATCATCACATATAAAAACGGTCCAGACCACCATTAAAAACATGTTTTGGTGGGAGGCGCCATTTGAACGCAACCACCCAACAGCACGTCTGTATAATGCAATGCTGGCTAAAATGTTAGTGCTGGACCTTCTCCCTTTGTCTTTTGTGGAAGGAGTGGGTTTTCTAGAATTTGTGGCAAAAGTCTTCCCTAAATGGAAGTTTCCTAGCCGGTCCTATTTTGCCAGAGTTGTGGTTCCAGCACTACATCAAGATGTGCTACACGTGAATGGGGCAGCTTTGCAGAAGAGTGCTGTTCACACTATCCACCTGACAACAGACATGTGGACCAGTTGCCAAGCCGTTGATTACATATGCATCACTGCACACCGGGTCTCTTTTGCGGGAGTTAGAGAGAAGATAGCTACAGGTGTTGACGGTGTCACAATTTTCAAGCTACTCGGAAACATGCAACAGTAGCCATGTTTGCCATGGAGAAATCTCATACTGCAGTAAACATTTTGGAGGAGTTTAACAGTAAGGTCTTTGAATGGCTGCATCCAAGAAAGCACATGATTGGTTGTGTTTCCACGGATACTGACAGTAATATAGTTAAGGCCATGGCTGATGGTGGCTATTTCAGAGTGCTGTGTTTGGTGCACAGCATTAACATTATTGTTCAAGATTTCTTGAAAAAAGAAAACACAGTCAGCAAGTTACTGACCACCTGCCGAAGAATCTGCACACATTTCAGCCATTCTTTTAAGGCCCGGAAGCAGCTGAGGATTATTCAACGTGACCGTAGAGTGCCAGTCAGAGGACTCATCCAGGAGGTGGCAACACGTTGGAACTCAACCTTCTACATGCTTGAGTGTCTGTTTGAGCAGTACTTGTTAATCAATGAGTATGTCTTTCACGCACGGGCTGCTTCTATAAAAGACATGAGGCTAGAGGTGGAGGAATGGGACCTAGTTAAAAGCCTGACAGGCATGCTTCGTCCTTTTGAAGTCTTCACCCGTGAAATCAGCAGGGAGGACTGTACTTTGGGCCAAGCTATCCCATTGTTGCGCATGCTAGAGCACCAACTGAAGGCAGTGTCTTCAACGTTCTGAGTTGATGCTGAAAAACAAGACGCATATCGGTTGGCAGAGAGCTTATTAAGCCGCCTAGTTGACAATGCAAGGCTTAAAGCAGTACATTCAGAATAACATTACATTTGTGCCACTATTCTGGATCCATGGTACAAAAAGGCACTGGCCAGCAATACATTAATTCCTTTTTCTGAAGCAGATGTTTCCAAGTACAAACATTGGCTAGCTCTGTCAGCCACTCAGTTCGAAAAAGAGCGGCAGGAAATTGAAGGAACCACCACAAGTACTACGGAAGCAGCGGGCCATCCGGTGTCAAGGTCTACTTCTGTGGCTGAAGCCAGTCACTTTCACTCAGAGCCGTTAACAACACCAGCAACCGTATCATCACCTGCACCAGGCCCAGCCATATTATTGTTGGAAGCGGATTGGATAACTCATCAAGGGTTTGCTCGTTCCAGTGTTGGTGCAAAGGCAACAGATGGTACGCAAAGGGGAGCACCCGTGAAGGACCTTGAGTGGATGGTGCAGGCCTACCTGGATGACCCAACAGAGGTCTTCTTTGATCAGAACACATTGGTGTATTGTTATGGGAACAGGCCTCAATGACCACTGATCACCAAGCTGGCTATAAATTTTTTGTCTTGCCCACTCGCAAGCGTGTCTTCTGAACGTGCTGGTGCCATTGTAACTTCAAAAAGGACCTGCCTCTCGTCCAAAAATGTGGAGATGGAAACAATGATCAAGATGAATCAGCACTTCATACCACCAGATTTCAAAATAGGTGAATCCATGCAGGAAGAAGAGGACACCGACTTAGGTGACGGAAGTTCTTCTCTGTTAGCTGACCTACTCCCGGTTCAATTCACAGAGTTTGAGGACAAGCTTTACTTCTCTGACACCTAGCCTTGAAATACTTACTTTTTTTTCTTCGTCCTTTTTCACTTTTATTTCTGTGTGTCTTTCTTTGTTTTGCAACTTTTAGCACAACAAAACTCTAATCACAACAAATCCATCAGCAGCACTGTCTTCGTCTTATTTCCATATTGAAGGTGCCGCTGTCTGCATTCCTGAAGTTCACAAGTTCACAACTCAGTCATGCTCCTCTATACTCCTCCTCCAGACTCTCCCTATCCATTTCCCTGAAGGCAGATGGCCGGAATACACTGAATCAAGAAACTGTTGCTTCGTAGACGAGTCCCCTCAAAAGAAGTGAGACTGGAATGACTGACTATGCTGACTGTTACTTCTGAAATTGACACGAGAGGCTGCCCTGTGGCCCTACACTTAATAAGATGCTGAAAAAAAGTGGAACAGGTAATGAATGATGAGATGGCATGTACTGGCCAACACTGGCTGTCTGGCTCTGATTAAAGCAATTTCTGTTTGTTTGTTGTGCATGAAATGAATCCTATGTGTTCTGTTATTATTTAATCTTTTACAGACTAAATGTAACCTGTTTACCTTGTTTAATGCAAATTGTACTTCTACTGCAGGGGCCACTACGTTGCATTTTTAAATATGGAAAATGTCCTTGGACTTACTGTGTGTAGACTGTGACTGCATGAACAACATTGAGTTTGCCAATACCATGATGATGATGAGTCTTGATGATCAAAGTTACATAATATCTTTACAGTCACTCACTGGGATGGATGGATCATTATCGTCGATTTACGGAAGAACTATAGCCATTTCGTGAATGGCAAACAGGTAAACAAGTCAACAACAACCACAGCAGAACTACATGTCTGTCTAGTCATGGTATGGAGTGGTCGAGCCTGTGTAGTTTTGTTATGCCAGAGTCCAGACAGTGGTTCATGTAAAATTGCGGCTATGTGGCTTGCTGCATAAAATTAGAACTGCTTTGTCTGTCTGTGTCAAAGAGGTATGCTACATGGAGGGTGGTTCACTCAGAGGTGCCTGGCCTGCTGTGTGCTAATTATTATCCTTGAAACAGAGACTTAGAGTAGGCACTTTAGAAATGATGCATGTATGTAATACTGTTGCCTCTGAAAGTGAAAGTGTTATTTTTGCACTACACACCGTACCTTATATTTTTCCTCCGGGGTGTTTTAATATCCCTTTCTGTTTTTCCATCAACAATTACAGGCCGGCACTTACCGTGTACGATGGGAAAAACATTAACACAGGCTTACTATAGCAATCCGCAATTCCGCATCCGCCAGGCAGGCAGTGGACAGTGTGGTCACCAAGATTGATCGACGGAGCTTCCGATGGAATGGAGGAGTACCGCGAATAAAAGGAATGGCTGGATGCATGCAACATCCCAAATTGACCAGGACAACTACAACATACAGTATCCACTTCACTTGTCCTTATCTTTTAAATAATGTTATTGTTGTGACCTTCTATGAGTGTGACTCTGCGCGTTTGCTCTCTGCTTCAAATACATCCCTACAGCTATTTGATAAGTTTCTTTGCTATTTCTAAAACTAATGTAATGCAATTCTAGGTGTTTATTCTCTCTGAGGGCAGATAGGCAAGTGATATTGCGTAATTACTGCAGCCCTGTACTGTCTAATTGTTTAGTTCTAGTTAGTAAGTTGTAGTAAGAATTACTTTTCAGTAACGTAACCATCCATTTAGCAAACAACTTCATGCATGTACTTCCTTTATGTCCCTTAAAAGATTTAATGAATATCTTCATATACAAAGATTTGTTTTTCTTCATTTGTTGTTTGTCCATGCTGTGTTTTTTTTCTCTCTCCAAAAAACGTTCCCAAAAAGCCCCATTCCCATCCATTTTATAAACCCTAACTCTCTTCCCCCGGGCTGTGTGGTTTTCACTGAGGTGTGACTAAATGACACCAATATTTCCACACACTTGCTGGGGAGGATAAGGTCAAAAGCAACAGAAATCAATTTCAAGGCAGGTCAAGGAATCTGAGGATATATTCTTATTCTGCTTGACACACACCCATGAGTATTTGCAAATCAATTCAGGATTTCATGTCCGCCATCGAGTGGATTCATCATCAACAGCATCCTCCTACACGTGACGAATGCTTACTCTGCTGTGTCCTTCAGTACTAGTTCTTGTAGTAGCCATAATCCACGCAAACTAGTAGTTAACTTTTGATCGAAAACTTTAGCATTGCTTAGGCTACAATTTATGGCACTGTTCTTGTGTAATGTACTATCTATCGTAGTGTTCTAATGCTCCTCTCAGGCCACTTAATCTTTCATTTCCTTGTTTTTCATATGCTGCTACTGCCAGTGTGTATCACTACTACTACCACCACAACTATGACATTTCATCTGTCCAGGATTCCATAGCCACCTTAATCGCCATTTGCCATGCAGCCAGCCCTGTGCCTAGCCCTATTCTGAAACATGAATCCCAGGTAAGATAAGCATTTTTGGGGGAGGAATAATAATGGAGTATCCCACAAGACCCGACTCACCCCCCTCCCTAACCCCAACTGCTGTCTATGAAATGTCCCCAAAAGTCCAAAAACCCCAATGCCCAATTCCCCCCCAAAAAAATTCTTTAAAAAAGGGGCAAGGGACAGTCTCTACTTTGGCCGGCAGTGTCCTGTGGCCAGGTGGTCACGCAGCTCTCTCCGGAGGGCCTTGAGCAGGGCTTTCTGCCTCTCCACATCCTGCTCAAGGTAGGCCACTCACAGGGTTAGTCGGTGCACACGAGCCTTGCAGGTACTGTGGGGGGCAGCTGTTGTTTTCGCTGCTCGGTAGCGGCGGGTGGTTGCCGGACCATGGCGCCGTACCGCTGGAGGATTCCGCTGGCTGTATGACCCAGGGGCAGTGGAGGAGGATGCAGCTGTTGTTGACTGCGAGTCATCCTCCTCCTCCTGAGCCACCAGCCACCTATATTCGGCAACAATTGCCTCCAGCTTCCGTTACCTGGCCCGGATAGCCAACTACTTCCTTGATAGTTTAGAAGGAGTATCTATATAAAGAAAGAAAAAAATACTGTAACTAATACTCTTTAAGATTATCACAAAATAATTCGACAGAAAGTTGTGTCACAGTAGCACTAGCAACTTGCAAGCACAGTACATAACATTTGTGGCATGTATCTATCTAACCTCCCACTTCGTTGGCCCCTGCTCTAACATTAGTGGGAGTTTCAGGAGCTCTACTAGCGCTATGGACTCACTACATTAGACTCAGACAGAACACCAGTCTGAGTCTTCTCTCTTGTTTAGCGAAATTAGTACGTAAACTTGTGGAAGCCGGCATAATGCCAGCACAGTCCGCTTGCACCCAAGAAAAACAGACGCAAGCCATGATGACGCAGACTCGCGTTACTGTTACCAGTACATGCAGGTGGGGAAGCGCTTACTTTTCTATTACGGTGGCACGGGACATACTCTGTTACAAGTTACAACAAGGGCTACTGCTCAATTAATTTAACTTTCACCCTACCCTGCCCCTGACAACTACAAAATGATAATGAAGAAGATAATAAGATCATATATCCCTTCACATGATATTTGCTTAAATCAGGGATGACTTTTAGGTGCTTTGTTTTTATTGATTGAGTCAACACCGATAGGCCACAAATGAATGACAGAGTTGAAAAACAATTATTAACATAGGTAGTGAGTGGTCCCCGTAATCGCCGGAGGAAAGCACTTGTGACTTGACTTGATAATGTGAACTGTACAATATAGATACACAATATATGCTGTGCTTGAAAACTACTCTTAGTCAAGGGAGTATTCTGAAAATGTACAACTTCTACTTTCCTAGGCTTTGCTACTCGGGCATGGACGTGCGGTGTTACATGCTCTTCAAACTAGCACTCTTCATCCAGTGACCGTCTACTCTGTCTACTCTACATACACCTATGCTATTCATGAGGAAGATACCATCCAGGCATCCATCCATTCAAAGTAAATGTAAATCATTCTTCTTAATGTCTCAACTGGACAAACCTTACTTTTTCTCACCGAAAAACACCCTTTTTATTTTATTTTGTAAACCGTCACGCATCTGTGCTTGACTTGCATTTGAATTTGACCCAAAGGATATATTGCGCACACACATACAGTTTCTGTTTCACCCACCCAGGCAGTCTTCTTTTCTTTCTCCTTCCACCCATCCTTGCTTCAACCGGCCATGCATCAGATTCTTACCAGCCACCTCTGCCTGCATTCAAAACCACGTATCATTCGTTGCCAGTCACTAATGTAACTCGCTCATCCTTCCTTACACCCTTCTTTCCCTTTTCGTTCATCCCATCCATCAAGTTCATCTGTGATCTGACTTGGCTACTCGATAAAACTTTCACAACTTAGTTGAAGTCAAATTTAGAGGAGGCCATTGGTTACTCGTCAACTCCCGCCGCTAATGCTATTGCCAATGCGAAGTCAAGGGTGACTGTCTTCTACCTGGTTGACAAAAACTTAGTACTAAATGTGTAAGTCTTCTTAACAGTAAAGTGTACTTGTACTGTACAACATATACACCCCTGCAGCGAGCCTACTCTGAAATCTCAATAAGTAAGGAATATAATAGCTTACCACTGCCCGCCATGACTGAGGCATCCCCCACAGCAGCAATTTCTGCTGGCACTGGTGCCACCGCATCCACCCCTGGAGTGACCACCTCCGCGCTGGCCCCGGCACTGGTGGTGGGCTGTGCCGATGGTGTTCCACCTAGAAAATACATTTCATATTTTTAGATGCCATATACATCACTCCCAATTTTGTCTAGGAATGAAACAAAATATTTACTACATAAACAAATTTAACTATTTGTGGTGACTCTCTAGTCTAAACTAAAAATTCCCCTTTCGGAAGGGGAGGGTGTTTTTATTTATGCACCATAACATGCTAGACTTTTTGGCACAACTGATGAATCCTTGCTTTTTAACACGCACCATTTTTCTCATAACAGACAGAAGATTCACTTCTACGAACAAGAGCAATATGTTACTCATCATCATCACCACCAGTACTTTAAGTTCCAACCAGGTGAGGGGTCTCCGAAAATTAATGTGGCAATCATCCACTGTTCAGTTTTCATGAGCTCACCGTTTATCTTCTATGAAGTTGATTTTAATGTTTTTATATAATGCACAATTGAAAATTAATATACAGAGTACACACAGAGCTAGTTGTTTTACTTTTAATAAAGCTTTAAAACTTACATAGACTCTGTGGTTTTTGGTCATGAGTGAGTGAGCGAAAGGGTTTGCAATTTGCAAGCATGATTCTGTGACTCTGAGAGGTCGGGACTCTGACTCCGTAGTCTTATATTCTGGGTTGTATAATCATTGGGGATCATCGCTGCATTCGGTAGCTAAATAATGACTCTGACACACTAGCTAGTCAGTAAGGAGATTGGGGGTTCAACTTCTGTTATGACTGAGGTATGTGGAAAGTCTAACTGCGCCTATTATCAACACCAATACCCTATTTCTTGTCCATAGTTCTTTATGTGCAGAATAGTCCCTGCAACAGTAGTAGTATGTCCTCCTATCCAATTAAAACGTAAACTACTATCTTATTCTTGGTGGCCATTGACATTTTATTGTTGGGAATTGTCAAAGCATACTCATTAAGAAGACTTCAATACAGATTATGGACAACCTAGAGGACTGCACTCAGTGCCTAGAGCTATTGCTGAGTAGGAGTTTTGTTTAACACTTTTTGCCAACTGTGCAAGCTTTGCTAGCTACACAGACAGACTAATGATAATAAATAGTAGTAGCACAGAGAGTCATAGTAGAGGCAGGATAAGAATTTAGAAACAGTCTACAAGAAGATCAAAGACGATTTAGTAAAAAATAGAATTATGATGAACGTTTGGAATAAATAGGTGCTGTAAAAATTAGGGAAGTATAATTATTAATATTAACAGGAAATCTTACTGGGGCCTGCAGAAGAGCCCTCAGGGGACCGGTCCTGGCCTTCCTGCTCGGCCGTCGCCGCCACCGCTACCTCTGTCCTCTTGCCCCTGGGAGGAGCTGATCTACATAAAAGAAAGACACAAACATGGATGATTGTTGTCAACGAAATCAAACATTTAAAAAAAACATTAACAAATTATTTCGGGGAAATAAACAACAATTGCACTAAATTTATTGACCTATCTGATGTGGTCTACTAGGATATTAGTATTGCTGGATTCGCAGACCCTCTACTTGGAAAGTTATGTAACTCACTAAACCAACTACAAAACATTTCTACTAGGACTGGCAGCACTCAGCAGGACGCAAAGTGACAGACACAGTCCGTCATGATTGCAGACCACTAAAAAATGTCCTACTACATAACAAGTCATATTATACTCAACCTATCAATACACCACCACTATATCTTCTTAGTGGCAGGAGTACAAAGGAAGGACTGGACTTGAGTCTCTAGTCTCTATAGCATTACGCAGTTCTGTAAAGTACACTCATACATAGTCAAGTCAAGTCAAGTCAGAGAATTTATATAGCGCATTACATACCCAGAGGGTTTCAAGGCGCTTAGAAAGGGGAGGAGGATTACTTGTCAAATATCCACGTTTTAAGTTGCTTTCTGAATGCAAGGTGGTTCTGAGTGAGGCGAAGGTAAGCGGGGAGTGAGTTCCATGTTTTAGCAGCCAGGTATGAGAAGGATCTGCCTCCCATGGTGGTCTTTTTGATGCGAGGTACAGTGGCGAGGGCTTGGCTGGAAGAACGTAGTTGGCGGGAGGGGGTGTAGAAGGACAGTCGTGAGTTGAGGCATTCTGGTCCGATGTCGTAGAGTGATTTGTGTGCGTGGGTTAGCAGTCGGAAAGTGATCCTCTTATTGACGAGCAGCCAGTGGAGGTTTTTAAGGTGACCAGAGATGTGTTCATTGCGTGGGATGTCCAATATGATCCTGGCTGAGGCGTTTTGGATTCGTTGGAGTTTTTTCTGGAGTTTAGCGGTAGTGCCTGCGTAGAGGGTGTTTCCGTAGTCCAGTTGGCTTGTGACCAGAGCATGGGTGACTGTTTTCCTTGTTTCGGTGGGGATCCAGCGAAATGTTTTTCTGAGCATGCGAAGGATGTTGAAGCAGGAAGAGGATACAGCGCTGACTTGTCTGTTCATTGAGAGTGAAGAATCCAGGATGACGCCTAGGTTCCGTGCGTGGTCAGTCGGGATGGGTGCTTTTCCGAGGCCTTCAGGCCACCAGGAGTCGTCCCATGCAGAGGGGGAAGTACCTAAGATGAGGACTTCAGTTTTGTCTGAGTTCAGTTTCAGACGGCTTTGTTTCATCCATTCGGCAACTTCTTTCATTCCTTCGTGTAGGTTAGTTTTGGCGGTGCTGGGGTCATTGGTGAGAGAAAGGATTAGTTGAGTGTCATCAGCGTAAGAGATGATGTTGAGGTTGTGTTGGCGGGCGATGGCCACGAGGGGGCTCATGTATACGTTGAAGAGGGTGGGGCTGAGTGAGGATCCTTGTGGTACGCCACAGATGACTACAGTGGCCTCGGACTTGAAAGGTGGGAGGCGGACTCTCTGGGATCTTCCGGTGAGGAACGAGGTGATCCATTCAAGTGCTTTTCCTTGGATTCCGATGTTATTGAGGCGTTGTAAAAGGGTGCTGTGGCAGACTGTGTCGAATGCTGCAGAGAGGTCGAGGAGGATGAGGGCGACTGTGTCTCCATTGTCCAGTAGAGTTCGAATGTCGTCTGTTGCTGCGATGAGGGCGGTCTCAGTGCTGTGTTTTGCTCGGAGGCCAGATTGTGAGGAGTCGAGGGATTTGTTGGCTTCGAGGCGGCGAGCTGGTTGTTGACAGCTTTCTCGATGACTTTGGCCGGGAATGGAAGGAGCGAGATGGGGCGGTAATTTTTGAGTTCGGTGGGGTCCGCTGTGGGTTTTTTCAGAAGGGCGGTGAGTTCAGCGTGTTTCCAGTCTTCCGGGAAGGTGGCGGAGTTGAAGGAGCAGTTGATGACGTCTCGGAGGTGTGGTGCTATGACGGAGTCTGCTTTGTTGAAGATGTGGTGAGGACATGGGTCTGTGGGGGATCCTGAGTGGATGGAGTTCATTAGGCGGATGGTGTCCTCAGTGGAGATTGGGTTTCAGTCGTTAAGGGTGTTCAAGGGTGGAGAATGTTCAGCAGATGGTTGGGTGGGTTGGTTTCCGGGTTGGTTGTCGAAGCTGTTGTGGATGTCTGCAATCTTGTTGTGGAAGAATGAGGCTAGGGAGTCGCAGAGGGCTTGAGAGGGGGTGATGTCGTTGGAGTTGGCCGAGGGATTGGAAAATTCCTTGACGATGTTGAAAAGTTCCTTGCTGTTGTGGGCGTTGTTGTCAAGTCGATCCTTGAATGCTGTTTTCTTGGCCTTTCGGATTAGTTGGTGGTGAGTGCGGGTGGCGTTTTTGAAGGCGTCCCTGGTGCTGGTGTTTGGGTCTTTTTTCCAGGCCTTTTCAAGGGAGCGGCAGAGTTTCTTGGACTTCTTAAGATCATCGTTGAACCATGAGGCCTTTTTTCTGCCAGGTTTGCTTTGACGTTTTTTCAGTGGTGCTAAGGTGTCGGCGGTGTTGGATAACCATAGGGTGAGGTTGGCGGCGGCTTCATTTGCGTTAGAAGAGTGGGCTGGGGTGTTTAGAAGGAGCGATGCGGAGATCTGGTCCGTGGTGATTTTGTTCCAGTTTCTTTGCAGAGTTGGTTGGGGGTGGTTGGTGGGTTTTGGCTTGTTGTAGGTGAAGTGAACGCAGCTGTGGTCAGTCCAGAGGAGATCCGTAGTGTGGCTGAAGGAGACATGATTGCTGGAGGTGAAGATGGGGTCGAGTGTGTGACCCGCGATGTGGGTGGGGGAAGTGACCAGTTGTTTAAGTCCGAGGTTGGCGAGGTTGTCTAAGAGGGTGGCGGTGTTGCGGTCGTTGATCTTTTCAAGGTGAAAGTTGAGGTCTCCCAGAAGGATGTATTCTTTGAAGGGGAGCGCGTGTGGAGTGATGAAGTCCGTGATGTCTTCACTGAATTTTGCGCGGGATCCTGGTGGTCTGTAGAGGAGGGTGCCTCTGAGTGTGGTCTTGGGGTCGATGTGGATCTGGAAGTGAAGGTGTTCGGAGTTGGCGAGGTTGGCGTCAGAGCTGGTTGAGATGCGGATTGATTTCTTATGGACGATAGCGATTCCTCCTCCTGTGTGGCTGGTACGGTCTTTGCGAGTGATCTTATAATCATCGGGGATGGCAATGGTGATGTCTGGTGCGGAGGAATCGTTCATCCATGTTTCCGTTAGGAAGGCGATGTCTGGAGAGATGGTCTCTAGTAGATTCCATAGGTCAATGGCGTGTCTGTGGACAGAGCGGGTGTTGAGAAGGATGCATTGTAGGTGGTTGGGGTCGAGAGTCTGTGTTGTGGTCGTAGTGGAGATGTTGTCGGTGCTGGAGAATTTGCAGGAGTAGCAAGAGAAAGGTCCATGGGTGTGTCCAGGGGCGGCTAGGACGCAGTTGGGGGTGCGACCGGGGTTAAGGGCTAGGAGGGTGGCGGCATCGTAGGTGATGCGGGGGGGCTGGGCAGAGCGAGGGGCAGGGGGTCTGGCGCTGGGCGCGGTCCAGGCGCGGACGGGCGTAGACAGGCTTTCCTTTGGCGCACCTTCGGCGCGGGTTGGGCGCGGTCGCTGCGCGTGACCGCTGCGCGCGGGAGTAACTGTCATATATGGATGGTGGAGGGGGAGGGGCGAGGGCGTCTCAGCTGGGAGGCGGGGCGGGCTTCTGACGACGACAACAACAAACACAATGGAGGCGGAGGCACTCAGGCCAAATGAGCACAAAATTGAAAACAAGTAAGCATAGTAGCACCGCCACTGACTGAGCAGGCGAGCACCTGCAATCACAGAAGCTTTTGAAACATTATTTACCTTCAATGTAATCGGCAGCATTCTTGCTCTTCGGAAAAAAACATATATTTGCAATATGACACAGAGCAGAAGAAAACAAAGTACTTAAATAGCTACTAGTACTCACCAAGCCCAGGGATCTCGACGCCAAGCAGGTCAAACAGGTCTTTGTCCCCTTCCAGGATGTCGGACCACCGGTGTGTCACCTGGTTGTAGGTGCGCCGGACCCCAGACTCTCGATACATGGCCTGGCACACATTACCCCATAGCTGGCGATGCTCCGGGATGCCATACCCGGTACCGGGCCTGCCGCGATGGGCTTGGGAAGGTGGCACTGCACAAAGAAGACCAGTGAGGCCACTTCCACCGCGCTGAAGATGTCCCTGGGACTTACTGACTCCCCCCTTAATCGCCCGCAAGGGAGCCGGCAACGGGTGCGGGACTCTTCCCCTTCGACTTGGCGGCTCCCTTTGCCATTGTCCTGGGTCAAAGAAGAAAGGAAAAATAGGAAAGAATAGGGAAAAAAAGTAAATAAAAGAAAAGAGAGAGCTAAAAAAAAAGTAGGTATTAAAGTAACAAAAAGTTGAAAAAAGCACAAAATATAGATGTACAAAAATAGAGAGATAGATAATGAGTAAAAAAGATCAAAAAAAAGTTCTAACAAACAAAGGATTACAAAGATTGAAACAGGAAAGAAAAGGCATGCCCAGAACCATAGCAATAAATGAAAAACAAGATGGCCGCGCCAATTGCAACCACATGGGTAAGTCCGCGAAATATTTCCCCCGCCAGCATGCAAAAACGGACGCGAACACGCAATTGCGCCCTGGGAACAGGAAATGCACAACGCGAGCATGCAACTAGCGACCGGAAACGGAAATACGCAACGCGAACAGTGAAAACAAGATGGCCGCACCCATATACGACCGCATGGGTAAGTTAGCGGTAGCCGCAGTGAAAAAAATCCAGTGAACACGCAGAAATAAAAAAATCCGCAATCTCGGGAAAGTTCACAGATTTTGCGGACCGCGAGTACGCTTTCGCACTAATTCGCGTACCGCGAATTCGCAAAATTCGCCGATACAACAGCATTTGTGCCCATTTCTAGCACTGTAAGAAAGCACTTCATCATGAAGTGTGTACCATTAAGAACCTCTGGGATACAACAGCATTGGTGTCCACTTCTAGCACTGTAAGAAAGCGCTCCATCAAGGACTGTGTACCATTAAGTACCTCTGGGATACAAGAAACATGTGTGCCCACTTCTAGCACTGTAGGAAAGCACTTCATCAGGGACCGTGAACCATTAAGAACCTCTGGGATACAACAGCATTTGTGCCCACTTCTAGCACTGTAAGAAAGCACTTCATCATCCTCTAATTAGCGAGTTGCACAGGGTTCTCAGTGGCACTGACATTACTATGTACTGACACTCCCTGTTCTTTTCTGCCGCTCATCTGGAGTATCCTGTCTACAGGGGGAGTTTTTTCCAGAGTATCATATGTTACCTTCAAAGCCATCTCTGTAAGGAGGGGAGGCTGGGCAGAGACCTCTCGGACTCACACTGGGGCAGTGTCACCCCCTGAGGCTCTTTTGAGAACCTCACACTGCCCAGCAGGGGGTCACTGCTGAGCCTGACCCCAGACACGAACACTGCTGCTTTGTGGGGCTTGTAAGTGCATCTCTCGCCCATCACACGGAAGGCCTGGGAATGTCACACATGAGCAGATTTCAAGCATGGACAGCTGACGGACAGATAAGGCAGAGCCCGCCAGTAGCAACTCTGCCCAGGCCAGCAGCGCTTCACACGCACACCTCACACTCTGGTCATCAGCACAGCTCTGCCCAGGGCACCGATTCACATGCACACCTCACACTCGGGTCATCAGCACAGCTCTCCCCAGGGCACCGCTTCACACGCACACCTGACACTCTCTTCACCAGGACAGCCCTGGCCGGGCACCGCTCCACAAGCACAACATCAAACTTGGGTCACCAGCATAGCACTGCCCGGGGCACCGCTTCACATGCACACCTCACACTCGGGTCACCAGCACAGCTCTGCCCAGGGCACCGCTTTACATGCACACCTCACACTCTCTTCAGCAGCACAGCTCTGCCCAGAGCACTGCTTCACACGCACACCTCACTCTCTCCTCACCAGCACAGCTCTGCCCAGAGCACTGCTACACATGCACACCTCACACTCTTTTCACCAGCACAGCTCTGCCCAGGGCACCGTTTCACATGCACACCTCACACTCGGATTACCAGCACAGCTCTGCCCAGGGCACCGCTTCACACGCACACCTCACACTCTCTTCACCAGCACAGCTCTGCCCAGGGCACTGCTCCACACGCACACCTCACAATTGATCACCAGCACAGCTCTGCCCAGGGCACCGCTCCACACCCACACCTCACACTCGGGTCACCAGCACAGTTCTGCCCAGGGCACCGCTGCACACGTACACCTCACACTCCCTTCACCAGCACAGCTCTGTCCAGGGCACTGCTTCACATACACACCTCACACTCGGGTCACCAGCACAGCTCTGCCCAGGGCACCGCTCCACATGCACACCTCACACTCGGGTAACCAGAACAGCTCTACCCAGGGAACCGCTTCACATGCAAACCTCACACTCAGGTCAGCAACACAACTCGCCCAGAGCACCACTTCACACGTGCACCTCACACTCTTTTCACCAGCACAGCTCTGCCCAGGGCACCACTTCACATGCACTCCTCACACTTGGGTCACCAGCACAGCTCTACCCAAGGCACAGCTTCACATCCACAGCTCACACTCAGGTCTCCAGCACAGTTCTGTCCAGGGCACCGCTTCACGCGCAAACCTCACACTCGGGTCACCAGAACAGCTCTGTCCAGGGCACCGCTTCACAGACACACTCTCTTCACCAGCACAGCTCTGCCCAGGACACTGCTCCACTAGGCACATCTAACACTCTCTTCACCAGCACACCTCTGTCCAGGGCACCACTTCACATGCACACCTCACACTTGGATCACCAGCACAGCTCTGGTCAGGACACCGCTTCACTCGCACACCTCACACTCTCTTCACCAGCACAGCTCTGCCCAGGGCACCGCTCCACACGCACACCTCATGCTCTCTTCACCAGAACAGCTCTGGCCAGGGCACCGCTTCACACGCACACCTCAAACTCTCTTCACCAGCACAGCTCTGCCCAGGGCACTGCTCCACATGCACACCTCACACTATCTTCACCAGCACAGCTCTGCCCAGGGCACTGCTTCACACGCACACTTCACACTCTCTTCACCAGCACAGCTCTGCTCAGGGCACCGCTTCACATGCACGCCTCACAATTGGGTCACCAGCCTAGCTCTGCCCAGGGCACCGCTCCACATGCACACCTCACACTCGGATCACCAGCACAGCTCTGCCCAGGGCACCGCTGCACACGCACATCTCACACTCCCTTCACCAGCACAGATCTGTCCAGGGCACTGCTTCATATGCACACCTCACACTCGTGACCAGCACAACTCTGCCCAGGGCACCCCTTCACATGCAAACCTCACACTCTTTTCACCAGCACAGCTCTGCCCAGGGCACCACTTCCCATGCACTCCTCACACTTGGGTCACCAGCACAGCTCTGTCCAGGGCACAGCTTCACACCCACACCTCACACTCAGGTCACCAGCACAGCTCTGCCCAGGGCACAGCTTCACACCCACACCTCACACTTAGGTCACCAGCAGAGACTTGCTTTGCCCACTCAATCGCCGGCCCCCCTCCCCTCTCAACACACCGCCTCCAGTGGGGGATCAAATTCCATTTTCTGGGGGAGATCATGACCAGTCAGCCTCTCAGACGTTGCTTATGGCAGTTCACTTTACCAACTAGATGACTCAGAGTTCACTTACCCTTGGTCTGTGTCTGATATGATTTGTCCTGCTGCAGAACAGTGACGGAAGCTGCACGACAGTGACAGGAGCTGCAGGACAGTGACAGAAGCTGCAGGACAGTGACAGGAGCTGCAGGACAGTGCCAGGAGCTGCAGGGCAGTGCCAGGAGCTGCAGGACAGTGCCAGGAGCTGCAGGACAGTGACAGGAGCTGCAGGACAGTTTCAGGAGCTGCAGGACAGTGACAGGAGCTGCAGGACAGTGACAGGAGCTGCAGGACAGTGACAGAAGCTGCAGGGCAGTGCCAGGAGCTGCAATACAGTGACAAGAGCAGCAGGACAGTGACAGGAGCTGCAGGACAGTGACAGGAGCTGCAGGACAGTGACAGGAGCTGCAGGACAGTGACAGAAGCTGCAGGGCAGTGCCAGGAGCTGCAATACAGTGACAAGAGCTGCAGGACAGTTTCAGGAGCTGCAGGACAGTGACAGAAGCTGCTGTGCGTGTCACACAAGAGGGACTGACAGGAGCTGCTGTGTGTGAGAGACGCACAGGGAACTGACAGGAGCTCCTGTGTGTGAGAGACAAGAGGGACTGCCAATGAGCCCCACCCTCTCTCCCTCTCTCTATGAACCAGGAAACAATTCCTGCACACTCAGCCTGAAACTGAAAGAGAGAGAACATGCGTCTCTTCTTTTAAGTTTGAAAAAGAAGTTTATTGAAAAAATACAACTTAGCATATATATTTAACAAAAAGTGCAATATGGTAATATAAGCATAAATGGTATAAATGCTTAATAAGAAAACAGCACAAACCAAACAGTTGCATAAGTAACAAGCATTTGCAATGCAATATGTCTCGCATTTCCGAGACTTAGAGCTATTGGTATTGTAAATAAAAATGTATTTTATGTATGTGTTTTGTTTGGAATGCAGTGCATGCGTGTGGAGTGTAAATATGTTGGTTGTCTTGCAAATGTTATTTGTGCAATTTTGTGGGGTGGAATTGTGTGGAGTGTATTTGTTTCATGGAATTATGTAGCATAGTGGATAGGAATAGATAGAAAGCAAGATAGAGAGGGATGCATTGTTTGCGTAGGAAGAGGTGAATGACTTTGGCATCTCTGTGAATTTTAACGCAGAAGTTAAGAAACAATGTTCAAGTATATTTACAACAGGGGAATTGGTGCAGCTGCCTAAAGTGCGTGGGTACCATTAAAGATTGATGAACTTTTAAAATAGTTACTGGACCAACATTATATAAGGTGAAATGCCAGCAATGTAACTAGGTACGTCTTTAAGTGTTTATTCTAGCTTAATCAAGTTTTAAACGCGTAATAAACTGATGATGTTAGTTTTATATTTGACAGAAATGTGAGATAAACAGTGTCCACGTTTTACCTCAGTGCATGTTTAGTTCTGCATACATACCGTGTGAGTCATCACATTGTGGTTTTGGGAGCAGCGCTGCTAAACGTGCTACACCCACTAAGAGGACGTCACCAGGCGAGTCAACAAACTGCCCAGCCTGGCTTGCTCTTTGCTAAAGGAAAGTGTATAATCATTTTTTCTTCAGCACAAAAGCACAGTTATTTATGGCTGCAGAGGAAGAAATAGATTAATAAATATTTTTATCGTGTTTTTGTTTGCACACAGTCCTCTTCGAAGTAAGTCCGCAACAACGGCGTGCAGTCATGACACGTTAACAATAAAGTCACACAAAATATTCACACAATTTATGCACACTTAAAAACAGAAGTCTGGATTCAAATAGGTAATGCCATGGTAAAATGTTGTGGAGTAAAATGTTTTCCTTTGACAATTTCAGCAATAAACATTTTGTTTTTCTTTTAACGCTGTGTGGTCGACGGCGTTTCGATCCCCTTGATTCGGGATCGTCATCAGGACGGGGTTGTTCTTAGTGAATGCCGCTGCATTAAGTGCAACACAGCCACGCCAGATGAGCGATCGCCCTCTGTGCCCCTCCTCCTCTAAGGAGCTGCCCTAACTCGTGAGCAGTCCCAGGACAAGACGCCACCAGTGACCAGCACGCATTGAATTCGTAAGCTGCAAACCACACATCCTTGTATGGTTTTTTCACTGTATTCACTAAGAACAACCCCGTCCTGATGACGATCCCGAATCAAGGGGATCGAAACGCCGTCGACCACACAGCGTGAATCAAATGACGCATATGACACTTTCAGCTTTCTTCAAGAAAATAATTGTCTCAAGTGATTGTAACTTGTCGATTTTAATTGAAGCTGCAATTGATGTATATATCACCATCTATGCGCCACCAATGCTGTTTTTAAGCACTTGCACTTCACTTCACTGAAACTGTATATAGCACCTTGCACCAAGTGCCACTGGGTTGTCATAAGATCTAATCTTTACAGTGCTGTTGAAAACTGTAAACATATGTTGAATACCCTTGTCCTTGGTAAATAATACCACCGTTCCTCTAAAATCTTTTTGACTCCTTGTTTTCTGTTCTCAGTAATGCCTTTAGGCATGCACAATTGAAATTGTCTCTTAATAATACCTGTTGGGAATTGTTTTTGTTTATACAGTACACCCATCCCAACTCGGTTTATGGGTCCCCTCCTGTTCTCCCTATCAGACACAGACCCTATGCAGACGACACTGATGCCGTAAGGCACCAAGACCCTGCACGAGCATGCCAAGATACTGCCCATGAGCTGAACGAAGAATCCAATCATCAAGAAAGGGTTTCACAGAAGAATTTCGGGGAATTACATACTAGAATAATTTCGAGTAGAATAGTGCCAGAGAGGGGTGCGACGCAGACGTTGCACTTAGAAGAGGTCATCTTCCCTGTCCGGATCCTGTCCTGTTCCTAGATCTCCAATACTGTCCTGGTATTCGATTTGACTTCTTGGCCCGGAGGTAGTCCTCACACCATCCTAGGTAAATATAATTCTGAGTAGTATGTCTTTGTACTACTCTATGTTTCTCCATTTCCAGGTACTGTCATCATTATAACTGTGACAGAGATTTATATTGAATTGTCTGATTCTCTTCTTGAAGAAACAGTGATTGTAATTGAATCGGTGTTTTGACTCACAAAATTATTGAATAGATAAATGTTTTGAACTTCTTGAGTATGTGGTTATTGAAGAATAAATAATTTTAATGTCATCTCTACCTACTCATTCAGCAGCTAGATTCATTGACCAGAGGAAATTCAATTTGACGAAGAGGTTGAGTTGGTAAGAATTGATAGAGGTAATCACAATTTAGGAGGTAAATCAAAATTGATCCCAGTGATTCTACCAGCTTATGTATGATTGTTTATGGGCCCACAGTGGGTTCTTTTGTGAGTGAATGACCCAAGCAGGAAACCCGCTGCACCACCAGGAAGAAGGGTCAGTACCTGCATAAAGGTGAAAACCCTTGAGTACTAGAGACCCCAGATTCTAACAGTGCCCATCACAAAAGATAAGGAACAGTGACACTTATTAATCCCCTCCTGCTACAATGGAAGGCAGGGAGGGATAAAACTCCTGTCCCCCTCCTTACAACAGACCAGCTCGAGCATTGTCAATGGGACAAACTTTGCAGGGGGACACAATGGTTTAGCAGTGCGCGCTGGTACATTTCTATTGGAGCAGGACCAAGACTGACTTTGTATGAGATGTCATAGAGAACAAAAGATTGATGGACTAGGATGTGACCTGAGTGAGTATGAGTGGATAAGATTATTTCTAGCATTCCTTCCATCACTTTTTTGTTTAAATTAAAACAAAGCAAAAAATAAAAATATGACATTCTTCAAATTAGATGTTGCCACATTGCGATGAAGTGATACCACTGGCACATTTAATATCACATGTCTGCACAGAAGTGCTATTACTGGTACATTTAATATCACATGTCTGCACAGAAGTGCTATTACTGGCACATTTAATGACACATGTCTACACAAAAGTGCTATTACTGGCGCATTTGATAGCACATGGCTACAGATAAGTACTATTACTAGCATTTTTAATATCACACTTCTGCAAAGAAGTGCTATTGCCTACACAAGGAATATAACTTATCTGCACAGAAGTGCTATTACTGGTACATTTAATGTCACATATCTGCACAGAAGTGCTATTACTGGCACATTTAATGGCATATGTCTGTACAGAAGTGCTATTACAAGCACATTTAATATCACATACCTGCACATAAGTGCTCTTACTTGCATATTTACTATCACATATCTGCAAGAAGTACAATTACTGGCACATTTAATGTCAAATGTCTGACAGAAGTGCTATTACTGGCATGTTTACTATCACATATCTGCACAGCAGTGCTATTATTGGCCCATATAATATCATATATCTGCACTGAAGTGCTATTACTGACACATTTAAATATTACATGTCTGCACAGAATTGCTATTACTCGAATATCTATTTTCATATATTTGCACAGAAGTGCTATTACTGGCACATTTAATATCTCAAATCTGCACAAAAGTGCTATAACTGGCACATGTAATGTCACATGTCTATACAGAAGTGCTATTACCGACAGATTTAATGTCACATATCTGCACAGAAGTACTATTACTGGCATATTTACCATTACATATCTGAACTGAAGTGCTAATACTGGCACATTTAACATCATATGTCTGCACAGAAGTGCTAATACTGACACATTTAAATATTACATGTCTGCACAGAAGTGCTATTACTGGCATATTTACAATCACTTATCTGCACATAAGTGCTATTACTGGCACTGTTAATATCATATGTCTGCACAGAAGTGCTCTTACCAGCACATTTAATATCACATATCTGCACAGAAATTCTATTACTGGCACAATTAATGTCACATGGCTATACAGAGGTGCTATTACTGACACTGTTAATGTCACATATCTGCACAAAAGTGCTATTACTGGCATATTTACTATTACATATCTGCAGAGAAGTGTTAATACTGGCATATTTACCATCACATATCTGCATAGAAATGCTATTATTGGCACATGTAATATCATATATCTGCACAGAAGTGCTAATACTGGCACATTTAAATATTACATGTCTGCACAGAAGTTCTATTACTGGCATATATTCTATCGCTTATCTGCATAGAAGTGCTATTACTGGCACATTTAATATCATATGTCTGCACAGAAGTGCTCCTACCAGCACATTTAATATCACATATCTGCACAGAAATTCTATTACTGGCACAATTAATGTCACATGGCTATACAGAGGTGCTATTACTGACACTGTTAATGTCACATATCTGCCCAAAAGTGCTATTAGTGGCATATTTACTATTACATATTTGCACAGAAGTGTTAATACTGGCATATTTACCATCACATATCTGCATAGAAATGCTATTACTGGCACATGTAATATCATATGTCTGCACAGAAGTGCTATTACTGACACATTTAAATATTACATGTCTACACAGGAGTGCTATTACTGGCAAATGTAACATCACTTATCTACACAGAGTGCTATTACTGGCACAAATAAATATTACATGTCTGCACAGAAGTGCGGTTACTGGCAAATTTACTGTTACTTATCTACACAGAAGTGCTATTACTGACACTTTTATATATTACATGTCTGCACAGAAGTACTATTACTGAAATATTTATTTTCACATATCTCCACATAAGTGCTATTACTGGCACGTGTAATATCACATGTCCGGATAAAAGTGCTATTACTGGCACATTTAATAAGACATTGTTGCACATTTGATAGCACATGGCTACAGATAAGTGCTATTACTAGCATATTTAATATCACACATGTGCAAAGAAGTGCTATTGCCTAAACATGTTATATCACTTATCAGCACATAAGTGCTATTACTTGCCCATTTAATATCACAAATTTGCACAGAAGTGCTAATTCTGGCACATTTAATGTCACTTGTTTGTACAGAAGTGCTATTACCAGCACATTTAATGTCACATACCTGCACAGAAGTGGGTAAATACATTTATTGTGTATGGTTAATTAAAACCTTTACAATTTTACGAAAATTAAAAATGAGTTCGAACTGACATTGACTAAAAATGTGGTTACATTCTATGATGTCCTTATGCTTTGAAAGAAAAAGAGAAAAAGAAAAAGGATAAGAAGCAATATTGCTTAGTCTATGTTTTTGGCCATTATTAGTAGTTCATGCCTTCTGTTTTGTTCCATTGGTCACTATTTTTCGGTTTTCAGTATTAGCAGGCTCACCTTCTGTAAGAATCTGGTGGCCATGCAAGCTGACTGCAACTGATCACTATTCAATGCTAGCATGACTGCAGGCTGACATGATCTGATTTGAAATAAACAAAATATATACAATAAATACTGACGTCTCAAGTTGGTCAAAGATGGACAAATGCACAATATATGAGTCAATGTTTCATCTGATTGGCCACAGAGTCTACAGAGTGATGTCGGCCATGTTTTCTTCCATGCAGGGGTTTGATCTTTTGAAATGTATGTTCCCAGCCGAACTCTTAGGAGCATTTGTTGGACGGATACAGTAATTTGGGTTACTAAGTAAGGTTGCGGAGCACATTTCTCATACGAGCCAAGCACCGTCCAGCCATGTTTTTTCTTTGAAAGGGCGGCTTCATCTGTCGTCCAGGATTTTAGTTTTGCTGCACTATTGGCTACTTTTTTAAATGACGCAAAGGTGTGGTTGGTGTTCCATGCCTCTTGCATATTGACATTTGTCAGTGCTTCTTCAAATGCTAATTTCCAAGCCTTTCTTGCGTTTGTTTGGTGGTTTATTCCAGACCAGCAATAAGCCATCAACGTATCCTCTTGTGCTGCCCTTGGCTTCCAGCTCGTTTTCAATAAGGCAGCTTATCTGACTGGTTGCTGATTTAGTAACCCAAATTCGAGTCGTACTTGCGCTTGAGATGCAGACCTCGGGATCTGAAAGATGTATTTGAACAGCTTTGACTGTTGTATGTTCAGAAAGTTTGCGTCTTTGCCTCTATATAGCTCCGAACCATACGTAAGGGATGGTAAAAACTTTGCCGCGATCACCTTCTATAGGTGTGAGTTGGATAGACATTTCAGTTTTGTTTTCAATACATTTAGAGCGAAGTGTAGTTTGCTTGACTGTGCTTTTCTGTGGTGTTGGTGTTCTTTTAGTGTCCTCCTCAAATCAAGGACTACTCCCAGGTACTTGTAGGAGAGGCTTTGCTATTACGGGCATATTTACTATCACTTATCTGCACAGAAGTGCTATTACTGGCCATATATTATCATAAACCTGCACAGAAGTGCTATTACTGGCACATTTAATATCACATGCGTACACAGCAGTGCTCTTACCGGCACATTTAATATCTCATTTCTGCACAGAAGTGTTATTACTGGCACATTTAATGTCACATGTCTATACAGAAGTGCTATTACTGTTAGATTTAATGTCACATATCTGCATAGAAGTGCAATTACAGACATATTTACCATCACGTATCTGCACAGAAGTGCTATTACTAGCACATTTAATATCATATGTCTGGACAGAAGTGCTATTACTGACACATTTAAATATTACGTGTCTGCACAGAAGTACTATTATTGAAATATTTACTTTCACATATCTGCACATAAGTGCTATTACTGGCACATTTAATATCAGATCTCTGCACAAAAGTGCTCTTACCAGCACATTTAATAACACACATCTGTACAGAAGTGCTATTACTGGCAAATTTAATATCATATGTCTGCACAGAAGTCCTATTACTGACACATTTAAATATTACATGTCAGCACAGAAGAATTATCACAGAAATATTTACTTTTACATATCTGTACATACATGCTATTATTGGCACATTTAATATCATGTGTCTGCAAATCAGTGCTCTTACAGGCACATTTGGTATCTCATATCTGCACAGAAGTGCTATTACTGGCACATTTAATAAAATATTGTTGCACAGAAGTGCTATTACTGGCGCATTTGATAGCACATGGCTACAGATAAGTGCTATTACTAGCATATTTAAAATCACACTTCTGCAAAGAAGTGATATTGCACATGTTCTAACACAGAAGTGCTATTACTGACATATTTACTAAAACATATCTGCACTGAAGAGTTATTACTGGCACATTTAATGTCACATGACTGTACAGAAGTGCTTTTACTAGCAAATGTACTATCACATATCTGCACAGACGTACAATTACTGCCACATTTAATGTCAAATGTGTGACAGAAGTGCTATTACTGACATATTTGCTATCACATATCTGCACAGAAGTGCTATTACTGGCACAATTAATATCACATGTCTCCACAGCAGTGCTCTTACTGGCACATTTAATATCTCATATCTGCACAGAAGTGTTATTACTGGCATATTTAACTTCACATGTCTATAGAGAAGTTCTATTACTGACAGATTTAATGTCACATATCTGCAGAGAAGTGCTATTACTGGCATATTTACCATCACATATCTGCACAGAAGTGCTATTACTGGCACCTTTAATATTACTGACACATTTAAATATTACATGTCTGCAGAGAAGAGAAGTACTAATTTTGAAATATTTACTTTTACATATCTGCACATAAGTGCTATTACTGGAACATGTAATATCACATGTCTGCACATAAGTGCTGTTACCAGCACATTTAAAAACACATATCTGTGCAGAAGTGCTATTACTGGCACATTTAATATCAAATGCCTGCACAGAAGTGCTATAACTGACAAATTTAAATATTACATGTCTGCACAGAAGTGCTATTACTTTTATATTTATTTATTTATTTATCAATCTTTATTTCGGCCGTATGGCCATCAAAGATATACAATAAAACATATACAACCATTATAAAATTATCCACAATCAGTACAAGGTTATACATTGTAAAATTATACATTTCTGTGTTTTAAAAAAATTAGTAAAGTTACATTTAAAATTGTAGACTTATCTTTGAGTAAGAACCTATGACTTCAGAATACGGGTGCGGGTGTGCCAGACATTGGTAAGAAATTTTGCTAATGCAAACACAATTGGACTTGAAACATCGGTTTTTAGAATTCTGTACATCGGGAGATACTCCCTACAACCAAGGTTTCTAATAAGTGGAAGGAGTCAATATTTCCTAGTTGCCTTGTAAGTTGGGCAAAACAGGACCACATGTAGGTCACTTTCCTCCGCACAAGAGCATGCCGGGCACTGCTTGGAGGAGGGCGGGGGGTTGACCAGGTGCTGGTAAAGGATCGGAAAGGCAATGTGCCATATCTCCATTGGAGAAACAGCTTCCTGGCCAGCACGAGGGATATGGCGTCCAGAACCCTCTCCAGCCTATATGAGTCCTTGCTTAACGCAAAGACAGATGTTAATGACTCCTCCCCCTGACAATCCAGGGCAGTGACTAGTTTCTGTTCATGGTAGACATTAGCCAAAGCTCTCCGTGAGATGTTTAGTGAGGCGCTATCAGGGTCGGACCAAAGGTCGGGGAACCCCAGTCTCGTACAGGATTTTTTGATATAATTTATCCAGGGGATCTGTAACGCTTTAGGATGGGTTAAAAGCTCCCTCAATTCAGCCCTATAAGCGGAGAGTTCTTCGCTGCTCCAAAGCCTTCGCCAGAAGACTATGGGTCTGAGACCTAGTTCTTCAGCTATTGGTCTCAGTCCCAGATCCAGCCTCAGGGGAAGGAGCGGGGTGCTGGGCGGGAGAGCAACTAGCTGTCTGATAAATTTATTTTCAGTTAAAGACAGACTGCGGGAGGATGTGTGGCCCCATAGTTCCACCCCGTACATAGTAGTGCCCCTGGCCTGCGTCTTATAGATCTGAATGAGCGGCCCCAATGGACGGTATGTGGAGCTTTTCATCATCCGGGCGATACCCCCAGTGGTCTGTACTAGTTTGAGGTTGGCCCTAGTCTGATGTGGTCCCCAGGACATGCTTTGGTTCAGGGTTACACCTAGATATTCAAAGGTGGAGACTCTCTCTAGCCGTGACGCTCCAAGTTGTGGGTTCAGGCACAATTTTTGCCTTGGATTCAGGACCATGAACTTGGTTTTTGCAGCGTTAATTTCTAAGCCCCTGTCTGTGCAAAAGGCCACAAATGAGTCAAGGATCCTCTGAATCCCCATAGGGGTTTTAGACAGCAGCAGGGTGTCGTCTGTAAACATGATTGCAGGCACCCTGCTGCCGTTCAATTTTGGGGCGTCAGTATATTCAGTGCCATTTAGGTGGGCGATTACCCCGTTGACAAAGAGGCAGAACAGGGTCGGTGCCAACACGCAGCCCTGTCTAACCCCCCTGTCAACGGGGAATCTATCCGTCAATTCCCCAGACTTCCCGCACCTCACTCGCGCATAGTTGTTATAATGCAATCTCTGTAAGATTATCAGGATGTCCGGGGGTACGCCCATCTCGGCCAGGACACTCCAAAGTTTCCCTCTGGGCACCAGGTCGAAGGCGGCCCTCAGATCCACAAATATTGTGTATAAGCTGCCGCCTTTAAATATCGCTGCCCTCCAATAGATGATGTTCAATCGGAATACCTGGTCCACTGTGGAAACTCCCTTTCTAAAGCCCGCCTGATAGGGACTAAGGACACCCATTTCTTCTGCCCAATCCTGAAGCCGGTTCAGCAATACCCTACCAAACAGTTTCTGTGATATGTCAATTAAACTGATTGGTCTGTAATTGGCTGGGAGCAGAGGTGAGCCCTTTTTAAATATGGGAACCGCCTCTGCCCCCAGCCAAGTACTCGGGATTTCCATGCCGCTCAGAACTCCGTTAAACAGAACGGCAAGGTAGGGGGCCCACACATCGGGCTCCTGCTTGAACAAGTCCCCGGGCAAGCCGTCCAGTCCCTGCGCCTTACCCGAAGTCAGTCCTGCTATTGCTGCCTTAACCTCTCCCACTGTTATTAGGTCCCCCTCATAATCGGCCCGGCCGATACCGGTGTCGTTCCTGGTTTCTCCCAACTCAGAGCTATATAGAGATTGGAAGTGTGCCTGCCACACCCCTGCTGCGATGTTAGGCTCAATGGCTGAGTGGAGGCTCCCGGACCCCCCATTCACTACTCTCCAGAACATTCGGTGGTCTCTTTTTGCAAGGGAATTAGTAAGCTCCTCCCATTGGTTCTCCTCCCATTCAGTTTTAGCATGGGCAATTAGTTTTTTATATGCCCGTCTGCTTTCTCTTAGCTTCTAACCCCCTAAGTCCTCCTTGATGTTTCCTAGAAGTTCTCCCTTTGCCTTTCTGCAGGCTATATTATACCAAGAGGATTTGTGTGGCTGTCCCCTCCTCTGATTCTGCACGTTACTGAAGAGGATGGGGGCGGCGCCCTTTATGAGGTCCTCGTGGGCCTGGTATAATTTGCCAAATGATTCTTTGTTGCCCGCCTGATTGGCTAAGACTCCCACACTCTCTAGAATAGGGATTAGTCCTGCATATAGCCTTAGGAGTTTCTCCTGACTCGCGGCTAGTTTTTCCCACCTGATTCTTCTCTTGTTATTGGCCAATAAAAGTTCAGGTTTATTCTCCTCCCCGGTAGTTGTAGAGATTTGAAGGCCGGGGTGAATGAGATCAAGTTCAAGAGCATTGTGATCGCTATCCAGCATTTCAGTGACCCTAAAATCCTTAATAGATGGCCAGTTCACTATCTGTGCCAAGACATAGTCCAGGCGGGATTCTCTTCCCGCTCTATTATAGGTGGTTCTGCTAGGTACATCAGAACTAGTACGCCCATTACACGCTCTGATTCCAAATTTTAGGGTAAGCGCTGTGATCTGCAATGCTACAGGAGTCCATGCCTTCGGGGGAGAGCCTTCTACCGAAGGTACTGACCACCTGTTCTCTTCTTCCATCGGGAAAACCTCTAAGAGGCCAGGCAGCGGCTCAAAATGGGAGTTTAGATCCCCTCCCACTACATAAGGTAGATCTCTTGGTATTTCGGCTAGATAAACTGAGAGTTCGTCAATGGTGGGAGACTCCCTGGCAGCTCCCACTGGCCTGGAATAGATGTTGATCAGGGCGAGTTTCGCTTGATTCGGCCAGGACAGTAAAACCACAAGGATATCATCAGATGGCACCGGTAAGCGTGAAGCCTCGCAGCCTAGGTGTGATGCCACCCACGTTGTTAGTCCACCTGAAGGGCGGCCTTTGCCCTCACACCTGGCCGGGATGGAGAATGACTGATAGCCCTGATGCCTATATTCCTCCCTTGCCCAGGTCTCCTGGAACATGCAGACGTCCCCAGTCTCAATGTAGGTTACCCAGTCTGGAGTTGTCAGCTTGCTAGCTAGTCCGGCCACGTTCCACCAGATTAGTCTCAGGTGCTCCTTAGGAGGGGTTGCAGGAATGGAAATATGGGGGGAGCCAATGCCAGATACTACACCAATTGCTACCTCGGGAACGTTGTCGGCAGTAAGTCCAGCTGGCTCAGAGAGATCGCAGGGACCATTTTCCGGGATCACAGGGTTGGGGTCTGAGTTTGAAGACAGTCAATCAACCCCGTCCAACCCACTCAAACAGTTGAAACGGTTGTAGTGGAAAAAGGGTGTATCAGGTGGTTGGTAAACTGGGCGTGCAGCATAATCCTTGTGTCTGGGTCTCCGTTCAACCCTTGTCCAGTGTCCTTGTGGAGGGTCATGGTACATGCGAATGGGGGGGAAGAAAAAGGAGACTGGCAGAGTCTGTATGGTGGAATCCAATGATCTGTTTGACCCTGCGCAGATATGTAGAACAGTGCCAGGGTCTCGAAAAGACACCATAATGCAGTCCCCTATTATTGTCTTCTTCGTCTTTCCCAGCCATGGTACCCTTCTGACCATAATGATCTCATTGTTGAAATGGGGCGGTAAAGGTCTGTTCCAATTCAGCCATTTAATGACTTTCCTCTTGGGTGATTGGAAATTTTCATTTTCGCCCCTTTCAAGAGGAGGGGCACCCGCCAGCACCACCATAAGGCTGTTAACTTCCGGTGGCAAGTCCGGTCTCCGTGGTCTGGGAGCTGGCTTGGCAGACGGAGGATGGGAGTTACTGACATTTGGTGGGGCTCTGGGATTTATGCCTGGAGTAAAGCTGTGTGGGGCTGGAACTGCTATCTGGGGGAGCGTAGCTTTAAAAATGTTGGGTGGAACTGAAACTGGGATAGCCATGAGTGGCTGCAAAGGGGGAGCAACAGCAGCGCCCTGGGTGGGTCCTGCATTAAAGGGAGGGTTTTGTAAGTGGGGGAGGGTTCCTGAAGGTGGATTGGGCCCAGTGGTTCTGGTCTGCTTGCTAACCGTGGTGTCAGGCTAGTCAAGGTTGCTTCTAGGATGGTAAGCCTGATCTCTACTTTTTTTATACTCTCGCTAATAGGCAGCAGGAGTGATATAAGTAGGAATTCTATATTCCCCAAAGATGTGGCGGGGGGTGCTGTGTCAAGCGGGTTAGCCCCTAGGTCGCTGTTGGCAACAGCGGTAATAGTGCTGGTACCCTTAGGGGAAGCAGCAATGTGCACCCTCTCTCTGGACCTATCTGGGGTGTGAGCCGGCTTGTGTTTTTTTCCAAAGTCTGAGTGGGGTATTTTAGTTTTCCCCTGCCCACCCCTCGTCTTCCTTCTGCGCTTGTTGGGTGGAGGGCCATGTACCTCCACCACTACAGTTTGCTTGGGCTTGTTTTTCTTGTTTTTGGCTGCAGGGGGTGTTTGGGTAACCAGGTCAACGGCCATACTAGTGGGAGTTGAGAGTGGTATGGCCTCCGAGGTCTGTTCGGGGAATGTGCTGGGACTGGGGACGTTGTCCCGTAATAGTAGGGGGACACCTTCTTGGGTCGATAGATCCTGACTACCATGAAGGGTGCTGTCTTGGGAGATTGGATATGGAATTATCTCACTGAGAGGTCTGTTTTTCATGTTTTCAATGGAGCGACGACGCTCTACCCTGCGCTTCTCTAGGGAGCTTTCCTTTCCCCCTTCACCCTTAGCCGACTTGTAGTAGTTGTCCAGGGTCCCAGTGTTGGCTCCCCCCGCCCTTGATGGGGTCTCACCTGGGGCCTGCGAGGGCATGGTCGTGGCCTATACCACAGTCCAACTAGGAACAAGAAGGTGCTGGCGAAAGAGGGTGGGCCCAGCCCAGCCTCCTTCGGCCCCTGACGGCCTCAGACGGCCCGCTCTTTGCCCGGTCTTCGCCCGTGCGCGTCCGTGCGCGTCCCGCGGGCCGGTGGCGATTATCCAACTATATGGTTCCTGTTGGTGTAACCACACCCCTAATTCCAAGGGCCAGGGAGGTGTCGGTGGGAAGAGGACCAGCTGTGGCAGGTTACCGCACTGCCCGCTGGTCCTCGCAGTCCCGCAGCAAGCCCTGATGGAGAACGGCTTCGCTCCCTGGTCCGCCGCTCTTAATGCTCCCAACAGGCAAAAAGCAGGAAGGTCACAAGCACTCGAGCGGTCCCGCGGAGCGGGGGCCGCGAGGCGTGGGTGCAAGTTCCAAAGGTGAGGCAGCAGGTAGGGAGATACGTCCATGCAGCAGCCCGTTAGCAGGGTAGGGACACACACAGCCAAAGTCCAGCCTCGATTTCAAGGGCCAGGGTGGAGTCGGCGGGAAGAGGACCAGCTGTGGCAGGTTAGCGCACTGCCCGCTCGTCCTCGCAGTCCCGCAGCAAGCCCTGATGGAGAACGGCTTCGCTCCCTGGTCCGCCGCTCTTAATGCTCCCCACAGGCAAAAAGCAGGAAGGTCAAAAGCACTCGAGCGGCTCCCGTGGAGCGGGGGCCGCGAGGCGTGGGTGCAAGTTCCAAAGGTGAGGCAGCAGGTAGGGAGATACGTCCATGCAGCAGCCCGTTAGCAGGGTAGGGACACACACAGCCAAAGTCCAGCCTCGATTTCAAGGGCCAGGGAGGAGTCGGCGGGAAGAGGACCAGCTGTGGCAGGTTAGCGCACTGCCCGCTGGTCCTCGCAGTCCCGCAGCAAGCCCTGATGGAGAACGGCTTCGCTCCCTGGTCCGCCGCTCTTAATGCTCCCCACAGGCAAAAAGCAGAAAGGTCACAAGCACTCGAGCGGCTCCCGCGGAGCGGGGGCCGCGAGGCGTGGGTGCAAGTTCCAAAGGTGAGGCAGCAGGTAAGGAGATACGTCCATGCAGCAGCCCGTTAGCAGGGTATTTACTATCACTTATCTGCACAGAAGCGCAATTACTGACACATTTAATGTCAAATGTCTGACAGAAGTGCTATTACTGGCATATTTACTATCACATATCTGCAAAGAAGTGGTATTACTGGCATATTTACTATCACATATCTGCACAGAAGTGCTATTACTCGCCTATATAATATCATATATCTGCACATAAGTGCTATTACTGACACATTTAAATATTACATGTCTGCACATAAGTGATATTACTGGAATGTCTACATTCACATATTTGCTACAAGGTGCTAATACTGGCACATTTAATATCAGTGGCACGAGCAGTGCTTTACCAGCACATTTAATATCTCATATCTGCAAAGCAGTGCTATTACTGGCACATTTATTGTCACATGGCTATACAGAAGTGCAATTGCAGACAGATTTTATGTCACATATATGCACAGAAGGTCTATTACTGGCATATTTACGATCACATATCTGTACAGAAATGCTATTACTAGCAAATTTAATATCATATGGCCGCACAGAAGTGCTATTACTGGCAAATTTACTAACACTTATCTACACGGACGTGCTATTCTTGGAACATTTAAATAGTACATGTCTTCACAGAAGTGCTGTTACTGCCAAATTTACTATTACTTATCTACACAGAAGTACTATTACTGACACATTTAAATATTACATGTCTGCACAGAAGTACTATTACTGGCACAATTAATGTCACATGGCTATACTGAAGTGCTATTACTGACACATTTAATGTCACATATCTGCACAGAAGTACTGTTACTGGCATATTTACAATCACATACCTACACAGAAGTGCAATTACGGGCACATTTAATTTCACATATCTGCAAAGAAGTGCTATTACTGGTGTATTTAAATATTAAATGTCTGCACAGAAGTGGTATTACTGTAATATGTACTATCAAATATCTGCAATGAAGTGGTATTAGTGGCACATTTAATGTCACATGTCTGTACAGAAGTGCTATTGTCATATGGTTACTACGTTTCTATATATTGTGTTAAGTTAGCATGAGCTTATTAAATGTTTAAACGCAATATTTTCTTTCAGCTTGAGTTTGCACACGACACCTACTTGTTATTGTAGCTTTCAACCTAGACGAAAGATGTGATTTATTTGAGAATAGTATGTTATTGCTCTAGTATCAGCCGTGCTTGGTACACTTGGTACAACTGTCTGCACACAGAGAACTGCACATTCTAAGAATAACCTAACACAAGGTTGCTGAAGGCCTGATCCTCGTACCACGTTAGACATAACACAAATAATGTTGCTGCCAACATTGGGCTCTACGCTGGTTTAAGATAGAGTTACAGGGAATGAATCGACACACTTGATGCTTCGCATGCAGAGAGCTGGTAGCTGTTGATGTGATCTACTCCTACTGAGAATTAGAGGTATGGGCCCGCCCAGCTAGAACCCAAATGAGACCTTCTTAGATATAAAATAATATACTGAATAGGGTGCGCGAAATATAGGTGATACAGAATTCTATAGATTTTTGCATCATAACATGCTATCACCTTTTGCTTATTATGGATTAGTGACTATGCTGCTAACTCTGATTTTTATAATATGTATGTTGGTATTATACAAGATACTGCGTTTGAGAACTTTGCATTGAAAAATAAACATTTCAAACGTGCACGTGTGTTCTTTGCCTCCCAGTTTCGGTTTGTAATGATTATATAACGAAAGAGTGTTCATGTGTTCCCCGATACCTGAGGTACCCTAAGTTCATGTTCTGGATTGTCTAAGTCATTGGGAAGTAATTACTACCGAGCAGACACTGTAGCTAGCTTGGTAAGGGGATTTCTGAAACAAAGGTGAGTTTTGGGTCACCCTGACTCACCCAGGTTCTAGATCTCTGTGCACAGTTCTGTGGGAGAACGGAAACCCTGCTACATGGCGCCCATACGTTGATTGGCCTTATATCATGACACTCGAGTAGTTTATCATTCAAACCTTAACACCTTCATTCCCGTTTCTGGAAAACGGCAGTGTCGGAAAACCTACCTATTTGTGAAATAGGTCTTTTTTCAAGCTTGAATCTATCTAAAACGGTTTCATTGAATTTCTACCCAGTTGTGCTACAAAGTAATCTTTGTTTTTTCACTTTCCTGTGCTAACATGGCACAAGCCGTGGACATCCTGCAGCATAGTCGCATTGCGGTGCGTGACCATTTGCGGGCTTATAATGTCCCTTTGGAAGGCTTGGCTGTTGTTCTAGTGGTGAGTGCGGAACATGCTTACCCGTACGAACTGTTTTATTCGTGGGTGACATTTCCGGCGGTGAACGCTAATTCTGGTGTTTTCCACCACTACACTGCTACGGCTGTACCGGCTGCGTATGCTCCGTACAGAGCACTGGAAGTTCCTATTGACGCTTGGCAGCATGGAGTTTGGTTTGGTGGCGCCCTACCACACGCTTTAACCGCTTCGAGGTTGGGTCCTTTGTCCATTCCGGGCACACCTTGGCCCGCTTTGGCTGGATTCACTCCTCACCCTAATCGCGCCACCTGTGGCATAGCTGATCTGCGGCAACTTCATGAAGTTGCAGTGGAAGTGATTAGAGCACTTGTACATTGCACTAGCCATAATGTTCAGGACGTAGCCCCTAGGGGCGCACAGCTTCGTGCAGAACAGGCTGGTTTGAAAATCAATCCTGTCATGGTAAATTCTGTGATGGGCAAAAAGCCGCAGGACAAGGATGATTTTCCGTTCTGTCTTCCAGAGAAATTCGGCCATCTAGAAGCTGTGTTTCCTAATACGAATCCCGGTGATAAACACCGGATTCTTACACTAAGTTTACCGAAAGATTTGGCACCTGAGCTTGTTGACTGTGAGACCTGGGGTAAGACTTTTGCAGCGGTCTATTCGAGGTGCTACGGCACCCCGTCTGTGACCAATCTGGGTGCGGTCCTTAAACGTATTCAGGATGAACACGGACCGGAGTCGGCGGTCGAATTGGGTATGCGCCTGTGTGGCTCCTTTGATGTAGTTTGCGATCTAGTCCTTGCAAATGTCAAGGGGGATGCAGTGAACTTTCAGGTTGCTAACGCTTTAGCGTTAATTCTCGAGGCCGAGAGACCCCGTCAGTTGGCAAGGATCATTGTGGCTGCTTATAAAACGGTTGGCCGCAATGCGAAGGGGCTTAAGGCTTTTCCTGATAAAGAGAAAAAGTAGCCCCAGGGTCAGACATCGGAAACTAGTGGTCAACAAAAGCCCAAGAAACAAAATTGGCCTAAAAAGCAGAATCAGGGTAAGCGACAACAACAACAAACACAGGTTTCTGCTCCTGCGTCTCCGTTGCCTTCGCAGTCGGATCGTGTTTATGATTTGCGCGACCGCGCGATGATTAAATCGCCTGAAAGGTTTCAGGCTTCTGAACAACGCTCTCCTCGTTCCTTTCAGGACTCATCGGCTCCGTCAACCGGTGGTGGAGGGGGCGGCAGGGGCCGGGGTGACCAGCAAGGACGGGGTCAGCCCAGCCTCCTTCGGCCCCTGACGGCCTCAGACGGCCCGCTCTTTGCCCGGTCTTCGCCCGTGCGCGTCCGTGCGCGTCCCGCGGGCCGGTGGCGATTATCCAACTATATGGTTCCTGTTGGTGTAACCACACCCCTAATTCCAAGGGCCAGGGAGGTGTCGGTGGGAAGAGGACCAGCTGTGGCAGGTTACCGCACTGCCCGCTGGTCCTCGCAGTCCCGCAGCAAGCCCTGATGGAGAACGGCTTCGCTCCCTGGTCCGCCGCTCTTAATGCTCCCAACAGGCAAAAAGCAGGAAGGTCACAAGCACTCGAGCGGTCCCGCGGAGCGGGGGCCGCGAGGCGTGGGTGCAAGTTCCAAAGGTGAGGCAGCAGGTAGGGAGATACGTCCATGCAGCAGCCCGTTAGCAGGGTAGGGACACACACAGCCAAAGTCCAGCCTCGATTTCAAGGGCCAGGGTGGAGTCGGCGGGAAGAGGACCAGCTGTGGCAGGTTAGCGCACTGCCCGCTCGTCCTCGCAGTCCCGCAGCAAGCCCTGATGGAGAACGGCTTCGCTCCCTGGTCCGCCGCTCTTAATGCTCCCCACAGGCAAAAAGCAGGAAGGTCAAAAGCACTCGAGCGGCTCCCGTGGAGCGGGGGCCGCGAGGCGTGGGTGCAAGTTCCAAAGGTGAGGCAGCAGGTAGGGAGATACGTCCATGCAGCAGCCCGTTAGCAGGGTAGGGACACACACAGCCAAAGTCCAGCCTCGATTTCAAGGGCCAGGGAGGAGTCGGCGGGAAGAGGACCAGCTGTGGCAGGTTAGCGCACTGCCCGCTGGTCCTCGCAGTCCCGCAGCAAGCCCTGATGGAGAACGGCTTCGCTCCCTGGTCCGCCGCTCTTAATGCTCCCCACAGGCAAAAAGCAGAAAGGTCACAAGCACTCGAGCGGCTCCCGCGGAGCGGGGGCCGCGAGGCGTGGGTGCAAGTTCCAAAGGTGAGGCAGCAGGTAAGGAGATACGTCCATGCAGCAGCCCGTTAGCAGGGTATTTACTATCACTTATCTGCACAGAAGCGCAATTACTGACACATTTAATGTCAAATGTCTGACAGAAGTGCTATTACTGGCATATTTACTATCACATATCTGCAAAGAAGTGGTATTACTGGCATATTTACTATCACATATCTGCACAGAAGTGCTATTACTCGCCTATATAATATCATATATCTGCACATAAGTGCTATTACTGACACATTTAAATATTACATGTCTGCACATAAGTGATATTACTGGAATGTCTACATTCACATATTTGCTACAAGGTGCTAATACTGGCACATTTAATATCAGTGGCACGAGCAGTGCTCTTACCAGCACATTTAATATCTCATATCTGCAAAGCAGTGCTATTACTGGCACATTTATTGTCACATGGCTATACAGAAGTGCAATTGCAGACAGATTTTATGTCACATATATGCACAGAAGGTCTATTACTGGCATATTTACGATCACATATCTGTACAGAAATGCTATTACTAGCAAATTTAATATCATATGGCCGCACAGAAGTGCTATTACTGGCAAATTTACTAACACTTATCTACACGGACGTGCTATTCTTGGAACATTTAAATAGTACATGTCTTCACAGAAGTGCTGTTACTGCCAAATTTACTATTACTTATCTACACAGAAGTACTATTACTGACACATTTAAATATTACATGTCTGCACAGAAGTACTATTACTGGCACAATTAATGTCACATGGCTATACTGAAGTGCTATTACTGACACATTTAATGTCACATATCTGCACAGAAGTACTGTTACTGGCATATTTACAATCACATACCTACACAGAAGTGCAATTACGGGCACATTTAATTTCACATATCTGCAAAGAAGTGCTATTACTGGTGTATTTAAATATTAAATGTCTGCACAGAAGTGGTATTACTGTAATATGTACTATCAAATATCTGCAATGAAGTGGTATTAGTGGCACATTTAATGTCACATGTCTGTACAGAAGTGCTATTGTCATATGGTTACTACGTTTCTATATATTGTGTTAAGTTAGCATGAGCTTATTAAATGTTTAAACGCAATATTTTCTTTCAGCTTGAGTTTGCACACGACACCTACTTGTTATTGTAGCTTTCAACCTAGACGAAAGATGTGATTTATTTGAGAATAGTATGTTATTGCTCTAGTATCAGCCGTGCTTGGTACACTTGGTACAACTGTCTGCACACAGAGAACTGCACATTCTAAGAATAACCTAACACAAGGTTGCTGAAGGCCTGATCCTCGTACCACGTTAGACATAACACAAATAATGTTGCTGCCAACATTGGGCTCTACGCTGGTTTAAGATAGAGTTACAGGGAATGAATCAACACACTTGATGCTTCGCATGCAGAGAGCTGGTAGCTGTTGATGTGATCTACTCCTACTGAGAATTAGAGGTATGGGCCCGCCCAGCTAGAACCCAAATGAGACCTTCTTAGATATAAAATAATATACTGAATAGGGTGCGCGAAATATAGGTGATACAGAATTCTATAGATTTTTGCATCATAACATGCTATCACCTTTTGCTTATTATGGATTAGTGACTATGCTGCTAACTCTGATTTTTATAATATGTATGTTGGTATTATACAAGATACTGCGTTTGAGAACTTTGCATTGAAAAATAAACATTTCAAACTTGCACGTGTGTTCTTTGCCTCCCAGTTTCGGTTTGTAATGATTATATAACGAAAGAGTGTTCATGTGTTCCCCGATACCTGAGGTACCCTAAGTTCATGTTCTGGATTGTCTAAGTCATTGGGAAGTAATTACTACCGAGCAGACACTGTAGCTAGCTTGGTAAGGGGATTTCTGAAACAAAGGTGAGTTTTGGGTCACCCTGACTCACCCAGGTTCTAGATCTCTGTGCACAGTTCTGTGGGAGAACGGAAACCCTGCTACATGGCGCCCATACGTTGATTGGCCTTATATCATGACACTCGAGTAGTTTATCATTCAAACCTTAACACCTTCATTCCCGTTTCTGGAAAACGGCAGTGTCGGAAAACCTACCTATTTGTGAAATAGGTCTTTTTTCAAGCTTGAATCTATCTAAAACGGTTTCATTGAATTTCTACCCAGTTGTGCTACAAAGTAATCTTTGTTTTTTCACTTTCCTGTGCTAACATGGCACAAGCCGTGGACATCCTGCAGCATAGTCGCATTGCGGTGCGTGACCATTTGCGGGCTTATAATGTCCCTTTGGAAGGCTTGGCTGTTGTTCTAGTGGTGAGTGCGGAACATGCTTACCCGTACGAACTGTTTTATTCGTGGGTGACATTTCCGGCGGTGAACGCTAATTCTGGTGTTTTCCACCACTACACTGCTACGGCTGTACCGGCTGCGTATGCTCCGTACAGAGCACTGGAAGTTCCTATTGACGCTTGGCAGCATGGAGTTTGGTTTGGTGGCGCCCTACCACACGCTTTAACCGCTTCGAGGTTGGGTCCTTTGTCCATTCCGGGCACACCTTGGCCCGCTTTGGCTGGATTCACTCCTCACCCTAATCGCGCCACCTGTGGCATAGCTGATCTGCGGCAACTTCATGAAGTTGCAGTGGAAGTGATTAGAGCACTTGTACATTGCACTTGCCATAATGTTCAGGACGTAGCCCCTAGGGGCGCACAGCTTCGTGCAGAACAGGCTGGTTTGAAAATCAATCCTGTCATGGTAAATTCTGTGATGGGCAAAAAGCCGCAGGACAAGGATGATTTTCCGTTCTGTCTTCCAGAGAAATTCGGCCATCTAGAAGCTGTGTTTCCTAATACGAATCCCGGTGATAAACACCGGATTCTTACACTAAGTTTACCGAAAGATTTGGCACCTGAGCTTGTTGACTGTGAGACCTGGGGTAAGACTTTTGCAGCGGTCTATTCGAGGTGCTACGGCACCCCGTCTGTGACCAATCTGGGTGCGGTCCTTAAACGTATTCAGGATGAACACGGACCGGAGTCGGCGGTCGAATTGGGTATGCGCCTGTGTGGCTCCTTTGATGTAGTTTGCGATCTAGTCCTTGCAAATGTCAAGGGGGATGCAGTGAACTTTCAGGTTGCTAACGCTTTAGCGTTAATTCTCGAGGCCGAGAGACCCCGTCAGTTGGCAAGGATCATTGTGGCTGCTTATAAAACGGTTGGCCGCAATGCGAAGGGGCTTAAGGCTTTTCCTGATAAAGAGAAAAAGTAGCCCCAGGGTCAGACATCGGAAACTAGTGGTCAACAAAAGCCCAAGAAACAAAATTGGCCTAAAAAGCAGAATCAGGGTAAGCGACAACAACACCAAACACAGGTTTCTGCTCCTGCGTCTCCGTTGCCTTCGCAGTCGGATCGTGTTAATGATTTGCGCGACCGCGCGATGATTAAATCGCCTGAAAGGTTTCAGGCTTCTGACCAACGCTCTCCTCGTTCCTTTCAGGACTCATCGGCTCCGTCAACCGGTGGTGGAGGGGGCGGCAGGGGCCGGGGTGACCAGCAAGGACGGGGTCAGCCCCGCCCGCGTGCCGGTGGAGATCAGCAGGAAGGCTCTACGCCCAAGAGACCTCAGTTTGCTACGAAGAAAGTCGCCGCCCTGACAGCTCATCGTTATGCCCCGGATAGTGAGAACGCGGCTTCGGAATCTGACGTGGGCTCTGACCTTGCTGGACAGCGCGGCGGAGATTACCATAGTGAGAGAGGCCCTCCGTCCACTGTTGAAGGTGACAGCGACTGACACCTATGTTGTGATTGAAACTGCTGATAAGCATGTTGCTCCCCCTGAACGTCTTTTTGAAATTGTCCTGTTAATTGAAGGTGACATGCAGCGAACTGTAAAAGAGGTATTTTGGGAAAATCTCTCGGCCACGATTGACATTTTGCTTTCGGAGGCTGACTGGCCCCCACCTTTTGTTCTCGCAGCTCCGCGAGGGGAGGAGGTAATCCTGCCCAGTTTCGCACACACTGTACCGAGAGTGGAAGCGCTGCATTTTGCAGAAGAGTGGGCTCTGGCGCTTGCGCCGGCTGTGTACCGCAATCAGTGTGGCTGGGATAAATTGTCACCGAGCCACGAGATTCCTTTCGGTCTCAACCGCAGCCTCAACTTCAATATCCCATACAGCGTGAAACCAAAGCTTCAGTCGCGGCTATCCTTGAACAATTGGAATATCAAGGTGTAATTTAAACATGTGTGTCACCGATGAATAACCCCCTTTTTACTGTAAATAAGCCAGACGGCTCATATCGTTTGGTTTTGGATTATAGGCATTTAAACTCGCATTGCCGTAACTGTGCAGTACAGAATACTCATGGCTCTGCTTTGGTGAATAGACTTGAGCGTAAACGGTTCAAAACCACGCTCAACATTTCCAATGGTTTTTATGCACATAGATTAGACGGTCTAAGTTCCCAATGGACCAGTTTTACATGCGGCGGTGTGCAAAAAATGTTTCGGCGTCTCCCAATGGGCTATAAGAACAGTCCAGGAGTATTCTCCGCCCGCATTGTCTCTCTTCTAGAGGGCATCGACCCGGTTGCTTGTTCGTATGTGGATGACATTTATCTCACAGACGACGATCTTTGGGAGCATCTGTGTCGAGTAAATAGCATAATTTGTAACTTTGCTGACATTGGTTACAAGTTTAACTTTGCAAAGTCGCACATTGCAGAGTACATAGTGTTGTTTCTCGGTTACGAGCTTAACAACGAGGGAAAAGGGTTAGCCCCTCACTTCCTGGAGAAATGCGCACAATTGCGCTCTCCGACAACACTGAAAAAATTACAGTCTTTGCTGGGATTTTTGAATTTCGGGAGAACTTACATTCCGGAATATGCCCAGCGTATCAAGCCTTTGTATGCTTTGATACAACCATCTTTCTCCAAATCATGCTGGCTGCCTGAGCATTCGGCCATTTTGCAGTCTTTGCAGGCTGATTTGCTCGCTTCTGAATACTTACAGACTTGTGATAACCAGTCCAACCTGGTGATAAGAATTATCCCTGGGGCGGTGGGGTTCACGTACCTGACTTTTAATGAAGGAGACACAGTACCTATTGCTTACAAGTCACACTTGTACACTTCGGCTGAATTGCGCTTTTCCACTGTGGAGAAAGTTTTAACGGCTGTGCAGATTGCAATTCTTAAAGAACGTGCCCTGTCACAGGGAAAACGCATGTTGGTTGTTACCCTGTGTCCTGCCTTAGAGGGGGTTACGAAAGCCAGTGTACCTAATTCCAAAGCTTTGCACCCTCGGTGGATTCAATGGGCTGCATCCTTGACGTCCCAGGATGTCACGTTTATTTTTGACGCCACTTTACAGTCGCAGGAGTATTTACAGTATGAATTTGTTCATCCTGCTCCTTTAGCAATGAGACCGTTGGAGGATTTCCATTGCATCATTTACACTGATGGTTCGGCGCAGGTTGCGCATGGCTCTAAACATGCCTACGTTTCCACTTGCGCCATTGTGGTCGGTGCCATGGTGAACGATGAGTTCAAGTCCAGTGTCGTGCACACGCAGACGCTTGGGGACTGCACCGCACAATTAGCAGAGCTTCGTGCTCTGATGCTTGCATTAGAGTACGCTGATCCAAGTGTGACGACTTTGATCGTAAGTGACTCTTACTACTGTGTCCAGTCTTACAATGAGAACTTGTTCTTTTGGATTCAGAATGAGTTTCGTGATTCCAAAGGTAGCACAATAAAACATAAAATGATCTGGGTCCGAGTGGCGGAACTTAAAGAGAAGTTGCTACTCGTGTTTGTGATTCATACTCTCGGTCATCAGCGCGTGGGGGTCCACGCTGTTGGCAATTTGCTTGCTGATGAAGCAGCGAAGTCAGCGGTATCAAAATACTTAGTTGCAGCAGTCACGAGGTCCAAAAGCAAGATAGATGATGACATATTGGCAGCCGTTGCTGCAACAGAGAAGGGAAGTAAATATCCTGCTGGGTTCCCTTCTAAATACACATACCACTTAAGTCCCGATAAGGTTCCTATGTGAAAATCCCTGATGTTGGCAAACGTCTAGTTCCCAACTCGGATCGCAGGGCTACTTTGATTACAGCGGCTGCGCATGCGGGCGTCTCAGCCACTGTAACTCAGCTACAACAGAGGTTCTGGTGGCGGGGACTGTACAAACAGACGCGCGATTATGTCCTTCAATGTGACATTTGCCAGCAGATTAAGCCTTCAACTGCTGCGCGTCCGCCTCAGACACAGTTGTACATCTCGAATAAACCGCTTGGATGCGTTTATTTGGATCACTGCGGTCCCTTTTCTTCTGATACTGCGTACAAGTACATCTTAGTAGCAGTTGATTCATGCACACGCTTTGTGTGGGTATGGCCACATCGGAGCGCTGATTCACGTACTGTCATTAAGGATTTGCAAGTCTTTGTGGGAATTTTTGCCTGTGGTACCTTCCATTCCGATCAGGATCCGGCTTTCGCCTCTAAGGCGTATAAGGATGCTATGGTTTCGTTGGGGGTCCAAGTCAAATTTTCGAGTCCCTACAGACCCGAGGGCAATAGTGTAGTTGAACGAATGAACCGCAACTTAAAGCAATCTTTGACAGCTCGAGTTATAGGCACTGGCAGAAACTGGTTAGCCCACCTCATAGGCGTGCAGCGTGTGCTTAATAATCTCCCTAGAAGGTCTCTGGGTGGGCGGACCCCGTACGAAATGCTCTTTGGTATCAAGATGTATGTCCCTGACCTCGATGGGCTAGACTGCAAGGCCCAGGCCACGGCCTTTGACGTAGATGAACATTGCAATGTTTTACAGAATCTACAAAAGACCAGAGACAGTCTTGTAAAGGAACATTTGCCCTCCACATCGGATGATGCGCTGCAGATCCCGGTAGTTGGCTGGCTACCCCAAGTTGGAGAACTGGTTCGAGAGAAGATCGATAACAAGAAAGAGTTTGGTCCCTCATATCGTGCACCGGTTCGAGTTCTTGGAGTGAAGGGCACAAGAACAGTAATTTTACCACCACTTCCAGGTCGTAAGGAAAACAGATTTATTTCTATTGACAATCTCAAGACACACAGGGTGGCCGATTCTTCATAGCATGACATCGGCTGTTTCCTGTCCTTCCATGGTGAGGCACTCTGTGCTGGCTATTACATCTGGTGCAGAACATGAGGTGTCCCTCGAGATGCCTGCCATATCCAGTCCTTTATTACATACTATTCCTGTAACTGACATTGATGAGTTAAACTACACTTATCCTGCTGATTTATCGATGCCTGATTTGCATACCCGTTTGGCCGACCAGTCCAGATTCTCTTTTGACTCTCTTTCGGAACCTTCAAAGAAACCCTCAACTATTGCAAAATATGCCACGTTGTTTAAAAAACATTTTTTAATTCCCCCTTGGACATACATTTGGTTGATACTATTTTTATTTTACCTTTTTATGTCACTTGGTTTTGTGTTTTATTTTTTCCGCCTGATTGATGGTCACTACGTTAAAGAAAGAACAGGAATTCGATACCTTAATGGAACATTGGCCCCTCTTTCCTCTTCACATTCAGCGCACAGACTGAAACGAAACTTAAATACAGTTAACATTACTGCTTGGCCTGTCCTTGATGGGATTGTGTGGGATGCGGTTAGGTTTCAGATACATGGGCCCACTAAAGTGATTAATGTTCCAAATGTGCTTAGAGTAAACATGGGAGATGTGATTAAACAAAATATACGTTCTGATGATTGGGATATTCAGGCCGTAGAAGCATTATTCTCTGATTTGAAATATTATGCTGCCTTCGATGCTGAGGATCTGTATTTAGATTCTATTAATTATGGTGATTTGTTTTGTTTTCAACACTATGGTAATCATTTTTTGCATAAGACAAATTCAAGGAGGGTTGCTGTAAATTATACACAATGGGAATATTGCCCTGCTCCATTAGTTGGCATCTCCAATACGTTTCTGAAAAAATATACTTATTTCACAGACTTTAATCAATCTAATCCCGAGTCATTTTATTTTAAAATGACACAAAAATCCATGTCCAAAGTTAGACTTACCGATACGAAATTACTGTATTCGAAGTCCTTTCTAGACAGGTTGGCTGTAGATGGCTACGAGTTTTGGAAAGGAACAATTGACCTTAAATTGGTTTGGGGTACCAAGGATTGGCAGGTACAAGGCACTGAGGCTTTGCACCGTGCATGTCTCATCCCGAATCACATGATGTTTTTAAATTCATCCATTTTCCAAACAACATGCTTTGGATTGGCTACTTCTAATAAATTAAATACACCAACCATCCCAGATTTAGAGGAATATTCAGGTTGGGGTAACTTTACTGAATTGTCCATTCATGAGTTGCAAGCTCTATTGCACAATTCGTCCTTTAACATTTCCAGTTTGGATTCCAAGGGTTGGCTGATGTGGCATAGGAGTGCTGATTCTTGCCAACGTCGTTTTCTGGGTTTGGCTGAAGGGTTCACAGAAGTCAGACCCGATCCCCGTTTTGAAGAAGATTATACTGTCACGACTTATTCTGTGGGGAAGCTGTGTCAGAATTGGTTGCAACATTCCACATTAGCTGCAGTTAAACTACATCTGTCTCAATTGAATAATAATGTGGATTTGAATAATTTTATAAAAGGCCCAGCTAAAGGTAGATCTAAATGGTGGCTTTATGCTATTTACAATGAAATTTGGAAAGTTTCCCAAATTGAGGCTGCTAAGTGCCTGAGGGCTATTGATCAAGCAAATTTAGAAAAAGTGCTTGCAGTCGTCGATAACAGTATTAACACGCTTTCTTCCCGAATTTACACGTTGAACAATATTGTGTCTTCTGTCGTTGACATTGTACATGATGAAGTGTCCGTGTTATATCATGGTCAAAATCAATTGCGTTCTGTGATGCAGTTTGCTTGGACACTACAGACTCTGAAGTCTGGTCGAGTACCTTGGAATTTTATGAACGTCTCATCACTATTTGCCCCATTTAATTTGACTGAAAAACAGTGCATGCTTTCAATGAGAGATGCATCATTTTCTATGTTACACATTGAAAAATTAGAATCCTTGCCCTTTTCGGTGGCTGAGGTGACTGCTGCTACATGGCTTATACATGGTGTTATTACCTTGCCTTTTGCTCTGTATAAATTTACAAATTGTATGAAATATATGGCTATAGGGCGATATGAACCATTAGGCAGTGCTTTCCTCCATGAGACATGGTCTTTACCATACACTTACAGATGCCTAAAGGAGGGGAGTGAAGTGAATCTGAATGGTGAAGAATGTACACAGTCGCCTGACCGCTCACTAATATGCAGACACATCCAGTTGCATGGTTCTTGTAATCAGGACAAGCCTAATTTGGCCTGTGTTTTGAAGGAGACACCGGTTCCTGCAATAGTTCCCACGTTCACGTTATTGTCCAACGGTAGTTATTTACTTTTGAATAACGAACTGTGTTGTGGGTTACAGGTCGGTATCGCTTATGTGGTTACCGTTTCAGAGAGGGTGGTTTGTTGCAAGAATGTGTTATATCCACCCACGCATGGGAATTCAGATGTTTCAATTGGGCCACGAATACCAACCTTGACAGCCGAGTTCAATGGTTTAAGCCGTATAAGAGCCCTATTGTCTCAGAAGCAAGTGGCCCTGAGCTCTGCCCGCGAAAATTATGTCCTTCACATAGCTAACACACGCACAGAAGTGCAGGCGCTTTTAAATACTGATTTGCCTTTTCATTTCTCCGAGCTGGTTCATCAAATCTTCAATGCCTCCTCCACAACAGGTCTGGCACGTTTTTTTTAATTGGTTAGCAGTGGTCTTGTGACTACATTTGAAAAAGTATTTGGTATTATCCCTGCGTTCTTTCATTCTATATTCGCAAGCCTGTTTGGCGGATTTCCTGTTTTGCTGGCTTTGGCTGCAGGCGTTCTGGTGATATTTTACTTTCTAAAACATGGATGCCCATCCTGCGCAAGAAAACGCTCAGCCCCTACTGACGCAGTTTCGCAACCGGATGCTTGATTATTATGGCTCCTTGCCGCTTGCGACTTTAAGCACGGCTTTTGGATTATCGTTCAGATTTTCCTATTTCACATGTGTCCAGCCCGTGTTTCATTGCCTGAGCTGTGATTTCGGCAGGGCCATTGATTTGTGTCTCTGCTTACCGACTTCTCCTGACGTCAACTTTGATCAGCTGATGAGCCCCGTAGTTGCTCACGAGTTGGTTTGTTCTGGCGAAAGGGTTATGGCTGTGGCAGCAATGCATGGACTAATGGGTCAGTGGGACATATTCGCAGCGGCGCATGACTTTCTGGCACATAGCATTCTCGAGAACCCACTGAGTTGTCCTCTGATGTTACTAGAGGAATCAGTGTTGGAGGAGCACGTATGTTCTTTCCCATTGCTTAGTTGGATGGCTGAACTGTTTTCGGATGATGACAGTGATTTTATGTTGGAAGCTGTAGCTACCTATTTTGCATATTCATTCAACCCATGAGTGACTTTGAAGACTTTCATTATTATGGCACGTGACTTTTTAGTAATTCTGAATGGTGCCCTTTTTTAATACGAACATTCGACTTTCATATGTTCTGGGCCTATGAACTGGGAGTAGGCCTTAAGTTCGACTTTTTACATTTTTGTGGGGCCACTGTAGGCATTCATACATATTTTTGATATTAAACTTTTATATACATTTACATACATTTAGCTTGGCTCAATATCATTGAACTCTGCTTTCATGTTTTACCTCTCATAGGGTATTGGCTTATATTTTCTCTTTTTTTAACCGTCCTCGGATTATTGGGGGGGTGTCATATGGTTACTACGTTTCTATATATTGTGTTAAGTTAGCATGAGCTTATTAAATGTTTAAACGCAATATTTTCTTTCAGCTTGAGTTTGCACACGACACCTACTTGTTATTGTAGATTTCAACCTAGACGAAAGATGTGATTTATTTGAGAATAATATGTTATTGCTCTAGTATCAGCCGTGCTTGGTACACTTGGTACAACTGTCTGCACACCGAGAACTGCACACTCTAAGAATAACCTAACACAAGGTTGCTGAAGGCCTGATCCTCGTACCACGATAGACATAACACAAATAATGTTGCTGCCAACATTGGGCTCTACGCGGGTTTAAGATAGAGTTACAGGAAATGAATCGACACACTTGATGCTTCGCATGCAGAGAGCTGGTAGCTGTTGATGTGATCTACTCCTACTGAGAATTAGAGGTATGGGCCCGCCCAGCTAGAACCCAAACGAGACCTTCTTAGATATAAAATAATATACTGAATAGGGTGCGCGAAATATAGGTGATACAGAATTCTATAGATTTTTGCATCATAACATGCTATCACCTTTTGCTTATTATGGATTAGTGACTATGCTGCTAACTCTGATTTTTATAATATGTATGTTGGTATTATACAAGATACTGCGTTTGAGAACTTTGCATTGAAAAATAAACATTTCAAACTTGCACGTGTGTTCTCTGCCTCCCAGTTTCGGTTTGTAATGATTATATAACGAAAGAGTGTTCCTGTGTTCCATGATACCTGAGGTACCCTAAGTTCATGTTCTGGATTGTCTAAGTCATTACACTGTAGCTAGCTTGGTAAGGGGATTTCTGAAACAAAGGTGAGTTGTGGGTCACCCTGACTCTCCCAGGTTCTAGATCTCTGTGCACAGTTCTGTGGGAGAACGGAAACCCTGCTACACTATTACTGGCATATTTACTATCACTTATCTGCAAAGAAGTGCTGTTACTGGCACATTTAATAGTTATTTATTTATTTATTCAATTTATAAAGCGGGCTATCATCTAGCTGGCCTCCTGGCGCTGGAAACATAACTCAAGGGGGGAGCGGGTGCAAGAACCGGGAGAGGCTACTACGTCCTTGGAAACAGCCAGGTTTTTACCCTTTTTCTAAAGGGAAGAATCTCTCTGAGTTGCCTAATTTCAAAAGGGAGACTATTCCACAATTTTGCAGGTGCCACCACAAATGATCTGCCCCCTGATCTGACCTTACGAAACCTTGGAACCATGACTAGTCTAGCCGAAGAGGAGCGCAGTGTTCTTGCCGGGGTGTACCAGATGAATTTTTTGCGCATAAGCACAGGTCCTATCCCATGAAGGGCTTTAAAAACAAGGCAGAGAGATTTAAAGTTAACTTTCTGTCTCAAGGGGAGCCAGTGAAGTTCAGCTGAGGCTGCAGATGCAGAGGAGCTTCTAGGCAAGCCTAACACTAGTTTGGCCGCTGTCGACTGTATTCTTTGCAATCTGTCCAGCAGGAAGTTAGGGGAGTCCAGTAGGAGAGCATTGCAGTAGTCGAGGCTACTGAGAATTGTGCTTCTGGACACTTGTGCACGCACCTGAGAGGGAAGTAGTGGGAAGATTTTTCGGAGAGATCTGATGATCGCAAAGCAGGAGGTAGTAGTCTTTTTAACCTGACTTTCCAGAGTAAGCTTGTCTTCAAATATAATTTCCAGGTTGCGGACTCTGGCAGTCGGCTGAATTGAGGACACAGTACTCGAAGGCCAAAAGTTAATAGGAAGGCGAGGAGAAATCCTGTTATCCACACCGAAGATCACCTCTGTCTTTCCTGCGTTGAATTCTAACGAGTTATCCTGCAGCCAACAGGCTGTGTCCTGCAAACAGTTGTGAAAAGCTTCCACTGTAGTTGACTCCTCTCCCTCAAATGAAAAAATCAACTGAGTATCGTCTGCATAATTTACGATATTGATACTATATGCCTTGATAACAGCAATCAGAGGTTTTAGGTACACATTGAAAAGAATAGGGCTGATAGCTGAGCCCTGAGGCACCCCATGCAGCACCTTGGAAAAGGCAGATTGAAAGGGGGGAGGGATACCGCCTGATGTCAGTCCTGTAAGAAGGAGCGGAACCACCTCAAGGCGGAGTCCCTAACCCCACACTCACTCAGCCTTCTCAACAGAATGCCATGGTTGACCGTAGTATAGGCGGCAGACAGGTCAAGCAGAATCAATGCAGCTGCCTGTCCCCTCTCTGCCCGCCTCTGAAGCTCATCCATGACGGTCAACAGGGCTGTCTCGGTCCCATGAGCTGGCCGAAAGCCAAACTGAGCCTCTTCCAAAAGATTGTGATATTCAAGAAAGGAGGAGACAGTCATACTAACAGCCTGCTCTACAATGTTGGCCGGGAATGGTAACAAAGAGATAGATCTGTAGTTTTTAGATCATTCGGGTTCAAGGGAGGGCTTCTTCAGCAAGGGGGAGATTAAAGCTTGCTTCCACTGAGGAGGAACTGCCCCACTGATAAGTGACTGGTTCACAATCAGCCGTAGGGTGGGGAACAGCTCTTAATTGTGCAATTTCCAGATCTTATGTGGTATTGGGTCAAGTCGAGATCCAGGGGAGATGCCCTGAGCCAAGCTGTTGAACTCCTCCACAGTAAGGGGTGTAAACCCACTTAGTGGTTCAGGGGCTTGGTCACAGAGGCCACTGACAGCATCCTCTGAGGCTTCCACCTCGTGCATGATAGTGCAATCTGTCGCCAGGCCAGGAATCCCTGCAGCTAGCTGACCACTCATAAGATCGTCAATGATCAGCTGGATTGTATTCTAAAAGAACCCAAACTGGTTCTCGCAGAGCTCTGGCGAGGGTATAATTAAATTCTTGGAACAGTCGGGGTTGATAAGACTGTCCAGAATGTTGAATATGCTTCTAGAGCTGTTAGAAGCATTACAGATTACCAAGGAGAAGTGATCAGCCTTTGCCCTTTTAATCTCAGTCTTATACTCCCCAATTTTCTCTTTCCATAGCAGCCTGTCAGACTCCTTATAGCCTCGCCTCTATCTCCTTTCTGCCTGTTTACATGTGAGTTTGAGCTTGCTCAGTGTGGTGTTAAACCAAGGGGCAGAGTTTCTGCTCTTAACCCTGTGGGTTTTCAGAGGGGCACAGGAATCCAATGTAGGAGTAATATTATGGCACAATAAGGCATAGTTATCTGTGACTGTCAGATCAGAAGAGAAGCAATCCTTGACCTGGAACACAGGGCCCGAGCTCTTCAAGCGTGTCAGAGCCCTCCAGTCTCTGCTGGTATATTCAGTTTGAGGGCGAGAGACCAGAGTCTGAGGGGGCTGTGATTCAGCGAAAATTGTTATCAATGAGTGATCCGTCCAGTCCATTGGCAAAATTTCGCCAATATGCAGGAGGAGGGGGTGGAGAAAATGAGGTCAAGAAGATGTCCGGCCCTGTGAGTGGCATTCGCAACCATCTGGCGGAGGCCCAGACCTTCACAGGAGTTGAGCAGGTTATATAGCCCAGGGTCAGGCAAACCATTTAGCCACAGAATAAAGTCACCCGGGATGACCAACCTGAGGTGAGTGGCTGTCATATCAGTAAGAACATTCAGCAGAGATTGCTGCTGCTGCGTGCTAAATGCCCAGTGGGCCTATAACAAACGATCCCAGTGAAAATGAGCTCAAAGTCATTTTTTATAGTCAGTCCTAAGAGCTCTACCCCAGAAACTACATCCATATCAATGGTCCCCACCTTCCAGATATCTTTGAAGTTGACTCCTCCTCCCCTCCCACTAAGTCGAGGTTGGGGGTGGATTTTATAGCCTGGTGGGCACGCCCAACCAAGATCGACCTCGCAGTCAGGGCTAGTCCAAGTTTCAGTCAGAAACAGCAAGTCGAGCTCATGAGAGAGCAACAGCAGCTGAATTTCTGTACTGTGTTTAGGCAGAGATCTCACAGTGAGAAGTGCACAAGATAGTACACTCTTGTTTTTAGAAGCCACCAAGGGGGACTGCTGGTTCAAGGAGCCTAAAAGACCCTTTGTCGGCATGAAGCGCACCTAAATGAAGAAGTACCTCTTTGGAGTAATTAAAGAGGCTCACATTCCGACTGTGGACTTTCTCAAAGTCCAACCGGCCAGCGTGGCGGGCGTTGGGCGCTTCCTTGGCATGGACAGGCGCAGACAGGCTTGCCTATGGCACGCCTTTGGCGCGCCTTCGGTGTGCCCGCTGCGCGTGTCCGCTGCACGCGTTCGCTGCGCGCTGGCAGCATCACGGTCTTTATGGCGCCCTGCGCCTGTGGTGTCAATGGGAGCAAGAGCGCCCCCCAAGATGGCGGGTCCGCTCGCACGGAAGAATCCAGAACAAGAGGTGGGGAAGGGATATGGGCTAGCAATTACTCCATCAAGCTATTTTTCATCCAGTTGGACCGTTACAGTATCCGAGGGGACCGACAACCCAAGGTCCATGGAGTGTTGTAGGCATGATCATAGGACCCGGGGAAAAAAAAAAAAAACAGGAAGACAAATTTCTTTTACAGCATAGTCTGGCCAAGTGCACCTTAGATGTTTCGTATAAAGATGTCAACCAGCGTGAGTGTGAGAAGGTAGAGGCGATGTCTATGGCCCCCACTAAATTGTGCATGAGATCGGCTAACTGACACCCTTTTAGAAACCCTTTTTGATCTTGATGGATAATTGAGCCAATTACGCTCCCCAACCCAGTAGACATAATAGTAGCAAAGATTTTATAATCATTGTTCAGGAGCGAAATTGGCCAGTAGGTTTCGCACTCAGTCGGGTCCTTCCCTGGTTTAGGAATCAGGACAATCGTTGCTTCACTCCACGACTTTGGGAGTTCCTCCCCTTCAGGAGAGTACCGTTAAAAAGGGTCATCAAAGTTGGAATAATAGCTTCACTTAAAACACGATAAAACTCTCCTGGTAGGCCGGCAGGGCCGGCCGCGTTCCCTTGCTTAAGTTGTCCAATGGCTTTACTCACTTCTGCCTCTGATGTTTCCATCTCCAAGCGCCTACTTTGCGCTAATGAGAGAGTCGGCAGCGCAATTTTGTCAAGCCAGGAATCCCTTGCCACATGGTCATCGATGATATCCTCCTTATAGATCACCTGAAAAAATCCTGAAATGCGCTCCCAATATCCGAGTTAGAAGTCCGGGGAGCTACTTCACCTTCCAGTTTTATTTCTCTAATATAATTTTGTGCTTGGTCAGATTTTACCTGCTGCCTCCCCAAATTCAAAATGGGAGATTTTGCTTGCCTCCCATCTCTTAGCAACCCTATCTTGTAGAGTGCTTTCAAGCTGTTTTTTCAGCTCAGCCAGCTTCTCTTGCTCTTCTATTGAACCTATGGAAGTGCTGAGCTTTTGTTCAATGGAATTCATTTCCAGCTCAAGATTTTTAATCGTCTCCCTGTATATCTTTTGTCTATGAGAGGCTCTGTTAGTTATGCATCCTCTCCAAAAGGCTTTTAGAGCCTCCCACACAGTGGCAATAGCAGCAGTAATAGCCCTCACTTCTGTACAGACAAGTAATATTTAAATGTGTCAGTAATAGCAGTTCTGTGCAGGCATATCATATATAAAATGTGCCAGTAATAGCACTTCTATACGGATAAGTGATAGTAAATATACCAGTAATAGCACTTCTGTGCAGATATGTGACATTAAATGTGTCTATAATAGCACTTCTGCATAGCCATGTGACATTCATTGTACTAGTAATAGCACTTCTGTGCAGACTGCCAATATTGGAATGTGCCAGTAGTATCACTTCTGTGCAGATGAGTGATAGTAAATATGCCAGTAATGGCACTTTTGTGCAGACATGTAATTTTAAATGTGTCAGTAATAGAACTTTTGTAAAGACATATGATATTAAATGTGCTGGTAATAGCACTTGTGTGCAGATATGTGATGGTAAATATGCCAGTAATAGCACTTCTGTGCAGATATGTGACATTAAATGTGTCAGTAATATCACTTCTGTATAGACATGTGACATTAATTGTGCCAGTAATAGCAGTTCTAGGCTGATATGTGATATTAAATGTGCAGGTAGGAGCAGTTCTCTGCAGACATGTGATATTCAATGTGTCAGTAATAGCACTTTTGTGCAATAGTACTTCTTTACAGACATGTGCATTTGCCTGCACATGTAATATCACTTATCTGCACAGAAGTGCTATTACTGGCACATTTAATATCATATGTCTGCACAGAAGTGCTATTACCAGCACATTGAATGTCACATATCTGTACAGAAGTGCTATTACTGGCATATTTACTATCTCATATCTGCACAGAAATGCTGATACTGGCATATTTATTGTCACATGTCTGCACAGAAGTGCTATTACTGGCACCTTTAAAGTCACATGTCTGACAAAAGTGCAATTACTGGCATATTTACTATCGCATATCTGCAAAGAAGTGCTATTACCCGCATATTTACTATCACATATCTGCACAGAAGTGCTAATACTAGTATTTTGACTATCACTTATCTGCACAGAAGTGCTATTACTGGCCCATTTAATAATACATGTCTGTACAGAAGTGCTATTGCCTGCACATGTAATGTCACTTATCTGCACAGAAATGCTATTACTGGCCCATTTAATAATACATGTCTGTATAGAAGTGCTATTACTGCCATATTTAGTATCACATATCTGCAATGAAGTGCTACTACTGGCACATTTAATGTGATATGTCTGTACAGAAGTCCTATTACTGTCATATTTACTATCACTTATCTGCACAGAAGTGCTATTTCTGGCACATTTAATAATACATGTCTGTACAGAAGTGTTATTGCCTGCGCATGTAATATCACTTATCTACACTGAAGTGATATTAATGGCACATTTAATGTCGCATGTCTGTACAGAAGTGCTATCACCAGCAAATTAAATGCCACATATCTGCACAGAATTGCTATTACTGGCATATTTACTATCACATATCTCCACAGAAGTGCTAATACTGGCACATTTAATGTCACATGTCTGACAGAAGTGCAATTACTGGCATATTTACTATTACATATCTGCACAGAAGTGCTATTACTGGTATATTTACTATCACTCATCTGCACAGAAGTGCTATTACTGGCACATTTAATAATCCATGCCTGTATAGAAGCGCTATTACTGACATATTTACTTTTACATATCTGCACAGAAATGCTATTACTAGCACATTTAATATCACACGTCTGCACAGAACTGCTCTTACAGGCACATTTAATATCACATATCTGCACAGAAGTGCTATTACTGGCACAATTAACGTCACATGTCTATACAGAAGTGGTATTACTGGCACATTTATTGTCACATGTCTATACAGAAGTGCTATTAACAGCAAGTTGAATGTCACATATTTGCGCAGAAGTGCTATTACTGACACATTTAATAATAGATGTCTATACAGAAGTGCGATTGCCTGCTCATGTAATATCACTTATCTGCACAGAAGTGCTATTACTGGCCCATTTAATGTCACACAGATGCCCAGAAGTGCTATCACTGGCACATTTAATGTCACATGTTTACACAGAAGTGCCGACACATTAAATGACACATATCTGCACAGAAGTGCTATTACTGGCATATTTACTATCACATATCTGCACAGAATTGCTATTACTGGCACATGTAATGTTCCATGTCTGACAGAAGTGCAAATACTGGCATATTTGCTATTACATATCTGCACAGAAGTGCTATTACTGGTACATTTAATAATACATGTCTGTACAGAAGTGCTATTGCCTGCACATATGATATCACTTATCTGTATAGAAGTGCTATTACTGGCCCATTTAATGACAGATATCTGCACAGAAGTGCTATAACTGGCATATTTAATGTCACATGTCCATGCAGAAGTGCTATTACTGGTATATTTAATGTCACATGTCCATACAGAAGTGCTATTACTGACACATTTAAAATCACATATCTGCACAAAAGTGCTATTACTGGCATATTTACCATCACATATCTGCACAGAAATGCCAATACTGGCACATTTAATATCATATGTCTGCCTACAAGTGCTATTACTGGCACCTTTATATATTACATCTGCACAGAAGTACTTTTTTATTTTATATTCATTGTATTTCTTATGCAAGGAGCAAAGGTGATACAGAAGTAAGATAAGTTTGCACAATACAAAACATACTCCTAAGAAGATATCAATATAAAAAAATACAGTTAGCATTTGGCAGGGTCAGCAAAATGAATCTTGGACAAGAGAAGAAAAAACAAAAAAAATATAAGAAAATTCTATAGTCTATTAAATCCATTCTATTATAGGGGCCCATACTTTTAACCCTCTTGTCCTCTTTCGAGTATTCTTAGTTTTGTAGATTGCAGCCTAAATATTATACGTAGACAAAAGCTCAGCCCTCCATGAGAAAAATAATGGAGAATCTGGAGAGTTCCAGTCCTTGGTGATACAGGCACTCAAGACAGCCATACAAATAAAAAGAAAGGCAACAGTTGCCTCAGGTCTGGTTTGCCCATTAGATTCAATTGCTAATAACACCAACTCCCCTGAAATAGGTATTGGTAAACCCAGTAATTCTGCCAAAAAATGTTGATTAGACATTAAGAGGACAGTCAATGTGGGATAGTAGAAGAACATATGCTGCGCATCAGCAGCGAAACAGCTCATCTACTGCAGCTGGCTCCAGCCCCTGTACTCCTTTTAGAAATTTTGCGGGGGGAGTAATATAAATCATATAAGACCATGTAGTGTTGTGACTGCATCCTGCCAGAATCAAGACTTCATTTGCCAGAGTGATAGAGAGACTGAGGTCAATTGTCTCTACGTTTAAATTTCTTATCCATTTATCTTGGCACTGCTCTATATCATCTGGCAATAATTGTATTAAATTTGAATAGAAGAAACCAATCGACATTCCTTTTCCAATCCCCTCAATTAGTGGAAATTTCCTGAACTGAGAATTGTTTTGCCCTAACCTACCATAGAAGCTGCGGATTTGCAAGTATTTAAAAAAATCCTGCTCAGGTAAACCATATTTGAATTGGATCTCTGTAAAGGACAAAAATTGTATATCTTGAAACAAATCCCCTAAACAGCTAATACCCTTCCTGGCGTCACTTCCTGGTAATTGAATCACGAAAAATGGTTGGTAAAGTAACGGCAGCTGCAAAGGGAGTATAACCGTTTATATGAAGTAATCCTAAATGGTGCTTAATCCGCCTCCAAATTGAATAAGCTGCTTTCAAAATGTTAAACTTGTTTTTTTTTGTAGTAGCTTGGTTCTACAACTTTCAGAAAACAGCTATTGACTTATTCACCGATCCCAAATGTATATATTGAGGGGTTATGACATGGCAGAGATCTAGCTTATTCGCCGACAACTAGGGGGGAATTGCAACACCGCTGCCCAGTAGTAGAATAAGAAATACGGTACACCCCACCTCCCACAAGCTCTAGGAAGTACCATTTTTTTATAAGCCCTCCTATGTCGTTTGTATCCCCATAAAAACCTAGAGGTAATATTTTCCAGCCTTTTATAGCAAATTAATGGAAATTCTAATGGGATGGTTTTAAATAAATAAAGAAATTTAGGGAGCACCAGCATTTTTAATACATTTGCTCTTCCATATATTGATAAGTGGAGATGACTAAGACGCTCTAGGGGTAGTTGACTTTATCTAAGACTGGGTTGATGTTGATCTCAGGAATCTTATAGACTGGTGCAGTGATTTTAATCCCGAGGTAAGTTGCCTCTGACACAAATGTGACATTCATCAGGGGATCTACCCCATCATAAAGAATCTGTGACTTATTTAGATTTAACTTATACCCCGAGAAAAGACCAAATTGTAGAGCCAAATCTTCAGTTGTTGAGAGGGCCAGCGGTAAGTCAGTGGTTATGGCAACTGTATCGTCTGCATAGGCAAAGGCTCTATATTCAGAATTGCATATGTTTACAGGTTTAATATTTGTAGATTCATTTAATTTAGCCCAAAAAAATCAATATATAATGCAAATAATTAAGGTGAAGTATGACAGCCTTGCCTTGTTCCACGTGAAATCAGAAATGCTTCAGACTCTTTTCCCACTAAACATATTGATGCAAAGGGGGATTGATATAACGTTCTAATTGCCTGAAGAATTCCAGGCCCGAACCCCTTCAAGCGTAACACCTCCCATAAATAAGGCCAGGACACCCTGTCGAATGCCTTCTCGGCATCCAACAGGGTGATACCTATAGGGGTCTGTGTAGCTTAGGCCCAGTCCATCAGTGCAACAACTCGCCGCACATCATCATTCGTATCGCGGCCAGGTATAAATCCATGTGGTAAAAGTGAGACCAGAGTTGAAATTATCGAAGAGAGGCAAGTAGCTAACATTTTTGAGTAATCCTTACTGTCGGCATTGATTAATGAAATTGGCTTCTATGAGGCTGGTGAAAGTGAAGGTTTATCCTTATTTAAAAACATCGGTATTATTGATTTGCGCCAGGAAATCGGCGGTGACCCTCTCTGTGCAGTCAGAAACAGGTTCAGAAGTTATTTTTTCAAAACTGAAAAAAAAGTACGGTAAAATTCCAAAGGAATCCCGTCTGGGCCGACTGTTTATCCTGTCGCAAGGGATAGAATTGCTGCCTCAAGTTCCTGTACAGTAAAGTCGGTCTCTAGTTCTTCTCTCTGGGTAATGGTAAGCTTAGGGAACTCCTGGTCCCCAAGGAATTCTACAAGCTTCTCTACTGTGTCAGGGGACTCCTCATTTAAATAAAGATGGCTATAGAACTCATTAAAAATTACCCAAATATTCACAGGATCAGTATATATTAGACCATGTGAATCTTGTATAGCTTGTACTCTTCTGGCTACTTCCTTCTTCGTTAACCTTTTGGCTAGTATTCGGCCGGAATTCTCTCCCACTTCATACATATCGGCACGATGGACCGCTATTTGAGCAGCTAATTTGTCAGCAAAATGTTGGTATATATTCATTTTTTGAATAGCAAGATATCCGACCCTCTGTTCGTATTCTAAAGTAGTGCCATCTGCTTGGATCAATCCAATCTCAAGGGCACGCAGTTTGGTCAGCTCCTTACCTTGTTGCTGTCTTATCCTACGCTGCTTATTAATAGAAAAGCTAAGAGTCTCTTCACGGACTCCAGCTTTGAACGCGTCTCATACCATGCCATCTGAGGCGGAGATGGAATTAAATTTAAAAAACTCTGGTATCCATTTACGCATTTGTTCTATATAAGCGGGATCCACAAGTAGCTGATGCTCGTGAGTCCAGGGTCTCCTATTGGATCGAGACAGGGTTTCTATTTCTAATTCCAGAGTAATTGGGTTATGGTCCGATATTATTTTAGGGAGAATATCAATTTTGGCATTGGTTAATAATTCAAAAGGGGCAAAAACATAATCAATTTGGACGTGTTTTTGATGCTGGGCAGAAAATAAAGTATACCCAGGGGATTCCGTTTTTTTGAGCCACTAAGCATCAACCAGTCCAAACTCATTAATAAGACCCTTAGTAGCTCTAAAACCATTGTTCTTTCTGCCTTCGAAACCGCGATTATTACGGATGTCAAAATCTCCACGCAAATGCAGATTAAAATCTCTGCAGAGAATTAGGGGTGATGGCCAAGAAGCAAGTTCTATACTAATGTCCTTGAGCATATTTGGGTCGTCCAAATTAGGACCATATAAGTAAAATATTGTGCTTAGAAAGCTATTGATCTTGAGCTCATCGACCGTGCTGATCTGCTTTTGCCCGTTTACACTATCCCCATGCATATTTTTTAAAGATAGCAACCCCTCTTGTTGTTGATCCCTGTTGTGTACAGGACAGAATTTCAAAACCCAAGTCTCTTGAACAGGCTGTGTTATTTCAGACAATATGTGTCTCTTAAATACAGAGAAGCTCAACTCCCATAGTTTTAAGAATCTGTGCCATGACCCCTCTTTTCTATCTATTATTTAGCCCGCATACATTCCAGGCACAGATAACAAATTTACCCATTATCATAAAGGAATTGTGTTATCATAGCTGAAGATTTATTGTTACACCAAATCTGACTCAAATTCTCCTGATGTAATTTTCTACCTCTGTTCCTTCTATTCCTTCTGTTCCTTCTTCTCCTTGCCCCTGAAACCCACCCCTCACCACCCACCCCAATCAGCCTGCACAGAAGTACTGTTACTGAAATATTCACTTTTACATATCTGCAAAGAAGTGCTATTACTGCCACATTTAATGTGACATGTCTGTACAGAAGTGCTATTACCAGCACATTGAATGTCACACATCTGTACAGAAGTGCTATTACTGGCACCTTTAATGTCAGATGACTGTACAGAAGTGCTATTACTGGCATATTTACTATCACATGTCTGCACAGGAGTGCTATTACTGGCACATTTAAAGTCACATGCCTGACAGAAGTGCAATTACTGGCATATTTACTATCACTTATCTGCACAGAAGTGCTATTACTGGACCATTTAATAATACATGTCTGTACAGAAGTGCTATTACTGGTATATTTACTATAAAATATCTCCAATTAAGTGCTGCTACTGGCACATTTAATGTGATATGTCTGTACAGAAGTGCTATTACTGTCATATTTCCTATCACTTATCTGCACAGAACTGCTATTACTGGCACATTTAATGTCACATGTCTGTACAGTAGTGCTATTACCAGCAAATTAAATGCACATATCTGCACAGAAGTGCTACTACTGGTATATTTACTATCACTTATCTGCACAGAAGTGCTATTACTGTCACATTTAATAATAAATGTATGTATAGAAGTGCTATTGCCTGCACATGCAATATCACTTATCTGCACAGAAGTACTATTACTGGCATATTTACTATCACATATCTGCACATGTAATGTTGCATGTCTCTACAGAAGTGCTATTACTTGCATTTTTATTATCACATATCTGCAAGAAGTGCTATTATGGGCACATTTAATATCATATGCCTGCTCAGAAGTGCTATTACTGACATATTTAAATATTACATGTCCTTTCAGAAGTGCTATTACTGGTATATTTACTGTAACTTATCTGCACAGAAGTGCTATTACTGGCACATTTAATAATACATGTCTGTACAGAAGTGCTATTGCCTGCACATGTCATATCACTTATCTGTACAAAAGTGCTATTACCGACATATTTAATTTCACATATATGCAGAGAAGTGCTATTGCTGCCATACGTACTATCAAATATCTGCAAAGAAGTGCTATTACTGGCACATTTAATGTCACATGTCTGTGCAGAAATGCTATTACTGGCCCATATAATATCATATATCTGCACAGAACTGCTATTCCTGACACATTTAAATATTACATGTCTGTACAGAAGTGCTATTACTGTATTATCTACATTCACATCTTTGCAAAGAAGTGCTAATACCGGCACATTTAATATCTCATATCTGCACAGAAGTGCTATTAGAGGCACATTTAGTGTCACATGTCTGCACAGAAATGCTATTACTGGCATATTTACCATCATATATCTGCACAGAATTGCTATTACGGGCACATTTAATATCATATGTCTGGACAGAAGAGCTATTACTGACACATTTAAATATTACATGTCTGCACAGAAGTGCTATTACTGGCAAATTTACTGTCACTTATCTACACAGAAGTGCTATTACTGACACATTAAAATATTACATGTCTGCACAGAAGTGCTATTACTGAAATATTTACTTTTACATATCTGCACAGAAGTGCTATTACTGGCACATTTAATATCACAAGTCTGCACAGAACTTCTCTTACCAGCACAGATGTGCTGTTATTGGCACCAATAATGTCACATATCTATACAGAAGTGCTATTACTGACAAATGTAATGTCATATATCTGCACAGAAGTGCTTTTACTGGCACATTTAGTATCAGATATCTGCACAGATGTGCTGTTATTGGTACAATTAATGTCACATATCTATACAGAAGTGCTATTACTGACACATTTAATGTCACATACATGCACAGAAGTGCTTTTACTTTTTTTTTTTTTTTTTTTTTTGGTTTTATATAGCGCATGGCTGCCCGGAAGCGTCCCAGCGCTGAGATTGCAAGAAACAACTGAGGGTGAAAGTGGGGGAATAAGGAGGTAGGCTATTGAGGGAAAAGGTAAGTCTTGAGAAGTTTTCGGAATTTCATGTGATTCGGCTCGGAACGAAGTTGGATTGGCAGAGTATTCCAGATGGTAGCGGCCATGACCGAAAATCGACGTCCTCCAGTCCGGGCTTTTTTAGTTCGATGTACCGTGGCCAAGTTGCCTTGAGCTGATCGTAGAGATCTATTGGGTTTGTAAAGGGAGAGCATGGTTTTAAGCAGAGGGGGTCCTAGATTTTGCAGTGCCTTGTGAGTGGAGCATAGAGCTTTAAATTTGACCCTTTCACGGATCGGCAGCCAATGTAGTGCTTTAAGGGCAGGTTTGGCTGATTCTCTGCGAGAGGTCCCCGTGAGAATCCTTGCAGCGGCATTTTGTGTTCTTTTCAGAACATTAATCGTAGCTTCCGGGGCAGCCAGGAAAAGGGCGTTGCAGTAGTCTAATCTAGACAGTATTAGACCTTGAATGAGCGTTTTTTGGGATGGTGCTAGGAGTAGAGGGAGAATTTTTCTGGTTGACCGAAGTAGACCCACACATGTACCGGCTGTTTTTTTTGCCTGTGTTATCATGGAGAGGTTCTGTTCCATCCAAAAGCCCAGACTTTTAATCTCAGTTTTGAGTTCTGGGATGGGTCCTAGGCATGGAGGCCACATGGTAGGGGGGAGGGATGGTACTTGATGTCCCAGCAGCATAAGCTCGGTTTTTGAGCCATTTAGCTTCAGCCTTGAGTTGGACATCCAACCATGAATGCCTTCAAGGCAGTCATGGAGGTTTTTCAGTTTATCTTCTTCAAGCGAGAATGAAACAACCATTTGGGTGTCGTCAGCATATGTGACGGCTTTTATCCCAAAAGGAGTGACCACATCCTCCAGGGGGGCCATGTAGGTGTTAAAAAGTGTAGGGCTCAGTGACGAGCCCTGGGGAACCCCACACTGGAGGGGAAGGATGTCAGATCGTATGTTCCCTTCGCAAACCTGAAAGGTGCGGTTTTCTAAGAAAGATGAGAGCCACAGGAGTGCCGTGCCCCTCACTCCCAGCCCGGATAATCGCTGGATTAAAATCTCGTGGTCAACCGTGTCAAATGCAGCGCTTAGATCCAGGAGGATCAGTAGAACCGATCCCCCTGAATCCAAGATGCATCTGGTCTCCTCGACCACTTTCAGAAGAGCAGTCTCAGTCCCCTGTCCTGGACGGAAACCTGTCTGCGAGGGGCGAAGGAGATTGTTAGATTCGAGGAAGGTTGACACTTGCTGATTGACTGCCCTCTCTGCAATCTTGCTCAGGCCTGGTAAAAGAGAAATTGGGCGAAGGTTGGACAGATCTGAGGGGTCGTGGCCTGGTTTCTTCTGTAGTGCCTTAACAATTGCATGTTTCCAATTGGGGGGGACTACACCTTGGCTAAGGGAGGCGTTAATAAGGTTAGTGGCCAAGTAAGCGATAGTAGGTCCGATTTGTTTAAGGATACGGATAGGGGCGGGATCGTTAGGGGAACCACTTTTTAGGTCTGAGAGGGCTTTTAAAAAGTCCTCATTGGACATCAGATTGAAGCAATCCAGTGTTGGACTGGTGGTGGGGGATGTAGAGGCCACCATGGGGCTGTAATCCATTTTGGGTGGGAGTGATTGCAGGATATTGGTGATTTTGTTTTGAAAAAAACCTGCTATTTGGTTGCATCTAGCAACCGTGGGTTGATGGTTAGGAGGGGGATTAGGTATTTTAAGGAGCTCTTTGACTATTGTATAAGTCTCACGGGTTGAATTAGATGCTTCTTTAATTTTCTTTTCAAAAAAAGAGGATTGGGCTGCTTTGCGCGCTACTTTATAGAACCTCATAGCTGTTTTGTATTCTGCCTTTATGAGAGGATCCCAGTTTTTCCTCCATTTCCTCTCGTGGATTTTACAAATTTTTCTTAGGTTCCTAAGTTCTTGTGAATACCATGGAGATTTGAATTTCTTGCTTTTTTTCTTAATGTCTCTCTTCGGGGCGATGATATCCAGGGAAGAGGTAAGCCAGCTAGTAAAGTTGTTGTCTGCTATTGCAGGGTCTGGGTCTGCCAGAGGAGCGGAGCGTATTAGCTCCTGGGTCCAGTGCTCAAATGAGAGTCTGGACCATATTCTGTCGTGTTCTTTGGGGATAGGTATGTGAGAGGTTTTTAAGGGAGTTTGCCAGGTGAATGAAATGAGAAAATGATCTGACCAGGGAAGGGAGAGTGAGGATTGGACTTCAATTTTTGGCAGATTAGTGAAAAGGGGGTCTAAAACATGTCCCTTACTATGGGTTGCATCTGAATTGATTAAATGAAGATCCAGTGCTTTTAGTTCGGAGATTAAGTTTGCGGCAATTTTATCTTTGCTGTCCTCAAAGTGCAAGTTTAAATCTCCGAGCAGGATAAAATTTGGGGCCGAGGTGCAGGCTGAAATAGAGGTCTCTAATAGTGAGCTCACAAAATTTCCTAGGCTACTGGGAGGTCGGTATATAAGGATACCTGAAAGGGAATTATTGGGATTTAATTGGATTGAGAAGTGGATACTTTCGCAATCCTCAATTCCTCCTGCTTGTATCCTGCAGGTGAAGAGGTTTCTATAAATAATCGCAAGTCCACCTCCTTTACCCTTCATTCTATTCTGATATTGAATGAGATGGTGTTGAGGAAGCATGTTAACAATGTCGGCTTCGGAATGAGACGTTAGCCACGTTTCCGTTAGGAAAAGAATATCAATATTTCGATCTTGAATCAGAGTTTTAATTTCAAGTGCGTGCTTAGGAGCTGATCTACAATTCAACAGAGCGAAGCTAATACCAGTAGGTGACTGGTGGATGAAAAACCCGAAGGACTCGTCTTGGGGCATCGATGAGTGGTTGGGTATCGGGGATGAGGCTGGCGTGCTGAATTGTAACAGATAGTCGCGTGAGTGTTTAATCCGGTGACTATGAGTAACGGGCATAGTGGATGGCCCTGTGCCCGGCCTGGCCCGGACGGGCCCAGACGGGCTTGCCTCTGGCGCGCCTCCGGCGCACCATCGGCGCGCCCGCTGCGCCCGCCCGCTGCGCGGACGGGAAGGAGACTCCATTTTATAGTGGGTTGGGCCAAATCGCCCAACCCACTAAATACTCGTATATTTACTATCACTTACCTGCACAGAAGTGCTATGACTGGCACATTTAATAATACATGTCTATACAGAAGTGTGATTGCCTGCACATGTAATATTACTTATCTGCACAGAAGTGCTATTACTGGCCCATTTACCCCTCCGATGCTCATGACGGAACCGTTCCGTCATGAGCCTCGGGTAGGCTGTGCTGGTGACGAAACGGTTCCGTCACGGCCCGCTCGCCGCGCTTGAATGGCGCGAATTCCGCGCCTGCGCGGCGCCTTCTATTGAGCGGGCGGGCCGTGACGGAACCGTTCCGTCACAAGCACAGCTCACCCGCGTGCTGTGACGGAGCAGTTCCGTCGCAAGCACGGGACCGCCGCGCTGCCCCTTCTCCCCTTAGCACTGCGGCGGAATAGCCACCGCAGTGAAGGGGTTAATGTCACATGTCTACACAAAAGTGCTATTACCAGCAAATTGAATGTCACATATTTCCACAGAAGTGTTATTACTGGCATATGTACTATCACATATCTGCACAGAAGTGCTATTACTGGCAGATGTAATGTTCCATGTCTGACAAAAGTGCAATTACTGGCCTATTTGCTATTACATATCTGCACAGAACTGCTATCACTGGCACATTTACTGGCATATGTTTACACAGAAGTGCTATTACCGACACATTTAAAGTCACATATCTGCACAGAAGTGCTATTACTGGCACATTTATTGTCACATGTCTACATAGAAGTGCTATTACCAGCAAATTGTATGTCACATATTTGCACAGAAGTGCTATTACTGGCATATGTACTATCACATATCCGCACAGAAGTGCTATTACTGGCAGATGTAATGTTCCATGTCTGACAAAAGTGCAATTACTGGCATATTTGCTATTACATATCTGCACAGAAGTGCTATTACTGGTACATTTATTAATACATGTCTGTATAGAAGTGCTATTGTCATCACATGTAATATCACTTATCTGCACAGAAGTGCTATTACTGGCCCATTTAATGTCACATATCTGCATAGAAGTGCTATTACTGGCACATTTCTTGTCACATGTCTGTACAGAAGTGAAAATACTAGCAAATTGAATGTCACATTTCTGCACAGAAGTGCTATTACTGGCATATTTACTATCACATATCTGCACAGAAGTGCTATTACTGGCACTTTTAATGTCACATTTCTGATGGAAGTGCAATTACCAGCATATTTACTGTTACATATCTGCACAGAAGTGCTATTACTAGTACATTTAATAATACATGTCTGTACAGAAGTGCTATTACCAGTACATTGAATGTCACATATCTGTACAGAAGTGCTATTACTGGCTTATTTACTATCACATATCTGCACAGAAGTGCTATTACTGGCACATTTAATGTCACATGACTTACAGAAGTGCAATTACTGGCATATTTACTATCTCAAATCCGCAAAGAATTGCTATTACTTGTATATTTACTATCTCATATCTGTACAAAAGTGCTAATATTGGTATATTTACTATCACTTATCTGCACAGAAGTGCTATTACTGGTACATTTAATATTACATGTCTGTACAGAAGTGTTATTGCCTGCACATGTAATATCACTTATCTGCACTGAAGTGCTATTACTGGCCCATTTAATGTCACATATCTGCATAGAAGTGCTATTACTGGCACATTTAATGTCACATGTCTGTACAGAAGTGCTATTACCAGCACATTTAATGTCACATATCTGCACAGAAATGCTATTACTCGTATATTTACTATCACATATCTGCACAGTAGTGCTATTACTGGCTCATTTAAAGTCACATAACTGTGCAGAACTGTTATTACTGGCATATCTACTATCAGATGTCTGAACAGAAGTGCTATTACTGGCACATTTAATGTCACATGTCTGACAGAAGTGTCATTACTGGCATATTTACTAGGGGAGACGCTTTCCGTGGCTGAGAAGGAGGAGAACCCTTGCATGTAGCTTTCCCTTTGCTGGACTTTGCCTTCCTTTTGCTGGACTTTTGCTGGACACCTCGCAGTCCCCACTGCGGGGGTCCCGCTTCGCCTTCGTATCAAGGCGCTCACCTTGTGGATTGTAGCACCGGGGCAGGAGGAGGAAGCACAGGGCTGCGAGCGCCAGGCGAGGGACAGGGACTCCATTGCCCAGGAGTCCCTGCGCTGTAATCACCTCCACCTGGTCGCTCTCCCTGTTTGCCCCGCCCTTGAACACCTCCCCTCTATATTAGGAGTAGTCCTTGCCACTTCGCGGGAGCGAGCGGGAGCGCACCGGGAGAAGCCCGGGACAAGGGCGGGACCGTCTGTGGCCGTCAGGGGCCGAAAGAGGCCGGGCTGGGCCATCCCACTGACATTTACTGAACCGGTATTTTATTTTCGTCATTTGTGGGAGTGTTGGTGATCTAACCTGTTTTTAATTTATTGAGGTGGAAAAAGGGTTGCTCCTATGGCTTGTCCCACTAACACCTCTACCTTGCTGCCCCCTTTGAATGAGTTAGGGGCTGCTGTAATGGGCCCCCTAGACACTTATTTCAAACGGCTGCCACAGGATATTGATAGGGAAATTGCCCTGGCAGAAAGACGTGCGGGGCGCAGGTTGTCCATTGAGCTTTTAAAAACCCCTGTTGATAAACGTGTACAAGCCAAAGTTTTCCATCATTGGTCACTCCTTTATCATCCATCACGCTGCCCGCTGCACAGGAAATCCCACACCTCTCTCCCCCATTAATTGAGCCATTGGCTACTTTTACTTTGGAATTAGTAACCTCTACTTTGCCTGTAACCCCTCCTAGTGCTACTACTAACCCATCCACTGGTCAACAGCCTACATCACAATCCAGTGTTTTAACATATGCCGTAAAGACTAAACCCTGCTCCAAAAGGAAAAGGAGTGTAGTTACAAAGAAATGTCATGTTCCAAAACCTCCAAAAAAATACAGGGAACTAGTGACATGTACACGACCTTGTGATACTATTGGGAATAATTTCACTGGGCCAACAATGGGCGAGGGAGAAGTTGTTCCGCCAGGCTCAGATCCCATAATAATAGCATCCCCTGGGAAACCATTACTACCAGGCTCAGATCCCATAGTTATAGCATCTCCTGGGAAATCATTACCATCAGGCTCAGATCCCATAGTTATAGCATCCCCTGGGACACCACCACCTAAGCCGCAACTTCTCTTGGAGTTGGAAAAATTAATACGGTCCCTTTTGAACCCCTTTGAAGACAGACTAAAAAAACTAGCTGACCAGCTGGACCACCTAGAGCAGGCTAGTCTAGATAATTTTTTTTCAACTAAATCTTTAATTAAGTCCTGTCTTAAAACGGGCGAGATTAGGAATCAACAGCAAATAGCTGAGCGAGATGCAGGTGCCCCCCTGATCGAATTACATCCTCCCGTTACTAGTATTGCAACTGACCATCGGGGGAAGGGGCAAAGTAGTAAGACTACTACCGAATTGCCAACTATTTTAACCAAAAGCAATTGCGGGAAAACAAAGCCCCATAGTATGGTGGCCAAAGGTAGCAAGGAATGCCTAAAAAATGTCACCTCTGTTAGCAATGTTATTCAACCCCTACCAAGTACCCTGATAACTTCCCAGGGTCCTTTTGTTAGTAACGATAGAAATTCCTGCAAAAATAGTGTTGGAACTAATAAGTCCCATGTCCCACAAGTTCAAAACAGGGATGGTTCTGTAACTGGTGGTAATGACATTTCTGGGAAAAATAAGGCCTCCTTGGTATCAAAGAATGCTCCCCTACCATGCCTTGCTGTCCTAGAACAAAGCCGACCAACACCCTGTGTGACAAAACCTCCAACCAGGATACCCCCAATAAATCTTACTCCGGATTCCTATCCCTATGTGGCTATTCTTACCAATGTTCCACCTTTATTGGTAGGACAAAGAGAAACCTTCCAGATGTTAAAAAACAAGGCTATGTACTGGTTAAGGGTTAATAGACCATTGACCGGGGAAGTGGATGGTTTGATAATCGGGGTAAGAAGGGTTAACTGGATAGGATGTACCCCGAAAAACCTGGGGGGTGAATGTATTATCATCAACTTCCAAGATCCAAGGGTGGTAGGATTGATCACGAGGCCAGGCTGGAGCACTAGCAGTGGTGGGATTGGTATTGTGGATCTCACTTTTTTCTATCCAAGACCAGTTGGCGTCCATCTTGATAGGAACAATGAGCCAGGGAGAACCAGCTTCCCTCCACAGGCAGAGACCATCCCCTTCAATGTTCCTTTTCCACGATCAAATGTTCGTTATGATCAAGTTTACAACTTCCATGATGGGCAGGAAAATCTGAGGTGGGGATGGTGACGGAAATTGGCTGTTTTTAATGATATTGGGGATAACATGGGTAGGGAGGACATACCCGAGAAATCTGTGGCATTAATTAGGGATGTAATAGTAAGTCCTAAAGAAGTGACTATTAATGGGAAGGATGAGAATTGGAGGGTGGACAGTAGGGAGTGCAGGGGAACTTTGGGAGGTGAAATAAGACCCACATTAAATACTGGTGTTATCCAGAGAACAGTTGTTAACTGTGTGGATATTGTTATAGATGAGGAAGGTAATTCTGAGAGTCTGGACAACCTCCCGTCTATGTCAATCATCGATGTTGGGACATGTAATGGCATTAGCCCGGGGAGGCTGTTTTCGTGGAATATCGCGGGGCTAGGTACTAGACTATTGTCACAAAATTGGATAGCCTTTGTCAACGGTTTTGAAATGTGTCTATTTCAGGAGACTAGGGCTTGCGACCCGATCTTCCTCCCAGGCTATTTAAACTTTTGTATCCCAGCGAGTAGAGGCCCTAGGGGTAGACCCATGGGTGGCTTAACAGTTTGGATTAAACAAAGTCTACAAGTTAAGATAAAAGTGCTTGACCTGGGTTGCAAGGATATACAATTGTTAAGAATATCCTCAGATAAGGGAGGTGTGATAGACATATATAATATTTATGCCAGGGGTACTAATGCTGGGAGTTCCCCCACCCTAGAGGCCCTATCCACCTTCCTTGAATCACAGTCCCTGGGAAATAGAGTGGTTGTGGCTGGTGATCTCAATAGGACTTTCGAACCATTGGAAAATACGGAAAATCCGATAGGGCAAGAGGAAGACGTCCAATGGGGTGTCCCGATCCTAAATCTTGCACCAGTCAAACGGTGGACAAAAGACATATTGTTATTAAATGCGCTATGTTTGGAATTTGGGTTGAGGGCCCTTAATGGAAGGACAAATAGCGACCAGGGAGGCAATTGTACATTTGACAATGGTCATAGTAAAAGTAGAATAGACTATGTCATTTGTAGTCTTAATTTATGGTATGGGATAGGCGATATGGAAATAAAGGGTCGATTAGAAAGCGATCATTATCCCCTTTGTGTTACCCACACTTGGTGGACGGCCACGCAGGACAATCGAGAGCCAAGTAGTAAAGCAGTACCTGTTATGGCCAATGACATGCGTAGAGTCAAATGGCCAAATGTGCTGGCAAATATAGCGTCCATGGATTATATAAGTTCGGAGGTGGACAATGCAATTGCCGCCATGGAGATAGCAAATCCTGTAATGCCTGGGTCCGCTTCAACGACAGCCATACACGATAACTTCTTTTCCCTTTTAAAACCACATTTTACTAGATTGAATAATGTAAATAGAAAAACCCCACTTAAAATGGCTAGGTGGTTTAATAAACAGTGCAGGTTAGCTAGATTGGAACTGGATAGGGCAATTAGAAGTAGGGACAAGGTTTTAATCAGCGTAGCCAGGAAACAATACAATGTTAGCATTCGCCAGGCCAGGAAAAAGTGGGATGAAGAATATTGGGATGAGTTGCTGGAAGCCTCCGGGGCAAGGGATTCCAGACTTTTCTGGAAAATCGTGAAGTGGGGCCGAGGCCGTACCCCTAGCAACCCAGATAATAATGTCAATGAGGCATCATGGGTCGAATATTTTAAACCCCAATACGCAGAGAATAGGGAGATTGTGGCCATAGAACCAATTCCAGTTGTATTTTGCAAGGAAAACTTGTTTTCAACCAAAGAAGCAGAATTGGTAATCTCATCTTTACAAGGGGGTAAGGCACCGGGTTTGGATGGGATACCCTCTGATATCTTTAAGAATGACAAGGTACGGTGGGCTAGGTATGTGACCTTACTGGGAAATGCACTGGCTAAAGGGGCTGTAATCCCAGAAATATGGAAGGGGGCAATAATCATACCGATCTATAAGAAAGGTGATCGGTCATTCCCGGCCAATTATAGGCCGATAAGTTTGATTGCCACCGTCCAGAAAGTGGTGGGGAAGATGGTGACTAATAAACTTATGGACTGGGTAGAAGAGAACAATGCCCTTTCCCCCTACCAGGCAGGCTTTAGGCGGGCTACCAGCACGGTAGACCAGATATTTCGATTTACCATGCTGCGGTGGGGGACGGTACTCCTTGGGGAAGGCAGCCTATATGTCACGTTTGTAGACTTGAGGGCTGCCTTCGACCTGGTTCCAAGGAGTAAGCTCTGGGCAGTCCTGAAAGGGATAGGGGTCCCACCCGAGTTGCTCACCTTAATAATGCGACTCCATGAGTGTAACTTTGCCAAAGTGCAATGGGGGAGGAATGGGGAATCTACTGTTAACTTTCCCGTCTAGCGGGGTGTACGGCAGGGATGTGCAATGGCACCCCTGCTCTTTTCCTTATTCATTAATGGTATAGTGGATAGGATGTTGGGCGCAAGTGTGGATGCACCTTCGCTAGCGGGCATCAGGGTTCCAATCCTGATGTTCGCTGACGACACCCTAATTGTGTCCAAAACCCCAGCCGGACTGCAGCGTGCCCTAAATATATTTGACACTTTTTGCAGGGAGCATGGCCTCGAAGCCAATGCTGGCAAAACAAAGCTGATGGCTTTCTCCCAAAGGCGCCGACCCCAACCAAGGGTATCTCTGAATAATATTGAGCTCGAGGTAGTAAATGTTTTTACCTATCTTGGGGTAGAGATATCGAGCAAGCCAGGTTGGTTACGCCACATAGAAAAGGCGGTACTTAGAAATCAGCAGATTGCAGGGGCGCTTCGGGTAGAGCAAGCTAAATCAAAAACCAGGCCTATAAAACCGGTCCTCATGGTTTATGATGCCAAAGCTTTAGGGGCAGCCCTATATGGGGCAGAAGTATGGGGTTTTGAGAGGCTTCCCACCCTACAAATATCAGAGAATAGGTTTCTGAGGGGAATTACAGTTCTCCCCCAGAGTGCGCCATTAATCCCGCTTGGCCTTGATCTAGGGAGGAGATCGGTTAGTGGCCGTGCTCGATTAAGGCCTATCCTTTATTGGAGACGGCTTTGGACGACCCCAGAGATCCGACACTATGCTGATGGGTTTTTAGCCTTAATTAAATCAGACACGTTTCATAAAATACCATGGTTGAAGACACTCAGGGTTGTTCTTGGTGAGCTTTGTCTTTCTAACCTTTGGGAAAATCCCTCCGGGGAAGTATTCCCAAGTAAAAATACCATCAAGGCCATTTATTGGGATTATGTAGAAGAAAGGCTCTGGAGGAGTACACAATCAGAAACAATGGGGGGTAGATTCCTGGAAATTAAAACAAGACCTGTATTAGAAAAGTATTGGGACAGTATTACTGTCCGTATAGCCTGGAAGTTATTTTTCCAATTAAGGTCTGGTTCTCTCCCCCTGAGGTCATTGACGGGTAGGTGGAGGAGTACTAACACCTCATGTTGCCCGGTGTGTGGTGCCCCTAACGAAAGCATAGCTCACTTCTTATTTCTGTGTGAGGCCTACACAAACCCAAGGAGAGTCTGGTTGGCTCCAGTCTGTAGAAACCTTGGGGTATCCAGTGGTGTTGAGGGGTTGAGAATTATTTGCACCTCTACTGACATGCCCATTGTGCTGGGAACAGCAAAGTATTTGGGGTGGGCATGGTCCATTAGGCGGAGGGTTTTATCTCCCAATATGAATTGAAATGTTATTGTAATTTTAAATATTCATTTTGTTAAAGCTTGCACAACTGCTTAAAATGTATTTTTATGTATGAAATATGAATTTTAATTGCAATGTATTTTAAAATGTATGAATTTTAAAATGTATGTTTGTGCTTTTATGAGTTTATAACTCGAATAAAGCTTTCAATCAATCAATCAATCAACTATCACATATCTGCAAATAAGTGCTATTACTGGCATATTTACTATCACATATCTGCGCAGAAGTGATATTACTGGTATATTTACTATCACTTATCTGCACAAAAGTGCTATTACTGGAACATTTGATAATAAATGTCTGTAAAGAATTGCTATTGCCTGCACATGTAATATCACTTATCTGCACACAAGTGTTATTACTGGCCCATTTAATGTCACATATCTGCACAGAAGTGCTATTACTGGCACATTTAATGCCATATGTCCATGTGGAAGTGTTATTACTTACACATTTAATGTCACATATCTGCACAGCAGGGCTATTACTGGCATATTTACTATCACATATTTGCACAGAAGTGCTATTACTGGCACATTTAATGTCACATGTCTGTACAGAAGTGCTATTACTGGCATACTTACTATCACTTATCTGCACAGAAGTGCCATTACTGGTACATTTAATAATACATGTCTGTACAGAAGTGCTATTGCCTGCGCATGTAATATCACTTATCTGCACTGAAGTGCTATTACTGGCACGTTTAATATCACATGTCCGGACAGAAGTGCTATTACTGGCACATTTAAAAAGACTTTGTTGCACAGAAGTGCTATTACTGCGCATTTGATAGCACATGGCTAGAGATAAGTGCTATTACTAGCATATTTAATATCACACTTGTGCAAAGGAGTGCTATTGCCTACACATGTGATATCACTTATCAGCACATAAGTGTTATTACCTGCACATTTGATGTCACATATCCGCACAGAAGTGCTATTACTGGCATATTTAATGTCACGTGACTGTACATAAGTGCTATTACTTGCATATTTACTATCACTTATCTGCACAGAAATGCTATTGCTGGCACCTTTAATATCATATGTCTGCACAGAAGTGCTATCTCTGACACATTTAAATTTTACATGCCTGCATAGAAGTGCTATTACTGAAATATTTACTTTTACATATTTGCACAGAAAAGCTACATTGGCACATTTAATATCACATGTATGCACAGAACTGCTCTTACTGGCACATTTAATATCACATATCTGCACAGTAGTTATATTATCGGCATATTTACTATCACTTATCTGCACAGATGTGCTATTACTGGCACATTTAATAATACATGTCTCTACAGAGGTGCTGCTGCCTACACATGTAATATCACTTATCTGCACAGAAGTGCTATTACTTTGCCCAAAAAATCGATACCCTGACGAAAGACTTCCCACAACCAGTCCTAAAAAACTTTGAGGCAGAGCCTGGCACCAATCCAGCCCATCCTTGGTGGACAAAGTTCAGCCATATTACGCTGGAAGAATCCCACCAAAGGATATTGGCCACCAAATCGGGTTCCCCGTTTGACCCCTGTCCTCCAACACTTCTGAGAACTATAATACACGAGGTCAACCCTTGCATTAACTCTATTATTAATGCGTCCCTGCAAACAGGGGATATTCCTTCTCAATGGAAACTGGCCGCAGTCAGACCACTACAGAAAAAAGTAATACCTGACCCCACGACACTGTCTAACCTGCGCCCCATCTCCCTCCTCCCCGCAATATGCAAAATCACCGAATCCCTTGTCAACAAACAACTGATGGCCCATATAGAAAACAACAACTTATTGCACCCGTGCCAAGCCGGTTTCAGGGCTCACCATTTCACTGAGTCAGCGCTACTATCATCAGCAGAAACCATTCGAGCTGCCTTAGATCAGGGAAAAATGGCTGTCCTGATCCTATTAGACCTCTCTGCGGCTTTCGACACGGTGTCACATGCTATCCTGTTACACCGCCTGACCAAAGCTGGCATAGCAGGAACCGTGTTCAAATGGCTCAAGAACTATTTGGAGCAGAGACGACAGGTTGTCATGCTAGGCAACTTCCTTTCTGAGGAGAAGCTCCTGACATCTGGGGTGCCGCAGGGCTCAAGCCTGAGCCCTACCCTTTTTAACCTTTATATGGTACCCTTATTGGAACTTATCTCCACTTTTAACATCAGTACTATTGCCTACGCTGATGACACCCAACTCGTGTTGACCCTTGACAAAAATCAAACTGACGCTGAACAAACTCTGAAAGAGTGCTTAACAGCAACCTTTGAGTGGATGACCCAAAATCATCTAAAATGTAACTCAGCCAAAACTGAGATTGTTCCTTTTGGCCTAAATAACTGTTTCTCCCCAAAGGACTGGTGGCCGGAAATGGTGGAAGCCCCCCCCAAGACAACTAATTCCGTTCGAAACCTGGGCATTAAGTTCGACAATACCCTCTCTTTCAGTCTACAAGCCAAAGAAGTAGATGGGACTTTTTTCAGAACCATCAAAAGCCTTAGGAAATTCTTTGATTTCCTTCCCCTAAGTGCCAGGCGGACAGTGGCTGTAACGCTTATAACGTCCAGACTGGACTATTGCAACAGTCTGTACGCAGGGCTGAATAAATCGGCCCTGCACAGACTGCAAATGGTCCAGCACGCAGCAGCCAGGCTTGTGCTGAAACTACCCAGAAGGTCCTCAGCATCGGCAGCACTAGATGCACTGCACTGGCTCCCGGTGCATAAACGCATCCTCTTTAAAGTACTCACCATCACCTACAGAGCCTATCACAACCTAGGACCGCTGTACTTGAGGAGGTACTTTCAAGCATATCAGCCGAAACGAACCCTCAGGTCATCCACCACTAACCAACTTCAAGTCCCTAGATTCAGGTTAACGACCAAAGGAGGAAAATCTCTTGCAGTCATCGGAGCAAAGGCCTGGAACAACCTCCCCTTGTCTCTACGCCGTAACACAACAGAACTTAGTTTCAGGAAAAACCTAAAAACCTGGATCTACTCCCTCTCAGAATCAGACTTTAAAGCATTGCTATGATCCTCCCTGCACGCTCACCAAACTATCATTACCTCTCATCTCTATTAACCATCATGGAATCGCAGCGCCAAGATACTCCTTGGAGTGGTAGCGCGCTATATAAGAACCCAATCACATCACATCACATTTAATGTCACATTACTGTGCAGATGTGCTATTACTGGCATATTTTCTATCACATATCTGCACAGAAGTGAAATTACTGGCACATTTAATGTCACATGTCTAGACAGAAGTGCTATTACCGACATATTTACCATCACATATCTGCAAAGAAGTGCTATTACTGGCATATTTACTATCTCATATCCGCACAGAAGTCCTATTACTGGTATATTTACTATCACTTATCTGCACAGATGTACGAGAATAATATGTTGTTGCACTGATATCAGCCTTGCTTGGCGAGCTGTGTCTGTACAGTGAGTGCTGAAACCTTCAAGGATATCTCAACACAGTAGTTGTTTTGAGCACTGATCTTCGCACGTTCCTAGACATAACATACATGAAGCTGCAGCCAAGTTCTGGCTCAGGCGCGCTTTATATTGCTTTGCACAAGAGCATACCAACACACTTGATGGTGCTTCGCATGCAGAGAGCTGGTTGCTGATGATGTGATCCTTTACCACTAGAACCTTGAGGTATGGGGGCGCCCTGCTAAAACCCAAAAGAGACCTTCTTAGATATAATATAATACACTAGCTAGGGAGGGTGAGAATTAGGTTTTGTTAAACCCTATTCATTTTAGCATAATACTATGCTTGCACCGTTTGTGTTCTATGGACTAGTGACTATGCTGATTACTTTGTTTCTTATAATATGTTTGCTTGTATTAGCTAAGATACAGCACTTGATAGCACTGCATTGGTGAATAAACATTTCAAATATGCACGTGTCCTCTTTAACTCCTTGTTCTGGATTGAAATGATTGTATAACGAAAGAGTGTTCATGTGTTCCACGTTTCCTGAGGTGTACTAAGTTCATGTTCTTGTTTGTCTAAGCATTGGGAGTTTATGATGACCAATGAGAGACTGATTGCTAGTCTGGTAGGGGATTGTGGGTACAAAGGTGAGTTTTGGCACACCCTAATTCACTGAGGTTCCAAGCCTCCATGCACAGTTATGTATGAGCACGGAATCCCTGCGACATGGCGCCCAATCGTTGGTGGTCTTATAGCGTGATACTTGAGTAGTACATCATTCAGTCCTTAACACCTTCACTATTGTTTCCGGTTAACGGTGGTGTCGGACAAACCTACCTATATTAGTATAGGTCTTTTCAAGCTTAAATCTTTCTAAACAGTTTCCTTGAATTACTACGCAGTTGTGCTACAGGGTTGACTTTGTACCTTTTTCTTTCTGTGTCACTATGGCCGCGGTGGACATTCTGCAGCATAGTCGTAATGCGGTGCGCAATCATTTGCAAAATTATAATCTTCCTGTGGATGGGATGGTAGTAATAATGGTGGCGAGAGCAGAGGTGGCTTACCCATACGAAATTTTTTATTCGTGGGTGACATTCCCGGCTGTGGAGGGAACTTCAGGTGTGTTTCATACGTACACTCCCACTGCTGTGCCAAATGAGTATACTCCGTATAGGGCACAGGAAATACCTATGGATACTTGGCAGCACCGAGTTTGGTTTAATGGCGCCCTACCCCATTCATTATCAGCTTCGAGGTTAGGTCCTTTGTCCATTCCAGGCGCAACTTGGCCTGTCTTGGCTGGATTTACGCCTCATCCTCAGAGCAGAGCATGTGTCGTGGCTGAAATCAGACGACTACATCTAGTCGCAATTAGCGTGATTAGGTTAGTGCAATACATTACCCGTAATCTCCCGGGTGGGGCCCCGGGTGGTGAGGCGCTTCCTGCCGGACAGGGCGGAATGAAGCTCAGTCCCGTTATGGTCAACGCTGTGATGGGCAAGCGTCCCCAGGAACAGGATGATTTTCCTTTCTGGCTTGCCGAGAAGTTTGACCAGCTGGAAGCTGTATTTCCTAACACGTCTCCTGGTAAAAAACACAGGATTCTGACAATTAGCTTACCAAAGGATTTGACCCCCGAAATCGGTGACTGTGAGACCTGGGGTAAAACATTTGCGGCGGTCTACGCAAGGTGTTACGGCACCCCGTTTTTGACTGTCCTGCCGACGTTCCTTAAACGTGTTCAGGATGAACACGGATTGGAGGCTGCGGTTGAATTGGGTATGCGTCTCTGTGGAATCTTTGATGTCGTTTCCGATCTCATACTTGCTAATGTCAAGGGAGATGCTATGAACTTTCAGGTTGCCAATGCTTTGCGGGCAGTTCCCGATGACGATAAACCCCGACAGTTGGCGACAATTATTGTGGCGGCTTATAAGACCGTGGACCGCAATAGTAGGGGTCTCAAGCCTTTTTCTACTAAAGAGACAAAACAACCCCAAAGGCAGTAGTCGGAAACGGATGAACAGCCCAAGTCCAAAAAACAAAATTGGCCTAAAAAACAAAAACAGGAAAAACAACAGTAACAGCAGAAACAGGAGTCTTGTCCTGTGTCTCCATTGCCTGTGCTCACAGAACGTGTTTATGACTTGCGCGATCGCGCGATGATAAAATCACCTGATCATTTTCAGGTTTCTGACCAACGCTCTCCTCGTTCTTTGCAGGATTCATCGGCCTTTTCGACTGGTGGTGGAGGAGGCGGCTGGGGTCGGGGTGGCCAACAAGGACGTGACCAACCTCGCCCGAAAGGCGGCAAAGGCAAGCAGGACGATTCTACACCGAAGAGACCCCAGTTTCAGGAAAAGAAAGTCGATGCTTTGACAGCACACGGATATGCCGCAGATAGTGAGAACCCAGCTTCGGAATCAGACATGGGCTCTGACCTTGCTGGACAGCACACCATAGTGCTAGAGACCCTGCGTCCACTACTGCAGGTGACAGTGACTGACCGTTATGTTGTTGTGGAGACAGCTGACACTAGAGTTGCTCCCCCTGACAGGATCTATGAAATTGTCTTATTCATTGAGGGTGACATTCAACGCTCTATAGAAGGGGTATTTTGGGAGAATCTTACGACTACCTATGACATTTTGTTAGCGGAGGCTGACTGGCCCCCACCTTTTGTGCTCGCAGCTTTGAGAGGGGAGGAGGTAATCCTCCCTATTTTTGCGCACACAGTCTCGAAGGAGCATACGCTAAATTTTGCAGAAGAGTGGGCTAAGGCTCTTGCGCCGGCTCTGTATCGTACACACTGTGGGTGGGATACATTTTCCCCACACCACGAAATTCCTTTACGGTCTATGCCACAGCCTCAACCTCAATATCCCATAAAGCGTGAAGCAAAGGCTTCCGTTGCGGAAATCCTTAAACAATTAGAAAATCAGGGTGTTATTGAAACTTGTGTGTCACCAATGAATAACCCTCTTTTTACTGTAACCAAGCCTGATGGTTCATATCGTTTGGTATTGAATTACCGGCATTTAAACTCGCATTGCCGTACTTGTGCAGTAAAGAATACTCACGGCTCTGCTTTAGTGGATAGTCTCGTGCGTAAGCGGTTTAAAACCACACTTGACATTTCCAACGGTTTTTATGCCCACAATTTGGATGGTCTTAGTTCCCAATGGACCTCCTTTACTTGCGGCGGTGTCTAAAAGCATTTCAAACGTTTACCGATGGGCTACAAGAATAGTCTTGGAGTTTTTGCTGCCCGCATATTCTCTCTCTTAGAGAGGGTTGACCCAGATGCATGTTCATATGTGGATGACATTTATCTCACGGATGACAAACTGTGGGAGCATCTGTGTCGCGCTGACCGCTTAATTTGTAGCTTTGCGGACTTTGGTTACAAAGTCAACTTTGCAAAATCGCACATTGCAGAGTACACAGTGCTGTTCTTGGGCTACGAGCTCAACAATGAAGGTCGAGAATTGGCTCCTCAATTCTTGGAGAAATGCGCAGTTGCGCGCTCCGACAACTCTGAAAAAATTACAGTCTTTGCTGGGATTTTTGAATTTAGGGAGGACATTCATTCCTGAATATGCCCAGCGTATCAAGCCTTTGTATGCTTTGATACAACCAAATTTTACAAAATCAAACTGGCTGCCTGAGCACTGCAATCTTTTCAGGCTGATCTGCTCGCTTCTAAATACTTATTGACTCATCCCTGGGACGGTGGGTTTCATGTACCTTACTTTTAACGAAGGAGATACAGTACCTATTGCTTACAAGTCACACTAGTGCACTTCGGCTGAAATGCGTTTTGCCACTGTGGAGAAACTTTTGACGGCTGTGCAGATGGCAATTCTAAAGGAACGCGCTCTGTCACAGGGAAAATGCATGTTGGTTGTTACCCCGTGTCCTGCTTTGGAGGCAGTTACGAAGGCCAGTGTGCCTAATTCTAAGGCGTTGCACCCTCGGTGGATACAATGGGCTGCATCACTGACGTCTCCGGATGTCACGTTCATTTTTGATGCCTCCTTACGGTCGCAGGACTTTTTGCAATATGAGTTTGTTAATCCTGCTCCTTTGGCTATGCGGCCTTTGGAGGTTTTCCATTGCATCATATACATTGATGGTTCGGCGCAGGTTGCGCATGGTTCTAAACATGCCCACGTTTCCGCTTGCGCCATTGTGGTAGGTGCCATGGTGAACGATGAGTTCAAGTCCAGGGTCGTGCATACACAGACTCTAGGGGACTTCACCGCACAATTGGCAGAGCTTCGTGCTCTGATGCTTGCATTGGAGTACGCTGATCCTAGTGTGACAACACTTATCGTAAGTCATTCTTACTACAGTGTCCAGTCTTACAATGAAAACTTGTTCTTTTGGATTCAGAATGATTTTCGCGATAGCACAATAAAACATAAAATGATCTGGGTCCGAGTGGCTGAGCTTAAAGAGCAGTTGCCACCCGTGTTTGTTATTCATACTCTCGGTCACCAGTGTGTTGGAGTCCACGCTGTTGGCAACTCCCTCGCTGATGAAGCAGCGAAATCAGCACTATCGACATATTTAGCTGCAGAAGTCACACATTCCAAAAGTAAGATTGATGATAAAATTTCGGAGGCTGTTGCTGCCACTGAGAAGGGAGATAAACATCCTACAGGGTTCCCTTTGAAGTACACATACCACTTAAGTCCCGATAAGGTTCCTTATGTGAAAATTCCGGAAGTTGGGGAGAGGTTGGTTCCCAACTCGGATCGCAGACATTCACTGATCACAGCGGCCCATGAAGGGGTTGCATCTGCGCATGTGGGCGTTTCAGCTACTGTGTCTCAGTTTCCACAACGTTTTTGGTGGCGGGGATTGTACAAACAGACGCGCAACTATATCCTTCAATGTGACATTTGCTAGCAGATTAGGCCTTCAACTGCTACGCGTCCACCCGAAACACAGTTGTTCATTTCTAATAAACCGTTTGGTTGTGTTTATTTAGATCACTGCGGTCCTTTTTCTTCTGATACTGCGTATAAGTACATCTTAGTAGCATTTGATTCATGCACACGCTTTGTTTGGGTTTTCCTCATCGCAGCGCTGATTCACGGACTGTCAACAGGGATTTGCGTGTCTTTGTAGGGATTTTTGCCTGTGTTACCTTACATTCGGATCAGGGTCCTGCTTTCGCCTCTAAGGTGTATAGGGATGCCATGAGTTCGATGGGGGTCTAAGTCAAGTTTTCGTCTCTATACCGACCTGAGGGTAATAGTGTTGTGGAACGAATGAACCGTGACTTAAAGCAATCACTGACAGCTCGAGTTATAGGCACTGGCAGACACTGGCTGGCCCATCTCAATGGCCTCTGGGTGGGCGGACCCCATACGTAATGGTCTTTGGTATCAAGATGTATGTCCCGGACCTTGACCGTCTAGACGCGGTCGGTTCGGCTGCCTCCTTTGACGTAGATGAGCATTGCAATGTTTTACAGACTCTACATGAGACCAGAGACACTCTTGCGAAGGAACATTTGCACACCACCTCGGATGATGCGTTGCAGATCCCGGTAGTTGGCTGGCTACCCCAAGTTGGAGAACTGGTTCGGGAGAAGATCGATAACAAAAAGGAATTTGGTCCCTCATACCCTGCTCCGGTTCCCTTGCTTGGAGTGAAGGGCACAAGAACAGTGATTTTACCACCACTTCCAGGTCGTAAAAAGAACAGGTATATCTCCATTGACAATGTCAAAATACACAGAGTGGCCGATTCTTCTTAGCATGACACCGGCAGTCTCATGTCCTTCGATAGTGAGAAATTCTGTTTTGGCCACTGCTTCAGATTGTGTACCGGAGGTGGTCCTCTAGATGCCTTTGGTTTCCAGTCCTTTATTGAGTGCTCTCCTTGATGATACAGACTAAACCTACCCAACTGACTTATCGATGCCTGATTTTCAAACTCGTTTAGCCACTGAATCCAGATTTTCTTTTGACTCTGTTTCACATACGTCAGAAAAGCCCACAAGGCTGAGAGCTTACGTGACATTATTTATAAAACATTGTTTAATTCCCCCTTGGACTTACATTTGGCTGGGGCTTTTTGCTCTCTATATTTTCATGTCAATTGGTTTTGTGTTTTATTTTTTTCGAATTATAAATGGACATTATGTCGAGGAGAGAACATGCATTAGACATCAAAGTGGAACTTTGGCTCCCCTCTCCTCATCACATTCAGCCCACAGATTGAAAAGAGACTTGACATTTGTTAACATCACCGCGTGGCCTGTCCTGGATGGAATAGTCTGGGATGCAGTTACATTTCAGATCCATGGCCCGTCTGAAGTTATTAATGTTCATACTTAGAGTTAACATGGGGGATGTGGTTTAACAAAACATACGTTCTGATGATTGGGATGTTTGGGCCGTAGAGGCTTTATTTGCTGATTTGAAATATTATGCTGCCTTTGATGCTGAAGATTTGTATTTAGAATCTGCTAATTATGGTGATTTGTTTTGTTTCCAGCATTTTGGCAATCACTACTTACACAAAACAAATTCTAGGAGGAATACTGTGAATTATACCCAGTGGGAACATTGCCTGGCTCCTTTAAGAGGCAGCTCGAATACATTTCTGAAAAAGTACACTTATTTTACTGACTTTAATCAGTCCAATCCGAATTCATTTTATTTTAAGCTGACAGATAAATCCATGTCCAAAGTTAGGCTTACCGATACTAAGTTACTGTATTCGAAATCCTTTCTAGACCAACTAGCTGTTGTTGGCTACGAGTTGCGGAAGGAAACTATTGACCTTAAATCAGTTTGGGGTTCTAAAAGTTGGCAGGTACAAGGCACTGAGGCTTTGCACTGTGCATGTCTCATCCCAAATCATATGTTGTTTTTGAATTCTACTATCTCACAGACAACATGCTTTGGATTGGCTACTTCTAAAAAATTAAATTCTCCTTCCTGCCCAGATTTGGAAGAATATTCGGGTTGGGAAAATTCCACTAACTTTTCAATTAGAGAGTTGCAGATCCTTCTGCTAAATGCATCCTTTAACATATCCAATTTGGATCCCAAGGGTTGGTTGATGTGGCACAGAAGTGCAGGTTTGTGCCAGCATCGATTTTCGGGCCTCACACAGGTCAGAGTAGATCCCCGTTTTGAGAGTGACCATTCTGTGACCACTTATTCAGTAGCCAAATTGTGTCAGAATTGGCTCAAACACTATACCTTAGCGTCAGTCAAAATGCATTTGTCCAAACTAACTGGCGAGGTTGACTTGAATGATTTTATAAAGGGCCCGACTGAGGTAGATCTGAAAGATGGATCTATGCCATTTATAATGAACTCTAGAAAACATCACAGATTGAAGCGGCTACCCGCCTTAGGGCTATCGACCAAGCTAATTTAGAAATTGTGCTTGCAGTTGTAGACAACAGCATTAATACCCTTTCCTTCCGAATTTACACATTGGATAATATTGTCTCATCTGTTGTTGAAATTGTACAGGATGAAGTGTCTGTTTTGTACCATGGTCAAAATCAATTGCGTTCTATTATGCAATATGCGTGGACCCTGCAGACGCTAAAAAATGGAAAAGTGCCTTGGACCTATATTAATGTCACTTCTCTGTTTGCACCTTTTAATTTGACTGAAAAAAAACGTTTGCTTTCCATGAGAAATGCTTCTTTTTCAATGTTACATATTGAACGCTTGGAGTCTTTGCCCTTTTCAGTGGCAGAGGCCACGGATGCAACGTGGCTAATCCACGGGTTGATAACTTTACCTTTTGCTCTCTTCCAGTTTACAAATTGCATGAAGTATTTTGCCAGTGGCAGATACGAGCGGCTTGGTACTTCCTACTTACATGAAGCCTGGTCACTCCCTTTCACTTATAGATGCCTTAGGGACGGAAAAGAGGTATATCTGAATGGAGATGAGTGTACAGAAACACCAGATCACTCGTTGATGTGTAGACACACCCAATTGCATGGTTCCTGTAACCAAGACCGCCCTAATTTAGCATGTGCTTTAAAAGGTACACCGGTACCTGCTATAGTCCCGACTTTTACCTTATTAGCTAACAGGAGTTATTTACTTTTAAACAATGAGGATTGTTGTGGGTTATTGAAAGGCATAGCTCACATTGTAACAGTCAGTGAGCGTGTGGTTTGCTGTAAGAATGTGCTGTATCCACCCCGCAAAGGAACCTGGATGTTTCCATCTGGCCGAGAATTCTGGCCTTGAAGTCAGAGTTCAATAAGATGGGCAGAATAAGAGCCTTATTGTCACATAACGAAGTTGCCCTGTCGTCTGCTCGCGAAACATTTGTCCTTCACATAGCTAACACCCGCACAGAAGTGCATGTCTTATTAAATACTGACCTTCCTTTAAATTTTGGTGAGCTGATTCATATAGTCTTTAACGCGTCCTCCACTTCGGGGCTGGCTCATTTTTTTAAAGTAGTGAGCAGTGGTCTAGTGACTTCTTTCCAAAAAATATTTGGAGTCATTCCTGCTTTCTCCCACTCAATATTCTCCAGCCTATTTGGTGGACTTCCTGTTTTGCTGGCGCTGGTTGCTGGTTTTTTGTTGCTATTTTGTTTAATTCAAAATGGATGCCCGCCCTGTGTTTGCAAATGAGCGGGAGCAGTTAGCACTGTTTCGCAACAGGATGCTTGAATACTATGGTGTGCTGCCACTTGCCACCTTGAAGGCATCATATGGATTATCCTTTCGATTTTCCTATTTCACCAGTGTCCAGCCTGTATTTCATTGCCTGAGATGTGATTTCATTTGGGCCCTGGATTTGTGTCTCTGCAATTTGGTGCCTCCTGAAGTGGATTATGATCATCTCATGAGTCCCTTAGTTGCTCATGAATTGCTTTGTTCTGACGGAGGGATTATGGCCTTTGCAGCGATGCATGGAGTTCTGGGTTGTTGGAATATATTCGCAGCGGCGCAAGATTTCTTGGCACACAGCTTCATTGAGAACCCACCGAGTTGTCCTCTGATGGTACTAGAGGCTCCGGTAATTGAAGAGCATGTATGTTCTTTTACTCTATGAAATTGGATGGCTGAGTTGTTTTCGGATGATAACAGTGACTTCCTTTTGGAAGCGGTTGCTGCTTATTTCACATACTCAGGTTTAGGCTGACTCCTTTTGAGGCCTTTGATGTCATGATTTCTTTATTCTCTCAAAATTTTTCCGAATTATGATGGACATTTTTTAATCAGACCTATTGGCTTTACTAACAGTGGACATTACAATGTCATGCTGGTGAGATTTTGGATTTTTGGGTGGACAAAGTTTTTTTTTTCCTCACCTACTTGATTTCGAACTGAACGTTTTATTGAACTCTGCTTTCAACAATTGAGTCCCTTTTCTTATCTTATCTTATCTTATCTGATACGTGCTCGGATCAAGAGAGGGTGATATATAGATATATGTAGCCTGAATACTGTGTTAAGTTAGCATGAGCATTTTAGGAGTTTAAACGCCATTTTACCTTTCTGCTGCTTTTGCACACGGCACATATCTACTGCTTTAACTTTGAGCCTACAAAAATGTTTTCGATTCATACGAGAATAATATGTTGTTGCACTGATATCAGCCTTGCTTGGCGAGCTGTGTCTGTACAGTGAGTGCTGAAACCTTGAAGGATATCTCAACACATTAGTTGTTATGAGCACTGATCTTCGCACGTTCCTAGACATAACATATATGCAGATGCAGCCAAGTTCTGGCTTTAGGCGCATTTTATATTGCTTTGCACAAGAGCATACCAACACACTTGATGGTGCTTCACATGCAGAGAGCTGGTTGCTGATGATGTGATCCCTTACCACAAGGATCTTGAGGTATGGGGCCGCCCTGATAAAACCCAAAAGAGACCTTCTTAGATACAATATAATATACTAGCTAGGGAGGTTGAGAATTAGGTTTTGTTAAACCCTATTCATTTTTGCATAATACTATGCTTGCACCGTTTGTGTTCTATGGACTAGTGACTATGCTGATTACTTTGTTTCTTATCATATGTTTGCTTGTATTAGCTAAGATACTGCGCTTGAGAGCACTGCATTAGTGAATAAACATTTCAAATATGCATGTATCCTCTTTTACTCCTTGTTCTGGATTGAAATGATTGTATAACGAAAGAGTGTTCATGTGTTCCAGGTTACCTGAGGTGTACTAAGTTCATGTTCTGGTTTGTCTAAGCATTGGGAGTTTATGAAGACCAATGAGACACTGATTGCTAGTCTGGTAGGGGATTTTGGGTACTAAGGTGAGTTTTGGCACACCCTAATTCACTAAGGTTCCAAGCCTCTATGCACAGTTCTGTATGAGCACGGAATCCCTGCGACAATATGTGACATTAAATGTGTCAGTAATAGCACTTCAGTATAGCCATGTGACATTAATTGTGCCAGTGATAGCACTTTTGTGCAGATATGTGATAGTAAATGTGTTGGTAAGAACCCTTCTGTCCAGACATGTAATACTTAAATGTGTCAGTAATGGCACTTCTGTGCAGACATATGATATTACATGTGCCAGTAATAGCACTTCTGTGCAGATATGTGACATTAAATCTGTCGGTAATAGCACTTCTGTATAGACATGTGACATTAAATGTGCCAGTAATAGCACTTCTGTGCAGGTATGAGCTATTATATGTGCCGGTAAGAGCACTTCTGTATAGACATGTGATATTAAATGTGCACATAATAGCATTTCTGTGCAAATATGTGGAAGTAGATATTCCAGTAATATCACTTCTGTGCAGATATATGACAATATATGGGCCAGTAATAGTACTTCTGTGCAGAAAAGTGATAGTAAACATACCAGTAATAGCTCTCACTTCTGTGCAGACAAATAATATTTAAATGTGTCAGTAATAGCAGTTCTGTGCAGGCATATCATATATTAAATGTGCCAGTAATAGCAATTCTGTGCAGATATGTAAAAGTAGATATTCCAGTAAAATCACTTCTGTGCAGATATGTAAAATTTAAATGTGTCAGTAATAGCACTTTTGTAAAGCCAAAAAATATTAAATGTGCTGGTAATAGCACTTGTGTGCAGATATGTGATTGTAAATATGCCAGTAATAGCACTTCTGTGCAGATATGTGAAATGAAATCTGTCGGTAATAGCACTTCTGTATAGACATGTGACATTAAATGTGTCCGTAATAGCACTTCTGTGCAGGCATGTGATATTAAATGTGCCGGTAATAGCACTTCTGTGCAGATATGTGATATTAAATGTGTCAGTAATAGCACTTCTTTATAGACATTTGACATTAATTGTGCCAGTAATAGCAGTTCTGGGCAGATATGCGATATTAAATGTGCAGGTAGGAGCAGTTCTCTGCAGACATGTGATATTCAATGTGTCAGTAATAGCACTTCTGTGCAATAGTACTTCTTTACAGACATGTACAGAAGTGCTTTTGCCTGCACATGTAATATCACTTATCTGCACAGAAGTGCTATTACTGGCACATTTAATATCATATGTCTGCACAGAAGTGCTATTACCAGCACATTGAATGTCACATATCTGTACAGAAGTGCTACTACTGGCATATTTACTATCACATATCTGCACAGAAATGCAATTACTGGCATATTTAATGTCACATGTCTGCACAGAAGTGCTATTACTGGCACCTTTAAAGTCACATGTCTGACAAAAGTGCAATTACTGGCATATTTACTATCACATATCTGCAAAGAAGTGCTATTACCCGCATATTTACTATCACATATCTGCACAGAAGTGTTAATACTAGTATATTTACTATCACTTATCTGCACAGAAGTGCTATTACTGGCCCATTTAATAATACATGTCTGTACAGAAGTGCTATTGCCTGCACAGGTAATGTCACTTATCTGCACAGAAATGCTATTACTGGCCCATTTAATAATACATGTCTGTATAGAAGTGCTATTACTTGCTTATTTAGTATCAAATATCTGCAATGAAGTGCTACTACTGGCACATTTAATGTGATATGTCTGTACAGAAGTGCAATTACTGTCATAATTACTATCACTTATCTGCACAGAAGTGCTATTTCTGGCACATTTAATAATACATGTCTGTACAGAAGTGTTATTGCCTGCACATGTAATATCACTTATGTACACTGAAGTGATATTAATGGCATATTTAATGTCACATGTCTGTACAGAAGTGCTATCACCAGAAAATTAAATGCCATTTTTTTATAAGCCCTCCTATGTCGTTTGTATCCCCATAAAAACCTAGAGGTAATATTTTCCAGCCTTTCATAGAAAATTAATGGAAATTCTAATGGGACGGTTCTAAATAAATAAAGAAATTTAGGGAGCACCAGCATTTTTAATACATTTGCTCTTCCATATATTGATAAGTGGAGATGACTAAGACGCTCTAGGGTAGAGTTGACTTTATCTAAGACTGGGTTGATGTTGATCTCAGGAATCTTATAGACTGGTGCAGTGATTTTAATCCCGAGGTAAGTTGCCTCTGACACAACTGTGACATTCATCAGGGGATGTCCCCAAACATAAAGAATCTGTGACTTATTTAGATTTAACTTATACCCCGAGAAAAGACCAAATTGTAGAGCCAAATCTTCAGTTGTTGAGAGGGCCAGCGGTAAGTCAGTGGTTATGACAACTGTATCGTCTGCATAGGCAAAGGCTCTATATTCAGAATTGCATATGTTTACTGGTTTAATATTTGTAGATTCATTTAATTTAGCCCAAAAAAATCAATATATAATGCAAATAATTAAGGTGAAGTATGACAGCCTTGCCTTGTTCCACGTGAAATCAGAACTGCGTCAGACTCTTTTCCCACTAAACATATTGATGCAAAGGGGGATTGATATAACGTTCTAATTGCCTGAAGAATTCTTGGCCCGAACCCCTTCAAGCGTAACACCTCCCATAAATAAGGCCAGGACACCCTGTTCGATGCCTTCTCAGGATCCAACAGGGTGATGTTTTAGGGGTCTGTGTAGCTTCGGTCCAGTCCATCAGTGCAACAACTCGCCGCACATCATCATTCGTATCGCGGCCAGGTATAAATCCATGTGGTAAAAGTGAGACCAGAGTTGAAATTATCGAAGAGAGGTGAGTAGCTAACATTTTTGAGTAAACCTTACTGTCGGCATTGATTAATGAAATTGGCTTGTATGAGGCTGGTGAAAGTGAAGGTTTATCCTTTTTTTAAAACATCGTTATTATTGATTTGCGCCAGGAAATCGGCGGTGACCCTCTCTGTGCAGTCAGAAACAGGTTCAGAAGTTATTTCCTCAAAACTGAAAAAAAAGTACGGTAAAATTCCAAAGGAATCCCGTCTGGGCCGACTGCTTTTCCTGTCGCAAGGGATAGAATTGCTGCCTCAAGTTCCTCTACAGTAAAGTCGGTCTCTAGTTCTTCTCTCTGGGTAATGGTAAGCTTAGGGAACTCCTGGTCCCCCAGGAATTCCACAAGTTTCTCTACTGTGTCAGGGGAGTCCTCATTTAAATAAAGATGGCTATAGAACTCATTAAAAATTCCCCAAATATTCACAGGATCAGTATATATTAGACCATGCGAATCTTGTATAGCTTCTACTCTTCTGGCTACTTCCTTCTTCCTTAATCTTTTGGCTAGTATTCGGCCAGAATTCTCTCCCACCTCATACATATCGGCACGATGGACCGCTATTTGAGCAGTTAATTTGTCAGCAAAATGTTGGTATATATTCATTTTTTGAATAGCAAGATATCCGACCCTCTGTTCGTATTCCAAAGTAGTGTCATCTGCTTGGATCAATCCAATCTCAAGGGCACGCAGTTTGGTCAGCTCCTTATCTTGTTCCTCTCTTATCCTACGCTGCTTATTAATAGAAAAGCTAAGAGTCTCTCCACGGACTCCAGCTTTGAACGCATCCCATACCATGCCATCTGAGGCGGAGCCGGAATTAAATTAAAAAAACTCTGGTATCCATTTACGCATTTGTTCTATATAAGCCGGATCCACAAGTAGCTGATGCTCGTGAGTCCAGGGTCTCCTATTGGATCGAGACAGGGTTTCTATTTCTAATTCCAGAGTAATTGGGTTATGGTCCAGTATTATTTTAGGGAGAATATCAATTTTGGCATTGGTTAATAATTCAAAAGGGGCAAAAACATAATCAATTTGGACGTGTTTTTGATGCAGGGCAGAAAGTAAAGTATACCCAGGGGATTTCGGTTTTTTGAGCCACCAAGCATCAACCAGTCCAAACTCATCAATAAGACCCTTAGTAGCTCTAAAAACATTGTTCTTTCTGCCTAAGTAACCGCGATTATTACGGATGTCAAAATCTCCACACAAATGCAGATTAAAATCTCTGCAGAGAAGTAGGGGTGATGGCCAAGAAGCAAGTTCTATACTAATGTCCTTGAGCATATCTGGGTCGTCCAAATTAGGACCATATAAGTAAAATATTGTGCTTAGAAAGCTATTGATCTTGAGCTCATGGACCGTGCTGATCTGCTTTTGCCCGTTTACACTATCCCCATCCATATTTTTTAAAGATAGCAACCCCTCTTGTTGTTGATCCCTGTCGTGTACAGGACAGAATTTCAAAACCCAAGTCTCTCGACCAGTCTCTGTTATTTCAGACAATATGTGTCTCTTGAATACAGAGAAGCTCAACTCCCATAGTTTTAAGAATCTGTGCCATGACCCCTCTTTTCTATCTATTATTTAGCCCACATACATTCCAGGCACAGTTAACAAATTTACCCATCATCATAAAGGAATCGTGTTATCATAGCTGAAGATTTATTGTTACACCAAATCTGACTCAAATTCTCCTGATGTAATTTCCTACCTCTGTTCCTTCTATTCCTTCTGTTCCTTATGCTCCTTGCCCCTGAAACCCACCCATCACCACCCACCCCAATCAGCCTGCACAGAAGTACTGTTACTGAAATATTCACTTTTACATATCTGCACAGAAGTGCTATTACTGCCACATTTAATGTGACATGTCTGTACAGAAGTGCTATTACCAGCACATTGAATGTCACATAACTGTACAGAAGTGCTATTACTGGCACATTTAATGTCAGATGACTGTACAGAAATGCTATTACCGGCATATTTACTATCACATGTCTGCACAGGAGTGCTATTACTGGCACATTTAAAGTCACATGTCTGACAGAAGTGCAATTACTGGCATATTTACGATCACTTATCTGCACAGAACTGCTATTTCTGGCACATTTAATAATACATGTCTGTACAGAAGTGTTATTGCCTGCACATGTAAAATCACTTATCTTCACTGAAGTGATATTACTGGCCCATTTAATGTCACATATCTGCACAGAAGTGCTATTACTGGCACATTTAATGTCACATGTCTGTACAGAAGTGCTATTACCAGCAAATTAAATGCCACATATCTGTACAGAAGTGCTACTACTGGTATATTTACTATCACTTATCTGCACAGAAGTGCTATTACTGTCACATTTAATAATAAACGTCTGTATAGAAGTGCTATTGCCTGCACATGTAATATAACTTATCTGCACAGAAGTGCTATTACTGGCATATTTACTATCACATATCTGCACAGAAGTACTATTACTGGCACATGTAATGTCGCATGTCTCTACAGATGTGCTATTACTTGCATTTTTATTATTCCATATCTGCAAGAAGTGCTATTATGGGCACATTTAATATCATATGCCTGCACAGAAGTGCTATTACTGACATATTTAAATATTACATGTCCTTTCAGAAGTGCTATTACTGGTATATTTACTATAACTTATCTGCACTGAAGTGCTATTACTGGCACATTTAATAATACATGTCTGTACAGAAGTGCTATTGCCTGCACATGTCATATCACTTATCTGCACAGAAGTGCTATTACTGGCCCATTTAATGTCACATATCTGCACAGAAGTGCTAACACTGGCACATTTAATTTCACATGTTTATACATAAGTGCTATTACCGACATATTTAATTTCACATATATGCAGAGAAGTGCTATTACTGCCATACGTACTATCAAATATCTGCAAAGAAGTGCTATTACTGGCACATTTAATGTCACATGTCTTTGCAGAATTGCTATTACTGGCCCATATAATATCATATATCTGCACAGAACTGCTATTCCTGACAAATTTAAATATTACATGTCTTTACAGAAGTGCTATTACTGTATTATCTACATTCACATCTTTGCAAAGAAGTGCTAATACCGGCACTTTTAATATCTCATATCTGCACAGATGTGCTATTAGAGGCACATTTAGTGTCACATGTCTGCACAGAAGTGCTATTACTGGCATATTTACCATCATATATCTGATCAGAATTGCTATTACGGGCACATTTATTATTATATGTCTGGACAGAAGTGCTATTACTGACACATTTAAATATTACATGTCTGCACAGAAGGGCTATTACTGGCAAATTTACTATCACTTATCGACATAGAAGTGCTATTACTGGCACATTTAAATATTACATGTATGCACAGAAGTGCTATTACTGGCAAATTTACTGTCACTTATCCACACAGAAGAGCTATTACTTACACATTAAAATATTACATGTCTGCACAGAAGTGCTATTACTGAAGTATTTACTTTTACATATCTGCACAGAAGTGCTATTACTGGCACATCCAACCCCAACGCCGGAAACAACAACATCACCCCTTCGCAAGACCTCTGCAACTCCCTCGCCTCCTACTTCCACAACAAGATCGCGGACATACACAACAGCTTCAGCACTCAACTGACGAACACCACGACCGAAGCACCGCCCCCCACCACCACCCTCCGCGCCTGGACTCCGATCAGCACCAAAGACACCGTCCACACGATGAACTCCATCCACTCCGGATCTCCGACCGACCCCTGCCCTCACCACGTCTTCAACAAGGCCGACGCTGTCATCGCACCCCACCTGCGGGACATCATCAACACCTCCTTCGACACCGCTACCTTCCCGGAGAGCTGGAAGCACGCCGAACTCAGCGCTCTACTCAAGAAGCCATCGGCAGACCCCACCGACCTCAAAAACTACCGCCCCATCTCGCTGCTCCCGTTTCCTGCTAAAGTCATTGAGAAGACCGTCAACAAGCAGCTGGTCGCCTTCCTTGAGACGAACGGATCCCTCGACCCCTCGCAGTCTGGCTTCCGGGCCAACCACAGCACCGAGACCGCCCTGATCGCAGTCACCAAAGTCATCTGCGGCGTCCCTCAAGGCTCCTCGCTCAGTCCAACCCTCTATAACATCTACATGAGCCCCCTCGCAGACATCGCACTCCAGCACCACCTCAACATCATCTCCTACGCCGACGACACCCAGCTGATCCTCTCCCTTACCAACGACCCCGCCACCGCCAGAGCCAACCTTCACGAAGGGATGAAAGAGGTAGCCGAATGGATGAAGAACAGCCGCCTGAAAGTGAACTCAGATAAGACAGAAGTCCTCATCCTGGGATCCTCACCCGCCGCATGGGACGACTCCTGGTGGCCCCCCGCCCTAGGCAGCACACCCAAACCAACAGACCACGCACGCAAACTGGGCTTCATCCTGGACTCCTCCCTCTCCATGACCAGACAAGTCAACGCGGTCTCCTCGTCGTGCTTCAACATCCTGCGCATGCTACGTAAGATCTTCCGGTGGATCCCCACCGAGACCAGGAAGACGGTCACCCAGGCCCTCGTCACCAGCCGTCTGGACTACGGCAACACCCTCTACGCCGGAACCACAGCCAAACTCCAGAAGAGACTCCAGCGGATCCAGAACGCCTCAGGACGACTCATCCTGGACATCCCCCGTCGCAGCCACATCTCCGGACACCTGAGGGATCTGCATTGGCTCCTGGTCAACAAGAGAATCACCTTCCGTCTCCTCACCCACGCACACAAAGCCCTACACAGCCAAGGCCCAGGATACCTTAACAGCCGCCTCAACTTCTACGCCCCCAAACGCTAGCTTCGATCGACCAGCCACGCCCTCGCCGCCGTCCCCCGCATCCGAAGAGCCACCACAGGAGGACGGTCCTTCTCCTACCTGGCCGCCAAGACTTGAAACTCCCTCCCGACCCACCTCCGCCTGACCCAGGACCACCTCGCCTTCAGGAAGCAACTCAAGACCTGGTTGTTCGAGCAGTAGCAGATCCCCCCCCCCCCAGCGCCTTGAGACCCTCTGGGTAAGTAGTGCGCTATATAAATGCAATGATTGATTGATTGATTGATTGAATATCACAAGTGCCTGCACAGAACTTCTCTTACTTGTAACACATCATTAACACCAGCTCAAGAGTGTCAAGCATCATCAGCCATCAAATGCATAACTAGCATGGCAGGGACCACAGACCAAAGTGTGTCACACTGAACGTGCGTCCACCTGTGGATGACATGGAAGTATGGTATTGTGTGTACAAAGATGTGCCCTTCACCATGTTGCTGCTGTGTACTGATACAGTGTTCAGGATTGACAGTCATTTATGGTTATGAAAATAGCGGTACCTACCACCTGTCCCTGGTGGTGTGACACCAGCACCACCCCCTTCACAAGTGCGATAGCCATTGGCCATTGGCATATGGACATGTGTACATGGCGGTGGGCATGCTCCACCGCATGCATCGCGGTACCTACTACCTACTGCCTGTAACCGGCGCTGTGACACCAGCACCAACCCCTTCACAAGTGCGGTAGCCATTGGCATATGGACATGTGTACATGGCGGTGGGCATGCTCCGCCGCATGCATTGCGGTACCTACCGCCTGTCCCCTTTGGTGTGATGCCAGCACCACCCCCCTTCACAAGTGCAGTAGCCATTGGCATATGGACATGTGTACATGGACATGTGTACATGGCGGTGGGCATGCTCTGCCAGCGCGGAAGCGGTCATTGGATGCATTTGAATGATGCAACATCGCGGTAGCACACCCCGGGCACCCGCGGTGCATCACCGCCATGTAGCATTGCCTACAGCCAATGGGAGCGATGATCGCGGTGGCATGATGCAGATTTGAAAGTCGCGGAAGGTGTGCTCCGCCAAGGCGGAGGCGGTCATTGGATACTTTTGAAAGAGGCAGAACTGGACAACCAATTGTTGCTGCTTTGCAGCTTCCAAACGACCCCAGGGGGCTATAAATCTGTGGGAGTGAGTCTCACATTTCCACTGTTTATAGAGCCTGCTGCCTGGGACCCTCTCCTGCTGCTGCCTGAAGAGCCTGCTGCCTGGGACCCTCTCCTGCTGCTGCCTGGGACCCTCTCCTGCTGCTGCCTGAAGAGCCTGCTGCCTGGGACCCTCTCCTGCTGCTGTCTGGGACCCTCTCCTGCTGCCTGAAGAGCCTGCTGCCTGGGACCCTCTCCTGCTGCTGCCTGAAGAGCCTTCTGCCTGGGACCCGTCACCACTCACTTCCACCACAGGTGTTACATGTCCACAGGGATGGCAAGGACAGAGAAGATCCATGCCAGTCTAGTCACAAGTGAGGAGCTAGAGGTCCTTGTGATCGAGGTGCTGGCACAGTACCCAAGGCTGTTTGGTGGTCCCAATGTAATGGTAAGTCACCATGAAGGTAGCTGCAGGGCAGGGGGATGTTAGACGTGTAGTTGCGCAGCTGCAGTATATGCCTGGTGGTGTGGTGTTGTGTGAAACACTAACAGACAAGCTGTCTCCAGGGCAAGGGATCGTGTGTGTCACAATGTCACACTTTTATATGGCTGGACTTGTATGTGTGTGTGGTGTGTGTTACGTTGTCAGACATACAGAGCCAAAGGTTGATAGCCATGTAGGTGCCCGGACAGTTTTTGCATGTGTGAATATTTCTGTGTGCACCTGTAGTCTGAGTTAGTGTGACCCAGAGAGTAGATTCAGTGCCTGCCCACCAAAACGATTACACATCGTCAAACTTACATGCTCCTTGCTCCAGTTCCTTCACACTGAAAAGTAGATATGCCCCATCTATGCCCTGGATTACTGCAGACTTACACACTTCTGTCGATGCATATTGTGTTGAGGCATCATGCATTTGTGGGAATATCATGGTGAGGGGTCCCCCAGTTTTGGAGGGAGGGAGGTTACAATTAGTCATGAGTCTGTGTCTTGCTACTGTTCTGATAGATGTTGGTATATGACATTGTGCAACTGGACATTTACCCTTCTTTTCTCTCATACCTGCAGCTCAAGGTACACCAGTGTAAGGCCTTGTGGAGGGCCATTGCAGAAAAGGTGCGAGCCCTGGGGGTTTCCAACAGACGACGCACCCACTGTCACAAGAGGTGGGGCGACATCAGCCGGCTGGCAAAGCAAGCGGCAGAGATGACCTTGGGGTTGCTACCACGCACAGGGCATTTGGCACGGCGCAGCATGACTCCACTCATGAGCTGCATCTTGGCAGTGACTCATCCAGACCTGGATGCACGTCTGAGCGAGCATCAGCAGAAAGGCAGGGGTGGGCAGTATCTGGGGAGGGAGACATTTGCTGGGAGTGGATGCATGTGTACAGGGCCTGTGGCACCGGAGACCCATGTGATGTGCGTGCGGTGCAGTGATGTGCTGTGTAATGTGAGTGGCTGCTGCGATGTGTCGTTCTATCAGGCATTGACCCACCCTAGCCTTACTAAGCTTATAATCCCTGATGTACTTTCGTATTGCCAGATGGGTTAGGCTCCACATGGTCATTCTTCATTGGGATAGTGTGGGGAATCCATAATGGGGTGAAACGCAGTGTCAACTTTCTGAGTGTGACTTCATGTATGACTACTTTGCATGCACCATGATCGTTGAGGCCAACACATCAGACAACAATGTGCCCCAGGTTATCACATGGTGCTTGCTATGGCCTACTTGGCATTGTGGACTGTAATGACCTAATAGATCTGTGTGTTGTCCCCTCCTGTTCCCTGAAGGTCTGACATTGGTAATGAGTGTTGTATCCACATCATGTCGCTAGGGCAGGGAGAGTTGTGGGGGGGACACTCCATCTAAGGGCAGGGAGTAGTGGTGTGTTGCATCAACATGGCTAATTCAAACATTATTTGTGTGTTACAGGCACTGTTGTGGTCTATGTAGTGTGTTGCTGCACAGTGATTGCAGGGTGTGGCGGTTACCAAGTAGATTTGGGCATCTCCTATACTGCATTGCTTGTAATTCGTGTGACCAGATGATGACACTTACACAACCCTGTATCTCTCTCTCATGCAGATTAGCAAGAGACCACGGAGGAGCATGAACCAGAAACCAGTGGTGGCGAGAGTAGCACTAGAGCTGCACCGGAGGCCAGTGACACAGAGCCTACCAGCGCATCTGAGGAGGACAGAAGTATGCAGGATGAATCTGTGCCTGAGACACAGAGTACCACATCATCAGATGCCAGCGGGGATGCATCCATGTTGGCAGGCACAGGGGATGGGGAGTCTGCATCATCATCTACCACCCAGCGGCCAGTGCCCAGCCTCCCATCCACTTCCTCTGGTGCTGCCCGTATCGGTGTCACTAAGAGGGGACGAGTCACATTCACACCTGGCACCGCTGCCCATGCTCCTGTGGTGAGCTCCTGCGCCAGCTTTGTGTGGGCCAGACCGCCCTGCTCAGTGCCTTCTGTGACCATGACAAGAAATTCGGCCAGGTGGTTGCATACATGGAGGGCATACAATCAGACGTGGGTGGGCTACACCGTACAGTCCAGGCGTTGTCATCCACAGTCACGTCAGACCTTTAATAGGCACATGCTCCCATTGCAGCTCAGGTGCCTTTGTCCAGCCCCCAGTCAGTGGCCACATTAGATGACAGTGTGCACTCTTCGCCTGCGTCAACGAAAAGGTACAGCACCAGGAGCACACAACAGACACAACCCAAACACTCCCGCCCACAGACACCATCCCCACTGAAGAGCATGGCCACCCCAGAATGCACAGACAAGGGCCAGTCAGGGAAGGACAAGGCCAGAAGAGCAATGAGGCAGACAACAGGCTCACATGCTGCAGAGGTATCACCAGCAAAAGACTCTCCTGTCCGTAGTACATCAGACAAACCTACCCTTGCAGTGTCTGTGCCCACTGAGGAGGTCTTGCATATCAGGGGTACACCTAGGAAGAGCACAGGGACACATCCACCAAAAACATCTGCCCCAATTCCACGTCCTTTGATGCAGGTGGAGGAGGGCAGTGTAGACACCACCCTGGCAAGAAGTCAAAGGAGGACACTGTAGGGGGTACACCTGACAAGAAGGCAAAGGAGGGCAGTGTAGCGGGTACACCTGGCAAGAAGCCAAAGGAGGGCACTGTAGAGACCACCTCTGGCAAGAAGGTGAAGGAGGGCACGGTAGGGGGTACACCTGGCAAAGAGGGGAAGGTGGTACAGAGACGTAGCCAGATCAAGCGTTCCGTGGGTTCCAGCACATCTCCAGAGGTAGTGCCAGTGTCTGCACCTGATGTGGGACAGTTGGGGTGTGTGCCTGTTGTGTCATCACCACTTCCCATCAACCGCAAGACAGGGAAGCCATGTCATATTCCTAAAAAGTGGAAGGGAACCCCGCCAACTTCACCCACCCACATTGTGTCAGAGGTCTGCATGACTCCACCTCCAGGTGCCACTATGCCATGTGGAGAGGTGTGGCTCACTGGTTAGAGGCGGCAGACCCGAGTGCAGAGAACGGCCCGGGACCAGGGTTCGATTCCCGACGAGGCAGGGTCTTGGACCAGGATCAGCGGACTGATAATTCTCGCATCGGTGCCTACTCCGACCAGGGAGCACACTCGGCAACTCTGGGCATTAGCTTGCCTCATCTCCACAACGGCCCCACACAAACGCCGGGGATGCCTGGTTTCACCTTGGAGACCCCCAGGAGGGACTATCTCACAGGGAAAGCCAGGACGGGTTCCCCAGCGGTCTATAGCGCTACGAGGCCTCCGGGTAGCAGTGCGCTTTACAAGACACAACAATTACAATTACAATTACTTGGTCCACACAGCCCTCTAGCTTGCCAAGCCACTGTTAGCCCCACAGCACCTGGGGCTCTGTCACCACAGTCAAGTGTGCCTTCTGTCCCCAACACACAGCTAGGTACAAGTCCGCATGACAGCTAGGAGTGAGTTGACATCCCCCTCATATGCCTGTGCATCATACAGGTGTGCTAGTCCTGTACATTGTTTGGAATATGAGTGTGTTGCTGGTCCTGTTGCTCTCCTGTGTGGGCCTCTCACCTGCCATGGACACTGGACCTGTTGCTCTGCTGTGTTGGCCTCTCACCTTTGCTATGGACACTGGCCCTGTTGCTCTGCTGTGCTGTACTCTCCCCTGGGCAGACTCTTGTCTACTTGCTGTCTCACCTGCCATGGACACTGGCCCTGTTGCTCTGCTGTGTTGGCCTCTCACCTGCCAAGTTCAAGTTCAAGTTCAGAAATTTATATAGCGCACTACTCACCCAGAGGGTCTCAAGGCGCTTGGGGGAGGAGGGTGCATTTATTTATCGAATATCCAAGTTTTTACTTGTTTTCTGAAGGAGAGATGGTTCTGAGTAAGGCGGAGGTGGGTGGGGAGAGAATTCAAGGTCTTGGCCGCTAGGTAGGAGAAGGATCTGCCCCCAATGGTGGATCTATGGATGCGTGGGATTGTGGTGAGGGCTTGATTGGATGATCGTAGTTGGCGGGTAGGCGTGTAGAAGGTCAGTCCTGTGTTGAGGCATTCGGGTCCAAGGTCGTAGAGGGCTTTGTGTGCGTGGGTGAGGAGACGAAACGTTATTCTCTTGTTGACGGGGAGCCAGTGGAGGTCTTTCAGGTGACCGGAAATGTGAGCTTGACGAGGAATGTCCAGTATAAGTCTGGCTGAGGCATTTTGGATGCGTTGGAGTTTTTTCTGTAGTTTAGCTGTGGTTCCGGCGTAAAGGGTGTTTCCGTAATCCAGACGGCTGGTGACCAGGGCGTGGGTGACCGTCTTTCTTGTTTCGGTGGGGATCCAACGGAAGACTTTTTTGAGCATGCGTAGGATGTTGAAGCAGGATGATGAGACGGGGTTGACTTGTCTGGACATCGAGAGGGAGGAGTCTAGGATGAAGCCCAGGTTGCATGCGGGATCTGTAGGTATGGGTGCGGTTCCCAGGGCAGGTGGCCACCAAGAGTTGTCCCAGGCAGAGGGGGATGAACCTAAGATGAGGACTTCCGTTTTGTCCGAGTTTAGTTTTAAACAGCTGTTCTTCATCCACTCGGCTACTTCATTCATTCCTTCGTGTAGGTTGGTTTTGGCGGTGTTTGGGTCTAAGGGTGGGCGTAAAATCCGTTTCGCGGGAGAATTTGCGGATTTTCCGCGATTTCGCGATCTGCGAATCTCGCGAAATCGCGGTAAAATCCGCGAATCAGCGGGGACGAATTTGCAGCCAAGCAAGGGTTACAGCAGCAGGTGCAAAAGTTGAACCTAATTTCTTTGTAACCTTTTACAAAAGGGTTACAAACAAATTAACTTCAACTTGGACACCTGCTGCTAATTGCTTCCTGGCGCCTCGTTGCCTACTTGCAAATATTCTCTGACCCTGCTCTGACCCTTGAAGCAGGGTCAGAGAATAGTTACAAGTAGGCAACGAGGCACCTGTCCAAGGAATTAAACCTCATCAGGAAGCATTTACAGATATAAAAAACAGGAAGAAGGGAGAGGATGGCAAATACACCCATTTTGAGTTGTCAGGAGGGGTTAAACTAAAAGAGACCTTTACAGCACAATTTTCATATGCATTTTGCTAAAAATAAAAAACTGTATGTTCTGTAGGGGCAACTCAGGAATCTGGCCCTTCAGAGATCTGGCCTCTCTTTCTTTCTCTCGTTCTCTCTCTCCCTCTCTCTTTCCCTCTCTTTCTCTCTCTTTCTATCTATCTATCTATCTATCTATCTATCTATCTCTCCCTCTCCCATAAACGACTGCATGGGTAACTTCGCTATGCAAGCGGCTCGCGAAGACGCAAAAAGCTCCGTGAACACGCATAAAACCCAGCGAACACGCAAAAAAAACCAAAAATCCGCAAATTCGCACAAATTCGCGAATTTTGCGGATCGCGAATTTGCAAATCCGGAAATTTGCGGATCGCGAATTTGCAAAATTCGCCCATGCTCATTTGGGTCTTTGGTGAGAGAGAGGATCAGCTGGGTGTCGTCTGCGTAGGAGATGATGTTGAGGTTGTGTTGGCGCGCGATGGATGCGAGGGGGCTCATGTATACGTTGAAGAGGGTGGGGCTGAGTGATGATCCTTGTGGTACGCCGCAGATGACTTCGGTGGCCTCTGATCTGAAAGGTGGGAGGCGGACACTCTGGGTTCTTCCGGCGAGGAACGAGATGATCCATTCCAGTGCTTTTCCTTGTATTCCGACATTGTTGAGACGTTGTATGAGGGTGCTGTGAAAGACTGTGTCGAAGGCTGCGGAGAGGTCAAGTAGAATGAGGGCAACCGTTTCTCCGTTGTCCAGTAGTGCTCGAATGTCGTCTGTTGCTGCGATGAGGGCGGCTTCGGTGCTGTGTTTGGCTCGGAAGCCGGACGAAGGGTCGAGGGATTTGTTGGATTCGAGGAAGGCGGCGAGCTGACTGTTGACGGATTTCTAAATGACTTTGGCAGGGAGATGGGGCGGTAGTTCTTAAGTTCAGTGGGGTCTGCTGTGGGTTTCTTCAGAAGGGCGCTGAGTTCGGCATGTTTCCAGCTTTCCGGGATGGTAGCGGAGTTAAGGGAGCAGTTGATGACATCGCGGAGATGGGGTGCGATGATAGAGTCTGCTTTGTTGAAAATGTGGTGGGGACAAGGTTCGGTTGCTCTGCTGTGCTGTACTCTCACCTGCCATGGACACTGGCACTGGCACTGTTGCTCTGCTGTGCTGTATTCTCCCCTGCCATGGTCACTGGCCCTGTTGCTCTGCTGTGTTGGCCTCTCCCCTGTGCTATGGACACTGGCCTTCCTGTTTGTTTTTCACCTGTGCATGGTATCTAGCATTTGTACATCATTTTGAGCCTTGCTGTTGTCTACAATTGTTGTACCACTACATCTGTGTAATCTGTGAATAAATACAGTTACTTCTGTTGTGTGTTTTGTCAGTGTACTTGCTGATTAATGTTCTGTTTCTTTTCGCATTTGATTGCCTGTGCACCATGCTCCATGTATAACTTCAACATTGCAAGGCTCTTTGCAGGTATCATATTTTTGGACAGGGGTGACAGGGTCTTCAGTCCATTCTGACCCTGCACATTTTGTCATGTGTGATGGCTATTTTACCTGCCAACCAGCCATCTTGTTAGTGATTTGCTACTGTTCACTACACTGTTCACATGTCTGATTGGGGGACACTGCCAGCCCAGGGTGTGATGCTGTGAAAATGTTTAGGAGCTGGCTGGGATATGTCATGAAGTAAGTGTGTGGTTTCCTATCTGTGTGCCCAGCCTTATAAGTGTATGGTCATCTTGTGTTGGCCCTTGGACCTGGTTCCATGGCCTACATGAGATGCGCGGTCTTGGGTGTAGCAGAGGTGTGCAGTGTGAAGGGTATCAGTTTGTAGTGGATGTATGTGTGCACTGTATTGTGGGGGACACACATGTGTCACCCAGGAGTTGTATTCCTGTTGTTTGTTTTGTCTTGACCTGTGTAGAGGATTGCATGCACCTGTGTGAGCTGTTTGTAGTGCACTGTGCTGTGTGTTGGTGTATCCATGGTGTTGTATGTGACTCCTCCTTGTTGTGTTTGTAAGTTTGAAGTGTGCAAAGTGTGTGAGTTGCATATCAGTGTTGTGTTTGGTTGATCCTCAATGTGTTTTGGGTGTTTTTGTGTAAACTGTGTGGCCCTGCTGCTCTACACTTGCATTATGTTTGTCATGCATTGCAGGCACATGGTGGTTTTTCCACTCCTGTATGGCATGGTGGTTGTGGTTTTGGACCATCCACTATGTGTGCCACTTGTGCCTGGCCATTGTGGTGTTCCCTCCCTCTATTTGTGTGTGGTACACCCCTTACATGTCTGCTACTGACATGAAGGCTGTTTCACTTTGATGTCAGCTGTCCCCTTGGTTTCCATGTGCGTGTGCCTCCACATCACTTCATTTGTGGGCTTGTGCTTTGTGGTGCAGTTCTTGGGCCATGAGTGTTATTCTACTCTGGACATTGCCCCAATGGTTTATGTGTGCTGTCCTTGTGCTATTGGCCATTCTGTAGTGGTCATGTGCACTTCAGCTGTGTAAGCTGGCCAGTGCTCTGGTGGAGGTGGCTGGGCTCCTGTGTCCCAGAATGGTCCATGTGTAGTTGTTGTGTTGGATATGTGGATTTTGGCTGTGGTATTATTTCAGTTCCTGGGTGTGCTGTTGTATTTGTGCAGTGCTGTTTTGTGGTCTGTGTGATGCGATTTTGTCAATCATATGTGTGTGTGGCTGTTGTGCTTGTTATGCACACACTGCTTGTTGTGCATGCAGTGCTGTGTGTGTGTGGCCTTGTTTTTTTTTCTGATGTGCATCCCCTGATGTCTTGTGGTGTTTGTTGATTGGGGTTTCATGTGCATCTGTGGTCGGTTTGATGTGGCAGTGTGTGTTTGTCCAGATGCACTTCTTGTGTGATTGGTGTTATGGTATGTGTGTTTTGTTCCTGAGTGATGTTGTTGTGTACTCCTGTTGTGTCTGTGCTCCCATTGCTTTCCCCCAGTTTGACTGACAGGGTATGTCTGTTTCTGTTGGAGTTCAGTATGTGTTCCTGTGGTGTTTGTATGTTGTTCTGTTGCAGGCATCTGTTGAGGCATCCCTGTGTGTGTGTTGTGTTTGTGGCTACTCCCAGGGTGTGTGTTTGGTTCTGTGTGTATGTAATGGGAGGGATTGTGAGCCTTCAGTGTGTGTGGCACTGGTGTTGTGTGTTCCTTGTCAGCCACTCCTGCAGTGACTGTGTCCCTGGTTGAGTGTTGGTGCAGAGGGTGTGCATTGTGCTTGTTGTTGCAGTGCTTGTTGGTGTGCCTGGGTGGTGCACGGGATCAGCACCTGGCCTGTGACTTGTTGGGGTGTGTTGATGTGTGGTTGGGGGTGGTGTGTCCCTATGGTGATTGTGCTCTGCCCATGCCTTGGAGTGGTCCTACCTTCTGTTTAGTGCACATGTGTTGACCGTGGCGGTGACGTGACCGGGACCGGGACGTTGCTGCTGGTTGGCGGAAGATGTGTGTTCCGGATGCAGAGGGGTGCCTTGTTGTCAGGTGGGGATGTGTGGGTGCCCATGTGGATGTGTTGTGTCCCCCAGCAGGGTGTCTGTGTGGTGCTTGGGCCCTGTGTCGACATGTTGTTGTGTGTTGCATATGTAAATTGTAAATTGTTGTGTCTTGTAAAGCGCACTGCTACCCGGAGGCCTCGTAGCGCTATAGACCGCTGGGGAACCCGTCCTGGCTTTCTCTGTGAGATAGTCCCTCCTGGGGGTCTCCAAGGTGAAACCAGGCATCCCCGGCGTTTGTGTGGGGCCGTTGTGGAGATGAGGCAAGCTAATGCCCAGAGTTGCCGAGTGTGCTCCCTGGTCGGAGTAGGCACCGATGCGAGAATTATCAGTCCGCTGATCCTGGTCCAAGACCCTGCCGCGTCGGGAATCGAACCCTGGTCCCGGGCCGTTCTCTGCACTCGGGTCTGCCGCCTCTAACCAGTGAGCCACACCTCTCCACTGTGTGTAGTTGCATACCTGCGGCATCATCCCCGGCGGCCCATCTGACGGTAGTGTTGTAGCAGGTACATCACCGGATGGATATGGAGGGCGGGGTCCAAGGCGTTCATGGCCGGGTCTCGGATTTTGCGCTCCGTTGTCGACTTTCCGCCTGCTCAGGATGGGCGGTGTTTCCGCTGCGGTGCGTCAGCTTGTTTGGACCATCCTAATTTGTCGAGCGGGGCGGACGTCATTCGGCACGGCTGAGACTCTAGATTGGCTACCACTGCCGCGGTGGGCACACTTTGATGGCGGTGCGCGTCACTCCACGGTGGACGAGAATTGACCTATGTTTTGTTATCCTAATGTGGCGGACGTGAGTACCGCTGCTCGCAAGTGGAAAAAGCTGTTTTTCCGCCCCGCCACCACTGCGGTTTTGCCACCGCCTGACATCCTAAGGGACCCCTATTTGTTACCATAACTTAACAGTTCAGTCCATGCTTTCTGATAACTTTGGCTAGTGTCTGGGGCTAAAGATGTTTCTACAAGTGCCACTATTCTCAATCCCCCCAGGCCGAGACATTATGCGGGATCTGTGTCTTGTTGTCTGCACCCGTTGCCAGGCTGTGAAACTTCTGTCAATTAATACGAGACAAAGCGTCAGCAATGTTATTTATTGAACCTGCGACGTCTCCCTTTGAATACTATGTTAAGTTGCAAATATTTGAGTATAAATGCTCTCAACAAATTAAGGATCTTTACGTCCTTTGCTTTTTGTTTATTAACTAATTCCACAACAGTCATATTATCTACATTGAACATAACTGACCTGTTCTGAAGTTCAACTCCCCAAATGTGTAGAGCTGCTTTTAAAGGGAATAACTTTAAGAAGAAAATACTGCCGCCTTGTTTCATCCATGATTGTGGTCAGCTCTCAGCACACCATCGACCATCTCAAAATATGCCAAAACCTTTTGAGCCATAAGCATCAGAAAATATCTGCACCAGCCATGTCTTCATACACAAAATATAAAGAAACACCATTGAAATCATCCAAAATGTTCAACCAAATCAACAAGTCCTCTCTAATAGCTCTGGTGAGTCGTTTCCTATGGTGAGGTAAGTAGGCATAGCCAAGCCCAAACATCTACAAAATGTCCTTCCAGCTCTGACTACTCTGCATACAACATTTAAGTATCCTAATAATTTTTGCCCAGATCTCAGTTCCAATTTCAGTTTTTTCAAAAATGCCATAAAAAAATTGCCATATCTCTTGTACCTTTGCAGCCGGGAGCCTAACAATCATTTCTGTTATGTCAGTTTCAATTCCGAAGAATGTCAATCTTGTGCTTGGGCCTTCTGTCTTGTCAGGTGCCAAAGGTAAACCAAGCTCTTGAGCTAAAATCTGAAAAACCTGCAAAGCTCTTAGACAATTGCCCACATCTTTTTTGCCAATGAACATAAAGTCATCCAAATAATGGCAAACCAGACTATGACCACTCCTTTCCATAAAAAAACCTTGTAAAAAGGTGCTGAAAAGTTCAGATAATGCACATGAAATAGAACTTCCCACAAGAAGTATTTTATCGACATAGAGAAAAAAAAAATTCCATGCCAAGTAGTTCAAAATCCACAGGATCTATTGGTATTAAACAAAATGCTGATTGTATGCCACTTTTCGTGAGCTTGGCTGCCCTACCTGCAGTTCTCACCAATTTAAAAGCATTGTCTACTGATACATAGGAAACACTCCAGTACTCATGAGAAATGTAATCATTAATAGATTCACCCTCTGGCTAAGAGAGATCGGGAAACAATTTATAATCACCTGGTGTTTTCTTGGGTACTAGACCTAGAGGTGAAACAATCAAGTTTGGAATTGAACACTGTATAAAAGGACCTGCAATTCTGCCTGCCCTTAACTCTGCATTTAATTTCTCTTGAACAATGTCAGGTAGCTCCTTTGCCAATTTTAAATTATCTGCCCAACACTTTTGCCTTGGCCCTTGGTAACCACTTATAAAACTATCTTTCAAATCCCAAAACAATCTAGAAGCTGCTTCAATATATGTAAAATTCTGTAGCCACAAATACAAAATCTCAAATCTAATAGGGGTGTGAGCCTTTTGGGGTATGTTGTAGTTGCTGACCTCTTCCCTTTGGATATCTGCCCAGTTCCCCAAATTTTGATGCCGAGAAACATTGTGTGAAAGGATGTTTTCCTCTACAATTGAAACATTCATGATTGTAAGGGCATAATTATCTGACACAAAGTCCCTTGTTAAAATTCCAAAATGCAGCTGATCCAGATGTTTGGCTTTTATCATACCGCCCCGCCCCAGCTTGGGCGGGTTGGTAAGTGTTTGGCAAACTGCTTGCTGTATGTGTAGTGGCTGGAAGTTGTGTAGATGACATCCATTGGAGCCATAACTCAGAGTTAATATCTCCCCATGGTTAATCATTATTGAATCTAACCCTGGCCCTGAACTCTTGTTGTAATTTTAGCCATGCATACCAACTGAAATGCATTTGAGCTTTAAGTATGATGTCAATATGTAACAAAATTGACACAGCCCTGTATTGCATGTTTCTCACAATAAATGCTATAATATATATAAAAATGCGGAGGTCCACTTTTTGCTTGACTTAGGAACTCTTGATCTCCTGGCTAACTCCCACTCTTCCTCTTTAGATTCCTCTTTCACTTAATGTCTCTATGTAACAATTTATATACCTCGACAAATTCATGATTCCGGATTTTATTTTTCATTTTTTCAGATAATTGTGTTTACAAAGGCATTGCAATACCCGTATCAGGTAATATTTTATGTACATTCTTTTCTTTCTCTTTATCATCTTTGTTTGGGTCCTGATTAATGCGGTTATCAGCTTTTTCTCTTTGAATCTCTTTATCTCACATAATCTTTTTAGAATTCACATCTTTCATATTTTTCTGCTGATCAAGACGAACATTGTCATTCCTTTGTGTAACTGTAGCCCAATTTTCCACCAAACCACCCCTCCCTTGACCAAGTGTTTCCTTTTGAACTGAAGATGCATCCCTATTGTTGTCCCAAGCTGTCCACCATGACACCTTAGCTTTTGGGTAAAAGCGATGCTTTCTTTTGAACTTCTTCAACATATTGTGGCAGCAATTTTCCTTTGTTTCCATCTTGACTCAGTGCGCAGTCCACTCCAGACTTCTGCAATATACTAAGAACACTCTTTTGGCCCATTAAAACCCCTTTTTCCCAATGCTATCAGGCATTTCCCCCATTACACCTTCTTGTTCTTTCAACTTACCTTCTTCCAATTCTTCACTCTCCGCCTCATAGTCCAAAATCTAAAATCCAAAATCTCATAACACTCACTCAAACAAACAGCACCCCTTAGACCCGGCTTCACCCCATCCCCTACCACACCATCATTCAACTACCACTGAGATGCAGACAAATGTTTGTGATGCGCCCTTGATGAAGGAAAATCCGCCAATGATCTTCATTGTTCTTCTGGCCAATGTGAAGGGGCCGCCACGTGCTTTGCTGGCATGTGAGCTAGTCTGCTGTATCCATCCACCCGGTCCGTTTTATTTTTATTTTTTTGACCACGCTGACCTACAACTTCTGTAGCGCCAACTGCTTTGTTTGAAAGCCTAACTATATCAGTATTCTCTACCCACACCCACTGACCTTACCTAACTCCCTTAATCTCTTTTGCCTTTGTACCTGAAACATAATCTGCCACGTTCAAGTCAATGAAAGTGCTTGATATATGGACCCCATCACTATCTCACTCAGCTTGCGTATCTACATTTAAATTACTAAAATGTTGACCAAAATTATACAACTTAGTTGAAACTGCTCTCTGAGTGGGTGTAGAGCTAAGCTCTTGAGGCAATTACTTTCTTTTAACATTCATAGAATCAAACGTTTTGTAAATGGACCAAATAACATGTGCAAGGCTTGGGACTTCAATATTTGCCTTCGCACATACAGAGAATGCATGTAACATGTGCTGCATGGTGGATGCTTCCATGGTACAAAGAACAGGTGCAAGGCACATGATATCACTGTTTGCCTCAGAACACACACAGAACAGGTACAACACATGCAGCAGCAGTGCAAACATTCATGGCACAAAGAAGAGGTGCATGGCTTGGGATCACTGGTTTCCTTTTCACACTGTCAGAACACCTGAAACAGATGCTGCGTGGTCCAAGCTTCCCTGGCACAAACAACAGGTGCAAGTCCGGTGACATCCTGATTACCTTCTGATAACCACGGAACACTTTTAACATGTGCAAGGTGGTGCAAGCTTCCCAGGCATAAAGAACAAGTTCAAGGCACATGACATCACTGTTTGCTTTCACAGACTCACAGAACACTTCACACATGTGCAGCACAGTGCAAGTGCAAGTCTTGTTACATTACTGCTAGCCTTCTCAAAACAAACACTTTTTAAAATGTGCAGTGTTGTGCAAGGACAAAGAACAGATTGCAAGCTTCCCTGACACACAGAACACTTTGCAAGCTTCCCTAGGACAAACAACAGGTACAAGGATTGCTAAATCACTGTTTCCATCCTCACACACAAAGAACAGATACAACATGTGCAGTACAAGTGCAAGCTTCATTGGCAAAAAGAACAGGTACAAGGCTTGTGACATAACTGTTTGCTCCCTCACGCAGAACAGGTAGAACATTTGCAGGGTGGTGCAAGCTTCACTGGCACAAAGAACAGGGGCAAGGTCTGTGGCATCACTCTTTGCCTTCTGACACTAAGAACAATTGAAACAATGAGCAGCACGGTGCAACTATCCCTGGCTCAAATAACCAATGCAAGTCAGGTTGCATCACTGTTTCCCTTCTGAAGCACACAAAACATTTGTAACATGTGCAGCACAGTGAAAGCTTCCATGGCACAAAGAACAGGTGCAAGTCTTGTGACATCACTGCCAGCCTTCTCAAAACACATAACACTATTAAAATGTGCAGTGTAGTGTAAGCTTCCATAGGACAAAGAAAAGATTGCAAGCTTCCCTGGCACACAATCAATCAATCAATCAATCAAAGTTTATAAAGTGCATCTACTCACCAGTTAGGATTTCAAGGTGCTGGGGGGGGGAGTGTAGCGTGTTCCGGTAAGGTGGATAAAAAAAGCCAAGTCTTCAGTTCCTTCGTGAAGCTGGGGAGGGAGGAAGTTTGTCTGATGTGGATGGGTCGGGCGTTCCAGGTGCTAGCTGAACGTAGGAGAAGGAGTGTCTTCCTGTTCTGGTTTTCCTGATTTGGGGTACTTCTGCGAGAGAGAGCTAGACTGAGCGTAGGGCCCTGTGGGGTACGTGGAGGTTTAGTCGCTTATTCAGGTAGGCTGGTCCGGTGTTGTGGAGGGCTTTGTGTGTATGGGTGAGGATCTTGAAAGGGATTATTTTCTCCATGCCAGTGCAGTGTATGTAGATGCTGTGAGATGTGGCAGGTTTGGGATAGGTCGAGGATCAGTCTGGTGGCAGCGTTCTGGATGATTTGCAATTTGCGGGTGAGTTTTTTGTTGATTCTGGCCTAGAATGCGTTGCCGTAGTCCAGTCTGCTGGTAAAGTGGGCGTCTGTGACGGTCTTTCTGTGTTCAAGGGGGATCCATTTGAAGGTCTTGCATAGGAGGTGGAGGTTGTGGAAGCAGGTAGAAGTGACTGAGTTGATCTGATTGTTCATACTGAGGTCGGGGTCCAGGATGATTCCCAGGTTGCACGCTTGGTTGGGGGGGTGGGCGGGTTTCCGAGAGTTGGAGGCCACTACGAGTTGCTCCATGCGTTGGGTTGAGGGCCCATGATGAGTACACAGAACACTTTGCAAGCTTCCCTAACACAAAGAACAGGTACAAAGTTTGTGAAATCACTGGTACCTTCCTCACACACAAAGAACAGGTACAAAATGTGCAGTAGAAATGCAAGCTTCATTGGCAGAGGTACAAGGCTTGTGACATCACTGTTTGCTTCCTCACACAAACAGAACAGGTAGAACATGTGCAGGGTGGTGCAGCTTTACTGGAACAAAGAACAGGTGCAAGGCATGTGGCATAACTCTTTGCCTTCTGACACTCAGAACAATTGAAACATGAACAGCAAAGTGCAACCATCCCTGGCTCAAAGAACCGGGGCAAGTCAGGTTGCATCACTGTTTGCCTTCTGACATACACAGAAGAGTTTTAACATGTGCAAGCTTGACTGGCATAAAGAACATGTGCAAGGCACATAGCATATCTGTGTGTTGTAACACACTCACAGAACACTTCACAAATGTGCTGGGCGGTTCAAGCTTTCCTAGCACAAAAAACAGGTGCAAGGCAGGTGACATCACTGTTTGCCATCTGACTCAGACAGAATACTGGTAATATGTGTTAGGTGCTTCCCTAGCACAGAGAACAAGTACAAGGCATATGCCATCACTGTTTGCCATCTCACATGCACAGAGCACTTGAAACATGCTGCATGGTGCAAGCTTCCTGGCACAAAGAACTAGTGCAAGGCAGGGGACATACCTGTTTGCCTTCTCACACTCACAGAACACTTAAAACATGTGTAGGATGGAACACATTGCAAGCTTCCCCGGCACAAAGAACAGTTTCAAGTCCCGGGCCATCACTGCTAGCCTTCTCAAAACACAGAACACTTTTAAAATGTGCAGGGTGGTGCAAGCTTCCATATGACAAAGAACAGACTGCAAACTTCCCTGGCAGACAGGGCACTTTGCAAGTTTTCCTAGCACAAACACCAGTTACAAGTCTCATGAACTCACTGTTTCCTTCCTCACACACAATGAACAGGTACAACATGTGCAGCAGTAGTGTAGGTTTCCCCAGCACAAAGAAAAGGTGCAAGTCTTGTGACATCACTGTTTGCCTTTTCATGCACACTGAAGAGGTACAACACATGCATCAGCAGTGCAAGCTTCCCTAGCACAAGGAATAGGTGAAACACTTGTGGCATCACTCTTTGTAATGTAGTTCCTATATTCCTAATAGGCTCTGCGCATTGGAATATCATACTCTATAGATGTGACACAGAACTGAGGTCAGTATGTCTCTATTGAGTACATTAAACGTAATTACTTGTATGTTCCAGCTAACTCAGAGGACACTAGAAACTTTCTCGAATGAACAAGAAGGAAATAGTCTCTAACAACTGCATAAACATGACAACTTTATTTCCCCTAGAGTCGGAACAATATCTTTAGAGTCGTGGAAACAATAGATAACCGTTTCACTCAGTCAATCGTGCATGCTTAGTTTCTACAGAGTAGCAGAGAAATAAAGAGATGGGCATTTCATTAAAAGGGTTTATTGAACAGTCTTGTTTCTCATAAAAGAGATATGAACTACTACAATCGTAAGATAGAATGCGAAATAGAATACATACAGCATTAGCAGTAATACAAAATAATATTGTAATAGCATGGTTTTGTGGCTATTATATATTCATTTAAAATACATACATAAATAACACAGGCTAAAATACTCAACTGGTGCTTCTAAAATAATCCTTCCCCAGTATACCTAACCTAAGTCTAGTACGAGGGAAGAAGTAGGTGCTGTTTTGCTTTAGTTTAGTTGTGCCAAGAATTGCCAAAGTTTTCTCTAGCTTCTAATCAGCTCCATACCTTAGAATGAGAGAGTTTGGTATCTCTTTTCCTGGACTCGATCTCTAACACCCCGCAAGGGGAGTCAGAAACACGGGACCTGTATTGTCGGCGAGGAGGATGACAGCTTCTGGTCAGTGCATCAGTTGGGGAGTTGACTCCCTTCTCGACTTGCTGTGGCGAGCCGCGTCGTGCAAGTAGGTAGCCGGACTGCACCGAACCAAACTGTGCCTTGCCATAGCAAGTGAAGGTATATTTATACTTTGAAGGTGTTTAGGAATGCCGGTATTGACGTAAAAGTCGGGCATATGAACGTCATGAATGAACCCCTAAGGAATAGATGTTCATGCATAATAAACGAGTTCTTGGAGAAATCAATATCCAAGCAAGGGGAAGTCCTAAGGGCTTAAGAGTCTGGATTTCCATGAACTCGGTGGTACGTAGATGAACGGATGTAAGTAGCCATGCCTGAATTTGGGGTAGCATGGACTATGCCTAAATAAGGGCTGGATGTCTGTGCCTCATTAAGGGCAATATTATTTGTACCTATATATGGGGCATGAAACGTGAAATTCATACCGGACCTAAATCTATACACAACATCTTCTCCTACACACAGAACAGGCCCAATGTGTGCAGCACGGTGCAAGCTTTCCTAGCACAAAGAAGAGGTAACAGGCACATGGCATGACTGTTTTGCTTTTCACACACACAGAACACTTAAACCATGTACAGCGCAGTGCAAGCTTAACTGGCACAAATGCCAGGAGTAAGGCAGGTGGCATCACTGTTGCCTGCTGATGCACCAAAAACTCTTAAAACATATGGAATGCGGTGCAAGCTTCCCTGGCACAAAGAACAGGGGCAAAGGTTCGGGTATCACTGTTTCCTCATGATACACACATATCACTTGTAATATGTGCTGCAAGGTGCAACCTTCTATGGCACATGGAACATGTGTAAGGCTCGTGACATCACTGCTTGCCTTCTCACACACTGAATAGTTACAACACGTGCAGCAGCAGTGCAAGGTTCCCTGGCACAAAGAACAGGTGCAAGGCTCATGACATCACTGTCTACCTCCTCACACACACACAGAACAGCTACAACATATCAGTCAGTCAGCCCCAAAAATTAATATTTAGACCATTTGAGCCTGAAACACATATCACATACAACCATATCAACTTTTATAATTACATCACTTAAAAATGACTATATAAAATATCAAGGAATTAATTAATTGTATTAAAATGTTCAAAAATCTAAACACCTTAAAATATACCCCGTCTTCTAGTCTACTCCATATCATCATACACTATAATACAATCATCATAGATGACCCACATTTTACAAATGTATATACCCATAAAAACCTTTTTAATAGCAATCATAAACCTCCCTATGGCACATGCTATATCCAAGAATCTAATTTTAGTTAAAAGTTCCATAGGTTGTGCACAGTTTCTAATCTCACATTATAAAAAGATTGGACATAAAACATTTTTTCAGTAAGGTCATGTCCAGCTTTCTTTGCAGGCCTATCTGTCTTATCTAAAATAACAGGGTTAAATGCATCCAGAAGACATGTAACACATTTGCCATCTATTTTGTGGCTGACACCCATGGCAAGTTAGCTATAAATAAAGAGAGGATTAGGGGGGCATAGACACACCCCTTTCTTAATCCATTTTCAGTTCATATTTTCTACATCAAGGTTCTCTCAGTGTCCATAATAACTTGTACCGAGTTATAGCTGTGAAGCTCCTGAATTATGGACGAGGAGACCCTATGGGACATCCCACCTTGTAAGTGTCTCTATAAACGTTTATGACACACCAGATCACTTGCTGCACGGAAGTCAATGAAATAGCAGTACAAACTGCCCCTCATCTCCACCGACTTCCATGTAATAGACCAGATAGAGAAGCAATGATCAATTAACAAGTGCCCTTCCTTAATGCCAATTGTTCAGGGGGCACAACATAATTTACTTCTGCCCCGATTTTTAGCCTTCTCATTTTTACTAACCTATAATTGTTAGGGGCTTTTATATCTTCCGACTTGTGGGTGGATCTAATAATCAGCCCTCTCCAGTTTTCTGGTATATGTCCTTTGTAAAGTATGGCCATAAACATTTGGAAAAATAATTCATCCCACCAATCTGATGGGGTCTTAATAATTACAGCTGTGAGAAGCGATAAAGCATCTGATCTCACTTGCCGTAAACTGGGATCTGATATCCTCACTTATGTCAGTCCAAGGGGTGACCCTCCGCTATGGATTCCCCTCTTCTCTCATATATTTCTACCAGATACTCCTCTCAAGCCTCTTCTATCACCATCCTTTTTTGAAACCCTGATTAACCTTTTATATTGTTCCTTTATATTCTGAAGGCTACTATAACTCACAGAGTCTAATCTTAGGTTAAGGCTTCTTTCCCCTTTTCTTATCTGTGCTTTTACTTTCCGACATTTCTCACTAAGCCAATCGTTTCTATTAATAAAAATTCTTCGGATCCTTTTATCGTCAGCTTTAGTCTCATTTATTTCAACACTTAAGCACTGATTACATTTTCACACCACCCCACATTTTTACTAGGGGTGCTACCTAACCTTTTGCTCTGCTGGAATCTGGTTAATTATTTCATGCACTCTTTGGACATTCTTTTGGCAAAACTCCTAGGTTAGTTCATTTGGACAGGGAGAAATGTTTCTCTTGGTCTCTCTTGACCTCCTAGTAAAGTATGTTGCATGGGATAATGATCACTTCCTTCAGCTTGAACCACCTCAACATTCCTAACTAAATCATATTCCAGGTGTGCATAAAGATATAATCTATAGGGCAGGGTTGGTGTACACTCTTAAACGTTCAACTAGCGGGACCGTCCATATTTATCCTTCCATTCAAACAGACATAACCTTTTGACCCCAAATATTTTCCTAAGGCCGTATTTTGCGCTGCTAGATCAACATCTGGAAACTGGCATAATGTATATTGTATGCGATCAATAGCTCTTTACTTCATGAAGCAACCCTACCTGGGTCCGATTTATAGTTGAAATCCTCCAACAGAATAAAGAGCTCTCTAGAGTACAATTCACTCAGGCCCTCTATATCTTTAAGTGAATATTTCCCAATTCAACCCTGTACTCCTCCCCTCTCCCCCTGCATATATAAACATTTACTCTAGTCATACAGTCATATTTTGGGTCCAGGTCCGGAAGGTACACCCTACAGGCCACCAACCAAGTACATTTCACTTTCAATGGATATCACATTTGTAGCTATTAAAGTGGATAGCAGGATTATACCCCCCTCCCGATGGGCTTCCCTGTTGCCTCTTTTTCGCCAATCTGTTAATCTGAACAAACCCATCAATCCTAGGGGTTTCGTCACACAGCCACAGTTCTTGCACACAATCTTATACTGTTGCAAAGTCTTCCTGTGCCCTGGGCACCCCCCAACGTTTTTTTCACTGGTACTGGTGGTAACTGAATCGGACTGTACATGGGCTCTGCCTAACCAGGTCCAGGGCAGTGCTATGGTGAAAGAGACACTTAGAATACTGTGAAAACACCTACATACACTAGAGTACACTATGGGTTAGGGTACCCCTGTGATTGGCATAACCTCCCCTATCATATCTCTGGTTGCCTACAGTGGATTTCTTTTTGTTTTGGTGTCAGTTTAAAGGTAAAAATATTTCCTATTTTTATAACTCTTCGTTTAATTTTTATTGTGTGTTGTGTCTGAATTATTTACTGAATTGGTGTGTTTAAATGCTTTGCATACCTATCTTTGAAGTTAAGCCTGCCTGCTTGCAGCCAAGCTACTAAGGTGTGAGCACAGGAATATTTTTTAAGACCTATTCTGAGCCCTATATTGTGTCAGTGGTATTATTACCAGTGGTAAATGCATATCTGCCACTACTAATAATCCACTTTCCATCATATACAAATCAATATATTGCCATATTTCTAATTTTGACATTCTCCTGTAACCATCAACATTCCATATTAATACCCTGAGGCTGTGTGACGACCCTACGTCCTAATCTATTTCACTTTGACACCCATCTACATGTTCCTGGCAAAGCATGGGCCCTATATCTATTTCCAAGTATCTGCCCTCCCAAATGTCTAGCCATATCAGTTTGTACCGCAGTTATTTCAAGGCCTTCCTTCTCCCTATATTCCTGCCCAATCAGCCTAACCTGCCTTGATCCCAACAAGGCATGATGCTAAAGGAATGGTTTTTCATGATTGCTATGTTTGGCATTTCCACCTCCGGGACTAACCTAATCCCTTCTTCTAACAACTCCTGTTCTGCTTTCATTAGTACCAACTTAGCTGTACTAGAATACAGTATTATTTTATCAACTTAATTATTTTCAGCTCACCTGTTTAAGGTTGTTTGTCCCTATTTCCTTCAGGCTGCCACATTTAAGGGCCCATTCCTATCTCGGTCGGAAGGCACTCCGACCGAGCCAGATCCAGGGTGATTTCCGACCGAAGCGGAGTCCTGCAGTCCGACCGAGCGAGTACGATGCTGCCGTATGCTGTCGGACTCGGTTCGGTCGGACCCCCATAGCAGTCAATGGGAGTACAACGTGTACATGGGCTCCCATTGACTGAATGGGTATATCGCGGACAAGTGCGCCCCCTACAGTGGGTAAGCTGTGATGCCATCCGCACCGTACATGCCTGTGTTGGGGAGACCCGTGGGTCTCCCCCTGTGTCCGAGTCGTAAGGCTGCAGGTAACTGGGGGTTGGTGCGGACCCCCAAAGTCCACCTCCGAGAGATGTTGCGAGCCGGACGCTACGACTCGATCCGGCTGTCCGAATCGAGCATCGTACTAGCTCGGTTATGAAACATCTCCACGGTTTGCTTACGGCCAAGACGGACGGAGCGGTTCGAACCCGGAAACGATTCGGACGACGATTTCTCGCTTCTTTGCATCGTACTTTGCCGTCCGGACACGTGTACGAACCGGATGAAAATTCAGCCACCAAATCAGGTCCGCTGATGCCAAACCCGATTCGGTGCCCTTCCGACCGAGATCGGAATCGGCCCCTTAGAAAAGCAGAAAAGTAGCTTGGACCAATTTAACGGTTGTAACTTTCTCACTTTCTTACTCCTTCTTACTCCTTTGTCCATACTGAGAATGGTTAAAAATATAACCATAAATTGTTCCCATCTCTACCTCCTGTTTCTATTTCTGGGGGTCTTTCTTCTTTCTATAGCCTATCAGTTCCATTCCCCCTGCTCACCCTGTTCGATCCTTAGAATCACCCTTTTCTCTTTGCCCATCCAACTCTTTGCCATCACCATTGTATCTCCTATTTTGGGGATGTGGGCTACTTCTCCTATCACTACAACTAATTTACCCTTGTTCCTGAATCCTCTTCCTTACAGTGGTATTGGGGCAATTACTACTTCCTGGAGATTTTTGTTTTGGGATTTTACTGGATTCTTATGCCTTCTATGCTCTTCATCTTCAGCTGTTCTTCCTTTCTACCCTTCCTCCTCCATCTCATCCTGGGAATATATTGCCCGTAACCACTAGATTCTCCCTGTTTTTTTTGCAATCATTGTGTATCTAGATATATATACACTTTGTGAAGTAGTCAATCCAGGCACTTCCTTCTCCTCATGATAACCTGGTGTTTCAGTAGAGGGTTTCACTCCTTCTACAGGCCTTACTATAATTGTAATTGATCTTTTTGGGCTTGTAAAACCTCATTATTCAACGTTGCTACCTCCAGCAAACCTTGCCAGGTTTTTTGTAGCATCAACATTATGTCCAACATAGAGACTGATGGCATTGCCGAACTTTCAAGATCTACAATAGAGTTTTATGCTGATTCTTCACCTGCTTTAGCTGGATACTTCCATTCTTTTCTTCTGGTCTACTGAGGGGTTACTGGATGCCGAGCTATAATGCTCACTTTAAATATCTATACCGCCCTCCTCCACTTGTAAGCCTCTAAACTCCAAGCAGGTGAATAGCCGAGGTGATGAAGACAGCCTTGGTTCTGGGAATAGTTCTTTTTGACTTAATGTGTCTTGGTCATTTAGGAAGGGTAACTCCAGATACAAGGGGATACTGGTTGACATTCTCACCTGAATCAATTGCCATTCTTCACACAACTGAGATTCAGACAGCAGTTGTTTCATTTTAAAGTGTTTCCTACAAAGTCCTTAAACAAATTACTGTCCTGTCTGCCCCTGCTGTAGTATTGTCCAGTGCCGTTCTGTCCCTTATGTGGTTTACCTTTCCCTGGTGCCAACTATTGGTCTGGTATCAAATTTCTTTAATAGGGCACACAAATACCCTTCTGACTTTATAAGTACTGGTTCCCCGCTTTAGCTCTCTTCCAAACATTCTGGTGCATCTCAGTTCTGCCTGTTCTACTGTTGCCAGTCGCTGTGCCTCAAGCCTGCTGCCATCCCCTCCCACAACTATTTTTTCTTCTCTACTTTAACTTTTTACTTTTGCTTCAACTGTCTACTTTCATTGCCAGTCTTCTTTTCATCTTCAGGTTTGGATAATCCCACCTGGGCAATCACCCCAGGTGTTTTGGTGTACTTCTGGCAAGGCTTTAACTTAATTGTTTACCAGCCAGATGGTTCTTTGCTCAAGGTGTGTACTGAAGATAGCTTCCATTCTCCCTTTGTTGAAGAAACCTAATCTGGACAGCAGAGACCCCAACAACTACAGGCTGATTTCTCAGCTGCCTTATCCTGCTAGGATCACAGAGAAGTCAATGAATATTGAACTATCACAGATCATTAAGGATAACAATCTGGGTTTAGACGGCCACATAGTACCGAGCTGCAACTGTTTAATGTCTCAGAGGAGATTAGGGATGTTCTGGACAATGGTGGGAAGACAGCTTTAATCCTGTTCGACCTCTCTGCGGTGTTCGACACAGTCAATTACGGTCTTCTCATCGATCGACTTTGGGGCAGGGCACTTAAACTACCTAAATCTTTTCTTTCAGATAGGGAGCAACTGGTGGAGCTTGATGGGTTTAGGTCTACCCGTTTTCCTTCCCCTGTGGGATGCCGCAGGGTTCAATGTTAAGTCTGATACTTTTAAATATTCATGTCACCTCTCTTGCCACTCTAATAAAGTAATTTGGCATTACTGTGTCGTATCTTGATGGCACGCAAATTGTGGCATCACTGGTCGGTGGTCCTGAGGACACTGCTTCTATATTCCATGGCTGTATGCATGAAGTTGGAAACTGAATATCCCGAAATTGTCTCAAGCAGAATTCAGGAAAAAAATAGTTTTTTTTATTTGGGTGTGACACCTTCATTTGGACACCCAATTGGTGGCCACAGGAATAAGAAGATCTTCCTAACTCAGTCACTGAGGTAAAAAACCTAGTGAGTATATTTCGACAATAAACTGTCTTTTGAAGGCCAAAGATATGCCATCATCTCTGCTTTTTCATGATTAAAACCCTCTAGAAAGTGTTACCTTTTCTTCCTTTAGACCTTCAGAAAACTGTGATTTCAGCACTTATGTTATCAAAGACCACTGTAGTATGCAATCTAGATTTTTAAACAAATTACAGGTTCTAAAAAATGCTGCTGCATGCTTTTTGCTTGCTGTCCCAAAATATCAATCGGTATCCCACACTTTGCCAATATTGCATTGGCTTCCAGTCAGTAAGCAACTTGAATTTAAGTCCCTCTTCTTTGCTTTTAAAGCACCAAATGGGCTTGGTCCTAATTTTTTTAAACACATATTTGTGTGTTATGTTCCCGAAAAGCAGCCCCGATCTTCATCATCGCCAAGGGCTAATACAACGTCTTGGGGGGTAGAGGTTTTGTGGCAGGCACAGCCAGGTTGTGTAACTCTTTACCCCTAGCACTTAAGAAAGAAACTAATCTTCTTGCCTTTCTCAAACTTCTAGAAACCTGGTTGTTTAAAAAGTTAGTTTTTTTCTGGGTATCCCTATTTTCTGTAGTTCTAGTTGTCCTTCTATCTTTTCTCTTAATCAGAGCATCTGTGCCTAGACATCTTCAGGTTTTAGTGTGCATTATAAAATAAAATTTCATTTAATTGAATTTCATGTCAAGCTTCCCTGGTAGAAAGAAGAGGTGAAAGGCAATTGTCATCACTGTTTAGTTTCCCACACACGAAGAACAGGTACAACAAGCTTCCACTTCACAGAGACCAACTTCTACAGCTGCTCCCACAAGTCCAAACACAGCCCCATAGTAACACCTCCACCGGGTCCTGCTGAAGCCGCTGCTCAGCCCCACCTCCCACTTCAGACCGTTTTTCAATGTAGTCTAGAAAACAAGGCTGCCTTACAAACATTATCCTAGTTTAACATATGTTCGTTTTTCATCAATTTACTCTCGATTCCTTGTTAAAGGGACATATGTATCAAATACTCTATTTGCGAGTCTCAAATAGCCATTTTTTGAGAATCGCTATTTGAGAATCGCAAACAAGATGTATTTAAAACTTTGCAAATAGTTAGCGATTTCTTGGCATTCCCTAATTACGATTAGCAAACTGCGAAGAGCAATTAAGGAATACCTTCCCATTCATTCCTATGGCCAGGAGGCCCATAGGAATGAATGGGAAGACATTGTCAATTTGCGATTCGCAATTTGAGAATCGCAAATTGAGGATGCAATTTCAAGGGTGCCAGGGTGTCCAAAGGACACCCTGATTCACCCATGAAATGAGCATTTGCGCGCATGTAGCGCACATACATGCCGGCATGTATGTGCGCCACATGGCACTTTGAAAAATGCCAAAAAGTGCATTTTTCAAAGATATCGCAAATTACCACCAACTTGAAGTTGGTGGTAATTTGCGATTTCTTAAGGAGAAATCTTACAACTTAGGTGCTTCATACATTTCAGTTAAGGAATCGCAATTTGCGATTCCTTAAATGTATTCGCAAAATAGAGAATCGGAAATTTTGCGATTCTCTAATTTACGGTGCACTTTTGGGATGATACAATCCCAAAAGGCCTTTTCCCATTCGCAAACGGGCCGATTCTCAGAATCGGCCCGTTTGCGAATGGGAAAGGGGCTTGAAACATATGCCCCGAAATTCCTTCTTCCTCTGCGTTACTCTGTTGTATACATTTATGTTAAATGTTCAATTAATTATCTAACATGTCACATTTTCTTCTTTCTCTCCATCTCACAAATTCTTTCACTAATCTCTTGTCTTCGTTTGTTGCAGTGTTTTATCATCTAAGTTGTTATTTGAGGAACCTTCCATTATTGGCATCCACCATCCGTTTAATGACGTTAAACAGTTCCTGTCTCTGCTGCTCCTTCTCTTCTCCTGTTGCTCTGTTGTTTAGAGCGCAGTACCGGTTCTCACAGCATTTCATTAGATATACAAACCGCATCCAAGGATTATTAACATAGCTCTGTATTGATTGATCTCCAATGTCATCTTTTCCTGTAAACAGGACCATCAGGTGCTTCTCGACTCCAGCCCCGAACAAATCCTGCAAGGTCCGAACTGCGTACCTTTCATCCTCAGTGACCCGCCCCACAGCCAGCACTAGGATGATGGCGTGAGGCCCTGGGGCGCTGAGGACGAGGCTCTGGGCCACCTTTTTGATCATCTGCTTGGAAAATAGTGTTGTGCTAAAGAGCCCCGGTGTGTCAATGACAGTGACGTGTGTGCCCCTGTACTCACAGAACCCCCTCTGACACTCCCTCGTCACGGGGACTGCTGCGGGTCTGGACTCAAACACTTCTCTTCTAAGGAGGCTGTTCCCGCTGGCGCTTTTCCCTGCTCCGATGCTACCGACGAGGATTATTCTCAGGTCTCGGGGTGGGAACCAGAGAACAGGATCTGAAAAGAAAAGAGGAGAGAATCAGGCCCAGGGTGCTGATGAGAAACATTCATGGCCTCCTGTTTCACTTTTAATGAACAGGTTTCTAAACACCTTTTGCAGATTTAGAGTTAAGGGTCGATTACGATGTTGTTCACAAAGCATTCCAACCGAATCGGTCTCTGAATGTTTTCTGGCCGAATCGGATTTGGGGCGTCCAAACTATCGGTTATGATGGTTCCAGATACCATTCAGTCGGACTCCTATTGACTTTAATGGGAGCAGGAGTTCTGACCTAATTCACTGGCTCCCATTGAAGAAAGGGGTGGCTGGGGAAAATTGTGTACCCTGCGGCGGGCACCCCGTGGTGCCTACCACACTCTGCATGGTTGCAAAGAGGGGTACCTTGGGTACCCACACAAGCTCCATTCACAAGGCTCCTGGTGAAGGGGGGCCTGCTACGAGCCCCCAAAGTCAGATTCAGACAGCTGATCCGTGTCAGAACAGCCAATTTGGGAAGGCTGTCCGAATTTGACATCGTAAACGCTTGGTAGAACATGTGGTCGGTTGACCTGTTCGAGTCAGCTCCGAACAACTCGGTTCCTTCGAATACCATCCGGAACCAAGTAGGAATTGACTTGGAAAGTCCGAGGGATTTCTGAACATCGTAATCGGTTATTTGGAAAGCTTCCCGAATCGGTCAGAAAGATAGGTTCCGAATCAGATTCGTCAGGCCCGAATCAGATTCAGAGCCTTTCCTAACAACATCGTAATCGACCCCTAAGTATCCTAAAAGGCTCACTGGGCTGTGAGGGACTCAGTCACTCATCTAGCAGGGGCAAAGAGATAAAGAGTTCATCCCTTGTTAGCAGTGCTGTAATTTTAGCAAGTCGGATGATCAACTCATACACGTGCAGCTCCATTTGATGAAATGTCTGCTTTCAATTCAGAAATGACAATGTAAAAACAGTATAGCCTTATGTGAACACCATTGCATGGCTGTTTTTAAGTCATACTACGGGTATTTCAATAGGTAGATGTGCTCAAGTATGTGGTGATAATAAACTGGGTTAATAGACTGACAAAAGACCAGAATACTGATAGAGCATCATGTTATTCTGAAATTTTTGTAGGGATGCATCATAATCACGAGTAGTCAGCACCCGCTTAATTACAGGGTTGTATTAATGTGTGGTCATTAGAAGTGTAATACTAAATCGAGCATATTGGAATGTGTAGACGTGTGCTTATATCATTTGAAGACTAATGTACTGCTTTAACCGAGAATATGCCTTAAGTAATGTAGAAGTTATTATTTCGTGTGTAAAATGTTGCATTAGGATTAATCCTGCCCTATATTAAAGTTGCACATGTAGGTTTGCTTATTAATGAATCAAAAGTAATGCTTAACCCCTTAAGTGCTGCCTCGGTGCATTGGCCGACGGCAGCACTACCTCCCCAGTGCTGCGCACGACCATTGGACATCCATTCAGCACTAGTTCCAATGGACAGCGCAGCACTGGGGAGGAATGTTTAATAGCATCTATGAGGTTAAAATGAAATGAAATGTAATGCCTTTAGAATGATTTTGAATGTAATGCTTATGATGTAGTATTAGAAATACATTTAAACGTGTAAAGGCCAGGAACATGAAAACGCCAGTAGAGGCCTAACTGCAAGTTTCTATGTTGGCCAAATACTGTAGGCCTGAAATGTATTTTCCTTGGGAAGGCTCCTTTTTCTCGGTCGAATTTTGAATTGTAGATTTGTGTGCGTGCAAGATTGCTTTCTCATACACTTTCTGTTGCAGGTGCAAGGACACATGCCTCGTTAGGTAGAATAATTCTTTGTTTTAGGAGTTAGGATGGTAGAGTCGAGTATCGAAGGAGTGCAATGGAATGCATAAACGATACATTTGGCTGAGAAAGGGCCTGGGACCCAAGCACAAAACAACGGTTTTTGGATGTAGCTGAAGTTTTGATGGAAAAATCCAGGAGTGAGAACCTGCCTGAAGGGGTGTGTTTAGGGCGTGTTTACTGTTTTGGGGATTTTGTTTTAGGGACAGCACCCTGAGGGTGGAGAGCAGATTTTGAGGGCAGTCGTGGAGAGATGAGCAGAGTAGCAGGGTCCGAGGAGAGTGAATCAGTAAGGAGCATCTTAGAACGAGCTCTGTAGCTTAGGCTACTTGACTTTGGAAAGTGAGTGTACTTCTTAGGAAGTCTTCACTGCTGACACCATTTCTCTTGCTTGGGAGGGTCGCTAAGTAAGGATGTCACTTTAGAGTTAGTGTAGAGACAGACTAACCTTTTTCTTTCTTTTGGGTAAATGCAGTCAAGGCTCCAAGCAGGGACTGTCATTGTTTGCCTGATGCTTTTTGAGTTTAAGCTAATCTTCATATTGAGTTGTCTGAGACTCTTGCGTAGGATCATGTTTGTATTAGTGCCTGTTTACTTTCTGAACCCCTTGCTGAGGTGCTTGTATGTTTAGTTATTCTTGGCTTTGTAATAAATCTTTCAAACTTTATTTCGTAGTCAGTGGTCCTTTTAAATTGGATTGGTTAGTCGTTTACAAAGTTGCTGTGAGTTATGAATTTGGTGATCTTCCCTTTGCACTTCTTATCAGGCAACAACGGTCTAGTCGACCATGGACTCTAAAGATTGGTAAGGTAAAAATCTAGGTAGAATCCGGCTGTAACACTACCAAAGTCCCGTTTTGTCACATACTATTTTTTTTTTCAGGAACATATCATAATAAAGACTCGACCATGCCTGCCCAAGGTCAGACTGCATGCTGGAAAAATACGAGCAATGACCAGGTATGCAAGTGCACCATATCAGAAGCTCTAATTTTTTTACACGATTTTTGCACCAATGCAGATAATATTTGTGTCAGTGCCTTCCTATTACAGTGCCAGTGTGTCCCACAAAGGCGGGGGCTGGGCGGGGTAGGCATACAAGTGTACATTGCAGCCTTGGCAAACCTAAATAGGAAGGGCTAGATGCGGGCAAAATAAATGTGTTCGCTATTGGCTACAGTTACAGTAATTATCCAGGGAACGTGCACCAACAGCTGGCACCCTGTTCATTGTCTTTGAGGTAATACTCCTACACACATATGCTAATGGGAAGCGTATGGCTTTTTTTTTTAATTGATAGCCTGTTTGCGACTTGGTTTTATTTAGGAAAGCATTACCCAAACTGTTAGCCACACGGCTGCACCCTGCCTCTGAAAACAGTTACCTTTTGGAAAGTGGGCTTCAATCGATCGTTTTTGTTTGGTTGGATCATTAAGATCTCAACAACCTCAATAACTCCCCTGTGTTGAAAAAAAGGCAAGAAAGAAGCCTTTTAGCATGAAGACTCACTTACTTTGATTGAGAGAAGAGGGTGCTAACAGCCATATCCATCAAATAGCTGGTTTCTCTGTCTCTCGTCTCCCTTCTCTCGCCGACTGGTCCTCCCCCCTTATGAAATTTGTTGCACTTCCTGGCTCAACAGAGCAAGCCTGCAAGAACAGAAGAAGGTGATTTGGCTCAGCCCCACCCCTGATTGCTGCCTTTCATGAAACATAGTCTATGCCTTCTTTTAACCCCATACTCCTCAGTAAAATGCTTGGAAAGGTCAGGGAAGGAAATAATGCATTTACAAATGCACGCCTGAAATATGAAGCTGAATTGATGATGTTGTTAGCCAGTATGCATCAAGGCCATCTCCTTATTATTCTAACAGACACGGAAGTACCACTGAATAGCCCTTCATGTTTGTTTTCTGTGCGCCGGTACAAAGGTTTCTGCTTAGTGTCTTTGATTATAAAAGTTATGCTCATGGTGGCCCGTAAAGTGGGCGCCATAGCAATAAAATAAAAATAAAAATTGGCGCCATCCGTTAAGTAAGCACCGCCCGTCCGCTCAGAAGTGATTCAAATTACATGAAAGCGGGTGCCGTGCTTAAAGTAAGCATGGCAACAGTCCACATAAAAGGGATTAAAAAATAAAACATGGGGGGCGTGGCCAAGATGGCGGCTTAGCCAGACGTGTTCTTCGGAGGCTCCCCGTCCCCATTCCCCGTGTCGTGTCTAATTAGCTGACCATTCCCGCTGCCGGGCCCGGTGTCGACAGCCAGTTGCTGCGGAGGTCCGGAGGAGGGGTACGCCGGAATCCGCTCGAGGGTCCCGGGCGAGCGACCCGCGGAAGGAGGTGCCTGAGGAACCGGCGCAAAGGAGCAAGAGAGGCCCCGGCTTGGGCCTAGCCGGTGGAGGCGCGTCGGCCTCGGACTGCACACACAGGTGAGGGCAGCGGAGGCGGACTCGGAGCGCACCACCCCAGGAAGAGCCTACATCGCCCAGGGAGCCAGAGAGGAGACGCAAAGGCCCAGGAAACTGTGGACAGGTTCTCAGTAACGGCACCGGGAGGTCTGCTGCCGCAGGGCCGCAAACGGGGGTGGCTGAACCTCTTGTGTAAGAGAGCGGGGAAAACAGGCCCAGAACGGGCACAAGAGATCAGGGGCACAAGTCGAGAGTCCGGCAGTGGCTGCAAGGGGGCCCTGGCGCCGAACGTGCAAACCGCACACTGCCACTACTGTCTGCGGTCAGGAACTTGAACGAGAGGAGGGCTGGAGCCGCTGGAGCCGCAGTGAACAGAGAGGGGCCGGGGGGCAGTGGCCGTGTCCCCAGGGGCCCCCAGAAGGACCATCGCACCGGGGGATTGCCTTGGAGGAGTTGGAAATCCTCCAGCGCAGCACGAGGCAGAACGGGCCGAGTCCCCGGACAGGACGGGAACCTGGGGTCGAGAGAAGGAGCCTAGCTCCCGAAGACACGAGAGGGCGGGTAGCTCTGGAGGATCGCGGGCAGCAGCACCAGAACACGAGATCAAGAGGCACGCGCCCATTGCAGAGAGGTAACGCGATCCAAGCGCGCCACTTACCCTCGCCCCACTGCACACCTGCCACAACCTGACTGCAACCCCGTCTAGCAGGCAAAGCGGCTGGGAGACGGCGGGCCGACTGGAGGGGAGAAGATGGCTTCCTCCAACCGCAAAGGGAACCGCACCATAACCGACATGCTGTCCAAAGGGGGCTCCAAGGCCGAAAAAAGCCCGGACAAACCGGCTCAGGGACCCCCCCTAAAGGTACGGACCGCGAGGGGGGAGAAGCCCCGGCGACCAAGACATTTTCTGAGGCCCTCTTCACCTCTCTTAAGGAAGATATCCAATCCCTTAGACAAGAAATGGCGGGGATTATAAAGAGCTTCGCCGGGACGTCGACGAACTTGGGGAGCGGGTAGCCGCGAATGAACTCTCGGGACAAGCCAGAAGCGCAGAAATGGAGTACCTTAGACATGAAATCATTCGGCTTAACGAGCAACAGACTGATCTCCAATCCCATACGGAGGACCTCGAAAATCGCTCAAGGCTAAGCAACATTCGGTTCGAAATGTGCCATCCAGAGCGGAGGGGGACGATATCACAGGCTACCTACAAGCCCTATTCAGGACAGTACTTGATGAAAATGAGGACTTTGAGATCCGTATTGATAGAGCCCATCGGGTGGGTCCGGCCCGCCGATCTCAGGGTCCCCCCCGACATCTTGGCTTTTTTGTCCGACTACCCTCTCAAGGAGCGCATACTAAAGTCTCAAACAGCCCCTTCAATATCAGGGCCATGCTGTGGAACTATTCCAGGATCTATCGGCAATCACCCTACAAAAGAGGAGATCCTTTAAAATAGCCACCACCTTCCTCCGCAACAAAGGGGTCCCCTACTCCTGGGGACACCCCTTTAGGTTAATCTTCAAATGGAACAGAACCCTCCACCATTTGCGTTCCTTGAGAGACACCAGCTTCCTACTGGGTATCCCACACGAGGAGGACTGACCGGGCGACGAAGAAGGGGGGTGCTCTGTGAGAACCCCGCTCAAGTCCTCCCAAGTGACAGGTGACGGCTGGCAGAAGGTGAGGCGCGGACTCCCTTCCAGGAAAACCCTCAAGCCGAATCTAGAGACAATGGCACAAGAAAAGGCAGCAGCAATTCAGGAGGTTTCCAAGGACACTGGTGCCGACTCCTTAAAGCTTTAGTGATGGTCACACTTAGATAAGTATGGCAACAGGGTTGGGGGACGGGGCGGGGAGTCTCGAGCCGTTGAGCTGCCACTGCCACATAACCCGTACAAGTACTCATATACTACAGGTCTGAACTGACGTTATAGTGGCCTGGGTCGAAGTTCAACAACTGGATTTCATGTTTGGAAATGTTATTGCATTGATCATTCCTTTTTAAGCTCACTGAGGCAGTTGTAAACAAACAACTGACCACATTTCTGGAGGATGAGGATCTGTTGCACCACAACCAATCAGGTTTTAGAGCCTCCCACTCAACGGAATCAGCTCTCCTCTACACAACTGAGACACTGAGGGCCGCCATGGATCAGGGGGACAGGGCTGTCCTAGTTCTCCTGGATCTGTCGGCGGCCTTCGATACGATCTCGCATGAGATACTCATCAACCGTCTAGCTACGGTGGGCATAAGGGGCACGGCCTTGGCATGGATGGAAAATCTCCTTGTGGACAGGAAACAGATTACTGTCCTCGGACAGTATTTATCAGCAAAAAAATCAAATCCAACAGGTGTACCCCAGGGATCAAGGCTAAGCCCGGTGCTGTTTAATTTATATATGACACCTTTAGTTGAGTTAATATCATCATTTAACATCAATACAGTACCATACGCAGATGATACTCAGCTCATCTTAGTTTTAGACAGCAAGTCCACAAGTGCGGAGGAGAATCTTGGAAAATGCCTCACTGCAACCTTTAATTGGATGAAGACTAACCATCTGAAATGCAACACGGGCAAGACTGAAATTCTCCCTGTGGGTCCCCAAAATCTGTTTTCCCCCCAGCTGTGGTGGCCCCCAAACGGGGAAATTCCGCCAAACACAGTACTATCCGCACGTAACCTGGGAGTCAGATTTGATGAAAAACTCTGTTTTAAACAGCAAGTGGCTGCAGTGGCAGGATCTTGTTTCAACATCATACGTGGTCTTCGAAAGTTTTTTAACTTCATCCCATTAGAAGCAAAGAAGACAGTTGCAGTGGCATTAATTCCATCACGCTTGGACTACTGCAATAGCATATATGCAGGAGTGAATAGATCTACCCTACATAGGCTGCATGTTGTCCAAAATGCTGCTGCACGCCTGTTGCTTAATCTTCCAAGGAGATCTTCTGCTTCTGCTGCCTTAAGACAGTTACACTGCCTCCCCATACATAAGCGAGTTCTCTTTAAGATACTGGTAATTACTTTTAGAGCGTACCACAAAAAAGGGCCTAAATATCTGCTCCCACGGTTCAAGCCATACATACCAGGTCGGAACCTGAGGTCATCAGACATGTGTCTTCTAACAGTCCCCAGATTTAGATTAGCCACCAAAGGAGGAAGATCCCTGGCCGTCCTTGGTACTAAAGCCTGGAATAAACTCCCACAAAGCCTACGGCAAATCCCCACTGAAATCGAATTCAGGAAAGCCCTGAAAACCTGGATTTTTAATTTACCAGACACGGTTAGCAAACAGCTAGTCTAAGCTCTAAACATCCCTCAGGTACTATGAAATTGATGCGAGTAGTGTCTACCGGCCCACTATTCTAGGCTACGGACTACAGCGCCAAGATGCTCCTTGGAGCGATAGTATGCGCTCTATAAAAACTATCTTACAATTACAATTACAATTACAATCTGTTGGGGTGTATTGGGGAAGGGGGGAACTGGTGGTAATAATACTGTACAAATTCTCACCGTAATTCCTTTGAGAGATATGTTATGGTCTGTCTGGGGGGGGGGCACTGGCAGGGGGGCTCTGACATGGGTGGGGGCTGGGGTGGCCTCATCAACGTAGGTGGGGGATTTCGTCAACACAGGCAGGGACGAATGGGAGGAGGGGATGCTCCGCTGAGGAGGGCAGGGCGGAGGATGGCTTCTATAGAGGAAACATTAGGATTGACTTAGAATGCCACTCACTATAGGAACCTGGAATGTCAAGGGTCTCAACTTCCCGCAGAAACGCCAAAAGGTCTGGAAATATATTTCAGATCAGCATTTAGATATCGTAGCTCTACAGGAAACACACTTGTTGAAAACTGAAGACCACCGTCTTAAACATAAGAAATATCCCCTTATCTATAAAGCCTCAGCATCCACTAAACAAAAGGGGGTAGCTCTTCTCTTCAGTTCAGCCGCTCAGTTCCAACCTATGGGCACTCAGGGTGACAAAGAGGGGAGATGGCTGATGATCAAAGGCCGTATGAAGTAAAGATGTGCACTTTTGTATCGATTTATGCCCCCAATACTGGCCACAAGAATTTCTTGCTTTCACTGTTGGGAAAGGTGAATGATTTTGCAGAGGGTCCTTTAATCCTCCAGGGGGATTTTAACCTGGTCTGGCACCCAACACTTGATAGCACGCACACACGCCGTTCGGACATGGGTACTTTCCCCGACTCTGTACAGACACACATTGGGAACATGGGACTTTTGGACACATGGCGGGTCTTACACCCACTTACCCAAGACTACTCCTTCTTTTCACATGGGCACCAGTCTTATTCGCAACTGGATTACATTTTTTTAAGTCTGTCCCTACAGGGTAACCTACAGGATGCTAAGATACTCCCCATCTCGGTGTCTGATCATGGGATGTATACAGTGTGTCTTACTTGGCTTGGCAATGCCCCGAAACCTGCCCGCTGGTACTTCCCGGAAGCCTTGACGAGGGATAAGGAATCGACTGCGCAGTTGAGGGTGACTATCAAAGAATTCTTCTCCTTTAACGACCCGGACGAGACCTCTGAATATAATACCTGGGACACTTTTAAAGCGATTTTGCGAAGTAAATGCATAGCGCTCAACTCAGCCCTGAATAAACAGCGAGCTAGAGAAAGGGAAGACTTAGAGGAGGAACTGCTGAGAGGGCCCACAAGCATGCACCCACTAGGCAGACGCTCCGCACACTCACGGCACTCAGAGGCAAGCTGCGGGCCATTTATAATAACAGGGCAGAGTTCACCCTCCTCAAGCTACGCAACCTATCCTATACTCAGGGTAATAAGATAGGGAAACACTTGGCCAGACAACTGAAGGACAAAAGAGAAAGAGAATGTATAGGGGGTATTCAGGACACGTCAGGGACTCTACTTCATAAGGACGAGGACAAGGCGGATCTTTTTGGGTCCTTTTACAAATCCCTGTATGCGACTGATACACTTGACACTGACCATCAACAAGCCTTCCTGAGGGACTTGCCTGTCCCACAGGTCTCCCTGGAATGGAATGAGGCTCTCACTGCTCCAATCACCCTCGAGGAAGTACAATCAGCTATCAAAGCACTGAAACCCCACAAGGCGCCTGGCACTGATGGGTATACGGCGGTCTTTTACAAGACTTTTGCGGCTGACATTAGTCTACATCTGGTCCGGCTTTTTAACCAGATGGCCACGGACGGCAACACCGCGGACTCCATGGCCGAGGTGGTGATCTCCGTGATCCCAAAACCAGGCAAGGACCCCACTCGCTGCACCTCTTACAGGCCCATTGCTCTCCTAAACATTGATGCAAAGCTGTATTCCTCCATACTAGCCAAAAGATTGTATGAACTCATGCCGCCTATCATCCATCCCGATCAGTCGGGCTTCATTAAGGGACGTCAAACACATGACAACACCCGACGTATCGTCCACTTAATTGAGAAAGCCAACAAGTTTAAAATTCCTGCGGTCCTAGTCGGCCTCGATGCTGAAAAGGCATTTGACCGCGTGGATTGGTGTTTCCTATGGGCCACACTCGCGAAATTTGGCTTCTCCCCCCAATTCATAACAATGCTTTGGGCCAACTATAGACACCCAAAATCCAAAGTCTCGGTCAACGGGGTGCAATCTACCTCATTCTGCCACTCCAGGGGGACTAGACAGGGTTGCCCCCTGTCCCCCCTACTCTTTGCCCTTAGTATAGAACCCCTAGCTATAGCGATAAGGGAACATCAGGGGATAGAGGGCCTCCCTTTTACCGGTGAAGCCCCCAAAATCTCAATCTTTGCGGATGACGTCCTCCTCTCCTTGTCTAACCCGCTGTGTTCGCTCCCATGCTTGCAGGACGTGCTTAGCTCCTTCGAAGGAGCGGCGGGTTTCAAGGTCAACATAGATAAGTCCTACATTCTTAACCTTACCCTCTCACACACAGAATCCTTACAACTCCGAACGCTAATGCCTTTGGAGTGGGTGTCCTCTTCCATACAATATCTGGGGGTGCAGCTGACGCCTAAGGTTGAGCAACTGTATGCAGCCAATTTTCCCCCGATCCTCTCCCGCATTCAAAAGGATCTGGCAAGATGGAAGCCGCTCTTTCTCTCCTGGTTGGGGCGCATCCATGCTATAAAGATGACTCTCCTCCCCAAACTGCTATATCTATTTCAGGCGCTCCCCATAGAACTGGAAGAGGATTTTTTTAAACGCCTGAAGAAAATGATCCTGAAGTTTGTTTGGCAGGGAGGGCGGGCACGCTTCTCCTTTTTCATGCTCCGTCGACCACAGAGGGAGGGGGGAGCTGGACTCCCTGATCTTAGACTCTATTATAAGGCGGCCCAACTGTGTATTCTGGTCGAGTGGTCACAAATGGAATCGGAGAAGCACTGGCTCCACATGGACCGCAGTATAGCAGGTAGGACGATCTGGGACTTTATCTGGCGCAATAAAAAGGACAGACCCCCAAATGCATACATCAGCACCCCAACGCGCACTACTCTTAAGGTGTGGGCCTCTGTGGCGGAGAGGGAGGGATGGACGTCTTTCCCGTCACCACTCACATCAATCCACTTCACCTCTTCATTCCCCCCAGCGCTTTGGGAGGGGACGTTTTATGCCTGGAGGGAGTGTGGATGTCTCGCACTGACGCACTTATTTCACAACTATGACCCCCTTACATTCGAGAATTGCAAAAAGGACTATGGGGTAGTGGACCACGAGCGATACCATCACGCACAGCTGCTGCACTGGGCTCTTGACCCACGAAGTAGGGAGGGTGCCACCAGACCCCTCACCAAGTTCAAATCATTCCTCCTTAAAGCTAAATCCATGAAGGGGGCTATCTCTGCGCTGTATAAGCTCCTACTCTCCACAGAAATCGCCCCCCGTCCACGATTTATGTCGTGGTGGGAGGGGATGGCCCGGCGCGACTTCTCGGAGGAAGAGTGGTCCCACCTATGGACGGATATCTTTAGGTTCAATCAATCCACAGCTTTAAGAGAAGCCCATTTGAAGGTAATGATGGATTGGTACTTATACCCATCTAAACTAGCTAGAATATTTCCAGGTACATCAGATAGATGTTGGAGGGGTCTGGCCTTTTGGGAGACTTCCAACACATCTGGTGGGACTTCCCATCCATTAGGCCATTCTGGGAGGAGATTCTGGCTCAGATGAAGACTATCCTGGGATACCCCGTCCTGACTTCAATGACAGAGGCCCTGCTTGGCGTTAGAGACCCAATGCTAGAACACCAAACCAGGGCTGATAAGAGAATTATGTGGCTCTTTTTGGGAGCTGCCAAACTGGCTGTAGAGGCTGCATGGAAGAAGAGGGAAGCACCGGCGATGTCGCTATGGCAATCCCGCCTGTGGCAGCTGCTAAGCTTAGAACGCATGTCTGATATATCCCAAGAAGACTTTAAGAACTTTGAGTACCGATGGGGACCTTTTGTTTCATTCCTCTCAAAGGGCCTGCCGTCAGCAGTCTGCCCTTCCACACTCAGAGCCCTGCATATGTTCCAGCTCTGAGGATCACCATACGGTTGACACTCTACTGTAGAGTAATTCCACCACTGGGGAGAGGGGTGGGCAAAGGGAGTTCGGGGGGGGCAAGTTGGGGATTTTTAATTTTTGATTCTCGGTGTAGTATCCACTTTTCAATTCTCGTTGAGCTCTGGAGAGACAATACTAGTTAGGCACGCACACTGACACCTGGTTGGTCTGGAGAGCATAGAGAGAGTACTCAGCGCAAAGACATTCACGGAGGCGTCACTGCTCTCAGCAATTATCCCTTATCGTAGACACTAGGACTGTGTCTCATCTTCCCAGATGCTGAACTGTACAGATGTGTTGCGGATGGGCCTGGGGTACATTGTGACCATGGGAAGCTCCGACCCTCCCACTTGTCTGTGATGTAAACAATATGCTTTGAATTTAGAAGTGCCCCTGCGTGGGCTATTGGCGGATTGTGCCTTGAATCTTTGTTGCGGAAAAAACAATAAAAATTTGTTTGACAAAAAAAATAAAACATGAAACCACAAAATGTAATTTAAGAAATAGTCCCTAAACCAAAAACATAAAGACCTACTGCGTAAGTAAACTGTTGTTGGCCGGTGCTCCAGGCTTACAAACGGAAGTGATGTACAGCGAGCACCGGCCAATAAGGAGGCAAGAAACAGGAGCAATACAGTGTTGAGCTAATTGCAAGAAGAAGCCGTATTAGACTCCGGAGAGTTCTTGCAGCAGGTCTCGAAGGCAGCGCATGTGCGCTGATGCTCAAACTAAAAAGAGTATATGTGAGCTAAAACTAAATCTGTGGTATGCCAACAAATCTTTATTGGGGCATCCAGAGGTCAGGATTAAAAAGGTGACATTTTCACCCGTACCAAACTCAGTAAGTCGAAAATATATACAACCAGTGGTTGGAGTGGTTCGCTACTCAAACGCGATTTCTACTGGTCAGTGTACTCCCTAAAAGAGACAAAGTGTTAGGTTTGTTCAAACATACACTTATCTTCATGCACTCGTAGGATAAGAAAACAAACTTCAGCATTTGGTGTTGATAACTAAGTTGTTACTAAACCCATCTGTAATGATGCAGAGACAGCAGTGCCCAGTGACCAAACTGGTCAGGCACTAGGACCAGCCCGAGTGAGGGACGAGGGCGGGCGGAAAGGGAGGAGCTGGGGATTAAGGAGTTAGTTAGCCGTTAGCCCTGTATGAGGAAGGAGCTAAATAAAGGAACTGGTACAACCATCCGTGTCTGCGTGCATTCTGTGGGAATAACGACACTACAACTGGAGACGAAGGTGTCCTGTCCCCACGCGTGCGTGAAGAAGGCTAACTAGGCACCCAGCGGTTATTGACCCGCCTGGAGGTCACCCCACGTCCGGAAGTTCGAGCGCGTTGCCCACAGCGCCCACCGAGAGCCCACCTCGGTGGCGGAAGCTCGCTACCAAAAGCGCCCACCGAGAACCCACCTCAGCGGCGGAAGCGCGTTGCCAAAAAAGCGTCCACTGAGAGCCCACCTCTGCGGCGGAAGCGTGTTACTAAAAGCGCCCACCGAGTGCCCACCTCGGCGGCGGAAAGAGCGGAGCCCGCCTCGTACAAAGAGGCCCAGGAAGGAAAGAAAGCTGCCCTACCTGTTCGTGACTCAAGCGGTGGATCCTGGCTGCATGCGGTGAGTGAAAGCGCCGATTAACTGGGTCCCCGGTGAAGAAAACAAGAAAAACGGCCGAAATCTCACCAGAAACGAGATTCCCGCACGGCCATCGTAGAGTCAGGCAGCATTGGCCAATCCCCTGCGAGGGATCATCGGCGGACATTTTGAAGTCAGGCAAAGAGCCTGGAATAGCAAACAAGCATTGGCGAGTGACAAACAAACATTGACAAAGGTAACAAGACTAACAAACAATCACTGGTGAGTTCAACAGAAGCAACAAACAAGCACTGGCGAGTGCAACAAAGACAGCAAACAAGCACTGGTGAGTGCAGCAAAGTAACAAACAAGCACTGGTGAGTGCAACAGAAGCAGCAAACAAGCACTGGCGAGTGCAACACATACAGCAAACAAGCACTGGCGAGTGCAATAAAGACAGCAAACAAGCACTGGCGAGTGCAATAAAGCAACAATCAAGCACTGGTGAGTGTAACAAGAGTAACAAACAAGCACTGGCGAGTGCAACAGAACAGAACAGAGAGTAAACTAGGACTGTAAAGCAGTCAGGAACCACAGGCGTACAATGCCCAACTCAGCTACCACAAACATGATGAGAGCGTCTTTTCTGCGCTGCCCCAAGCCCCTCATTCTTGAATCCGGTGGAAGCATGGGCCCGCGATGGCAAGAATCGCTAGAAGATTTTGAGGACTTCATGAAAGCATCCAAAGTGACAGACCTTGAAGAGAAACTGCTCGCTCTCAGGAACCTGATTGGCAGGGAAGGTGGACGGCTCATAAAAGAATTGTCAGAACTACGGTAAAGTACGTGAAGCACTAGACCGCAAGTTCCTACACAAAAGTAACATCGACTTTGAGTGGTACACATTCAACCTGGCCGCGCAAGAGAAAGGTGAACAAATGGGGGCGTTCGTAACACGTCTGAGATGATTGGCGAAGTACTGTGACTTTGACAAGTTTTCAACTGACGACGCCCTGCGACTAAGATTCATAGAAGGTTGTCTCTCCGAACCACTGAGACGAAAATTGCTCAAGACAAGCTACGGGTTGGAAGAAATCGTAGAAATGGCAAGAGTAGATGAACAAGCTGATGAACATGCGAAGAAAATTGAAGACGGGAAAGGTGAGAGACGGGAACAAGTATTCAGGATGCAGTCTCAACGAGTGCACGGACGATCCCCACCACAGGTGCGTTCCTCCAGGTCCAAGAGACATCACCACCAGTCAAGCAAAGGACACAAAGATACGAGTCATGCGAGGGGACGATCAGACAGACAACCCAAATGCTATAGATGCGGATACGACTTCCCGCATGCAGATGCATGCCCAGCACTAGGACAACAATGCCGTAAGTGTGGTAGAGACAACCATTTTGAAAGCATGTGCGGGCTGTACCAAAGAGTGACCACAAGGGAAGGCACCGGCAACACCAGTCTTCAAACAATCGCCATCATGTCAGAGCAGTCCAGGATAGTCGAGACTCATCCACTGAGTCGTCACAATCCAGCTGCCGTTCCTGCAGGACATGTCAATCTCGGCGGTCGTCATCAAGAGAATACCGGTCCCCATCACCCATCCCTCAAGATCCAAAGGAATACCTCTATTGTGTAGCTGACCTTGATCAGCTGAAAAAATACCAACGTCTAGACATCAGGGTTGGCTCCCACCCCACCAAGTTCATGATAGATAGTGGGGCATCGCTAAACTTCCTACCAGTAACAGAATACCAACGCATGAAACCACCGCCAAAGCTGGTTGATGCCCATGTACAAGTGTATACGTGGATGTCTAAGGAGCCACTAACGTGTCTTGGAAAGTTCGAGACCGAACTATCATATCAAGATCTCACAATATCAGCCTACATTCATGTCATCGAGGGGCCTAAAGCCGACTGCCTCCTGAGCCTAACCACTGAAGAACGACTAAAATTGGTGAACATCCTATTCAGAGTCACTGACAAACCAGCACTCATCCAGAAGTTCCCCAAGCTCTTTCAAGGCCTGGGAAAAATGAAGAACTGCCAAATAAAACTGCATATAGACGAACAAATCACACCGGTGGCGCAACACCACCGAAAAATCCCGTTTCATCTGCAAGAAGCCTTGGAGAAAGAACTCCAGGACCTGTTAGAAGCCGACATCATCAAGAGAACAGATGGACCAACCCCATGGGTCTCCCCTGTCGTGGTAGTCCCAAAGAAAGGAGAAACCAGCTGAGTCCGTCTGTGTGTAGATATGAGGGCGCCCAACACAGCAATAGAGAGAGAGAGACATCCAGGCCCTCACATCAGTGACATGATCACTTCACTCAATGGAGCCAAGATCTTTTCAAAACTAGACCTCAACAAAGGATACCACCAACTAGAATTGCACGATCATTCCTAGGCATGGCCAGCTACTGCTCCAGATATATACCTGACTATGCCACGCTAAGCTACCCGCTAAGAATGCTCACTAAACAAGGACAACCGTTCCAGTGGTCCACTCAATGTGAAGGGGCGTTTCGAGAGATGAAGAGAACTGTAGAATCAGCAAAAAACCTGGCTTACTTCAATCCCAAAAAGAAGACGGAGATAACAGTGGATGCCAGTCCTGTAGGATTAGGAGCCATCCTCGTGCAATACGATAGAGAAGAAGACCAACGGCACAAAGTAGCATACGCCAGCAGAAGTCTAACGGACACGGAGAGAGCATATTCACAGCCAGAAAAAGAAAGCCTGGCTGTTGTCTGGGCATGTGAACACTTCCACATTTTCATCTTTGAAAAACATTTTACAGTAGTGCCTGACCACCAAGCTTTGACCATAATATTTGGAAACCCGCAAGCAAAAATGCCACGAGAATAGAGAGATGGGGCCTACGGCTCCAAGAATACACCTACACCATAATTCACAAGCCAGGAAAAGATGCAAACCCCGCAGACTACATGTCCCGACACCCCACCAGATCCAGTAAATCAGAACAATCAATCGCAGACGAATACATTCACTTTGTAATAGACCAAGCGAAGCCTCCGGCTGTTCCACTGGAGGCCATTTGTGAAGCGACGCAAACCGATGCCACCCTGCAAGAAGTGAAACGTCTGATCCAAACCAACAGCTGGAGACACACGCAAAGCAGTGAACAAAACGACGAAGAGATGGCGGCATTCAAACATGTCCGCGAGGAACTGTCAATAGCAACAAAGGGTCTCATCTTACGAGACACCAGAATAGTGATCCCACGACAACTCAGACAAGGGGTTGAAGGACTGGGTTTTTTAGAGCCCAGCGGCGTCAGGGATAACGCCAGATGCCTTCGAGTTCCCCTGCCTTGGCAAACAGAGACACGGGACACTTCTGGATGACGTCAAAGACCAAATTTATTGGTTGCAACCAGGGACAGAAATCTAAGAAGCACAACACGGGTGGTTCGACAGAGACTGCACACTTTCAATGAGCGGAGCATGGTCTTTTATGCCAAAAATCAAGCCTTAGGCAACATTCCAGGCTAGCATACAAACTGACCAATGAACAAGTGACATTTCAAAGGTAGCACATGAAGACAATCCCATTTTCCGTTGTCCAGCCCACCAGAAATGACCAAGCAATTTCAACATTCCTGTCCGGACGGGCCAGGCAAAACCCATAATAAAAACCTCAACCCAAATCAGCAATTATGTCATAAAAGAAGGAGCAGAAACAGATTGAAAGCAAGATAGAAAGGTGGGTGCAGTGTACTGTAAACTTTGGCATGTCCTGCTCTTTGATCTTTATCTGACCAGCTGCTCAACAAGAAACTGGCTCAGCGAGGTCAGCTTCAGACAAGGAAATCAGTTTGGCCAGGTCACACAGAAGTCAGCTAAGGTGTACGTGTCCCAAGGACTCGCTTGGCCGAAGTCATCGGCCTATGTGAGGGCAACCACACAAAATGGCTGCCGCACACAAAATGGAACCTGAGGGTTCAAAACGAAATCCCTAAATACATAGTGTTCTCATTGATCGATTCTTACAAAAACACTCGTACACACCGCACTCATCATTTGCGGTTCGCTGATACCAAAATCGTCTATTTCCGACGGCCTTTATTGATCGGGTTCGGAACACCGAACCATAGGCCCTAAAACTACAGAACTACAGGGTCATCAACCTAGCACATGAGGGACACCGGGGCATAGTAGCCACAAAAAGAGCACTCCGTGAAAGAGTCTGGTTCCCAACACTAGATCTGATGGTAGAGACGACCCTGAAGGACTGCCCACAATGTCAACTGGTGAGCCGTCCGGATCCCCCTGCACCACTACAAATGTCTCCACTACCGGAGGGTGTCTGGCAACACATTGCCATTGACTTCTTTGGGCCAATCAAATACGGCCCATACGTCCTGGTCATCATGGACGAATACTCCAGATTCCCCATTGCACAACTGTGCACATCCACGAAAGCATTGAGTGCCATACCAATCCTAGAGGAGGTCATTGCCGCATGGGGCATTCCCCTAGTGGTGAAGTCAGATAATGGACCTCCTTTCAACAGCCATGACATTGCTGATTTTGCTCAGCACCTCAACTTCACACACCGCAAGATCACACCACTATGGCCGCAGGCCAACGGAATGATTGAACGATTCATGGCCATGATCAAGAAGGACATGCAGCAAGCCAAACTCACCGTAAAGAGCCTTCAGGCAGCACTCGACGAGGTATTGCGAGCATACGGAAATACGCCCCATTCCACCACAGGCAAATGTGCGGCCACTCTCATGCTGGGGCGCCCAGTGCGCACCAGAATGCCAATGATGACTCCGGCAGCGAACGAACAGTATCCCGACTCTGACCATGAGGAGATCGCGGCCAGAGACAAAATAAAGAAGGAAAAAATGAAGAACTATGCCGATGAGCGACGTCATGCTACTCCCCCTCAAATCCAAGAGGGAGACTGGGTGCTGGCCCGACAAGAGCAGCACCGGAAGACTGACTGCAGATATCATGAGGTTCCGCTCAAAGTGATACAACAAAAAGGAACTATGATCACTGCAGAGACCGATGGAAGAAGACTTACCAGGAACGTGACATACTTCAAAAAGTGCGGACCCAATGTTAAAGAGCTACTGACCAAACCGAGGCTGGAGCAGAGAGAACCAGAGACATTGCCAAATCACAGTCTGTGTTTGATGGAGATTGCCGATGAAAATAAGTGCGACAGTTCCGACCTCCAGTCACGCCCCAGACGTGTGATCACAAAACCGTCTCGCCTTATCGAAGAACCTTAAAGATAGACTGTTTGCTGTTTTTTGCTGTGGTGTATATATTGTGTTTTCTTTTATTTACATATGGGGGAGATGTAATGATGCAGAGACAGCAGTGCCCAGTGACCAAACTGGTCAGGCACTAGGACCGGCCCGAGTGAGCGGCGAGGGCGGACAGAAAGGGAGGAGCCGGGGATCAAGGAGTTAGTAAGCCGTTAGCCCTGTATGAGGAAGGAGCTAAATAAAGGAACTTTTACAGCTATCAGTGTCTGCGTGCATTCTGTGGGAATATCTGTGGGAATAACGACACTACACCATCATTAGACCATGTGGTTAATCAATCCATATATTGATTGACTGTTAATATGGCTTACCCGTAATTTCGGGTAAGCCATGGGCTCGGTTCAAAAAGTTGAGATGGCATCAAAATCTTACTGGGAAACACAAGTGGGGATAAAGGCTTGACTGTATTGCACAGTCATAAATGGCGCAATGTACACAGTTGCCTTAAAACACATAAACATACTATGCTGGTGAACCTACACAAGAACATGCTGTTACTGAACAGAATAAAGCTGACGTTGTGTAAATTTTAAAGAAAACTTAAAGAACAGAAGGGGTTTTCTTGTTTGTGTAAATTTTGTTAAACTGCTGCAAACGGGTTTGTTGCAACCAAAAAGGAAGGCAAGCCATGCTCTTAGTAGTAACAGAAACAGTGTTTAGGTTCTGCAATAGTCATGAATTTACGCTGACATTTGCCTTCAGTTTGTAACTTTGTCACCACATTTCAGTCGAGACAAGTTTTTGGGTGAATATATGATTCTTGACCCAGACACACCCCATAGTTTAAACTACATCTCCCAGAACTCTTTGGTTTAGCACAGCCGCGATAACACAGGCAATCTTTGCTGAGGTAGATAGTCTGTCTTACCTGACCGCTCTTTGCCTACATCAGTAGGGGGTGGGCGGTGCCTGCTCACAAACAGGAAAAGTGTGGATGTTTTCAGTAGCACTCACCCTTCCGAGGAGGGAATCCAAGCCCCAGGCATCTGCTCTTGCAGGCATTTTCTCTGCTGTGTATATTTGTGTTTGAAGAGTTTTTAACTAGTCTCTTGTTAATTCAAAGGACGCTGCCACATTTCCTTTGCAGTAGTTTAGATTGCCAAATATTGCGTGAGGGAGCCACTCGCCTTGAGCATTTTTAAACCTGCGTGTCTCCCGAATCTGGGATCTTTTCTGGTATTTCCACAGTCACGCATGTTTCTGTCATCAACTTCATAAGAAGTTATATTACAAATAGGCACCCTAATAAAGGCGCTGGTAACATAGCAACCTTTCACCTATATTCTCCCCTACAATACACTACAATATTCTTCGACCCCAACCACCTACAATGCATCCTTCTCAACACCCGATCAGTCCACAGGCACGCCATTGACCTTTGGAACCTACTAGACAACATCTCTCCTGACGTCGCCTTCCTAACGGAAACATGGATGAACGCCTCCTCCGCCCCTGACATCGCCATCGCTATCCCTGATGAATATAAGATCACACGCAAGGACCGCACCGACCATACAGGAGGAGGAATCGCTATCGTCCATAAGAAATCAATCCGCATCTCAACCAGCTCTGACGCAAACCTCGCCAACTCCGAACACCTTCACTTCCAGATCCACATCGACCCCAATACAACTCTCAGAGGCACCCTCCTCTACAGACCACCAGGACCCCGCGCAAAATTCAGTGAAGACATCACGGACTTCATCACCCCACACGCGCTCCCCTCCAAAGACTACATCCTTCTGGGAGACCTCAACTTCCACCTTGAAAAGATCAACGACCGCAACACCGCCACCCTCTTAGACAACCTCGCCAACCTCGGACTTAAACAACTGGTCACTTCCCCCACCCACATCGCAGGTCACACACTCGACCCCATCTTCACCTCCAGCAACCATGTCTCCTTCAGCCACACTACGGATCTCCTCTGGACTGACCACAGCTGCGTTCACTTCACCTACAACAAGCCGAAACCCATCATCCACCTCCAACCAACTCTACAAAGAAACTGGAACAAAATCACCACGGATCAGATCTCCACATCGCTCCTTCGAACCTCCCAGCCCTCTCTTCTAACGCCAACGAAGCCGCCTCCAACCTCACCCTTTGGCTATCCAACACCGCCGACACCTTAGCACCACTGAAAAAACGTCAACACAAACTTGGCAACAAGAAGGCCTCATGGTTCAACGATGATCTCAAGAAGTCCAAGAAACTGTGCCGCTCCCTTGAAAAGGCCTGGAAAAAAGACCCATCCACCAGCAACAAGGACGCCTTCAAAAGCGCCACCCGTACACACCACCAACTGATCCGAAAAGCCAAGAAAACAGCATTCAAGGATCGACTTGACAACAACGCCCACAACAGCAAGGAACTTTTCAACATCGTCAAGGAATTTTCCAACCCCTCGGCCAACTCCAACGACATCACCCCCTCTCAAACCCTCTGCGACTCCCTAGCCTCTTTTTTCCACAACAAGATTGCTGACATCCACAACAGCTTTGACAACCAACCCGGAAGCCAACCCACCCTACCATCTGCTGACCATCTTCCCCCCGTAAACACCCTTAACAACTGGAACCCTATCTCCACTGAGGACACCATCCGCCTGATGAATTCCATCCACTCTGGATCCCCCACAGACCCATGCCCTCACCACATCTTCAACAAAGCAGACTCCATCATAGCTCCGCACCTCCGAGACGTCATCAACTGCTCCTTCAACTCCGCTACCTTCCCAGAAGACTGGAAACACGCTGAACTCACCGCCCTTCTGAAAAAACCAACAGCAGACCCCACCGAACTCAAAAACTACCGCCTCATCTCACTTCTTCCATTCCCGGCCGAAGTCATCGAGAAAGCCGTCAACAACCAGCTCGCCGCCTTCCTCGAAGCCAACAAATCACTCGACCCCTCACAATCTGGCTTCCGAGCCAAACACAGCACTGAGACCGCCCTCATCGCAGCAACAGACGACATTCGAACTCTACTGGACAATGGAGACACTGTCGCCCTCATCCTCCTCGACCTCTCTGCAGCCTTCGACACAGTCTGCCACAGCACCCTTTTACAACGCCTCAGAAACATCGGAATCCAAGGAAAAGCACTGGAATGGATCACCTCGTTCCTAACCGGAAGAACCCAGAGAGTCCGCCTCCCACCATACAAGTCCGAGGCCTCTAAAATCATCTGCGGCGTACCACAAGGATCCTCACTCAGTCCCACCCTCTTCAACGTATACATGAGCCCCCTTGCGGCCATCGCCCGCCAACACAACCTCAACATCATCTCTTACGCGGACGACACTCAACTGATCCTTTCTCTCACCAAGGACCCCAGCACCGCCAAAACTAACCTACACGAAGGAATGAAAGAAGTCGCCGAATGGATGAAACAAAGCCGTCTGAAACTGAACTCAGACAAAACAGAAGTCCTCATCTTAGGCACATCCCCCTCTGCATGGGACGACTCCTGGTGGCCGGAAGCCCTTGGAAAAGCACCCATCCCGACAGACCACGCACGGAACCTTGGCGTCATCCTGGATTCTTCACTCTCAATGAACAGACAAGTCAGCGCCGTATCCTCTTCCTGCTTTAACATTCTTCGCATGCTCAGAAAAACATTTCGCTGGATCCCCTCCGAAACAAGGAAAATAGTCACCCACGCTCTAGTCACGAGCCGACTGGACTACGGAAACACCCTCTACGCAGGTACCACCGCTAAACTCCAGAAGAAACTACAACGTATCCAAAACGCCTCAGCCAGGCTCATATTAGACATCCCACGCAACGAACATATCTCTGGTCACCTTAAAGACCTCCACTGGCTACCCGTCAATAAGAGGATCACTTTCCGACTGCTTACCCACGCACACAAATCACTCTACGACATCGGACCAGATTGCCTCAACTCTCGACTGTCCTTCTACACCCCCTCCCGCCAACTTCGCTCTTCCAGCCAAGCCTTCGCCAATGTACCTCGCATCAACAAGACCACCATGGGAGGCAGATCCTTTTCATACCTGGCTGCCAAAACATGGAACTTACTCCCCGCCTACCTTCGCCTCACCCAGAATCACCTAGCGTTCAGAAAGCAGCTTAAAACGTGGATATTTGACAAATAATCCTCCTCCCCTTCCTAAGCGCCTTGAAACCCTCTGGGTATGTAGTGCGCTATACAAATTTTATGACTTGACCTGACTTAACAGTTTACAGGGAATGACCTTTTACCTAGATATGACACTGCATTCATAACGTGGGTTTTCCCTAGTTCCAATCTCATACATTTTGCATGAGGTTTCTTGGAAGTACAGCAGGACTGCCATATCCTGTATAATATCTCTGTATAAAGTTCAGGTCCAACGTCATCCTTTAGGCCGACACATCACCACAGCAAGGTAGGACCCCTGGGGAGACCTATGGGTATATATACGTCACTTCTTGCTTAGAAAGACAGAGGAGACTGAGACTTCCCGGACGACACACGGACCAGAGACGCTGAGGTTCCTGCATGCAGATACTCTAGCTAGCAGTGGTCTAACATCCCTCGTGGGGTGTCCAACTCAAGACCAGGACGGGGTCCCACAGCTTCTTACTTCGGGTAATGGGGTTGACTAAATCCTAGTGGGATTCTTGGCTTAGCACCTACACACATCCTAGGTACATTTAGGTACATCTGGTTAATGAGGCATTGTAGGAGTACGCACTATCATATGTTTTATATACTTGTATGTATTCATGATTACTGCAAGATGGTAGAGTTATACCATACATTTACTTTTGCAGCGCTTTTAATCATTTACCTCTGCTACTGTCTAATGGTTGTTGCAGCTCATTTATTCTACACAAGAGAAACAACTGTTCAATAAATCCTTATAGAAAACGCCCAGACTGTTTATTCTGTGTATCTCTCAGAGACAAACTAAGTAAGCACGAGTGACTGAGCGAAAGGTAGTATATTATTTCCACAATTCTAAGGGATCAGGGGTGTCATGTTCGATGGTGGCCAAGAAATTTTCTCTCCCCGATAAGAGGAGATTCTAGTAGCACCGTAAGCTAGCTGATACAGAAGGCCAACATACCAAGTGGGGGTATATAGAGTTAGTCTGACACCAATCCTGCAGTGTATGCTGTCCGAACGTGCAGATCCTGTACAGTTGTTATAGGAACTACCCGACATGGTGCAGCCAACGTTGGTTGGGTACTTATTTAACAGTAGAATCTGACTAGTTCAGTTGTCCCATTCTCAGACCTCCTACTCACAAAACACCATTTACATCTGGAGTGAGTGGGCACAAACTCTGCCGCAGCTGAGTAGGTGAGAAATCCAATTTATGGCAATAGTTTAATCATGCTTGAAGGACATTTGGTTCCTAAAATTGTGCAAAACACCTTATCTTAGTTCCCTTGAAAAGTTATTCCATGTTCTAAACGCAATGACTAATCAGGACATACACTTAGACCCGCGATCGCAACCACAGCCCCTCTCAGACGAGGAGGAAGATGAAAATGCAATACATTTTGCACCAATTATTAGGCATGCAGTCACCCTAAAACTGCTTGTGCATGGTTTAACACCTAGTAGTGGCATAGAAGCTTTTGGGATTGAGGCACACAAATCATATCGAACAGAGGTATTCTGTCCGTGGGTTACATTCCCAGTAGCTAATGTGTTAGACCTGGCACCATTGGCGTGGGTCTCCTTTCCATTATTTGCTGTTGCTTCTGATGTTTTAGCTGGTTTTAGATGCATTAGGCACTGTGCCACTGCTATTAAGTGTCACAGTGCAAGTGCTCCCTACGGTAAATTGATGTATGGATTAGTAACTCCATCATTGGCTTATTTGGTTTACTTGTCAGACCCTAGTACAGTGCACTGCGTGTGCCCAAGGCTTGTAAATCAAATGCTGCTGATGGGCTTGCAGCACTGATTGTGCCGCCCAGCAGATCAGCCTGTAAAGTGTGTCTCAGGCCTGCCATAGCAGAAGCTGTGTACAGTCTGGTACCCGTCTCATTCCAGCTCAACAACTGATGCTGTCTCGCAGTGGTACTGGTGCCTGCTAGAAGAGACAGACGGAGATTTCACCCTCCCGGAACAACTATGGGGCTCAGATCTGGGGGCCCAGAGCATCGAAACCTGGCAGAATTCCTGTACCCTACTATATAAATGCGTCAAACCCGCATGGATAAGACGTAATCATTTTTTTACAATTCACCGTGCATATTTTACACCGCTAAAACTATCTAAATTTATCCCAGGGAAGAAATGTAATAAATGTGGCCATATCGCAGCCTCAGACATCCATATGTTCAAGGAATGCCCCAACATATCACAGTTTTGGAATGAAGTTAAAGTAACTTTGGACTCTATTCTTAATACTTCGATCTCCATCACACTCTCCTTGATTATATTTGGATGGGACAATAATATAAAGGGCCACGCAAGGACATTTCTGTTCTTTGCCATACTGCTCGCAAGAAGAGAGATATGTAAGGTTTGGATTGAAAATTCAGCACCAACCCACGCAAACTGGCTTTCGTCTCTCTACGCAACCTCTAAAACAGATTTGAGGAGATCAGGTGGCGAGCGTAGCCATATCTTTTGGGACGTTTGGGTTCGTTGGAGACAATAACCAGGGTTTTTTTTTTTTTTTTTTTTCCCCGGTCCTATGATTATGCCTTGAAACTCCAAGAACTAGGCCCCCCCCAGTCGGCTCAGAATGGCTAGTTCAATTGAATAAAACTTCAAGTTTGGAGTCTTTTCCCACGATACTCTTCGGGCCATCTATTGCCGAGTTCCACCAAATAGAGTACAAGATGCAGAGGAAATTCTGCACCTGGATTAAGTGGTTGGCAGTTGGAGGCTAAATAAGAGTGGGTCAGGCAAATGAGGATAAAAAAAAAAAAAAAAAAAAATGATGCTGGAGACCGGGTTACCAGGCAGGCGGCGTGTAGCTTCGACTACGGAGGTAAGAGACAGGGGACGGCCAGGCGCGGTGCACTCTCAGACGTGAGCCCGAAAAGAGATATTTAGACTGACTTGGCGAAAACTGTTTGGGCTTAGTATATCTCGAGTCCTGGCAAGCATGTACCCTAGTATAACTGCGCGAACCCGGCTCATCAGCCTAAATTTAAGCGGGTTTTGAACATTATATCATGCATTGTTCCAAATAAAGCACGCCGGATTTTTTCATGCATTTTAACGCAGTTTAACATGCTTTGTTCCAAACAAAACACGCTTTAATTTTCTATGCAATTTAAATGCATTATGAATACCTAATAGTTTTATCCACACAAAACGGAATACAGTAATGTGTAATACCTGTACTCCACAACTATTGTTTATTCAGATATAAGGAACTTTCTTCAATTATGAAAAAGAAGCGCTCCGTCTCAATTACGCTAATGCAAGGGCGAGGAGTGGAAAGACGCCTTATCTGATGAATACCCTGAGTCATCCAAATCAACATAAAGAACGAAACCCAACGCTCCCACTACAAAGTACTGAGTAAGCATATGACCATCTAGTTCTGTAAGGGGCTTATTGGTATTTTTTGTGTCTTAAATTAACACACTAACTGTACACCAAATATCATTGTGTGTACACAGGTTACTCTAAGGAACAAACCTGAATTACAACAGTGGATAAGAGTCTTTCAAATCATTCAAACCAACTTAAAGAACTAAAACCCAACGCTCCCACTACAAGGTACAGAGTAAGCATAAGATCATCTAATTTTGTAAGGGGCTGAGTGATAGCTTAGTGTCTTATATTAACACACTAACTGTACACCAAATATTATTGTGTGTACACAGGTTACTTAAAGGAACAAACCAGAATTATAACAGCGGATAAGATTTATCTATCCCCAGGATTTAGACTGGCACCGCAAATTGAATACTGCGAATTGTGTAAGGAATCTTTTATTTATAGTTTAGACACCATTACACTAAAAACTTTCTGTAAATGAAATCCCTCAATGAATGTATACTAATTGATTGTTCCATATAATTTTTAGATTGAAGAAATTCACTGTAGTCCTGAGGAAGGTGTACCATCGATCTTAAACACCGAAACGCGTCGACAATTTGGCTACTTTTAATTATTGTGTAAATGTAAATGTGTTGAGTATCAATATAATGTGATTGTGTTTTTATTTGCAAAACTGTTGCTTATATCATGCTGCTTTTGATTAAGTTTTTAATAAATGTGATTTTAATGAAAATTATGCTTTTTTGAAATAATTTTGGGAAATGTTAGGATATATACCATTGAGGTCAGAAAAGTTTTTTGGTGTCTTATTCCATAAAGTATTTCGCGCTTTGATTTAGGAACCACAGAAAGGAACAAACCCCCTTTTTTTGTTACAGTCTGGTACTGCCATGTTGACTGGGCAAGTGCACCCACTTGCCAGTCCCTAAACTTTCCCTTTTCTACATATTAGTCAACCCGAAGATAGGCCCTAGGGCAGGGTGCATTGTAGGTAAAAGGTAGGACATTCCCTGATGTGTGTTGCAGGTCCTGGTAGTGAATTACAGCTATTTTTGTTTTTCACTATTGCAAGGCTATCTGTTCCCCATAGGCCAGAATGAGCAGTTGATTATAACATCCTATAGTCCTAACTGACTCAGGGAACTAGGCAGAAATTCGATTTTAGGATGCCTGAACTCAGAATGATAAAGTACATCTTTTAGTAAAGTTGGTTTTAACATACTGTGTTTGAAAATACCACTTTTAGAAAGTAGGAATTTTCTTGCCTAACCACCAAGCCTGCCTCTGCTAGGTTGTGTATTCCTGGCCTGGTCTGACTTGCTCCAGGAGACAGGGTGAGTCAGCACATGGCGGAATAGACCCATCTGCATGTAGAGTGATGGGAGGAGTAGCACCTGGAACCTGAATAGGGCTGTGCCTGCCTTCCACAATGCTAGCTCCACCTCCTGTGGTGTGTCTGAGGACCCTGGCCCATCCTGACAAGCAAGAGAAGGAGTCTTGTAAACAAAGTTTCCCAGGACTGAACAGAACTGATTTGGACTAGGTACAGACACTCTCTGCCTTCAGAGATAAAGGATTTTGGTGTATAAAAAAGGGGGACCCTGACCCCAGAACTTTAGATCACTTCTGGGAATCAAGACAATCATTTGCTGAGGAGAAGAACCATGGAACTGAGGGAGGAGACTACCCCTATGCTGAGTGTTGTTGGGGTTGGCCTGCAGTGGTTGCTTCATTGCCAAAGAAAGGAGAAGAGGACTGTGTGTGCTTTTCATCATCTTCAGAAAGATCTCCAAGGGCTAGTACTTGAGTTTGCCTCATGCCTGAAGTCTCAGGCATACCAGACTTCACCCCTTCTGTCTTCCTTCATCTAGAGCTGCGGTTCTAGTTGCTAAAGAAGGAAAGGGCAACATCAACGCAAGTCAGCAACGCCGTTGCCTACCCCAAGCCGTGAGCACTGCTCCGACTTGTGCCGTGGGTCCGATGCCTGCCGCTGTGCCGCATCGACTTCGACACCGACATTGTCAATGCAGAGCCAATCGTCGAGGTGAGTAACCAAAAAGAAGCCACAGACAACCCGACATCGTAAGGAACCGTGGTTTCGGCTGCATTGTGACGTCACCTCCCCGATGCAGTAAGGAACCATTGTCTCACCTCCCCTGCGCTGCAGTAAGGAACGGAGGCTATACCTCCCCTGGTCATAAGGAACCGACTCCGACCAGTGTCAACTTATCCGCACCTTCCCAACACCAGGAGCTGTCTTTGTTTTTCATCGCTTTCCCAAGGTACTGTTCTTTGGGGGTCTGTGCCGTACTTTGAGATTTCTCCCATCACGATATTGTGATAACTCCAGGTAGAGTTATTTGTTGCTAGAGACTGATTTTAAGTGAACAACCAATTTAAGCATATCTAGAGTACATTATTGTGGATCTTTGTCGCATGAGTCTTGAGGTTAAGTCTATATAAAAATACCTATTTTTATAAATACACACTTGTTGTCTATCTGTAGTGTTGTCACTGTATCACTGTACGTGTTCACAAATGCTTTATACACTGCCTCTGAGATGAGCCTGTCTGCTCATGCCAAGCTATCAAGAGGGTGAGCAGGGGTTTCTTTAGTAGTGTATCTCCCTTCCACTGACTAGAAGCGAGGGTCCCTATGTGGACAAAGGTGTATACCATTGCCAACTAGAGAGCCCCAGTTCTAACAAAATGCAAGAACAAAAACATTTCTTTCTACATAGAAGATGGCATACCACTGGAATATGGTCTGTATGAGGACTTTGAAGTTCTGCTCACGTATCAGGGAACACTTATACTGGTTTAAAGGCACCCACCCCATGCACGAAACAGAGTAAGGCTCGGTTCACTCAGAAGAGAAGGAGTGGCATGGCCAATATTAGCAACCTATACACCACATCCTGGCATTGAAACAATGCCACAAGGAGACTTCTTAATACAACACAAAGAATTGATAAAAATTTACAGAAACCTGATGCAATTCGTCATGTGGACACTTAGGGGTCCATTATGATATAGGGCGGATTGCCTCCGCCAGGCTGGCCGTAGCCTCGGCCAGCCTGGCGGAGGCAATCTGCCCGATATCATGAACAGATATCCCCCCCCGCCATATTAGGATGGCGGGGGGACCACGGCAGACGGAAAGACCGTCCACCGCTTTTCGGCCCCGGTCCCCTTGCGGCCGGGGCGCAAAAGGAATAATATGGCACTGCCAGACATATTATGATGTCAGGTTTTCAGTGCCTTTCCGCGGCGGCGATGCCGCCACGGAAAGGCATGAGGTCTTCACTCTGGGGGCCCCCTGCGGGCTCCCAGAGTGAAGAACAGGTGGGGGGTGCACATGGGGGGTACCTGTGGTATCCCCCTTCATTGTCATTTACAAAGCGGCAGGCACCACACGGTGCCTGCCGCTTTGTAAATGACAATGTGAAAGTGCATTTTCAGCATTGTGGCGGACGGCGCAGAGAGCACCGCCCGCCACAATGCTGAAAATAAATGATGTGCCCGCCACTGCGGCGGGCACATCCTAATAGCACCCCCGGGACCCCCGCCCTTATGGCGGGCGGTCCCGATTTACGATGGGATGACGGGCGGGCAAAGTCCGCTCGTCATCCTAATGAGGCCCTTACAGTCCAACCAGCTCAGAGTACAGCAACTAAAATTACACCACAAACGTTACACGCAATAATGGGCAAAATTCCTGCAAAACTTGAACAAATGCCTCTCTGGGGAACTCAGAAAATAACACCTCTAAACGCAGTATTCCGGAATACTACCCTTTATGTAAAACACAGAATGCTGACAATCTGCTTGCCCATGGGGATAATAGCACAAATAGAGAATTGTACCACTTGGGGCACAGTCTTCACTGCCATCTACACCAGAACACATGGTATCCCGTTGTTAGCTGTAGTACCAGATATATTAAGACAAATAAAAAATTAGTATGGAGCAGAACCTGCTCTGAACTTAGGGATTAAATTACTAGGTAATTACGCCCAGGTATCAGCAATAATATTAGCAAATGTTAAAGGGGAGGCAGCATCAGTGGCCATCCGCCAACACCTAAGGTAGTTCATTCCTTTACAACAGGAGCACAAACTACCAAAAATCTTTCAGAGTGAATATGCAGAAGTAGGCAGAGACAGTTTGGGTGGGAAAGCATTAAAACCACAATTGATGAGCAGTCCTGAAAGGGACACTTCAAAGCAGACACCTGCTTCTTCTAAAAAGAAGTGGGATAATATTAAAAAACAAAAATCAGATCTCAATGCAGAGGTAGATCTCCTCCACAGGATCTGTCCGAGAAAAGGTATAACCTTAGAAATAGGGATAATATTAGGAAACCTGACAGGTATCAGGCTACTGATACACGTTCCTCTCATTTCTGTCAGGGTTCATCAAAAAACTCCGAGAGGGAAGGACGATCAGATAGAAAAGAAGAGAGTAGACAGTCAAGAGACAAGCAGCACACTCAAGACTATACTTACGAAAAAGAAGATACGTCAAAGCAAACGCCACAGTTTAAAATGAAGAAGGTTGCAGGTCTTAAGATCAGACATGCCCAGAATTCTGAGGACTCAACTACCTAATGGGGAATAGGCTCAGACGATGCTAGACAGTGTGGAAGAAGTAACAATAGCTCGCCAAAACCTATTGGAATTTCTGGTGTCAGAGGACTTGAATGATTACATCACGGTGGAAACACCAGATACTAGGGTAAGTGTCTTGCATAAGTTATATGAAATAACACTCCAGATGGAGGAGGACAAGCCCAGGAAAGTGAGAGGTCTGTTTTGGGGGAACCTGATGTCGGGTTATGAAAACCAATTAGAAGAACAAGATTGGCCACCTACATATATTATGGAGTGCCAAGACTGGAAACAGTAATTTTACCACGCCTCTTACACACTCACAACCACACGCGCACCCCTCACACACTCACAACCACAAGCACGCCCCTCACACACTGACAACCACACGCACGCCTCTTACACACTCACAACCACACGTGCACCCCTCACACACTGACAACCACACGCACGCCTCTTACACACTCACAACCACACGCACGCCTCTTACACACTCACAACCACACACACGCCTCTTACACACTCAGACACACCTCTTACACACAAACAACCACACGCACACCTTATACACACTCACAACCACACACACGCCTCTTACACACGCACAACTACAAGCACGCCTCTTACACACTCACAGACACACCGCTTACACACTAACAACCACACGCACGCCCTCAGCCCCACGCGCACCCTTCACAGACCAGCACTCTGGAGGCACATGCACGCCTTACACACTCACGCCTCTTACACACTCAGAACCACACGCGCACCGCTCACACACTGACAACCACACGCACGCCTCTTGCACACTCACAACCACACGCACGCTGTAGATCATTGCTAAAAACCAGTGGCAAAATCAATGAGTCCCAAAGGCCATTTCTGTTGGTTTTGTCAATACTTGTTCTTCAAGCATCTTTATACCTCAGCGGCACGAAATACATGTGAAATTTCTTTTATTTTTAAATAGTTTTGTTACAGATTGTCTGCTATGTTCGCCTCCAAAATAGGCACCCTGCCTTACATATACAATAACCACTGTGAACTGGAAGCGATGCATTGTCCATTATAATATTGTTTTTTTTCACCCAAAGTCCAGAAAATGTTTAACAAAGAGTAAAAAAAAGGGCTCAGGTATAGTTTTTGTGGCATGAAAACTGCACATCAAGCCACAGAAATTGACGTTAGTGGTACGTATGCATTTAGTTATACCCCTTACTTTCTGGCACGGACAAGGCTTTGTGTTGTGCTCTTAATGTACTGTGACTATGTGGTACTTTCTAAATCCCCCTTTTGGGTGGTTACTCTACTGCTGCACCCCTTGGGTGCCTTCACTTGGCCTCATGTTGATCTCCTTTGGTGCTGACCATTTTCTGCAGATAACACAAGCCTGTTGGAAATAAAGTGCATTGTGACTTGCTTTCCCCCATCTCTCACAGCCTTCTCTGTGCAAAAGTATTTTACACCCTTTGACACCTGTCTCTTGCCTGTGAAGAACCATTTCCCACCTTTCAGTTAGTTTCACAGCCCAGCTATCTCACACCTACCTACTGTCTGCTGTTCCTCTGTGACACCTCGCTATTGTCTGCAGTACTCCCTTTCACCAGTGTACATCATTGCAGCCCCTTTCACACTTGTTTGTTGCCTGTACAATCCCTTGTACACCTGATGTTACACAAAGAGCTTCTCCCACCCAAACCTACCCATTATCTACACACTCCCTCTCAGACTTCTTGCTGTGTACAACCCTTTTCACACTCCTCTTTTATCTGCACAATCCCTCTCTCTCTCTCACTCCTACATCATCATCTCTCTCCCCAGTCTGTCACCTTTGAAGTCCTTTTTACACCTGTTGGTTACCTAACGGTTCATCTCTAACAACAGTGTATAACTTGCACAGGGGGCTCGCAGTGTGTGGAGGGCTCTGTGTGGGTGTGTGGAGGGCTCTGTGTGGGTGTGTGGGGGGCTCTGTGTGGGTGTGTGGGGGGCTCTGTGTGGGTGTGTGGGGGGGCTCTTTGTGGGTGTGTGGGGGGACTCTATGTGGGTGTGAGGAGGGGCTCTGTGTGGGTGTGTGGGGGGGCTCTGTGTGGGTGTGTGGGGGGCTCTGTGTGGGTGTGTGGGGGGCTCGCAGTGTGTGTGAGGGCTCTGTGTGGGTGTGTGTGGGAGGGGCTCTGTGGGTGTGTGTGTGGGGGGGCCCTGTGTGTAACTTGCACAGGGGGGCTCGCAGTGTGTGGAGGGCTCTGTGTGGGTGTGTGGAGGGCTCTGTGTGGGTGTGTGGGGGGCTCTGTGTGGGTGTGTGGAGGGCTCTGTGTGGGTGTGTGGAGGGCTCAGTCTGGGTGTGTGGCGGGGCTCGCAGTGTGTGTGAGGGCTCTGTGTGGGTGTGTGTGGGGGGGCTCTTTGGGTGTGTGTGGGGGGGCTCTGTGGGTGTGTGTGGGGGGCCCTGTGTGTGTGGGGGTGCTCTGTGTGGGGCTCTCTCTGTGGGTGTGGGTGTGTGTGGCATTTGCAAGAGATTAAGCTATTGGCATTGTAAATGACAATGCCATTTATTTATCGGTTTTCAAAATGAACACATAAATAATAAAATTGTCATTTACAATGCCAATAGCTCTAACTTTTCCAAAGGCAAAACCATTGCATTGTAAATGCTTGTCCTTTTTTTTTGAAGAACGAGTCAATTTCAAACTCCAGATACATTGAACTTTCTTTCTTTGTTTGACATGACTTCCTCCATACCCTTTTGTCAATTCTCCCTGCTTCTATTTTTGACCGCTACGCCACTTTGTGTGATGTCACTCTTATCACATAAGGTTCTTTGTAAGATGCAATATATTTTTTTTTTAAATAGTCACTTATACATACACTTTTTCCACCCTTTCCCTCCCCTTTTGGTTTCCACGACACTGGGTGTCCTTTCATTTGCACAGAACAGTTTACTGTGCATAGGTATTTTTGTACAACTTGTCATATCATTTATTTTCTTATTTCCAGCCCTGAAGAGTCACGGTTAAATATCCGTTGACGAAACACGTGTCGGTTGGCCATTTTCCCTGGTGGATCTCCTTCTGATGGGAGCACCAGCAGTAAATAGAAATAAAAATCTTTGAGAAAAACGTTCTGGTGACTATCTTATCCTTTTTGTTGTAAAACTTGTGATACACTTCACAATATCTTACCCCTATTTGTGTGCTCTGGACTTGGCTTGATCAAATCGGAAGAGGGGGTCTCCGCCCACTCTTTCCTTTTCAGAGGTTGTGGTTTTCCTCTGACCAAGATGCACCAAAAATAAAACATTTCCAAATCAACATATGTTTCTCCTCCACATTACCGTAAACTGTTGAGCGCCATTAATTTCTGAAAACTCCAAAAACCTCTCGCTGAACCCACATGTTAATTTACATATGTCGACCAGTCGGAAGATGAGTGGGTGTTATATTCCATATAGGAACCCTAATATAGGCGCAAGTAAAATTGCAACCTATCATCTATATTCTTCCCTACATTACACACATAACGGTTTACAGAGACTGACCTTTTACCTAAGTACGACACTGAATTCAGAACACAGGTTTTCCCTAGTTCGAATCTCATACATTAGGCATGTGGTTTCTTACTAGCACAGCAGGGCTACCATCTCCTGTATATTATCTCTATATAAAGTTCAGGCCTGACGTCAATCTTTAGGCCAAAACAGTAGCACAGCAAGGTAGGATCCCTGGTGAGACCTATGGGTATATATGCACATCACATCTTGCTTAGAAAGACAGAGGAGACCAAGACATCCTGACCGACACAGTGACCAGAGACGCTGAGGTTCCCGCATGCAGATTCTCCAGCTAGAAGTGGTCTAACATCCCTCACGGGGTGTCCAACCCGAGACCAGGTTGGGTCCCACAGTCTCTCACTTCAGGTAAAGGGGTTGACAAAATCCTAAAGGGATTCTTGGCTTAGCACCTACACACATGCTAGGTAATCTTAGGTACGCCTTGTTAGGGAGGCATTGTAGGAGTATGCACTTTTTATCGTGTATTTTATATACTTGTATGTATTCATGATTACTGCAAGATGGTAGAGTTATACCATACGTTTACTTTCTTAGCGCTTCTAATCATTTACCTCTGCTACTGTCTAATGATAGTTGCAGCTCATTTATTCTACACTAGAAAAACAACTATTCATAAAATCCTTATTCAAAATGCCCAGACTGTTTATTCTGTGTATCTCTCAGAGACAAACTAAGTAAGCACGAGTGACTGAGCGAAAGGTGGTATATTGTTGCCAAGATTCTGAGAGATCAGGGTTGTCATGTTCGATGGTTGCCAAGAACTGTTCTCTCCCTGGTAAGAGGAGATTCTAGTGGCACTGTAAACTATCTGATACTGAAGGCCAACATACCCGGTGGGTGTGTACAGATTTATCTGACGCCAATCATGCAGTGTATGCTGTCTGAACACACAGCTCCTGTATTGTTTTTATAGTAACTACACAACATGATGCTGCCAACTTTATTTAACAATGGAATCTGAGTAGTTCAGTTGTGCTATTCTCAGAGACCCCAACTCACAAAACACCAGAGACGTCTGGAGTGGGTAGACTCGGCCGCAGCTGAGTAGGCGAGAAATTCTATTTATTGGCTAATTGTTAGTCAAGCTTGAAGGACATTTGGTTCCTGAAATTGTGCAAACACCTTATCCTAGTTCCCTTGAAAAGTTATTCTGTGTTCTAAACAAAATCACTAATCAGGACATACAATTAGTCCCACTAGCGCAACGATTGCCCCTCTCAGACAAGGAGGAAGATGAAAATGCAATACATATTGCCCCAAATTTCAGACATGCAGGTACCCAGATACTGCTTGTGCATGGTTTTTATACCTAGGGTTGGAGTAGAAGCTCGATTGATTGATGCACACGAATCATATCGAACAGAGGTATTTTATTTGTGGATTACATTCCCAGCAGCAAATGCAAGAACAAAAACATTTCATTTCAACATGGAAGATGGAATTCCACCGGAATATGGTCTGTAGGAGGACATTGAAGTTCTGCTCATGTACCAGGAACACTGATACTGGTTTAAAATCACCCCACCCCATATAAGAAATAGAGTGTTGTCGCTGGGATTCTGCTCCTACACAGAACTGTGCACAGCGACCCAGGACCTCAATGAATTGTGTTGGACCAAAAACTCACCTCAGTGCCTAGAAACCCGAACCAGCTAGCATCAGTGTCACATTAGCTCTTCCCCCTATAGCAAATGAACCAATGATTAGACAAACCAGAATATGCGACTTAGGTAATACTCCGGAATGGTGGGAAGCAAGAACACTCTTTAATTGTACTCTCATACCAGTCCGCAACAGGAGTAAAAAAGAGACACGGCAAAGGTTAAAATATTTTGTTTGACGACGTGCTCTAAAATTCAGTATTTTTGCTAAGATAAGCAGACATATGATTAGAAATAATATGATCAGCATTGTTACAATTCCATAAAACACAAAAGATGAAATCATATTGCAATGATGGTGAAAACCGGTAATATAGTGCCAAGTATAACACCCTCCCTATATAGGATTTATGTTTTATAAAATATAGACGGTCTCCTCGGCTTGTGTGGGGGACCCCATACCTCTAAGATCAGCAGGAGTGTATCACACCAGGATCTGCAAAAGCTCTCTGTCTCTCTGGAAAAATGGGATTCTTCCAAGTGCTTGAAATTATGCTTACAGTGCAATATTAAAGGCGCCAGAATCTCCGTTGGCTTGCAGCTGCACATATGTCTAAAACGGGAGCCGATCAGCCTGAACAACAGCTACCTTGTTATGATAAACTTGCAGGCTTTAGCACTCACTGTGCAGACCAGGGTCATGATGTAAGTCTAGGGATGTCGAAAACAAGCCACTCTCATGTGAAGTAATTCATGCAGCCTAACTTACAACAACAGCTATATGCAGTGTCTTGTGCAAAAGCAGCAAAAGGTAAAATGGCATTTAAACTTCTAATAAGCCTATGCTAACATAGCAATGTGAGCAATCAAGGCCCAGCTCTCACTACACCCTCCCTTGATCGGAGAACTCACAATAAGGGTGGCAATTTTTTGAACGCAGAGTTTAAGTTTAATTCAGACAGAACCAAGTTCAAAAATGTTGTGTCTATGAAGCAGGAACAAAATTGTCACTTCAATCCAACAGCGTATAGACACAGTACGTTGCAACCGCCTCTAATAGGAAGTCGTTGTTCTCGTCAGTGAACATTTCAGCCATCCAATTCAGTAATGGAAAATAACACACATGTTCTTCAGCAGCCGGAGCCTCTAGCACCATCAAAGGACAACTCGGGTGTTCTTCGAGATAACGGCGTGCCAAGAAATCATAGGCGTGGTACAAAATGGGGTGGTGATGGACGGAGCATCTGAACCAATCAAACACTCACACCCAGTCAACAGATCTGGGTTTAATCCATCACCGTTCTTTAGCCCACTCTGCCACCCCAGTTCAGACATGGCCATATGCAAATCAGTCTGACCCTGTGCCTCATGGGAACAGTCCAGCCCGAACTGCCAAGCCATGCCTTCCCTGGACCGGAAACAAGCTTCCGAGGACCGGTTCCTGGCATTTCAGCCGTCTTCAGCCCGGCTTGCTTGAATCCAGTGGCAAAGTGAGCAAGGGACTCACGTCTGAGCATACCCTGCCAACTTATGGCGAACAAAGTGGTACAAAAGGGGGTGGTGATGGACGGAGCCTCTGAAACAATCAAACACTCACACCCAGTCAACAGATCTGGGTTTAATCCATCACCGTTCTTGAGCCCACTCTGCCACCCCAGTTCAGACATGGCCATATGCAAATCAGTCTGACCCTGTGCCTCATGGGAACAGTCCAGCCCGAACTGCCAAGCTATGCCTTCCCTGGACCGGAAACAATAATCATAGGCAGCAGTCCATATTTTCCAATTGCCTAGGACTCCATGAGCAGTTGCACAGGCCATAATTCCGACACCAGAACAGTCTAGTTCATGAGCAACTAAGTGACCTATTAGTAGATCATAACCCTGGTTAGGAGACACCATGTTGCAGAGACACAAATCCAGAGCCCATTCAAAACTGCAATCCAGGCAGTGGAAAACTGGCTGCAATCATGTAAAGTACGAACACCGTAAAAATAAACCATACGCAACACTCAGAGTCACCAGAGGCAGTGATCCATAGTATTCAAGCATCCGGTTACGAAGTTGGAGCAGCCAGGGCAGTCCGTCGGGGGGCACAGAATGTGCAACCATTTTTTATTGCAAATCAACAGCAGTACACCGGCAGCCAAGGTGCGAATTAACGGGAAAACGCCAAAGAGGCTGGAAAAAATAGAATTAAAAAATGCCGGTATCACACCAAATATAGTTTGGAATGAGGTCACTAGGCCAGAACTCACTACTTTAAAAAAGTGTGCCAAGCCCGTGGTCAAGGAGGCATTGAATACAGTGTGAATCAACACCCCAAAATGCAGGCGGAGATCGGTACTTATAAAGCAGCCCCTCAGTACGAGTATTAGCCACGTGAAGGACGAATGTTTCACATGCAGATGTAAGGGCGACTTCTTTCTGGGACAAAAGAGCCCTTATTAGACCAATCATGTTGAACTCTGCTTTCAAGGTCGGAATGGAAGGCCAGATGGATATATCGAGCATCTAATGCGGAGGAGGAAACAGGACATTCTTACAATAGACAACACGTGGGAGACATTCACTATGTATGGAATCCCTGCCAGCATACCACAGCAATCTTCATTACTTAAAAGTAAATAACTACGTTTGTTAACAATGTGAAAGTAGGTGTAATAGCCGGGGTGGGTGCACCTTTTAAAATACAGGCCGAATTCGGAGCTTCCGAATTACACGAGCCGTGCAATTGTAAATTCCTACAGACTAAAGAGTGATCAGGTGTGGAAGTGCAATCTTCCCCTTTTAAATAAACTTCTTTACCCTCCCTTAGACACCTATAAGTGAATGGCTGAGACCAAACCTCATGGGGATATGTGCTACCCAATGGTTCATATCCCCCTATGGCATAGTTCTTCATTCATGCTTCGAATTTAAACTGTGGAAAAGGCAGCGTTATTAAACCATGAATAAGCCAAACTGCAGAATTTGTTTCGGCCACAGAAAATGGTAAAGGTTGTAACTTTTCAATATGCAATAGAGAAAATGATGCATCTTTAATTGACATAGATTTTTGTTTAACAGTTAAATTTAAGGGCAAAAACAGCGAAAAGGTATTCATGTAGTCCCAAGGCACCTTCCCAGCCTTTATCGTTTGTAAAGTCCATGCTAAACTGCATAATAGAACGCAATTGATTTTGACCATGGTACAAAACTGAGACATCATCTTACAAAATATCAACGACAAATGAAACAATATTGTCTAATGTGCAAATACGGGACGAAAGAGTGTTAATGCTATTATCTACAACTGCAAGCACTTTTTCCAAATTGGCTTGATCAATAGCCCTTAACCTAGAAGCAGCTTCAATTTGGGACAGTATCCATACCTCGTTGTAAACAGTGTAAATCCATCTTTTGGATCTGCCTGCAGCAGGACCTTTCACAACCTCATTCAAATCAATATTGTCAGATAATTTAGAGAAATGAAGCTGAACTGACGCTAAGGTGGAGTGTTTGAGCCAGTTCTGACATAGCTTGCCTACTGAATAGGTAGTGACAGAATGATCACTTTCAAAACGGAAATCCAACCGAACTTGTGTATAGCCAGGGCTCAAACCCAGAAAACCATGATGGCATGAATCTGCAGTTTTTTGCCATAATAACCAGCCTTGGGGATCCAAACTGGAAATGTTAAAGGACGAGTTTAGTAACAGAGTCTGTAAATCTCTAAGGGACATACTGGTGTGATTGTTCCATTTGGGATAAGGCCCCAATTCAGGAATCGAAGGAGCATTTAATTTTTTAGATGTAGCCAATCCAAAGCAGGTGGTCTGTGAAATAGTAGAATTTAGAAACAGCATATGGTTCGGGATGAGACATGCACGATGCAAAGCCTCAGTTCCTTGCACTTGCCAACTTTTAGAAACCCAAACAGAGTTAACCCCTTCCCTGTCGGCCCGTTTCCGCCCCCGTGCGGTAAACAAACGAACAGGGGCGGGCCATGACGAACCCCAGCCGTCATCAGCACACGAGCACCGTAGTGCATGACGGCTGAGGTTCGTCACCAGCATGGAAGGGGTTAAGATCACTAGTATCTTTCCACAGTTCATAGCCCCCAATAGCCAATTGGTCAATAAAGGACTTAGACTATAACAATTTAGTGTGGGTAGGTCTAACTTTGGAAGAGGACTTTTCAGTCATCTTAAAATAAAATGCACCAGGGTTTGATTGATTAAAATCTGTAAAGTAAGGAAACTTTCTCAAAAGAGTCTTGGAGCTGCCTTCAACAGGAGCGGGACAATGTTCCCATTGTGTGTAGTTAATCATATTTCTGAATGTGTTTGCTTTCTGCAGAAAATGATTGCCAGAGTGTTGGTAACAAAACAAGTCAGCATAATTTGCAGAATCTAAGTACACATCTTCAGCATCAAAGGCAGCATAATATTTCAAATCAGAAAACAGAGCCTCTACAACTTGGACATCCCAATCATCAGAGTGTATATTTTGCTTAACCACATCCCCCATTGAAACACAAATTACATTAGGGACATTTATAACCTCTGCGGGTCCGTGAATCTGAAATTTAACAGCATCCCATACAATCCCATCCAAGACAGGCCAAGCAGTGATGTTCACAAAAGTCTGGTTCCTCTTCATTCTATGTGATGAGGAGTGGGGTGCCAAAGTTCCATCAATTTGTCTAATTGTATTTCTTTCTTTAACATAGTGTCCATTCACAAGATGGAAAAAATATACCACAAATCCAATGGACATGAATCAAAAAATGTAAAAAAGCACCAGCGAAATTTAAGTCCAAGGTGGACTCCAAAAATGTTTTTTAAACCAAACAGCAAAAATTAAAACTTTTGAGGGCGACTTCGATGTGGCAGAGTCAGCGTCAAATGAAAAACGTGATTGATTAGCCACACGGGTCTCTAAATCGGGCAGAGATAAGTCTGTTGGATAAGTGTACTAGGTATCATCAAGAGGATCACCAGCCTGTGGATTCAATAAAGGATTCGTAACTTTATTCATCTCAATGGCAACAACAGGCCTGGTGATAGGTACCGGAGCCAAAACAGAGTTTCTCAGTATCGCTGGACAAGAGACCGCAGGTGTCATACTAAAAAGTATTGGCCACTCTGTGTAGTTTGAAATTGTCAATGGAGATGAACCTGTTTTCCTTACTACCAGGAAGTGGAGGTAAATTGACTGTTCTTGTACCCTGCATGCCAAGTACAGGAACTGGAGCACAATATGAGGGGCCAAGCTCCTTCTTGTTCTCAACCTTCTCTCGGACCAGTTCACCCAGTCGGTGATACTACAGCAAGGCCACAGAGCTGCAAATGAAATAGAGGCCTGGGAAGGGTTCACTAAGGCCCTCGGGATAAAATACGCAACCAAATCAAGGACACTAAAAGGCAAACCCCCGAAGAACACACTAAGAAAGACATCCACACTGGAGATAAAAAGCCTTAAAAGGGACATAAAGCACACCCTAAAACAACTACGAATAAAGCCAATTAAAGAACCTCTACAACACACCCTACATGGTCTAAAAGCAAGCTTAAAAAAGGCAATTTGGGAAAACAAAAGGCAGGCGAACGACGAACTATGGGCAAAAATAAAGCATGATTCCAAACTAAAGAACAGCGCCAACTTTTGGAAAACAATTCATAGCTTGCAACACCCAGGGCACCAAGGGATAAGCTCATACATAGCAGAGCCAGCCTGGGCAGACTACCTGCATAATCATTTCAACAAACCAAACGAAGATACATCTACAGCCTCGTCAGCAAATAAAAGAGACCACAGCAAAGAGGACAGAGCAGCAACAAAGGAAGAAAAAAGGCTCAGTAACGTAGCAGAAGGCAAAAGAGCACTAGTCAACGAAAAGATGGCAAGGGGAGAAAAGGATAACAGCACCCCAACACCCAACACTGAATATGACATCAAAATATCCGCAAACCGGATAAAACCCAAATAAAGAAGGGGAAAACTGAGGGAGCCCCGGGTCCTAATGGGATTCCAACGTTGATATTTAAGCACGATATCGAGTTCTGGAACAACACACTAGTTACACTTTTTATAAGCATACTGGAACTAGAAGCATGCCTGGAATCCTGGAAAGGCTCCATTATAAGTCCAATTTACAAGCAAGGAGACAGGAGCAACCCAGGCAACTATCGGCTGATAGCCCTTTTGGACATAGATGCAAAGTTCTATGCCGGCATAATACTAGAAGAACTGACACAGTGGGCAGAGACAGAGCTCATAATCCCACCAACCCAAACAGGATTCTGTAGAGGGCAGGGAACAACCACCAACATCATGGCTCTATCGTTACTAACAGACGCGGCAAAACTAGGAAAAACCCCACTGTTCCTATGCTTCATTGACTTTAGTTCAGCGTTCAACCATGTGGACCGGGGCAAACTATGGCAAAAGCTTAAAAAATGGGGGATTCCAGAACTGCTCTTGAAACAACTTATCCTACTCCACACCAATACCTGGGTCCGGATCAAGCTGGGCAAAGGGACACACCTCTCAAGGCGAATCAACACCTTTAATGGCCTAAAATAAGGGTGCGTCCTAGCCCTCACCTTATTCAACCTTTACCTGGCAGACCTCCCAGAGAAATTGGATAAAACCAACTTGCACGCGCCCCGGTTGGGGGACATCACGCTGACCAATCTCCTTTATGCCGACGACCTTGTTCTAATAAGCCGCACTCCAACAGGCTTTCAACATCTCATAAATACCACCAGCTCATTTTCACATCGTAACGGCCTAACCATCAACTTGAAAAAAACAAGAACCATGGCAGTGAACAACAATAAGACCAGGAAGAACAGCTGGTTCTTGGATGGCCACAAACTGGACCAAGTAAAATGCTACAAGTACCTGGGTGTTCTGGTGGACAGCAAAGGGTCATTCAAACCCCAACTAGAGACACTTTACAAAAAAGGAACCATGAGTTTTCTCGCAATGAAACCCCTTAAGAAGATTCTACCAGACCACACGCTCGATCCCTTCCTACAAGTACTGCTCGTCTCCAACCAACATTAACATACAGGAGCTAATCAACCCTAGGAAAGGATGCACAGACAATAGACAAAGTGATCAGTAAAACCTACAGGTCACTCTTTCAGCTTCCTAATTATGTCTTACCAGCACAAATTTGTCTGGAATTTGGGATACAAAAGCAAACGGTGGAAAGAAGGGGCAGCTTTATAAAATGTTGGCACAAGATCAGAAACGGAGAGCCAGGCACCCTAAACACCCACCACTGGACTGAACTGCAAAGACGTGAACGATCACATGCTGAAGAGTACTTGATGCAATCACTAGAAAGCCTAGAACTGACCGGCCTCTGGAACAGCTCAGTAGATCATAAAAGCTTTAAAAAGCAAGTAACAAAAACAACGAAAATAGTATCGCTACTTGAAGACAAAGAAACCCTGGCGAAAAGAGCCCATGGCTGGATAGTCTTAAATGACTATAAAACCCTCAAACCTCAAGCATACTTAGACCACGGCTTCAAGCAAAAGACAAAGGAGAAATTCTTAAAATTCCGACTAGGCGTACTACCGATCCTCCCTCATCTGGCACCATGGGAAAGGAACCATAAAGATCAAACCTGCCGTCTCTGCGGGGCAGGACCTGAAGACCTAACCCACATAATATGTATTTGTCCCAGCTTAATGGACATAAGGAGAACACTACTACGTGTAAAATGGAACCAGGAGGGGGTCAGGTCATGCCGACAGGCAGTTAAACTGTGCTTCAACCCAAGCGAGATCCAACTAAACTGCAGAACTACAAAAATTCTTGAAGCAGTGACAAAGAGAATCAAGGAGGCACAAAAAGAAGTACCTGCCCGATAGCCGGAAACATGTCCTAGGGCATTTTTCGAACTCACGGCCCGAATGCAGGAGAAGGTAAACCACTGTATCATTTTAACTTTTGATACTTATTCTTTTATTCCTGTCAGCAACCACTTTTTCTTTTAAAAATGTATTTTAAATTGTGAGTTTTAATTAACTGTGCAATAAAAAATCTTACTTACAATTTACTCACTCGGCGTAGCCAGCCAACTACCAGAATATGCAATGCAGCATCAGATGTGGAGGGCAAGTGTTCCTTTGCAAGACTGTCACGGGTCTTTTGTAGATTTTGGAAAACAGCACAATGTTCATCTACGTCAAAGGGAGTGGCTGACCCCACCTGGTCTAGACCCTCAAGATCCAGAGAAAACATTTTGATACCAAAGAGCATCTCATATGGGGTCGGCCCACCCAGAGACCTTCTAGGAAGATTATTAGGTGCACGCTGAGCACTATTGAGGTTGGCTAGCCAGTTCCGGCCTGTACCTAATAACCTAGCCGTCAAGGATTGCTTTAAGTCATGGTTCATCCACTCCACAACACTATTGCCCTTAGGCCGATATGGAGATGAACATTTTACTTAGACCCCCAATGAACACATGGCATCCTTGTATGCCTTAGAGGGAAAAACTGGACCCTGGTCCGAATGGAAGGTACCCCATGCAAACATTCCCACAAAGACATGCAAATCCCTTACGACAGTTCGAGAATCAGCACTCGTTTGTGGCCACACCCCCACAAAGCGCGTGCAGGAATAAACTGAAACTAAGATGTACTTATGCACAGTATCAGTGGAGAAAGGACCACAGTCATCTAAGTAAACACAACAAAGTGGTTTATTAGATATATACAACTGAGTCTGGGGAGGGCGTGCAGCAGTAGAAGGTTTAATTTGCTGACAAATGTCACAATGAAGGACATAATCATGCCTCTGTTTGTACAATCCGCGCCGCTAGTAACGCTGTTGTAGGAGAGATACAGTAGCTGACACGCCGGCATGCACCGAGGCCATACCCTCGTGACCCGATGTAATCAAAGCCTGCTGCGGCCGGCGTTGGGAATCCACCTGTCACCAGCTTTGTTAATTCTCACATAAGGAACTTTATCAGGACTTAAATGAGGGAAACCTTTTGGGTAATTTCCTCCCTTCTCTGTTGCGGCAATAGCTGCCAAGATGTCATCATCAATCTTACTTTTGGAATGTGTAACTGCTGCTACTGAGTTTGTCGCAACTGCTGCCTTGGCCGCTTCCTCGGCAAGACTGTTGCCAACAGCGTGAACTCCAACACGCCGATGGCCAAGAGTATGAATTACAAACACGAGTGGGAGCCGATCTTTAAGCTCAGCCACTCAAACCCAGATCATTTTATGTTTTCTTGTGCTAGCCTTGGAATCACAATAGTCATTCTGAGTCCAAAAGTGCAAATTGTCATTGTAAGATTGTAGAAAGTAGTAAGAGTCACTTACAATTAGAGTAGTCACACTAGGATCTGTGTACTCCAATACAAGCATTAGAGCACTAAGCTCTGCCAATTGGGCAATACAGTCAAATAATGTCTGTGTATGCACAACATCGGACTTGAAGTCGCCATCCACCATATAGTGCCAACCACTATTGCACAGTCCAAAGAGTATGTGTTCTTTGAATCCGTCGCCGGCTGCGCCGAACTGTCAGTATAAATGATACAATGGAAATCCTCCAGCGGGCGCATGGTCAGAGGAGCAGGATGAACAAATTCATATGGCAAGTATTTTTGTGTCTTCAAAGAGGAATCAAAAATGAACGTGACATCCGTGGATGTCAAGGACATCGCCCATTGTATCCACCTGGGGTGCAAAGTTTTTGAATTCGGTACACTGCCTTTCGTCACTGCCTCCAAGGCAAGATACGGAGTAACAACCAAAATGATTTTTCCCTGCGACAGAGCACGTTCTTTGAGAATCGCCATTTGACTGCTGTCAAAACTTTTTCTACAGTGGAAAAGCGCAGCTCAGCAGAAGTGTACAAGTGAAACTTGTAAGCGATAGGGACTGTGTCACCCTCATTAAAAGTCAGGTACATGAAACCCACCGCCCTAGGTACGATTCTTATCACCAGGTTGGTGTGGTTATTACGAGTCAATAAGAATTTAGATTCAAGCAGATCAGCCTGCAAAGATTGCAAGATGGCCAAATGTGCTGGCATAGACTGTATTACAAGTGTCAAATTGATCACCTGACCCTCCCTGCACAGCAACTGCAAACCTATGGTTTGCTCGCTATTTTAAAACATTTTCTTGTGCTTTATCAATTTATGTTGAATCTCTCAATAACATTTCTCAGAACAATTTTGATGCTTTAAGCTTATCAGTATTTTTTTTTCTTATGACTTTGTGCTCATTTGTGTTTCATGGATACAATGTTTAACATTGAATAACTCTTCTTAAGTAAAACAAAGTTATGCAAATCATTAATTACATTAATTTATAAACATTAAATTTGTCGAGAATCCCAATACATTTCGGGATCGAAGGATCCCTTCTTCTGGGGAACTGAAAAAATACGAAACAAAATGTTTGTCAATACTACATGATCAGTCCAAAGTGGTTCAGATAGTTGTAATATTTACATATACAGAAGGTTTCTGTCATTGTCGTAGTGCCATGTGTTAAGAAAAGAAACCTTCACCAAAAAAAGTGCAGATGTGAAATTCGAAATGAAAGGTAAATATGAGCGCACTAATCAACGTGCTTACCAACAAAGAAATCTGTTCCAGCCGTTTGTTATACAACACTGTGTGTCACTCATTGAAAGTCAACACTATCAACGTAACCTGTAGGTGAAAGTGCAGAAATTAAGCTGTTGTTTATGCCTATGTCGAAGGTTATCTTGCCTCCTTGCATATACAAGATTGAGTGATTACCTGGAAACTAACGAGCTTGGCCAATTCAAAAAATCTCATGAAATCGATATCCAGATTTGACAACTGTAAGCACCTGAACAGTCATGTAGTACAAGATGTATTCTAGGTCAACTATAGAGGTCTAGATATATCAAAACCAAAGATTCAGAATATACTAGTGTTACTTTAGGTGCCACCGAATGCCCCCATCGAAGACAAATCTACTGCGGTGTTGTTGAAAGATGAATTCACCCTGCAACAAAATGCCATATGTATTCACTGAATAAAATGGTATGCTAGCTTCGGGTTTGTCTTCCCAACTCACAAGCGGAAAGATTACCTGTAATCTCGCCCCCTGGCTGGCTAAACGAAAGTGCCTCTCCACGCAGGATATCCGACAAATTGTACACTCCTGCCGAAAAAAATGCTTTTGTTAACACGCTGTCTAAAAATCACCACATAAAAAAACTTCCTATAATACGTAAAAGACTACATGTGTTTACCGTCGCCAAGTTTTCAAACGACGGTCCACGCCTCCACTATTTCCCGTGCTGCACAAACGCAACGAATTTCCTCAGAGTCAAGTACTTCCATGTTCAGTACCAAACACAGAAAACAGACTCGGATCTCCTATACAAACAAACTTGGATATGGCGGCCATATTGCAGTGGTGAACAATAACGTACTACTCTCCTCAGAATAGTACTGATACATGCAGCCCTGGCTGCGAACATGTGTAACTAATGACCCGCGAGATTAAAACTACCTAAAACTTTGCAGATTCTCTACGATCAGTGTGAATGATCTCCGATACTTCGTATGATGTTGTGCGTGTGTTACCATAATACTCCCGATGTTAGGGACGAAGATCTGGCATAGTGCAAAGATTGGAGAAGTGATGAAGAAGAAATAATACAAAAATAGTAATTAAGTGCAATTTATATATTTGCAAGAGACATCAAAAATTACTGAATAAATCTTACTGTTAACAATGCAGTTGTACTGTATTTACAATCAATACAATCCTAAATAAAGAGAAATATATTTGAAAAAATAACAGAAACCATTGTCTCAAAGAATTAATGCTAGAACATTCATCTGTCAACACCTCACTGTTAAATCTTACTAGCTTAAATGTTGTTTTTGTTTGTAATGTGATGATTAGCTGCTAAAATTAGGCATCTACCTTACGGATTATCACTAAATGTGTCCAGGCACACTTTAATTGAATGTATCTACATCATGATTTGATTATGAATTGGTGTGCTCTATTTATAAGAAGCAAATCGTATCTAATTTATCATTTAATCCTCATCATAATGAGGACACTTACAGTCCAACCAGTAATAGTTGCAACAAATACAACTCCACCTCAGAGTACTGATTCCTGAATTTTGGCAGAGCATACATTTTGGGTTACGCAGAAAGATTAGAACCTTTCTACGATATAATAAGACTTGACTTTTCAGTTAGACAATTGACACAGGAACACACAGATACTCTACGTTCCTTGCAAGCATGATATGATAGCTGCAAAACACATGAAAACACGTGTGAATGTCCACAACCTGGCGATCCGTATAGTTGCGGATCAATCAGGATACATCTACCTAACAAACAATGAAGGTGAAACAGTACTAATTGCATACAAAAAATTTGTACACAAATTCTGAGATGCGCTTTGCATCTGCAGAAAAGGTTCTAACAGCACTAGAGACTGCTGTAGTCAGAGAAAGCAAAGAAGACAAAGTATGCCTGAATCCCTACTCTTTACAAGCTTTTATACTTTTTGCTTATAAGCCAAACACATTTACATTCATTTACATTAGACCTATTATACATACTCCTTCACAGTACATACAACTATATACAAAAACCATAAAAAACAATTGTGACTTAAAGTGCAACTTATTCAGTAAATCAATCAATAACATAGATTTTCAAACAAATATATATGTAACTATTAGAACATATAGTCATTCAACATATAATTCATCAACATAGGAAAAAAAATCCCTTATTCTTCTATGCTCTTTTTGCCGACGCGTTTCGAATCATAGGTAGTCAATGTCTAGATTCTCATCAAGGCTCTCTGGTTCTCTGTGTAAGATGTGAAAAAAAATATTTCTTTCCTATGTTGATGAATTATATGTTTAATGAGTATATGCTCTAATAGTTACATAGATATTTGTTTGAAAATCTGTTATTGATTCACTGAATAAGTTGCACTTTAAGTCACAATTGTTTTTTTATGGTTTTTTTATATAGTTGTGTGTACTGTGATGGAGTATGTATAATAGGTCTAATGTAAATGAATGTAAATGTATTTGTAATATATGTTAACTATGCACAATTTTTTCCTTTTCACTTTAAAATACTTAATGAGAAAATAGAAATAAGATCCAAGAAAAAGGTATAAATAAAATACAGGTACAAACATAAAAGAGTAGGGATTCAGGCATACTTTGTCTTGTATGCATTTAGTGGCCCTGCCTGTCTCCTGTTCCTTTGGGCCCAACTCCTTCCTTTTTACAAGTAGTCAGAGAAAGAGCACTGGCTCAGGGGAATCTAATATTTGTCGTGACTCTAGTACCAGGCTGCAACAAAGGTGAGTGTTCCCAACGCTAAGGCTTTTCATCCAAGATGGATACAATGTAGAATACAGGTAGGAGCCAAGTATAAAGATGCAAGCATTTCTGCAATACGAACAAGAATATCCTCTGCCAAATGAAATTATGCCTCTGGATAAGTATGCATATATAATTTACAATGACGGATCTGCCCAGCCAGCCATAGGTAGTAAGCAGCAAAACAGCGCCCCAGGCGCTATCGTTAAAGGTCGCATGCAGGATGGAAAGTTCCATCCAAGTTGTATGAAAACGCAATCTCTTGGAGACTACACAGCACAGCTGGTAGAGTTAAAAGCACTGTTAATGGCACTGATAAATACAGATCGATAATTCTCCACACTAATTGTGTGTGATTATTTTTACTGTGTACAGTCATTTATTTATTTGAAAGTTTTATGGAGCACGAACAAGACCCTTGCGGGTATCAGAGCGCTTTACAGTAAATGTTTATAGGCATATCAAACAATAAAATTAAGCAGGATCGTAAGAATACCATCATAAATCTTAATAAACAAACAAAAGGAGAGATCGAACATTAAGGATAAACAGGTTCATAATGAATGGCAGCAAAGACAATCACAGATAGAAGGGTAAATCAGATAAGGTATAATATAATGAGCATTTGCACCACTGAGGTCAGAACAGGTTCAAAGATGCAAAAGGTGGCACAATTATGCACAAAACAATATGGGACCGAACTACCAAGGGCTCACGTGATCCATACACTGAGTCATCAATATGATGACGTTCATGTTGAAGGGAATTAATTGGCTGACGAAGCCTTAAAGGGTGCTGTACGTACATATTTCGGAGCTGCAATCACTCATTCAAAAACGAGAATAGAAGGAGAGATTGCTGTTGCTACATGCAATAAAACGGCTCTACGAAAAAGGTTTCCACTCAGGTACTCTTACAAGTTAGATGCCAATAACGTTCCTTTTGCTCAGTTTCCTTGAGTGGGGGATAGAGTAATCTCAAACATGGACCATAGGTTAAGTTTAATTCTAGCAGCACACGAGGGGATCGGCTCTGCACATGCAGGAGTTATGGCAACTGTTTCTTTATTGAAGCAACGCTATTGGTGGCCAGGGTTAATGAAGCAGAGTAAAGTTTATGGCTTGAATAATCCTTTTTTGACATTTTTTAAAGATTTTAGAATTTTTTTAGAAGTTTTAAACATTGCAGCAAAACAAATGGTTTAATAGCCTTGTACATACCAATATCTAGTAAGCCTAGCAGTACGGTGATAATTTACATATGTCGTCCAGTCGGAAGAGGAGTGGGTGTCATATTCCATATAGGTACCCTAACAGGTAACATTGCAACCTTTCACCTATATTCTTTCCTACATTAAACACATAACGGTTTGCAGGGACTATCCTTTTAACTAGATACAACCCTGCATTCAGAACGCAGATTTTCCCTAGTTCGAATCTCATACATTAAGCATGAGGTTTCCTAGTAGCAGAGCAGGGCTACCATCCCCTGTAATATATCTATATTTAAAGTTCAGACCCGACGTCATCCTTTAGGCTGAAACAGTAACAGAGCAACGTAGGACCCCTGAGGAGATCTATGGGTATATATACATCACATATTGCTTAGAAAGACAGAGGAGACCCAGAATTCCCGACTGACACACTGACCAGAGATGCTGAGGTGGTATAACATCCCGCGTGGGGTGTCCAACTGGAGACCAGGATGGGGTCCCATAGTTGCTCACTTCAGGTAATGGGGTGGACTAAATCCTAGAGGGATTCTTGATTTAGCATCTACAAACTGGCTAGGTAAACTTACGTGGGAAACAACCTTTACAACGCAACTTTTACCATGCAGCGCCTTTACGACGCAACTTTTACAACGCAAACCATTACAACGCATTGTGCTGGGGGGCGCTCTAGGATAGGGAATACGTTTAATTTACTGTCCAACGCCTTCCCTAGTGTCCACGGGGACTGGAGTTGGAATAGTAAATAAACTATTCACTATCCAGCGCCCCAAAGCACTATGCGTTGTAAAGGTATTCGTTGTAAATACCGCGTTGTAAAGGCATGCGATGTAAAAGTATGCGTTGTAACGTCATACATCCCACTTACGTACATCCAGTTAGGGAGACATCATAGGAGTATGCACTTTTTACCATATGTTTTCTATACTTGTATGTATTCATGATTACTGCAAGATGGTAGAGCTATACCTTCCATTTACTTTCTTAGTGCTTCTAATCATTTATCTCTGCTACTGTCTAACTGTTGTTGCAGCCCATTTATTCTACACTAGAAAAAGAACTGTTGAATAAATCCTTATTGAAAATGCCCAAACTGTTTATTCTTTTTATCTCTCTGAGACAAACTGAGTAAGCACGAATGACTGAGCGGAAGGTAGTATATTGCTTCCAAGATTCTGAGGAATCAGTGTTGTCATGTTCGATGGTTGCCAAGAACTATTCTTTCCCAAGAGGAGATTGTAGTGGCACTGTGAGCTAGCTGATATTGAAGGCCAAAATACCCAGTGGGGGTGTACAGAGTTAGTCTAACACCAATCCTGCATTGTATGCTGTCCGAAACGTGCAGATCCTGTATAGTTTTTATACGAACTACACAACACTCTCTCCTGCTTTTTTCATGTCTGATTGCAGGTCCCTGTTTTTTTGCCTTCTTTAATCTACATGTTTTTATGCCTGCTTTAATTTAAATGTTGTTTGAGTCACTGTTTCTGTTACTACTAAAATCATGAATCACCTTCCTTTTTGGTTGTAACAAACCCGTTTGTAGCAGATTAACAAAATTTACAAACAAGAATACACAATCGTTTTTAAAAGTTTTCTTGTAAACTTACACAATGTCTGTTTTTTTCCCTTCAGAAACAGCATGTTCTTTTGCAGGTTCACCATCTGAGTCTGTTTATGTGTTTTAAGTCAACTGTGTGCATTGTGCCATTTATGACTTTGTAATATAGTCCAACCTTTATCCCCACTTGTGTTTCCCAATAGGATTTGCATGCCACCTCCAGTTTCTGTGTCATGGTTTAAGGTGTCACTTGTTCACCCGAAATTACGGGTAAGCTATATTCACAGTCAATCAATAAATGGATTGATTAACTAGATGGTCTATTTATGGGTTAACTAAGGACTTAGTTATGAGCACCTCCTGCTGAAGTTTGTTTTGCTATCCTCAGAGTGCATGAAGATAAGTTTATGTTTGAACAAACCTAAAACTTTGTTTATTTTCGGGGCATACACTGACCATTGGAAATTGCGCTTGAGTGGGGAACCACTCCAACCACTGGTTGTCTTTATTTTAAACTTACTGAGTTTGGTATGGGTGGAACTTTCACCGTATATTTTTATTTTTTACATCGGGCCTGAAGAAAGCCACCACACCTCTATGAAGGGTAAAAGCTGAAACATGTTGACATCCACTGTTCTATTACAGGAGGAATAACCCCCTGTCATATACTCACTTTTTAATCCTGACCTCTGTATGCCCCAATAAATATTTTTGGGCATACCACAGAGTTAGTTCCAGCTCACATACACTCTTTTATAGGTCGAGCCTAGAGACAGCGCACCTGCACTGCAGGCTCTGCGAGGCATGCTGTACTGGAGTATTTTATTGAAGCCCCTCCCACCCTCCTCCCATATTTGTCATTGGCTTATGTCAGTTCAAAATGCTTTTATTCGGTTTGTCAAAACATAACCATATAAGCCATATTGGCTTATGTCATTGCCCTTCGAAAATTCTGGCTTCTGATTCATACATAGCCTTGTTAGTCCCTCCTTAGTACCGCTTTGTCTTCACTTGTAACCTCCCATGAGGACTAGCCCTTTTACTTCATTTGTTACATGGTACACTTTATAAGTTGGTGAGCACTATTTTCTTTAATGCTCTTCCCTTATTCCACCCATTGTATTCCCTGCTTTCTTTTTAATTGTAATTTATTTTATTCAAATTACTGTATAACGGCTGACCTTATTTGATTATTTATTATACTGTGCTGTCCACATTCACTTTAGCGTCCACACCTATTTAATTATTTAATTTCCAGCGCCGGCCACTTTTACTTTAGCGGCTGCACCACGAAGTTTTTGAATATACTTTAGTTTTTTAAAAATGAACTTTAGGTGAAAGCAAAACATCCTGGAGCTCCTCCCTCTCAGTGAGGGGGTTCTAGCCCGCATTGGGACTAGGTCCGCAGTGCAAGGAGGTTACCCGATGATGAAGCATGCCACCCTCGGGTGGGTGAGGGAAACCAACCTGTGAAAAGGACACTCCAGCACCCTTCTGTTTTATACTAGTACCCAGGGGCCATTTTTGTCTGTTCTAGTTGTGTTAGAGGGGATTCAACCCCTGTTGGTCTTAAAACCTCCTCAGGCCCTGTTTGTTGTGTGTTGATTGTTTAAAAACACAAACAGCAAACACATCGGGTTTACTTTCTAAACAAAACCTAAAAAATAATTCCCGGATCCACACCTTTGTGAAAATACTGTCCCTTTCAGCGATGTCTGAGATCAAACACACACTGAACTATGAAAAACATACCCTTAATTTAAAAGAAAAGAAAAAGAGAACAAATATGTGTTTACATACTTTTGTTTATGAACTTGTTTTTGTGAAAGAGACCCATCCACCTTCTAAGGAAAGAATACTATATGTATGTTACTTTACTTACTGTGATGCTTCTGCCTGTGATGTCACTGTGATTTCATGTGTTAACTAGCTCCCTATACACTCTCTATTTTTCTTAGGTCTTGTGCCCTTCCACCTGTCACAGGTTTTTCCAGGTTTCTTTCAGTGCAATCATGCCCTCTGCAGCTGCGCAGGACCACCCCCTTGTGATGCAAGGCAGCCCCACCAAGAGAGCGATGTGCACCAAGGGAGCACTGTGCGGGTCCTTACAGTACACCCCTGTGCTCCCTGAGGCTCCATGTCAATCAACAACAAATGCTTTAGCACTAGCTCACCGCAAGGTGGCGTGGGATCTGCAAGTCTAACCCTTGAATGAGTGGGGAAAGGAATGGGGCAGAGTTCACATGAGGACATCACAGTTCGTTACTCTGAGGCATCAGAAGGAAAACATATTTTGTTGTGAATATCATTTAGAAACATGCTGTCCCATTGGGTAGATTGTGACTGCTGTGCAGAATGATCACTGCCATCTTTGGCAATGATTGAGCCATGCTGCATAGCATTGTGGCTGCTGTGCAGAATGATCACTGTAGTCTTTGGCGATGATTGAGCCATGCTGTATAGCATTGTGACTGCTTTGCAGCATGATCACTGCCATCTTCGGCGATGATTGAGACAAACTGTATAGCATCAGTACTGCTGTGTAGCAGGATCACTGTCGTCTTTGGCGATGATTGAGCAATACTGTATAGCATCGGTAAAGCTGTGCAGAATGATCACTGCCATCTTTGGCAATGATTGAGCAATACTGTATTGTATCGTGACTGCTTTGCAGCAGGATCACTGCCATCTTCGGCGATGATTGAGACAAACTGTATAGCATCGGTACTGCTGTGTAGCAGGATCACTGTCGTCTTTGGCGATGATTGAGCAATACTGTATAGCATCGGTAAAGCTGTGCAGAATGATCACTGCCATCTTTGGCAATGATTGAGCAATACTGTATTGTATCGTGACTGCTTTGCAGCAGGATCACTGCCATCTTCGGCGATGATTGAGACAAACTGTATAGCATCGGTACTGCTATGTAGCAGGATCACTGTCGTCTTTGGCGATGATTGAGCAATACTGTATAGCATTATGACTGTTGTGCAGCATGATCACTGCTGTCTGTGGCGATGATTGATCCATACTGTATAGTATTGTAACTGTTGTGAAGCATGATCATTGCCATCTTCGGCAATGATGGAGCCAAACTGTATAGCATCGGTACTGCTGTGCAGCATGATCACTGCCATCTTTGGCGATGATTGATCCAAGCTGTATAGCATCGGTACTGCTGTGCAGCATGACCACTGCCGTCTTTTGCGATGATTGAGCCATAGTCTATAGCATCGGTACTGCTGTGCAGCATGATCACTTCCATCCTTCGCGATGATTGAGCCATATTGTATAGCATTGGGACTGCTGTACAGCATGATCACTTTCATCCTTCGCGATGATTGAGCCATATTGTATAGCATTGGGACTGCTGTGCAGCATGATCATTGCCGTCTTTGGCAATGTTTGAGCAATACTGTATTGTATCGTGACTGCTGCACAGCATGATAACTGCTATCTTTAGTGATGATTTAGCCATTCTGTATTGCATCTTGACTGCTTCACAGCTTAATCACTGCCATCTTTGGCGATGACTGCGCTATACTTCATGGTATTGTGACTGCTGTGCAGCATGATCACTGGCATCTTTGGCGATGATTGAACTATTCTCTATAGCATTGTGGCTACTGTGAAGCTTAATCACTGCCGTCTTTGGTGATTATTGTGCCATACTGTAACGCATCGGTACTGCTGTGCAGCATGATCACTGCCATCTTTGTCGATGATTGAGCCATACTGTATAGCATTGGTACTGCTGGCAGCATGATCACTGCTATCTTTGGCGATGATTGAGCCATATTGTATAGCATTGTGAATGCTGTGCAGCAAGATCCCTGCCGTCTTTTTTGATAATTGAGCCATACTGTATAGCATCGGTACAGCTGTGCAGCATGATCACTGCCGTCTTTGGCGATGATTGAGCCATACTGTATAGCATTATGACTGCTGTGCAGCATGATCACTGCCGTCTTTGGCGATGATTGAGCAATACTGTATAGCATTGTAACTGCTGCGCAGCATGATCACTGCCATCTTCGGCAATGATTGAGCCAAACTGTATAGCATCGGTAATGCTGTGCAACATGATGACTGCCGTCTTTGGCGATGATTGAGCCAAACTGTATAGCATCGGTACTGCTGTTCAGCATCATCACTGCCGTCTTTGGTGATGATTGCTCCATACTATATAGCATCTGTACTGCTGTGCAGCATGATCACTGCCATCCTTGGCAAGGATTGAGTCATACTGTATAGCATCTGTACTGCTGTGCAGCATGATCACTGCCATCCTTGGCAATGATTTAGCCATACTGTATTGCATCTTGACTGCTTCACAGCAGAATCACTGCCATCTTTGGCGATGATTGTGCTATACTGTATAGCATCGTGACTGCTGTGCAGCATGATCACTGCCGTCTTTGGCGATCTGTTTTTTTCTCTTCAGAAACAACATGTTCTTTTGCAGGTTCACCATCTGAGTATGTTTATGTGTTCTAAGTCAACTGTGTGCATTTTGCCATTTAGGACTGTTAGAACCGGCTGTCTCTAGTTGGCAGAGGTATGCACTTCTGACAAATAGGGACACACCTTTTCTAGTCAGGCCAAGGGGATCACACACTTAGATAACCCCTGCTCACCCCCTTGGTAGCTTGGCAGAGCAGACAGGCTTATCTCAGAGGCTGTGTGTTAAGCATTTATGACCACATACAGTAATAAAGTGAATACACTACAAATGGACACGACACAGTAGTATTATAAAAATAAGGATTGTTATATAAGGCTTAGCACAAGACCAAATAACGACAAAAATATACCACAATCTTAATAAATACTCTTGGAAGGAAAAATAATAGTTTAAGTGTAGTTTCTTCTTAGCACAAAGTCTTTAGTATCAAAAGCAACTCTTCTTTAAAACACAGTTCTTTGCAACAATGTAACCCACACGGGAGTCACACGACGTCGAGGCAAAGTTAATCCAAAGGGTTCGGCGTCGACCGCGAGGAGCACTACGTCGAGCCCGGAGTCGCACAGACCCCCACAACACAGTACCTGGGACAAACGAAGCACACGATGATCAGCGGCGTCGAGATGTCCGGCGTCGCGCCTTCGGGGTCGATCCGGCCTCGGAGTCTGGGCGACCTGCAGCGGCGTCGACAGAAGTCAGGCAGGAGCAGCGCTCACGAGGCGAAGCAGGATACGGCGTCGTTGTCGATGTCGATGATGAAGTTGCAAGAGTGAGCAGAGCTCACGGCATCGAGAGGACTCAAAGTCGATGCGATCAGCAGCGGTGCAGACACGAGGTCACTTTGAGCTGGAGCCGAACTCACTACTCACTGGCGTTGCTGCTGGCGTCGTTCGGGCCCGGCGGCCGGCGTCGAGGAAGCGGGACACTGGAGCCGTTACTCACGATGTCGAGCTGGATTCGGCGACATCCGTCGGCGTCGAGATTGCTGGTTTCTTTCAGAAGTGCTGGATTCTCAAGTTCCAGCAACAAACACTTTTAGCAGATGAAGTCCTTTAGCCCTGTGACTTCAACAGGAGGCTGGCACTCTTCCAGCCCTTGGAGATTTTCTTAGCAAAGTTTGAGAGTACACACACAGTTCCTCTCTCCTGGTTCCTTGGCAAAAATAAAGAAGCAATGCAGGATTCCCCCCAGCAAACAGCACACTGGCAGTAGGGGTAGGCAAGTCCTTGGATCAGCAGGCTTCTTGTCCTTGGTTTCAGGGTTCTTTGTCAGAAGTAATCTAAATTCTTGGTTCAGGGGTCCTTCTCTTATACCCCTTTTTGGCTTTGATCCCTTTGTCCATGCAGGGGAATTTCCCAACATCCTGGGTGTGTTGTGGGTGTAGCCAGGCAGAGGCACCTGGCCTATTCACTGAGCAGGGCTGGGTCCTCAGACACCCAGCAGGAGGTGGAGCCAGCATTGTCACTGGCAGGAGCAGAGCTATCGGCCTCCTGGTAGGAGGTGGGGCCAGGATCGTCCATGGCAGGCACAGAGCCATCAGTCGCCTGGCAGGAGGTGGAGCCAGCATTGTATCAGGCAGGGCAGGCTATCAGAAGCTACTCTCCCCCTACTCTCAATGCAAATGTCCCACTAATCCCACACTGACTCTTCAGATCTCTGGAGCCAACCAGCTCCTGTCACACACACACCAAACCAGCAGAAACCAGAAATAGTTAGACAAGAAAATAGCCACTTCCTAAAAGTGCTATTTTCAAACCCAGAGTCAAAAAACCATCCACACCAACGGATGCGTAATTAAACCCCGAGTTCAGGGATACCAAACTCGACATTGCACCATGCTCCCCGAGCCAGCTAGAATTATAGCATTAATAATCCTGGCAGCCCATTCTAACTAATGGAGAGGAGGTTACCTCGCAATAGGGAAAAACGAATATGGCTGTAATTCACTATTAGGACATGCCAACTTGGTCAGGCCTGTCCTACCTTATACTTACAATGCACCCTGCCTGTGGGCCTACCATAGGGGTGACTAACATGAAGTTAAGGGAAGGTTTGGGGACTGGCAAGTAGGTGTACTTGCGCAGTCAGCGTGACAGTACCAGACTGCACGTAGGTCTAGCAATGGTAGACCTGTAGACACACTTTTACTAGGCGGCTTGTGTGGGTGGCACAACATGTGCTGCAAGCCCACGAGCAGCATTTGTATTTACTAGCCCTGGCACTCCTGGTGCACTAGACTAGGGACTGACAGTAAACCAAATAAGCCAAACATGGAATTCAATCAATACAGTAATTTAACATAGGGAGCACTTGCACTGTGGCACTGATCAGCAGTGGCACAGTGCCCAAAGATTTATACCAGCAAAAACATCGTACACAGAGGAGGCAACAGAAAAAAAATGGAGGAGAGACTCAAGCCAATGATGTCAGGTCTAACAATGACTGTGTAATATAGTCCAACCTTTATCCCCACTTGTGTTTCCCAATAGGATTTGCATACCACCTCCAGTTTCTGTGTCAGGGTTTAAGGTGTCACTTGTTCACCCAAAATTACGGGTAAGCTATATTCACAGTCAATCAATAAATGGATTGATTAACTACATGGTCTATTTATGGGTTCAGTAAGGACTTAGTTATGAGCACCTCATGCTGAAGTTTGTTTTGCTATCCTCCGAGTGCATGAAGATAAGTTTATGTTTGAACAAACCTAAAACTTTGTCTCTTTTCGGGGCGTACACTGACCATCGGAAATTGCGCTTGAGTGGGGAACCACTCCAACCACTGGTTGTCTATATTTTAAACTTACTGAGTTTGGTATGGGTGGAACTTTCACCTTATATTTTTATTTTTTACATCGGTCCTGAAGATAGCCACCACACCTCTATGAAGGGTAAAAGGCTGAAACATGTTGACATCCACTGTTCTATTACAGGAGGAATAACCGCCTGTCATATCCTCACTTTTTAATCCTGACTTCTGTATGCCCCAATAAATATTTTTGGGCATACTACAGTGTTAGTTTCAGCTCACATAAACTCTTTTTTGGTCGAGCCTAGAGACAGCGCACCTGCGCTGCAGGCTCTGCGAGGCATGCTGTACCGGAGTATGCTATTGAAGCCCATCCCACCCTCCTCCCATATTTGTCATTGGCTTATGTCAGTTCAGTTCAAAATACTTTTATTCGGTTTGTCAAAACATAACCATATAAGCCATATTGGCTTATGTCAATGCCATTCGAAAATTCTGGCTTCTGATTCATACATAGCCTTGTTAGTCCCTCCTTAGCACCGCTTTGTCTCCACTAGCCCTTTTACTTCTTTTGTTACATGGTACACTTTATAAGTTGGTGAGCACTATTTTCTTTAATGCTCTTCCCCTATTCCACCCATTGTATCGCCTACTTTCTTTTCAATTGTAATTTATTTTATTAAAATTACTTTATAACGGCTGGCCTTATTTAATTATTTATTATATTGTGCTGTCCGCATTCACTTTAGCGACCACACCTATTTAATTATTTAATCTCCAGCGCCGGCCACTTTTACTTTAGCGGCTGCACCACGAAGTTTTTGAATATACTTTAGTTTTTTAAAAATAAACTTTAGGTGAAAGCAAAACATCCTGGAGCTCCTCCCTCTCAGTGAGGGGGTTCTAACCCGCATTGGGACTAGGTCCGCAGTGCAAGGAGGTTACCCGATGATGAAGCATGCCACCCTCGGGTGGGTGAGGGAAACCATCCTGTAAAAGGGACACTCCAGCACCCTTCTGTTTTATACTTGGACCCAGGGGCCATTGTTGTCTGTTCTAGATGTGTTAGAGGGGATTCGTCCCCTGTTGGTCTTAAAACCTTCTCAGGCCCTGTTTTTTGTGTGTTGATTGTTTAAAAACACAAACAGCAAACACATCGGGTTTACTTCCTAAACAAAGCCTAAAACATAATTCCCGGATCCACACCTTTGTGAAAATACTGTCCCTTTCAGCGATGTCTGAGATCAAACAGACACTGAACTATGAAAAACATACCCTTAATTTAAAAGAAAAGAAAAAGAGAACAAATATGTTTTTACATACTTTTGTTTATGAACTTGTTTTGGGGAAATAGACCCATCCACCTTCTAAGGAAAGAATACTATATGTATGTTACATTACTTACTGTGATGCTTCTGCCTGTGATGTCACTGTGATTTCATGTGTTAACTAGCTCCCTATACACTCTCTATTTTTCTTAGGTCTTGTGCCCTTCCACCTGTCACAGGTTTTTCCAGGTTTCTTTCAGTGCAATCATGCCCTCTGCAGCTGCGCAGGACCACCCCCTTGTGATGCAAGGCAGCCCCACCAAGGGGGCGATGTGCACCAAGGGAGCACTGTGCGGGTCCTTACAGTACACCCCTGTGCTCCCTGAGGCTCCATGTCAATCAACAACAAATGCTTTAGCACTAGCTCACCGCAAGGTGGCGTGGGATCTGCAAGTCTAACCCTTGAATGAGTGGGGAAAGGAATGGGGCAGAGTTCACATGAGGACATCACAGTGCGTTACTCTGAGGCATCAGAAGGAAAACATATTTTGTTGTGAATATCATTTAGAAACATGCTGTCCCATTGGGTAGATTGTGACTGCTGTGCAGAATGATCACTGCCATCTTTGGCAATGATTGAGCCATGCTGCATAGCATTGTGGCTGCTGTGCAGAATGATCACTGTAGTCTTTGGCGATGATTGAGCCATGCTGTATAGCATTGTGACTGCTTTGCAGCATGATCACTGCCATCTTCGGCGATGATTGAGACAAACTGTATAGCATCAGTACTGCTGTGTAGCAGGATCACTGTCGTCTTTGGCGATGATTGAGCAATACTGTATAGCATCGGTAAAGCTGTGCAGAATGATCACTGCCATCTTTGGCAATGATTGAGCCATGCTGCATAGCATTGTGGCTGCTGTGCAGAATGATCACTGTCGTCTTTGGCGATGATTGAGCAATACTGTATAGCATCGGTAAAGCTGTGCAGAATGATCACTGCCATCTTTGGCAATGATTGAGCAATACTGTATTGTATCGTGACTGCTTTGCAGCAGGATCACTGCCATCTTCGGCGATGATTGAGACAAACTGTATAGCATCGGTACTGCTGTGTAGCAGGATCACTGTCGTCTTTGGCGATGATTGAGCAATACTGTATAGCATCGGTAAAGCTGTGCAGAATGATCACTGCCATCTTTGGCAATGATTGAGCCATGCTGCATAGCATTGTGGCTGCTGTGCAGAATGATCACTGCCATCTTTGGTGATAATTGAGCCATACTGTATAGTATTGTGACTGCTTTGCAGCATGATCACTGCCATCTTTGGTGATAATTGAGCCATACTGTATAGCATCTGTACTGCTGTGTGAAAAGTTGTGAATAAAACAAGAAAGAAAGTGATTCCTTGGTTGTTAGGTTTATTCATATGCACCCTAACCATCAGCCAACAGCCAGTAACTGACCATACAAGAATCCCTCATACAGAACATTCTAAGTTCCATGGAAACCCCAAGTAATAGATATAGAGAGAATACTACACATCCCCTTTCTTATAATTTAAAAGCTAAAGTAATACAAGAAGAAACAAAGATGAAAAACATAAGAGAAAAATGCATTCAAAAAGAGTACAGGAAACAACGCTAGGTTAATCGTGCAGGAGCATAACAAAATTCCTTATCTGGTATAATCCTTTAGATAAGAAGGAACTCTCTTTGTGCGAGAGCTAGGTCTTTGTTGGGTTACATTTGTATCATCACAACAAACAGAATTCTTTACATTAGATTTATCAATTACCGTGAAATCTTTAACAATGGCAACACAATTTAAATTCCAAATCTTATCATTTTCCAATTTGACTGAGTTTTTAAAACATTTAATGACATGCATCGGTGCAGAATATTTTGACCAAGCCAAAGCACCTACGGGTGCTCTGACCCTAACAACATCACCAATTTCAATCTTCCCTTCCTTTACTCTTTTCCTTTCATCAAAGCATATCTTGTTTTTTAGCTGAACCTTCTCCTCTCTAACGCTCCAATCACCAATTCCATTGTTGATCAAACCTTTACCCCAACACATCCAAGCTGGACTCAAACTCGTGTTGGGAACCCTCCCTTTAAATAATTCAAAAGGAGTTTTCTTAGTTGTCATCTGTGGTGAAAATCTATGAGCCAAAATGCATTTTTGCAACTCCACCTTCCAATTCAAGGAATTCACCCTTGAAAGCTGAACATTTTCCTTTATCACCCTATTGAACCTTTCCACAGTTCCATTGGTTTCTGGGTGATAAACAGAAGACCTTTTATGCTTTATTCCACAGGACATTAAAAATTCAGACATCATATTTTAACAAAATTGTGGACCATTATCAGATAAAATTGATTTTGGAAAACATTCTCTTCTAAAAATTTCTTCAAGAAAAGAGATGACACATGAAGAAGTAACTTCAGAAACAGAAGAAAACCTCCACCCACCTTGAATAAAGATCAATCAATACTATCTAAAATGGTGTACGATGCTCCCCTGAAAGAGGACCTACAATGTCTATAGCAATATCTTCCCAAGGACCCGTTGGAAGATTGCGACAAACCATGGGAGTGGTGCGTGAAAATAAAATGTTGTCACTTACCCTACATTGCAAACTTTCTCTCACCTCCCTTTCTATTTCCTGATCTATTCCTGGCCACCAGAATGAACTCCGAATCCTTTCTTTGGTCTTAACAATTCCTAGATGACCCTGATGTGCCTCATCAATCAATCTTTTCCTCAAAGAACCTGGAGGAATTAATTTGTTACACCTCAAAAGAATACCATTCTCAACTGATAACCCCTTTTCAACTAAACGCCATACTTTCTCAAAAGAACTATCCCAATTAACTTTTCCTTTAAGCTTATCAATTATTTTCCCAACTTCAACATCCTTACTAATTTCCTCCAACCACTCATCTTCAAGAATGACACCAGAAGTAATCTCACATACATTTACTTCATCTTCCCATACTTCATCTTCACAGTCAACTCCCTCTACTTCATCAACTAAACGTGATAAACAATCAGCAAATACATTATCAACTCCTGGTATTTAAACAACACTGAAATTAAACTCCTGAAGTACAATCACCCATTTTCGAATCATTGACGAAACACTATCCAAACCTTTCATCATATACATCTCCCTTAATGGCTTATGATCTGTACAGACTGTGAACCTCATACCCCATAGAAAATTCTTAAACTTTCTTAGTGCCCAATATATAGCCAGGGCCTCCTTCTCTATAACCGAATAGTTCAGTTCCGAACCCCTCAAACTCCTAGAAGCACAAACAATCAGTTTCTTTTGTCCATTCCTCCTTTGTTTCAAAACAGCACCCACACCCTTTGAACTGGCATCTGTTACCACAAAAGTCTCTTCAAAAGGTACAAAAGATTGTAAATCTGGAGCATCAACCACATCTTTTTTTATTTCACTAAACTCCCTTTGACACTCTTCTGTCCACTTAAACTCTTTATTCTTTCCTAGAAGATTTCTCAAATTGCTTGTTTTACCAGCTATATTGCTTATAAATTTTCCATAGTACTCAACCATGCCAAGAAAAGATACCACCTCTTCCTTGTTCTTTGGTGATACCAACTTTTCAATAGTCTCAACCAATTCTTTTTTAGGCGCAATTCCAAACGCAGAAATATGATGACCCAAATAATTTACCTCATTGACCGAGAACCTACATTTTTCATATTTCAAAGTCAAACCAGCATTTTCTAACCTTTTTAGCACCATTCTTAGAGTTCTGTCATGATCTTCTTGATTTACACCGAATATTAACAGATCACCCTGATAACATTTTACAGATCTAATCCCTTTCAAAATTGAATGCATCACCCGTTGAAAAACTGACGCAGTGGACACAAGACCAAACGGCATTCGTTTGTATTTGAAAGCAACCATTGGCGTTATAAATGCTGTAAGTTCCTGTGATTCCTGCGTCAGCTCAATTTGATGGTATGCCTGTGTTAAATCTAAAGTTGTAAACACTTTTGAGTTACCTAGAGATGTTAATAGTTCATCTATATTAGGCAGAGGAAATTTATCTACTACAACTTCCCTGTTTAAAGATCTTAAATCACAGCACAGTCGTATCTCTCCATTGGGTTTGTTAGCGACAACAATTGGCGCCAACCATTCAGTTGCTTCTACAGATGTAATAATGTCTTTTTTTTGTAATTTCTTTAGTTCTTGCTCCACCTTTTCCTATATCGCAATAGGAATTCTCCTAACTTTTGCAATTACAGGTATAGCATTTTTTTAAATTTTATACCATGTTTATAGCCTTTCAAACATCCCAACTCCTTTCGAAAAAGTTTTGGAAACTCTTCCATAAAAGTGTTCACTTCAGATCCTACTTCTTGAATTTGCACTTGAGGATCAGAGTTAGGATTCAAAATTACACCCAATAAGCGTTGATGAGGCCACCCAATCAAACAATCACCAACCTTGGAAACATACAGCCTGATTCATGATCGGGCCGTTTTGCGAGGCTCAAATAGCGAATCATAAGGAATCGCTATTTGAGACTCGCAAAACGGTAATCATGTAGGAATCGCAATATTAATTGCGATTCCCACTGATTCCTTATTTGCGATTAGCTAATTGCTAATCGCAAATAAGGAATAACTCTTCATGCATTCCTATGGGCCAAAAGGCCCATAGGAATGCATGGGGAGTATTCCTTATTTGCGATTAGCAATTTGCTACTCGCAAATAAGATAGCGATTTGAAGGGTGCCAGGGGTGTCCAAAGGACACCCTGTAGCACCCCTTAAATGCAAATTGAAACAGGTGTTGCGCACACACATGTCCAAAGGACATGTGTGTGCAACATGCAACTTAGAAAAATGCTTTTAAAAGCATTTTTCTAAGTTTTTGCTACTTACCGAGAGGTCTGACCTCTCGGTAAATAGCGGCCCAAAATTGCATTTTCGCAATTTTCAAATGCTTCATGAATTGCATTTAAGGAATCTCAAATAGAGATTCCTTAAATGTAATTCCTCGCAATTTAGCGATTTAGCAATTACCGATTTTTGCATTTGGGATGCTGAATCCCAAATGCAAAAATCGCACTCAGAATCCGGCCCTTTGCGAGCCGATTTAGCCTTCATGAATAAGGCTGATAGACTTTTCCCACAGTTATTCTCTTCCCCAATTCAAGAGTTGCATTAAAGTAACCCATCATGGTAATGGGTGCACCACCATATCCACCTGGACACACATCCATTCTACTGAGCTTATTCCTACTTTTGAAATGTTCCTCATAAATTTCTTTTGAAATAATTGTAATACGTGCACAAGAGTCACATTTCATCTCTATATCTTTATCATCAATCTTGATAAAACCAGTGGGATGATCCTTCTCACCTTCCACTTTAATTTGACAAATAACCTCTTTTATCTCTTTGTTAACCGCTTTTCTTTCTTTTGTTTTACAGAATTTTACAAAATGCCCCTTTTTTACCACAGCCATGACAAACAAAACTCATAGCTGGACAAAATTTTGAGTTTGCCTTATGACCTGACTTTCCACATCTGAAACAGGTAATACTAGCCACGTCAGTTTCTTCTTTATTCATACTTTTCACAACAGGTTTTACTTCCTTAATTTAGGAAACATCATCCTTAACCTCTTGCGCCTTTTCTTCAACCTTACCTTTGTCATTTTTCAACTCATTTACACATTTCAACATATGTTCTCTTTTTACAATACCAATTAGCTCTTCCAAGGGTGGTTCATCTTTGAGCCACAACTCTTCCCTGATCTTATCCTCTCTACACTTCAAAACAAATTGATCCCTTATACGATCTTCATTTGCACCACCATACTTGCAGGTAGAAGACAATTTCCTTAGGGCAGTTATATATTCTTCCACTCACTCATCTTTTCCCTGTTCACGTTTCCCAAAATGATATCTCTCCATAATGGTACTCACACGTGGTAGATAATGTTTATCTAATTGCAATAAACACACTTCATATTCATCCAAACCCCTTTGCTCTTGCTGAGACAAATCTGGTAAATTTTCAAGCACTTCCTGACCATCACCCCCGAGACAATGCAACAACGAATGCTTCCTTTCTGCACTTAAGTTAGTACCACATACTTTTGCATAATGTGCAAATATCTTTTTCCACTTACTCCATTTGACTCTTGGCTCACCTGGATCATTCAAGAAAAATGGAGGTGTCGTCACATTCTGCATATTCTTAACTTGTAATGTTTTACCATATTATAGACTTTAAAACAATAGCCAAGTCTCAAACTCATGAGTTAAACATTACTTTCAGTGAGAGTACATAAATATTCATTTAAATGCACAAATAAAACAAAAAAAATAAATTAAATTTTCACTCTTCCTTAACTGAAATAATAGCAGTTCATACAACTAAGCGAAAAATATTTTCCAATTACTCTAAACATGGAATATTGTACCCATTTTGATATTAAAATTGCATCCTTTCTATATCACAAATATTCAGGTTCATCGATGTACTTCTTTCCTGATAAAATGTGATTATCCCTCACACGATGTCTTCAAAATGTATAATTTAAGTTCCTTCCAGCAATAGTAACATCAAATTTGAGCGATCGCAAATGTTTTGACGTTTCTTCTCTGTGCGTAATCACTTTTTTCCTGCAACGGCCTTTGCCACTCCTACACAACGACGAATCATCACGCAGCGTCCTTAGCTACCACTAACGACGTTTCCCTTCACCAGACGTTCGCCGAATCCCTCAGCCTGACTCCACTACGTCATCAGTCGGCACTGCGTCTCAAACAGGACGAAGCTCCGTAGCTGAACCAAGCATTAACGGTCAAACAAAACGGTAACAGCTTACTCCTCTCTTCCAAGAGCAATAAAATGCACCGATTTTTCGTAAAACAAGTTTACAGATTTCAAAACTGCTCCTCAGCTGTTTTCCCGTTTTAAAAAAAATAATTAACTTCTCCAATTCCTTCCCTTCCACCACCTTTGAATTACAGCCGCTGGGGTACCTCAAATCTTCCCTTTTAAGAACTACTGCCGCTGGGATTCGATACAATATGCCAGAAATCGTTTTTCAACCTCTTTTAGAATATGGTTGATTTTCCACGAAAAATTTCAGACATTCAAATTCACAAAGTACTTAGCTTGATGTTAAGGTGCTCTTTATATATTGTGTATCCCGTCCTCGTCGCCAATGAAAAGTTGTGAATAAAACAAGTAAGAAAGTGATTCCTTAGTTGTTAGGTTTATTCATATGCACCCTAACCATCAGCCAACAGCCACTAACTGACCATACAAGAATCCCTCATACAGAACATTCTAAGTTCCATGGAAACCCCAAGTAATAGATATAGAGAGAATACTACACTGTGCAGCATGATCACTGCCATCTTCGGCGATGATTGAGACAAACTGTATAGCATTGGTACTGCTGTGTAGCATGATCACTGCCATCTTTGGCGATGAGTGAGCCATACTGTATAGCATTATGACTGCTGTGCAGCATGATCACTGCTGTATGTGGCGATGATTGATCCATACTGTATAGCATCGGTACTGCTGTTCAGCATGATCATTGCCATCTTCTGATGATGATTGAGCCATACTCTATAGCATCTGTACTGCTGTGCAGCATGATCACTGCCATCCTTGCCGAGGATTGAGTCATACTGTATATCATCTGTACTGCTGTGCAGCATGATCACTGCCATCCTTTGCAATGGTTTAGCCATACTGTATTGCATCTTGACTGCTTCACAGCATAATCACTGCCATCTTTGGCGATGATTGTACTATACTGTATAGCATCGTGACTGCTGTGCAGCATGATCACTGCCATCTTTGGCGATGATTAAAACATACTCCATAGCATTGTGGCTGCTGTGCAGCATAATCACTGCCTTCTTTGGTGATGATTGCGCCATACTGTATAGCATTGGTACTGCTGTGCAGCATGATCACAGTCGTCTTTGTCGATGATTGAGCCATACTGTATAGCATTGTGACTGCTGTGCAGCATAATCATTGCCATCTTTGGCGATGATTTAACCATACTGTATGGCATCAGCCCTGCTGTGCAGCATGATCACTGCCGTCTTTGGCAATGAATGAGCCATATTGTATAGCATTGTGACTACTGTGCAGCAAGATCATTGTCGTCTTTGGCAATGATTGAGCAATACTGTATAGCATCCTGGCTTCTGTGTAGCATGACCACTGCCATATCCGGAGATGATAGAGCCATATTGTATATGTTAGAAATGGGATCCCTGTCTGGCCAGGGCTTGCGCCAAAGTCAGTCAGAGACCACCACTCCTAAGTCAGGGCAAGGGAGTTACACGCCAAGATAACCCCAGCTCACCCTCTAGGTAACGTGGCGCGAGCAGCAAGGCTAAACTTGGAGGCGATATGAGTTAAGTATTTGCGCACGCACCCCAGCAACAACACCCAAGGCCCACCACAAAGGAAACTCCACACAAGGTTATGTAAAAATAGCCTTTGTATTACACCAAAACACATTAGATAAAAACACACACTTTACAATGTGCCAGGGGCACGGGCAGAATTTACAGGGGATATTTACAAGACAGGGCCACCTGGACCACTGTCAGGAATTAGCACTTTTAGAAGTAACACTTTTTAGAAATAGCACTTAGAATGTAAAATTACATTAGCACAAAATAGCACACAACCAGTAATCACTGGTAACCAGGACCTCACTAGCACCACCTGTACTAGGGAGGAAACAACCACCTAAGTATCACTATACCTGTAGGGGTGTAAGAACATAACACATGATGCAATGCATAACATTCATTCAGAGGTGTCAAAGGACAAAACACATGACGTATTCTCAACACATTCAGAGGTGCAGAAACCACAATAGCGCAAAATCCACATTAGCCACCACCTGTGGCAGTTCCTGTGTCCCAATGTCAGGGCCTAAACGTGGCAGTTGCCCACAAAGTGCTGGGCAACTGGGTGAGGATGGGGCAACACGAGGGAGCCTCGCAGGCTCTGAGTAAACAACTGTCCCCTTGAGCCTCCTCTGGGCTCTAAAACACATGGGGCGCTGCTGAGCCTTTCTCCGGGCTCAAGAACACAGCAATGGGGGCACTCAGGAACCTCTCAGGGCTGGTAAAGAATGGGCCCCTTAGAGCCTCCGTGGCTCTGACAACAGATCGGGCACCTTGAGCCTCTTGTGGGCAGGAGACCAAATGGAGCCTTTGAGCCTCTCTGGGCTCTGAAAACCACTGTGGCGCCTTACCCTACTAGTTGTAGCTTTGCACAGATGGGGATTATCCCATTTTTACCGTGCAGAGCGTGTTCCTCCGGCCACAATTCAGTGGCTGTGAAATCCGTTCTCTCCATGGCTTTACTAAACTGCCGGTCCTTGCCGAGCCATGCCATTGAAATCAATTCACTTAACCTAGACCACGAGCTCGATGTGTTATTTCTCACGGAGACCTGGCTCTCCCCCAGCTCTGGCCCTGACATGGTCAGAGCACTCCCCCCAGGCTTTCATATACTCCACCTTGATAGACCTAAAGGGAGGGGAGGAGGAACTGCAGTTCTCTATAGAGACACGCTCACCTGTAAGATCCAGAATGGAGGGGTGGCTGATTGTGAGAGCTTACAGTTCTCCCTTCGGTTGTCACCTACAGTGTCTCTGGTGGGCTTGTTGATCTATCGCCCTCCCGGACCTTTGGGTAGTTTCCCTAACTCTCTCTTGGAAATTACTGCACTTCTTGCCTCTTCTACTGCCAACTTTGTTGTTCTCGGCGATTTTAATATCCATCTTGAGGACCCAGCCAATGCCACAGGAGTCGATCTGCTCGACGATCTCAGATCTTTTGGACTCAATTTGGCCAATTCGGGCGCGACCCACGAGAAGGGCCACCTGCTTGATCCCTTATTTTCGAACCTGGACCATCTTACTCCATCTCCGGCTCTTGCCCTACCTTGGACAGACCATTATTTGGTGTCCGCGTTATGGCAATTTAACAGCCGAGCTGCGGTGGTCCCACGGGTTCACACCCTGGAGAGAGCCTGGTCGAGGCTCCCAGTTGACACCTGGGCGGCACACTTGGAGGCCACGCAGCCCTCTCAGGGAGCCAACCCGATAGTCGCTGACGCGAACTTCCACACCTGGCTCGTGGATTCTCTAGACACTCTCCTACCCAAAAAGAAACAACTTACGAGGGGGAAGAGAGTGGGCTCGGCACCTTGGTATTCATCAGAATTAAGAACTCTGAGGAAAGGATGTAAGAGGCTAGAGCGGTCCTGGAGGAGAGACTGGAGTGAGGCGAATCGTAAAGAATATCGTGCGGCCCTGAGCAGGTACAAATCCGCTATTCGGGTGGCAAAATCAGGATTCTTCGAAGAGCGCATTGGCTCTGCGGCCAACTCTTCCAAAGAGTCATTTAGGGTCATTAAGGAGCTACTCCATGCCCCCGACCCTCAGGTTTTCCACGAGGACCCTCGCAAAAAATGCACAGAACTGGCCTCGTATTTTAAAAGTAAAATCGACAACATACTGGCTTCCCTTCCCCGGCTAGGTGAGATCTCCTCTTTGGAGGACAATCCCAGCTCCCAACCTGAGTCACCATTGGCGGAGTTGGCTTCCCTTGGTCCAGTTACTAAGGAGGAAGTCCTGTCGGTGCTGAGATCTATGAAGAGTGGCTCCCCGAAAGACCCAGCACCTATTAAATATCTTAAACAGGTGTCATCTACTATCGTTGGCCCTGCTACAGACTTGATAAACCTGTCTCTCGCCCATGGGGTGGTCCCCCCCAGTTGGAAAGGGGCGGTGGTTAAGGCTCTTTTGAAAAAGCCTAACCTCGATCCCGCCGATCTCGCCAACTTTCGGCCTATCTCTTTGCTGCCGGGTATCAGTAAGGTGGCTGAGAAGTTGGTGAATAGCCGCCTCTCCAACTTCTTGGAAGCCAATTCCCTCCTGGGCGACTCCCAAACGGGTTTTCGGCCTGGTCAGGGGACCGACACCGCCCTGCTGGCGGTCGTGGAGAATGCGAGGAGCATGCTTGATTCGGGGGGATCAGTGGCAGTGATCCTCCTGGACCTCAGCGCTGCTTTTGACACCGTGGACCATCAGGTGCTTCTCCAACGGCTGTCAGGGGTGGGGGTCACGGGTTTGGCCCTCAAATGGTTCGCCTCCTTCCTGGAAGGTCGTACATTTGAGGTGTGGGAAGGCCAGGAAAAATCATCTTCTACCCCTCTCCAGTGTGGTGTGCCACAGGGCTCTTCATTGAGCCCTACCCTATTCAACGTTTACATGGCCCCCCTGGAGAATGTGGTACGGCCGCTGGGTATCAAAATCATCAGTTACGCTGATGATACCCAGCTGGTGGTAGGCCTCTCCCAGTCGGCGTACCATCCCGACCGGCTGCACACGTGTCTTGAAAAGATCTACACGTGGATGTGCAGCTCAGCCCTAAAGTTAAATGGCTCCAAAACGGAACTGATGCTGCTGGGGAACTCCTCTCCATCTTTGCCCCCCAGCAGCTGGCCAGACTGTTTGGGACCGATGCCCCCCCCCAAGCAGGAGATTAAGAGCTTGGGGGTATGGCTGGAGCAGGACCTATCATTTAAAACCCATGCCAAAAAGACTGCTGGCGTGTGCTTTGGCCTGCTCCGTTCAGCCCAGAAGATTCTGCCCCTGCTCCCAGTGGCCACTCGAAGGCTTCTCATCCAGGGACTTATCATCTCGCGGCTGGATTTCAGCAATGCGCTTTTCCTGGGCGCACCCGAATCTACCCTGAACAGACTGCAGCAAGTGCAGAACACGGCTGCCAGGCTTTTGACGGGTCTCCCTAGGCGGCAATCTGCCCGCCCGGCGTTGAGGGCACTGCACTGGCTCCCTGTGAAGGACCGGGTGAAATTCAAGTCACTCTGCATCGCCCACAAAGTCCTGCACGGGGTGGGTCCACCTATTCTTGAGGAGATGGTCCAGCCCTATAAGGCCTCTCGTTCCCTCCGCTCTGACCACCAACATCTCCTTCAGGTTGGCAGGGTGAAAAAGGCAAGAACTGGGGGCAGAAGGTTTTCAATAAATGTGGCCTCCTTGTGGAACTCACTGCCCTTACAACTGCGCTCCGAAGCCAGTCTCTTCAGGTTTCGTAAACTTTTAAAAACTTTTTTGTTCTCTGTTTAATCCTTGCATTCTTGTAGCTGTGTTATGTTCTGATAAGCGCGGGGATGCCTATTGGTAACCAGGCGCTATACAAAACTCGGAATAATAATAATAATAATAATAATACTGTGGAAGTCCCCCCCTCTGGGGGACTCGAGAATACTGGCCTGTCGTTGGAGTCCCACTCACCGGTTTCTGGCGGACGCTCCTCGGGTCTCCCGGCTCCTTCTTTCACTCGGCAGCTGCGGGGCTCTCCCCACACCACGGGGGCCAGCTGCCGGACAGAAGGCTTCTTTCTCCTGGCAGAGTGCACCGGATCCCGGGGTCGGCTCCCGGTAGCTTCCGGCTTCCTCCTTCCTGTCCCGGGCCGGCAGCCAATCATAGGGCGACCCGGGGAAGGTCACGTGATGTCCCGCAGTCCCGCCCCCGGCCTGCCTGACTTCCTGGTCGCGGCCGGGCGGCAACAGCGGGGACAATCTAGCGGGCAATGCCGGGTGGGCACCAGCGTCTTTAAAGTGACAATAAATCGAGGTGGGCACTCGAAAATAGCTAAAAACAGCGCAAGGTCCCTGGCGGGGTGGGCACCTGCCAGGGGACGTTAAAATCGGCGTGGGCAGCCGCAAAAGGAAAAGTAAAGCGCTCCCAGCGCTGAGGTGAAGGCACAGCGCTCCCAAGCGCTACAAGAGCAAATAAAGCGCTTCCAGGTGCTTAGATTTACAAAAGGGGGTGGTGATGAACAGAGTGTCTGAATTGAGCAGACCACTCTTACCCAGTCCAAAGATCAGGGCTTGATCCATCACCGTTATTTATCTCACTGCCCCATCCCAGCTCAGAACATGGCTATATGCAAATCAGTCTGTTTCCCAGTGTAAGAATTGGCTTTTGTAGTTTGGTTTGCCCTGTTCCCATCATGCACTGGGACAGGAACAGACTAATTTGCATACAGCCAGGTTCTGAAACTGGGATGGTGCAGTGAGCTAAAAAACGGTGTTGGATCTAGCCCTGATCTCTTGACTGGGTGAGAGTATTCTGTTTAATTCAGAGACTCTGTCCCTCACCACCCCTTGTTGTTAATATTTTTGTCCAGGTGCTTAGAGGCCCACAAGTACAGCAAAAGTCCTCCAGTAGTGCAGGAAGGCAGGGGGGGGGCAAGGCTGGGCCAGGGGCCAGCTCACTGGCCCTCCAGGCAGGGAGGCAGTCCAAGTGGCGGTTCCTCCTGGCCCCAGCAGCAGCAGCAGCCCCCTCAAGTAGGATCAGGAAAGAACAACTTCTGTGGGGACACAGCCCCATTTTTATACACCAAATCCTTTGTTCTGGCACAGGGTGGGGGCAGACCCAGTCGCAGCTGGTCCTTGAGTACCCTTGATGGCACAACCACCCCTTTCTTTCACTGGCAGGGCTAGGGTCATCAGTCACACCACAGGGGGGCGGAGCCAGCATTGTTTGGGGAAAACCCAGCCCATCCAGGACACAGGTACACTCCTCCCACACATCACTCATGCTAATCTCCCACTCACCACCGGGCAGACCCATCCAGCCTTCCTGGAGCCAGGCTCACCAGCCTGCTCCAGCCAATCACACGGCAGACACATTTTATATTAATATGCCAACTCCCAGAAGTGGCACTTCTACATATGACACACTCATGCAACACACACCGTTGCGAAGCATTCACTCTCACGAGTTCGCACATATCAGATTCGAACCTGTACACCCCACGCATCAGGAACTACCAGGGACACATACATACCCCATGCATTCCTATGGGAGGGCAGGCCTATCTCATCACATGCACTCAGAGTGCGCACGCACTTTCCACTGGGACACAGTGAAAGTGCGCAGAACCCAAAAATCACCATCACCAGGTCACCATTACAAGCAAAAAGTCTAGGGGTGAACCTGCCATAAGGGCCAAGTCCAACAGTATAGAATCAGTACTGCTGTGCAGAATGATCAATGCCGTCTTCGGCAATGATTGAACCATACTGTATAGCATCGGTACTGCTGTGCAGCATGATCACTGCCACCTTCGAAGATGATTGAGCCATACTGTATAGCATCAGTACTGCTGCCCAGAATGATCACTTCCGTCTTTGGTGATGATTTAGCCATACTGTAAAGCATTGTGACTGCTGCCCAGAATGATCACTGCCATCTTTGATGATGAATTTGCCATACTGTGTATCATCGTGACTGATGTGAAGCATGATCACTGCCATCTTTGGTGAATATTGAGCAATACTGTATTGCATCACGGCTGCTGCACAGCATCACCCCTGTTCGCCATAAGTTGGCAGGGTATGCTCAGATGTGAGTCCCTTGCTCACTTTGCCACTGGAGTCAAGCAAGCGCGGCTGAAGATGGTTGTATTGTCAGAAACCGGTCCTGGGAAGCTTGATTCCGGTCCAGGGAAGACATGGCTTGGCAGGTCAGGCTGGACTGTTCCCATGAGGCACAGGGTCAGACTGATTTGCATATGGCCATGTCAGAACTGGGGTGGCGGAGTGAGCTAAAGAACGGTGATGGATTAAACCCTGATCAGTTGACTGGGGTTGAGTGTTTGTATTGTCAACGCTCCGTCCATCACCACCTTTGGTTTTGCTTTGGTGATGATTTAGCCATACTGTATTGCATCGTGACTGCTTCACAGCATAATCACTGCCATCTTTGGCAATGATAGCGCTATACTGTATAGCATTGTGATTGCTGGGCAGCATGATCACTACCATCTTTGGCGATGATTGAGCAATATGTTATGTTATGTTTTGTTAAAAATCATTTCTAAAGAGCACGTTCACCAGGCGGTTTCTTGGCGCTGTTGGCAGGAACGGTTGTTGCAGGGGCGCTCGCGCGTGCAGATTCTAAACACCTTCTGCACACGCGCAGGCGCCCTCACATGTCCTGACATAGCGCTACACCTTGAACGCATGCGCAGCAACATTTCCCCAGAACGCTAATCTTCAGCGCATGCGCGCTCACAATTCAACATCTCGTAATAGCGCTAAATCTTAGCGCATGCGCGGCTTACTCCAGCCTCCACCCTTAGCACTGGCCGGTTAGTGAAGACCAATGGGGCGGTCATTTACATTAAAAACGCCGTTTTTTCGCGCGTTTTTGCCAAAATTAACCAATTAGAGGGTGTATTTAACCCAGCATCCCACAGTAGATATCACCTCCACCCCTACTCGGACGCTGGCCATAGGGGTACCGACGGACAGGTATGAAGCTAGCTGAACATGATACTCTGCAACTTTTAGTATCAAGCTTTGTCATTATCTTAAGTAACTTTAAACTGTGCAGTTCACTGCATGCTAGTCTGGTTGTCTTACTGCTATCAAATTAGCCTCTTTGTGCTTCCCCATATTTCTCTGCATGTGGGTTCAGCTTACATCTATAGCCCATCCATAGAACCCACGTTTTACATTTAGTTCTATTCCCTAGCCTAGTCACCTACCATGTGTCTCTGTCTGGGTTGAGTCTTGTTTTAGTCAACTAGTTTTAGTTAGTGTTTAAATACATATATATGGACAAGTGGAGCAAATATACTCTGTACCTCAATAGATTAGTTCATTAGAGGTCATTATACTTTTCCATTCCTAACAGAGCGGGGCCTCCTTCTTTCCCGAGTGGGTGCCGGGTGAGGTGAGGCACTTTCCCAGAGACTGCTGGGTGAGTAGAACATAAATCTACGAGCTATGTGTAGCTAATTTGTTTATAAATCAGAAGACATATGTAGTTTCTGAAGGGCTGAGAAAAGTCTTCTGCAGCCATTGCTTATTCTTAGTTGTGTTGTGTCTTTTTGAAGTGCCACTTCTTCACCAATTGCCTCTCACTTTTCATTCAAGAAAATCTGGACTACTTGGATGACTACCAAGGAAAACTTTGGGCTCAAAGATCCGGTAGGACTAATCCAATATGTTAATCACACCATTTGGTTCTAATAGTGCAGATGCATAAACATCTCTAGGTCCTGAAGAAAGCTCGGACCAGGTGTCCTATGAGCTGAAACATGTCGACCACTATGCACTACGCCGTGATATAGTCATTTGTTAAAACTATAGGCGTTGTTTTTACCCTTGACCCTGGACAATGCTGAATAAACATATTTTTTGTCACAGGAGCCAATTTTAAAATCACCCTTATTTTTGTTTTCACTAGCACTGCACCCCATTGGTCCTACCTCTGCAATACTTGGGTTAAGAAGACCACTTTCCAGAACCTATCTCTGCATCATTACTAGATGCATCAGGAGGAAATCTTGGTTCATGGTCCATATCCCACATGACGACACTCCACCATTAAGGGTGGGCTGATGGGACTTTTTCTAACCTAGTATTGTCATTGGGAGGTCAGTTTGGTGTAGTGGTCTCTTTGGCACGACACAACTCTTAGTTTAGCAATTTGACCAGGTACCTCTTGTTTGTTTATTTAGTTGATGAAAGGGGTTTGAGTTACCGTGGTCATTAAACTTTCCCCAGTTGACCCCCCTACCCTCTTTTTTCCAGGAACGGTTGTCGCACCAACCAGTGGGTATCAGTTGTAGGCGTGGGAAAACAACCAAGTTTTAAGTGACTTCCTAAATTGAGTGTAGGATTCTACCATGCGTAAGTGGGGAGGGAGGGTGTTCCAAAATTGGGGCGCCAGGACCGTGTATCTGAGGCAACCGTGTTTCTTCCGTTTGAAGGAGTGGGAGACAAACAAGTTCTTTTTGGCGGAACGTAGATCACGATAGGGAAGATACCGCTGAATGTTTGAAGCGATAAAAGCAGGGCCGCGTCCTGACAGGGCCTGACAGCAATACTGTATAGCATTGTGGCTACTGTGCAGCATGATCACCACCATCTTTGGTGATAATTTAGTCATACTGTATAGCATCGTGACTGCTGCGCAGCATGATTGCTGCCATCTTTGGCGATGATTGTGCCATACTACGCAGCATCGTGACTGCTGTGCAGCATGATCACTGCCTTTTTCAGCGATGATTGAGCCATACTGTATAGCAATGTGACTGCTGTGCAGCATGATCACTGCCGTCTTTGGCGATGATTGAGCCATACTGTATAGCCTTGTGTGCTGTGCAGCATGATCACTGCCTTCTTTGGCAATGACTGACCAATACTGTATTGCATCCTGTCTGCTGCACAGCATGATCACTGCTGTCTTTGGCGACGGTTGAGCCATACTGTAGAGCATTGTTACTGCTGTGCAGCATGGATTAGATTGTATATAGTTTTTGTATAGCGCAATAGCTACCCGCAGGCATTCTAGCGCTTAGCCAAATACAGGTGTGTGGGGCAGGTTAATTTTGCTGAAGAGAAAGGTTTTTAATTTTTTCCGAAAGTGCAGAAGGTTGGGTTCTGAGCGAATAGAGATTGGGAGGGAGTTCCAGAGCCTAGCCGCGTTTGTTGAGAACATTCTTCCTCCACTCGTTTCTCTTTTGAACCTGGGTCTGAAGACTTGAAAGGTATGAGGCGACCTAAGCTGTTAGTTGGGGTGGTAGGGGGTAATCAAGGTGTGGTTGAGGATTGCTCCTTTCCTCCAGTAGGCACGGTGGGCAATGCACATGCTTTTAAAATTGATCCTGTCTTTTACTGGCAGCCAGGGGAGGGATTTTAGTTCAGATTTCACTGATAGGCGGCGGGGAACGCGGAGAAGTGTACTGGCAGCGCAGTTTTGTATCACCTGGACTTTTTTCAAGGTTAATTCAGGGGCGCCTAGATAAAGGGCGTTTCCGAAATCCAGCCGGGAGAGGATTAGGCCCTGGACCATGATCTGTCTGGCCTTGTAGGGGAGAAGCAGTAGGATTTTTCGGATGAGTCTCATAATGCCCATGCAGGTGGCAGATAATTTCGTTTCCTGGTGTCCGAAGGATAGTGTGCTGTCTAGCCATATTCCTAAGCTCTTGATGGTGTTCCTGGCTGGGGGTGCTGGGCCTAGATCTGGTGGCCACAGAGACTCAATGAATTTTTGAGGGGAGTTACCCAGTACCATTAGCTCTGTTTTGTCGCCGTTTAGTTTCAGGTAAGACTGGCTCATCCAGGTACTTACTGCTTCCATGCAACCTCTGAGATCATTAGAACATGAAGAGGGATGATTTAGGGTAACCACCAGTTGCGTGTCATCCACATAGGACACGACTTGGACGCCGAAAGTATTCAGAAAAGGGGGTGGTGATGGACAGAGTATCTGAATTAAGCAGAACACTCCTACCCAGTCAACAGATCAGGGCTTGATCCATCACCATTTTTTATCTCACTGCATCATCCCAGTTCAGAAACCGGCTACATGCAAATTAGTCTGTCCCTGGCCCAGTTCATCAAGGGAACAGGGCAGACCAAACTACCAAGCCAATTCTTTACTGAAAAGGAAACAAGCTTCCGGGGACCCGTTTCTGGCATTACAGCCGTCTTCGGCCCGGCTTGCTTGAATCCCGATGGTGCAGTGAGCAAGGGACTCACATCTGAGCATACCCTTCCACGCTTATGGTGGACAAAACGATTCAGAAAAGGGGGTGGTGATGAACAGAGTATCTGAATTAAGCAGAACACTCCTACCCAGTCAACAGATCAGGGCTTGATCCATCACTGTTTTTTAGCTCACTGCACCATCCCAGCTCAGAACCCGGCTACATGCAAATTAGTCTGTCCCTGGCCCAGTGCATCATGGGAACAGGGAAGACCAAACTACCAAGCCAATTCTTTTACTGGAAAGGAAACAAGCTTCCGGGGACCGGTTTCTGGCATTACAGCCGTCTTCGGCCCGGCTTGCTTGAATCCTGATGGTGCAGTGAGCAACGGACTCACATCTGAGCATACCCTTCCACGCTTATGGTGGACAAAACAATTCAGAAAAGGGGGTGGTGATGGACAGAGTATCTGAATTAAGCAGAACACTCCTACCCAGTCAACAGATCAGGGCTTGATCCATCACCGTTTTTAAGCTCACTGCACCATCACAGCTCAGAACCCGGCTACATGCAAATTAGTCTGTCCCTGGCCCAGTGCATCATGGGAACCGGGCAGACCAAACTACCAAGCCAATTCTTTTACTGGAAAAGAAACAAGCTTCCGGGGACCGGTTTCTGGCATTACAGCCATCTTCGGCCCGGCCTGCTTGAATCCTGATGGTGCAGTGAGCAAGGGACTCACATCTGAGCATACCCTTCCACGCTTTTGGTGGACAAAACGATTCAGAAAAGGGGTAGTGATGGACAGAGTATCCGAATTAAGCAGACCACTCCTACCCAGTCAACAGATCAGGGCTTGATCCATCACCGTTTTTTAGCTCACTGCACCATCCCAGCTCAGAACCCGGCTACATGCAAATTAGTCTGTCCCTTGCCCAGTGCAACATGGGAACAGGGCAGACCAAACTACCAAGCCAATTCTTTTACTGGAAAGGAAACAAGCTTCCGGGGACCATTTTCTGGCATTACAGCCGTCTTCGGCCCGGCTTGCATGAATCCTGATGGTACAGTGAGCAAGGGACTCACATCTGAGCATACCCTTCCACGCTTATGGTGGACAAAACGATTCAGAAAAGGAGGTGGTGATGGACAGAGTATCTGAATTAAGCAGAACACTCCAACCCAGTCAACAGATCAGGGATTGATCCATCACCGTTTTTGAGCTCACTGCACCATCCAAGCTCAGAACCCGGCTACATGCAAATTAGTCTGTGCCTGGCCCAGTGCATCATGGGAACAGGGCAGACCAAACTACCAAGCCAATTCTTTTACTGGAAAGGAAACAAGCTTCCGGGGACCGGTTTATGGCATTACAGCCGTCTTCGCCCCGGCTTGCTTGAATCCTGATGGTGTAGTGAGTTAGGGACTCACATCTGAGCATACCCTTCCACACTTATGGTGGACAAAACGATTCAGAAAAGGGGGTGGTGATGGACAGAGTATCTGAATTAAGCAGAACACTCCTACCAAGTCAACAGATCAGGGCTTGATCCATCACCGTTTTTTAGCTCACTGCACCTTTCCAGCTCAGAACCCAGCTGCATGCAAATTAGTCTGCCCCTGGCCCAGTGCATCATGGGAACAGGGCAGACCAAACTACCAAGCCAATTCTTTTACTGAAAAGGAAACAAGCTTCCGGGGACCGGTTTCTGGCATTACAGCCGTCTTCGGCCCGGCTTGCTTGAATCCTGATGGTGCAGTGAGCAAGTGACTCACATCTGAGCATACCCTTCCACGCTTATGGTGGACAAAACGATTCAGAAAAGGGGGTGGTGATGGACAGAGTATCTGAATTAAGCAGAACACTCCTACCCAGTCAACAGATCAGGGCTTGATCCATCACCGTTTTTTAGCTCACTGCACCATCCCAGCTCAGAAACCGGCTACATGCAAATTAGTCTGTCCCTGGCCCAGTGCATCATGGGAACAGGGCAGACCAAACTACCAAGCCAATTCTTTTACTGGAAAGGAAACAAGCTTCCGGGGACTGGTTTCTGGCATTACAGCCGTCTTCGGCCCGGCTTGCTTGAATCCTGATGGTGCAGTGAGCAAGGGACTCACATCTGAGCATACCCTTCCACGCTTATGGTGGACAAAACGATTCAGAAAAGGGGGTGGTGATGGACAGAGTATCTGAATTAAGCAGAACACTCCTACCCAGTCAACAGATCAGGGCTTGATCCATCACCGTTTTTTAGCTCACTGCACCATCCCAGCTCAGAACCCGGCTACATGCAAATTAGTCTGTCCCTAGCCCAGTGCATCATGGGAACAGGGCAGACCAAACTACCAAGCAATTCTCTTACTGGAAAGGAAACAAGCTTCCGGGGACCGGTTTCTGGCATTACAGCCGTCTTGGGCCCGGCTTGCTTGAAGCCGAAAGGGCGAATTATTTCTGCGAGGGGGTTCATGTATATGTTAAACAGTATGGGGCTCAGGGACAAACCCTGGGGAACCCCATAACTGAGTGGTTTACTGGGCGAGGTGGTATCGCCTTCGCAGACTCGGAATGAGCGCTCTGAAGGAAATGATCGTAGCCAGGCCGCCGCTGTAGATGTTATCCCTAGTTCTGCGATTCCGTGAAGCAAGATGTCATGATTCACAGTGTCGAAGGTCCAATAAGATAATGGCCGCAGTGCCGCCTTGATCCACTATCATTCTAGCTTCTTCTTCCGTTACAGCTAGTAAAGCGGTTTCTGTTCCATGCATGGGGCGGAACCCAGTTTGAGATGAGTCCAGCATGACCACTGCCATCTTTGGCAATGATTCAGTCATACTGTATAGCATTGTGACTGCTGTGCAGCATTATCAATGTCATCTTTGGGGATGATTGAGCCATTCTGTATAGTATCGGTACTGCTGTGCAGCATGATCACTGTCGTCTTTGGCGATGATTCAGACATACTGTATAGCATTGTGACTGCTGTGCAGTATGATCACTGCCATATTTGGCGATGATTTAGCCATACTGTTTAGCATTGTGACTGCTGTGCAGCATGATCAATGCCTTCTCTGGCAATGATTGAGCAATACTGTATTGCATTGTGACTGCAGCACAGCATGATCGCTGCCGTCTTTGGTGATGATTTAGCCATACTGTATTGCATTGTGACTGCGTCACAGCATAATCACTGTCTTCTTTGGCAATGATTGCGCTATACTGTATAGTATTGTGACAGCTGTGCAGCATGATCACTGCTGTCTTTGGCGATGATTAATCTATACTGTATAGCATCAGTACTGCTGGGCAGCAAATCACTGCCGTCTTTGGCGAGGATTGAGCCATACTGTATAGCATTGTGGTTGCTGTGCAGCATGATCACCTCCATCATTGGCGATGATTAAGCCATACTGTGTAGCATTGTGACTGCTGTGCACCATCATCACTGCCATGTTTGGCGATGATTGTGCCATACTGTTTAGCATCTTGACTGTTGTGCAGCATGATCACTGCCTTCTGTGGCAAGGATTGAGCAATACTGTATTGCATTGTGACTGCTGCACAGCATGATCGCTGACGTCTTTGGTGATGATTTAGCCATACTGTATTGCATTGTGACTGCTTCATAGCATAATCAGTGCCTTCTTTGGTGATGAGTGCGCTATACTGTATAGTATCATGACTGCTGTGCAGCATGATCACTGCTGTCTTTGGCGATGATTGATCTATACTGTATACCATCAGTACTGCTGGGCAGCATAATCACTGCCTTCTTTGGTGATGAGTGCGCTATACTGTATTGCATTGTGACTGCTTCACAGCATGAACACTGCCATCTTTGGCGATGATTGTGCCATACTGTACATCATTGTTACTGCTGTGCAGCATTATCGTAGCCTTCTTTAGCGATAATTGCGCCATACTGCTTAGCTTCGTGACTGCTGTGCGTCATGATCATATTCAGCATTGGCAAACATTTTAGCTATACTGTATAGCATTGTGACTGCTGTGCAGCATTGGCATAGCCGCCTTTGGCGATTATTGGGCCATAGTTTATAGCCTTGTGGCTGCTGTATAGTATGAATAACACAACGGGAGTGCAGTACCTAAGGGGTGGAAGGAAGGGGAAAGGGAAAAGAGAAAACTTTTGTCATGTTGCCCTCACACGTCCTGAGTGGTGTCATGCTTCATCATTGGGCCTTGCTCCTCGTCGGGCAGGTGCTGCAATACTTGACGGGCTCACCGTTTCCGGGGCTCTTTTTGGAGATCTTTTTAGGAGAAGCCGTTGGTTGTGTGTAGGTAATGGGGCAATGTGGGATGTGGTGCACGTGTGAAGTGGTCTAAAATAGGTCAGGGTCAGTCCTAGGCTCAATAAGATTTTAATGGTAAGGTAAATCCTGCCTAATTAAAAGGAATTTGGACGCCCTGCTGGATTACAGTGATCCTACCAGGCTGTCACTAGTGTGGGGTCGACATATTTTATGCCTAATTGTTCCTAACTAATTGGTTGGCACTTCGTCAGGACCTATGTGTGAAAATAAAGTGCACGACTAATGGACAGGCTCCAAGACTTTTCTGGGGGTAGCCTGTCATGGGGTCTCGTAGTCCTGTACCAGGTAATGTAGAACCCGTAGTATCAGGAGCTACTGCCCGACGGGGGTGATAGGGAGCACAAAGTTGCTCGGCTCGAGTGGCTGGCGGCAACTCGCCGGTATGCCTACCGTTGCTCCGGATCCCCGTGCTGTATCGTATGATCATTGCCGTCTGTGGCGAAGACTGTGGCCGTACTGTATTTCATCTTTGCTACTGTGCAGCATGATCACTGCCGTCTTTGGCGATGATTGAGCCATACTATATAGCATCATGACTGCTGTACAGCATGATCACTGCCTTCTTTGACAATGATTGAGTAAAACTGTATAGCATTGTGACTGCTGTGCAGCATGATCACTTCCGTCTGTGGCGAAGACTGAAGCCATACTGTTAGCATCTTTGCTGCTGTCAGCATGATCACTGCCGTCTTTTGGCGATAATTGAGCCATACTGTATAGCATTATGACTGCTGTGCAGCATTATCAATGCCATCTTTGGGGATGATTGAGCCATTCTGTATAGTATCGGTACTGCTGTGCAGCATGATCACTGTCGTCTTTGGCGATGATTGAGACATACTGTATAGCACTGTGGCTGCTGTGCCTCATGATCACTGCCGTCTTTGAAAATGATTTAGCCATACTGTATAGCATCGTGACTGCTGTGCAGCATGATCATTGCCAGCTTTTTAAACGGGTGATCAGGACCCACCATACGTTTTCTGAAATAAACATGAGTTGCATGTAATTTAATTTACATAGTGCGCAGAGTCAATCCAAATTATTAAAAGGATTTCTTTATTCATAATCTTTTGGTTCTCTTTTCTAAATACTTTTTCTTTGATGTAGTTGACGCATTTCATCTCTTGACAGAGATGTCTTCAGGGCTACAAAAAATATAGACAATACATATGCATTGTAAAATCATTTGACAAGTTATTTATAAACAACAGCATGTGCTTGGGTGCAATACATATGATTCAAATTGGTGCATCATAGGGTTATATATTAAACAATCAAAGGGTTCACAAGTTTTTTATCCTAAAGGGACATAATCACTGTGCACACTATATTGCCCATATTTCATCCAAATTAAAACACAGTAATTTTACTGATGTGGCCAAAGCAGAAGACACTCAGATCATTGACATTATACTAAGGTTTTATTTGGTCATTTGTATGAGAAGAATTAACATTTCTAATCCTTTACACATGTCCACTCAACAACCGATATAAGTTTACACTGATTTTACAGAAGTTGTATTACAGACTGTAGGAAGATAGGACCTGTTTGTATGGTTACCCCCCACTTGTTGCTGGTGTCCTACTGTTTTTTCTGACTAGTCTGCCTGTGATCCTTCTGACCAGGACCACAGTCTCTGTGCTTCTTCATTTAATCAGCTATGGTAAGTACCTTGGTACCTTCCTGATTGGCTACTGATGTACCCTTTTAAGTCCCTAGTATATGGTACTAAGGTACCCAGGGCATAGGTAAACCAGGGGACTCCCATGGGCTGCAGCATGAATTGGGCCACCCATGAGGGAACCTTCAACCTGTGACTACAAGGCTGCCATTGCAGCGTGTGTAAGCTGGTACTAACACCACTTGTGAAAGATATAGGTTTATCTATATCTTAGGTCACTACACTTAAAACCTATAAGTCACCCCTAATTAAGCCTTTCCAATCCTGAAGGCAGGATGCTCGGTTCTAAGGATGAGTAGGACGCCCCTTCAGCCTCCGGAGTCCATTCTTCTGGGTTGAAAGTGCACCAGCCTTTGAGACATATAGAGAGACTGTAATGATGGGAAGTCCACACGTAGATTAGTATTTAGTGATGCTTTATTCTAAGATGTAAAGGGAGACCCCACCAGGAGCATCCAGCATGGTGCTCAGCCCAGCCAACTGTAATCTGTCAGGCAGATCACCAACATTCTGTTAGATGCATCACATTAACATTCTAATGGAGGTAGAGAGGGAAAGCATAGGGAATGACAAGATACTACATTATCCTCTCTCCTTAACAGAAAACAAAAAGCTTAAAACAGGAACGGAGAACTAGAGAAAATGAAGGCAAGTAGAATGAGCGAAAGCGGAAAAAGAAGAACAGAAAAGAGGAACAACTTAAAAAGAGAACAAGATAGAAGAATGGAAAAAAACGTATCAACCATCCACCCTTCTTACACCATATAGACCATCCTCTCTTCTCACAGAACTAAAAGGAAAAGACCAAAGGAAGTAAACGGAAGAGAAAAGAACAAAAGGAAAAGTAGAGGTGAAACCGCACGAAAACACTATTACCACTAAGCAAAATACAATAATGTAACGAAAGTGATAATAGTGCAAGAGAAGTTGCAATAAAAGTACATAGCATCTTAATACATGTAAATCCGAACATATTTAGGATAAAAAGTATAAAAGCACATAAATAGAAGGCATAAGCTAAATATGATGTAAAACTTTTAAAATCTAAATGTGAAAGCAAAATACAATAATGCAAAAGGACTATAAACCCTAGCATAGCTCCTCTGAAGGAGACTAAAAATACACCAAAGCATAGCTCCACTGAAGGAGACTAAAAAAATACACACACCCAAAAGGGCACAAAAACCCTGTAAACAACTAACGTAGCGTCAGGTGGGACTAAGACCCACAACAGCAAAATGGGACATGAACCCCATAGCAAAAACATGTCATCAAATAGATGGGACTGAAACCCACTACAACAAAGAAATGGGACTGTAACCCATCGCAAATACACATAACCAGCGCAAGTGGGACTAAAACCCATTGCAAGAAAAATGGGACTAGAACCCATATGAAAAACATTGCAAGAAAAGCAAAAGGGACTAAAACCCAATGCAAAAATTAAACATGTGGGACTGAAACCCACAGTCAGCGAATGGGACTATAGCCCAAAGCCAACACATAAATAATACAGATGGGTCTACAACCCACTGTAAGTAATTGGGACTAGGACCCATTACAAACATTTAAACTATTCAGGTGGGACTCAAACCCACTGTAACCGTAAGCAAATGGGACTGGGACCCATTGCAAAAAACATCTGAAATAAGCAAAAGGGACTAAAACCCTCTGTAAGCAGATGGGACATGAACCCATTGCAAAAAATAGAACGAAACAGCTGGGACTAAAACCCAGTGTAACATAATGAAAGAAACAAACAGTTATAATGCACAGCAGAGTACACATAAAATACGTGGCCAGTGAGAAGGAAAATCACATTACAAAACTAGTAAGAAAAAAAAACGAAACACACTGCCTGCTGCCCTGTGCCATCAAAATGCAATACTCAGAAATATAAACACTACATTATCACAAAATTACGCGCTGCAAATCCCTTTATGTTATGCAACACAGGAGTGGAAATACTTAGAAATATAAACACTACATTGTCACAAAATTACGCGCTGCAAATCCCTTCATGTTGTGCAACACAGGAGTGGAAACAATAATGTTTTTAAATCACTGGAGCTCGAACCATGCTCCTGAGAAAAACATCAAAATTGTAAAGAACTGTTTAGGTTTCCGATTTTATCACCGGAGCTCGAAGCATGCTCCCGAGAACATCCTTATTAAAACTAAAGACCAGAAATCATTTCGTGAAACACCTTCGTGTCCATGAAGAGAAGTGCACAGTACCTGGAGGTCCGTTTTAAAATGAGTGAAAGATCACGCTTTTGATATTTCCTGCTGTAACACCAAACCATCGTGACACACGTTTGGTAAATGAAAAACAAGATGCAGGTGTGTGTACCACCGTGAAGGAAGCATCGGAACACACACAATCCAACACGAGCAGGATGATCCACTCCCCACGAGTGAAGATGAGCTCTAACAGACACACCAAACAACGTCGAAGCAAGGAACGTAAAGGGCGCTCCAAGGTAAACATAGCGTCACGTATAGTGACGCAGGGCAGGGTGGTTCACGGCGTCTCTTCACATCGGGAGATCAGGCATAGCGTCACAGAAGCTCCACAGCGGCGTCATAACAACAGGCATGAAGGCATCAGGTGAGAGCGTGACATGCGCTGAATATTTAAACTGTCAAAGTTCGTTAAACCGGCAAAGGCAGGGGTGGCTCGATTATCAGTGAAATTAACAGAAAAAAAAAAAAAGTTGATGGTGATAAGCCGGTAAAAACTGACAAACTCTGCAGTGGCACGGTTTTCAGTGAAATGCGCAGAGTAGAGACAGGTTAAAAATGTTGAAGCGTCAAACAACATTGAAAACATGAGGCCAGTTCAGTAGAGAATAGTTTCTTGTTGCCCAAATAAACCTTTGAATAAGTCCATTGAAAAAAAACACTGTAGCACTGTATGCCTACTCTCGTGTAAAGGATGAGCCAGGAACAAAAATAATTCCGATTTAACCCATTAAAGAGGACAGCTCCAAAACAGCATACACAAAACTCTCCTTGTAAATAGGACAGTGGCTCTCCTTGTAGATAGGACGAAATGTAAAGAAGCCCTATAAAATCATTTACCTCAAGAGAAGGCACAGCACAGGATGAGCCAGGAGCTGACAAGTTAAGGGTTTTTCCTTGATGAAACAGGTCCAAAACCACAAAACAAACGCATTCCTTGTAAATATGACGTTGGCTCTCCTTGTAAGTAGGAAAAAATACAAAATTGCCCAATCAAATGCTTACCCTCATGTGAGGAATAAACGTGAGTCCCAAAGTCACAACAGGCACGCTTACCCAAAGTCAGGGCACAGCTCCATTTTAAAAATTTTAGACTCACTATTACACAGGACGACTGCCAGACTGCTGTGGGCGACCGGTTGTAGGTCACTGGTGGGGTCATGCTGGCAGTAGGGGTAACTTTTCTTGTTGCTTGAGGACCTTCCCAGGTTTCTTGTTTCTTTTCTTAATTTCACACAGCTTGAAGTTCTTCCAGACTTGACAGGTGTAGGTTCTTTCTATTGATCGTCGCCATGAATGTAATGATGGGAAGTCCACACGTAGAGTAGTATTTAGGTGATGCTTTATTCCAAGATGTAAAGGGAGACCCCACCAGGAGCATCCAGCATGGTGCTCAGCCCAGCCAACTGTAATCTGTCAGGCAGATCACCAACATTCTGTTAGATGCATCACATTAACATTCTAATGGAGGTAGAGAGGGAAAGCATAGGGAATGACAAGATACTACAGAGACCATGCGTCATTACGTGATGACAAACTCTAAACTGGCTATAACAAACTCAGTCATGTTTTGACCTCAATGATCCAAATACCAGTCTTCAAGAACTGGACAGCAAGCGAGGGCTGCTGCTGACTAAAGACATAATTCTGCCCTCCTGCTGCTGAGCCAAGCTTGAGCAGAGAAAGGCACAACAATAGGTATCCTGTGGCAGGGAGGTGTGATCACCTCTCAGACAGGGCTTAGTGTATTGGGACAGTTTGGGGATGCGTGGCTGCGCCACTGAGACTGTTGCATAGCCCATTTGGTTCCCTCCTGCATACTCCAGCTCAAGCCAGTTGGGGGAGCCATTGGCTCTCACTCTGCCACAAAACTGGACAAAGGACATGGGAGTATCCTCCATACCATCCAGCCCCTACTCTGGGAGGGACCCCTGAATCAACCCAAACTTTTTATTAGGGTACTTAAGGGCTAACCTGTGGGTGGGTCTCTAGATTCATTGTGGGATTAGATTCATATTCAACTCCACTTAGTCTTCGACTGCCCGGACACTCTGACCGCATCAAACTTTGCTTTTGGAACTGAGACCGCAACTGGGAAGACTCCGACTGCTCCCTGCCTCGTCGTCCTGCAAGTCTGCTGCAATGTCTGTGTCGGTGCTCCATACAGGTTCCACACAGGACCGGTGGACAACAAAGAAGCCCAAAGGAATGTCCCTTTAAGTGAAGCAGTCACTCCCCTGCATCTGCATCAATGTAGCTGACTGGTTTGCTGATCATGGGCTCCGACAGACTCCGAAAGGCTCAGTAACATAGGTGGCGGTTCTACAACTGCCTCGAGGCCTGCACTGTCTTCATATCGAGTCCGAAGCCAGTATCCCTCATAGGTACCATTGCAATCGGGCCCCTGTGCTGCCCGCTGTGAAGGCTTGGCAACTCTCTCCTCCAGTGATCTCCGGGTCCCTCTTGTGACTCCTGTGCCTCCGGCCTGGGGTTCCTTCCAAGGGTCTTCCTTGATTCCAGTGGGCTCCCCTATTTGCTCTAGGCCTGCTCTGACTTACCTAGTTGTGGTGAGTCACTTGGGCCTTGCTCGTCCCTACACTGCAGCTTCTTTGACTTCTGCGCCTGTTGACGTTGCCAAGGAATGATGGTAACCCTGCCGGACACTGAACTCCTGGCAATCGACACCCAATGTGGGACAGCTTGTGAACAGCTCCTCGTCTTCCACAGCATTGCCTGATCTTTACAGCTGCAAATTAAAGTGCCTGTCAACTCTTGGGCATCTATCAACATCGGTGGGCATTCATCGTCAGTGCCTCCTGGACACTCCTTAATGGCATAGACTCTGTCCCCTCTGTGTGCAGGTTCTTCTCACCTTGAATCCACCTTTGGGTTTCACTGGACTCCTTCTTCTACATTGGCACTTTTCCTGATGTCCTCCACTGTGGCTGCAGTGGTTTTCGGCACCACTTTGGACCTATACACCCGGCTTCCCTGGTGTAGATATCCTGGTTCCTGGGGTATTAACAAGTGGGGTGACTCTTCAGCCTTCCATTCTCCATGGGGCTTCTTCAGGGTCCACTGGGAAGCATCCATGTTCATTAAAACCGATAACCACAACGTACCCTTTGACTTTTATTGAGCAGTCATGTTCCCACTTTACACACAGCTTCCATGGGGTTCCTAGATACTCACCATGAGTGGGTCCTTTGGTCCCCGACTATCCCACATCTTCTGGGTCCATTCTCGACTTCAGTCGCATTCGACTATTTTTGTATATAGTTTGGTCTCCCCCTGGAGCCAGGTATTAACCTTCTGCTTACCGGTTTTATTGCAACCGTTTTGTGTGTATTGGGATTGTATCTCCGGGTTGGAGATATTGCAATGTTTTAGTGAGGTGTCTGTATAAATAATTATTTTTATAAGTACAGTATGTGGTTCTTTTTCACTTAACTCATACCATAAGAGTAAGTGCTGGTAAAACAAGCTGCTTTACACTCCTTCTGGAGTAAGCCTGGAGGCTGTTCTCCACAGCTACCACTTATAGAGTTTTCTATGGTTTTCTGAGACCACTAAAATCACCATAAGGGTTTTTTGGATTAGAGCAGGGTGCTGCACTTACATACGTGAGCACCATATACTAAGCTAATCACCTACACAGACATGTTCTACTCTTTCCTGAATTGCCAGTAAAATGTGTGTGCAACATTTCATAGAAACTAGATATTCCATTATATTGCCATTTTGGAACTCGCATCCGCCATTGGTATATCATTAATTTAGCTCTCAACAATTATTGATTCAATGGTTACTCTATCTCGAACACACTCAAAAATAATTTACACAAAAATAGAGCCAAGCCGGTATCAAAATCTTTATTCGACAGTAAGTCATAAAAGCACACACAATACACAGACTTACACAATACACAATAAATATTACATAAACAATACACAGAATAAAAAAGTTATTAAATTCCAATTGGTTACTATCGAATCACGGAAACTATTAAAATTCATATCTAATAATTTAAAATTACTTCCTGAATTAAAAACGACTTAATTTTAAAAAGATAATTCCCTATGGTTAACTAGCAGCAGGAGACATTAAACTGCGTGTGCGGATAATCCAAACCCATCTTAGAAATTTAGCTAATGCAATAGCTATAGGTGGGGAGCAATCAGAGCCTAATATTCTTAAAGCTTCAATGTGCCTCACGGTACCCAGAGATAAACAAATGGGTATCAGCCATTTGCGCTGCGGGGCTGCATAAAGGGGTCATATCAAAAATAAATGAGCTACAGTCTCTGCCACATCTAGACAATTATGGCATTTTTCATCTTGAGATGGCGCCCATTTATGAGTGAAAGCTTTTAATGGTAAAGTTCCTATCCTAAATTGGAAGTATAGTTTACGATCGAGGGGACTCTCAATTTTATCTCAATATACTTCACATGCCGGCCAAAATTTATGATCTAAAACACGGCCTGTCAAGTTGGTATTCATACAGGACCGATATTGTAACATCTGAACCATTTCCCAATATTTTTCCTTCAGTTGGTTTTTAGTTGGGAATTTCGCAATCTCTGGTTCATCCCATAAAAGACTTAGATCCAGCTTTACTAAGAGAGACCTTAAGTCAACCTTGAGACAAGGTACCAAATCAAAGGCCGACTTCAAGTCGGCAAATACCGTGTAGAGCGACCCTTTAGTCAAGATCACATTTCTCCAGTAGATTGTAAGGAAGCGGAAAACTTGGTCTATGGAACTCGTACACGGGCGAAAGCCTGCTTGGAATGGAGAAAGTATGTTATTTTCCTCAGCCCACGACTGTAATTTATTTTAAACTAAGCGGCCCATTAGGTTTTGTGCTGAAACTATAAGGCTAATAGACCTAAAATTACTAGGGAGGGATTTGTCTCCCTTTTTAAAAACAGGGATTATTTCTGCTCCCTTCCACGTAGGTGGAATAGGAGCACCCTTTGCCACTGAATTAGCCAAGAGTGCAAAATACTGGCACCAGGTAGGTCTATCACTTAGGAAGACATCCGCGGGGATACCATCCATGCCTGGGGCTCTTCCACTTGTCATGCAGTGTAATGCTAGATCAACATCTTTAATAGAGAATACCTGATTTTGATAAAACATATGGGAAGGTAAGGGATTATCGTCCTTTGTTGGGATACAGGCATATTGAGGTTTAAAAAAATCTAACCACTGGTATTGCGCAACATTATTTTGAGGAGGTTCTGCACATTCTCCCCTATTGCATTTAACAATATTCCCAAAATTGTTTGGAATCTTTGGCTTCACAAGCATTTTTCATGTCCCTCCACCTTTCTTGATCCCACTCTCTTTTTGCCACCCTCTGCGTGAACCTGTAAAAATCCCTTTCCTCTCTTACTTGAGCGATGTTCTTAGATTTTAATACTACGCTCAATTTATGGCGAGCAAGTTTACAGGCCTCGTTGTACCACCTTGCCACTTTAGTGTTTGAGCCTCGACTACCTGTTTTTAACTCTTTAGAGAAGAAGGTTTTTAAGCTAGAGAAGAGACGGGTATGTGCTTCTAGCATGACTTGAGGAAAATCCAAGCCATTGGTTTGAGAATTTAGGTAGGATAATTCACTCACAACCACTGCTTTAAGCTCTGTCAATTTGTCTGGATTTTCGATAAATTTATTCCACTTAATGTGGCGCATGTGATTAGAAGCAACAATGTCAAGTGTTAATAACCCTCTCCTCACTGGCCCCACTCTATCCCCCTTCTGAGATCGAAATGTAGAACAAAGGGGGTTGTGGTCGCTTTGCAACCTGCGTTTGACTACCATGTCTACAATACTATGCCATAATCTTATATCTACTAGTAAATAATCTATGCGGCTCCTATTATGTCCATTATCAAAAGTATTTGCACCCAGTTGGTCAGAGGGAGTTCGCCCATTTGCCGCTCTAAGGCCTCTCTCTAGGCATAAAGCCTTTAATTGAATTGCAGTAGCTGACCATCGTTTTACAGCTGGAATACCGAGTTTAGGGATACCCCATCTGGAGTCTTGATCTCCTGAGAGATCCTGATCCTCTTGCCCGAGTGGTCCAAAAGTGGAGTTAAAATCCCCAGCCACAATAGGAACAATTTGATCTGGTAAAGACTCTAGCTGGGTGTCAAGAGCGGCTATTGTCTCAGAAATGTTCCCCCCGATTGACCCCTAGCATAAACATTAAAAATAGCCACCCAGAGATTTTGGCTCCATTCAATCTTGACCACCAAGATATCCTTGACTGGGGACAGAATATGCAAGACTTTACAGCATAAACTCTGACGAACCCAAACCACCAGGCCACCTGCAGGACGGCCTTTAGATTGTTTTATTGCAGGGATAGCTACACCATTCTGGGGATAGTAGTTTACTACCAATGCCAGCAACATTCCATGAGAGAAGCGACAGGTTTTCTTTAATTTCCGGGGCTGTACTAACAGATGGAACCCTCTCTATCCTTACTAAAGTGTCACTCTCTCTAGCTGGCATTTGCTCGGTAGCGGTAGTTTTGGTGATCAATGTAGTGACCGGAGTTTGATTCTTTATACCAACTCCAGGATCTATGGTGGAATTGGGATGTTCCACTAAGGAAGTATTCAATTCTTGTATAACCCTAATGTTACTCCATGCACTATCCAAGGAGCGGACAGGCAGCATGTTATCTAAATAAGTAGCCAAATTATCTTGTACGTGGGGCACAATGTTTCTGATACTAGGTAATGTGTTTCTCAATAGCCCAGTAGTGTCATCCTTTAGTCAATCGCATGCCTCCATGTCATTCAAAACACCAAAACGATTCCTCAAATCTACTCCTTCAAACAAGGTTGGAATTTTCCTCCCAGGTGGCAGACATGCAAGCAGTCGATTTGGTCTAAAACTCAGGGTTCTCCTTGTATACCATGACCTATCATAGAAAAATTCTAGAGTTAAGGGTATTACTGCAGAGCCCCTTTGTTGAGGAGGGAACAAGTTTGCCAACACATTAGGTAACACTTCAGGACCAGAAAAGTTCACGGCTATACAATCTCCCCCAAATCTTTTCTTATGGTGACCCACCCATGCCACCCTTCGGGCCATGATTATTTCACTTGCTAATTGCTGGCTACCCCTTTCCGATATCTTCATATTATTAATCAGCCAATGCAACGCTTTATCCATTAAGGATACTGAAGATTCCACTTGGCCTTGACCCAGAGGCGGAACATTAGCCAGTACAAGAACTAAAGGTGTGGCTTCTGGAATAAACTATTAGGGCTCCTTCTCTAAGTTTGGTTTATGTGTGTTCAAGGAGGATACTGGGGGAATGACTAATGGGTGGCCACTCTGGAGATTTACATGCTCACTAATGGGATTTAAAGTGACGGTATTTAATGTAGAATTATGGGTGGTTAAACCATCCAGAACAGAGGGAGGGTGGACTATACCCTTAGCTATAGGGATCTGTGGGTCCTGCCCCATATGTTTTACTGACTGACCTGCAGTGTCGTGAGTTACTGGAGCTAACATTAAAGGAAAATCGTTCAAAGGGACCGGACCACGTGTTTGCTCAAGAGCTATAACTCTTTCTCCAATTGAGGTTAGTCTATTCATAATGGGTGCCAAAATTAGGTCTAGGTTCTCTTTAAATGTTCCCCAAAGTGATTTAGAAATATCTTCCATAGATGGCTGATTATTAGGAAGTGGATGTTTAATTAATTTGGGCTTTGGTTTCAGATGCCTTACTACCCTCTGTTGTTTAACTTTATTTGGGGGTGCCATACCGGCAGCTCTGGTACATCTCCTTGTAATCGGAGCGGGTGGCGGCGAAGAATTACACAATGAAGCATCTTCAATGAAGCCAATAGGGGATACATTTTGAGACTGGTCTTGAACACTCATAGACGTACAGGGTGGGCCAGCCAAATCTATCAAGTCCCGAGGTAGTCCAGGAGTTAGATTTATTGGCTGGGAATCAACGTCCTCTGGGATGTCATGCACAATAGTGGTGATAGTGCAACCTGGGTCCTTAGAAAGGCGCCTTTCAGTTCTTTCTATTTCCTCTGTTACTAAGCTGGTCACTTTCACTAAGTACGAGTCCAGAGTAGCCCCTCCATTTTCCTTCGGTTTGTCGGTCCTCTTCTTTCCCATTATTGATTAGTAAGAGATGTAGTATATTACAGTACCTTTCTTTGGAACAAATGTTAGAGGAGTGGCCTGCCCCAACCTCCTCTAGCCACCAACGGCCACAGGCAGCCACAGACGGTCCCGCCCTTGTCCCGGGATTCTCTTGGCGCGCTCCCGCATGCGTCCCGCGACGCAGGAGCTCAGCCTGCCTTTCCAGCGCCTCCGGGCGCGGAAGTGGGCGTGCGCACCTGCGTCAGAGTGCAGGGGATCCTAGTGTGTGTAGTCCCCCCTCTCAGCGGCCGCACAGATGTCAGGAGCAGCGGAGGCGGGGGAGACCAACAGGTAATGCTGCTGTGTGCTGGGAAGGACTGGGGCAGAGTTCAATACCCCCACTATGTTGCCGTTTACCAGGTAAGCCTTTAAACACCACCAAACACCCCCCGCAGTCCTCGGTGTTGCTTCAATGGAGCCCCGTTCCACCGAAGCTCAGCCTGCCTTTCAAGCACCTCCGGGCGCAGAAGCGGGCATGTGTGCCTACCTCAGAGCACAGGGGATCCTGGTGCCTGTAGTCCCCCCTCTCAGCGGCCGCGCAGATGTCAGGAGCAGGGGCGGCGGGGGAGACCAACAGGTAATGCTGCCATGTGCAGGAAAGGACTGGGGCAGAGTTCAATACCCCCACGGTGTTGCCGTTTACCAGGTAAGCCTTCAAACACTACCAAACGCCCCTGCAGTCCTCGGTGTTGCTTCAATGAAGCCCCGCTCCACCGAAGCTCAGCCTGCCTTTCAAGCACCTCTGTGCGCAGAAGTGGGCGTGTGCGCCTGCATCAGAGTGCAGGGGATCCTGGTGCCTGTAGTACCCCTCTCAGCGGCCGCGCAGATGTGAGGAGCAGCGGCGGCGGGGGAGCATGTGCTGGGAAGGACTGGGGCAGAGTTCAATAACCCCACAGTGTTGCCGTTTACCAGGTAAGCCTCCAAACACCACCAAACGCCCCCGCAGTCCTCGGTGTTGCTTCAATGGAGCCAAGCCATTTACCAATAAATAAACTCCAATGACTTGTGTCCATTTCATCTCACAGATATGGAATCAGATCTCTGTCCTAATATATTACTTGAGCGGAAAACATATTACTTCGGGACACACCCTTTTATGCATTCCTCACATAATTTATATACCTCCCAATGATCTTTCTAGATAATGTAAGGGGTGTACCGTCGCGATGTATTGGCACTTGTATCAGCTATAATTTTTGAAAAATTCCCAACATTACAGCGTTATGGCGCACATTATCTAGCAGATTTTATTCCCATTCAAAAACTACCAGGTCCCTTATTTGGCTGGTCTCTAGTGTCAACAGAGGGAGAGTCGGACCATTTGATTCATAATACTATGCACAAATAAGACTGTACCAATAATAATTACCTTTGTTACTTATTATATCATACCTTATATATATATATTCGTCAATTCCACGCACCAAACGACAATGTTGTCCTCAGCATATCGTGTACAGGCCTATTTCGCATCAGAACCTAGTAAGATTGTAAGAGCGAAATCCTCCTTTTACTTCGAGAACCCAAAACATTCATTCTGCTTATATCTCATCTGTTAGAAATGGGGTTCTCTAGTTTGCAGTGGTATGCACCCTGTCCAATTAAGGACCCTTCTTTCTACTCAGAATAAGCGGATACCACAGTTAGATAACCCCTGCTCATCTCCCTAGTAGCTTGGCACGAGTGGATAGGCTTACCCCTAAGGCAATGTGTAAAGTATTTGTACAAAACACACACAGTGTAACATAGTGAAAATGATACAAATGAACATCACACCAGTTTAGAAAAATAAAGTATCTTTCTCTAAACTAAACAAGACCACAATGCCAACAATCTAACGTACGCATCTCAAAATATGACTTTTTAAAGGTTTGACGCAATTCTATCCATAGAAACCTATAGTTGCAAGATTTAAACACAAAGTACCTCAAATGCGTCAAAATCAACAAGACAAACAGCCGCAGAGAATGGAAGCGTTGGATAACACAATGATGCGCCAGTTCCTGAGACCTTAGGGAGGTGATGCTGTCGTAATTTAGCAATGATTAGGTTAAGCATTAGCAGAAGACCTCTTGTATTTAGAGACTATCTTGTCCGTTTACGGAATCCATTTAGTATTTCTGTCGGCCAGTTTGTTTGCCATGTGCTCTGTCCTACCTTCCTGTTAACTGCTCTTGAAATCTGCCTAGAGACAAGATATATGTATCCTCTTCTGCTTTGCACATGCTCAGTTGAGCATGCAGCTGTCTCCAATTTGTAACTGCCAAGATGTGTCCAGATGAATTAGCTAACTGTCAGCTCTTCCCACTTGTTGCTAGCACACTCTCTGTATGACCTTATATGTATTTGAAACCAACACTCTGTGCCTTGTACCGCCTTCATTTCAGCCCCTGTGTGGGTATCAAAGTATCAAGCTCCTTCTAGTCAGTGTGCTACCTCATACTATACCGAAGGGTGTTGTGTGAATGTAGTTCCACCTCATGAGGTTTAATAAACTCTGTCTTTTCTATTCCAGTTTCTGTGCCAACTTCCTATTATTGGTCTAAGGACTCTAAGCAGAGAAGGGTGAATCCCTTGCACTAGTCGGCCTGGCTGAGGCTTGCTACCACACATTGGCGCCCAATGTGGGACTCATAGGAGACTCGGATGCCCGGAAGGACTGGTCGAGACGTAGGATTGGAATCCCGCTTTGGACGTGATCACTGCTGGAAGAGACCCGAGTCTTGGCATCCACAGCGTTTTCCCTTTCTTTCTGATCTGACCATCCAGGTGGCGCCTGTCCTCGACTGAGATCTCTTCTGTTGATTCAACTTGCAGTGACCGTTTGGTCGATTTGAGAACTTGGCAGTAGGAACCTGGACACCATTTGATTGGTAAGAGCCATTTTGCGGCACTTGCTGTAAGTTTGACCCCTTGGATTGGTAAGGTAGTTTAGAAACGCTTACTGTGGCATTTGTATATGGAATTGGCCAAATATTGAACTTGTCCTATGAATATGTATATATATATATATGTGTTGCAATACATATAGGCAGGTAATGAGGAGATTTTTTTCTACTTCTAAGAATATTTGAACAGCGCAACGTACAAAGTGTACTTTAGGAGCTACTTTTGATTATAATACTGCATATTTTGCACTATTTTTGGCATGCCTGTTTCCAGCACACTTCGTAAGATGTGTTGCTTTTTTAGTGGTACCAATTTGAGAATCGATAAAGCACAATTGCCCCCCCACCCCAGAGGGGAGGCCTAATAGGGACATGTATATTAAATATGGTATTTCGGCCACAATGTACAGCACATTGTGGAATAAATACACCCGCAAGGATCCTGAGTTGCGTTGGCCTATGCATGGGTCATTTGATTTGCGAAAGATTCAGTATGTGGAACAACGGGTGTTCAAGCAAAAGGCTAGGCAAGACATGTTTGACTGTGTGCGAAAGTGGGAGAAAGAAGTGCGTGAGCGAATGATTAGTGAACAGGCCTTGATTGAAAAAGAACAGCGTAAAAGTGTGCATGCGAAAGCATTAGCAATGAAAAATAAAGAGATTAAAGAAATTAAAGAAAGGGAAGATAGGGAGAGTCAGTTACAGGTAAATGGCCAAAACACTATTCCTAGGCCTCTTTATCCTATTCTTAATAAACCCCAAGATGATTCTCTCTTATTAGATCGTTGTCCACCTCGGTATACTCTTCCCTCTGCTCCTGATGAGTCAGATGAGTACTCTCCTGCGGGGCAGGAAAAAAACCTGAGACATTTGCTCAATGTTAAATACCAAAAGTTCCTCTCAGATTAGATCTGCAGCGCGTAAAACCGATCGTAGTATTAATACTGCTTCTGAAATCTTAGATACTATTCAGAATTGGTCAGAAAGGGAACAAAAATATTTCACCGAGATATTTGCTGGAGAGGTTCTTGAGCGATTTAGGAAATATTCGGTGGAAGTAGAGCCAGATGATATAGGAGCTGATTGGAAGCATCTACGTGAAGGTTCTTTTGTCTTCTCCAAGGTGGCTGACACGATCAGACGCTTCATTAAACTACGTGATGAAGCAGTCCATTTGTGCGGGAGAAAAAGGCAGCAGACGCAGCTGCACAAATATCTTGAATCAACATGGCACAAGCTCCGACGCTCGAAACAGATAAGAATGTTGTAAATGCGAAACCTATGTGGGAATCCGCACCTTGATATGTTCCTCCTGAAGGAACAAGCGGAAGTGATGATAAGACTTCTATTGACGCGAAAGGCTATTTTATTTATAATTGGGTTTACACTCCTTGGAGTAGAGCAAATGTCATGGCTCTTAAAAATGCATTGCCTGATCCGCGAAAGAATCAGACAGCTTTTTATGAATAAATTGAGGGTGCCATTAGCTCTTGTACTATGACTTTGTCTGACATTGATTTGTTTTTTGGATTAATATTACCGCCTGATATGTGGAGAACTGTGGGTAAAGTTGGTGATTGTGTGGTATTTGGGGCATTGTGGCCAGATATAGAACAATTAGATAAAGATAGAGAACCTGCACAAAAACGTGTACGCTAATTTTAGATCTTCCAGCAGATATCTTGGTTAAATTAAAGACAATTATTCCCCCTAAAAAGATAGATTGGACTATGTTAGCGTCTTGCAAGCAAAAGGTAGATCAATCAGTTTCAGACTTCTTCACACGCTTTGAAGAAGCATTCCACGATTTTAGTGGCCAATCATTGACAGATGACACAGGTAGGCATCTGTTTGTCGATAAATGTCACAAACCTTTTTCCGGAAATAGCTAGTCGCTTGAAGGCCAGTCAAAGTTCACGACTACGCCCTCTCCGGTTTCCCTCCTAACTATGGCTCAGTATTATGAACGACAAGAATTAGAAGCAAAAAGTAAGGAGGATAAAAAATCTAAAGAGTTAAAAACAAAGGTTATAATGGCTCAAGCTTATGACCCACCTTCTAGAGGTAATAATAGAGGTGGACGTGGATCTTATGGTTCGTCTTTTCCTCCCTATCCTTGTGTAGATTTGTCTGTTGATCAGTGTGTGTACTGCAGACAATTCGGAAATTGGATTTCAATTGTCCAGTGCTACGTGCTCAGCGGGGTTCACGTAGTCGGGACAAATGAGAAATCATTCAGGATATTCAGGGCCTAGAGGAAATACAAATGATCGTGCTAGGTTTGATGCTAATACACGTGGACAAGAGGGGGCTATTACTTTTGACAGACGGAATCAATATCAAATGTCCCACTATGAGCCGTCTAATTTGCAAGATTCTGCTTATGCATAGGATTGCCTAGGATGGGGTAAGGAATCAGTTGACGTTTCTGTAGATCAGTAGGGTCCCTATGTTACAGCACATGTTTTGGGTTCTACTGATCAGTTTCTGGTTGATACAGGAGCTACTTGTAGTGCCTTGTCTAAACACTTGATTCCAAGGGCTCCCCTGTCTGGCTTAACTATTACATCGATAGGTTTGGATGGAACATCCACCCTTAGCCCATTGTCACAACCACTTGCACTCCATGTTGATAAGTTTACTGCTCCATGTCCATTTTTGCTTTATCCAAATACACCAGACAACATTGTGGGTCTTGACATGCTCAAATATTTCCGGGCCACGATATGATGTTCTCCTGAAGCAGTACGGGTTATTTTAAATGACAACCACCCCATGATTGAGAGATCCTGTATTGTTAAAGAGGATATTGCACTAGCTTCACTCCCTAGTACTTTGTGGGCTACTTCAGACCCCGATGTAGGACAAATGATTATTCCGCCAGTACATATTAGTCTTTGCTCTGCACCAGTGTTAGGCACACCAGATTATACGAAGGCCTTTACACTCTATGTACACGAGAAAGATGGATGTGCATTGTCAATTTTAGTACAGACACACGGTGACAAGCAGCGTCCCTATGCATATTTTTCTGCAGTTCTTGATCCTGTTGCTCTTGCATTGCCTGGATGTTTTCGATCAGTTGCAGCAACAGCTGTGTCCATACGTCAAAGTGAAGGGATAGTTTTGTCAAACAAACTGTTGGTGCTAGTACCCCATGCAGTAGATGCCCTTTTGAATCAGACTAAAACTCAGCATTTAACTAGTGCTCGCTTGACAGGATACGAATTGACACTGTTAGCACCTCATATTACATTGAAGAGGTGTGCAACATTAAACCCAGTCACTTTGTTGCCATATCCTGCAACTCAGTCTCAATCAAAGAAGCCTCATGATTGTATATTCCTTACTGAGGCACAGACAAAGGGTCGCATTGATTTGCAAGATACGCCCCTTCCAGATGTTGACGGGGAGCTGTGGATTGATGGGTCCTGTTTAAAGTTACCGGATGGCACAACCTCAGCCGCATATGCAATCACCACACTTGAGACAGTAGTGAAACAGCTCGCATACCACAGAAGTGGCTCAAGCAGCTGAACTAATAGCTTTGACACGAGCGTGTGAGCTTAGTATTGATTTATGTGTGAACATTTACACAGATAGCCGCTATGCTTTTGGAGTGGTTCATGATTTTGGCCTACTCTGGAAGGAAAGAGTCTTTCTTACATCCTACGGGATGCAGATAATGCGAGGAGAATTAGTACATAATCTCTTGGCTGCACTTACATATCCGAAGAAAGTTGCCATTAAGAAGTGTGGTGCACACAAGAATATCACTGACAAAATGGGACAAGGAAATGCCTTTGCAGATCGTGTAGCTAGTGAAACTGCAATACAGCGAAGTACTACACCTATGTACATAGTAAAATCACAAGCTGAGCATTGGCATGATGCTAGAGAGGAAGTATTGGATATACAGAGATCTGCCTCTGTGGAAGAACTAGAGCAGTGGTCCAAAGAAGTAATGTTAGATGATGAGGGTTGTTGGCGTAACAAAGAAATGGAAATTGCCTGCAGCCTATTTATAACCTATGGTTCAAATGGCACATGGGCTGGCCCATGTTGGAGCTCTAGCAATAACTAAATTGCTTACACAAATTTGGGAGCATCCTGAAATTGCCAGCACAGCTAAAAGAGTGGTACAGTCCTGTTTGATCTGTTGGCAGTACAATCCTGGAAAAGGGACACAAACTCCTACAGGAGGGTTTGCTACACCAACCGAACATTTTGAAGTTTTGCAGATGGATTACATCCAACTTGAAGGCTGCAATAATCTAAAATATGACCTAGTGGTGGTATGTGCCTTCAGTAAATGGATCGAGGCGCACCCTTCAAATGATAATACTGCTCTTACTACAGCAAAGGTGCTTCTGAAGGAACATTTTCCTAGGTATGGTGTTTGTAAAATTTTGTGGAGCGACAACGGACCTCATTTTATTGGGCAAGTTGTTGATTATGTCATGAAAGGATTAGGGATCAAACAGAAATTCCATACAGTCTTCCACCCACAATCGGCAGGATTGGTGGAAAGGTATAATGCTACCTTAAAATTGAAGCTGGCGAAAATACTGGCTTCCACGTCCCAAAAGTGGCCGGATGCATTGCCTTTGGCACTGTTATCCATAAGATGAGTACCACACTCACAATAAGGTCTTACACCGTATGAGGTAGTATTTGGAAGACCGATGAACATTTGGGGAGTTCCTAAGCCACGCCCCATACATGATGTACCTTGTGTTCTGTTGAATGATTATTTGGCACAATTAACTGACAGTTAGACCTCTATTCATCAACAGGTTCGAGAAGCTCTTCCTGATAGATCTACAGGTGAGGCCCATGATCTCCGTCCCGGTGACCACGTGATGGTCAAGGTCTTCGACAGATCGAACAGCTTGAAGCCGAGGTGGCGAGGTCCGGAGCAGGTGCTGTTGACTACAAGGACAGCTGTTTGAGTGACGAACGGAAAGAACTGGCTCCATACCACGCACTGCAAGCGTGTATCGCCTGCCTTGGTGGAACCTGCTGTGCTGACTGGCCATCAAGAGATTCTAGAGATGGAGAAGGGTCAAGATATCTCATCTGACGAGTCTACTGAAGTCTTCCCGGACCACACGATTCCTGGAACATCGCGATACAATTTGAGACCGAGGAAAGAATCTGCAGTTTTGAACGAGACTGGTTGAGCTACCGCCCTGGGTTTGTGAAACGGAGAGCTAACGAGGCAAAGGGGGGGATCAGCCCTGAATTAGTGTAGTGACACCCATCTTGGCCCGTGGTGAAGAAATCAACGGCTATCCAAGGGATAAGAGCTCCAGCGATTGTTTTCAACAGGTTCTTAGAAAGATCGAGCATCGTTGTCATTGAAATGAATAATAGAAAAATGATTTGGGCTGTATGGTTTGTTGTTGCCCTGGTGGTTTTGGCAATAACCACTTGGTTCATTGAGAAATCAGCTCCTGCTCGACAGATTTTTGTTGCAACTACTCCAGCTCCACTGGAGCATCACTACTACACTCTTCCTTATCATGAGCAGAAACATCGACAGTCCTATCTGAATAACACATTCATTCAGATGTTGCATCATACCCATAATGCTACAAATACTACCAATTGTTGGGTATGTGGGATGATACCTGCACACCAGAAGAAAGGAGGAACACCGTTTATTCCTCTACCGTTTTCCCATAATGGTTTATGTCAAGCTTGGTATGCCCTTTTTTTGTTTTTGGAAAGCCTTCAGTAGGTGGAATAATTTTTCTATTAAATTAAGAATGTTACCAAGAAGAAAATGGTTATCCTCAAGCTGAAGGGACTAAATGGGAATGGGATGAATACCAACCGGACAATATTTCGACACCATATGTCTTCACAAATGTGAGGAATATGAAGAACATTGGACCCTTTGTGATTTCTGTAACAAGAGCAAAAGCAGATTTATGTATTGGCTGTGCTCGGAGAATTCCCGTAGGACGAAGTGAGTGTATAACTACGCTGAACATTGAGGGTGTTAATAATAGTAGTTTTATATCGTCGCACAACACCTACTTTGTGTGTGGTAATAAAGGATATTACCAATTACCTGTTGGATGGTCAGGGGTATGCTACATATCATTTTTGTTACCAGCTGTGTTTTTAGCACCTGCATCATATCATCTTGACCTGAAGCTGTACAATGATATTTCTAATAATAGATATACATGGACAACAAGTACTGACGAGATTGACCAGACAGACACCGCGCTGCAACAATATGTCGATTTCAATTTGGGTTTGTTTTTCTTTGTGGGTGCTGCATTAATTAGTAGAAAGATCAGACGATTGACTCGTGTAGTGGAAGCTGTCACCAATCAGACAGCTATGGCACTTGAGAACAATACAGAAGAATTGCAAATTGCAAGAATTGTAGCACTCCAAAATAGGATGGTGCTAGGCGTGATTTTGGCTGATCGAGGTGGTGCATGCTGCATCATAGGTAGCACTTGCTACGTCTTTATACCTGACCACTCACCTTCAGTTTATGACGCAATCTCTAAGCTGCATAAGATTGCTGCAGACATTCACCGAGAGACTGGTACATTGACATTTTCAAACTGGATATGGATACTTTTTGTTACTTGGGGCTGGAAGCTACTGACTATTCTATGTATACTACTGGTGATACTATTAATATGATGTACTTGTATACAATGTGGTCCTATGATTTGCTCCATGTGCATCAATGCTTGTACACTTGCCAAAAGAAATATTACAAAAGAACAACAAATGCTAAATAGTGAAGTTACTGAGATGATGAACATCAATGTACAGGATGCAGATCCAGATTACCCTAGACAGATGAATGTCTTCAGCAAATGCTGAAAGGGTCATCTCTCGTAATTTAGCAATGATTAGGTTAAGCATTAGCAGAAGACATCTTGTATTTAGAGACTATCTTGTCCGTTCACAGAATCCATTTTGTATTTCTGTCGGCCATTTTGTTTGCCATGTGCTCTGTCCTACCTTCCTGTTAACTGCTCCTGAAATCTGCCTAGAGACAAGATATATTTATCCTCTTCTGCCTTGCAAATGCTCAGTTGAGCATGCAGCTGTCTCCAATTTGTAACTGTCAAGATGTGTCCACCAGAATTAGCTAACTGTCAGCCCTTCCCACTTATTGCTAGCACACTCTCTGTATGACCTTATATGTATTTGAAAAGAACACTCTGTGCCTTGTACCACCTTCATTTCAGCCCCTGTGTGGGTATAAAAGGACCAGCTCCTTCTAGTCAGTGTGCTACCTCATACTATACTGAAGGGTGTTGTGTGAATGTAGTTCCACCTCATGAGGTTTAATAAACTGTCTTTTCTATTCCAGTTTCTGTGCCAACTTCTTATTATTGGTCTAAGGTCTCTAAGCAGAGAAGGGTGACTCCCTTGCACTAGTAGGCCTGGCTGAGGCTTGCTACAACGATGCAACAGTTCTATTGTGCGCAGGAGAAGTGATGTATCAAATCTGGACTGTAGGGGGAAGTGATGTGTCGATTCCAAGATGATTTCTGATCTGTGGGTGCTGCTTCGGAAAAACTTGGCACACAGGTGCAATGTGTGGAAATCCAGGACACGGTATTGGTCGAGGTGGCAAACAGTTGCTGCGTCTATTTCTTCAGCCATGATCCAATGATGCTTCGTTATTTTTCGCCGCACAGCAATGCGTGTGTCGGATTCGGTGTAGTGGTCTCCTACTTTGAAGACCAATGTGCTGAACTTGTGTGCGGTGATTCTTCAGGCTGCTGACAGGCAATGCGTTGATTTCTCTAGCTGCATTGGGGTGTGCGTGTGGAAATTTAGCAGAGATCGCTGTTAGCATTTAGCTGAAGCCATCTTGTTTCCGGCAGCCATCTTGTTGACCATGTGCTCACCATGTGCTCTTTCCTTCTTCACTTTTGTTTGGCCTTGTGCTGTGCTCAAGAACTGACTATACTAAGCCTCTGTTACTTTGCACATGCTCAGAAGAGTTTGTAGCTGCCCAGGCACCTGTTTAGGTATGGTAATGTCAGGGTGTCTTTTCTAAAGTCAGCAACTGTTTGCTTCGCCTTCTTTGTTGACTTTTCATTCTCTGTATGACCATCTATGTATGTAACTCTTCCTATGTGTGCTTGTACCGCCTTCGTTTGAGCCCCTGTGTGGGTATAAAAGGCCCATGGTTCTTCTACTCCTTGTGCTACTTCATACACAGCTGAAGGGTGTTGTGTGAATGTAGTTCCACCTCATGAGGTTTAATAAATTGTTTTCTTGATATTTCAGCTTCTGTGCCAACTCCTATTTATTGATCTGAGGACTTGTGTGCAGAGAAGTGCGAACCCCTAGCACTGTTAGGCCTTGCTGAGGTCTACTTCTACATGCTTCGGGATTTTCTCCTGCACAGCAGTGCTGCATCAGAATACTTCTGCCACAAGAAGGACAAAGCTTCTCATTTGCAGGTTTCTTCAGTTCTTAGCATTTCTCTGCAGCAGGAACAACCTGCAAGGACCCAGGACTGGGTTTGCCACCACAAGGCAGGTCATAACTCCCAGCAGGGAAGTTCCAGTAAGCTGCAAATTAAGTCTTTGTGTCCCTGAGACTTCTTAACAGGAAGCAAGCTCTACATAAAGCCCTTGATGATTTTCTCAAGTAGGATGCTACAGCAGGGCAAAGGTTCAGTCCTTTCAACTGCCCGCAGACAGAAGCAGCAACTGCAGACCAACCCAACAAAGCAAACCCAGCAAAGGGGAAGTAATCCTCCTGCCAGCTCTTCTTCTTGACAGGAACTCTTGATCCAGAAGCAATAGAAAGACTGGTGTTTTAGATCTAATACGTATACCCCTTTGAAGTCTTTGTTCAGAAAGTCTCTCTTGATCAGTAAAACCAGTTCTCTCCTCTCTGATCAAGCCAAACTACAGGGGACAGAGGCAGCATTGTGTAGGGCAGCCACAGCCGATTCAGGTTCTAGTGACAACTCCTCCCACCACTCTAATGCAGGAGGACATATCAACATACAACAACACTTGTGGGGAAGTGTGGCTCACTGGTTAGAGGAGGCATACCCTGAAGCTGAGGTCAGACCCGGGACCAGGGTTCGATTCCCGACGCGGCAGGGTCCTGAACCCAATTGTCCATGGACTCGATAATTCTCGCTTCGGTGCCCACTCTAAGCACGAGTTCACACTATGCAGCTCTGGGCAACAAGCTTGCTTAATCTTCACAACGGCCCTCCGCAGCGGGATGCCTGGCTTTCACCTTGGGGATGCCCAGCACAGGTGATCTCACAGGGAAAAACCAGGACGGGTTCCCAAGGCAAGCGCCGAGATGCCCAAGGGTAAAATCGAGCGCTATATAAGAACATACATACATACATACATACATATGCAGGGCACACCTCAACTCCCTTTGTATGAGTGTCTGGAGTTAATGCACAACTAAGCATGAGCGAATTTTGCGGATCTCGCGTTCGCGAATTTGCGGATTTTTGAACTCGCAATCCGCAAAATCCGCGAATTCTTGCGAATTTGCGGATTTTTTTTTTTTTTTGTGTTCGCAAGGATTTCTGCCAGTTCGCGAGGGTTTCGTACCAGTTCGCAATTGCGAACTTACATTTCGTCGCGCAACGGTCGCGAATTATGTTGTTTCTACGTCTGGTTCATCATCACAGGTTCCCAGCACCCTCTGTTTCACCACTGCAACCCTCTGTTACATCAATGCCACCCTCTGGTTCATCATTACTGTAGATTATGGGGGGGAAAAGCAAGCACACCATCCCTGCTTCAACTCAGATGAATTAATTTGGGGTTAGTTTATTAATGTGTCACTGTTTTAAAATTCCAGTCTGGCACCTGCTTCCTTATCTGTAATTTTGCTTTCTGTTGCAGTGCATTTTTTTTCCCCAGGACCTTCTTTGTGGCCTACTTGTAGCTATTGTATGAGCCTGCTGTGAGGGTCAGAGCAGGGTCATACAATTGTTGCAACTAGCAACTGAATTCTGGAGGGGCCCCAGTCAGGAAGCACTACCGGGAATTGTTACTAATGATGAGTTTGAACTCTTGCCCCTGCCGAGTGCTTTCACTTTTGAAAAACTCGTTTTTCTGCAATTTCGCGGGGTTCGCGGGGTGCGAACACGCGCAAGATCGGATTCGGAAGCCGCAAATTCGTGCGAATATGCAATTTGTTTTTTTTGCAGCGTGTTAGTTGGCAAGGTTTTGTGCGTTTTTGCGAGCCGCTCGTAGCGCAAGACGCGAAGTTACCCTCGCGGTCGTGCAAGGGCGCAGCCATCTTGTTTGCCTGACGTATTTCCGTTTCCGGGCGCGAAGTGTAATCTCGCAAAGTCCGCGGTTTGCCAGTACAGTCTCGCGCGTGTTCGCAAGGAAAATCTCGCGCGAACTTACCCGCGCGGTCGTGAACGGGCGCGGCCATCTTGTTTCTCATTCATTGCTATGGTTCTGGGCATGGTCTTTGTATCCTCTGTCAATCTCTGCCATCCTTTGCTTGTTTGAAGTTTTTTTTTATCTATTTTACTTATTATCTATCCCTCTATTTTTCTAGCCCTATATTTTTGTGTTTACTGCTACTTTTGGTTAATTTTAAACTACTTTTGTAAACTCTTTTCTTTTCTTCTCTTCCCTATTCTATTTTCTTTATTCCTTTCCGCCCAGACCATGGTGAAGGGAGCCGGGAAGCATCCCGAGAAGGGGAAGGGTCCCGCACCCCGTGTCCGGCTCCCGTGCGGGCGTTTGAGGGGGGAGCTAGTGATGCCACGGGAGATCTTTACCCCGGAGGAGGTGGGCCAGCTCATTTTTTATGTTCAGCGCCGCCTCCCCAGGACCATCATGGGAGGCGGCAAGATCAGTGCCGGGTACGGGGCCCGGGAGCGCCGGAAGCGGTGGGAGAAGGTGTGCCAGGCCATTTACCACCACTCTCGGGTCTGGCGCACCTACAACCAGGCCACCCACCGCTGGACGGATGTCCTGACCCGTGAGCGAGATCTGCTCGACCTCCTTGGCCTTGAGATCCCCGGGCTTGGTGAGTAGTAGTAGCTATGTCTTTACTACTATGTTTTCTCCTGCTGTGTTATTATATTGCAAATTTTTGTTTTTTTTACAAGAGCAATAATGCTGCTCATTACATTGTAGGTACATTTTATTTCAAAATCTTCTGTGCATTTCAGGTACACTGCTCTCCTTCTCAGTAGTGTTGCTACTATGCTTATTTGTTTTAGATTTTGTGTTCATTTCATTGGCCTGTGAAATTATGTATGAGTGTAGTTGAAAGAACTGCGCAATGCTACACACTAAGGTTCAGATTTTTAATTACCGGCGCATCCCTGCAAAGTTGCAGGGATGCGCCAGTAATTGTGCGTCACGCCACCATCACCCATGGTGCGCCGTATTACAATGCGGCGCGCCATGGGCCCAAAACGTCACCAAAGCGTTACGCATCTGTGCCGTAAAGGTGGCGCATTGCTGGAGTTGCGTCGCAACGATGGTGCAGCTCCATCAATTCTCTGGGGTGCCCTATCTCCCCAATGCTGCGTCAAGCCGTACGTCTGCTTCAAGCAGGCGCAGGGTTTGAGTCACGCATCATTGTCCTCAAAGTGACTGATTGAAATCTTGTAGATTTCCCTCAGCCACTTTTAGGATGCGTTCCTGCGCAGGAACGCCCTCCCTTGCGCCGGAACACCCCTATTGGCGCAGGGCTTTACAACGTGATGCATCTCCCAGATGCGTCACGTTGTTAATATACGCCGCACCATTGCGCCTCTTATGTGCTGTCGCTGCGTCACAAAAGTCACGCAACAATGGAGCAAAAGAGCCGCAAGGGCCTTATAAATCAGCCCCTACAGACTCAAGTCCAGTCCTTCCTTTGTACACATGGCGATAAGAAGAAATAGTGGTGGTGGATTAATAGTTTGAGTATTTTAATGACTGGTGAATGTAGTAGGAAACTTTAGTGTTGTCGCTGATCTTCAATCACAATGGACTTTGGCTGTCACTTTGCGTGCTGCGGACTGCTGCCTGCCAATCCTAGGCAAACCTTTTTAGTACTTTGTTTAGTGAGTTACATAGGGTAGTTTCCAATTCGACGGTCCGCAAATCAAGCAATACTAAAGTAATGACGTAGTCGACCACATGAGATTGGTCAATAATATATCCCGTGGAGTCGTTCCCTATTTGCTATTTCGCAAAAATATTTTGTTACTTTGTTAGTTCTTTTTTAAATGTTTGATTTGGTTGAGAAATAAATATCATCCATGTTTTCTGTTTTTCTTTCTTTCATGTTGTACATCAGCTTCCCCCAGGGGCAAGAGGAGGACACAGGAGGAGGAGGAGGGTGCTGTTGTCGATGCAGGCCAGGACCGGGCAGTCGAGGGCTCCTTTGCTGGCCCCAGTAAGTTTTAATTTTAATATAGAGTACTTATTTTTTCCTAGCGTTCCTCATTCGATTTTTTCTAAATCGTCTTTGATCTTCTTGTAGACAGGATCTAAATTCTTATCCCTATGACTCCGTGTGGTATTACTAGATTATTCTTATTAGTCTGTCTGTGTAGCTAACTAAGATTGCACATTTGGCATTTCCATTGGACTCCCATTCTAGTCAGCAATAGCTCTATGCACTGAGTGTAGTCCTCTGGGATTGTCCATATTGTCTTTTCAAGTATTCTAAATGTTTATGCTTTGACCATTGCCAACAATAAAAAGGTGAATGACCACCACCAAGAAATAATAAGATACTACTTTACTTTTGGTTTGGATAGGACAATCCATTCTACTACTGTTGCAGGGACAAATCTGCACAAACAGAACTATGGACACTAAATAATGCATCGCTTAGCTTATCAATTATAATAGGTGCTGTAACTGTTAGACTTTCCACATACCTCAGTGATAACAGACTTTGTAGTTGAACCCCGGCCCCAATCTCCTTACTGACTAGATAGTGTGGCAGAGTCATTTAGCTCCCAAAGTCACCGATGGCAGAGGCACGGACTCATGCTTGCAAAAATTCGAAAACCTTTAGCTCATCCACTCTAGTCTGGATGACCAAAAACCACAGACTCTATTTAAGTTTAAAAGCTTTATTAAAAGTAAACACATTTATTAAATTCAAGTTTGTCATAAAAGTGAACGTGTAACTGAAAATGGAAAAGTGCTTAGTGCTGACGATTAATTGGACACATTTCTTGTGGTCGAGCCGAGCTCTCACCTGGTTTGAACTTGATCCTGCTCGTGTTCTTAGAAGTCAAGGTTCTGTCTGTTAGGAGAAAAAGTGGTGCGTGTTAAAAAGTAAAAAGCAAACATTCATCAGTTGTGCCAAAAAGTGCAGCAAGACAACAGCCTTCCCTGGAAAAAGGGACCTTTTTACTCTAGAGTAGACAGTCAAAAATTATTAAATTGTACACTTTTTTCACATTTCTTTCTTCCTCCTAGACCAAATATTATATAGTAGTGAGTGGTGTATTCTAACATTATTAAATGTACTTTGTAGGTGGAACATCTGGAGACGGGGCCAGCGCGGAGGTGGTGGCATTGGACGAGGAGGACAACTCTGGGGAGGAGGCGGTGCAAGTGCCGGAAAAGGACATGCCTGTGAGGGTTCACACGGTGGTGGCGGGCAGAGGTAAGCTATACATTCCTTAGTCATTGAGATTGAAGACTGCAGAGTGTGCTTTCTGCACGGGTGTATTATAAAAAAAGCAGGTAGTAGCCTCCTCTAAATGTACTTCGACTTAGCTGTGAAGTTTTTGGCGAGAAGAATCCCAATCAGATCTGAGGTGAACTTGATGGATGGGATGAACGAAAAGCGAAAGAAGGGTGTAAGTAAGTGTGGAAGCACGAGAAATGTAATGATGACTGGCAAAGAAGAATGATATGTGTTTGCTTGGTCCCCGAGGTGGCTGGGAAGGTAAGAAAATGGTATGGTGCATGGCTGGGTGAATGATGAAGCAAGGATGGGTGGAAGGAGAACAGCCTGGGTGGGTGAGACAGAAACTGTATGTGTGCAATATACTTTGAATGGATGGATGCCTGGATCATTCATGGTACTATCTGACTCTTAGATAGCATATGTGAATCTAGAGAGAGTAGACGGTCACTGGATGAACTAAGTGTTACTTTGAAGAGCATGTAACACCGCACCCGCACGTCCGTTCCAGTGTAGGAAAGGCAAGGAAAAGAAGTTGTAACGTTGTCCAAAGACTACCATGAATAGTAGCAGTAGTTTGTATTGCAACTGCAAGCACAGCATATATCCAGTTATTACGGTGGGCACTCCCTACCTCCCTTAATAACTTTAGTTTAGTAGTAGTACGTCATTCATGTGTGGGGGTATCACTGTTCACTCAATAATAAGCAAAGCACCTAAAGTCATCCCATATGTCATCAAATACATCCCATGTGAAGTGATAGATAATCAGATAATTTAGCTTCTTCATTTTCCTTTTCTAATACTCATTTGCACTGTAGGGTGAAAGCTAAATTAATTAAGCAGTAGCCCTTTTAACAGAGTATTCTCAGTGCCACCCGTAATAGAAAAGTAAGAGCTTCACCACCTGCATGTACTGGACCGGTACAGTAACGCAAGTCTGTCTCACTCACCATGGTGTGCGTCTGTTTTTCTCGGGTGCAAGTTCACTGCGCTGGCATTATGCCGGCTTGCATAAGATAACGTACCAATTTTCCTAAACAAGAGAGAAGAAGAAGAATAAGAGTGGTGTACTGTCATAGTCGACTGTAATAGAAGTCCATAGTGCTCGTAGAATTTGTTCCTTAAACTCCCACTAATGTTAGAGCAAGGATGAAGAAGTCGGAGGTTACATAGATACTGTCCTCAATAGTTATGCACTGTGCTTTCAATTTGCTACTTGTACTGTGACAACTTTCTGCTCAATCATTTTGTGTTAATCTTAAGGAGCATTGGTTACAGACTATGTCTTTCTTTTTTCATGTAGTTGCTCCTTCCAAATCCAAGACACCATCAAGGAGGAAGGAGCAGGCTCGAATGGCCCGGCAACGGAGGCTGGATGCCACTGTTGCTGAATATCGGCGGCTGGTGGCCCTGGAGGAGGAGGAGACGCAGTCTGGAACAACAACAACGTCCACTGGGACAGCTGCCTCCTCCTCCGTGCGGGCTGCCAGCCAGCGCAGTGCTCCAGCGGTACGGAGCCGGGCTACCAAAGCCAAACGCCACCGCCCAGCAGCAAAGAAAGCAGCTGCCCCTCACAGGAATTGCAAGGCACACCGGCGCCGCTTATCCCTCAGACTGTCCTACCTGGAGCAGGAGGTCCATAATTATAAGAACGTGGTGGAGGGCCTCCGCTTCGAACTTGCCACCCTCCGCAAGGAGCATGATGCCCTGGCTGCTAATTCCAACAGCACCCTGCCATAGTGTCCCTTGCCCCTTTTTTAGAGACTTTTGGGGGGTGGGAATTGGGAGTTGTGATTTTTGGGGACTTTTGAAGGACAATCGTTGGGGTTAGGGAGGGTCTTGCGGGAGATTCTTTTGTTAGGGCTATAAAAATATACTTTTTGAAACTTTATCTGACCATACCTGTTTTTTACTGCTTTTGAGTCTGGTGGGTGGGGGTTTAACATAACAGTAAGTTTGTTTTCCTGAATAGTCCTAGGACTTTAGTAGTACTACCGTCAATCAAATCTCTCGTCTCTCCTAATACTCCATTATACTACCTCCAACCAAACGCCTATCTTACCTGTAATTTCTGTTTGCAAGTAGGGCTAGGCCCAGGGCTGGCTCCACGGGAAACAGCAAATAAGGTTGGCAATCCTGGGCGGATAAAATTTCCTCATAGCGGTGGTACTAGTGGTGTGACACAGTGGCAGTTGCTTGCCTATGAAAAAAAGAAAATGAAATCTGGTTTGTGCTCCTGAGCAATACAAAGGTACAATACAGAATATAGCAGGTGACAGAAGTACACTAGAACAGTGCCACGTTGTAGCCTAACAAATGTTAAAGTATAACTAATTCGGTTGAAGTTCTTTGACATTAGCCATGGGTCTTTGTCAAGCAGAGTAAGAATATATCATCGGATTTCTTCACCAGCCTGTTGCTATCACCTTATCCTCCCCAGCAAGTGTGTGGATTTATTGCTGTAATTTAGTCACACATCAATCAAAACCACACAGCCCGGGGGAAGAGGGTTAGGGTTTGAAAAATGGATGGGTACGGGGGTTTTTGGGAAAGGTTTTGGGAGACAAGAAAAAGTAGCACAGCATGGACGAACAATTGTGAACATAAACAAATCTTTGGGTACAAACCTATCCATCAATCTTTGAAAGTGCATACACTACTGTAACTGCATGCATGTCAGTTAAAAGTAATTAGTACTTTCGACAACTGTGGAAGAAAGAATGCGACAGTACAGGGCGTGGGTGGAAATATTGATAACTATATTCAACATAAGGTCTCTGTAGCCAGATACCTGAGAGCCTTGCTGGTCACTATAAATCCATTCACAACAACACTCAATGGGGTTGGTCTGGAAGGTGTCAGGTTTACTCCCCGTGATCCAGTCGATGCAAATATGGTTCCACTTCCAAATGTCACCAACACCCAGAAGTGTAAACACAGGGTGTTCGAGGCATTAGGCGGGGGAGAAAAATAACAAACTAAAATAAAAAATGTGGGATGGGTAAAGGTAGGGTCAGCAGGGAAAGGATACCTGTAACAGAAGACAAGACAGGCATCAGTGAAGTGCTGTCCTAACATACAAGGGTACTCTCATATAGTCTCACTAAATAGTCTGCAAGTCTCCCGCCTACTCATGGGAAATGTAGTTTCATAGTACGGTAGGCGCTTAGGGGCTGCGTAACCTGACAGAAGGTATAGTAGATAGAAAAGGAGAAATTGCTTTTTTTCTAGGTGTCCCCTCACTCACCAGGGTTGCCCCTTGGTGACATGCTTCATCATTGGGGCCATCCCAGTCCTCTACGGCCTGGGGCGTGCTGCGACTTGCGAATTACGTAGGAGCACTTACAAATGACTATGTGTGGTGCAGATGTGATAGTGGAGTGGACTAAGTGATGTGTTAAGGGATCAATGTAGAAGCAGAGAGAGAGCCAAGAAATGCAGTCACAGTCAGAGAAAAAGGCAAGGGATACTGTATCTATGTGGTTGTAGTGGTCCTGTTGGAAGTGGTAAGTAAGTTGCCCGCAGAAAAAAAATCCTCCTATTAGCGGCACTCCTCCATTGCAGCCGACGCTTCGTCCATCGATGTTGGTCACCAGAAGACACCCTGTCCACTGCCTGCCTGATGCTGAATTGTGGCTCGCTACTGTGAAGCCTGACTCCATCCTTTTTTCCCCATTGCAGAGACTGAAACCCGGCCTGTAATTATTCAACGAAAAACAGGAAGTGATATAATATTACAACACCACTGATAAATAAATATAAGGCATGTAGGCTGTGGAGTGCAAAAAGTCACAATTTGTTTTTCCTAGTAGACAGTACAATGTTTTTGAAAGTGCGTACTCTGAGTCACCTTTTGAAGGATGTATGGGCAAATTAATGTATCGGATCTTGCCCCTCAAGCTAGGTGTACTGTAAACTGTGTTTTAGAACAAAATTAGATCTTCCTAGCAGTGCTTCCACCCAGACCCTTACTAAAGCCAGTCGCAAAAATGTAGAAGACCCCCAATCAAATCTCAAAAAACGAGGCCTAGCAGAAAACTGGTGACAAAACTTACTTTGAAAGTAAAAGTAGGCCGAAGTACCCTAATTACCCATTACCCACCGTGGATTGCATTGTAACCACTTGCAAGCAACCAAGCAAAAGTAGCCATAGCCAGCATCGCTCCAAGACTCGAAATCCCCCCCACTCAAACACATGCAATAGAAATACTGCTAACCCTAACGAACCCTAAGTTAAGAATAGTGGCAAAGGCTTTCTTTAACTATGCCAAATCCCCCCTTTCCCACCATGGATTTTCTTCAAATGACTTGCAACCAAAATTACACATTCTCACGAGTGCTCTAAGACCCCAGAACTCAGTTTGAAAAATCTAGAACACCCCGAAACACATGCAATCCTGCTGCTAGGGCTAACCCTAACGAACCCTAAGTTACAAAAAGTGCCAAAACTAAAGGCTTTTCCGCGCGGATTTTGTCCCAACCACTTCTACCCGGTATTAGACCTTCCCAGGAATGCCCCAAGACCCGGCAACCCACCCGCCAAGAAGCGTAACACCCCCAAACAGGCCAAAAGCAAAATCTCATACTTGCAATATTTCTGGGCCTTCGGTCCAAACGCGCTGCGCAGCTAGGCCATAAGTCGGGGTTGGCACGACGGATTTCCTGAAAAGCAAATGCAATCAAGATTAGAGTGTCCCAGCAGTGCTCCCAGACCACGAAACTCACCCGCAAACAGACGGAACCCCCCCTAAGAGCACCTCAAAGGCAAGCAAGTCATCAAAAACACAAAAAAAATTCCGCCTGGGATTTGGTCCAAAACACTTTTATCCGGTATTAGAGCTTCCCAGCAATGGCCCCAGAGCCGTCAACCCAGGAGAAAACGAGTAGAAGACCCCCAAACAGCCAAAGAGCAAAAGTACAAAAATGGGGACTTAGTCACTTTTTCACAAATTTCCCAAATCACTCCGCGCGCGCTCTGCAGCTAGGCCCTAAGTCCCCTCAGCCACCATGGATTTGCTTCAAACCTCTTGCAAAGTAAAGTATATATAGCCAGCAGTGCTCCCACACCACGAAACTCACCCGCAAACACCAGGAAGCCCCCCAAACAGGCCCCCGAAAACGCTACATAGAGCAAAATGTCAGAAATAGCCCAAAAAAAAATCGGCCTGGATTTAGTCCCAACCACTTCTACCCGGTATTAGACCTTCCCAGGAATGCCCCAAGACCCGGCAACCCACCCGCCAAGAAGTATAACACCCCCAAACAGGCCAAAAGCAAACTCTCATACTTGCAATATTTCTGGGCCTTCGGTCCAAACGCGCTGCGTAGCTGGGCCATAAGTCGGGGTTGGCACGACGGATTTCCTGAAAAGCAAATGCAATCAAGATTAGAGTGTCCCAGCAGTGCTCCCAGACCACGAAACTCACCCGCAAACACCAGGAAGCCCCCCAAACAGGCCCCCGAAAACGCTACATAGAGCAAAATGTCAGAAATAGCCCAAAAAAAATCGGCCTGGATTTAGTCCCAACCACTTCTACCCGGTATTAGACCTTCCCAGGAATGCCCCAAGACCCGGCAACCCACCCGCCAAGAAGTATAACACCCCCAAACAGGCCAAAAGCAAACTCTCATACTTGCAATATTTCTGGGCCTTCGGTCCAAACGCGCTGCGTAGCTGTGCCATAAGTCGGGGTTGGCACGACGGATTTCCTGAAAAGCAAATGCAATCAAGATTAGAGTGTCCCAGCAGTGCTCCCAGACCACGAAACTCACCCGCAAACACCAGGAAGCCCCCCAAACAGGCCCCCGAAAACGCTACATAGAGCAAAATGTCAGAAATAGCCCAAAAAAAAATCGGCCTGGATTTAGTCCCAACCACTTCTACCCGGTATTAGACCTTCCCAGGAATGCCCCAAGACCCGGCAACCCACCCGCCAAGAAGTATAACACCCCCAAACAGGCCAAAAGCAAACTCTCATACTTGCAATATTTCTGGGCCTTCGGTCCAAACGCGCTGCGTAGCTGTGCCATAAGTCGGGGTTGGCACGACGGATTTCCTGAAAAGCAAATGCAATCAAGATTAGAGTGTCCCAGCAGTGCTCCCAGACCACGAAACTCACCCGCAAACACCAGGAAGCCCCCCAAACAGGCCCCCGAAAACGCTACATAGAGCAAAATGTCAGAAATAGCCCAAAAAAAAATCGGCCTGGATTTAGTCCCAACCACTTCTACCCGGTATTAGACCTTCCCAGGAATGCCCCAAGACCTGGCAACCCACCCGCCAAGAAGTATAACACCCCCAAACAGGCCAAAAGCAAACTCTCATACTTGCAATATTTCTGGGCCTTCGGTCCAAACGCGCTGCGTAGCTGTGCCATAAGTCGGGGTTGGCACGACGGATTTCCTGAAAAGCAAATGCAATCAAGATTAGAGTGTCCCAGCAGTGCTCCCAGACCACGAAACTCACCCGCAAACACCAGGAAGCCCCCCAAACAGGCCCCCGAAAACGCTACATAGAGCAAAATGTCAGAAATAGCCCAAAAAAAAATCGGCCTGGATTTAGTCCCAACCACTTCTACCCGGTATTAGACCTTCCCAGGAATGCCCCAAGACCCGGCAACCCACCCGCCAAGAAGTATAACACCCCCAAACAGGCCAAAAGCAAACTCTCATACTTGCAATATTTCTGGGCCTTCGGTCCAAACGCGCTGCGTAGCTGGGCCATAAGTCGGGGTTGGCACGACGGATTTCCTGAAAAGCAAATGCAATCAAGATTAGAGTGTCCCAGCAGTGCTCTCAGACCATGAAACTCACCCACAAACAGACGGAACCCCCCCTAAGAGCACCTCAAAGGCAAGCAAGTCATCAAAAACACAAAAAAATTTCCGCCTCGGATTTGGCACAAACCACTTTTAGTGCTTCCCAGCAATGGCCCCAGACCCGTCAACTCACCTGCAAAGAGGTAGAACAACACCCCCACAAGTGCTGAGTCTTTCTTCATTGGGCGTAAACCAGCCCTCTGCTTTGATGGAAATAGGAGTCTGGAGGAGGAGGATAGAGGAGCATGTTCTTCTGAACTTGTGAACCTGAGGAATGCAGACTGCGGCACCTTCAAATAAATTAGCAAACAAGTGAAGACAGTTCTGCTGATGGGCTTGTCTTTGTGATTATCTGATTAAAGTTTGAATTATATTAACTGTGCACAACAAAGAAAGACAGACACACAGGAATAAAAGTGAATAAGGATGAAAAAGAAAGTTATTGATTCGTTGTCTCATTTTCAGGGCTCGAAGTCGGAATCACGGTCCAGGAATAAGAATAAGGCTTCGTCATCATACTCTGCGAATTCAGCCCGGGTGAGGTCAGTGCCACCTGACAGAGTAGAAATTCCCTCATCTATGGTGCTGGCCACCTCCTCTTCATCCGGCACGCTCTCTCGTACTCTTATATCTGGTGGTATGAGGTGCTGATTCATCTTGATCATTGTTAACCTCTCCACATTTTTGGGCGAGAGGCGGCTCCGTTTGGGAGTTACAATCCCACCAGCCGCACTGAAAACCCGTTCAGAAGACACACTTGCGAGTGGGCAAGACAAGTAGTTTAAAGCCAGGTTGGTGAGCTGTGGCCACAATTCTTTTTTCCCATGCCAATACGCCAATGGGTCAGAATTAACATAGACCTCTGTGGAGTCATTCAGATAGTCCTTCACCATCGACTCAAGGTCCTCCTCCAAGGTTCCTCCACTTTGCGTAGCTCTTGCTGTGCCTCTGGCCTTTTGAGAACCAAACCCACGCAGAGCTAGCCAATCCTCTTCAGCCTCCAATGTTTCTGCTGCCTTTCGTGCAGATGATGCGGTTGCCGGTGTCTTTAACGGCTGAGAGGTCACTTGTGCCACAGCCACAGGTGCAGAAGTGGATTGTTTTGACTGGGGATGGCCTGCTGATGTACTGCCATTTCCTTCAATTTCCAGCCGTTCTGTTTCAAACTTCTTGGCTGACAAGGCTAGCCAACGTTTGTACTTTGTAACATCTTCATCAGCAAAAGGAAAGAATGCTCTGCCTGCCAGCGCCTTTTTGTAGCGTGGATCCAGAATAGTAGCACAAATGTAATGCTGTTCTGAGTGGATCTTTTGAAGACGTTCATCACCTTGTAGGAGCTCTAATAATGTCTCAGCCAGAAGCAAAGAGTCTTTCTTTTTGTCATCTTTTCGAAACACAGAACACACCTCCTTCAGTTGGTCCTCCAGCATGTACAACAATGGGATAGCTTTTCCCAAATTAGAGTCCTCCTTGCTGACTGCACGTGTGAAGACCTCAAAAGGACGAAGCATGCGTGTTAGGCTTTCAACTATGTTCCATTGCGGCCCACCCATCCTCAGCTCCTCTATACCCTCTTTCAAGAAAAATTGATCGAGTTGCGTATACTGCTCATACAGACGCTCAAGCATGTAGAAGGTTGAGTTCCAACGTGTTACCACCTCCTGGATGAGTGCTTTCACTGGCATTTGACTTTGATATAGCATGCTCCTCAGCTGCTTGCGGGCCTTAAAAGAATGCCTGAAATGCTTGCAAATTTTTCGGCAGTTGTCCAATACACTGTACGCTGCACTGCGTTTATTACCCAAGAATTTTTGGACAACCAGGTTTATACAGTGCGCCAAACACGGCACTCTGAAATAGTAACCGTCCCTCATGGCCTTAACTATATTGGAGCCATTGTCTGTGGAAACATAACCAACCTTGCGTTTTAGTGGGGACAGACAGTTAAGGACCTTTGTGTTAAAGACATCCAAAATGTTTTCTGCTGTGTGACGTTTCTCCAAACCAAACATGGCTAGTGTTGCATGTTTCCGAGCACCTTTAAAAACAATGTTAGTGTCAACACCTGAGTTTAGCTTTGCTTTAGCCCCTGAAAAAGAGACCCAGTGTGCAGTGATGCACATGTAATCAGCGCCTGCGCCACTGGTCCACATGTCTGTTGTCAGATGTATAGTGTGAACAGCACTCTTCTCCAAAGCTGCCCCAATCAACTTCAGAACATCTTCATGTAGTGCTGGAACCGCAACTCGGGCAAAATAGAACCGGCTAGGAACCTTCCATTTAGGGCAGAGCACTGTCACTAATTCTAGAAAACCAACCCCTTCTACAAAAGAAAAAGGGAGAAGGTCCAGAGCTAGCATTTTAGCCAGCTTAGTGTTATACAGACGGGTCATTGGGTGGTTGCGTTCATATTGCGCTTCTGTAAACAACATCTTTTTAATGTTGCCCTGGACCAATGATTTACGGGATGATGATGATCTCTTCGACCCAGTTACGCTCGCTGATGTACTTTTCCGCATTGATGTCTCACTCTCTCCCACACTCTTAGTGTGGCTCCCATGGGGTGTGCTGCTGACATGGGAACTGGGTGTAAGTGAAGTGTTTGAATCGTCTTCTTCTACCTCCTCGTCATCAGCAGATGACAAATCAACGTTTTCATTACGTGCAATTCCGGCTTTCTTGACCGCCTCTAGGTGCGGAAACCATTCGACAGGGTGCCTTCTCTCAAGATGACCTCTCTGGCCTCCGGTACCATAGTTAGAACCAAGCTTACCACGACTATATCGAAGCTTACAAAGGCTACAAATGGCTACGTTTTCCTTTTTTGGGCAAACACTAAAGAAGTCCCAAACTGGAGACTTGAAATGTCTTCGGGGGCCGGAGGAGGCGGCGATACTGGTGGTGGTGGTCCTGCTGCTAATGACAGATGAAGTGGAGGATGTGGATTGCCGAACTTCAGTACGTTTTGCACTTTCACCACCACGAATTGAGGTCGAGGACGAGGTGGGTACCTTCTTGCGAGGAAGAAATATGGAAGCGGTAGGTTTTGGTGTACTACTTAACTCCAAATCTAATGATTCCATTTCCATTGCCTCCTCGCCGACATCATCATCACGCTCAGCAGCTTCTCGGGATAGGGTCAAAATGTCTCTTTGCTGCATGCCCGGTGGGGCTGCAGTGACCTTTGTGATGACTGCCTCGTCGTCATCGTGAGAGGCTTCATCACCAGCAGTATCTGTCACTTCTTGTTGAGCCTCATCACACTCCATAGGTTTGAGTTTTTGGACGACCTTCCTTTTACGCTTAGGTACCGGTGGCAGATCATGGTGTGCCTCTGCCTCACTGTCAGACCGCAGTTGTCGTGGTTCCCAAGACAGATCACTTGCACCAGAACGAGGTGGGCTTGAAGAAGATGTAGACACCCCCCTTGATCTTTTCCTTGCTAGGGATGTGGAAGACAATGAATGATCATCAGGAGGAGTGGCTTCCAATGATACCTCAGCTTCATTGTCGATTTCCAAATGTGCCCCTACTTCGGGAGGAACAACTATTGTGGGCACTTGTGAACGTCCATGCACCTTTGCTTGCGCATCTCCTTTTGCTGCCTCTCCTTCCACATGTACTTGGGCGTGTACTTGCACATGGTGTTGTTGTTGCGGCTGTGGTTGTTCAACACTTGTCAGATGAGTTACAACAACCTGTGTTGATTCAGGGACATTGCTGCTACTTTCTTGCGATGAGCCAACATCACTGGTCGATGGTGATTGGAGAAGTACACTGACTGCCTCTGAAGCACTCAAGGGCTTTGACTTAAGTTGGCGTGGTGGTGGAGGCACTGAACCCAATGGAGCAGGGGTGCTGCTCTCAGGTTGGTCCCCAGCAGATCCTGCTGCTGCAGGCGTACTTTTTTTTTTGCTCCCAAAAAAAGTGGTGGGTGGCACACCAGCCTCCTTGGTAACTTGCTTCTTCTGCTCCTTACTAGCAACTTTCTTGCTAGAGGAGCTACGGAGAAGTTTCTTTGGGGCCATCTTCTTCAGAGCAGGTCAGACAGCAGGCCGCAGTTGCACGAATTGTAGAGTTGTCTGAGGCCAGACGTGACGTCGCGTGACGTTATGCTGCACACACACACCGCTGCAGGACTTCTTCCTGGCACTGGTGGTTCTCTTGAGTCTTGTGCACCTAAAAAAAATGGAAGACAGAGGAACATCAGTTCAGTTATAGAGCACAAAAAAATCGAAAAACACTGCAAAATCAGCACAATCCCAATCCATCCATGCCCTCCATAATGTTTAAATTCAAGACAACCCACAGAAAGACTAGGCCCATGCAAGACTCACTACCCCTGGGCATAAATAAAGGTTGAAAAGTAGGCAAAATGGTTGGAGGCCTAACAACAAAGCCTGCATTCAAAATGGCCACTTGCCTGCCAGCACATGGCCAGTGCCTGTAGCTGCACTCAAAATGGCCACCAGCCACATGGCATGTCCCTCCCCATGAACACCCCCAAAAATCGAAAAACACTGCAAAATCAGCACAATCCCATTCCATCCATGATGTTTAAATTCAAGACAGCCCACAGAAAGACTAGGCCCCATGCACCACTCACTACCCCTGGTCAAGGCCCCAACAACAGGTCAAAAATCGAAAAACACAAAATTTTACAAAAAAAAAAAATCGAAAAACACAGAAAAATCAGCACAATCCCAATTCATCTATGGCCTCCATGATGTTTAAATTCAAGACAACCCACAGAAATACTAGGCCCATGCAAGACTCACTACCCCTGGCATAAATAAAGGTTGAAAAGTAGGGAAAATGGTTGGAGGCCTAACAACAAAGCCTGCATTCAAAATGGCCACTTGCCTGCCAGCACATGGCAAGTGCCTGTAGCTGCACTCAAAATGGCCACCAGCCACATGGCATGTCCCTCCCCATGAACACCCCCAAAAATCGAAAAACACTGCAAAATCAGCACAATCCCATTCCATCCATGATGTTTAAATTCAAGACAGCCCACAGAAAGACTAGGCCCCATGCACCACTCACTACCCCTGGTCAAGGCCCCAACAACAGGTCAAAAATCGAAAAACACAAAATTTTACAAAAAAAAAAAATCGAAAAACACAGAAAAATCAGCACAATCCCAATTCATCTATGGCCTCCATGATGTTTAAATTCAAGACAACCCACAGAAATACTAGGCCCATGCAAGACTCACTACCCCTGGCATAAATAAAGGTTGAAAAGTAGGGAAAATGGTTGGAGGCCTAACAACAAAGCCTGCATTCAAAATGGCCACTTGCCTGCCAGCACATGGCAAGTGCCTGTAGCTGCACTCAAAATGGCCACCAGCCACATGGCATGTCCCTCCCCATGAACACCCCCAAAAATCGAAAAACACTGCAAAATCAGCACAATCCCATTCCATCCATGATGTTTAAATTCAAGACAGCCCACAGAAAGACTAGGCCCCATGCACCACTCACTACCCCTGGTCAAGGCCCCAACAACAGGTCAAAAATCGAAAAACACAAAATTTTACAAAAAAAAAAAATCGAAAAACACACAAAAATCAGCACAATCCCAATTCATCTATGGCCTCCATGATGTTTAAATTCAAGACAACCCACAGAAATACTAGGCCCATGCAAGACTCACTACCCCTGGCATAAATAAAGGTTGAAAAGTAGGGAAAATGGTTGGAGGCCTAACAACAAAGCCTGCATTCAAAATGGCCACTTGCCTGCCAGCACATGGCAAGTGCCTGTAGCTGCACTCAAAATGGCCACCAGCCACATGGCATGTCCCTCCCCATGAACACCCCCAAAAATCGAAAAACACTGCAAAATCAGCACAATCCCATTCCATCCATGATGTTTAAATTCAAGACAGCCCACAGAAAGACTAGGCCCCATGCACCACTCACTACCCCTGGTCAAGGCCCCAACAACAGGTCAAAAATCGAAAAACACAAAATTTTACAAAAAAAAAAAATCGAAAAACACAGAAAAATCAGCACAATCCCAATTCATCTATGGCCTCCATGATGTTTAAATTCAAGACAACCCACAGAAATACTAGGCCCATGCAAGACTCACTACCCCTGGCATAAATAAAGGTTGAAAAGTAGGGAAAATGGTTGGAGGCCTAACAACAAAGCCTGCATTCAAAATGGCCACTTGCCTGCCAGCACATGGCAAGTGCCTGTAGCTGCACTCAAAATGGCCACCAGCCACATGGCATGTCCCTCCCCATGAACACCCCCAAAAATCGAAAAACACTGCAAAATCAGCACAATCCCATTCCATCCATGATGTTTAAATTCAAGACAGCCCACAGAAAGACTAGGCCCCATGCACCACTCACTACCCCTGGTCAAGGCCCCAACAACAGGTCAAAAATCGAAAAACACAAAATTTTACAAAAAAAAAAAATCGAAAAACACACAAAAATCAGCACAATCCCAATTCATCTATGGCCTCCATGATGTTTAAATTCAAGACAACCCACAGAAAGAATCAGTCCACCCACCACTGAGTACCCCTGGGAAAAGGCCCCAAAACAGCCCAAAAATCGAAAATCCCAAAATTTTAGTTGCAGCAACTGTAATGCCCCAAACAAACTTACTTGTAAAATTTCTAATCCAACAGTGATCCAAAGAAAGTCAAAAAGGCCTCAAATCCAAAGATCCAGCAGCATCCACAAAAGGTAATCCTTCCAGGTCCACATCCGAATGAAAAGTGACCAGGAGATGGACAAAGCACTGGGAGGAGCCTGCTGAACAGGAACAGGAAGTTGAAGACTATGGGGCACTTCCTTCCTCCCACCCCCCTGCCCCCCTCCCCAAAATGGACTCCTCGCTAAAAAAGTGCAGGCAAATGTCAAACTAAGGAGTTATTCACATAAAAATCATCATTTCTAGAAGGTTTATGCTGCTTGCTGGTGGATTTCTTGTGCAGAATTGCAAATTTATATTTTCGCGCGCCGCATCTCAAATCTCGCAATTTGCGAAGTACCGCGAGACGTGATCTCGCCGTACTCGCGTTGACAAACTCTCGCTGGCAAGCCGCGATGACGTAATCGCGCTCGCCAATTCCCGCGGGATCACACAGCAAGATCCAAAATGGCGCAGCACTCGCAAACTATCGAAAAAAACAACTCGGCAAACGATGATAAACGCCGCGCGCCGCAAAAATTCTATCACCAACGCCGCGCCCCGCCAAAAAAATCCGCTGCGTGCGAATTTGCGGATTTTGCGGGAAATCCGCAAATCTCGCGGATTGCGGATTTCCCGAAAATCCGCAAAATCCGCGAGCGGAACGGATTTTCCGCCCACGCTTATGCACAACCCAGCCCCTGTCAATCTAAAACCATATGGTGAATCCACAAGCAGGTAGAAGCTCACAGGATGCTTAAACAATAAAATGCCTACTTTCTAAAAGTTGCAGTCTCAAACACACAATTTAAAACACACCTTTATTAAAAGGTGTGCATACACTCCAAATCTCTAGCTGTTCCCAATTGAAAGTTACAAGTGTAAAATGTTACAAGGAAGCTCCAATGATAGTCTATGGGAGAGCTAGACCTTCCAGTATTGAAAAACGAAATACACAGTATTTCAATATCGGGACATGTAAAACACACCACTACATGTCCTACTCAGCGCCAAGATGCTCCCTCCGGCGCGAAAGTAGCGCTTTACAAATGCTAATAAATATCAAATATCAAATACTGTTTACAAGTACTGCACCCTACCCATGAGGGTACCATGGGCCTACATCAGAGGTATAGTTTACATTTAAGGAAAGGGAATGGTAGGGCCTGGCAACTGGGTGCACTTGCCAGGTTGGCAAGACAGCTAATACATGTGTGTGCAGACACTGCAGTGGCAGGTCTGAGGCACATTTGAAGTCCTATTTGTTTGGGTGGCACAACCAGTGCTGCAGGCCCACCAGTATCATTTGATTTACAGGCCCTGGGCACACACAGGGTTCTTTACTAGGTACTTACCAGTAAATAAAATATGACAATCATGGATATCCAATCATATTCACAATTTAAACAGTGAGCTCTTGCACTTTGGCACTAATCAGCAGTGGAAAGTGCTCAGAGTACCTAAACCAGCAAAAACACAGTCCAGCACACAGTCAAAAATGCAAGAGGCAGAGGCAAAAAGACAAGGAAATCACAACAAAGATATCAGATCTAATAAGATCGGATCCCAATATATTTTCTAACCAAGTGTAGTCATTGTCTACCATCCTTGATGCCAGTCCCCAGGAGGGAATTGCATTGAAGGGAGCCGGGAGACCAGAGGTGAAGCTGGCTGCTGACGTCCTCTTACCTGAGGGGGCTTGCCCTGAGATTTGGACGGAAGAGAGACGAGAGTCCATTTTGAGGAGACCTAGCCCCTCCCAGCTGCACTTTGCCGCACCTTTGACTGCCGGGGGCCTGCTGGCCCTTTAATTGCGCTGTGGTGTCGGCGGTCCAGCCAGCAAATCTATGGACCGCCCCACGTCTCCTAGAGGATGCTGATGCTCTCGAGCCTTGCTGACTGTGGCAGCCATCGGTGAGTACCGTCTGCAGTCCCTTGCAGCCCTACCTCACTGATACATGTGACTCCTGTGCTAACTTTGTACAGGACACCTCTCGCAGCTCAGACCCTGGCCCTCGAACCTCTGGCCTGTGGACCCGCCTACCCCCGCGGCACCACACAATGCTGCGTTGCCTACACCCCACTGGGGTGGTGGATGCAATTGACTTCTTTGATATCTCTCCAACTTTCTCTGTGGAGAGGATGCACCGCACTCTTGGACAATGACCACCCTCTGGGGCCCATTACACTTTCTTATTGTGCGACTCCTAAATTACAAAGGCAGGGATTTTGCTCTTTGCCAGGCCCAGAAACACAGAGCACTCCAATAATAGGGGTCCGCTGCTCCATTTATCCAGACTTCACCCCCACAGCACATTAGACCCGACGTAAGTTCGGCAATGTATAGAACACCCTCCGCAAGCTGAACATACAATATGCAATGCTATACCCAGCTCGTTCGAAAATGTAACGCAACGGGAGGCCCAAGATTTTTGAGACTGATAGCTGACCGTGCTTGCCCTGCTGTCAGCAGGCCTGGGAGGCTGAGGTGCCTGGCTCTGCCTGCCACTTGGAACATTCCGGATGCTGCATACACGGAGGACCCAGCTACTGGACGATCATCCCAATACATCCTCCACCTGTATTACTGCTAACTGTAACTGGCAATATTGATCTTTATTCTTGTCCTATTTTTAAACTTCGGCCTGCCGCCTGCTGGGTCACCACTGTGCCCCACTGATATATACCATGATCATACGTTTCGGGTATTTGTGTTGCTTGTCCCCAATGTTTGGGATTTCGCTGCATGTTTTTGTATCTAGTTTGGGAGGGGGGATGGGGGGAATCTGTTTTTGAGAAGGATGATGTTTGAGTGTTTTTCTTATTCCTTTCTGTATAATTCTATGCCGCCGCATGTCAACCATATTAGGAACTGCCTCTGTTACTGCATTCACATTCACACTTTACCCCAACTAGACCCTCACGCATGACAGAACTAAGCCCCTGGAGACATCCTGTATTACTTGCAACATATGGGTATTAACAATCCCTGTAAGGACAAACAAATCTTGGCATATCTGAACAGACATGGCATTAAAATCACCTATCTGCAAAAAACACAATTACCCCCTGGTTCTACATCCACATTTGCCAAGACCTAGGCATACACAGCTATTTCTCCTCCTACAGTACTTACTCATACATGGAAGTATACCTTTTCACCTATATTCGTTTCACTCTGACCCAGAAGGCAGTTACATCATACTCCATGAACTTCTAGCTGACAAACAGGTCCTTCTGGTGAATGCGTATGAACCCACCATAGACGATAAAGTCTCTTTCCAACTTCAATTTAACCCAGTGCCAACAGCTAGACTCCTCTAGTGCATGCCCCAGCGATAAACCTAAAGCCAGGGCCTTACTCCTGCATATTATGGGAAACAAACTTTACAACGCAACTTTTACAACGCACTACCATTACAACAAAACTTTTACAACGCAACATCCATTACAACGCATGCCATTACAACGCAACCATTACAACGCATGACACTACAATGCATACCACTACAACACATGTCATTACAACGCAGTCATTACAACGCATACCATTACAACGCATACCATCACAACGCATAGTACCCTTACACTATCCAACACTTAACCTACTGTTGCACCCCCTGGAGTTAGAATAGCATTTTTTACCCCTACACTATCCAACACTTACCCTACTGTTGCACCCCCCTGGAGTTAGAATAGTAATTTTTACCTCTACACTATCCAACACTTACCCTACTGTTGCACCCCCCTGGAGTTAGAATAGTATTTTTTACCCCTACTCTATCCAATACCTACCATACATGCAATGTAATGGTATGCGTTGTAATGGTATGCATTGTAAAGGTAGTATGCGTTGTAATGGAATACTTTGTAAGGGTAGTTTTAAAAAATTTGTTGTAATGGCATGTGTTGTAATGAAATGCGTTGTAATGGATGTTGCGTTGTAAAAAATGTGTTTTAAAGGTATGCATTGTAAATGTATGCGCTGTAACGACACACATTCCCATATTATGGATACATACGCACTGCGAGATTCCTGTTGCTCGCACCACCCTTCTTATTCAGGCTTTACCTTTTACTCATCAACCCATTCAATCTTGACGAGGTTGTACTACTGGCTTTTATCAGCCAACATCGTTCATTGGTCGTCTGAGGTCGGTTCTGCTGCATACCTCGCAGACCATAGCCCATTCCTACTGCTTCTCACTGTCTGATATGGCTGTGAAGCTGAAAAGCGCTGGCAATTTCCTGGTGAAACTCTCCATGACAAAGTATTCAAGGGTGAAATGCTAGCGGCGCTGGTAGAATACTTCATAATAAGTACAGGCACAGTCAGTACACAAGCCATGTCCTTGGAGGCCTTCAAGACCTACATTTGTGGGATAAAAATCTCCAATCAATTTGTCGTACTGCATGATATATGCTGTGAAATTCAACGCATTGAAATGGACATGCGAGATTTGGACACAGCAGCAGTAGCGAATTGAATCCGGAGACTCCATAGTCGGACACTCTTACTGACAGAATTTCGCACACTTGCCTACTGAGTGACCGCATATATGGGGAAATACGCTAGGCTGCGTCATTATGAGGAGAGTGAACGCCCAGGTTGCACACTTGTCAGGAGGCTTCGCCCCAACTGAGCAACTGACCATATTTATTTTTATTTATTTATAGTATTTATAGAGCGCTCTGCAACCCTAAGGGCATCCTGGCGCTATCATTGAGATCCAATCTGACACAGGCGGACAAGTGTAGAGAGTAATGGCAACTTTCCTGAAATACTACAAGATCCTTTACACTTCCCATATCCCAGTAGCCCCTCCTGAGCTTCCTTCATACTTGGAGAAAATAGCAATGTCTGACTGGCTGATGGTTAGCGACAATTCCTTTGTGAGCCCCTCGCGCTTGACGAGATCAAAGAAGCCATAGATATGCTTGATGGCTCCAAGGCACCTGGGCTCGATGGCCTTACGGGCGCCTTCTATAAAACTTTCAAAGAACTACCACACAACTGTTGACATTGTATAATGAAGCTCTATCTACTGGTTCCCTACCAACCACTTTACGAGAAACAGTGCATACTCTTTTATTAAAACCTGTAAGGACCCCACTCTCTGTGCCTCTTATAGGCCCCTCTCGCTCCTCAACCTTGACAATAAAATAGTAGCCAAAGCCCTAGCCACCAGGTTGGCCTTTCTCATGGAACAGCTTATCTCAGCAGTACAATCTGGGTGTGTACCACATAGATCGACCTCACTTAATTTTTGCACAATATTCGCAGTACTCCATAGGATATCCTCAACTATACCAGCAGTGGTGGCCCTTTTAGATGCAGAGAAGGCATTTGATTCTCTCGAAAGGACATTCTTGATAGCAGTCTAAAAGGAACTAAGGATCCCCTCTCCTTTCCTGTCCGTGATTCTGCTGCTCTACTCTGAGCCATTGGCTCGCATATGGGTTAATGGATCATTAACCAAACTCTTCCCTGTTGCCAGAGGAGCAAGACAAGGTTGCCCACTACCCCTCCTATCTTTTATTATGGCAATGGGCCAGTTGGTGCACCACTTGCATGCCTGACATCTCCACCGGAGGGCTCAAATTAGAACAGGGCCCCTACTTCTTTCACTATGTGCTGACGATATCCTCCTCTTTATTGGGCACCCAGCTGACAACTTCTCACCACTGGTACAGGAAACAGTGCACTTCTCTGACCTCTTCGCCTGCAAATCAACTGGACCAAATCTGAGCTCTTTCCACTCATGGACACCGCTTAACTGGTCTTGACAGGCCACTCTCGCAACTGATCAGAGGGACATACTAGATATCTAAGCATTCAATTACACAGCGACACGCACAAGATATTACAATTAAATTATAAACCTGCAGTGAGGAACCTAAAAGTGCAAATTTAGAGGTGGATGAAACTGCCGCTCACAAACGCTGGCCGGATGGCTGTTATCAAAATGATTGTGCTCCCTCAGTTTATTTTCTGCTTTCTCAATATTCCAATGCCACTTCCAAATTCCTTTTTTCAAACCCTCCGCACCACGGCGAAAGTGTGCCTGCATTGGTGCTTGGCAGCACATTGGGCACCAGTGCAGGCAGAGTTCAGGAAAGTGCCGTATAATGTTAAATATGGTACATTCCTGCCCTTTTCCTTTCACGCTGTGCAGCGCAGCGCAGCGCAGCAAGGTGGCTTGCTGCCTAGTGTTGGATAATAGTTTGATAAATGTGTACCTAAATATCTCAACCCTGGAAAGGCTTATTTAGACTTTCATCTTCTTTTTAAGGTCATTCCTTTGATTATTATTATATTTAGAATGAGTGACAACATATTTACTGTTCTTGAATGAGCAAAACAATGCAATATACTATAAGCACATTCTATTATGGTTTCATCAGTATTATACTTATAGACTGGCACCATACATCTTTTCCCTCGTAAAGGTGATTCCCCAGTGGACTACAAGCTGCCCCAGACACAGTCTTTATGATCTATGAATGGCTCCATGGCCACATGTTCGAATCTTGCAGTCTACCTAAGCTTTCATCCTCCATGGTCGAGATAATTAGTACCATTGTGCTGGGTGACATGAGTACCATTAAGTAACTGATGCAGTTGTGCAGGGAATACAGCAACATGAAGGATACTCTTGGCGAAAACAGGGAAGTGTTCAAACATTCTTTGTGTATGGACTCTGACCCGAGATCAGTTCACAGATACTACAGGGTGTGCTTTGTTGGCAGTCAAAGACATTGGACGACATCCAACACTATGCCAAGTATTGTAGTGACTCTTTAGAGGCCAGGCGAAAGGGACTGAACAAAAGTTTCCTAATTTCAAATAAAAAGCTACCGCAAAAGCATGAGTATGACTGACGTGACATTTTTCGTCGACGTAAACTGAGCCCTCTTATAACTGTAACTGAAGACTTGATATTCACTTGGTCTTGTGAATTAATACCTATAAATAACATATTGTACCTTCTTGGCTGTGCTCCTGGACAGCTTTTGCTGAAATAAGATAACTTCTCCACCTTTTTGGGTTCTCAAAACTATTCATTTCTAATCTACTCGTCCAATAAATTCGTTGGGTGCAATAGTTGCTAGAGACGGCGGCGTGAGCAGATTAGAAAGCTTTGATGTTAACGCTTGGTAAATTAATAGGAAGTGTTTTCAGAAAGTAAGCACTTCAACATGCACAATTAATTACAGACAACCACTGAGCTATACCCTGTGCCTAATTTGTAAAATATGAAGTGCCATTGCCCGACATTTTTCTCTCAGAGGCCACAGACCGAGGTGATGAATGTAGATTGTCAATGCCAAGGTTGCTTATTCTTGATTCCACCTTATAACTCTTTCTTCCACCACTGTACATGCCTTGTCATTTTATTTCTCTCTTGCAGGTACTTTTTCATCCAAGCTTTCTCCCTTTGTTACTGGTTCTCTTCCTCCTTTCCTTCTTTATTCCTTTTGTGTTTTTCACTCTCTTACTCTGGTTCCAAGTCAGAGAAGTAAAACTATATTTCTGTCCCCATAAATGAGTGTCATTAGGCCCCATCTCAAACCACTGCCTCAAATTAGGCACCCCTGTGAATGATGAGGTACCGGGTTTTTTGGGACCCGGTGGTGCCAGGGGAAACACCCACAGACCTCTTGAGTTCTTCCTGTTTTGGACCACAGAAACACAGAGTCTTCTAGGTGATGTCAAGGATCGGGTTTATTGGCTGCAACCAGTAACAGGTGTCCTAGAAGTACAACAGCGTGGAGCGCATGTATGTTCTCAGGAGACTGCTCGTTTTTACAGAACCAGCCTTCTCTTTTTATACACAAATATAAGCTTCAGGCGAGAATTCTTTCTTTTACAGTCCGACCATATACATATTTTCAATACAAAGAAAAAGCAAAGTCATGATGGCAAACCCATACTTTAGTTTGTCCAGTTCGTGATGGATTACCCAGCAAGGCCCAGAACTTCCATCAGATATCGATGAACCCCCAATAAAATCGGGCACCTACTCCTTCTAAAACTAGTCATAAAGAAGAAACAGGGACAGGTGTGTGTGAGATTAGCGTAGCTTGTATGCGATGAACGGTTTATGACATGTTGTGCCTTGATGCTAATCTCGCTCGGCCATTGGGATGAGAACTGCCCGAACAGGTTCGGCTTTGAGGCAGTGGAGTCAGCTCGCCCAGGTCACAGAGGAGTCAGCAAAGGTGTACGTGTCCTTTCAGATCGATTTCGGCCTTGATCATTTTGACTACGTAAGGGCAATCACAAAATGGATGCCGTTCACAAAATGGAACCCGAGGGTCCAAGACGAATACTGCGATTTAAAGGTGATTTCGTCACTTGGCCATGACGCAAATGCGCAGGTATAACGTCTCAATCATTACCGGTCTGCCGATACCAAATTCGACATGGTACGATGATATTTTCTGACCCGAGTGTAGAGCCCTGGTACCATACAACAGCAGCGTCCAGAATTTTCAGTACCACAGACCCACCTTTTGCCCTTATATAGGCAATAACCTAGGCTCATGCTAGTCTGAGTCCAGGTCGGTGTGCATAAAGTCATTGAGATGCTGCTGTAGCATCATTCTGTTACTTAGTTCATCTCTTGATACAGGCTTCCTTACACATGATGTAGCGCAGAGGCCACATATTGCAGGAGCGCACTGTACACACAAGCAGAACATAAACAGAATGGCTAAGACCATCCCGATGAATATCAGAACTTTCCATCCCCACGCAGATATCAGTTTCCAGAACCACCCCGTTAAGGACCAGTCTCCTTGGTCCACGTGAATCGATTCAGAGATCTTATGTAGTTTGGAGATGGCCTGATAGACTGTTGGGGCGTTATCGGGAATGAAAATACAGCAACTGGATTGGATCACTTTACATACCCCTCCACGGTCTGCAAGTATGACATCTAGGGCAACCCTGTTCTGAAGAGTCATAAGGCGGTCCGACTGGAGTTCCGCAGTCAAGTTACTAAGGGCACCAGCCGTTTCGACTACCCTCGTCAATTGGCGAATGTTCCTGATGTTCACCATGGGCCCCCAAAACGGCAGAAAACCTTTGGCGAAATCTCCAAACTCCTGTTCCGCAGTGTCGTCTTGACTCATGACACCCTCAACTGTCCTTGTCCGATGATAATCTGCCTCGGCCGTGTAGGTGGGTGGCAGCAGAAACGAGATGAAACATGTGCCCGAAAAGTCAGGAGGCAACCATGTGTATGCTCTATCATGGCAGGCGAAGTAGGTACCCTTAGCTGCTAAGAATGAAGGGGAGGTCTGAGATGGGAAAACGTAAGTTTCAGTACAGACACTCTTCCCTAGCTGAGCTCTGGGGTTTTTTCCATTTTCCTGCAGGCATAGGTGACCTTGGTGGGGTACTATCCAGATTGGGGAGGATTTCTTTGCTCGCTGGCTCTCACTCAAGGAAATTCCATATTTCGTTATATTCCATCTACTATAAGGCATCAATTCATCCCTGGGAATCGTTTGATACGTGTTGATGTCTCTACACATATTTCTGATTCCGGCCACTAATGCCTTGTTGCTCGAATTCTTTCCTGGGGAATATGGTTCGAGGGCAAACAGGAACATCGTTTGAAATGCCCACAATGAACCACAGTAGCTAAATGGTAGGACGAAATATGGGATACCCTTATCTGTCATGTGTGGCATAAGTCCACATACCCAACAATTTGTTGTGTTCATTACAACCTGGTGCTGGTGTAGGAGCTGGAAGAATGAGTTATTTATGAATTCTAATCTTCTGGCAGACTCGTGTTCAGGCAGAGGGTGAAAAGAGTGCGGGGAAACAGTAGGAGGAGGTGTGGGCTGTGTATTGTGTGTAAATGATACTCGAAAGGTGTACAAAGCATAGCCAATCAAAAACATCATTATGCTACACAACAGGAAAATGCAGATTATTAAAAATCGTTTTTTCGCCATCACAGTGCATATTCTCTTTTCAAAGTTCGGTGATCGGGCAGGTCTCTCCATCTTGGGAAACTCCATCCTCTATGTTGCTGCCCGCGGTGGGAGATTGATTCTGCTAAGAAGTGCTTCCGTCAGTTTAGGGCAACTCCCTTAGACCAACCAGAACTGTCGACCTAACCATCTCCAGCTGCACTCCAAAGACTGTGGCAACCGCAGCCCTAGCAGCAGAACCGGATGGCGGTTCAAAAATCAAAAATGAGCAAGTTTCCTTGATGAGAGAGCTGCACAATAAAAAGAAAAATATTTTTATTTGTCCATAGTCATAGGTCTTGGCCTCAAGTTATAATGGTTTCGACCAGGTGCTGTGTGGTCCAGAAACAGGAGTTCAGGCTCAGTAGTGTCCAATCGTATTGACGGAGGCACAGCTTCTTGTAAAATGTCGTCGCTTTCTTTTTCAGAAGTAGTTTTTTTCAAACGTGCATCACTGAAGGGTAAGAAGCGAGGCACAGTCTCAGCCTCAGAGTCAGCAATTCCCTCTTGGACCCACCGGTCCTACGGAAGGGGCAAAGGGACCCGCTTGCAATGGTGTCCGTGCACCCAATGTTTCTTTCCCTCCACTCGGACGGCAGATCTCGTGGAGAAAAGGACTAGATGGCGACCAGTCCAGCGGGGCTCATCGTTCTTTGTCCGCTGGAAGTTTCTCACGAGGACATAGGTTCCAGGATCGATAGGGTGTCCTGGAGCTTGAGAGGCTTGAGGTAGACTGTCGTGGACCTGTTGGTGTAAAACACGCAATTTAGCCGTCAATTCATACAGATAGTCAAGCAGTACAGGATGCTCTATCTCACTGAACCTGGTGGGCCTTGGAACTCCCCATATGTTGGCCGGGCGGCCGAACACAATCTCATGGGGACTAAGTCCTAATCTGGAGTGAACAGTCATTCTTGTGGATAGGAGTGCCAAGGGCAGAGCGTCAGGCCATTTAAGACCTGTGCTTGCTTGAATCTTGGCCAGTTTCAACTTTAACTTGCCGTTGTAGCACTCTACTAGTCCAGCTGATTGGGGGTGATTTGCAGCGTGGAACTTCTGGTGTATGCCTAGCCCCTCACATACTTTCTTCATCACTTGTCCCACGAATTCACTCCCATTATCACTCCAGACCATTCTAGGCATTCCAAATCTAGGGAAGACTTCTTTGACAAGGGCTTTAGCTGTGGACAAGGCAGTATTGTCCTTAAGGGGATACGCCTCAACCCACCTGGAAAAGGCACAAACAACAACAAGTACATATTTCAAATTGTTGCACCTTTCCATGTGGATGAAATCTAGCTGCAAAACTGTTGTATCCTCGTGCTGTCTGCTGAGCTCGCCTCGCCGCATGCTCTGGAATGTGGAATCCTGTGCCTAGGTATTCCTATGATTCCAGTGCAGCGGTTGGCGTGGGCTCTTCATGTATCTATCTCGCCTCTCCAATAAATCCTCTTTTACCACAAAATCGAGAACAGTCTGTCTCCCTCCTTGACGGATACTTCACTGGCGACTTGGTGTGAACGAACCTACGCGATTTCTGAGCCTGCAGCCCCGGTATCCCCGGACCAAGATTACCGTTGTCATCATGAGATGCTGAATTCTCTCCTCTGTGTCTGCCGAGCCTTCATTGTCGAGTCGATGTCACGTTGGTGAAAATCCCGCTTTCTTCACGTTAAGCGGTGAGATTATTTTCATTTTAATACTTTTTGCTTTGTTTTCATCTGCGCGAGTTGACGCGTGCGCTCCCCCACGCGCCTGAAAACTTCAGCGCGAGCCAACGCTCAACATTCTCTGCATTCCAACCTGGCAGCGTCAGCACAAGCAAGTGCAAGCATCGTCTGTTCTATTTGCTATTGTGACATCACAAAGCTTTTCTTCAAGGCAGGCAGCGTCAGCACAAGCAAGTACATGCAGCATCTGTTCTATCTGTTGTTGTGACATCACAAAGCTTTCTTCAAGGAAATTCTTGTATTCTTCTTCAAGGAATAATTCCTCTCAAGAATTTTTTTTTACCACTGTTTATGACATCACAATACCTAAGTAAAGACATTTTCTGTAGTTTAATAAAGTTACATTCTTCAGCTTTTCCATTCATTCTTCTGCATCTCAATGGAAAGTTTTAATGCACCTCCGCCATTTTTGGCCAGTCCCGGTGAACCACCATTGGAATGGAAACAATGGCGTGAAGGATTTGAAGCCTATCTCAAAGCCATTGGTGGTGAGAACTACACAGACAAACGCAAACTTGCAATACTTAAGCATTCGATTGGCGCAGAAGGAAGACAAATTCTTTCGCATTTACCTCCAATGACATTAGATAATTCATCTGAAGAAGAAGTTGATGTCTATGAAAATGCAATTATGCAACTCGACAAACAGTTCATAAAAAAAGTCAATGAAGTGGTGGCACGTCACAAGTTTCTTAGCAGAAAACAACTTCCCCTTGAACCAATTGATTCTTTCATCAAAGATTTAAGGATCCTGGCTGCAAAGTGCAACTATCAACAATTCCAAGATCAAATGCTAAGGGACCAACTTGTGCATAATGTCTCTGATGTGAAACTTCAAGAAAAATTACTTGACGCAAAAGACTTATCTCTTTCAAAAGCACTCGACATCGCACACCGATTTGAAGATATGAAGCTAGGCATCAAAGAGTTGTCCGACAAAAAACCGAAAGAATCTTCTTCCGAAAATCCTAGTATATCGGTGGTCCAAAACGTCAAGAAGAATCCATCCACTTTTACTTCCAACAAACCTTTGATGGCCTCTACTTCTCATCAAAGTTTCAGAAAGGATGTCGTTTGTTTCAAATGTGGCTTTCCTGGCCATGTAGCAACGGATAAGAGGTGTCCCGCTATAGGACAATTTTGCAACTATTGTAAGTCTAGGGGTCATTTCTCCAGGATGTGTAAGAGTCGCAACAGATCGAAGTATTCCAATCCTGACCCTAGACGCCCCAGATACTCTGAAGTTCAACCTGTGGACATCGATGACGATGAGTACGACGACATCTGCAACGTCTATGAAGTTGGAGAAGAAAAAAAAGACTCACCCTTCTGTATGCTTCAAATTGGGTCCAAATCTATAAAAGTCATGGCAGACTCTGGTGCAAAGTACACTCTAATAGGTGATGACGTATTGCTAAAGGAATTTCCAGATGTCATATCGTTATTTCCCTCTGACATAAAATTAAGGGGGTATGGGAAAAAACCCATTGATGTATTTGGATACTTTCCTTACACTTTATCATTTAAGGGCAAGTCAATTCATGCTAAAGTTTATGTTGCTAAGGATGGATCATGCTTACTGGGTTGGCCACAACAGAGAGAATTGATGATGAAACTTGATCCCAATCACCCCGATCAGGTTTTAGGTTACTCTGACTTCATCAATTCTATTGAGGTATCCCATGACAACAAATGGGAAACTATTTTTCCACAAGTTTTCTCCCCTACTTTGGGTCTACTCAAAAATTTTAAACATAAAATTATTCTCAAACATAACGCTGTTCCCAAAGTACATAAAGTACGCAACATACCCTTAGCCTTACGTGAATCTGTAAAAAAAGAACTTCAGAGGTTATGCGACTTAGATGTAATCGAGGAAATTGAATCCTCCGAATGGCTTTCGCCAGTGGTCGTAGCCCACAAACCTAACGGGAAAATTTGTTTATGTGTGGATATGTGCGATTTAAATTCAAATGTATGGGTGGATAGACATCCTTTACCCAATATTGGAGAAATGTTCGCTAAGCTCAAGGATGCATCTATCTTCACCACATTGGATTTATCTAACGCATATCACCAGATAGCACTTCACGATGATAGCAAGCATCTGACTTCGTTTATAACCACTGAAGGTGCATACAGATATAAAAGGATGCCTTTTGGGTTAGTGTCCGCATCCTCAGTGTTTCAGCGTGTAATGCACAACATGTTTAAGAATGTGTCCAATGTGTTATATTTTCAGGACGACATCTTAATTTTCGGCAAGGATGAATGTGAGCATTCGGAAGTTTTGTTTAAAGTCTTGTCTATCCTACAAGACAACGGTCTCACTCTCACCAAAGAAAAATGCAAATTTGGGAAAAGTTCAGTAGATTATTTGGGACATTCTATCAGTAAACAGGGCATCTCTCCCAAATTAAGCTTAGTTAGGGCTATTGAGAACGCACCTGAACCGGGCAACAAGGATCAACTTAGATCCTTTCTCGGTTTAGCCGAATACTATGCCAAGTTTATCCCCTCCTTTTCTGATAAAACCTCTCACTTACGTAATTTGATGAAAAATCATCAAGAATTTGTTTGGGATGATAACTGCAAATGTCAATTTAATTTCATCAAACAATGCATAATTTCTGCTCCTGCTTTGTCCCCATTTGACACCAATTGTAAATCATTCATTGTCACTGATGCAAGCAATGTCGGCATTGGTGCTGTTCTGATGCAAAAGCAACACAGTGGTTTCGTCACTATTGCTTTTGCATCAAGACCATTACGTGGTGCTGAAACAAAATATTCTACTCTTGAAAAGGAGACATTGGCTTGTTGGTGGGGAATTGAGTACTTTCGCAGGTATGTATATGGTACAGACTTTGTTGTACGATCGGACCATCGTCCCCTTGTAGACCTGTTTACGACCAAAGGGTGTGGTAAAGCCACCTCTAGAATCGCAAGATGGCAGTACAAACTGCAAGATTTTCATTTTTCCGTTGAGTACATCCCCGGTGCAAAGAATGTCCTTGCTGACTTCCTTTCCAGGCTTCCCGTGGAAGACGACAATCATGTTGCTCCCGATAATGACCCTGACAAAGTGGTGTCAATTTGCGAAGTGTCCAATGGTTGCATTCGTGAAGACGATTGGGTTTTGGCTTGCAGTAGTGACCGTGATTATTTAGATGTTGTGTCTTATGTCAAAAATGGTTGGCCTTCCAAGAACAGTCTATCTTCTAGTGTTTTGCCTTATTTTCAAGTAGCTCAAGAGCTCTCCATCCAGGGAGAAACTCTTTTGAGAGGTTTACTGTTGGTGGTTCCGGATAGTTTAAGGAACACCGTGTTAGACATGGCTCATGAGGGCCACCCAGGCATGTCCAACATGAAGAAAAGAATAAGAAGTGAATTTTGGTGGCCTGGTGTCGACAAATTAATCGAGAAGAAAGTAAGGTTCTGTGTCGAATGTTGTGTGAGTGATAAATCCCAAAAGCCTGTTAAATACCACCACGATTCTATCTCAAGACCATCTAAACCATGGGAGTGTGTTTCTGTGGATATTGCCGGCCCCATGTCCCTTGGTCAGGGTCCTGTGTACGCCATTGTCTTGATAGACCAGTTCTCTAGTTGGCCTGAGGTGAAATTTGTCCCACATGTATCTTCTAGAGTGGTTATCGACTTTCTCAATTCAATTTTTGAAAAAGAAGGTTTTCCCTCTTCCATCCTTTCTGATAACGGCACACAATTCACCTCCTCCGAGATGAAATCTTTTTGTTGCAATCATGGCATCCTACACAAGCGCTCTTCTGTTTACTATCCTCAAGGCAACGGAATGGTCGAAAGATGGATTAGGGTGCTCAGGGAGGGTCTACAACTTGCGGTGTGCAACGGTGGGAATTGTCTCGAGGCTGTTAGAAAACTTTTATGGAGTTATCGGAATACTCCTAAGGCTTATGGTGAACTGTCTCCTTTTGAAATAATGCGGGGGAGGAAAGGTGTATGTAATTTAAGTCAACCCTGGATGCGAGACCTTGTAGATGGTAAACGTTCTACTTGTCGTTCTCCTGTGGTGTTTTCCAATTCCAGCAATCCATGTAAGGTTGGTGACTGGGTGCGTGTGAGAAAGTCTGGTTTTCTTAGATCTGGTGTATCTCGCTTTTCTGACCCATTGTTAGTTGTAAGAGTGGGCAGGCAGGTTGTAGAGCTGTCAGACGGGAATGTTTGGAGTCTCTCTAAGGTTGTCAAAGTTCCACCTTTTCTTAGCAGTTCCTTTGCTCCCAACCGTGCAGGGACCTCTCCCTCTAGTTCCAATTCTCGTCACCCTCCTGCTTTCCCTCGTTCCTTTCAGTCCATTCCCGTCCATTCCCCTCATTCAAGTTTTTCCCGTCTGAGGAAACCTCCTGTGTGGCATAAAGATTACATTGTTGGTGAATAACCTTTTCTTTCCAATTTGTTCTCAGAAACCTCCTGGGTGGCATAAAGATTACATTGTTGGTGAATAACCTTTTCTTTCCAATTTGTTCTCAATGAATAACCTTTTCTTTCCAAATTGTTCTTAATGTGATGTGACTGTATTAATTGCTCTGCTTGTATGTATTAACTGTTAAGATCAATGCTTTTCTTTTCTAGTGAGGAGGATGTGTTGTATCCTCGTGCTGTCTGCTGAGCTCGCCTCGCCGCATGCTCTGGAATGTGGAATCCTGTGCCTAGGTATTCCTATGATTCCAGTGCAGCGGTTGGCGTGGGCTCTTCATGTATCTATCTCGCCTCTCCAATAAATCCTCTTTTACCACAAAATCGAGAACAGTCTGTCTCCCTCCTTGACGGATACTTCAAAAACCTCGAACGGATACGTTGGAGGCGCAAAATGACCAGCTGGAGTTGGAGTTCCCTTACCAGGGTTGTACTTCAGACACACCATACAATTCTTGACCACATTCTCTGCACACTTAGGGATTCCACTATTCTGCACTACTGGAGCCAACAACTTACAGATCCCTTTCACGCTAAAATGGGCCATCCCATGAGCCATTGTCACCACAGCAAGCACATATGCATCGGGTAACAGCCATCTCTGCTGCTCTGATAATTCAATCCAACAACCATTCGCACCCATTCTGCCTGTACTTTCTCTCCACATGTTCAATTCTCTCTCTGTAGCCTCAGATTGAACTGATTTCACACTTTCAATGGTGTCTTCACACATCCCTCTATCCGGAACCCATCTCGCCGGACCCGCAACATACATTCGACTCATCACATTCCTTGCAGTTTCTTTCGCGACTTCATCCGCAAATGCGTTTCCACGACCAACATCGTCAGTCACCTTCTTGTGAGCACTACATTTTACAATCACAACTTGAAGTGGCAAGGTCAGTGACTCTAGAAGCTCATTTACTAACTGACCATGCTGGATCTTTGTACCGTGCGAAGTCAGGAACCCACGTTCACGCCACAATCGCCCAAAACTGTGAACCACGCCAAAGGCGTATTGGCTGTCCGTGTACACATTCACTCGCTTTCCTTTTGCCAACACACATGCTCTCGTAAGTGCAATCAACTCTGCTGCTTGCGCAGAATTGTGTGGGATACGTGCAGCTTCAACAATCGTGTGCAATGTCGTCACAGCATATGCTGCAGTTGTATCACCATTCGGCAACTTGAAACATGAACCATCAACCCATAAGGTATCATTACATTCAGGTAGAGGAGTGTTCTGTAAATCTACTCTCCCTTTTGTCTCTTCTTCTGTTCTAAAACAGCAGTCATGTTGTTCGACCTCATCTGTCTCTACTGGAATGGACAATAACGTGGCTGGGTTGAGTGTGTCACACCTTTTAATGTTTATGTGACTCGCTAGCAGTGTCAGCTCATAACTTGACAATCGAGCACTAGTTAAATGCTGTGTCCTTGTTCTGTTTAGCAAAATGTCTACTGCATGTGGGACCATGACAATGAGTGTATTATTCATTACCAGCCCAGCAGACTGTCGAATACAGACAGCTGCTGCTGCAGTGGCCCTCAAGCAACTTGGCAATGCCTTAGCCACCGGATCTAGAGTCGCCGAAAAGTACGCGCATGGACGCTGTTTGTCCCCAAAAGGCTGTGTCAAGACTGACAATGCACAACCTTCCTTCTCGTGGACATATAATGTAAAAGGCTTACTGTAGTCGGGGTTACCCAACACAGGAGTCGAACATAATGCTGCACGCAATTCAGAAAAACTTTTCTGGCACTCCTCAGACCAAAGCACGGATTGGGTGTATCTTTACATGTTAACGCCACCAATGGTTTGGCCAGTAAAGAAAAATTTGGAATCCACTGTCTACAGTACAATGTTTCAAGACTTCTTTGTCAATAAAATCTCCAACCTAGTAGCTGAAATTGGCACAACCCTCGAGTTTGACTGTCCCTTGTTGGATACACCCGACAGAACATCGGTGACTAGTCTGTTAAAGACCTTTTCCTTGATTACGAAGGAAAGGCTGCCAGCTCTGTTGAGCCGGGTTAAATCGGGTTCCTCAGCAGACCCGTGCCCACCAGAGGTGTTTAAACTAGCACTGCCAGGTATAGAGGACGAAATGTTGAACTTACTAAATACTTCTTTACTAACAGGCCAAGTCCCGTCCTTCTTTAAGGAAGCCCGGCTGATTCCTCTGCTGAAAAAAGCCGGGGCGGATGTGAAATGCCTAAAAAATTTCAGGCCCATATCTCAGCTGCCGTTTTTGACGAAGGTGGTTGAGCAACACGTACTCACTATCCTGTCGGAACATCTGGAAAATAACAATCTATTTGAGCCAAACCAAGCTGGGTTCCGTCCGAATCACAGCACGGAACTCGTTATGCTGTCTATTCTGGATGATTTGAGGAACAGGGCAGATAAGAAAACTCCAAGTGCCCTGGTGCTGTTAGACCTCTCCGCGGCATTTGATACTATCTGTCATAAACAACTATTGTCGCGGATGATGGATTTCGGCATTGTGGGTACAGCACACGCCTGGCTCTCCTCCTTTCTTGAAGGGAGGTCTCAGAGAGTACAGCTTGGTGACCTTCTTTCCACCACTACACCGATCACCTGCGGAGTGCCACAAGGGTCTGCCTTGTCGCCCCTATTTTTTAACATCTATTTACAACCCCTGATTAGATTGCTCAACCAGATGGACTGCCATGTATATAACTATGCGGATGACACCCAAATAGTGATCCAGCTTGACCAGGGTCCGGGTGGTCTCGTAAGACTACAGAACATCTTGAAGTACACAGCCAACTGGATGTCCAGAAATTCATTAAAAATCAATCCGGATAAGACCGAGGTACTGCCAATTACCATCGCAGGGAACCCATGGATTGAGGATTTCTGGCCAAGGGAATTAGGGCCACCTCGGGAACCAGCTGCTGTGGTCAAGAGTTTTCGGCATCCAGGTGGACAGCAGGCTATCTATGCAAAAGCAAGTGAGGATGGTGCTCGGGACCTGCACTGGCCTCCTTCGACAACTTAGGAAAGTTGCACCTTTGTTGTCCTTTTCCACCATGAGGCGGGCAGTCTCTGCCACGATCTTGGCTAGGCTAGATTATGGCAATTCGCTATATATAGGACTGCCACAGAAACTCTTGTATAAGCTGCAGGTTGTCATGAACGACGCTGCTAGGCTTATTTTTAAAAAAACAAGGAATACCCACGCATCTCCCCTTATGCAAGAACTGCACTGGCTGCCGGTTAAGCAGAGGGTGATGTTCAAAGGACTGTGTATTGTTCATAAAGCCCTGTACGGTAAGGCTCCAATGTACATAAAATCTCGGCTTGTTCCCTACAGCCCAGCACGGACACTTCGATCCGCTGACGCCTCTCTACTTATTCAACCACGTTGTAGATTGGCCACAGTAGGTGGACGTGCCTTTTCATTTTTGCTTCCAACAGCCTGGAATAAGCTGCCAATTGAACTACGGAAGGAGACTAATTTTTTGGCCTTCCGAAAGAAACTAAAAACAGTGCTTTTACAGCAAGCATGGGGTGTTCTGTAACTTTTTTATTAACAGTTGCCCTTCACAGTATCTGATGTTTGGACCCTGACCCTGATAAAGCGCTTAGAGACCCCTGGGTTATAACGCGCTATATAAGTCGAATAAATAAAATAAATAAATAAATAAATAATACCCTAGAAAGCACGCACTTCTCTCTGTGTTTTTGGCACACTTAATTTTGCTATTGCCTGGATTCTTTCTGGGGTCAGTTTCCTCACCTCCTTCGATAAGATGTGACCTAAGTAGGTCACTTCTTGTCGACAATATTGTAATTTAGACAGGGACACTTTGTGATGCAGATCACATAAATGACGCAACAATGACAACGTGGCTTCTTTACAAATTTCCTCAGAATCTGCAGCAATAAGCAAGTCATCCACATACTGAATGAGTGTAGCGCCTATACGTAAAACAATCGTATCAAGCTGTGTTTTTAGAGCTTGACTATATATTGATGGACTTTCACAGTAGCCCTAAGGAGCGCGGTTGAAGCGGAAACTTCGTCCTCCTAAACTGAAGCCAAAAATATCCCTACTTTCCTCAGCAATTGGGATGCTGAAGAAAGCATTCTTCAGGCCAATCACCGAAAACCAGGTAGCAGAGGCTGGGATCATGGTCAACAGGGCAGTAATGTCAGGAACAACTGGAAATTGTGGTACAACTATCTTATTGACCTCTCTAAGATCAATCACAAATCTGTACACAGGTGGCTGAGAGGGATCAGTTCATTTCAAAACAGAACTATTGCAAACGTTGCCTCTTGTCTCTTCAATCACATCTTTTTCAATCAAATCATAAATGATCGCTAACAACGCTTTTTCACCTTCACTAGAAATGTTGTATTGGGGAATTCGTGGCAACCTAACATTGGCTTTCAATGTTATAACATATGGCGCTATTTCCAAGAGACCCACATCATTGGATCCAGTAGCCCAAAGTGTAGCTGGGATCAAAGACAATTCGGTTGGAATCTTTTCTCTTGACAAGTACATTGGAGAAACCACTTTCTTACCTAGGGTAAGCTGTACTCCCAAAGGAGAACAGTACAGAGTCGCATACAATCTTTTTAACAGGTCCAATCCCAACAATTTTTCACCACAACCTGTTGTCAGAATAAGGGGTGCTTAGAATTCACAAGGACCGACAGACAGGGACATAGGACATGAAATCGGGTTCCTAACCGGGGCGCCAGAAAAACCTACAGAAACATTCATTTCGCCAGACAAAGGTGCGCCAGGGAGTTTCGAGTGCATCAAAGAACTCTTTGTAGCACCAGTATCCAACAGAAAAGGCTCTGATACACCTGATGTAATCACCTCAACATAAGGTCCATTCTGATCTACTGGAACTGAAACAACTCCCTCTCTTTGTCCATGACTGTCCTAGCAATCATTACCCTCCGTATTCTCATTCTCTGCATAGTAGTCATCAGCATAGTATTGAGCTGTCCTAGAAGACGAATAATTTTGTTGGTCAAAGCTGTTCATAGAATTCTGAGGTGGAAATGGACGAGCGTTCTGAGAGAAATTTCCACGGCCCCTACCTCTAGGAGCTTGTTGAACACCTCGACCTCTCGCACCAAAAACACCATTCATGCGTTGTAACAAAACCTGACAATTACTCTTAAAATGACCCTGTTCTTTGCAGTACGCACACTGATTCGGACCATAAGGTAAACGCTGTGAGAAGACTTGTTTCTTTGCGAGTTCCTCGAATACTGCTGGGGCTGCTGATAATCGTGCTGACTAGCAGTATGAGGCGGATAAACCTGCTGGAGAAGTATTTTAGTTTTCAATTCTTTAGTCTTTTTATCTGCCTTCTCTAGCTCATCTTTTCGTCTATTTTCATAGTACTGGGATGTAGCTAAGATCTGAGCTGACGTTGAAACGGCCCAAACACTCTCAGAATCCTTCAATTTATTACACAATTCAGGAAGTAAATTATGTACAAACTTATCAACAAACAATCTCTGGCCACCCTCCCTAGACATATCCTGACCACTATGATCGGCGAAAGTCTCCTCAAACCGCGTGAAGAAGTCAGACACAGTCTCATTCTTCTTCTGCTTACATGCCGACAACTTGTCCCAATTCACACGCAGTTCGGGCATTAGAGTCTTCATATATGCAATAATCCTACCAGGAAGTTCTGCTACTAAGGGCTCAAGTTTCGCACCACCAACTTGTCTAGAATCAGCTGCAGCAATATTAACCCAGGTGTCACCTAACTCTTGATCATGATCTGTATGACGAATCTTTCCCCATAAAGGTTGTGGGACAACATTTCCAAACAACATGTCTTCATCAGCTAGATTCATGATACAGGAGCTTCCAGTCTGTGACAATTCCTTATAATACCCTGCAGGATTTTTGCGAGGATCAGGCAATGTCTGTTTAAGCGCTAAAACCTCTGATCTTTTCCAAGGAACATGTACCCACACCCGCTGAAAATGCGGCGGAATGGCTGGATTAGCGTTTGCGCCACCTTCCCTCCAAACTGGGGGAACCTCTCTCATGGGGTACTGTCGCGCCTTTTTCCTACCAGGCATGTCATGCTCAAATCGAGAATTGCTTTCCTTACTTCTATAAGACAGTAATATCTCAATTGCTTGTTCAACATCGGCACCTACAATCATGCCTTCTTTAAATCTGAACCGCGTACGGAATAATTCAGGCATATCGTACTCTGGATCATTTCCCTCCAAATCTTCACAGAGATATGTACACATTTGTTCAAAAACATATCTCTGTGTAGATGCTTCCCACTGAGGGAAGACTTCCATGACGGACTGAACGTCATACTTTACAGTATTAGTAACCCATTTACGCGCTAACTCATTTAGTGCTTCCCTCTCTTGATAGTCAGGCAGTCGACTCCGCAACTGTCTTCGTTCTGGGTTAGGGGTCGTATTAGGTGACCCAAAGAAAGGTGAGAAGAGACCAGTGACTGTGTCTGCTACTCTCTGTCGAACGGAAGGAGAAACAGACGGAAGGGCAGATATGCTGGAAGAGACAGGCAGATGTAAAGCAGATGTCGATTCAGTAGTAGAGGGAGTATTAGGATACGCAGTTGGAGCGGTAGGCGAAGTCGTAGGAAAAGCAGATGAAGTATGTAGCAAAGGCGTCGGCCCTTGAGAGGGCTGCGCCGGAGGAGTAGAAACCAGCTGAAGAGGAGCTGGTGTCTGTGGAAGAACTGGCGTTCGTGCTGCGGGGCGTGGTATAACAAAGCGTTGCGGGGGTGCAGTAGCATTTTGTGCATAGGGGGGTGATGAACTCAGTAGATGAGACATTAAAGGATCCTTATCAAGTTCTTCTTTTGATCCTCATCCTTTATGTGGCAAAACCGGGTAGCATTTGTCTACCGCTAGCTTCCTACTTCTAAGCATTTGTTCATTTTCTTGCTCTTCCTCATTATCCCTAAATGCAACGGCAGCTTGTACCATTGACATACCTCTTTTATTCTTCTTCTCTAATTTTATTTCTTTCTGTTTGGCTTCTTTGCGCCATAGGCGAAAGGAGTCAAACATCGCTGGCCGGGCTTTCTTCTTAAAAAGTTTCACCTCTAAAGTATCCAGTATTTCTGTGTCAAAGTTCCATATTGTGGCCATTTTAAGACACCATTGTTTCTGGTGTATCGGATCCATACTTCATTATACGTGATAGGGCCTACGCCATGCTTCACGTAAAGCTCATATGTTGGAGTTCCAATCGGAGGAACCGGACACGAGTCCTCCAATCGGGAATCCCTACTACAACCAAGACAAAACAAATTTCCAAGTCTGCTAAGACCAGGCATCTTCGCTCTCTAGTCTAGCTTCAAACTTCAAAGGATTATCGATTACGATATGTCTCGTGAATACACGAGTCCTTCAGCTTTGGCGCTTGCAAGTACCAAATCAAAGCTATCCCAAGGGATATTAAACTAAGAACCAAACTAAGGACTGGGAGACGCTCCACTTATACTTAACTGAAGTATCGATGACCGATGACGTAACTAGAAGACTCGTCTATCGTTCTACCAAGCATCAATGGGTCCAAAACAGGGCGATAGTCAGGGCAGCAGTCCTTCGTAGCCGTCGGGACGCGGGGAACCTCGCAGCAAAGACCTTCGGAACCACGTCGACATACAGGGGTCACACGAAGCTCCTCACGAACATCTGGCTTGGACCGACACCGCTTGATACCGCCCCGAGTTGGGCACCAACTAAGGTACCGAGTTTTTTGGGACCCGGTGGTGCCAGGGGAAACACCCACAGACCTCTTGAGTTCTTCCTGTTTTGGACCACAGAAACACAGAGTCTTCTAGGTGATGTCAAGGATCGGGTTTATTGGCTGCAACCAGTAACAGGTGTCCTAGAAGTACAACAGTGTGGAGCGCATGTATGTTCTCAGGAGACTGCTCGTTTTTAGAGAACCAGCCTTCTCTTTTTATACACAAATATAAGCTTCAGGCGAGAATTCTTTCTTTTACAGTCCGACCATATACATATTTTCAATACAAAGAAAAAGCAAAGTCATGATGGAAAACCCATACTTTAGTTTGTCCAGTTCGTGATGGATTACCCAGCAAGGCCCAGAACTTCCATCAGATATCGATGAACCCCCAATAAAATCGGGCACCTCCTCCTTGTAAAACTAGTCATAAAGAAGAAACAGGGACAGGTGTGTATGAGATTAGCGTAGCTTGTATGCGATGAACGGTTTATGACATGTTGTGCCTTGGTGCTCAGTCGTATTTTAAGTATGGTCAACCCTTGTTGTTGCTAGTATAACTTGATGGAATGTATTTTAAAATGTATATTGTTGTCTTTTATGGTGATCAATTTACCGAATAAAGATTTATACACGCTAATCTCGCTCGGCCATTGGGATGAGAACTGCCCGAACAGGTTCGGCTTTGAGGCAGTGGAGTCAGCTCGCCCAGGTCACAGAGGAGTCAGCAAAGGTGTACGTGTCCTTTCAGATCGATTTCGGCCTTGGTCATTTTGACTATGTAAGGGCAATCACAAAATGGATGCCATTCACAAAATGGAACCCGAGGGTCCAAGACGAATACTGCGATTTAAAGGTGATTTCGTCACTTGGCCATGACCCAAATGCACAGGTATAAAGTCTCAATCATTACCGGTCTGCCGATACCAAATTCGACATGGTACGATGATATTTTCTGACAGGAGTGTAGAGCCCTGGTACCAAACAACAGCAGGGTCCAGAATTTTCAGTACCATAATGACGCAAACAAATGACTGTATGGCACACTACATGAGCCCTGTGCATGTCTAGAGACCAGCTACCAGTCATAATGGTTGTTTTAGAAATGCATTGGTTTACCTTTATTCGCTTAAAACGGGGTTAAACTCTTCTGATATTCAAGTTTGTGCAAACAATCTTAAGCCTTCAACATGCACTTGACATGTATTTATATTCATTGTAAGCGTACGAGAAGCCTGTTTATAAAGCGCTTTATAAAGTTTATCCAGAAGTGCCCATAGGTTAAATTGTCTTTGCGCAATATTGCTTTTTAGGTCTCCCCTCAGACAGCTCATGCTGTCTCTTCGAGACATTTAGTAAGTGGCTTTAAAAAGTGCCACCACTGGCATTTGCTGGCCTAAAGCTTGCGTTCACGAGCTTGTGCATGTTCACAGCTGCCATCTGTGTTTTAATTGCTGTAATCAGGCTCCATTACTCGCACTCCCCCCTTCTTTTCTCACCCTCCCTCTTCGTCAGTTTCATTTGTGTCTTCTATTGCTGTGAATGCTCCTGCTTCCACCAGGCTCACACACCATCAGTCATCAGTGCACGCTTTCACCAGGCACACACACCACCAGCTGTCAATGCACGCTTCCACCAGGCACACATACCACCAGATGTTACTGCACACTTCCACCAGGCACACACACCACCAACAGACAGTGCACACTTCCACCAGGCACACACACCACCAGCCGTCAATGCACGCTTCCACCAGGCACACACATCACCAGCCATCAGTGCACGCTTACACCAGCAAGCACACCAGCTGTCAGTGCACGCTTGCATCAGGCACACACACCACCAGCCGTCAGTGCATACTTCCACCAGGTACACATACCACCAGCTGTCAGTGCAGGCTTCCACCAGGCACACACGCCACCAGCCGTCAGTGAACAATTTTCCACCAGGCACACACACCACCAGCCGTCAGTGCATGGTTTTCCACCAGGCTCACACACCACCAGCCGTCAGTGCACGCTTCCCCACCAGGCACATACACCAACAGCCGTCAGTGCACACTTCCATCAGGCACACACACCACCAGCTGTCAGTGCACGCTTCCACCAGGCACACACACCACCAGCCGTCAGTGCACGCTTCCAGCAGGCACACACACCACCAGCTGTCACTGTACACTTCCACCAGGCATAAACACCAGCAGCCATCAGTGCATGCTTTTCCACCAGGCACACACACCACCAGCATCAGTGCACGCTTCCACCAGGCACACACACCACCAGCCATCAGTGTACTCTTCCACTAGGCACACACCACCAGCCATCAGTGCAGGCTTTCACCAGGCACACACACTACCAACAGTCAGTTCACGCTTCCACCAGGCACACACACCAACAGCCATCGGTGCATGCTTCCACCAGACACACACACTACCAGCCGTCCATGCACAGTTTCACCAGGCACACACACACCACCAGCCGTCGGTGCACAATTCCACCGGGCACACAGACCACTAACTGACAGTGCACACTTCCACCAGGCACACACACAACCAGCCGTCAATGCACACTTCCACCAGGCACACACACCACCAGCCATCAGTGCACGCTTCCACCAGGCAAGCACACCAGTTCTCAGTGCACGCTTCCACCAGGCACACACACCACCAGCCGTCAGTGCACATTTCCACCAGGTACACACAACACCAGCTGTCAGTGCACGCTTCCACCAGGAACACATGCCACCAGCCGTCAGTGGACGCTTTTCCACCAGGAAAAACACACCACCTGCCGTCAGTGCACGCTTATCCACCAGGCTCACACACCACCAGCCGTCAGTGCGCTCCCCCACCAGCCACATACACCAACAGCTGTCAGTGCACACTTCCACAAGGCACACACACCACCAGCTGTCAGTGCACGCTTCCACCAGGCACACACTCCGGAAGCCGGCAGTGTACGCTTCCACCAGGCACACACCACCAGCCATCAGTGCAGGCTTTCACCAGGCACACACATTACTAACAGTCATTTCACGCTTCCACCAGGCAATCACACCAACAACCGTCAGTGCACACTTCCACCAGGCACACACACTACCAGCCATCGGTGCACGGTTTCACCAGGCACACACAAAATCAGCCATCGGTGTACGCTTCTACCGGGCACACACACCACCAGCCGTCAGTGCACGCTTTCACAAGGCACACACACCACCAGCCATCAGTGCACACTTCCACCAGGCACACACACCACCTGCCGTCAGTGCACGCTTTTACACCAGGCACACACACCACAAGCCATCAGTGCACACTTTTCCACCAGGCACACACACCGCCAGCCGTCAGTGCATGGTTTTCCACCAGGCTCACACACCACCAGCCATCAGTGCACACTTCCCCACCAGGCACATACACCAACAGCCATCAGTGCACACTTCCATCAGGCACACACACCACCAGCCGTCAGTGCACGCTTTCACCAGGCACACACACCACCATCCGTCAGTGCACGCTTCCAGCAGGCACACACACCACCAGCATCAGTGCACACTTCCACCAGGCCCACACACCACCAGCCATCAGTGTACTCTTCCACCAGGCACACACCACCAGCCATCAGTGCAGGCTTTCACCAGGCACACACACTACCAACAGGCAGTTCACGCTTCCATCAGGCACACACCACCAGCCATCAGTGCACGCTTCCACCAGGCACACACACCACCAGCCATCAGTGTACTCTACCACCAGGCACACACCACCAGCCATCAGTGCACGCTTCCACTAGGCACACACACCACCATCCGTCAGTGTACGCTTCCATCAGGCACACACCACCAGCCATCAGTGCACGCTTTCACCAGGCACACACACCACCAGCCATCAGTGCACACTTCCACCAGGCACACACACCACCTGCCGTCAGTGCACGCTTTTACACCAGGCACACACACCACCAGCCATCAGTGCACACTTTTCCACCAGGCACACACACCACCAGCCGTCAGTGCATGTTTTTCCACCAGGCTTACACACCACCAGCCGTCGGTGCACGCTTCCCCACCAGGCACATACACCAACATCCGTCAGGGCACACTTCCACCAGGCACACACACCACCAGCCGTCAGTGCATGCTTCCACCGAGCACACACACCACCTGCCATCAGTGCACGCTTCCACCAGGCATACACACCACCAGCCGTCAGTGCACGCTTTAACCGTGCACACATACTACCAGCCATCAATGCACGCTTCCACCAGGCACACACACCACTAGCTGTCAGTGCACGCTTCCACCAGGCACACACGCCACCAGCCGTCAGTGCACGCTTTTCCACCAGGCAGACACACTACCAGCCGTCAGTGCATGCTTTTCCACCAGCCACACACACCACCAGCCATCAGCGTACGCTTCCACCAGGCACACACACCACCAGCCATCAGTGCAAGCTTTCACCATGCACACACACCACCAGCCGTCAGTGCATGCTTTCACCGGGCACACACATCACCAGCCATCAGTGCAAGCTTTCACCAGGCACACACACCACCAGCTGTCAGTGCACGCTTTCACCAGGCACACACACCACCAGCTGTCACTGCATGATTTCACCAGGCACACACGCCACCAGCCGTCAGTGCACACTTTTTCACCAGGCAGACACACCACCAGCCGTCAGTGCATGCTTTTCCACCAGGCTCACACACCACCAGCCATCAGTGCACGCTTCACCACCAGGCACATACACCAACAGTTGTCAGTGCGCGCTTCCACCAGGCACACACACCACCAGCCGTCAGTGTACGCTTCCACCAGGCACACACACCACCAGCCATCAGTGCAAGCTTTCACCATGCACACACACCACCAGCCGTCAGTGCATGCTTTCACCGGGCACACACATCACCAGCCATCAGTGCAAGCTTTCACCATGCATACACACGACCAGCCGTCAGTGCATGCTTTCACCGGGCACACACATCACCAGCCATCAGTGCAAGCTTTCACCAGGCACACACACCACCAGCTGTCAGTGCACGCTTTCACCAGGCACACACACCACCAGCTGTCAGTGCATGCTTTCACCAGGCACACACACCACCAGCTGTCAGTGCACGCTTTCACCAGGCACACACACCACCAGCTGTCAGTGAATGCTTTCACCAGGCACACACGCCACCAGCCATCAGTGCAGCAGGCAGGCTCTTCTCAGAGTTTCTTGGTAATTATGTGTTGGATGCCTGGGAAGGTGTGGGTCGAGTTTCTTTGAACCAGCTGAGTATGCAGGTGCAGTGCATGAACTCCTGTGTGAGTGAGTCATGCTGCCTGGGGCTCACTCACTCCACACTTGTAAATTGCGCCTGCACCAGGCTTTTTCCCATTTGCAAATTTCGGTGCATGGGAAGCCCCCACACACACAGGAATGACTGCTTCCTACAACTAGAATGGAACCAACATTCAGAGCAATGAAAACAAGTTCATTTGATGCAAAGAACTGTTAACAAAAACCATATCCAGCTATTGTAGATCTGGCAACTTAAACAAAACAGCCACAAAAAACAAACAAGCATTGGCATAGCCAATAGGTCTGACTTTTTGGACCCTATAAGTATTTAGTTATGCAGCACAATATCCTTGGTGCTACAACACCTACTGTTGCATGGCAAAACACTTATAAGGTTCAAAACGCTGGACCTATTGGCTATGCCAATGTTTGTTCTGTAAGGTCGCATACGCTTAAGAAGGTTTCACTGATCCTGAAGTCAAGCAAAGCGACTAAATTAAAGTGAACTGGCTGCGTGGAAGAGACAGTGGGGAGGAAGGTCAAAGCAGCAACTCTGTTCCCTAAACAGAACGCTTTTTTGTATGGAAGGAGGTGCTGGCTGTGACTGTGGGAAGTCATAAATGAGGGGCTGTTTCGTGAGGTCCGTGAGGGGCTAGTTTTCAGAGCCACTTGGCGACTGTGGTGGTTGTTGGTGGTTCTGGCACTAGCCCCCTAAAGAAAACAAATGAATTTGAAATTGTATTTTATTGTTTGATTACTTAAAACAAAGACAATTAGAATAAAAAGAGATGGCAACACAATTCATCTTAAATATGGAAGAAAAAAAGGCTAAAAAGTATTAAAAGGTAAACATTGATACAAGATGTTTTAAAAAATGTGAGAAGAGGTTACTAAAATACATTGGAGCTCCATGTCCTTATTGTTAAATATACAACTTATCCTAGACTTTCAGAAGAAACAAATGGGAACAGCATAGGTAAGTGTCTCAAAGTGGAATAGAGAACACAGAAGACCTAGTATGTTCATGATTGTTCAAGTTACAGCGCTGATACTTGCAGTCCTTCAGTTGTGAGCTTTTTTGCCTTTTTAATGACAAATTTAGTAAACCGGAAGTCGAGCATCGTGTTTTCAGGATTCATTGCTGCTATGATGGCTTGCCGGCATTATCAGGCTCCATGTGTAATCCATTCGCCCGCAGCAAGCTCCTTCTATCATTAATCAAGGCGGGGCAGACCCAAACCACGTGCTCAAATAATTCAGAGTGGTGCCCACACCCCCTGCACTTGGTGTCATCGCTTGAGCGGCGCCATGCTGGCGGATGTTTTAGAAAGGGCAATTCCCCTGAGAGAGCGCAAATTTGAATAAAAATTATGTATAGGCCATATTTACAAGCACATTGTATAACGTAGGAATGAAATGTATATCGTAATGTGAAGTTGACACTTATAGCATATAGATAACCGATATAATCCAAAGTAATATAGGAAATGTAACTGTATTCACTTTAGAACATGTATTAGATTTAGAAGGCCCGTATACGTAGTGGGCTGATGTAGAAATGGTGTAGAAATGCTTATGAAAATGTAGAACGTGCAAAGTAGAATTCATGTACGTGTGTAACCTTAAACTGGAGAAGCGGCGAGAAATGAAACGTGAAGAAATGTGTAGAACATGTATAACACGATATAGCGAATGAGAATATAAAAGTTATACTCTACGTAGTTATATTCTATGTACAATGTATTCACATATATGTAACAGACTTTTGCTAAATACGAAAAATATATGTTAAAGGTTATACTGTGTAGAAGGCTTTTTGTAAGAATGTTAGAAAGGTTTAGGTCATTTGTGATTCTAACCTGACTGACCAAGGGTTAGCAGGAGCACAGTCCAATGTGTGTAATTTAGTGGACTCACAGGAGTCGTGAATAGCTTGATGTGGACGTGAGAGCCAAGAAGTCTAGCACTTGTTAGATTTAAGGTGACAACGCTGGACAAGGTTTATGGCCTGAACGTGATAAGAAGCGCTTAGAATTTGAAACTTGTTTTTGAATGACCATTCACAGGACCTAGAAGGGTCAAGAATAGCAGTTGTAAGTTAAAGTCTTGTTTAAGTTCATATGACTTTTGATCTGAAAGTGTCAGTAGAAGTCGCCAACAAGAAGACGAAGATGACATCTAAAGAAGAAAGGTCAACTTAACGGACGGCGAAAGAGATGAAGCAATGGACGAAGCTAGAAGCTGACATCATCGGGGAAAGTCCGTGGTGGGCGTCAAGGGGCGTTTCACCCACACTGTGATTGTGTATTTTAGGGACAGCACCCCGGGGAGGAGGTAGCAATTGGAGATTAGGAACAGCTCAGAGAGAGAAGGGCGAAGGGTAGATGACTTGAGCAGATGCGCTGAGAGAGATCAGAGCGCAAGAGAGCAGTAGGCCGAGGACCCTTAAGAAGAGCGGATGGGTAGGCAGAGAGGGTACTGCTTCTTAAACTTAAGTTACCTTTAGAGGCTAAGAGAGTTTGAACTTCTTTGGGAGTCAAACTGCTGACACCTTTTTAGGTTAGGAACTTGCGAAGTAGGGATGTCACCTAGCATAGAGTAGGGACAGAGTTAACGTGATACTTTTCTCTTTCTGTAGATGACGCCAAGGAACCACTTCACATCGAAGCTTTAAATTGCTGATATTGGAATTGATTTTGTATTCTTTTGTATACTTTGATCCTGAGAGGATTGTAATTGCATCCAACTTTGACTTTTATATAAAACTTTCAAACTTTATCAGTTGTAAGTGGTTCTTCAGAGTGGCGTCAGTTAATGGGGTTTGTCTAACCTATGCGGGGGTTGTCTTTTACTCAATGACAGATACTAACGGTCCAAAATAGATGAATGAGATAAGCTATTAAATTGATCATAAATTGATATCAAAATCTCATTCCCCGCACCCCCATCCTTAGTGCCATAAATCTTTTCGTCCAAGAAAGTGCATATGTGCTTGAAAAATAAGGGACCTCTGATCTAGGTTTGAGTTCCACTATTATGGATCAGGCATGTTATCTTTCGGGCAATTGTGCCCTGTCAAGATGGAAAGACCAAAGTCGAACAACTCTTTCGATGGACAGTTTAATGCCTGATGGCGTGGGTTGGTACCCCAGTAATCTACAATGTCAAGCAGCTGCAAGGAGTGTTCAATGTAACGTCGATGTTTTTGACTGGATTGGCCAACTGATATTTCTTGCCACAGCATGGCCTCCAGGCTTCCCTCATACGAGTTGCTAATTCGGGATCCACCAAGTTTGGGGGGAGTGGGAGTTGATATTATAAAATAGGTGTGATAAATCTGAAATAAAAAGATGAAATAGGAGGGGGGCCAACACGCCTCCTTGTTTGACCCCACTGGAGGTCTGTTTTTTTCTTGAAACGTGTCACCCCTCACCCAACTTTATGCAGATCTAAGTATTTGAGTGAAGTTGGATTATGGACTGTAGCACAAGGCAAGGTATTCTCCATCTTTGCAGTTTGTGCCATAACAGGCCCCTGGGCACCCGATCGAAGGCCGCTTTAAAATCAACAAAGCAGCAATGTAGTGAGGTTTTTGAAGATGCTGCTTACTCCATAAGTACAGATAGGGCCAGTAAGTTACTAGTGGTGCCTGAAAAGGCCACAAATCTAGTCTGGCTAAATGGCAAATGCAGAGTTTCTAACACCCAGGACAACAGCTCTTCCAGCAATAAGCTAGCATAATATTTAGAATCTACATCTAAAAGGGCTATTATCCGGTAGTTTTTGGGATCAGCTCTCCTTCCTCCTTCATATGGTGAATTATAGCTCCTTTCCGCGATTCTGGTATGTTGTGGGTGTGGCGACAATGCAGAAATAGGGGGGGCCAGATGTTCAGACCAAAGCTTTGGGTCGGCTTTAAACAGTGCCTGCAGAAGCCTGTTGGGTCCTGGAGCCCCGTCCGAGCGGGCATTGCTGATGCAACGCACAATATTTTGCCTAATCCCTTCCTGAGCCATCTAGGAATAATAATTTTGGGTTAGAATTTTTGTAATTGTAATTGTAATTGTAAAAATATTTATTAAGCGCGGTTGCTGCCTGTAGGCGTCCAAGCGCTGAGTTGAAGGAGAGAGGTGACGGAAGAGGAGCTAAGGTACATAGGATTTGGGAAACAGCAGTGTCTTTAAGTTTTTACGGAATGAGAGAAGGTCTGGGTTGGACCGGAGTGAGAGGGGGAGAGCATTCCAGAGCCTGGCGGTATTCAAAGAGAACAGCCTACCCCCAGACCTGGCTCGCTTCACTCTGGGAACAACGGCAAGGAACGCCTCCGTCGACCGAAGGTTCCTATTAGGGTGGTAGGGGATGACAAGGTCGTTGTTAATGGCTGGGCCCGTTTTCCAGAAGGCGCGGTGCGCCAAGCACAGCGCCTTGAAGGCCACTCTCTGCCTCACTGGCAACCAGTGGAGACTTTTTAGAGCAGGTCTGGCTGACTGGGTGCGCGGAGTTTTCAGCAGGGTACGTGCTGCACAGTTTTGTGCCACCTGCAGTTTCCGGAGGGTCATCTCAGGTGCCCTCACGTATAGGGCATTGTTCGAGTCCAGGCGGGACTGGATGAGACCTTGTACCGCCACCTTTTTGGCCTCTAGGGGAAGTAGCGGGAGAACCTTCCTCAAGATTCTAAGTAGGCCAAAGCATGTGGCGGACAGTTTAGTGGCCTGGGTGGAGAAGGAGAGTTTGTTGTCCAGCCACACTCCCAGGCTCTTAACACTCTCCTTAGGGGTGGGGGGGGGGGGGCCAGTGCACAGGGCCACAAGGAGGTGAAAGGCACAGGAGAGGTTGGGCCTAGGAGCATTAGCTCCATCTTTTCTCCATTTAGTTTTAGGGAGGAGTTGGTCATCCATCCCTTAACGTCTTCTAGGCATTTTAGCAGATCAGCTGGGGAATGCCTGTTGTTCTCAGTGGCCAGCGAGACCACAAGCTGGGTGTCGTCGGCGTATGACACAATTTTAATGCCATACGGTTCGACAACACCCGCCAGCGGCCTCATGTACACGTTGAACAATACAGGGCTCAGAGAGGAGCCCTGTGGTACTCCGCAGCTCAGGGGTTTGCTAGAGGACACTGTCTCTCCGTCGAAGATCTGAAACGACCTCCCAGACAGAAAGGAGTCAAACCACCTTAATGCGTCACCTGAAACTCCAATGTTATAGAGACGGTCCAGCAAGGTGGTATAGCTGACCGTATCGAAGGCGGCACTTAGATCAAGGAGGATCACTGCCACTGATCCTCCCTGGTCCAGTACCCTTCTAGTTTCTTCGGTGACCGCTAAGAAGGCGGTTTCCGTGCCATGCTTCGGTCTGAAGCCTGTCTGGGATGTGTGTAGCAGAGAGTGGTCCTCCAGGAACTGGACCAGCTGCGCGTTTATATACTTCTCTAACACCTTACTAGCCCAAGGGAGAAGTGAGATGGGGCGGTAGCTGGAGTGGTCATCTGAGTCTAGGCTGGGTTTCTTCAACAGCGCCCGTACCATTGCCTGCTTCCAAGCTGTGGGGACAGAGCAAGCGGATATGGACGTGTTTAGAAGATCCAGGATTACAGGCAGGGTGGCTTTGCTTGCCTGCATCAGGACTTCTGGAGGAGCAGGATCACAAGGAGAGCCCGACTTGACTTGTCGTGCCACTTTGCTTAAGGTGTCGAGGTCCAGAGGAGGGAAGTGCTCGAGGGAAGGCTGGTCTGGGTGAAGAGGTTGTCTAGGGGGGAGTGGATTAATCGCATCCGGGGTTGTGGCTGCAGTTGGGAAGGTAGAGTAAATTTTTAGAACTTTGTTGTAAAAGAAATCCGCAAGCTCGTTGCATTGGTCCTGGGTTTTGTTAGGGGGAGGTGCCGTGTTGGCACTGGAACATTGCTTTATAATTTGGAAAATTTCTTTGGGCTTTGATTTCGCTTCTAGTATTTTCTCGGAGTAGTGGGTTGCCTGGGCCGTTCTGATCCCTTCTTTGTAGGCTTTGATCACCTCTTTGTAGGAAGCCTTTTTATCTGGGAGAAAGTCTAAACGCCAGGCTCTCTCTCGTTGCCTGCAAAGGCGTTTTAGCTGTCTTAGAGAGTCGGAGAACCAGGGGGCAGATTTCTGTAGTCTCTTCGAGGAGGATCTACGAAGCGGGAGGATCGAGTCTAGCGAGTGGGTGATCCAACTTACATAGTTGACGTTTGCCACATTGGGGTCTAGGCAGGGTGACAGGCGAGTGGAGTCCAGGTTATGCAGTCAGGGCTCCAATGGGAGTTTTGACCAGTTCCTCCTGGTGGTGACTTGGAGAGGTAACTGGGGGGTTTTGTGTGTGACCCAGGTAAACGGGACCAAAAAATGGTCTGACCATGGAAGGGGGGTGGGTTGATCAACAGTTAGATCCAGGCAGTTACTGAATATAGGGTCAAGTAAATTGCCTTTTTCATGGGTCGGGGCTGCAACCAGTTGGGACAGTTGAAGAGCTTCCAGATCATCTAGTAATTCCTGAGCAATGTGGTCTGAGGGGGAATTAAAATGGAGATTAAGGTCCCCTAGGATCGTGTGGTTGGCGGAAGATAGAATTCTCTCCGCTATAATTTCTGGAAGAGACCTATGGAACACTTTTACAGGCTCAGGGGGGCGGTAGATCAGGGTGCCGGAGAAAGAGCTATTTGCGTTGAACTCTATGCAAAATGCTACACTCTCGCACTCAGGGATAGTTACTGCTGTGGTACGGCATCGGTACTGGTTCTTCAATATGATCGCCAGACCTCCGCCTCTCCCTACCGGTCTATCCAATCTAAGGATATGGTAGCCTACGGGTAAGGCTTGAACCACGTCTGGTTCAGAGTGAGCAGTGAGCCACGTTTCTGTCAGGAAAACCGCGTCTGGCTTTTGCTCCTCGAGCAGCATGGCAATCTGTGTGCTAGGTTTTGGTAAGGAGCGGCAATTTAGCACGTACATACGGTACGTTTGTGCCGCGGCCGACGGGGATTTGCGGAAGGAGTGTTTGCACCCCGAACATCGGGCGGGTACCTCTGTGGGAGCATAGATATGGGAGCACTGGGGAGTGGCAGCCCTACCTATGCTGTATATGGCCGCCGAGCTGTAGGTCCTGCTCTGGGTAGGGTGGGAGCCAGAGTTTGTGGCCCCAGGTCCCGGCTGGTCGCGGACGGGCGCAGACGGGCTTGCCTTAGGCGCGCCATCGGCGCGCAAACGGCGCTCCCGCTGCGCTCGTCCGCTGCGCTTCCTAAACATACACATTATATAGAGGGGAAGGAGAGGGCGTGGCCTGTCAGGTGGGCGTGGTTAATCTCGCACGCCTGTGCTGATGGCGGCGTCTGAAGGTGAGTATAAGTGCGCGACAGCGTTTAGATCGGCTGCGTGCACATTGGAGTTACAAGTTTTAAAAGCAACAATTTACATTAGTGACACCACACAAATGGGTTTTAAAATTGTACAAATATACGAAAGATATACTGGCATGTACTAGTTTCAACAAGAACTGATAAGCTACTCTTTGTTTGTCGTTATTCATGGATTTCCTTAATGCTTTTTGAGCTTGCTTATAGTTGGAAAATGCATGAATATCTCCTGGGTGTTTCCTAACCTGGCGTAGTGCAAAATGGCGTTTGGTCTTTAGTTTTTGTGTCTCAGTTGTGATGCGCATTTGGTCGAGTATTTGTGATTTACGGACGGGGACGGGAATTGGCAGAGGAATTGTTGAACAAGAGAATCCCATACTTTGGTTGGAACAACGTCCGCTATGTACCATTTACCTAGGAGAACTCTGCAGTTATCCTTATTGCGGGGATTAATTGATCAGTCCATTTCAATCTTTTAAGAAACCTGTACATGTGCTAGTTGCGGTTTGGACGACTGCCGAGTGATGGGCGACGTTGAAGGATATACCGATTATTTGAGGGCGACGATCGTTAACACCCAGTGATGCAATGTAGAAATTCTGTATCCGGGGAAGCATTTAATTATTGCTTAGCATAGAGTATAGAAATGAGTGGTGGAGAGTCCATAGAAAAACGCCTGTTCAATACAATATAACCCATGCTGTTGAATTGTAAGACTATGTATTCACTCATTTTACTCAACCTGTTACCCGCAGGTTTGAATTGAAGCGCGAGGTGCAATGGAACGGCTGGAATTATATCTTTATCTTCCTCTGAGGTGCTTCAAAAAAGATTTGTGTTAAAGTCTCCAGAGATTAAGCAGGGGTCAGCACCATGTTCACTTATTAGGTTGGACGTGATTTCAATCCGGTGGTCGAAATTGGCCTTTTTCTCGCTGGAGTGAGGTGAAACGTAAATGTTAAGCAGAAGCAATTGTCTAACCGGATTCACACTTCTGACTCTGATACTGGTGATCCAGTCTTTGTTGAAATCTAGCACTTTGATATTTAAAGATAATTTTCAAGCAACATAGATTGAGAGGCCGCCTCGAGGTCAGCCATGCTTGTTCATTCTTGTTGCTGAAGACCTAAATTCAAGAAGTCTTCTATTGGGGTACTAGTTACGGACCAAGTTTCCCGGAGAAGTATGATGTTATGTCTTTCCAGGAATTCAGGAATATCTGTCGGACTAGGATGAATACTAGTTCAATCTTTCTGACCTCGGGACAAGGCCGCTGGCAGCCAGACCCAGTTAGGCCTTATGATGGATTGACCCTCTGTGGCTGGCTCTTAGAGGTCTGATGGGGAGCCACTTCGAGCTGATCTTAGTATCGAAAGCGCTGGGTTTCCCAATTGAGTGAAAGGGGCCAGAGCGATGGCTAAGATGGTGTGGTCCCAGAGGTCGCGGGTTGTTGCTAAGTTAATGCCCCAGCTATTGAATTGATCTGTCTGCGATTGTACCAATTCCTTTATTGCCTTGGAAGCCAGAGTTATCAAAGTTGTTTCAGTTGATTGATTGCTGTTACTAGGTTTAAATTCAATTGATATTATATTGTTGGATTCCAAGTTACTTTATTCTGTTATTGATTTCAAAAAGTCTGAGGATGTTCCCTCGATTTAAGATGTCATGCGGTCTTGGGAAATATACTCCAGCACTAACAACAGTTTGTTCTGAGTGCTGTCAAGAGCCAGATTTTCCTTTATAGGATCAGTGGAAGACTCTGTTGTCTTTCAGGTATAGTCTATTCTCCATTGATTTGTAAACGTTCGTGGCAAAGGAGCTGCCTGGTCTCTGCTGGAATTTATGGTCACTTTATTAAACATTGTTTTGCGCTTGATCACAGGGGCTGGTATCATGGTTGGTGTCAATGGGGACCTTTGCTCAACGCCATGGCTTGAATTGCCTACGGGTGTTCTAGAACCACTAAATTCTTCCCTGGTCTTGGCTTGCGTGCTGGTGTCAGGATAAATGGACTAGTGCCGGGGCTGGCCACTTGATGATTTGCAGCTGGAGATTGCACCTGATCTGCTTTGTACTCCAGGTTGACTTGAGGTTGGCTGCTCTTTGTCGTTGTTTGGAGAGTAGACTTAAGTCCTTGACTTTGCTTGGACTGAATATGCGATACTAGTTGTTGGTGGTGCTTTTTGGTGTGGTTAGTTGGTGAACCGGAGACTGCCTACTGGTGATACTAGTTGTACTTGTCGAGCCCGGTGATGAGAGGGGTGAATTTTTTTTAAAGTAGTTGCTTATTGGATTTTGAGCTTCTGTTACTTGTCTGTTATGGTTTTTCAACAGTCTTTTTTCCCGCTTGCTCATCCTGTGGATTTGCACAGTATTAGCAATTCCACCGGCGGCCTGCCGGTGCAATCAGGCGCCCCATTGCCTGTTGAAGATGATCTCTTTTGCACGATCGCCTGAGCTGGTCTTAAAGTGTTCAAATCTGCGTTATCTGGTGGAGTTTGGCGGGTTGAGGAGCTCTTTCTGTTGGCATTTTGGAATTCGAATGTAGGGGTAACAACATCAGAAACTGCTTGTTTGACTGACATCAGACATTCAGATGGGGCTTTGTTGCTGACAAGGCCTTGATTCCTATTGTTCGACTTTTGAATTCTAAGTCGGTTACAACAGATGAGTGGTAAGTCTGATGTGGAATACAGGTCTGCCCTGATAACGGAAGTTTCTTGACTTTAATTAAAACTGACGAGAGAAACTCAGGTAACGAGGAAAGGCTATTGAATATTGGGATGCAGCAGCATACTGCCTGTGCTAAGTGAGCTTTGGATTGAGCTTTTATAATCAGCATTTTGGGACCCTCTAGTTTTTGATTGATCCCAGTGTGTTTAAGAGATCAACCTGCAATTCCTTTTTGTCAGAATGATAATTTAACGCTGAAACCGTTGATTGGAGGGTTTGCAAAAGTTGGGACCAAAGTACGCTCTCATCGTTTGAGCAGCGACTCACAAGAACGAGTGGCTTGATGTGATCGACATTTAAAAAAGATAGATCAAGTGATTTATTGGTGTTATGGCCGCCATCTGGTGAGACTTTGCGGTTACACAGGCCAAATGGGTTTTGTGTTGTGTTTGTGTGTGACAATTGGACCTTGCATGGATATGTCCTTACCTGTTGTTGATTTTAGCAATTAATGCTGGGTTGCTCCCTGCCTAGACCGCCATGCTGGATTGTAAACTAAGTGTTAAAGGCGGAGGCAAGCTTGGGTTGGTGAAGGACTGGACGTTCTCCCTTGAAGTGGTGTTTAGGGGCAGGACACTGTCACTATGTTGACTGGTAGCAGGTTGTGGGGAAAATCAACAGATCCCTGTGATGGTGAACAGCGCTCGGTGATGTTTTGAACAGGATGGTCGTCCTTTGTTAAGGCACTCGATGGAAGATGGTGTGGAGGTGAGCTAAAGCCCAGCCCACTGGGGCCGTCATGAGTCGTGGCCTCGACTCGTGTTAGCTTCCAGTCTGATGACGGGTGGGCCTGGATGGTTTCCAATGTGGCTCCCTATGGGAAATTAGCCCTGGCTTTTTTATTGCAGCAGCGTTTTCGAAAAAGTCCCTCAAAGTCGCCCCTTTGGAGGCAGTTACCACTGGGACTGCCACGCCAGATTTTAAGGTGCCCATTACGATGGCAGGCAGACAATTACGGTAAACAGGACGGACCGCCAGAGGTGCAGCGGTCCTGCTAGGCCCCTTAGGACGTTACCCTGGCGGTCGCATCCTGCATATTGAACTTTGCGGAGGGTGGTGCACAACATGACAGGCACCCCGCGGTAACTGCCAACTTTTGTATGCCAATTTAGGGGGTACTATAGGTACCCCCCAATTTTAGATCCCCCCACCCTAGGGGGCCCGTAACAGGCCCCCAAAACAATCTTCGTCGACCTTTCGATGGCGGCATCGCCGCCATGGAAATGCCTTTCTGAATGCACATGATGATATATATGGCCACCATATTGTCTCTCTTTTCCGCCCGGCTGTTAATCCGACCGGCGGAAAAGCAGCAGTTGGACTTTCTGTTCACCGCGGTATCCCTGCCATGCTAATATGTCGGTGGTAAATGGGGCTCGGGCAGGGAGTAGGGCGGCCAGATCGCCACCGTTGGTCGGGCAGGGGCGATCTGCCCGCCATCGTAATAGGCCCCTAAATCGGGGAGATTGGGACTGGCGGAGGCTGACAACACCGATTAAATTTGTAAGGCAGAAGTGCCATGGTGGGTCTGGGGATGGATTAGAGATAGCTGAGCATGTCCCTGTGTCACAAAGGTCTGAGATGTGTCCAAAAGTAGGGCTTCCGCCATGTCCAGATTACCATGGGAGGACTCTGTCCTTGCGTTTTTAGTATGAGTTTTAAGTTGCTCTTTCCTGGCTCTCCCTGACCTCATTGCAGGGTGTAATGCAGTTGAGATAGATAGTTATTATGCTTCACCACTGTGGTGTAGCAAAGGACTAGAGGTCTAGAGGATAAGAGCCATCCCCCTTAACAGGTTCCCAACCTTTCCGCTGCAATAAAGGGATTGGGAGGTGATTGCGGGGAGGCGGGGAGCATGAGGTGGTCTCATCAATGGGATGTGGGAGCAATACCCCTGTGGCCCTGTGGTGCCAGTGGTGCCTCAGAGGTGTTCACTGGTGGGGTGCCTCTCCTCCATTTCTCGCACCCATAAGCAGCACTGCACGTGTGCATACACACTCACCGGGTGCCTTGCCGTGCCTTGGGTTGCAGGAAAGTGCTGAGGAGTGCTGGTTCCTGTTAGACTTACAGGAAGCTTTAGCACAGAAGGGTTGCAGGTAAAGAGAAGAGCGGATTAGTGGGGGGCCCTGGCAGCGGTGGTGGTTGCCCCCAGGGCTGTGGAGGAGTTACAGGGTGATCTGGAAGCATATGGGTACAGAAGGGTACCTCAGCGCGGCACATAGCGGTGCCAGAGCCTAACCCCAGGGGCCTCATGGGAGGTTCCTGGAACCTGTGTCGGTGCCCCATTAGCTCATCGGGCAGTTGTGGGCCTGAGCAACCGGGGGCTTGCCTTGCTATGCTCCGCCCCGAAAGGGGCGTGAGTATAAGGGACCAATGGTCATGTGATCCTGGAAGGGGATTACCAGAAGGCAGTAAATAGGTGGTTCGCCACAGTGCTGCTTGGCTCATCAGGCAGGCAGGTGGCGAGAATGCTGCCTGCCCTTGGATCGCCCGTAAGCTAACCCACAAGATTATATAACGTTGTATGTAATAAACCTGTAGCAGTTTTTCCCAAGTTCATACTCGTGTGCCGTGTATTTATTTGCGGGATGCATGCTAAGATAGGGGGGGTCCTGTTGCCATGAAGGTACTATGAGCCGTGTCCGCGGATTCCATGCCCTGCTCTCCCACAGCAGCCTGCTGTGGCTGCCGGACTTGCTTGAGGGTTTAGGGTTTGGCGTGCGGGAGAGTAGCTGGAGATGGGGTGCCGGGGGCCACACTTGTGTAGCACTGCACTACACAGCACACCCCCTGCTAGCTCCACAGGAGGAACCACTGCCACTCGTTGCAATGCCGAATGCCAGTGCATTTGGCTTCAGGCTCTGGGTTTTAAAGACAACAAATGGAGAGCAGCCTGGGGTGTTCTCCCTTAGCTGACAGCGGCTGCCTGGAAATGGCCTAGCCCTGAAGACTACTGCCGCAGATGTACCTCCCGGCTACCACTGTCTACTATACCAACCGTATTACTTTACTCCAGTGAGAGGATCAAGACAACGGGGGTGAGAATGCAATAGTGGCCCTGCTGTGTGAAGGCCCTGCTCCGGAATGTCATGGCCCTCTGGCTGCTTCTGCTGACAGACCCTGCTGGAGGCCTCCAAAGGTCCCGGCAGTGACGCAGGAAAATGCTGATGATCAGGAACCCGAAGGCCGAGCTGAGAACAGGGACTGGTTGAAAGTTTCACATAGCTGCCAAGGTTTCAGATTGCTGTGTGTGACATTTTTATAATTTTGTTTCATTGACTATGAGTGACACTGTCCTGCAATACAGTAGCAACATATAAATATCAGACATTACACCCATTTGAGCAACGAGAAACTCTAAGATCTTAAAATGTCTGCAAAGCACCAGAAATGGAAGAGCTCTGTGGGACCCGACTGTACTAAACATGATGTTAGAGGCCATACTACCTGCAAATAAGACTCACCACAAAAAACAAAAAAAGAATAGATCTCCCATGGGTGTACTTAATCAGAACCATGTGCCTCACCTTTCCTCTTCATTAACTGATCAAACTGTGCTGGGAAGACCCAGAACGAACAAGCACAAACAGTGCATTCCCCCTGCCAACAAGCAGGCTTGGTCTGGCTCAAATGCTGTATTAAATTCTTCCCAGTCGGCACATTCAAGCTCCTCCAGTGATAGGCACATGTGTCTGACCAGGGCTGGACCGGCCTCTGGGGATTTTTACCTTTATTAACTGCATCCGTTCACAGGTATGTCCTTCTGAACTGGCCATTTACCAGTAGGGTTACACCTGGGTCGTCTTTTTATTGGCATGAGGAGTATTGTATTGCCGTTGCAAAAACTGTAAAAAGCACCTAAAGCCGTTTTTTCCCCTCTCATTAGTACTTACCCTAAATAGTTAAAACAAGAGGAAGAATGCACTTTGCAATGTTCTGGGGCTGCCAAATTAATGATCGCTGGCTGCTAATTAACGTAAACAGACAGAAAGGCCCTCTATAAAAACAAATAAACTTTATCAAGATAATTTTATAACCTTGTATATCATATGTGACCCTTTCCAAATCAGACAGAAAGGCGATCTATAAAAAACGGCGAAACTTTAGAAAGACCATTTTTATAATAGTAATTCATGCTTGACTCTTAAATCTTAAAACAAGGTGAACAAATGGTGGGTATTTCTCTGTAAAAGGTGGCAACCCTACTTTTCCAGTATTGGGGTATCTTTCATAGATTTACATGCCTGAATCATTCCCCGTCGTCGAGGCGGGAGTCCCACGGTAAAAATATATACAATAGCAGTGCCTAAAAAACCTTGTAGTAGGCTGGAGAAAGGTATAGGCCCAAACTAGGCCCAAAACTTTACAGCCTATCTACGTCTTTTTGTAAAAAGAACTGAAATAGTAGCACCAGCCAATCGGCTGTCACCACCCTCTAGAACCTTCCCAGCTCAGGCTGTTCTCCTCAGACTTTCACCGCAATTCGTGTGGAAGGGAGTCTCCCTGAGTGCCTACTCAGTTTTTTCTGTTTTCTCTTCAGGATGTCTGAAAAGAAGGCTCTTTTCGAAGCTTGTGGGACCTGTTTTAAGAAGAGGGTCCATGTGGATGACAAGCACTCCGACTACATCTACTGCCTGCATCCCTCACACATTGTGAAGGATTGCAAAATCTGCCGCACCTTCCCTGCCAAAACCATCAGGGACAGGGAGGCAAGGATTCTTTTATGGCTTAAGTCATCTTCCACAGATGATGAAGACAAAGCCTCTACTTCGAGTAAGAGAGCCAGATCCCGGAAAGGCTCTTCTCCTGAGAGAAATAAGAAACATAAACTCTCTCAGAGCTCTTCAGAACCCTCAAGGAGGTCATCGTCTTCATCAGGACACTCATCTACAATTGTGAGTACAGCCCATACTTATACTGTCACTCTGGTGTCTGCTCACACTACAACTGTCACCTCTACTTCCTCAATTTCTTCTGCTACGGTGTCCACAGCTGCTATCACCTCCCCTAGGGTGTCAGCTAAGGTTTATTCTACAAAACCTGCCACGTCGACGCCATCGTAAAAGTAATCGTCGACTAGAGCCCCGTCGACGTCTAAACCGTCATCGTCTAAGAGCCTGTCGACGACATCATCGACGGCCCTGTCGACAGCAAAGTGTCAACCTCGTCGATGAAGGATTCCTCGATGAAGACATCGATGAAGGACTCGTCGACGAAGGACTCGTCGACGAAGACACCATCGACTGCCTTGTCGACGAAGACACCATCGACGGCCTCGTTGTCGAAGACACCATCGACGGGCTCGTCGACGAAGACACCATCGATGGGCTCGTCGACTAAGGATTCCTCGGCAGCCTCGTCGATGACGGCATCGTCGTCTACTACCCCGTCGATGGCGAAACCGTCGACGGTGAAACCATTCATAACAGTCCCGTCGACGACGGGCCTGTCGAGGATGCCACAATCCATAACGACGAGTTCAACTGTGGCGATTATACCTGCACATCTGATAAATAAGACACCGCCATCAAGAGTGCAATATACACATTTTCAAATGAAATCCTATCATAGACAAGACTATTCTCACATCTGGTGGTGGTGGGCAGTGGCAGAGTCCCAGCCGCTTCTACGGCGCTAGCAGCAACGCTCCGCTGTGTGAATTTTAAAACTGTTTTAGACCATTAGGGGCATTGTGAGGAGATCGATTGAGGCTCCCTCCCTGCATTTTTTATTTATTTCCTGGCGTTCTTTGTGTTACCTGGAGGCACTGCTGACATCACTCAGAGGCAAGTTGCATAGCGCCTGGGGGACTGCTCTCGTTCTCTCCTTCCCGCCCCGTTCTGACACGGTGACTAGCACCGATTGTGCAGAGGGCGTGGAAGGTCCGAGGCAGCCACTTCCGGTGCGCGGGGGAGGATGGTCAGCGCTCTAGTCTATCTGGACGCTGGGGGGGGTTAAAAGCCACAGGAACCTGGGCCGTGAGGTGGTGAGTGGGCAGTGGCAGTGTCCCAGCCGCTTCTACGGCGCTAGCAGCAACGTTCTGCTGTGTGAATTTTAAAACTGTTTTAGACCATTAGGGGCATTGTGAGGAGAGCGATTGAGGCTCCCTCCATGCATTTTTAATGTATTTCCTGGCATTCTTTGTGTTACCTGGAGGCACTGCTGACATCACTTGGAGGCAAGTTGCATCGCGCCTGGGGGACTGCTCTCGTTCTCTCCTTCCCGCCCCGTTCTGACACGGTGACTAGCACCGATTGTGCAGAGGGCGTGGAAGGTCCGAGACAGCCTCTTCCGGTGCGCAAGGGAGGACGGACAGCGCTCTAGTCTATCTGGACGCTGGGGGGGTTAAAAGGCAGATGTATGCACGGCCTCGCCGGCGGAGCGCTGAAGGCAAGCCCGTCTGCGCCCGTCTGTGGCCGGGCGCGGGCCAGAGCCTTAGCCCCTGGTCAAATTGTTACGCGCATACGGTGGAGCAGAGACCAACTTTTAAAATTGCGCCCTAATACCCCGATTACATGCTGTCATACCTTGAGGGTGGGGGAGAACTCTAGCTGTAGCCACTGTCAGTATATGCTGTGTAGAGGAGATAAGAGAGAGCTGGAGCTTACCAGTTTGGTATGTGGGCTACTTAATGTCAGGTCTATGCATAAACATAAACTTGACATTTATGACCTACTGATTGAGAAACAGTTCGATCTCCTGTTTCTCTCGGAAACATGGTTAGATGTTGACTCTGATCCTGATGTCATTGAGGCTCTCCCGAAAGGCTATCTGATGGTGAGGCTAGACCGGCCTAAAGGTTGTGGGGGAGGAATAGCTATTGTTTTTAAACCTCCTCTGTGCTGTCAACTTGAACATCTAACTGTAATGGATAGTGAGGCAGGTGACTTTACTATTAGGTTTAATATGGCACCACATTAAAAGGGTTCCTGATCTATTGACCCCCAGGCCCATGCACCCGGTTCTCGGATAGCTTGGTGGAGGGGATTACGGAGGCTGCCCTACGTAGAGATAAATTCCTCATTTTAGGCGATTTAAATATGCATTTCGAAGATCCATTGGATAGAGGAGCAGCGTGTTTCTGCCAGGATCTGCAGTCATTACAGTTTGACCTGAAAGTAAGGACCCCTACGCATCAGCAGGGCCATCTCTTAGACCCGATATTTGTAAATTGGTAGGAAGTGGTGGTAAATACCCCTGTCCCGGTTCCCTGGTCGGACCATTCTCTGGTGCCCTTTGTGGTGCGCATTCCGGGGAAAAGAACACTGGAACGGCCACCCCCTAACTACGCCAGCTGGAAATGGGCAAAATTCTCACAGGTTAAATTCAATGAAGCATTAACCAAAGGAGGAAAGATAGGTGGGACGGATGGAGAAAATGCTAGGCGTAACCTAGATGAACGTATAACAGAGGCTCTAGATAGCACGGCCCCACTTTGCTTGACCAACTCCGGGCCGCGTGCACAGAAAACAGCCCCTGAGGTACAATGATGATTTGCGCCGAGCTAAGGCGGAATGCAAACGTCTGGAAATGCTGTGGAGGGTGGCCTTTCTGAGCCAGGCCAAACAGGAGTATATAGTTAAGAGGAGGGCCTACCATGGGCGTATTCAAGGGGCTAAAGCTGCCTACTTTGCAAGGAGAATTAGGGATGCGGAAAATTCCGCAAAGGAGCTGTTTAAAATCTATAAGGCTATCTCCTCAGCCGAGTCCTCCACTGTTAACGTGGACTGCTCAGCTGATTTTTCTCTGAAAAAGTGGCCAAGATCTACTCTTCCTTTCCGGGACAAACTAAAATGGGGTCTGAGTTTGTGGAAGCTGAAAGGGAAGTCAGGGGATTATACGCTCTTGAGAACTTCACTACCCCTTCCCCAGAGGCTTTAAAACAGATCTGCAGATCGATAAAGTCGGGCTCCCCTAGGGACCCTGCCTCACCGAAGCTGCTCACAGAAAGCCTATCAATCCTGGAGCCCTATATTAGACATCTGCTGGATGTATCCTTCGGGACGCACACGGTACCTGAAGGGTGGAAACAAGCGGTAGTGCTCCCCCTCCAGAAGAAACCTAATATTAGCTTTGAGAAAATGGAGAACTTGCACCCTATCTCATTGTTACCCTATCTGGCTAAAGTGGCGGAGAAGGTCGTGAATGTCCAGCTGATGAAATTTGTGGAGGAAGCTAATCTCCTTCATGCTACTCAGTTCGGTTTCAGACCCCGCCACTCCACGGAATCGGCTCTGCTTATGGCTGTTGAGACCATCAGACAGGGAGTGGATGAGGGCCAAACCATGGCCCTGTTCCTCCTGGATCTGAGCGCAGCATTCAACACTGTAGCTTACTACACCTTGCTACAGTGTCTGAATGAGGGTGGGATCTCTGGTGCTGCGCTGAAATGGATCCAATCCTTCCTGACTGATCGGGGTTTCCAGGTTAGGCAGGGGGACTGTTACTCCAGAGTGATTAGTTTGGGTCAGGGCGTACCGCAGGGTTCGTCCCTGAGCCCGACTCTATTCAATCTGTACGTCTCTACGGTAGCAACTATAGTTGAGCGCTATGGGCTGCGTATTGTGTCCTACGCAGATGACACGCAGCTGGTCATCTCCCTATCGCGTGCGCCCAGTCTTGCTGCAGACAACTTCCGAGCTTGTATGCAGGAGCTCGCCTCCTGGATGTCGACCAACTGCCTGAGGCTAAATGGCAGCAAGACAGAGGTGCTTGTGATGGGGGGAGGCCCGACTGTGTGGTCATCTGCGTGGTGGCCTTCCTGTCTGGGTCCGGGTCCCACGCCATGTCAGTAAGCAAAAAATTTGGGCATATGGCTCGATGCTGAATTAACTTTTGTGCCCCAAATCAGCCGAGTGGTGGGGGTGTGCTTTGGTGTCCTGGAAAGCCTACGAAAGGTTATGAAACTCCTTCCCACGGAGGCTAGATGGACACTGGTGCATGCCCTTGTCACCGCTCGATTGGATTATGGTAATCTTCTTTATTTGGGCACCTCGTGAGGAGCCTTGATCGCCTGCAGGTGATACAAAATGCTGCTGCCCGTTTGGTCCTGATGCTGCCTAGAAGAATGGCCTCTAAGGCCGCACTGCAGGCACTTCACTGGCTTCCGGTGAGGAGCAGAATTGAGTTCAAGGCCCTGTGTACATGCCACCGGATTATAGCTTGCAAAGCACCGGCGCCGCTACAGAGCCTTGTTACTCTGTATAAGCCCACTTGGGCTCTAAGATCTTCTGGCTCCGGTCTTCTGGTGGTTCCCAAAGTAAAAAGGGCACACATGGGGGGCAGGTCTTTCCATTTTCTGGCAGCCAGAAGCTGGAACAAGCTCCCGATGGAACTGCGCCTCGAACCGCTAGATTCAAAGTTTAGGGGTAAACTTAAAACCCATCTATTCGTGCAGTAGGGTGAAGTGTGTAGGCTGCTGTGGCATTGCTGTTTCCAATCACTATAGCGCGGGGACACGCCAATGTACGTAACCAGGCGCTCTACAAGCTTCCCTATTATTATTATTATAATCTCTCCACTTCTACCATCACATATTCTAGAAACATATGTGGAGGAGGATTCTGATGACGAAGAAGATGATGAGGGTCCCTTTGGGATTGCAAGTCACCCTTCACAATTACACATCAAATATCAGGAGGAGGATGAAGAGGATGTGCAACAACATTATTATCAAGGAGACGAATCAACGCCTTATTATGCTCAATCAATAAGGCCTCCACGTTCCGAAGACGCAAGTCATCTTCCTCCTTCTTTAGTTCAAGACTTGCAAGCCATGTTGGCAGACTATCGCCAAAGATTTCCACCTGCGCCAGTGGCACCTATTGTGCCTCCTGTACCAGTGGATGTACCACGGCCTCCTTCACCAGAGATTCCAGTGTCGCCAAGACACACTACGGTCCCTGCGCCACAGGAGGTTATTGATACCTCATCTTCAGATGATGATAGGAGAGAAGAACGCGAGTTGCCTGCGGACAACATGCCTACAGATCCATGGGATGACTATATAATCCCTATGCCTTCACCGCCAGTACCACAGCCCTTAGATTCTCCACCGGAAGATATTGGTGGATTTCATTCAGCGGGCTGCTGCGCGTTTTCAACTGCCTGTAACGGTAGAGCAGTCAGACTGTTTCTTGCATGACTTCAAGGAGAGATACAGAAAGATTACCAGAGCAATACCAATTATTGACTATATATGGAAGGAAGGCCTTAACATCATGAAAATGCCGGCTTCTATACCCGCAGTCCTTCCTCGGATTTAAAAGAAGTATCGAGCACCATTGGATGCACCATCTTGTCTTTTGAGACACCTTCGTCCAGACTCAGTAATCTCTCAGGCTGCACAGTAGAGATCCAAGAATGATTCGGCTCCAATTTCAACACCCCCTGACAAGGAGGGCAGGAGGCTGGATTTGATAGGGAACAAGTTCTCCACGAATGCTGCAGCATCCGTTAAAGCGGCTAATTCCTTGGCAATTCTTGCCCGCTACGACCGACAAATGTGGTCCGTCCTGTCGGAATTCATAAATTTAATACCTGAAGATCGACAACAGGAAGCACGCAAGATAGTGCTAGAAGGAGAAAGGGCAGCTTTGGAGATCATTGACTGTGCCTTAGACATCTCTAACACCAATTTCAGACAATTAGCAGGAGCAGCAGTCCTCAGGCGACAAGGCTGGCTCAAGGCTACCTCCTTTAGGCAAGAGGTTCAAACAAAAATTATAGATATGGCTTATGATGGTGACTCACTTTTCGGTAAGCAAATAGACGATGCTTTACAAGCGATTAAAACGGATACGGACACTGCCAAATCTCTTGGTACTCTTCAATATAAAAGAGGATCTTTTAGAGGGGCAAGAGGCCGTGGATTTTCCTCCAGAGGAAATTATCACAACCAGCAAAATAGACAGTATCAGTCTCAGTACAAACAACTGTACTATCAATCGCCTTACAGGAAACCTACCTCTGGTAATTTCTCTCGTTCGGGAGGAAAACGACGATCAAACAATCAAGGACGTGATTCCAACAAGCGTCAATGAGTTTTGCCGGACACCAGTCCATCATCCTTCCCTTCCTGTGGGTGCGAAAATTTCTGCATTTTACCAACAGTGGCGGAGTATAACTTCAGATCAGTGGGTTCTAGATCTGGTCAAGAATGGACACACTTTGGAGTTTCTGAAGAAACTACCAACAACACCGCCCAAGGGTCCCCCTCCCCCTCATCTTCACTTACTCTTCAAAGAGGCCATAAAGATGTTGCACAAGAATGCGATAGAAAAAGTTCCCACCACTCAGAAAGGGAAAGGATTTTACTCTCGCTTCTTCCTCATAGAGAAAAGATCAGGAGATTGGTGCCCAATCTTAGATCTGCGCAAGCTCAACAAATATCTAAAGAAACAGAGTTTTCGCATGGTGACGCTGACAGATGTCCAGAACTGTCTCAACGAAGGGGACTTTATGGCTTCTCTGGACCTAGAAGACGCCTACTTTCACATCCCTGCTCACCCAAAACACCACAAATACCTGAGATTTACAGTGGCTGGCGTCCATTTTCAATTCAAGGTGCTCCCATTCCATCTAAAGTCAGCACCAAGAATATTTACAAAGTGTTTAGCCCCAGTTGCTGCCGCTCTGAGGTCACAGGGAATACAAGTCTTCCTGTACCTGGACGACTGGCTGCTAAAAGATCACTCAGGGAACTTCACAAAGGAAGCGGTCAAAAGCTCCCGCTTTCTATTCTCAAATTTGGGACTTATCCTCAATTCAAACAAATCTCAATTGCAACCCCGTCAGGTATTAACCTTTCTGAGAGCGTTACTGGACACGTGCCGATGCAAAGCGTTCTTGACTCAGGAACAACAAACTAAACTACTAAAGCTGGCGAAACAAATATCGGCAAGAAGGTCACTTTTGTTCCGAACATATGCTTCCCTTCTAGGGATGTGTTCGTCTGCAATCAGTCTAGTCCCAATGGCAAGACTCAGAATGAGGCCTCTGCAGGAGGAATTACACCGACAGTAGCGGCAGGTAGACGGCTCGTCCGAGGACCGTTTAAAGGTAACATCCAGAATTAGGCGAGCCCTTCTTTGGAGGTCGAAGGAAGACAATCTGTCACTGGGCCTCACATTTCTCCAGACCATGCCAGAATTTACCTTAACAACAGATGCTTCCATGGAAGGTTGGGGAGGTCACCTCCAGGACCTTCAAATTCAAGGTCGATGGTCTGACCAGTATCGGCAGAAACACATCAACAGCCTGGAGTTGAGAGCCATTTTCCTATCTCTGCAGGCTTTCCTTCCAAGAATTGTGAACTCCTCAGTGCTGGTGCGTACGGACAATACCACCAGCATGTATTATATCAACAAACAAGGGGGAACAAGATCTCTCTCCCTTTTGCAAGAGGCTCAAGAAATGTGGGAGTGGGTCATACGACACGGCATATCCCTCAGAGCGGAGCATGTGAAGGGTATTCAGAACTTTCTAGCTGACAACCCCAGCAGGTCTCTCACAGGTTGCCACGATTTGGAGCTCGAGCAAGATCAAGTGGACAGGATCTTTCAGATATGGGGCACACCAACTCTAGATCGGTTCGCAACACGACAGAACAACAAATGCCTGTACTTCGCCAGCAGATTTCCTCAACAGGGGTCAAGGGGAAATGCCCTGTTTATGATATGGTCCGGAATCTTTGCATAAGCCTTTCCTCCGATTCCGCTTATTCCAAAAATATTACAGAAAATGAAAAGGGAACATTGTACTCTTCTCCTAATTGCTCCTCGCTGGCCGAGGCAGTACTGGTTCCAAGAACTGCTTCTTCTGTCTCGACAACCTCCACTTCATCTCAGACCGACCATGTCGATGCTGACAAGAGAAGGAGGCCAGATTCTGCACCCAGATCCTCAATCGCTTCACTTGCACGCCTGGCTCCTGACTTCCTAGAATTTAAAGATCTTAACATTTCTACAGATTGCAGAACAATTTTAACTCAAGCCCGTGCTAAAAGTACCATCAGAACAAACCGTTTTAAGTGGAAACGATTCTGCTGCTGGCGTGAGACAAATATTGTTCATCAGCTCCAAGCTCCACCAGAGGACATACTACCTTACCTGCTGTCCTTGGCCAAGGCAGGTCTAGTTTTCTCTTCTATTAAGGTACATCTGGCCGCTATCTCCAGGTTCAGGAAGAGTTCCAACAAACCATCACTGTGTTCTTCCTCATTAATAAAACAATTTCTTAAAGGGTTATTTCGAGTTTTCCCTCCAGTTCGACCTCCACCTCCTTAGTGGGACCTCAAAATTGTTTTATCCCAACTGTTAAGGAGGCCATTTGAACCTATTCACAAAGCGGAGCTGAAGTTTCTAACTTGGAAAGTAGCTATCCTGCTAGCCCTCACTTCGGCCCGTAGAGTCAGTGAGATACAAGCCTTCACGATCACAGAACCTTTCTTACATTTCACTAAAGACTATGTAACGCTGAGAACGAATCCTCAGTTCATTCCAAAAGTACCATCGCAATTTCATATTAATCAGCCTGTAAAACTAAAGACCTTTTTCCTGGACCCTGTAACTCCAGCAGAAAAGACATTGCATTCCCTGGATGTGAAAGGTGCGTTAAGTTCTACCTGCAAAGAACTAAGAGCATACGTAAATCTAACCAGCTATTTGTTGCTTATGGACAAGCCACACTGGGGCAGGCTGTAACGAAAGTGACTATAGCCAGGTGGCTATCTTCTGTAATTATCTTTTGTCACGAACAGGCTAACAAACCCCTGACAAGAAGGGTTAAAGCGCATTCTACCAGAATGATGTCAGCGTCTACTGCCCTATTTGCTGGAGTGACGCTGGAGAACATTTGCCGAGCTGCTACTTGGAAGAGTGTCCACACCTTTATGAAGCACTACTGCTTGCAGTCGGCATCTCACGATGATACAGCAGTGGGGGAAGCGGTGCTGCAGCATCTTCTTCACTAAGGTTAGACATTTATGGTATCTCTCATTATTTGGGATGTTTAAACCATATTTCTATTCACTGTACTTTTTTTCTGTCCTTTTCAAATACTGTCTGATTTTATACTGTATTGTATGGCGTTTTTTGCTTGATTTATGTTATGTAGACATGTATAAGCTCTATAACCTTCCAGGTTGTGTGGGGATAGGTACAATCTCTCTTGTGTCTCCCACCTTCCTCTAACGACAGATATACTCTTACTGCTTGTTACTCTGATTCAGGCATGTGAATCTATAAAAGATACCTGAATACTGAATAAGAAAACAAGTTACTTACCTGTAACTACAGATATCCAGTATTGGTATCTTTCATTGATTCACATGCACCCACCCTCCTCCCCGACAGGGCTGTTCTTTTTTACGGATACTTACTTCTCACTTGTGCTGGGAAAATCTGAGGAGAACTGCCTGAGCAGGGAAGGTTCTAGAGGGTGGTGACAGCCGATTGGCTGGTGCTACTATTTCAGTTCTTTTTACAAAAAGATGTAGATAGGCTGCAAAGTTTTGGGCCTAGTTTGGGCCTATACCTTTCTCCAGCCTACTACAAGGTTTTTTAGGCACTGCTATTGTATACATTTTTACCGTGGGACTCCCGCCTCGACGACATGGAATGATTCAGGCAAGTGAATCTATGAAAGCTACCAATACTGGATAACTGTAGTTGCAGGTAAGTAACTTGTTTTCTTACCAGTGGTTTTCTATGCTACTTAGGCATCCACCGTACGATAGGGAGGCGCAGTATGAGGCTGTCTCTCACTGTCTTGGCGCTCAGGGCAGTTCTAAGTCGCCTCAAATTATGCATCAGTGCAGTTCACACTTACTGGCCACACTCTTGCAGCTGGTGGGCGGCTTCAGGCAGAGGGTCTCTGGGCTGAGGCAGATAAGTCAGACTGCTGGCCCAGCAGAGTCCAGTCATTTGTGGATCGGTGACCCAGGCAGGTACAGACAAGTGTGCCTCGGTCCCATCGCACCCTCAAAAGTCAGTGGATGACGTCTTATTGGAACCATAAAACAACCTACTATTCATCTAAAGTCCTCAACTCCACCAACAAGTCAAAAGAAATTTTCAGGATTGTGAACGACCTTTGCAACGACGATAGAACTTCCCCCCCGGTAGTTCCCTCACAAGCGTTATGCAACTCCCTGAACGACTTTTTCCGTGATAAGATCTTAACGATTAAGCAGAACATCTCCACACTCCCATCATCCGCCCCAGTGGATGACATCTATTTCAATCCCTCAACTTTACATTCCTATCCCCTTATTGATTTGAAAACTTTCTTGACATTATTGTCTAGAGTCAAATCAGGATCCCCTATGGATGTCTGCCCCCCCCATATCATGAAAGAAATTGGTCGAGCTATGCCCAACAGCATGATATCCCTACTCAACGACTCTCTCACGTCAGGGACAGTACCTAGCAGCTTCAAACAGGCCTTACTGATTCCCCTCACCAAGAAGCCTGGCATCGACCCGCTCGACCTTACGAACTATCGGCCCATATCTTTGCTACCTTTTCTATCGAAAATGCTGGAGGCGCACGTCACCAACTGCCTCTCTAACTTCGTGGAGGAAACAGAATATCTCCAACCCAACCAAGCAGGCTTTCGACCTGGTCACTCCACTGAGGCAGTAATATTGGCAGTCCAGAACACCTTGAGGTCCAACGCTGATAACAACCTTCATCAAGCCTTAGTACTTCTCGACTTGTCCGCGGCATTCGACACGGTTGACTATTCCATTCTGGTCAACCGTGTCGAACAGGCGGGTCTTAGAGACTCTGCCCTAGCCTGGTTAAAATCGTTCATCTCCGAACGCACCCAATCGGTTCGCTTAGGCTCTTTTTCTGCCGCCAAGGTCAAGTCTTTCTGTGGGGTGCCCCAGGGCTCCTCACTATCCCCCCTGTTGTTCAATCTGTACATGCGGCCCCTCCTCTTTGCCCTGAGTAAGCACAAAGTCACTGTATATAACTATGCAGATGACTTACAGCTTATCTTTGTTCTCAATTCCCCTAACGCGGTGGAGGACTTCCAAGCCACCATGACCCTAATCCAGAGCTGGATGTCCTCAAATCACCTCAAGTTAAACCCGGGGAAAACTGAGTTGATTCTGCCCGGCAAGAGCGAAATCAGTTGGAGCCCTAACTTCTGGCCGTCGGACATGGGTCTTCCCCCTAAGAAATCTTCCACTGTAAAAAGCCTAGGGATAACCATCAACGGGGACCTCTCGCTAAAATCCCAAATTGGTACCGTGGTCTCCTCTGGATTTTTCCAACTAAGGAAAATCAGGAAAATCGCCCATTTCCTCACTCCCTCCGCCTTAATCCAGGTAGTCATGGCCCTAGTCCTCTCCCACATTGACTTTTCTAATAGCCTATACCTAGGCCTACCCGCAGGACAACTCAAAAGACTACAGTACCTGCAGAATCAGGCCGCTAGACTGATCTGCAAAGTACCCAAATGGGAACCTATCAAACCAGGCCTGGAGAGTTTGCACTGGCTACCCGTGGCTCAAAGAGCCGAATTCAAAGCCGGGTGCATTATCTTTAAGGCCCTGCAAGGCAAGGGACCCCTATTTATCAGACAGCTGATCGGTAGATATGTCCCCTCACGGAACCTAAGATCTGCCCACAAAGACCTTTTAGAAGTTCCTCGTTTCAAGAAAAAACGACAAGGCGGCAGCAGCTTCCACTTCCTGGCAGCCACCCTATGGAACTCTTTACCACTAGCCCTCAGACAGAGTAAAGACCTCCTTGCCTTTAGAAAGGCTTTTAAAACTCACCTCTTCATAAAAGCTTACCCGAAATAACTCTTCCGGCAGACTCACCTCTTGTTATGTTTTTTATCTTACCAGCGCCAAGAAGCCCCTGGGCGTACGCGCGCTTTATAAATTTTTAATAACATAACATAACAAGTGGGGGCCAGATAAATGCCCTCCATCCCATGCGAAAAACTGGGCATATGAACTTTGCTTCCATCCGGCAGATTCAGGCCTCCTACCAGAAGGGGGCAATTGCCAGAGCCTCAGCACTGGAGGCTGGATGTCACACAGGATTTAGGAAATGTTACAATGAACATCTTTGTTGTCGTGTCCGATGCGCTCAGTGGCAGGCAGCTGATCGCTCTCTAACCAATAACAAGCAAATGCAATGCAATAAGTCTCGCATTTGTGAGAGTTAGAGCTAGTGGCGTTGTAAATGACAATGGCCCAGATGCATGAAGCTAAAAACCGCTCACAAAGAGGCAGATTCTCAGAATCTGCCCCTTTGCGAGTGGTATTTTTGCATTTGGGATGCATCATCCCAAATGCAAAAATCGTAAATTGAGAATTCGCTAAATTGCGATTACTTGCATTTAAGGAATCTCAAATTGCGAGTCCTTAAATACAATGCTTTAAAGTTTAAAAAATAGCGATTTGGCTAATAGGGCTCGCAAATTACCATGAAGTACAACTTCATGGTAATTTGAAAAAACTTTGAAAAATGCACTAAAGTGCATTTTTCAAAGTTTCATGTTGCGCACACACATGCCCTAAGGGCATGTGTGTGCGCAACATATGAGCACAGATCAATTTCAGGGGTGCAACAGGGTGTCCTTTGGACACCCCTGCACCCTTGAAATCGCATTCTCATTTTGCGATTCACTAATTGCGATTAGCAAATTGAAAATTCTTCCCATTCTTTCCTATGGGCCTCTAGGCCCATAGGAATGAATGGGGAAGTATTACTTAATTGTGACTTGCAATTTGCGAATCGCAATTAAGGAATTTTAAGAAATCACTATTTTTAAAGTGATTTCTTCTTGCATACCCTTTTGCTATTCCTTATTAGCGATTCCTTATTTTTCGCTAATAAGGAATCGCAAAATGGATGCTTGATGCTTCTGGGGGAATGTCTTTTACCCATGTGTTTTAGTTTGGATTAGAATGATGTGGGTTGTATTAGAATTGCTAGCTGTGGAATTATGTGTGGTGGAATTTTGTGTTGTGGAGTATATTTGTGTCGTGTAATTAGAGAAGGATGTAGCCATGGTAAACGAAATAATGTTTTTATATAAAACCATATTGCCTCCTAAATATGTTAATATAATAAAAAAAAATTCCTTATGCCAGGCACTGTTAACATATAAAAAATAACAAATTATTATGCATTATAAACTATACAAAATGTGCTGTTTTATTTCACATAATTCACCTTTTATCAGCGCATTGGTTATTGAAACACTTCCACACTTTTGTTTTCTTGAACAAAAAATACATTTGTTTTGCGATGTGAAACAAATAAATCATCTTGGGAATGAGACACCAGTCTCTGTAGGCAGAACCACAGCCGGGGAATTTCAGGCAATTCACGGATTGGTGACACAATGTTTAACAAGATCCAACAACGATGAGCTTGCCTACAAGATAAGCAGGGCACTGGGCGTGATGGCTTTGTAAGTGATACAGGTGCTTTGAAAGATGGTAAGGAGAGGCAATTGAGTTCTATCACAATAGAGATTATGTGATATTTCTGCAGGCTCCGGATGAGGTGCTGAAGGATGACTCCAAGTAGGTAAGTGTTGACTCAGAGGCCCAACAGAGCAGGGCATTACCACTATTCAGATGAAACCCCCACCCACCTCGCCGGACACACACTCGACGCCGTCTTCTCATCCAGCACAGACATCAACTTCAGCCACGCCACAGAGCTTCAATGGACGGACCACAGCTGCGTCCACTTCACCTTCAAGAGAACGACGACCCACCAACACCAGCAACACACCGCCCGCAGAAGTTGGAACAAGATCACAGCAGACCAGCTCGCCACCTCCCTGAGCCAACACCCTCCTGCCAGCTCAGCGAACCCCAGCCAGGCCGCCGATAACATCACGAAGTGGATCAGCAACTGCGCGGACGAACTCGCCCCGCTGAGGACCCCGCCCAGCAGACCCGGCAGCAAGAAGGCCCCATGGTTCACCGACGAACTCAAGAGCTCCAAGAAGAACTGCCGAGCCCTCGAGAAAGTCTGGAAAAGGGACCCGACACCGGACAACAGGACCTCCTACAAACTGGCCACCCGGAAACACCACCAGCTGATCCGCGCCGCCAAGAGAACAGCATTCAAGGACCGGTTGGACAACAACGCACACAACAGCAAGGAACTCTTCAACATCGTGAAAGAGCTTTCCAACCCCAGCGCAGGAAACAACGACATCACCCCATCGCAAGACCTCTGCAACTCCCTCGCCTCATACTTCCACAACAAGATCACGGACATACACAGCAGTTTCAACAACCAACCAACGCACACCACGACCGACCTGCCACCCCCCCCCACCACCACCCTCCACGCCTGGACCCCGATCAGCACAGAAGACACCATCCGCACGATGAACTCCATCCACTCCGGATCACCAACCGACCCCTGCCCTCACCACGTCTTCAACAAGGCCGACGCTGTCATCGCACCCCGCCTGCGAGACATCATCAACACATCCTTCGACACCGCCATCTTCCCCGAAAGCTGGAAACACGCCGAACTCAGCGCTCTACTCAAGAAACCAACAGCGGACCCCACCGACCTCAAGAACTACCGCCCCATCTCGCTTCTCCCGTTTCCAGCCAAAGTCATCGAGAAGACCGTCAACAAGCAGATGGCCGCCTTCCTCGAGACGAACGGATCCCTCGACCCCTCACAGTCCGGCTTCCGAGCCAACCACAGCACCGAGACCGCCCTCATCGCCGCCACCGATGACATCCGAGCCCTGATGGACAAAGGAGAAACAGCGGCCCTCATCCTCCTAGACCTCTCCGCGGCATTCGACACGGTCTGCCACCGCACCCTAATACGGCGCCTCAGCAACGTCGGAATCCAGGACAAGGCGCTGGAATGGATCATCTCCTTCCTCGACGGAAGAACACAGCGAGTCCGCCTACCACCGTACAAGTCAGAGGCCTCCGAAGTCATCTGCGGCGTCCCCCAAGGATCATCACTGAGCCCCACCCTCTTCAACGTCTACATGAGCCCCCTCGCGGCCATCGTACGCAAACACCACCTCAACATCATCTCATACGCCGACGACACCCAGCTGATCCTCTCCCTGACCAACAACCCCGCCGCCGCCAGAGCCAACCTGCACGAAGGGATGAAAGAGGTAGCCGAGTGGATGACGACCAGCCGCCTGAAACTGAACTCGGACAAGACGGAGGTCCTCATCCTGGGCTCTTCACCCTCCGCCTGGGACGACTCCTGGTGGCCTCCCGCCCTGGGCACCGCACCCAAACCGACAGACCATGCACGAAACCTGGGCTTCATCCTGGACTCCTCCCTCTCCATGACCAGGCAAGTCAACAGCGTCTCCTCGGCGTGCTTCAACATCCTACGCATGCTACGGAAAATCTTCTGGTGGATCCCCTCAGAGACCAGGAAGACCGTCACCCAGGCCCTCGTCACCAGCCGGCTGGACTACGGCAACGCCCTCTACGCCGGGACCACCGCCAAGCTCCAGAAGAGACTCCAGCGGATCCAAAACGCCTCAGCCAGACTCATCCTCGACATCCCACGATCCAGCCACATCTCCGGACATCTGAGAGACCTTCACTGGCTTCCCATCAACAAGAGAATCACCTTCCGCCTCCTCACCCACGCACACAAAGCCCTACACGACCAAGGCCCGAGCTACCTCAACAGCCGAGTCAACTTCTACGCTCCCAAACGCCACCTCCGATCTGCCAACCACGCCCTCGCCGCCGTCCCCCGCATCCGAAGAGCGACTACAGGAGGAAGGTCCTTCTCCTACCTGGCCGCCAAGACCTGGAACTCCCTCCCGTCCGACCTGCGCCTGACCCAAGACCACCTCTCCTTCAGGACGAAGCTGAAGACCTGGCTGTTCGAGCAGTAGCGGCACCCCCCCTCCCCAGCGCCTTGAGACCCTACGGGTATGTAGCGCGCTTTATAAGTGTCACTGATTGATTGATTGATTGAAGCGCACAAGGGCTTGAACGCAGTTCTAAAGTCACTTTCTGGAAGCAAAGGATTCACTTTCTTTAATAGATTAGTGTACTATGTGAATCCAAGTGACTTAGCATTCAGCGAAAGCTGGTGTTCTAAACATTCAGGATTTGTATTATTTAGCGAGGTTTGTGCTTTTTCTTGCTCGTTCTTGGCAATAAACAGGACTTTTGTCTTGGTGAAGTTGAGCCTTGGCTGGCCCAAAACATCCAGGTCTGGATGAGGCACAAAATCAATCGTCACAGACTGAAAGAACACATAGGCACACCAGGGACACACTTTCACAACATATAAGGGCACCTTTATGGATGGCATACAGAAACATGGCTCATGCAAATCTCCAATTCGTAAAGTCAAATCCAAGTATGCCCTGTGTGAATGCTTAACTGCAAATGCCTACTCAAGAATTCAGGTACGAACCCACACAACTGCTTACCAACTCATATGTATAACAGAAGTGCATGCATCAGCCACACTTACATTTCAATTGTCATCGCCATCAATTAGGTGGGAGTCTAGGAAAAGCGCACACAGACTCCAATGTTAATTTTTGGTGTACATTCTACTACACAGTAGAAATACAGCTAGTACAAGTGTCAAACACAAGAACACACCAGGAGCAGTGGTTTGTACTCAACTCATGATTTCTGAGACAAATGCCACAGAGAGAAAACTGGACTTTACATCACATTACTGCACTATGCATCCAAATAAAGCCACTGTATATCTGCTAGTGATATATAAGAAATATTCTGGCTACACAGCCCTGAAAAACTAGAACTCTGCTTAAGGTACGTTTCTTCATCCACCGTATATTAAGACATAGAAGAAACGTTAGTATGTTCAAGACTCCTTAAAACAGGCTCTTTCGCATCACCCTCCTACAATGGGCGCCAGCCGGCTCTCAGGCTGCGGCCACACACGCCTGCTCCTGAATACCCTTCTCTATGCTTCCTTCCTCCCTCCGCAGTCTCCAGTCACCACCCTCCGAGTCTCACGCCGGTCCCCCTCATAGAGAACCGTTCGCCAATATTCTCCACGCCTCACCTCCTGCAGTTGTCGAAGCTGAAGCCACCAGCTTCAGGGAGCTGACACACAGACACAGCCGCCATGTTTGCACGATGAGAGTGCGACTTCCGCGACCTGCGGCAGACAGGAGGTTTCCAGACACTGAGGACAGACTACAGAATGAGACAGCGGAGCCACGAATGCTAAATAGACGCCATCCTGGACTTGCCGAGTAGAGCGTCCATAATCAAAGGAAATATTCGTAAAACTGCAAACTAATGCAAAAATTTCATCATGACTTAACTAATATAAATTCAGTGGTTGTGATCCAAATTAACAGTGAAAATATTTATTAATTAATACGTGATTTTACTACTTAATATTTTATATCAATTTGAATTACGTCAAATGAATTGAATTGATTATAGTACTCTAATTCTCTTTCTTGGATTAGGAGGCTGCTACTGCTTCTCACAATGCAGGTTGAGAATCCCGACTAAAATACCAGAATACCAGGAGGCCGCCTCTGATCAGCCTGCGGATGAAAGCAAGCACTCACCTGGACTTCTTCCGGGTGCCGTCAATGCCGGAACAGATTGGAGGGCGTTCCCGAGAACAGGCTTTCGGCTGACGTAGCCAAAGGCCAAAAATTCTTGGGAACGCCCCCGAATCTGGTCCGGGATTGACGGACAGAGCCGTCTTCCAATGGCTAGCCTCATTAATGGAGCTAGCCAATGAAAGACGGGGGCGGATTCCGAGCCCCCATACTATACTCATTAGGTTTTTCCTAGCGCATGCGTACTTCGTACGCATTGGCTAGGCAAAACCTAAAAAGCACAAATGCTAGTGCTAGCACAGATAGCGATTTTACAAGTTGTGCTAATGTGCTCTTTTATAGCTTAGCCAAGTAACACTCAAATCACAGAAGCGTGGCTGACCTGCCCAGGGTCACACATGACATCAGCAGAGCTCCACTCTTCCTGACTCACAATGGGTCGTACACCGAGCTCATGCGTCAGCACGCTTGATAGAGAATATTACAGATTACGGGGCACCATGGAAATAAATAATTCCTAGAACTTGGAACGTAGTACTATTGGTTGTGTTAGCTCTTGTGACATGCCGAGTGTTGTATTTGCACAGCTGTCTGAACCTCATAGAAAGGAGGATGCAAGGCCTAATATGAACTGCCCCTTGCGTGCACTGCTCCAAAACTGTAGGTTTTATTTGGCTTTCATCTTCATCCAGGGTAATCTTCCTCAGTGCCATATGGTACATCATTCTTTTAGTTTTCTTATCTCTCTCTGAACCATCCTTCCTGCTTTATTACATCATTTTTCTGCTTGACAACCTTAGCATGAGCCATGCTTATTTTTAATCTGCATTCCAGATTCTTTATTGCTTGAGTTGTACTGTATTCTTTTATGTTGCCCAGTTACATCTGAAGCTGTACATGAATGGACATACATTGCTGTGCTGAGAATAAACCTACTTCTAATTTTATTGGATATTGGACTACTTTGTAACATTGGCGACGAGCTGAAGAGCCACTCTAGTCATCATCATCACCACAGGTACAGAGTGCTTCTTGAACCCATGAAGAAAATCGTATTTTTTTTTAATTACTATTGGACTATTATTTTGTATATATTTCTAATGGATTAATCGGTCTGGAAGCCATACTAATTTAAAAATATTTTATTCATACTGACTATTTTAGAAATATGATTCATAAATATATTATTTCATTTTACGTGATTTGATGGCACCAGTGGCTGTATGATACATTTTATTGTGCTCTGATTGCACCTGTGGACGAATCTCTCATTGTACATGATTTAGCAGTGAAGATTATTTTTGTGCTGTTTGGTAATTTAGGATTCAGTGTTGCATGTGATTTGATGGCACCAGCGGCTGTTAAGGTGTATTTATAGTGATCTGATTGCACCTGCGGGAGAATTTCTTAATGTACTGAATGCAGCGCTTTGGTTGTACTGTGCGCGTATGTCATACCGCTTTCACACGATAAAGGAAATATTCTTTGTAGTCTTCTGTCAAGAGTTGCCTGATTTAAAAAAAAGTGTATTTAACATACTGTTCCTGCATTCTTTGGCATCTTTCAAATGACAAGTTCCACACCAAGTGTGTTCATTATTCCACACGGATCGCGCTCATTATTGTTCTTGTCATCACAAGCACACGCAAACAAGGAAGTCTATTGCGTATAGCGTCAACAACGTGGAACATCAACAGCAGCCATTTTGGTTACAGTGGTAACCGCTACTCCGTATTCAAAGGAGCCGAAAAGCTCATTGAACCTCAATTTTGATATATATATTTGATGCTTAAAGCATACGTTGATTATTTAATGTGGATTGCTACATAAGTGAGTTTATTTTTATATTGTCATATTTAACTTGTTTAGCAATTCCTTTCATTGCTTATTGAGGAAATTTGGCAGAGATCAATGTTAGCATTTAGCTGAAGCCATCTTGTTTCCGGCAGCCATTTTGTCTGCCATGTGCTCGCCATGTGCTCTTTCCTTCTTCTCTGTCATTTACCCTTGCGCCTTGCTCAAAGACTGGCTATACTTAGCCTTTGCTACTCTGCACATGTTCAGTTGAGCTTGTAGCTGACCATGCACCTGTTTAGGTCTGTTACTGTCAGGATGTTTCTACTAAAGTCAGCAACTGTTAGCTCCTCCTTCTTTGTTGAATGTGCATTTCTGTATGACCATCTATGTATGTAACTCTTCTATGTGTGCTTGTACGGCCTTCTTTTGATCTACTGTGTGGTTATAAAAGGTCCATGGTTCTTCTACTCCTTGTGCTACTTCATACTTTACCGAAGGGTGTTGTGTGAATGTAGTTCCACCTCATGAGGTTTAAGAAATATCTCTTTTGACATTTCAGTTTCCGTGCCAACTTCTATTTACTGGTCTGAGGACTTGAGTGCAGAGAAGGGCGAACCCCTAGCACTGGAAGGCCTGGCTGAGGCCCATCTCTGCAGATGGGTGCCCAACCACTGGGGCTCATCGGCGACTCGGATACCCGAAGAAGTGGTTGAAACAGAGGATTGAAATCTCACTACGGACGATCGCTGCCAGAGGAGACCCGCATCTTGGCACCCACAGTGTTTTTCCTCTTTTCCTGCTCTGACCCTCCAGGTGGTGCCGGTCCTCGGCTGAGATCTCTTTTGGTGTTCGTCGTGCAGAGACCATTTGGTCGATTCAGAACTTGGAAGATGGAATCTGGAGACTTTTGCTTGGTAAGGTCGTTATTTGCGACGCTTTTGGTTAAGGCCGTTTAATGCGATGCTTTTGGAATTATATGGAAATTGGCGAATATTTTGAATTTGGATATATATAAATTGCAATTCATATAGACAGGTAATGAGGATAAGCATCAGGTTTGCGGTGAGTTTTTGTGTACCTCGGGGTACGGACGTTGTAGCCGGCCGTGTTCCTCCTATTTGGGCCCGGCAGCTTGGCCTCCAGTTGGTGTCCGGGGGGAATGATTGAGAAGGAGTCAGTGGCCCGCAGTCTGTCGGATGTGCGGGTTACCATCGTGGTTCGTGGCTCGAGGATGTCACAGGTTGCACCGAGGCCGATGGGTAGAGAGAGTGAGCTGCTGTGCTGGGCAGCCTAGTTGGTGTTTACTGGCGCTGCCGCATTGGCTGTTGCGGGCCGGGCCTGTGCCCCTTCGTTGATGAGTGTAGGACTAGAGTGACTCACGCTGCATCGGCTTGGTGCAGAGCACTGTAGGTCAAGTGACGTGGCTGGGCCAAATGCAGCCTGTTGGATATGTTCCAGTGGTGCGGAAGGAGCTGTGGCTAATGGGGTGCAGTTGGTGGAGGCAGCAGAGCTTTTATTCAGCATGTAGGACTGGGTGAGGCTGAACAATGAAGAAGTGGCAGCAGCCGTGCGTTGCTCTTGTGCCCCCCTCCTGCCTCCCCACATTACTTGGTGGATATCATGTCCTCGCGGCATTGCTTGGTGGTTTTTCAATGGGCAGTGTCAGTATGTTAGACGGAGCCCGTAGTAACAATTTCTTTGGCGTACCAGGTCATGTTGACCTGCTTCGGCATGGAGACTGGGCTGCACAGTGGGTAGTTTTGTGGCTACGTGTCTCCCCTCCCCCCTCGAATGGCCCACCCTTATGGTCACGAGTCTCAAGTTGTTGCGGTGTAAGGGGGTGGGTAATCGCGTTTCTTACTAAAGGCACATATGCAGGCTGACTGACTCGTCCCCGTAGGGGACCCTCGTAAGAGGGCAGCCCGTTTAGTGCCACAGGATGGCACACTGCACAGCCTATTGTCCGGTCCCCCCCTTCGGGGTACCGTGTGTCACTTCCGGCCGAGGTGGGGAAGAGGAAAGGTATATATGCCTCCCCTGCCCACCTGACGGCCTTTTTTGTCCCTCACCCTTGAATGCCTTCTGGTCGCTCCCTCCAGAGGTCTGGTCTGGCGTCGGTGTGCTGTTTCCCCATCCGGTCGACGGGTTGGTTTTTGTTGTGGTGAGTCATTTCCTCTACCTTGCCGTGGGTGCGGGCCTTCAGGGGCACCACAATTTTGAAAGGAGGGGTCACGTTTGCTCTCCAGGATGGGTTGTGTTTTCAGAGGTTGTGTTAAGGCATCAGGTCGGATTTAGGGGGGGTGCAGAGGCCAAGCCGCAGGTCGCGTGCGATAAGCCCCTGCCCTGCACCCCGGGAGGTCCTCCGGTGCACGGCCTCTGTAATGATCGGGGGCATGTCGGGTCATTTGGGTTGGCTCGCTTTCGTTACTGTTTGTTACTTAGGCAAGTAAGATTTTAGACCGCTGGTAGGAACGCTTTGACGGTAAGCCCGCAGTGCCCGACTAGTGCAAGGAGGCATTGGTTGACACCTCTTTGTGGGCAGAGATGCAGCGTTAACGAGGGATCGACGGTGAGCTGAGCATTCGAGTCACGGCGCTCACTGAGCATCAGCATTTGCCGCACTCTAATATTGTTATCCGTCCAATATGACCGTTTATCGAAATGTGCCTTGTAAATGGGAGTACTGGCCCCTCAAAGGGTGAGAAGGATGTAAAAAAGAGTGTTAATGATAGTGTCCAAGCACCTATTGCTCGGTCATGTACATATCTGGGTGCAGGGAGGTGTTTACGCACTGTCCTTCTGTTACGGACTACGTACACGCCAAATGTTATCATTGATATTCTAATGGGTTTTTCTCCAGCATATCATCACCAGCACGGTATAGAGTAACTTTCTCTGTGAAATGCCTTGTTTTAGTGGCCAGACGGAAGAGGTGCTGCGTGAGTTTAGGCACCTCGACATGTTTCTCTGTTTGCTCATGGGGAACATCTCTCGATTTGCCGGGCCCCGGGGGAAGCAGAGTCGCAGACTAGTCTTCCCCCGGGGTCATTCGTGCAGGGATAGGCCAGGTAGGGGAAGGGGAGGAGTTAGGGGGTGGGTATTTAGGCGCAGGGGAGGAAGGGAACTTCCTCTTCCCGCGCCTTGCACCATCGGGAGGGAGCTCAAAAGGAAGGTTAGTTTAGGGTTGTGTTTTTCACTGGTTTAGCGTAGTCTGTAGGTTTCTGGGTCAGGCCGATCGGTGTCGGGGGCTGTTTCACGGCAGCCGGTTCAGCTTTATTCCGCCAGTAGCGTGGCATTTGTCAAGATGTCGGGGGTGTCGTCTGAAGAGGTCCGGGAGGCCTTGTTACTGCTAGCGAGGGCCGGGCGGGAGGACCTGCTTCAGCCGAGGGTCCTAGGTCAGGCGTGGGTGGGGGCCACCAGGGGCACACGCGCTGCCTCGGCCGGGGTTAAGGCCGCAGTGGTGGCCTGCCAGGAGGACTAGCCTGACGCTGCAGGCCAGGATAGCGATCGGAGGGGGGGCGGAGAGCCAAGGGACCCAGCGAGGGGCGAGAAACGCAGGAGCCTGCCCCCGCGGGCCTACCCTCCGATCGAGTTTTTGCCTGGGGCCTCGGGGGCTGCCATGAGGGCCGCGCCCCCCGCGCTTCCGCCCCAGGGACCTTTGCAAGTGCCGGCCGGTGCTGTGCAGGGGGAGGGGCAGGCAGACAGCATTTCTGGGCCTACTCTGGAGCCAGAGGGAGCCCTGGGTGGGAATGGGGCCCCAGGGCTTGTCGGGCAGTCGGCTCTCACTGCTCCTGGGGCTGGCTTGGCTGGGGACATCACGAGGGAAGCTGGGGGACTGGAGGAGGAGGCCCCCATCGACCTGTCTACCAGCTCTAGGGCTGGCACCCCTGCCCCAGCAAGGCAGGTGGCGGCGGGGGACCTGGGGGGCCGGGGTGGGCTCCCCACCCTGGTTCCCATGGGAGGGGGGCCTGGTTGGGTTCCTGGTTTTCCGCGGGTGGGTTTCTTCCCCCCGGGGGCTGAATTTTTGGGCTACTGCCTGCCCCCTCCCCCCCCAGATCTGGGGCGCCACCTCCTGGGAAGACAGGGCCCGGGGTGAGAGGATCCTGGAGCAGATTCAGGAGGTCAGGTGGGCCGAGGAGACCAGAGCCAGGGTGGGTGCGGTGTGGGGCCATGAGGTTGAGGGCCCACCCACCCCGACCTCTGAGGAGGAAAGGGAAGCGGAGAGGGAGGAAGAGTTAAGGAGGGTCAGGGCTAAGAAGGCAGTGCAGGACTACCCCCCCAGGGGGAGTATGGCAGGAGTAGGGACGGCCAGGACGGCTTTGAGGCCCGATGGTGCTGGGGCCCACTCAGGTTGGAGCGACCAGAGGGGTGGGAGCGGATCCAAGCCGGCGGCTGTCGGCAGAGCCCGGGGTGGCCTGGCGTGGCGCAAGACGGCTCCAAGATGCAGGACGGAAGCAGTAGGGCAGTCTGCGGCGGCTGTCCCTCCACTGAGGGCTTGGGCTCCTGCAGCGCGTGTGGAGGCTGGAGTGCGTGGACGGGGAGGTGTGCAGAAAGGTGTGAAGCGAGCGGTGAAGGAGGTGGACAATTTGTGTGTGGATCTTGAACCGGTGCTTGAGTTGGATTATGGTGCGGAGAGTGATGAGCTGGAGGACGGGGAGGTGCGGGATGACTTGGAAGGCTTAGGAGGCGCTGCGGACAACAGCGACCTTGGTGTCTTGCAGGACAAGGTGGTGACGAAGACCAAGGCCGGGACGGCGGCGGTCCAGGTGACGGAGTCCAGAGGACGGCCCCAGGAGCAGACCACGGCACTCACAGGTGAGGGAGCCTGGTGGGCGGCCTGGGAAGACGTTCCCTGGTGGGGGGGGAGGGGCGGAAGAGGACTTGCAGGTCGGTGGGAGTGGGTGATGGTTCGGTGCGGGAGGCCGAGAAGCCATCGGGCGCTCCACCCGAGGATGGTAAGAAGGTGGATGGTAAGTCGGTGATGTTGGGGGTGCAGACGGACAAGGGGGATGGTAAGGAGGAGAAGGGAGTGAAGGTACCTAAGAAGCTACCATATATGGGGCTGGCGATGCCTTTGGGGTCGCATCTTTCGGAGAAGCTCAAGGATCGGATCTGGAAACATGAGTTTGTGGATATCTTTTAGTTGCTACACAGGGAGGTCCAGGCTAAGGAGGGGTCTAAGGAGGAAGAGTGGGAGCTGACGAGTCGCCCTAGGGTGCCGGTGACAATGGAGAACTGGACGTTGGCGTTCTTGATCTATGCCAGTGTTTATTGCCAGAAGTATTTGGACAGGGCAATCGCGCTTTTCAAATACATGGATATCATTCGCAAGGCCCAGATGCAGTTCGGGGGTTTTGCCTGGCTAAGCTATGATGAGGAGTTCCGAGCTAGGGTTAGCGCAAATCCCGAGAAGAGTTGGGGGGAGGTGGATCAGGAACTCTGGGTTCAGTGGATGGCGTCTTCACACTCCACTGCGTCCACACACACGGCCAGTGGCCTACCGGTGGTGTATCTGTCTTTTCCGCCGCGTCCCGCCCAAGGCGGGGCGGGGGGTGGAACAGTGCCCAGCACCATTGTCTCAGGGCAGCAGTCCAAGCCGGGGGGTTATTCCACGGGAGCCTGTTGGAGCTACAATAAGGGGTATTGTTCCCGGTATCCCTGTAAATTCAAACAAAAGTGCTCGAAGTGCGGCGGGAAGCATGCCCTTACGCAGTGCCTCACGCTCACCACACCCTCGGAGCAATGGAGGAACGCCAGAGGGCGGGACCACCCTGGACTGAAAGGCGCCTACACCAGTTAGGGTGGAGGCGATGGCCCCGTGGCTCTCGTGCTACCCGGATCAGGAGGCTGCGGAGCAGCTTTTCTGGGGTTTCACTGAGGGCTTTAGGGTGGGCTACCAGGGTCCTAGGGAGCGCCGTTGGGCCGAGAATTTGAGATCTGCCAAAGAATTGCCGGGTGTTGTGTCTGCTAAGTTGAAGAAGGAGGTAGAGGAAGGAAGGGTGGCTGGCCCGTTTACTGACTGGCCGTTGCAGGACCTGATCATATCCCCATTGGGGGTGGTGCCGAAGAAGGAGGAGGGGGAGTTCAGGATGATTCACCATCTGTCATGGCCGGAGGGCCAGTCGGTGAACGACTTTATTGCAGTGGAAGATTCTAGAGTGCTCTACGCGTCGGTGGACGATGCGATGCGCCTGGTGAGGGTATGTGGGACAGGAGCGGAATTTGCGAAGTGTGACATCAAGTCTGCTTTCCGTTTACTGCCTATTCACCCGGCGGATTTTCCACTCTTGGGCATGCAGTTTGGGGGGCCATCTACGTGGACAAGGTTTTGCCCATGGGGTACGCCATCTCCTGCGCTCTGTTCGAGCTGTTCATCACTTTTCTGCAGTGGGTCATGGTGCGTGTTAGTGGGTGTCGTGAGGTCACTCACTACTTGGATGATTTCCTCTACCTGGGGAGGTCGGATACCGGGGATTGCGGCAGGGCCCTGTAGCGATTCCAGGAGATGGCCTTTCAGTTTGGGGTGCCTCTGGCGCCCGAGAAGACGGCTGGTCCCAGCTGTTGCCTCACCTTCCTGGGGATCGAACTGAATTCAGTGCAATGGCGGGCGCACCTTCCTGAGGCCAAAGTGAGGGAGATCCTGGCATGTCTGGAGTGGGCTGTGGGGGAACGGCGGATTCCTTTGCGGGCAGTACAGAAACTTCTGGGTTTCCTCAACTTTGCGTGTAGGGTAGTGCGGGCAGGGCGGACGTTCTGCAGGCAGCTCGGCATGGCCATGTCGGGGGCAGTGCTTCCACATCACAGGGTCAGGATTTCCATGGGAGTGAGGACGGACTTGAGGACATGGATTACTTTCTTGCAGGACTTCAACGGTGTGTCTTTGGAATTTGACCAGGAGAGGGCGGTCTGGCAGTGCCAAATTTACTCTGATGCGGCTGTGTCAGCAGGGTTTGGTGTCTTCTGGGACGGCAGGTGGTGTGCGGAGAGCTGGCCGGCCTCCTGGATCAAACAGGGCAGGAGCATTGCCTTCTTGGAATTCTTCCCTTTGCTGGTGGCTCTGGTGGTGTGGGGGGAGGAATTTCGAAACAGGTCTGTGCTCTTCCACGTCGACAATATGACGGTGGTGGAGCTGGTGAATCGTCAGAGGGCAAGGGACCTGAGAGTGCTGCGGCTGTTGCGGAGGTTCATGTTGGCGTGTCTGCGGTTGAATGTGGTGTTTCGGGCTAAGCATGTCCCTGGGGCGAATAATGGCATTGCAGATGCTTTGTCTCGTTCGCAGTGGCAGCGGTTTCGACACCTGGCACCGGGAGCGGATACATGCAAGACCGAGCTGCCGGCCAACATCTGGGCCTTGGGGGAGTGAGGATGATTGGACTGGTGAAGGGTTCGCTGGCTGAGACCACAAGGAGGACTTATCGTTTGGCATGGTCTGAATTTCATGGGTTGGCCGGTGAATGGCGTTGTGGGTGTGGAGTCGGCTGTGGAACAAGGGCTGAGAGGTTATGTGTTGGATTGCATGGATCGGGGTTTGACCGCGGCTACGATCTCTGGTAAATTGGTGGGGATATCTTTCTACTGTGTTTTGTTTCTGGGCTTTGACCCGACCAAGGATGTGATACTGAGCAGAATGTTGCGGGGCTGGGGCAGGGAGCGAGGGAATGGGGGGGTAGACTGAGGGAGGCGGTGACGTTTGAGTTGTTGGTCCGACTGGTTGGGGTGTTGCCGGAATGTTGTTATGACCCGGTTGAGGTGGGTCTTTTTCGCTTGTGTATGGTGTGGATGTTTTTCGGGGCATTTCGGGTGTCTGAGCTCTTGGGTACGAGGAAAGGGGCTGGCAGGTTGTTTGAGGAGATTCGAGTGGATAGGGGGCGTTTGGGTATTTGGCTGTGGTGCTCCAAGACTGATCAGTTGGGCAGGGGCAAGTGGGCGTGGTTGAATGAGACAGGCGGGGCGGTTTGCCCGGTGTTGGAGTGGCGGACTTTCCTGGGGACGGGAAGTGTGCGTTGTGGGGAAATTGTTTGTCATGCATCTGGCGCAAGAGTGATGGCGGGCCAGTTGTTGGCTGTTTTGCGCAATGCGTTGAGGCGGTTGGGCATGGATGCGGCTGGTTTTGGGACCCACTCTTTCCAGATTGGGGCTGCGACAGCGGCGGCCAGGTTGGGTTGGTCCTGGGATAGGATTAGGAGACTTGGGCGATGGAAGTCACGCTGTTGTGAGAGGTATGTGAGGAAGTAGGAGGGTCCCAGGCAGGATGTTGGTTGTTTCAGACTGTTTTTTCTTGTTCTAACATCTTTTTCTTCGTAGGTTGCGTGGGTGGACCGGGCGGTAAGACGGTGACTTGGATTGTTGGGCACTCCTTCGTGCATTGGGCATCCAAATATGCGGAGCAGCAAGTTTACGGCCGTAACCTGGGACTGAAAGGACACTTGCACGAGGTACAATGGTGGGGCAAAAGTGGCATGCGATGGGGGGCACTACTGCCCTGGCTCGCGAAGATGATCCCACAGAGGGGATGTCCTGATTTGTTGATCATTCATCTGGGGGAGAATGACCTGGTGCAACTATCCGGATTGGCACTTTTACAACTCATGCAGCGGAACCTGGAGGTTTTGAAAGCGAGGCTTGCAGGGACCTGCATTGCCTGGACTGAGTTGGTCCCCAGGAAGGTGTGGAGAGGGGCTATGAAACATGGGGCCATCGAGAAAGCACGAAGGAAGCTCAATAGGGCAATGAGACTCTACTGTGGTGACAAGGACATTAAGGTTATTGCACATGGCGGGATACGACTGGAGGAGCCTTTAGTTTTCAGGGACGAGGGGGTGCACTTGTCCCAGCTGGGCAATGCGTATTACATGATGGAGATGAGAGATGTGGTGAGCAAGTTGTGGAATGAGGCTATCTGGTGTCGCAGGGAGTGAATGCGGGAGTGTGTGCTGTGGACTGGCGGACCTAGACGGGGGGTGGGGCAGTGAACCGCCCTACAGGAGGTTCACTGGTTGGCAGGATTTGAAGGGACAGGGGGGTCAAGAGCGGGCACACCCATCCCTTGGGGGGGAGTTCGTAGGGCGGATAGAAGCGTGAATGGCAGGACGCAAGGAGTGGGCTGGATGACAAGTGATTGAGGGGCAAGAATAAAGCATGGTTGGAGCTTCTAGGGCTTGGTGATGAAGCGGAACGAGTAAAACGAATGAGGGGGGAGTGTGAGTGGGGGTTTGTTGTTATTATTATGTTTATGTTACTGTTATGTACAGATTACGCAGTTCTGGTCTAATAAAATGGCCTTTTACGCTGACACTGCGTGGTCTGTTTATTGCGCGATGTCCCTCATGTAGTGCGGCTCGGCTCATTCAGCACATTGCCGAGCAGGGGACAACCTAGAAGAGGTAGCAACTGGGTGGGGGCAGGCTGGGCTTCGCAAGGGTAACGCACCTTTGCCCCTACCCCGATCATGGCAGAGAGAATCGGGGGAAGTCCCTAGGGGTTCCTTCCATCCCTTAGGGACTGCCCCTGGCTCCGCATTGGTACTGTGGTTTCTCTGTTCCCGGGCGCCAGATGATTCACAGTACCCGCCCTTCATGGTGGCATTTGTGTGGCATGAAAGGGTTGCAGTCTGGCAGCCATGTTTTGTGCACAATAAATGGCGAGAGTCATACATTGTGAACCATGCTTCAGCGTGTCCCACGTCGCTGCAGCTGGTCGAGGCAGGGGCTTATCTTGCCCAAATTCTGTGTGTGTGTGTGGGGGGGGTTAAGGCACACTGGGGTAGGGCCTAGGCCCGAGGTCAACTACCCCTTCCCCTCCACTATTGTGTCCACCACTTCACGATGCAAAGGGCGCTTTATCAGCAGGGCCCTGGTTACAGGGCTTTAAGTGGGCCCGGTCTCAAGGGGTCTGAGCACCAGCAGTTTTTTAAAGGGGGCCTCGAAACGGGTCTCTATGGGGCTCTGTTTTGAGCCCTGGCACAGGCGCTCCGTTTTTTTCTGGACTGCAGAGACAGCAGTTTGCTGTCAGTGCAGTCCACAAAAAAAGTGCCAGGACGCACAGAGCCTGAAAGAGACCCGTTTCGAGTCAGCAGGCACATCGATGTGTACGTGCTCACATTGCTCACTTCTCACTAGGGGAGAAGTTACGGCATGACGTCATGCCAGGGGAGCTTGTAGTGGAAGGGAAGTCCTTTAAAGAGTCATTTTCTTTCTGGATTTCCCTTCTATTTCTGAAACGCTAGAGCAGCAGCATTGCGGTAGAGTCACCAGGGCTTCAAGCTGAAGCTTTTTCAATGTTATATGTAGCCAGCCATAGTTGCAGCTTATTTATCTTATGCAACTAATAACCATTGACAAAGCCAATAGTCCTTACTTGTTGTAGGTGTAATGTGACTTGTTGTCTCACGTATTTGGATGCAATGACAGGAACAGCAAAATACAAGTCGGCGGTACACTATGCTAAACACAGATTTTTAGCTTGTGTTAAAGCCACGCCCCTAATTACATTGACCACGCCCCTTTGAGAGACCCCCCCCAGTTCTTTCATCCCACTTAAAGCCCTGCCTGGTTAGGCTTTGGTTTCCGCTCCTCCCGGATTGGAGACACACAGGCCCTCCCGAAAGGCAAGCACTTTATCTTGCGCCGGCAAATATGAAATATATCCTTTCAGAGCTCATGTAATGGGCCCAAGCCAATCGGATCGAGTTCGCGATATGTAAACATGCAAATTACTATTTTGGGTGAGCGAGGAGGGCGCCGCTCTCCTTCAGCTGCTTTATTTGGCCTGCCATCAAGGGTCCAATTGTCGTCCGAAGCATGATAGTGACATTCTCACGCAACTGCAGGTGTCAATGAGGTCAAGTGGGCACGGTTGAAAGGAAGTACATAAAATACCATTCTTAGCGCGTAGATGGCAAGTTGGAATGACGGCTGTTTTTATCAAGCTCAGTTGCTGCTTGTTCAAATCGATCGCGCCACAGTACTCTGCATTTTGAAATACCATGACTGGGTGAGCACACGGTCAGCGCGGATTACGTTGTCCTTGAGGAAGGATTGGTATGCAAGGACTTGGTACCACTTTGTATCTTAGGATTTGTGGCACGGTCAACATATTAAGTCACGGCTCTATATTATATGCACTTGAATAATACTGCAAAGGCTCTGGTTATGGCCGGACACACATAGGTCAGCCATGCTCGTGTTCCCTGCCCTGCTGCCTTCCAGACCATACAGCAGCGGGTTTTGTTGGCCGGTATGCTTGGGTCCCTCGTGCTTTGGGTAATGAATATGTTTCCAATGTGTGAGGCAGACACGGGGACAGAGGGTGCTTGGCAGCTTGCGGAGTACTCGGAGCTGGGGGAATGTGAGTGTTTGCAGGTGGTTGGCAGCTCGGCCGGGGGCGCGTTGGTTAATTGTTTTGAGGTAGCGCTTCTCGCTTCACATGGCCGATACTTTTATCTCACTGGTTCTTTAGTCCGTCACTTCTCATGGGCCTATTTCTCTGAGGCTGCGCTACATGTTGAGCTATATTCGGGGAATGTTCATGTCGGTGATAGGCCGGGACGATAAAGTTTTGTTTTGAAAGTCTTTCAGGTCAGCATTGGGCTGAGTTTAATAGCTGTTAATAAATAGGCTGAGGTGAGTTTAACCCTACAAACGTACAGCACTAAGGGCCCTCCCGTGATGGTGCTCTTTAGTGGTGATACGATCGCCGTAAGGGTTTTGTTCTCCATTTGGGGCATCGTCCAAAAGATACATGATTTCATCTTCTTTTCTCGATTATGCTCACGAGAAAGTGGTGCTCGAGTCGGTGAATTACCACTTGTCACACGGAAATCATGACTACGTTACCTATAGCAATCCATTACTTTGGCAGCTATCATCATTGCGTTTGATCCCATATCCGGTTAGCCACAGTGAAGGACTGACTATGACTGTGATTGACACATAATCACACGAGGGGTCAGAATGTTAACGTTAGGATGTCAATACAGTCTGTGTCAGCGCGCTCAAGGGACAGTTTACAATATTGTTTACAAGCTCAGTTGCTGCGTATTTAACTCTGCAACTAACAACATTGACAAAGCCAACTTCCCTGACTTGTCAGGTTGAGGTTCTTGCTGCATCATTATCCGGATGCAATGACAAAAACAGAAAAATGCCAGTCGGGAGGCAGATTGGCTCCCTCAGGCACAGGGGACCCGGGTGCAGGTGCTCAGTGGGTGTCACTGGGAGCAGGTTTACACCAGGTGTTATGGTTGCAAGTACACTAGAGCCTCTAGAGGGGACCCCGGTTGCATTACTCATGTGTGGTCACGGTGTGCAAGTACACACAAGGTGTTTCGGTCGGTAAAGCAAGGCACGTTTCCAGGTATTACGGCCAGCAGGACCAGGGCATCTAAGTTCACGTAATAAAAGGGGTTTTTTAATGGAATGGATGGACATAGGACAGATGTGCCATGACTTCATCCTCGGTCATCTATCCCTTAATTACATGCAGTGAGATGTACAAAGATGACTATCGCATTTGTCACCGTCAGACCTTTTGCTGATATACAATGGGGATTTGAATATTGCAGAGGAACGGATACATTCATATATTTCACCCTGCCCAAACAGTCACGGGGATGCACTAGTTCAGATTCAACCCAGCCTTATATGTACAGCTTCTGGTTCATACCACACGGCAGTTACGTTGCCCACGGTCATTAATAAAGGGCTGCAATGGCCTACTACTGCTTATCCAGCAGATAGTTTGGCTCATTGAACCGGGTGGTTTTCTGGTGCACGGCTAGGAACAGCACGACCAGCCGGGTAATTTTAGTCAGGTGGTCCCTACATACCCCCCAGCTTAGTTTGTTCCATTGTGTAGACTACTTTAAGTTTTCCTGAATGTTTACAAATAGGCCAGGAGGTGACGGGTTGTTGGCCAACTTATGGGGTTTCCAATTTGCAGAGATTCTCAATCATGTGTTGTCCGTACAAACTTGGGTAGTAAAGTAACGAAGTGGAGATCAATATATCAGAGGAATTAATGGTATAACATCATCCCTGATCTCCTGCACCTGATATGGATTGCCTTTGTGAGTACATGGATGACTTTCATGCTTTTACCTAAAAAGCAATCTAAGTTTTTTAATCACGTGGGAGATGGGTGAGAAGACATGTGGTTTTGCGAGGATGGATTGTGCTGGTCAAATGCAACATTCTTAGCATCTCTTAGACAAAAAGAGGCCTTTTACTGAAAAAGTGGTGTCACAGATTTAGGTACAGTAATATTAAGAGCTGCTGCTGTGTTACAATGTTGAAAACACAAGTCACTATCCCTGTATATTGAGGCTTTGGCATCAATTATTTGTGCCTTGCTCACCTGGCGTTCCTCATTTTCTCACCACTTAGACAGCGAAGGGTCTGCCCGTGGTTCATTGCATGGCCAGTTATTGTTTTCTTTTCTTGGAGCATCAGGCAAGGGTAGTTCGCAAACAGGTATTTCGTTATTAGGGACTGGCAGAGGGGTTGTTTCGGACCCACTGAAGGCTAGGGTGGCAAAGCATGAATCTGAGGACCTTAGAGTCCGACACTTTGCTTGGGTTCTGATACGCAAGGCGCTACGGAAGCATCGGACACTAACCCCGGCTGAGTTGGCTTCTACACAGGTGAGCTGACGGTGGTACCCTTCCTGGGAGAAGTTATTTTAGGGCCATGGAAGTGATCTTTAGGGTCCGCAACCAAACCAGTTCAACATGGGTTAGTTTCAGAGATGAGTAGTCCACTTATTCTATGGAAGTGGCAGGGCTATTCGGAAACAATGTAAAGGGGCACAGATAGAGTTCTGGCAGGACTATTGTGTCTAGGTTATATGCAGGAGGACCTGCAAACACAGTTTGGGCTCCATATGTTTCCAGGCATTGGTGCTGTGCACACCCATATGTTTTACAGCTATGGGACACACCACACATTTCCAGGTAATAGGAGCAGTTGGTACCAGTGCATCTAAGCTAAAATTAAATAAAGGGGCTTTTAACCCTGTATATGACTTGCGGCTCTTCAAAGACATGGAGTTAAATGTGAGGCTACGCTACCTTTATAAACTAATGGGCAGACTGCAGCACAGTGGTATTCACTGGGCTGCTCAGAACCTGTTCAGTACACAGATGCCTGAACTAAGAACCAACGTATTTAACTTTGCTCACATTAACTTAAGTTGTATCACAACTTCACGACTTCCTTAGAATCAGGGCAATTAGGCATTAGGGTGAAGCGGCAGCATATTTGCACAAACCTTGGGGCCTGTTGTAGCCTCTCATATACCTCCTCCATTCTGGCCGACACTTGGTCCATTCGGCTATGATTTCACTGTTGGTCTGGCTAATACAACGAAGGCTTTATTTGTTTGATCTCTTTGGATTTAACGGTTTGTTTAACTGTTGCCCAGGATAGTTGTTGCAGGAAACCAAACACATCTTTCTATCATGGCTTTACACCTTTGTCGCACAAGGGGGAGGGGCACTTACATTATCTCCCTGTCTAGGTAGTTGTGGGGGACGCACTTGTCAATTTTGTAACTGGTTTAACCCCACTAGGTGAGAAAGTCAAGTCTGGACTTCCGGAAGTGCGGCAATGGCCCGCCACTGCTATTTCCAGCAGCAAGTTCACCGGTGCTCAACCTGACCGGGGGAGGATGGGCGGTTCTGGTTGTCTAAGCAGGTCCCAAACTAGCCTTAAACGCATGATGGAGACAATTAGTTGCATGCCTAAAGAGGTAAACCTTGTGTTAAAGGGATGATTTGCCAAGGGAGATAGATTGGTCGGCTTGCACAGGCAAGCGGAATCTGCAGGGGCTTGGCTAAGCTTGTCACCAGGAAGTGGGCTTACACAACTAATGTGATATGTTAAGGTTGCAAGCATGCACCAAGAGATGGATTCTCGAGACCATCCAGGACAGACAAAACACCCGCTCTGCAGCCAGGGAGCTAGCCAGTTGCGGTAGCTGCCAGCTAATTGTGGGTTGCGGTGCAATAAGCTGAGGGGATCATGGGGTCAGAGCATAATTGGGTTACAATGATTGAAGAAGGGTTGTTTTGGCATTCCCACTGCCCAAGAAAGGACAATTATGTCGTTCATGTGGTTTCCCCTTTTAAACGGCAAGTACACAAGGACACCTGTGCTTATGTCACATACCTCATGGCACGGTCGTCACCAAAGGGGGGGGAATGGTTATTGATATGCCTTGCCAGGACAGGGATAGCCAATAACACTAACAGGATACTGGCAGTATCTTTGAGGGACGGGCAAGGGCATTAAAGGGCCATAGTGCGTGACGCAGCATTTGCAGGGACGCAAAAGTGTCCCAGCGGATCCACCAAAGGGACTAAGTCGAAACATGTGGCACAAAATTTCGTAGTCTGACACCATTCCTGGTGTATCAAGGGTCACAGGTGGATAGGAGGGACCCGGCATCTGTGACCGATCGAAGGTTCGGCAAGCAGGGTAGGCTGCGTAAGTTGTCATGTCACGAAAGGGTGTAGTGTCTAATAATAAGGCACCATACACGTATTCCCTCAAACCTGTTGTGACACCATTACTATGCACAAGGTATAAATTGAAATGAACTATGAAATTGTCTGGTCAATGTGGCGAAGTAATGCACCCTAGAAGAAGACCACACGGTGCAAATTAGCAACTAGTTGGGACAGGTGAACTTCAGGGGTCTGAAATCACCTCCGGCTTCCGTGGAATGGAGCTCGGTCGGGGGAGGCGATGGAGCCGGCACGCAGGAGGTTCATCTGCGCTATGCATAAATTCACTGAGCAGAGGGTATTTGGCTTCATTAGACATGGGTGCTACGCGCCAAATTCACAGGGTGTTGTGAGGAGCATAGAGTACATCTGCCCAGTATAAGCAGGGACCTGCTCGATAGGGGAGAGGCCCTAGAAATAGCTGGAATGCCGGCATTGGTGGGGGCCCTGGCTGCGATGGTTGCCACACCCAGGGCTGTGGCGGAGTTACAGAGTGATCCAGAGGCAGAAAGGTGCTATGGGGTACCCTCTTCAGTAGCACAAAGGGTGCGCAGGCCTAATATCCCTAGGAAGTCTGGTGGGTGGACCCTGGGGTGCGACGGCGCCCCGTCTGTCCTACGGGCGGTTGGAAACCTGTACAACCAGGGGTTGCTTGAACGCTCTGCCCCTCGTGGGGGGGGCATGAGGAAATGGGAGGGGCTATCCCCTCACCACAACCGCTAAGCACCGATTGGCTAAGGCCACGATGCAAGTTGGCCCATCAGGTGGTAGGCCGCGAGGGGGGACTTGCCTTTGGATCGCCTGTAAGATAACCCACCATGTTGGCATATTTTGTATGCTAATAAACCTGCAGCAATTTTTCCCATCCAAAAGTTGTCTTGTCTGCTTATTTATGTTACATGTATATTGCTGCGGAAGGGCTGTGAGTGTGGCCGATAGTGGCACTACGCAGGCTGACCGACTTGTCCCTGCAGGGGACCCTCATAAGAGGGCGTCCCCTTTAGGGCCACAGGATGGCACACTGCACAGCCTAGTGTCCGGTGTCCCCCTTCGGGGTACCGTGCGTCACTCCTAGCCGAGGTGGGGGAAGGGGAGAGGTATTTATGCCTCCCCCGCCCACCTGGCGGCCTCTTTGTCCCGCACCCTGATGCCGTTTCCCTCCCTACCGCTTACCCGGCGTATCAGGGTTGGGGGGAGGTTCTTCTAATTCTCTTTATTTGTGTTGCAGGCAGGGTTACAGGGCCATTCAGAGGCGGAAAGGTACTATGGGGTATCCTCTTCAGGAGCACAAAGTGTGCTGTGGCCTAATATCCCCGGGAAGACTGGGCGGTGGACCCTGGGGTGCGATGGCGCCCCATCTGTCCTACGGGCTGTTGGTAACTTGTACAACTGGGTGTCGCTTGAACGATCCGCCCCTCGTAGGGGGGGTGTGAGTAAGAGGGTGGACCGATGGTTCACGGGAAATGGGAGGGGCTATCCCCTAACCACAACCGCTAAGCACCGATTGGCTAAGGCCACGATGCAAGTTGGCCCATCAGGTGGTAGGCGGCGAGGGGCGGCTTGCCTTTGGATCACCTGTAAGATAACCCACCATGCTGGCATATTTTGTATGCTAATAAACCTGCAGCAATTTTTCCCACCAAAAAGTTGTCTTGTCTGCTTATTTATGTTACTTGTATGTTGCTGCAGGAGGGCTGTGATTGTGGCCGATATTGGCACTATGGGGCCTCCTCTGGAGCACAGTGGAGTCTCGCTTGCATTTCGTACACACTTGGAAGCTCCCACCCCATTATTTTTCTACCTTAATTTTACCAAAATCGTCAGGGGTGCGTCGGGTGTGCACGCCGTTTTTTGTATAGCTCAATGGGGGTGGGCGCTGCTGCAGTCTCTTGTGGCAGTTTGTGAATGCGGACTGATGGCATCAATGCACCGGTTTGAATGAAGGCAGGACTGCCTCAGCATCTCATCCGTTCTCAGGTGATTCTATGTGTGGGTGGGACAGGGTGTGCTGACGGTTGGGCCAAGTGCACTCCAGTTAGGGATCACCCGGCGAAGGGACCATATTGGAACACAATCGGGGCAGCGGGTTTACAACCGGTGAGCCCTTGCCCCTACTGTGTGGAAACCAGTCTCGCATGCCGGTTCATGTAGCGCAGAAATGCAGCGTGGCTTCTTGGAACTTGGCTGGTGACTCACAATCTCTTCAGGGGTTCAAGTACCCGCTCAGTTTGGGTAGCTTTACGGGCCACAAGGCTGTCGCATGTAGCTGCTCTGTGACTGCAACAGCGGGTGGCGCGGTGAGTGATGGGCTGAGTTATCTGGGATGGGCCAGAGGCCCTGGGGGCAAGTTTCAGCTTGGGTGAGAGGGGGCACTGGCGTTAAGGTGTCGCAGTACCCTCTAGTGCCCCCCTCCCTTGCAGACATTCTGGCAGTCAAGAAGTGGCGCACCTGGTTCGTTATGGTGATGCCTGATGCTTTTCACCGCTGCCGTCTGAAGTAACCGATGCAAGGCACAGTCAGCATTCCACCCTTTAAGGACGATAAAGTAAGAGACTCCTTTGCATTAGATAATAGCAACATGAGTTTGGAGTTTGATTTATTGGTGTCCCCATAAAACTATTTTGTAAAGAACCTAGGAGCTGCAGGAGCAGGCTTTGAAGCGCTAACAACTGAAACAATATAATATGAAATATGTGCTACATTGCCGTGCCTCTTCGGTCAGCAAATATGTAAACTAGGATATCATTCATCCTGAGCGTAGCAATGTTTGTTGTTTTGGAGGTCCTGTAATGCGATTTCCGGCAGATGTATTGTGTTGGTATATCATTTGGGCGGCGAACCTAGGTCCATTTAAGGTTGGCCGCCATTACCATTTTGCGCAAGGGGTTCTCTCTGCGAGGCCCACTCTTTCAGCTATGTGTGCATTTTGAAAGCAGGTTTTCATTGGCGGTGCTTTCAAATCCTAGGAGCCCACATGTGATATGGCGTGTGTGTAATTTGATAGGGGTGAATTCTTGGTGAGCACAACTTACTTTAGACTGACAATGGTTTCATTTAAGCACAGTTCGTCAAGTTGGCTGCTCCGTAGAAGGATGGTTTGCCATCGCCAGAATGGGATCTCCATGTTTTGCATCTGGTTGGCTTGACCAAGGGTTGAGAAGGAGATGATGCGGTTTATGGGCGGCCGCCTGGGGAGTCAGTCCCGACGTCGACAGGTTCGTCTTACAGGTCTATGTCTCCTGCCCAATGTGTTGGTGTAGAAACATTGTGGTTGCTGTGGTTGCGGCCGTCTGGGTCGTCGTGTCCCTGGGTCTGGCGACTCCGCGTGCCTTTCCTGCCTAGAGAAATGCCCAGAGAGCAAAACTTGGTCCCCCTGGGTTTGTTGTTGCTCAAATGCGTGTAATTACTGACATTGATATGTTTCCCGCTTTTCATGGGTTTGATTTTGCTGGCATTAAGTGTCACACATAGTCTTGATGTCCCTCATAGATGCACAGAAATTAGGCAAAAGTCATACATAGCAATCTGGAAATAGACAGCTATTTATGGGGCCGGCTAGCTTATGGACAAACACGCCACCAGGTGGCTCAGGGAGGCTGTGCAGCAGGGTTAAAAGTTTATAATGGCCTGCAGGATGTGGGGCCCCAGCCAGAGTTGCGGCCGGGAGTCTGAAGGGCTGTGTGCTTTCTTTGGCCACGCCCAGCAGCTTGCGGCATACTCAGCTGCCATTGAGGCCATGGGACCTCGATGTTCCCTGCCGGACACCCTGTCGGCGGGTGACGTTTGGCGATATGGGACAGTTTTTGTGGCGTACCCGTTGATGATTTGATGAGCTGGGATCCCTAAAGCATAGAGGTTCATCTCTTCCCCTGTTGCGGGTTGCATCGTTGGCTTCGGGCAGAGGTGGTGTGTTTGCCAATTTATGATTATGTGGAGAACCATTGACATCTCGTTGGAGCTGAAGTCTTGCCTAGTGGAAGCTTTTACTGCAATATGGTAGCACAGTGGCTATGCACCCCTGCGGCAAAGTACGTGTACAACGCAGATCTCTAGCACATTTAATGTGAATATGTCTTTGGGTTAGTTCACTGGTCTGAGAGGTCAATAAATATATACCAATTCTTATATAAACCAATCGATATTTTTCTCCTGTGGAGTTCGGAGCCAGTTGGGCGGTTAGTCACTATAATTCTTTCACAGAATCACCATTTCCGAAGGGTAGAATATTCAGTATGCTACATAGTGGGGCTTAGTTAGCTTAAGCATCCAACAAGCGGTGAGAAAGCCAAGAGTACTGGCTTGTAAGTGTAGTGCCCACTTGGTAGTATATATCTGGTCAATATTCTTAGAAAGAGGTCATAGTTGTTGCTTATTTACCATAGGCGACCAACAGCCATTGACAAAATCAATAGTCCTTGCTTGCTGTGACCCTTGAAGTTTGGAGTAATTTGGCAGGTGAGCTGCACCATGTGTGGTTGGTAGGTTGTGCTGCACGTTGGGCATGAGCCTGGCTGTGCCGTCACCTGGGGTCAGTAAATTTGGTGGCGAGTGCCTCCAGCAGTCTGGTTTAGTGAAGTCGCCCCATCGCATACACCTGAGGGGGGTGCCTGGCCCTAGCTTCATACTTTTTTGGTCCCTGTCTTTGATCGGAAGCAAAACACTGGCCCCAGATCCCTGTACTCCTGATGTCCAAGATCACAGATGACTGACCTAAGATCACAAAGCAGGTGCCAAAGCATCAAAGTAACGGGCAAAGACTCATGCCATGAAACTTTCATTAGCGTGGTAAGTGCAGTGGCATTGGGGTCTCAGGAGAGTAACTAGCCCACTGCACCCTTAGTAGGTACTGTACAACTCAACTCGAAGGGAAGGGGGTAGTTTACTTTTGCATTAGTGACCATAAAGCCAAGTAGACATCACAGGGCTCTGCTCACACTAAAGTGGGCCAAGATCACATAAAGCATAAGGTGAGAGAGTGCGGTTTAAGTCATATATGTTAATTTATGAAACAATGATAGAGGTAGCGAAAATGACATCACAGATTTTGATCGGTGATAATATCTTTTGTTCTAATATAGACAATAGTTACGGACAGGCTCTGTTTTTTGCAAAGACTAGCTATTTTGTCTCCTTCGATTGCCCCTGTCATGACTCACAGTAGGTTTCCTCCTTATTTAACCTCGGTCACCATTTCTCCCTCACAAAACAATCAAAAAGCATTTGATTCCTGGAGTTGGAGAGCAAGTTGGCAACGTAGAAATTCCAACATTCCGCAAACATTCCAACACTGCTTCAGCATATCGCTGAGTAGCAGTCTAGTCGTTTAGGTTAATCACACGCTGGTGAAGCGCGTTCCCAGATTCCACTGTGCACTACACCGAAGTACTTCAAGGAAGAGCAACACATTTACATGGCCGTCGTCGAAGTCATTCAGGGTAGTTTGCGTGCACATCGGGTATAGATTCGACAGTTGGTAAAATTTCCAGAGTCAAGGTCAGTGAACTGTTTAGTTCTTGTCATGTAAAAAAGAAATACTTTTGTGGAAAGCTAATAGCATAGATTCTAAATATCACCAGGAGGATAGAGGTGAAATGAAAGTATTTAAAACTGCTTCCTAAGTTCCCCTCTAAACCTTCGGTGTATTCTTAGAGGCTTTCATTAGACAATTTCAGTCAGAACCTTTTTGTTTCTCCTGATCGCAGGCGTGACCTTTCAACACGCAGCGATTACCAGTGAGAAATGCAAGCATCCAATTTCAGTGAGAAATGCAAGCATCCAATTTCAGCTGTGTTCAGTCAGCTGAGGCAAACTATCTATAACACAGGGGCTTCTCTTTTAACACACTGCGTTTCCTCTCAACTAAATAAAAAGGAATATTCTTTAAACCAAATACTTTTCAGCCAGAGTCAGAGATATTTGAGTGTGACGATTAGCACACCATAAATCAACACTCTTTTCAAGGACATGAAGAGCTAATTAAAACTAACATAAAAACGACATCCCTTAAACAAATAACTTCCTACCAGAGTCAGAGATATTCAGTTTGTAATAATTAGTGCTACAGAAATCAAGACGCTTTCAAAGCGAACAAAGGGCTTAAGGGAAAATAGATAAAACCACATTACTGCAATTTATACTACGATGCTAAAAAGCCTTTACAAAATCTGTGGTAAAAGACAGAAAGGCAGAGACATGAATTCCCAGAAACCCATTTAATACGGCCAGTTCAGTTCAACACACTGTAAGTACACCAATAGAAATTAGAGGCACACCATTACAGAATTAAATACATACAACTTAGACTTACCTGTATCATTTCTTGTGAAGAAAGCTGAAGCAGGATAGGCGCTGGTCATCCCTGAAAAAGAAGAAAGAAGATTACTGAACTCCACTTCTCTTCATAAATAAAGAAGAAAGCAAAAAGAGAAGTAGGCTCCCAATCATTTCCTGGTAAGGCAAGGTACCCTAAATGTTAAGGACAGTAAGTTATTATTAGATAAATTGAAAAGTAAAGTTACATGACATATGTGTTTTAGCACTGCAAGAACACTACTAAGAAGAATAGAAGATTGGAGAACAAGTAGAGTGTTGGGAGCTGTCTTTTCTCTGTCCCATTCCCCTTTCCCCCTCGGTACTTATCTGCAAAGGTTTATTGAGATACTAAGCAGGGAGGTTCTGAGAGTGGCATTGGAAACTAGCGTTGTTCTGCTCCTGTGCCATTAGAACCTTAGTTGCTAGCCTTGACAGAGTGAAGTACCCACGTTGGTACTAGCACCTGATCAGAATGACGGAAGGATTTGAGTTAAAAGACTTAGGAGACATTTTAGGTAGTATACAAAGAGACTTAACGGCAGTCTGTGAGGAAAATAACATTCTGAGACAATAACTAATTAGTTTAAAATCAGGGGAATCAGTTTTGGGGTCTAGTTAAGGAACTTCCTCCTTTGAATCTCAAAGGCCTAACACTAGTACCTTATCCTTTGCCCCAACACAAGTCATTCATTCACTATCCCCTGTAATCCCTCTCACCCCCCTGAGCGACTCAATGGAGACCGGCAAAAGGCACAACATTTTTTAACGCAACGCTCCCTACATTTCATGTGCCGACCAACGATTTTCCCCAATGCACAGTTCCGCGTAGCCTTCATTTGATCTTACCTAAGTGGTGACACTGCCTCATGGTCCATGCCATTAGTAACTAAAGATGATCCTATCCTGTATAATCTAGATGACTTCAAAAAAGAATTTCTCAGAATTTTCGAAAGAACTGCATCTCAGGCCTCAGACAACGAATTGTTGGAATTGAAACAGGGCGACCAAGAACTAGTGACCTACCTAGCCCAATTCAATTAACTGGTGGTAGAAACAGACTGGCCCGAGAATAAAAGAGCGGTAGTATTTTACAGAGGGTTGAGAGACGAACTGAAGGATGCGTTGTCACAGATTCCAAATTGCCCTACTAATATTTCAGTACTGGTGGATCTAACCTTGGCGATTGATTAACAGCAAAAGGAGCGGAAGGGAGAATGAAGAATAGATTTTAGACCCAGCATTCACCATTTTGATCGAGCGAAATCGGAATCCATGCGGTCGACAGAAGTAACTTCGGGTCTTGAACCTTTGCAAATTGGTGTTATACAAGGACCACTCTCAAAAGAGGAAAAAGAAAGGAGAAGACTAAATGAGTTGTGCATGTACTGTGGAGGCAGGGGACATTTCTCCAAGACATGCCTGAAGCGACCGAAAATTCCAGCCAAGGAAAAGGAAAACTAGCAGCACCACTAGTCACCGGAGTTGGATTGGTGGATGCTAACAAAGAAACAACTCCAATAAATCATCAAATGGCGAACACCCTGCAAGTCTTTTCACCCCACTTGGTTATGTCTGTAAAGTTAAAATTCAGGGAGGTAATTCTCACAGATATTATGGTCATGGTTGACTCTGGAGCAAATGGTAATTTTTGCGACCACAAATTTGCTAATCGAATTGAAATACAAGCTATCAGAAAAAAAAATGTGAGAAGGTCAGAGCCATAGATGGTACTGATTTAACCTCTGGACCCATAACCAGTCACACAGAAGTTGTGCAAATGACTACCGCCCAAGGACATCGATAAACCCTACAATTTAATTTAATTGATGCTCTCCAACGTCAATTGATTTTAGGTTTACCGTGGCTAACTGAACACAACCCGTTGATTGATTGGGGAGCTTGTACTATTCAATTAAATTCTACCTACTGCACCAGGAATTGTTTTCATAACTCGACCAAATTTTCTGAACCCAATACAGCCACGCAGTTGTGTGAAAATGGTAGTTTGGTATGTGTGATCCGAACCACTATGATACCAGAAGAATATAAAGACTTTGCTGACATTTTTGATGAAATTAAGGCTGAAACTCTAGCTCCTCATAGGCCCTACAACTGCAAAATTTATCTTGAACCTGGGGCAAAATTGCCGTGCAGTCGGATCTATGCCTTAACAGGAAAAGAAAACGTCCATTTGAAAGAATATTTAGCCAAGAATTTAATACACCATCTCAATCTCCAGTCTCTTCCCCCCTATTTTTGTGCCAAAAAAAGGGGGCAATCTCAGAATGTGCATTGACTTTCGGGCAATCAACACAATATCAATCAAAAATCGCTACCCATTGCCCCTCATTTCAGTCTTGATTGATCAGGTCAAAGAAGCAAATTTTGATACTCGTTTAGATCTACGAGGAGCTTATCACCTGATTGGACTCTGGGAAGGCGACGAATGGAAGACGGCATTTAGGACAAAATACGGCCTTTACGAATACCTAGTAATGCCGTATGGTCTTTGTAATGCGCCAGTGGCCTTCCAGTACTTTATTAATGATGTTTTAAGTGACTTTATCAACCAATGTGCCATTGTGTGCATTGATAACATTCTGATTTATTCCAATTCTATAGAAGAACATCAAAATCAAGTAGGAGCTGTTCTACAACATTTACAAGAGAATTCCCTATACATCAAATTAGAGAAATGCTTGTTCAACACTTATACAGTGGAATTTTTAGGATTCGTATAGTCACCCGCCGGTGTAAAAATGAACGCCTTCAAAGATTGGAGGCATTATCTGATGGGAGCTAAACACACGGTCACCTTGTTTACTGATCACCACAATTTGAAATGTCTACGATCTGCTAGTACTCATACTCCGCGTCAGCTTTGTTGGTCGCTTTATTTCGCGGAATTTGATTTTGTAATTACCTTTCGCCCAGGTTCTAAGAACGGAAAAGCTGATGTTCTTTCCAGGCTAGACACAGAAAATCAAGCTCCTGTCATTGAGGATTTACAAATTATTCCTGAAGATAAGATTGTTGGTGTGATCTTTGTGGAGCCTTTTGAGACTCGTATTCGGGAAGTTATGACTGATCTAGAGATGGAGAAATGGGCTACTGAAGATCTTCATAGTTCTATTCAGAATGGTCTACCGTATCAAGGAACCACCCTGTTTCTACCTAAAAAAAGGAACTTCAACTAAAGGCGATGCAAGAATGTCATGACAACCCTCCTGCTGGCCATAAGGGTATACTCAAACTTCATTTCTGGTAGCCACACATGTGTCGAGATGTTCTTCAATATGTTTTAGGATGTGGACTCTAAGCACGGGGAAAACCGGACAGGCAGGCCCCTAAAGATCTCTTACAACCCATTCTAACACCTCCCTATCATTGGAACACTGTCTCCCTAGTTTTAATTGTTGATTTGCCCTCCTCTAATGGGTTCGACACCTTTAGTAAGATGGCACATTTTGTACCCTTCAAGGGCACACCCACTGCCAAACAACTGTCCATACTTTTCAATCAACATGTTATTCGTCTCCATGGCATTCCTAAAATCCTAATCTCAGATAGAGGCTCTCACTGTCTGTCGCAATTTTGGAAAGACTACATCAAATGTCTTAACATTGACCATCGCTACTCCACCAGTTTCCATCCGGAGACTGATGGTCAGACTGAGCACATTAATTAGGAACTAGAACAACATCTTTGACTTTACTTGTTAGATGAAGAGAGTGATTGGTCTGATCATCTGTGGACTGCTGAGTATGCTCATATTAGCGCTTCAAATGTGTCCACTGATAATTACCCTTTCTTTGTAAATTCAAGCAGACATCCTAATTCCCATGTTAATTTTGAGAATGTAGAAGTTCCTGCTGTTCAAGACATTGCCAGACAGACTAAAATCCACCAATCTACAACTCAGAATTTGTCGATCTCTAAAGATAGTTACAAACACTTTGCTGATCGGAAGCATAAAAAAGCTTCAGGTAGGGGACTCAGTTTGGCGATGTACAAAAAATCTCAGACTCATGGGCTCTCATAAATTCCAATCCCGTTTCATGGGCCCCTATCCAGCTAAGAAGTTCATTACCCAGTAACTTACCGACTATCACTACCTGACACAACTAGGATTCATCCAGCCTTTCACATCTCTCTCCTTAAACCAGTTCAACCAGCTTTGCGGAGTACTCCACCTCCTGATCCTTTGATTCTTTATGGTGAGGTAGAGTACGAGGTGAAACCAATCTTAGATTCAAAAAGGATTCAAAACAAACTTGTCTACCTCATTGATTGGGAGGGTTATGGGCCTGATGAGCGTTAATTGGGAAAAAAATACAAATGTCCATGCCCCTCGATTAATCAGAGCCTTCCATGATAAATTCCCTGCCAAACCACTGTTGGAGGAATCCCCGTTGGGTGGGGGTACTGTCAGGACTCACAGTAGGTTTTCTCCTTATTTAACTCTGGCCACCCTTTCTCCCTCATTAAACCATCTAAAAGCATTCGATCCCTGGAGTTGAAGAGCAAGTTGGCATTGTAGAAATTCCAACATGGCCGCTAACATCCCCAACACTGCTGCAGCATATTGTTGTGTAGCAGTCTAGTCAGTTAGGTTAATCACAAACTGGTGAAGCGCGCTCTAAGATTCCACTGTGCACGTCACCAAAGTTCGTTAACGAAGATCAATGATTTTACATGGGCGTCGTGGAAGTCAGTCACGGCAGTTTGCGTGCACACCGGGTTTTGATTTGACAGTTGGTAAAATTCTCAGAGTTACGGTCAGTGAACTGTTTAGTTCTTGTCATGTGAAAAATAAATACTTTTGTGGAAAAGCTAATAGCATAGATTCTAAATATCACCGGGAGGATAGAGGTGAAATAAAAGTATTTAAAGCGTCTTCCTCAGTTCCCCTCTAAACCTTAGGTGTATTCTTAGAGGCTTTCATTAGACATTTTCTGTCAGAACCATTTCGTTTCTCCTGAACGTGGATGTGACCTTTTAACACACAGCGTTTACCAGTGAGAAATGCAAGCATCCAATTTCAGCAGTGTTCAGTCAGCGAAGGCAAAATATCTATAACTTGGGCTTCTCTTTTAACACACTGTGTTGAGTTATTCGAGTGTGACGATTAGCACACCATAAATGAAGAGCTAATTACAAAGTAGCATAAAAACAACATCCCTTAAGCAAATAACTTCCTAGCAGAGTCAGAGATATTCAGTGTGTAATAATTAGTGCTCCATAAATCAAGACGCTTTCAAAGTACAGGAAGAGCATAAGGGAAAATAGATAAAATCACATTACTGCAATTTATACTATGAACCTAAAAAGCCTTTACTAAATCTGTGGTACAGGAAAGAAAGGGAGAGACATGAATTCCCCGAACCCCATTTAATACAGCCAGTTCAGTTCAACACACTGTAAGTACACTAATAAAAATTAGAGACACACCATTACAGAATTAAATACATACAACTTAGACTTACCTGTATCATTTCTTGTGAAGAAAGCTGAAGCAGGATAGGCGCTGGTCATCCCTGAAAAAGAAGAAAGCAGTTTACTGAACTGCACTTCTCTTCATAAATAAAGAAGAAAGCAAAAAGAGAAGTAAGAAGATAAGTAGGCTCCCAATCATTTTCTGGTAAGGCAAGCAACCCTAAATGGTAGTGACTGTAAGTTATTATTAGATGAATGGAAAAGTAAAGTTATATTACATGTTTTTTAGCACTACACTATTAAGAAGAATAGAAAATTGGCAGAACAAGCAGAGTGTTGGGAGCTGTCTCTTCTCTGTCCCATTCCCTTTTCCCCCTTGGTACTTACCTGCAATGGTTTATTGAGATACTAATCAGGAAGGTTCCAAGAGGGGCATTTGAAACTAGCGTTGTTCTGCTCCAGTGCCATTAGAGCCATAGTCACTAGCCTTGACAGCCCCTCACATGCCTCTATCGCAGTATAGTGAGGTCTGACTCTTTAAAAAGATGAGATCTTCACCCCCACTCGGGTGCATGCGTCACCAGAGGAGTTTTCCGGTGGACACGGGGGATTTCTGCTGAGTGCTTGTATAATGCTACTTCTACAATGGTCCCAGAATTTTGGGGTTACACTGGGTTGGAGCAGTAACTTAAAGTTGAAGCTCAAAAACGCTACAATGTATTAAAGAACATTTGGCTTCCCTAGTATTCTAGAAGGGGTCGGTTTTGATACATATTGTTCTCCTCCTGCCCACTGTCTTGTCTGCTCCCTGGTATACTAGCAGGAGTTAAGGAGGTCAAGACTTCACCTAGGGTGGTGACTGGCTTAATTCGATGGAAAAATCCAAATATTTCACATTTACTAACGTGTGTATTTTTTAGCTGCCTGTGCATAGTTTTATTCATATGCACAGTGTTATAAATTTAAATCATCGCTGTATTGACTAGTGCGACCAGCGGACGTTCATGCACCAAGGTATTTGACAGCAGTGAGTGTTGTTATGCTGTAAGGATATAAAGGTTAAATACAACTGCCAGGTCCCGCTGGTGTGTCAGCCAATTGGCCACTTACAGGTTTAAAGATGAGTTCAAAGGGCACAAGAGGTGGTCATGGCAAAAAAAAACTGGACCAATTCAGCTGATTGGGTCTGGTGGTGGTTTGACCTCATGGTCTTAGAATCTAACCCCTGTTGTGTTCTATCAACCTTTCTTCCTTCCGTGGTTGTTAAAATGGTTGGTTGTTAAAATGAATATCGGGAAGCGGGGTAAGAAATATCTTTGATCCGGGAACACTTGCACTTCAGGCGTCACGCTCCAACAATCTTTATATGCATATAACTGGGATAGGAAGTAAGGCGGGCATGATAACTCTTAAGTCTACCTGCATCGGCACATATTTTCAGGAGTGATTGTCAAAGGTATTGCACTTCAGCCAGGCAATGTTAACACCCATCCACACCAAGCCGATTGTTTAAGGTCATCCTGGGCCGCATATACACAGCCCAGTATTAAGCCCCTGGGGTTGTCAGTGTCATGAATTACCAAACCATGGTTTACACTAGCAGAAGTTTGGGAGTGCAAGACTCCACCTAGTGGGGTGGCTGGCTGAATTTGATGGACTAGTCCAAAATGTTTCACAGCAATGGCACATGGGAGAGGGTCAATTACCTGTGAATAGTTTATTCAGATACAGTATCATATTGATTTAAATAATCGCTGTAGTTGCAAGTTGCAAGAGTGAGATTCCCTAAATGTCAGCAACTGCTCACATTTTCAGCAATAAAGCTGCCTGGGAAGTCTGGCTCCAGTCACTAAAGATTAAACTTAGCAGGCAACAGTCTGGCAAGAAAGGTGGGATGTTGAAATGATTGCCCACTTAGCAGTATGACTAATGCACAGGAGGATGGAGTGTGATTGAAGGGACGACCCTTGACCCTCTGGTGTGTCGCTCCCCTCCTGCCGCAGCTTGCTGTTGCCGCCTCCTGACCTGTTTGTGCTGTTCCTGAGACTGCTCATACTCCTGAGCTCCCTGCGCTGTTCCGGGCTCCTGGACCCTGGTTTTCTCGCCGCCCCAGTTTTTTGCTGCCTCCTCTGGACCCTGCCCCCTCTCCCTCTCCCCGCGCTGCTGTAGGTTTTTCCGCCGCTGCCTCCCCTGCGGCCCCGCCCCCCTGCTGCTGATTCATTTGCCCCTCCTGCCCCACTCTCCTCCCAGCTGAGCCGCCCTCCCTCTCCTCCTCTTATGGCAGCCGCTGCGAGGCCGCACAGTAGACGCGCGCAGCTGGCCCACCGCTGGCGCGCCAAAGGTACGCTTAAGGCAAGCCCTTCTGCGTCCGTCCGCGCCAAACGCCACGACTCCTGGACCTCGCACCCTCCATGAAGCCCGCATCCGGTACGATGCCAACAGCCTCCTCGCACTCAACCTCGGGTGACCATCCAGTTGCCACAAGGCTGCCCCCAAGCGCACCCAAGGCCCCTTTACCTGCCGGAACTGCGGCTTCTCCTGGACCAAAGACGCAGAGTCACCGACCACGACGGAACCCAACCAGCTCCGCTGCATCCTGCTAAACACCAGCTCCGCATGCAAACACGCCGCCGAGCTCTGGGACCTGCTCGACTCCACATCACCTTACATCGCCTTCCTGACCGAGACCTGGTTGAACGAAGCCTCCGCACCAGACATCGCAGTGGCCATCCTCGACGGATACAAGATCACCCGCAGAGACCGCGCCAACGGAGTCGGCGGAGGTATCGCCATCATCCACAAGTGCACCATCGGGGTTTTCACAAGCACCGCCGACACCCTCAACACCGCCAAACACATGCACCTCCAGATCCATCCTGTTAGACCTGTCAGCCCTAGGGTGGTCTTTCCCTGTATTTTTTGCCCTTGCCTCATTTTTCACACCTACTTTTTGTTGTCTTTAGGACTCTGGGCACCCTCCCATTGCTAATCAATGCCAGGGTGCAGGTGCTCTCTTCCCCCAAGATGGCTACCACTGACCCCTGCTACTGCAGCGTGGTCTGATTAGGTGCACTCTAGTAGCCAGGAGCTGGCTGGAACCCTTAAATAATGTTGCCAAACCAGCCTGCCCATAGCTAGAATGAGGGAAGCTCCTGTAACCTTCCAGAATAGGGGAGGCACCAACTGCCACTGCCAACTGACACTATATAAGGAAAAGGAGGGAAGCTTTCTAGTCAGTTGGGGCATCACTGACCTGGGGAACCCACGCAGGAGTTTAGGCGGGAGGGCCTAGTGAGGAACCTATGCTACTGGGAGTGACAGGATTTAGGTGCTGCCTCTTAAGCTGGGTGAGGTGTCCCAAGCTAGCCCCCTAATCTGGCCCAGTGGTAGGGAACCCCAGGGTCCATCTGCAGGCCTTCAACTCATCATCACCCCACCCCCCCCCAGTAACTTCAAGAAACAAGCAACCAAGGGCGCCGAGCCATCCAAGCGTCAAGGAGACTGCTTTCTGGGATCAGGTACTGAACTGTGCTGCCCTGCGCACCCCCTGCCTACAATTGGGCTGACCTGTATGCCACTAATCAAGCGCTGTAAAGTAATTGACTCTGCCCAGCGCTGTGAGGTAATTGACTCTGTCAAGCGCTGTGAAGTAATTGACTCTGCAAGCGCTGTGAAGTAATTGCCCTTGCCAAGCGCTGTGAGGTAATTGACTCTGTCAAGCGCTGTGAAGTAACCGGCTCTGCCAAGCGCTGTGAAGTAATTGCCCTTGCCAAGCGCTGTGAAGTAATTGACTCTGCCAAGCGCTGTGAAACAATTGCCCTTGTCATGCGCTGTGAAGTAATTGACTCTGCCAAGCGCTGTGAAACAATTTCCCTTGTCAAGCGCTGTGAAGTAATTGACTCTGCCAATCGCTGTGAAGTAACTGGCTCTGTGAAGCGCTGTGAAGTAATTAACTCTGTGAATGGCTGCGAAGTAATTGACCCTGTGAAGCGCTGCCCGCTGTCATCGTGCTGTGGCCGGAAGTGCTAATTCCCAGGCCATCACGTGACGGGGGACGCGAGCCGCGTCCTCGGCCGCGCCCCCGCCTGAGCCGTGCAGCAATTGGCTGCCGTCCCCGTGCCTCTGTTTCAATCGGGGAAGTCCGGGATCGTCACGGAGGGGGGTCGTGGAGCCTGAGAGCCCCCTCCCGTTTGCCCCGCATCACGGATCCGCCTTGCCCCAGCGCTGGTGCCTGCATCCCCTGAGCCCTTGCCAAGCGCTGTGAGGTAATTGACTCTGTCAAGCGCTGTGAAGTAACCGGCTCTGCCAAGCGCTGTGAAGTAATTGCCCTTGCCAAGCACTGTGAAGTAATTGACTCTGCCAAGCGCTGTGAAACAACTGCCCTTGTCAAGCGCTGTGAAGTAATTGACTCTGTCAAGCGATGTGAAGTAACTGGCTCTGCCAAGCGCTGTGAAGTAATTGACTCAGCCAATCGCTGTGAAGTAACTGGCTCTGTGAAGCGCTGTGAAGTAATTAACTCTGTGAATGGCTGCGAAGTAATTGACCCTGTGAAGCGCTGCTCGCCGTCATCGTGCTGTGGCCAGAAGCGCTAATTCCCAGGCCAAGTCACCGCTGCACCGAGTTCACCAGGCCGCGCTAGGCCCGAAGCCCGCCTCCCCTCATCACGTGACGGGGGACGCGAGCCGCGTCCTTGGCCGCGCCCCCGCATGAGCCGTGCAGCAATTGGCTGCCGTCCCCGTGCCTCTGTTTCAATCGGGGAAGTCCGGGATCGTCACGGAGGGGGGTCGTGGAGCCTGAGAGCCCCCTCCCGTTTGCCCCACATCACGGATCCGCCTTGCCCCAGCGCTGGTTCCTGCATCCCCTGATCACCGCGCCAGGCGGCGAGAGGTCCCCACAGCCGGCGGAAGCTTCTCCCACCGACTTCAGCCGACGCGAAGGCCCCGGACGGCTTAAGTTACCAGGTAACCCCCGGGGAGGAGGGCGGTAGGCCGAGTGTGGCCCGAGGTCGCCCCTCCCCTGGGGTGGATTGAAACTGGGCCCCGTTGGCCCCCCTTTTTGAATGTGCCTCCCGAGTTTGGAGGTTGGAAGGTTGAACACGTACTCCTCTACCCTATTTACAAGCCGGAAATGTTCCTAGTGCACCGTATTTACAAGCCTGAAATGTTTAGCGTGCACCGTATTTACAAGCCTGAAATGTTATAGTGCACCGTATTTACAAGCCTGAATTGAGAGGGAGATTAACTTCACTGTACTGAATTGTCTTACAGAGGTGGGCTTCCCTAGTATTCTGATGATCTGATCTTGGTTGCAAGCCAACCGGAATTCACAAAAAGGAAGGCTTGTCACAAATAATTAAAGGTTGTGTTCTTTTGAGTTCCTTGTTGGACTGATAAGTACTTGCCGATATGTTGTATTACCTGTAAGGAAAAGTGTCCATGAAAGGTTTTGATGTGATATTTAAATGCATTACTATAGTCGCTTCTTGTAGGATCCTCCAGGTTAATACAGTTACCCCGTTGCCTGTCAGAGAGTTTGATATGACAGGCGGGGTCAGCTAGTGTTTCACTGCTAGATGAACTGGTTATTATTCTAATGAAATGTTCACCCATTCATAGGAAAGGTAACCTGAACGTGATTCATGAAATGTCTCAATGTAATGCTGATGAATTAAGAATGCAACGCTCTATTTGAAAGCCTATATAAAAGATCTTGATTCTTTCAACTACTGGTGTGGTCTCCATTATTGCGCCACTGTGTCTTACATTGGATGTGTGCGTTAAGTAGCTGCTTCACACACAAGCCCCTGGCTGCCTTCCTGCTCGAGCCATGCTACCCCCTTAAGAGCTGGTGACCCCAGGTCTTACACACACGGACTACAGAACCACCTTAAGAGGCACCCTCGTCTACAGACCACCCGGACCCCGTCCCCAATTCTGCAACTCCATTGCCGACTTTGTCAGCACGCACGCACTGACCTCCACCAACTACATCCTCCTTGGCGACCTGAACTACCGCCTGGAAAACTACAATGACAGCAACTCATCCACCCTGATCGACAACCTCACCACCTTTGGACTAACATAGATCGTCACGACACCCACTCACATCGCCGGCAACACGCTCGATGCCATCTTCACCTCCAGCCCCCATGTTACCTTCAGCCACACCTCCAAACTCGCCTGGACCGACCACCACTGCGTCGACTTCAGCTTCCAGAAACCCGACTTACATCACCGCACCCCACAGATCCCTAGACGCCGCTGGGACAAAGTAACCAAGGATCTACTGCAAGCTCACCTCGCACTCAACCCCCAACCAACCCCACCGACACCAAGGAGGGTGCCCACGCCCTCAAACACTGGATGGAAGACTACGTCAACACCCTAGCCCCATTGAGGCAACACACCAAAAGGGACACCAGCCAGCGAGCCAGATGGTTCACCCCGGAACTCCTAGCCTCCAAGTGCGCCTGTCGGAGACTGGGGAACACCTGTCACGACGAGAAAATGCCCGATAGCCACGCAGCCTTCAAGGACGCCATCCGCAACCACCACCAACTCATCAAGACCAACAAGAAGGCCTCCTTCAAAGACCGCCTCGACAACAACACACACAACATAAAGGAGCTCTTCAACATTGTGAAAGAACTCTCAAACCCTGGCTCCTGCACCAACAACATTCCGCCATCACAAGCCCTCTATGACGCCCTCGCTGCCTTCTTCCACCGCAAGATCACCGACATCCACAACAGCCCCAATCCCCGAACGCGACCTATCAACCCCACCGTACCGTCACCACCAAGACCCACCGACCAAGACCACCTCACCGCATGGACCAACGTGACAACTATGAGCACCATCCTCTCCGGCGCCCCATCCGACCCTCTTCCCCACCACATTATCAACAAGGCCGACAGCTCCATCGCACCCCACCTGCGCAACATCATCAACCTCTCTTTCGAGACCGCAACCTTCCCTGCGTGCTGTCAGCATGCCGAAATCAACGCTCTACTGAAGAAACCCCGGGCGGACCCGAGCAACCTCAAAAACTTCCGGCCCATCTCCCTGCTCCCGTTCCCGGCAAAGGTCATCGAAAAGACCGTCAAGACCCAGCTCACCCGCTACTTGGAAGAGAACAAGATCCTCGACCTCTCCCAATCAGGTTTCCGCAAGAACCACAGCACCGAAACCGCCCTCATCGCCGCCACAGACGACATCAGAATCCTACTCGACAATGGCGAGACTGCAGCCCTCATCCTTCTAGACCTCTCCGCCGCCTTCGACACCATCTGCCATCACACGCTACACACACGCCTCCACGACGCAGGGATCCGCGACAAGGCCCTGGATTGGATCACCTCGTTCCTCTCCGACAGAACCCAAAGAGTCCGCCTCCCCCGTACCACTCAGGAGTCACCAAGACCATCTGCGGCGTACCGCAAGGATCATCTCTCAGCCCGACGCTCTTCAACATCTACTTGGCTCCACTCGCACGCATCGCCAGACTCCACGACCTCAACATGATCTCGTATGCCGACGACACCCAGCTGATCCTCTCCCTCACCAGAGACCCCCTCACCGCCAAAGCCAACCTCCACCATGGCATGAAGTCTGTCTCCAACTGGATGGAAGACAGCCGACTCAAACTGAACATGGACAAGACAGAGGTCCTCCTCCTCGGACCTAACCCCTCCACCTGGGATGACTCCTGGTGGCCCTCCACCCTGGGCACCGCCCCGACGCCAACCAACCACGCACGCAACCTGGGAGTCATCCTAGACTCGAAACTCACCATGTCCAACCAAATCAACGCAGTCTCCTCAACCTGCTTCTACACCCTCCGCATGCTTCACAAGATCTACAGATGGATCCCTACAGACACACGGAAAACCGTCACCCACGCCCTCATCAGAAGCAGACTCGACTACGGAAACGCCCTCTATGCCAGAGCCCCGTCCAAGCTCATCAGCAGACTTCAAAGAATACAGAACACCTCGGCACGCCTGGTCCTCGACATTGCCCGCCAAGACCACATCACCCTCCACCTGAGAGACCTGCACTGGCTCCCCGTCAACAAAAGGATTACCTTCAAACTCCTAACCCACGCACAAAAAGCACTCCACAACACTGGACCAGAATACCTCAACAGCCGACTGTCATTCTATGCACCCAACAGAGAGCTCCGCTCCGCCGACCTCTTACTGGCCACCGTCCCACGCATCCACAAAACCACCTCCGGGGGAAGATCCTTCTCCCACCTAGCCGCCAAGACATGGAACGCTCTCCCTCTACACCTACGACGAACAGAAGACCCACAGACTTTCAGGAGTCTACTCAAGACCAGGCTATTCGATCGCTAGCTGCAGCCACCCTCTCCCAGCGCCTTGAGACGCTCAAGTGTGTGTAGTGCGCTCTAGAAATTTTCTGATTGATTGATTGATTGACACAGGTGGTGTGACAGCAATGCAAGACTGTCAGCCTATTCTGGGTAGGAGGTTCCGTATCACCAACCGGAAGGGTGCCAAGTGGCAAAACCAGTAAATATGTTCAAGATATGGGTGTCTCTGGCCTTACAGTGGTGTAGAGCCATTCTCATTTAGAGGTACGCCCAGGTGAAAAGTGTGTGCTTCTTAAGGTTCTCATGAGCAATGCGGTTTGTGGTATCTATTCAAGGGGAAGAGATATAAGTTAGGTACTTAATCGCTTACAACGTAACACTTTTCAGGCGGGCGTTGTTGTCTTGCAAGTTGCAACCGGGAGATACTCTCATTATGTCAGCAGATGCGCACATGGTCAGCAGTACGCAGCCTGGGAAGTCTGGGGCGAATACCACAGATTAAACTGGAAAGGCAAAATTACTGTACGAAAGGAGGGATAAATGGCAAGTACAAAAAGACTCCCTTGCTTAATTTCACATATTCAATGGCGGGATGATCACCAATTGACACTGGGAACCTTAGATTCCAAGAGTTTCATTGGTAATATACACACGACTTCCTGGTCATGTGGGGTATGTATGACCCACCCTGAATTTCAAGGTGACCAGAAGCTAAGCTGAATACAGAGTTGGATTTGTAGAGGGCAATCATTCCAGGGATAACAGAGTGAACTAGGTCTCTAGCTGGATTGAGCTCTAATGATCACGTGATCAAGCTTTAGTTAAGCAAGCCTGGCAGACGGTGGAAGTTGTCACTCCGAATAGGGTGCAGTGACTGCATTGGGGTGCGCAATATAAACATTCCTGTTCACCATGGTTTAACTATCAAAAAGGTCTGTTGCAAATGTCTGGTCAACTGCAACAGAGTATGTGTTTGCTCTATGGGCAGGTTTCGGGTTGCTTCAGTTAAGCACAATATTCCTTGCCCTGATAGCGTCCATAGAAAGGATGGTTGTAGAAGTGGTCATCTAACAAGGGTGCTGCTGTCCCCTAATATAACTACGATAAGAGTAAGCTTCCTCCTGGGAGGCCATCAAATTCCTACAGTTAATGTGAGGCAGTTGTGCCTCCTGGAGAAGGATGAATAGCTCCATGCGGTTTCCCGTATGCAGTTTGTATGGATGGGGTTTTCCGGAATGAGATGGAGCATCTCCGAAACAGATAGGAGCAGAGACTGGCTGGGGGGAAGGTTACCCTAACATCTTGGTGATCCACTTAGGATGCACCGACCTCACTGCCATGGGAAGAGGGGCATTGTCTCAAGCAATGAAGGCTGACTTAAGCGAGATCAGCAAATACATGGGTCAAGGTGAGCTCTTGTGGTCTGAGATTATTCTGAGATTATTCCCCACAGAGTGCGGCATGGGGCTAAGTCAGAGGTGGCTGTTGAACATTCTGAGAAGAGAGTCAACAGTTGAATGCGTAAGTTCACAGATCAGAATGGCCCAGGATGTCATCAGACACAAGCTGATTGAGGCCAATGTTAAAGGCTACTTTGATAATGATGCGGTCCACTTCTAACCTGTGGGAATGGTCCTGTTCCCCTTGGATTTACAGCACGCCTTGAAATGGCAGGTTGCAGGTGAAAATACAGGTGTGTTAGTGGGGGGGCTCTGGCGGCGACGGTGGCTGCCTCCAGAGTTGTGGCGGAGTTACAGGGCCATCTGAAAGCAGATGGGTACAGAAGGGTACCACTGAATGAGCACAATATGGGTGCCAGACCCAAATACCAGGAGCCTCAGGGCAGGTTCCTGGAAAACCAAGTAGGTTCTCCATTAGTCCTTCGGGCGTTTGGGGGCCTGATCAACTAGGGGCTTGCCTTGCTATGCTCTACCTGAAAGGGGCGTGAGTAATAAAGGACCAATCTGGGAAGAGGATCACCCAAAAGGTGTAGCACTGATTGGGTTTCCCACAGTGCTGGCTCATCAGGCGGGCAGGGCAGCATAGGTTGGTTACTGCAGCCTGCCCTTGGTTCACCCATAAGATAACCCACCATATTGCATACTTTTGTATAGAATAAACCTGCAGCAATATTTTCCTATAACAAAAAGTTGTCTTGTCTATTTATTTATTCATGCATGCACAGACTGTGAGTGGGGATATTGACAATAATAGCGCTATTTGTAAGAATGTTGGTTCTAGTGCAGCACTGCAGTTTGTGCGTGGGTACTCTAAATGTGTAAGCCAAGTATGTGTGGCTGCAAGTGCGGGTCATGTGTCGTGCAGACACCTTAAGAACTTGAAGCATTACCCCAACAGCGCGCCGGCAAATTATTTTATGGCCTTCACTCTAGGCACACTTATTTTTGCGCCAACGGCCAGCGAGAACAGCTACATGGCCACCTGGCTTGCCTCTCTCTGTGATTGGTGACAGACTCTGCTGTGGGCAGGGCAGCTGAGCTGCAAACGGCCGCCGCAGTGTTATTATTAGCAGTCATCTCTCGGCTGCAGTGCTTGAGAGACATATGAGGTGGGATAAATATGCGCGACTTCGCATTTCAGTGCGGTGATGCGGTCCACCACACTGAAATGCGGTAGTCTAATGCCTGATAAGTGGTACTTGGCAGGATTGTGAAAGAACCTGGTGAGCACCTTGGGCCGCCTGCAGGTACTTGTTCTGTTACTGGCGCGGGATGGAACAGATGACTGGGAAAGGAGTTACCGCTAAGCGGCTCGGCCGCGTAATGAGCCTGGTTCCTCTTTGTGCTGAGGCTGGTGGTGGCTGGCCCCTAGATGAGTGAGTGACAGCTGCGCTGCTCTGAGGTCCCTGTCTCCCCCTGGGTGCCAGGCCAGATCTAGATGGCCCGGTCAGAGACAGGCAACATCTGTAGAGCCCTGGGAACAGTAGTGAGTTGCCTGGGAGCAGCGTAAGAAGTGGGTGGGAACGGAAGGGCACGGCGTGCCCCTACTTCTAAAAATTATGTTAGTCCGTTCCCCAACTTCTTAGTTTTTAAAGAGCGTACCGGGTCTATAGGAATAGCCATACTTTAAAAGTACACCTTTTTTTTCCCGCATGAGTGGTGCAGTGCAAGGTGAATATTGAGGAAGGCCTCTGCAGTGTGCCCGACCTCCTCCCCTTCCCTGCTGTGTCTAATGGGCCTGCAAAGTGGGACTGAAAGGGCCATCAGTGTAGCATAGTGCAAAAACGGCTACTCTGATGGCCCTGCGTCTACTGTGAGCCCATGATTCACACCTCACAACGCTGCCAGCCCCCACTGTGACCTGTGACAATGATTCTTTGATGTCAAGCAGACTGAAGGACACCACCTGGGGGACTTCGTGACATGCTATAAATCTGCTCGCCAGCCAGCCACTGAAAAGCTGACCCAGCCCCACCAGCCTCTCCTGTAAATTACTCTCCGTGCCTGCTCAGAGAAACCCAACCCCTCCTTTACAGCTCTGCCCTTTCGCTGAACCGGGGCATGCATGAGGAGCCTGGACTGCCTCTGAAGCCGAACTCCACAAACATCAAGTAAGTGGGGGGAATAAAACACCTGGTGCATTTTGTTTAACAAATGGAAAATTTCTAATTTCTTATCTGCTGCCTTTTTAATGGTATTTCTTTTCAATGTGTAGTGCCCTGCTCAGAATCCAGGGCAGTTGGCGGCACCACCCATGCCAGGCTCACTGCGGGCACTAAAAATTCATACATGTTGTCAATATGTCTGATTCGGGCAGGAGACGCCCAACATTTAAAGCCAAAACCAGCTTTATTTCAGCCAGTGTCTAACTTGTGCTGTTTTTTTTGGGTGTTCAGCACCGGCACATATTTCACAGGGCCAGTGCTATACATTTCTTTCACACAGCAGTGGTGGTGAACATAACTTTTCAAAAATACATGCATGTGGCTTGGCAGCTGTACTTTTCCTACGTCGTCTATGCTGCTCTCACTCTCATCCATTTGTGAATGCATGTACCTTACCTGAGCCTCTCATTGGATGATGTCAGAGTACCTATTTTTTCATTGCGAAAATATGCCTCAATCTTTGACCTCTTGCTGTTGCTGCCTCTGTCCATTGTGTGCATTCCATCACCAGGGACCGCATTTGGCCCTCTGTTGCTGAGTGCTGCTGATGGACAAGATTGTTGGGACGGACTTCAGAGTGGACATGCCACTGACTGCCTCTCTTTCTGCCTCCCCCAGTACAGGGCTTCATTCAACATGCTCGGGTTGGCAGAGAGGAAGAAGCCCGGGCAGGTGGGCATGGCCCAGGGCAGCATGTTCCCCACTCAGCCCATGCTCGCCAGACCCCTTTCATCGCAGTGCGATCAAAACAATGTCCATAAAGTAGAAATGACAGGCAGAGAGGCTAAACACATAGGAACGCACCATCCTCTTTAGTATACTCAACAAGTATGACATAATTGGTGTGGTTATAGGTGCTCAGTCAGAAACGTATGCATTGAGGTTGTTAATCTGAGCTCTGCAGGGCTGAGAGCTACAACATAGCTCAGCAGTGCGTATAAGCACCAGAAAAGCAACTTTGCTGTACAAGTTCTGTACCCGAATTCACTGTCGCCAAATTCCGGCAGCACGTACTCTGTTCCTAACCCGGCAGGCTCCCTATTTCCAGACTTAGCAACAGGACTTAAAGTTCCTAAAGGCTCATGCAGCTATATAAACTTCTAATAGTTACAGCTTCAGTTCCTCAGTCTCTCTAGGACCCTGTTTAAGATGAGCAGATTCCATGTTACCGGGACACCTCTTTTCCATTCATACATTTTGCTTTTTACATGTCATTAGGTTTCGCTGGGGGGCGGAGCCGTTAGGCTCCTCCTCCAGAGAAATCTGTAGTTTCTAGTATGGGTGACTTGAACACGCCCCTCTGCTTCATTGGCTAGCTCCATAAATGGAGGCTAGCCATTGGAACAGAGAGGCGTCCGTCAATGCCGGACCAGACACGGGGGCGTTCCCGAGATTCTTTGGCTTTTGCCGACGTCACGCGACGCCGGGAACGCCCCCGAGTCTCCTCTGTCCTGGGCATGTTTTTCCCCGGCACGTTTCCCGCCTCCCTCCCGCCGTCTCGTGTTCTCTCCCGCCCCCCTCCCCCCTCACGCCCCCTGTGTCCTCTCCCGCCCCCTCCCGCCGTCCGTTTTAATTTATATTCACTCAATGTACACTTATCTGCCGGGATCCACCATTCTCGGTCTTACTTTGCGTGCTAATTACCCTTGTTTCAGATGTGTTCATGCATTTCCACCCATATATTTTTAGCTGCCTACATATAATGTTGTATTTCTTTTTTGCGAGGCATACACCATGCTCCACTGTACGCTTTTCCTTACAGCGTTTGGAATGTTACTTCATACTTACCCCTAAAATACATAACGACTGCGTGACTCTGTTCCACTTGCCCCTTTCTCACCCGTTCCTACACAAAAAGCAGTTGAGTTGTTTTTCCGGGCGCTTTTTCAAAGGTTTATCATTTTGTTGCGTCTTCGCCCCACCTCCCGGCACGTTTCCCGCCTCCCTCCCGCCGTTCGTGTTCTCTCCCGCCCCCCTCCCCCCTCACGCCCCCTGTGTCCTCTCCCGCCCCCTCCCGCCGTCCGTTTTAATTTATATTCACTCAATGTACACTTATCTGCCGGGATCCACCATTCTCGGTCTTACTTTGCGTGCTAATTACCCTTGTTTCAGATGTGTTCATGCATTTCCACCCATATATTTTTAGCTGCCTACATATAATGTTGTATTTTTTTTTTGCGAGGCATACACCATGCTCCACTGTACGCTTTTCCTTACAGCGTTTGGAATGTTACTTCATACTTACCCCTAAAATACATAACGACTGCGTGACTCTGTTCCACTTGCCCCTTTCTCACCCGTTCCTACACAAAAAGCAGTTGAGTTGTTTTTCCGGGCGCTTTTTCAAAGGTTTATCATTTTGTTGCGTCTTCGCCCCACCTCTGATTTTCAAAAGTCTTCACACGTCCGCTGTCAAAGCAATTGAGGAAAACTGAGAGGATCCGGCCCTGCAGCAACTTTCCACATTTCACCTTTTATCAAGCAGGCCTTTGTCCTCCCTCTCCCCTGATGTTGCCTGTGTTACTTGAAGATATGCCTCCGGGTCACGGGGTTAAAAGGGGGCTTGAAGGGAGATCATATTGGGCTTGCTTTACACAGGCACCTAGCATTAGACACAAGGCCCAATAGAAGAAAGATATACTACTCCTGTTTGATGAGCACCGGGGCAATAAATTCATTAATCATCATTTTATGCCTCATCAAACACTTTCCAAGTTCCTCCATGGGAGTTATACAAATTAGCCACTGAAAAGGCAGTAATTTTAGTTTAGCGAGGTAAGTGGTTTTTGATTGCCTTCCTGAACAATGCTTCCCTTGACAGCCTAATAAATCAGTGCTTTCTGAGGCCGAGGCGCAGCGAGTGTGAACAATAACTCGCCAGAGTTTCTCCTCTGAATTCGGCCCAGAGGCCCGGGGAGGACGGGCCCGGATCAAAGCTGTCGCTTTATTGCCGGGCAAGGCTTTCTTTGAGAAGAATAACTATTATTTTGAGGGAGAGGGCAGCGAGAAGGTCAGCATGTGTGAGATAAGTGGAAGGGGGTGGGGTCAGGGCGCGGTGGTGGGTGAGGGAGGAGAGAGCGCGCGATTGGTCGGTATGTGGTAAAAGGGACGATTACATGTCACACAGACCCTTACTCGGATAGGGGGAAGAGTGTGGCATTTTAATTAGGGCAGGGCTCGTTCGGAAAATGTAGCCTTATTGACAATCCAATCATCCTTCTGGGGATATGTTCAACACATCGATTCAACGTAACAAACTAATGGGCACGTGCGTGAGCACTCCAGTCACAGAGACACACACAAACCATTTACACGCGGAGGCACGCACAAATATACAAAGACAAATACACATGAACACATAAACACATGCGAACACATCCAGTAAGCGTACCAATACATACACAGAGTAGTAGAACATCACACACAATTGCGCAGGAGAGATGCAAACGTATGCACGTGCGCAAATAAACTTTCCCACATACAAACACATGTGTGGTAAATAGATAAAATGCAAAAATACGCAGGTAAACCGAGATGTAAACAATCACACAAATTATCAGAGTAACAGATACATAAAAATAGAGACAACACGAACTGGACTGCAGGCGCCTACATATAAACGATAACACGCATAAGTATCATAATGCCCACAAATGCATATACAGGTACTTAACACAAACCTTTTTTATATAGGCACACACTCGCACAGGGATGGAAACATAAATGCATAGATTAAAAACACACACTTATAAATGTATGCGTATACAAACACAGACATTTATTTGTACACGCATTTGGCCTCGGAAAACCAGGAGGAAAGTTGCATTCCCTGAAAGGTGCACATACATCAGAGTCCGGCTGTCTGATTGAGCGGGTGCCGCGCGCCCTCCTGCTCTGCAGGGCACAGCTCAATCTCACGCCCTGGCTCTGCACGGATTCAGAGCAAGGAGCACACCGCGACAGCAGCCCCGCCGAGCGGCTGAAATATCTCCGCTGTCACCGGGCCGGACAGGTGAGGGGCGCTGACATAAATCTAGGGGCTGCCATTGTCAGCGGGGACAGATTACCGGCGAGCTCAAGTAATAGAGATCGCGTGTAATCTGAGAGCAATTGATTGGTCGCCTCTCGCAGGGAGCGGGGACTCGGTGGCGCAGCTTCAGATGCGCTGGGTGGTTTCCCAGCGCAGGCCTCGCGGGTGTGCTGTCTTATCTTTCCAGATTGCTGCCCTGACAATATCATCCCTTTCTGCTGGGCCGTAAATCATCGCGGTAACCGGCCGTCAGCAGGCAGCCAGCGCACGTTGGCACCAAGCCGGGGAATTTGTCTTTCTCGCGGCCTATAGCAGGACACGCAGAGAAGAAGGGGGGGGGGGGGAGGGGGTTGTTTGTATCAATAACCGTCTGTTAACGTCTCATGAGCCAGGGTGTAAAACACAGAATAGAACAAGCGAAGAGAGGAGTGAAAAGACGCGTCTGTGTATTAATTGTCGTCTGAAGCAAATCCTTCCCACTCCCACGCTGGCGGAAATCCCCAGGCTGCCGGAAGGAAGGGAAAGGTAAACAACAGGGGCGTAGTGCAACAGGCGCAGTGGCACCAGGACCCAGGTGAGCATGGGGCTCTGTACATCCCAAATAAGGCTGTATTTTAATAGCCAACCGCTGTTGTTGTTGCTGGTGGCGAGGGTGCTTTCCATTGTTTGCGTTTGGACCGATGGCACCCTTGCCAAGCCACTGAAAGTAAACATGGAAGTAAACTAACACAAATAAGTACGCTACCAGCTTGAAAGCAGAGGACAATTCTTAATGTTCTCGTTTTCGCTCAGTATTAGAGAATGAAACGCCTGGATTTAAAAGCCATCGTCCTAATGAGCAGAGAAATGACGACAGGCCAGTGCGAGAGTAGTCTCGGCCTCCTCTCCAGCACTCCAGACCGGAGGTATTTTAAGTACAGCCGTGTCTTCTCTCGTTCATTAACTTTCCCTCCACACAACTCCGCGCGCCTCTGGAAATAAGTTGGCAAACTGGAAGCCGTTTATTAGGTTTCGCTGGGGGGCGGAGCCGTTATTAGGTTTCGCTGGGGGGCGGAGCCGTTAGGCTCCTCCTCCAGAGAAATCTATTGAGTACAGTAAGCACTATGGAACACGCCCCCCCGTCCCATTGGCTAGCTCCATAAATGGAGCCTAGCCATTGGACGAGGGGCCTGTCCATCAATGCCGGACCAGACACGGGGGCGTTCCCGAGATTCTTTGGCTTTTGCCGACGTCACGCGACGCCGGGAACGCCCCCGAGTCTCCTCCGGCCGGGCCGTGCTTGCTGCTGTCCTGGGCATGTTTTTCCCCGGCACGTTTCCCGCCTCCCTCCCGCCGTTCGTGTTCTCTCCCGCCCCCCTCCCCCCTCACGCCCCCTGTGTCCTCTCCCGCCCCCTCCCGCCGTCCGTTCCTCTCCCGCCCCCCCCGTGTCCTCGTAGGCCTCCCTCCCGCCGTTCGTGTTCTCTCCCGCCCCCCTCCCCCCTCATGCCCCCTGTGTCCTCTCCCGCCGTCCGTTCCTCTCCTGCGCCCCCTCCCGCCGTCCGTTCCTCTCCCGCCCCCCCGTGTCCTCGTAGGGCTCCCTCCCGCCGTTCGTGTTCTCTCCCGCCCCCCTCCCCCCCCTGTGTCCTCTCCCGCCCCCTCCCGCCGTCCGTTCCTCTCCCGCCCCCCCCCCGTGTCCTCGTAGGTGCTGACCCGGGAGCCGCACTGCCATAGGCTGACTCCCGGGTGCTTTGGAGGCTCGCCCGTTCTGCCGTGTCTGGATTGGCCCGCTCGACTGGAGGAGCCGAGAATTCACCGCGATCACCGCCGGGCCCGGGGAAGACTGACCTGACCTCGCCGAGGGACCTGAAAAACGAAGTAGCTGTGCCGTATAAAAGTACTAGTTAGGTATGTTTCACCATTTCTTACAGCTGTCCACTGTGCAGCAGTACGTCAAAATGTTGCAAATAGACATCAGAAACAATTTTTTTTAAACCCAATCTTTAATGGCGGGCGCGCAACCGCAATAACTACCTAAAACCCTTGGTGAGGGAGGAACAGAAAAGTGATCCCCTCCCAAGATGGTACCAGCATAGTGACTAAATAAATCGTAATTTCGATGGCCAAACCCTTCGTTCTGAAGTGCTGTTTGAGACCTTATAAGGGCCGAGGAGCTTGTCTGAGATCCCGCCTTCGCTAAAGGGTACGAATGGAAAAGGGACAAGCGTCGCTGTGATCTGCAAGCGGCCATCTTTGGTGGGAAGAACATGTTTTAGCATTTTGATAATAATTATTCAGTATTTTTCAAATATAGGCAGATTATTACAAAGCGCGAAATTCTAATCCTCTAATCAGACCCTGTCTCTCGGTCTACAATGCTAGATTCCGTAGTATCTTCATGCAGTCCACACCACTCAGTTATTGATGCACAACACTTGCCCTCTTATTGAAAAAGTATCATATCCCGACCATAAAACCAACCCATGATATTTCAGTAACTCCTCCTCCTACACGCCCTCGCTTGTTCCACACCTCCTATTCCCCTCCGGCCCCACATTACCCTGCGCGCCTAGCCCACCCTCCTGTCACCCACCCCTCTTGCCCCACCCTCTAGTAAGCCACGCCGGGGATGCCGGGAGGGCGGTGGGTGCCGGAAGTGTTTGAAGTCTGAAGTAACAGCGACCGAGAAGGAGGTGAGGGGGAGAGCAGAGGAGGGAGTGGAGCCCCGTGGGTGCAGTCCAGGTGGAGGAGGGATACGTGGCACGGGGGGGATTGTGGCCAGCACTGGCTGGAGGGGCAGCAGGGTGGGTGAACAACACTGGGGTCATAACTCTGTGCTGCACTTGGTTAGAGGGCTGCGGTGGAGGCATTTATGATCAGGATGAGGCGAAGGTGCAGGAGATGGCAACGTCCAGGAAATGGGCATGTAAAGCGTTAGCACCGAGTTGATGACATAATGGGTGGGGGGACTCGTGAAGGCATTAGAATGAGGAGTGGAGAGGAAAGGCAAGAATGGAGCTGTAGTAGGAGAGGGCATGAGAAGTGAGCGGTATCTCGAGCAGTGTGGGTGGACTAGAAGGTAATGGGCGTTGTCACTGGAGCGGCGAGGTAGTGTTTAAAGAGAGGGGAAGTGAAATAGGTGTAGCGGTGTAGCACAGTGTGTAGACGAAAAGAGTACGGTGCCCCATAAAGTCTTCATGTTTCCTGCCTTCGCTTTATAAGTATACCATAAGTAGTTTACGACTTTATTCTTCCTTTCCTTGTTATGTTCCTCCATCATCCTTCCTAGACCCTGTGACCATATCTTTATTGTCTGAATCGTGTTCGTGTCATAACTATGCAGACCTTTAGTGCTGTTACATCTGAACTTTGACTCTCATAGTGTCCTGTGTTATTCACTGACGCCTTTGCCTGCCAGTTTTGTACCTTCCTGTCTTCTATATTTCCTTTTGGCGTATGAATGTCCCTTTTATGGCCTTATGGTTGTCTTGTTTTTGTTGTCTGTCTCCAGTCTCTCTTTATCGTCCTGGAGATGTATTTCACAGGACTGGTCATGATGCTCCATGTGTGCCATCTAGAACCGCACACAATTCTCCAGATGAGTACTATAAAATATGCTGTGACTCATGCCCAGATCTGGACCTGATGCTCAGGCTTGGTCTCTGTACTTGGATTGTGTAAGCCTGGAGCACTGCTTATATTGGTTTATAGAGGACTTGGGGCAGTGATCCATTTTGGTGAGGAAACATGTCTCCAGAGAAGCATATACTAGTGTGACTCACTGCATAGCACCAGTACAGTTGGGCGTGACTGTATAATGAGTTCTTGTGTATTTTGATTATAGGTATATCCCCAGAACGCCATGCTGCTTGCGCATATTCCACCTGTGCATGAAGGGGCAAGCCTGGGGAGTGCCAGCGCCACATTAATCTGATAGCCACACTAGATCACATGAAACGCTTTAAAGGGACATATGGAGCAGTTCCAAGGTACCAGCATGGTAAAAAACAAATAACTGCACGTCTGCCTCTTACGCTTCATCATCCAACACACTGCTACGCCTTGTGTCCCATACCATGATAACCGCACCTCAGTGGTCGTTACGCACAACATGGAAGCACTTCCCACATGGAATCAAAACCGAAAGAACAACCTTCTATCCACACTACCGACATGGTGTAGTATAGTGCTTATGAAGGCAAGCACTTCAGCGCCCCACATAAGGTGAAGTGTTTCAATTGGCAAAAGATTAGTTGGGGGATCAAGAGGCTTGGCATGAACTAAATCCACTGTTTCATTGTGCGAAAATCGAGTAATCCTAATTTCTGTTTGGCTTGGTATCTAACCCACAACGTGATGTAGGAAATATGAGCAATGGGGATAGGTTGTTGCCATTTAGACTGCGATGGGATAGGATAGTACTCGATATGGCAATACCAATAAGATTTCAAATCTGTAACTCTATTTAAATGTTTGATTTTTCGACACACTGCAAAAGCATGTGTTTGATACTGTTCTTGTAGTAGCTGTCAGCTGAGCAGAACACATTTTTGGTTTGTATTTTTATTTTTGTAGTTCATAGTATTTCTATTGGATTTTTTTTAGCATGGAGATAGTTTGTCGAGGTCTTGATGCTGTAACAGGAGCATGTATTATTTTACCATCATTTCTATTTATGTTGGGTGACGTGCGTTGTTAAAGAGTGACAAGAGGGCTAAAGACGTGTTTGCCCGTGTTTGGTGAAAAAGGCTAGATGGATATCTCGACGGGATGCACCCATAATTCAAGGTATTCACGTATATTCTAGCCTGGCATTGTAAGTGTTTTTGGTGACTTAAGAAGACTACAGCACTGCTTCGCAGTCTGAGGCGCTAACTCGACCTCACGGACTCCGCGGCCCCATCGCCCGCCCCTCCTTCGGGGAAGGCGCGAGTGGTTTTGCTGTGAGTCCCTAGAGCAGGAAGTCAGATTGTGGTTTTCTTGCAAGCTTGCAACACTTCCCTTTTTAGGTTTCGCTGGGGAACGGAGCCGTTAGGCTCCGCCTCCAGAGAAATCTTATGTTTCTTAGTGTGTACTCTTAGTCCCTCCCTCTGTTTCATTGGCTAGCTCCATAAATGGAGGCTAGCCATTGGAACAGAGAGGCGTCCGTCATGGCCGGAGGAGACACGGGGGCGTTACCGAGATTCTTTGGCTTTTGCCGACGTCACGCGACGCCGGGAACGCCCCCGAATCCATCGACACGTGTTTGGTGCAGACTGAAGGTTTGTGAGCCTTCCCCGAGCAGAGCGCACTAAAATAACCCGTGTGCAGCTTCACCACCGCGAGCCGGGATCAGTAAACCCCCGACGAAGGGCCCCGTACCTTGCTGGTACCAACGCGACCGAAAACAAGCCCGCTGCTCTCCGATTGGACGGGAGAGCCGAGCCCCCTCACCAAACGCCGCCACATCTTTCCCTCTCAGCTTTCTTTCTTCCCTCTTACAGTTTCGGTTTCTCTCGTTCTCTCACTCTCTCTCCCCTCCTGCCGTCTCTTTTCCTCTCACCCCTCCTCTTTCCTCGCTCAATCTGTGCCCCTCGTGTCTGCTCTCTCTGGTCACCAGAAGAGACAGCGCCTCCCACCGCCGCAAAAACGCCCGCCATAGAAAGAGCGCAAGGGACAGGAAACGAATAAACAAGGGAAGGAAAGACACACAACCAAGAGTGGAACACTTAAAGCTGCTCCAGAGAGGGGGAGCCGAGCAGGTCCGCCTGGAAATGTACATGTGTAGAGACACTTCCTCGGGAAGGTCCCCCCTCCCCCCGATCAGACCCTTTCAATTATTCAATAGCTAGAGCAGACCAAGTGACTGCCAGGTGCAATACATCAGGCTTAGGAAGGGCTTTCATTAGATTCGGAGAGATTCACGCTGCTCTCTCCCTCCATCCCTCCGCCCTCACTCCTGTGTGGGTGGCTCTGTGTGTGTGTGGGTGGCTCTGTGTGTGTGTGCGTGTGGGTGCAAATGCAATAGGTCTCACATTTGCGAAAGATTAAGCTATTGGCATTGTAAATGACAATGCCATTTATTTATCTGTTTTCAAAACCAACACATAAATAAAAAAAATTGTCATTTACAATGACAATAGCTCTAACTTTTACAAAGGCGAAACCGTTGCATTGTAAATGCTTGTTTTTACATGAGGTCGGTCCTTCCGGGTGTTGGCTGCAAAATTGTGGAATTCTCTTTCGCCCCACTTTCGTGAAATGGATAAGCTCCTGAAGTTTAGGAAGGCATTTAAAACGCATCTGTTCCCTCACACAGTTTAGTTTTCTATTCTGTGCGCTTTAGCCCGTAGCTGCTGTGTTGTGTTTGGGTACTTTCTATGAAGCGCCGGGACGCCCCTTGGCTGGGGCAGCTGTGCGCTATAAAAGTGTTTTTAACATAACATGCCCTGATTTTAATAGGACTTATTGTAACCCCCTCACCTGCACTCTAATCGGCTCCTTCACTGCTGTTTTGGCGTGTCCGGTTTCTGGGGTGGGATTGGCTTTGGGCGCCATCTTGGAGTGGTGTTCACTTTGGGCGCCATCTTGGAGTGGCGTTCACTTTGGGTGGGTGTTGCTGACGAGCGGTCTAGCGCTCTGGCTGAGTGGAGGGATGCCTATTTAAGGCGACTTGCCCTGTGGACTGCCCTGAGAAGGTACACGCGCTTTGCATCGCGCTATGCGCCTAAATACCGCGCTATCATTTTCAAAGCTACCCTTATAACTATTTGTGTTCTTCTTAGTTGTATTTTGCCCTGATTTTAATAGGACTTATTGTAACCCCCTCACCTGCACTCTAATCGGCTCCTTCACCGCTGTTTTGGCGGATCCGGTTTCTGGGGTGGATTGGCTTTGGGCGCCATCTTGGAGTGGTGTTCTCTTTGGGCGCCATCTTGGAGTGGTGTTCACTTTGGGCGCCATCTTGGAGTGGTGTTCACTTTGGGTGGGTGTTGCTGACGAGCGGTCTAGCGCTCCGGCTGAGTGGAGGGACGCCTATTTAAGGCGACCTGCCCTGTGGACTGCCCTGAGAAGGTACTCGCGCTTTGCATCGCGCTATGCGCCTAAATACCGCGCTATCATTTTTAAAGCTACCCTTATAACTATTTGTGTTCTTCTTAGTTGTATTTGGCCCTGATTTTAATAGGACTTATTGTAACCCCCTCACCTGCACTCTAATCGGCTCCTTCACTGCTGTTTTGGCGGGTCCGGTTTCTGGGGTGGGATTGGCTTTGGGCGCCATCTTGGAGTGGTGTTCACTTTGGGCGCCATCTTGGAGTGGTGTTCACTTTGGGTGGGTGTTGCTGATGAGCGGTCTAGCGCTCCGGCTGAGTGGAGGGACGCCTATTTAAAGCTCCCTCCAACGCGCAGCGGTTACGCGCGCGCCCGTCCGCGTAAGGAGGCGCGGCCCATGGCAGAACTCTGGACTTGGCCATCATGACTTTACCTTTGAGAACTTATAGTAGGGCCGATCTACTGGCCCTTCGGGACCGATGTACACATTGCGAGTTTTCGCCTGTAGTCCCGCTTTGTGGCCCATTTCATTGTAGGTGTGGTATTTGGTCATTGGAACCCCCCTCTCTTATACGCTCCTTGGTGCCTGTTATAAAGAGGGTAGGACAACGGGACCTGAGTATCTGGAGCTTAAACGTCAGATCTGTGGTAAAGCACCATCAGGAGGTTTACGACCTTCTCATTGATGGTTCGCCGGATGTGCTTTTTCTCGCGGAAACGTGGCTCCAGGACTCTGACTCCTCGATAATTAACCTAGCCTTTCCCCCAGAGTATGCTATTTTTACTTTAAATCGGACGACTAGAGGTGGAGGCATTGCGATGGCCACCAAACGGTGTTATCCCTGCGAGTGGAAAGCCGCTGAACTTTTGGGGTGTGAGGGTGCCCTATTTAAAATAGCGTTTAGTCACCAGTCACCAGAGTCACCTTCTCTGGTTTATTAATTTACCGGCCTCCGGGCTGTGACTCTGTTTTTAAGGCTGCTCTTCCTGAGTACATTAGTACAGAGGCACTAGGATGCGCACATTTTAATGTTGTGGGAGATCTTAATCTCCATTTGGACTGCCCTTCTTTACCCTCTATTAGGAGCTTTCTGGCGGATCTTGAGGCTCTACAGCTCTCGCAGATGATTACTTTCACCACACATAGAGGTGGTCATACTCTTGACCCGTTCTTCACAAATCTAGATGGATTCAGAGTTCTTGGTTCCTCCCAGTTGGTCTGGACAGACCACATGCTGGTGAAAACGGCATGCTCTTTGTCTGACTCTCCTTTTCTATCTCAGGACAGACTTGTTCTTAAACGACACTGGAACAAATTAAGACTGGAGGATTTTTACCATCTGCTCGAGGAGGTTCCTTTAGGTCCGCTCACCGAGGTCGATTGTGGTTACGACTCCTTCTGTGAGTGGATATCTGGTGCCCTCGATTCTCTGATTCCTATGTGTTGGTCCAAGTGTCATCGGAAGGAGCCGAGTCCTTGGTATGACACTTCCTTGGCATCTCTTAAGAGGGCCTGTAGACAGGCCGAAAGATTATGGAGGAAGTCGTACGACCCAGATCTGAAGATATATTATCTGGCCAAGGTCAAGATCTACCACAGGGCAGTGTGTCAAACTCGCGCTTCCTTTTATGCTCAACAGTTTCAGAACTCTGCCAATCCATCGAAACTTATTTTTAAAGTATTGAAGGACCTGATGGCGAAGAGAGCAACTGCAGTGGAAATATGCTCAGACTTACATTGTGAGGGTTTGGCCTCTTTCTTCCATGAAAAAGTGCAAGCCATCTATCGCACTTTTCCAACGGGTTCCCTGATGCTAGAGCAGGTTGGTCGCACCTTAGGTGAGGGGGAATGTCTTTCTATCTTACCCCCCTTATCTCTGGAGGTGTTTGACTCTCTCAGCGCCAAAATCAAGTCTGGATCTCCGGCAGACCCGCTGAAACCGGCCCAACTCAAGACCCTGGCGCCGGTTTGCCGTACCCCGGTACTGTCCTTGATCAACCTGTCCCTCTCTTTTGGAGTGGTTCCCGTCAGATGGAAGCAGGCAGTAGTCACGCCAATTCTGAAGAAGGCAACACTTGACCCCCTTAAACCTGAAAGCTACCGCCCTATCTCCCTTCCCCCTTGGGCCACGAAAATAGCGGAGGCCCATGTGAATGCCACTCTTACAGACCATCTTGGTAGGCTTAACATTCTCGACCCTACCCAGAACGGGTTCCGTGCGGGTCACAGCACGGAGACGGCCCTTCTCTCGATGGTCGAGCATTTGCGTTCCGTGCTGGATTCCGGTCGGACGGCGGCACTATTGTTATTAGATCTCAGTGCCGCCTTCGACACGGTCTCGCATGGGATTCTGATTCGGCGTCTTGAGGAGGTGGGCGTTTCTGGCTCCGCCTTGCACTGGTTTCGATCCTTCCTTACGGATAGGTCATTCCAGGTGGCGATCCCGCCCGGTAAGTCGTCATCCTACTTGTTAGACCAGGGAGTCCCACAGGGGTCTTCACTGAGTCCCACCCTTTTCAATCTGTATGTGAGACCGTTGGCTGCGGTCGTCAAGCGGTGGGGCCTGACCATGGTCTCTTACGCAGATGACACGCAGCTGGCGGTCACACTGAGTGGGGACTCAGACCTGGAGGCTCCCAGGTTCAGTGATGGTCTGTGGGAAGTGGCTAACTGGATGAATTCCAACTGTCTCCAGTTAAACACCAAGAAGACGGAGATTATGGTGGTTGGTAAACAGGTGGCTTTGTGGGGTGACAAATGGTGGCCTTCGGAGTTGGGTGTGACTCCCCTCCCAGCGGCAGAGATAAAAAACCTGGGGGTGTGGCTTGATCCTTCTCTGAGTTTCATCTGTCATACCAAGAAGGTGGCGGCTTCTTGCTATGGCATCATCAGAGGACTTCGACCCATCCTCAAATTCTTTGATGCTGGTGGTCCAAGCATCAGTGCTCTCCAGGCTGGACTATGCCAGCTCCCTACTGGCGGGGGTCAGAATTTCTGTGGCTCCAGCGGGTTCAAAACGCTGCGGCCCGACTGGTGACAGGTCTGCCTAGGCGGGGCTCGGTGTCCAATGCCCTGCGCTCTCTCCACTGGCTCCCTGTGCAGCAGAGGATTAGATTCAAGGTTCTCTGCCTTGCATTTAAAATCCTCAAGGGTACTTCCCCACAAATCTTGGAGAAACTGCTGATCCCCTATGTCCCCTCTCGCACTCTTAGATCGCTAGGCCAGAACTTAGCAGTGGTCCCGCGTTTTAAGTTGAGCAGAATTGGTGGCCGCTCCTTTTGAGTCCTGGCAGCGAGCTGGTGGAATTCTCTTCCTCCACAAATCCGGGCCATCGATGAGCTCCTTCAGTTTAGACGGGCTATCAAGACCTTTTTATTTGTTTAGCTCATCTGTTGTGTCTCTTCTCCTTTCTGCCCGCTTTTAATGCTGTGTTGTGTTTACCTTCTCAAAGCGCAAGGACGCCCCTTTCCTGGGGCAGCTGTGCGCGGTACAAATAAAAATAACATAACATAACATAACATAACATAACATAACATAACATAATGTAACATTGTTATCAGGTGTGTTTGTCCAAGTGGCTCAATTGAAATCAACAATGACTACAACCCCAGAATGCACTGATATGTCAATGCAAAGCCCATGAGCTGAAAAGTAGAGTGCTGGTGACAAGAAGCAATCACATCACTCTAATTCTGTTATTATCCCTATCCACAGGCTCCTGTAGCACTATACGTTCTTTTATTTAGTAACATCACTTCCATCCCTTATGAGACCTAGAGAGCTCACTCCAACTCTCCTGATGCATGCACATTCATATTTCTCATTCTTATTTTACTTCAATACAGGGATCTTGACCAATGTCTCGCTCTTCGAATTCCTGCACCACTCTTTTAGGCGCTTGCAACACTCTCTCCTTTCAGTTTCCTGTGTGATTCCTCCCGCTGGGCACCTGCAGCAGCATTAACTTCTACCATGATCCTCCTGTAATCTCTCCACTATTTCAGTCTCTTGTATCACTTTCTCCCTTCTTTTACGTCCTTGAAATGCTTTACCCATTTCCTTGGAATCCTGTAGCTCTCCCCCTTACAGGCTTTTGTAGTTCTCCACAACATCCAGGATGTTGTTGTTCCTGCAAAATACACTCCCTTCTGACTGCTGAAGCATTCCTTATCTCAATTCAGTGTAAGAGTTGCCTTACTAGCACAATGTGATGAGGGTGACTTTCAACCAGTAACAATGTATCACTAATCTCTAATCTTACTGTTTTGTGTAGGCTCATAAGTAAAATGGCAAAAGCGACACTACAATTCCCAGGAGGATTTGTGCTTTGTCCTGTCGGATAAAAATGAGACGTGCTTAGTTACCCTAGTAGTATACGGATAGTGCACTGCTCTGCTTGTGTCCCATCCTCCATTCCTGCTGCTTACTAGTTACTGGAGATCTGCACCTCCTCCCCTCAGGATATGGTAGATTACAGCTAAGTAACTGGACAGCAACAGCAACCATAATGGAGTCTGAGGTAGTTTGCTCGTCTATCTTCGGGGGACTTCAGTTAACAGAGTGGAACAAATAGATGAAATTCTGCTTCACTGAGGCAACTGAGCATGACAGAATAAAAGAGTGCTGCACTCTATCCGCCCTATTACAGTATTGCCCGATCAGTGATTTTACTCTTTCCACCTAGAAATACTGCAATAAACTTTAAGCCACTTTGCTGCTAGAAGCTGTGGCTTAGATTTACCACTGAGTAAGCGTGGGCGTAAAATCCGTTTCGCGGGCGAATTTGCGAATTATTGACGATTTCGCGATCCGTGAATCACGTGAAATTACCCAATAAACTACGAATTATTTTGCTTGGTCGCGCTTGAAAAATACAATATCGCGCGTGCAGCATTGACTCTGAGCCTGCCGAGTTGTTTTTCCTCGCGGTTTTGCGTGTGCTGCGCCATTTCCGATCTTGCTGCGTGATCGCGCGAGAGTTTTTCGAACGCAATTACGTCGTCGCGGCTTGCCATCTTGCACGGAGATAGTTTGACAACGCGAGTACATCATAAATGCCCGCGACGGCGCGCAGCTGACTTCCGGCGGGAGGTTTGAACAGCTCAAGTTCCCGAAATTGCAATTCTGCACAAGAAATCCACCGCAAGAAGCATAAACCTTGTGAAAATGATGATTTTGATCAGAATAACTCCTCAGATTGACATTTGGCTGCACTTTTTGGTGCAGGAGTCCATTTTTTTTCCGGTGGGGTGGGAGGAAGGAAGTGCCTCAGAGTTTCCAACTTTGTGTTCCTGTCCAGCAGGCTCCTCCCAGTGCTTTGTCAATTTACTGGCCACTTTTCTGTCGTATTCTAATCTAGGACCCCGATCAATACTATGACCTTATGCCCCTATACGGCTATAATTCATTCATACCCCTATATTGGCATAAACGATCAAGAGCGATATTCAGAAACTCGTCTCTGGCCTCACACGATCAGAGCCACATTTCAGTATCTCTTCCTCTGCAGCTCATTACAGCAGATGACATGGCAGAAGTCACTATCTTAGATTCCTAGATTAACACTCCAAGTTCTTCAACAAGATAAAACTCAGCAACCTGGGAAATCCCCGCTTGCTATGTTTTGATTAGTAATAGAACTCTAATGAGCACTGAGAGACGATCACTTCCTAGTGACATCTTTATTGACGTCTTATGTCCAAAAACTTACGTCAAACAAGGCAACTTTCAGGTATAAGTATTTTCAACGTTGCCTTAAGCAAACGCTGCCTCAACGACATTGACGATAGCCATGGTGTGGTGAACACAGGAGCAGAACAGCTGTCCCTTGCAGAGCCCAGCAAATGCAAGCTGCCCACGGACGCTGCCCCTCCTCCTCCTCGACGCGCTGAGAGAGACGCTGTCTTTTCTCCTGCCGAGAAAATCCAGCTCCGGCGTTTCCAGCCTACTCTTGCGAGTGACTGGGATATCAAGTCCTGGAAGGAGATACAAGACCTCCAACATTCTATTCCAGAGGTATGGTGTTGACTAAACCCTTAGAGAGAATTCTTGAAGCAAACCTTGGCAAAACCAACTTAACTTAAACTGCTACTTACTCCCATCCACATGTTAGGCTTAGGTCAGGTACACTGGGGTAGGCGTAGTTAGAAGCACCAGTTGAGTATGTTAGCCTAATGTATATATGAATGTATATATTTTATTCATTTAAACCATTGTATGGCTAAGAAACCATATCAATGATTTTACAGTATTATTTCGCAATCCTCATTCTACTGTACGCACTATTTATATTGACAAGTCTTGCAATTGTGGCAATTCATTTCTCTTGCATGAGAAGAAAGACTGTTCAATAAATAATACCTTTTATTGAAAACGCCCGTCTCTCTATTCTCTGCACTTTGGTGAAAGTAATCTGCACAAAACTGACTGAGTAAAATAACTGTCTATTGTTTCACACGACTCTAGAGATTGACTCTTATCTGAGGAGCAAAGTTGTCTTGTTTATGCGGTTGTTGGAAAACTGAATCCCTTCTTGTCTGTACCAGGGAAGCTGATCACTTCCTATTCAGTCAGGAAAGTTTCCAGTGACCTCTGAGCTAGTTGGTAACAAACCCAATTAAGTTTAGCGTAGTCAGTAGAGACCTGGAAGACCGCACTTCTACGTCTATACTACTGTTTATGTTATTCCAATGCGCAGGGCCTATAGGGAAAATAGAAACTACACTACATGGCGCCCAACGTTTGGTAAGGCGATAAAACTAACGCAAGACGTTAGAGTAACTCAGTCGTGCATTTTTCACACAGACCCTTTCTCCCGTAAATACTCCAATAGACGTCTGGAGTGGGTGAAAGGTTCAAATCCGCCCGACCTTAGTAGGAAGAGATTCCTATGTAAAGTTCTGGTTTATTCAACGTTGAAGGATACAGTGTTCCAAAATATTGTGCACCTAATCTTTGTCTCCTTGGAGACCTCCTCTGCAAAACCTTTCTGACAATAAAATGTCAGACACTGAAAATGGAACTGATGCCGCAGTAAATGCGACTCAGCAGAATCCCGAAGGTACAGGGATTACTGAACCGGGTGCAAAAATGATCCCGGTCAACATAAGAAAAACTATAACGTCAAAACTTAAAGAAAATGGACTGACCACGCAGGGTGGCACAGTCGTCTTCGTGATAGAGGCTCACGAATATCGGCAGACAGAGGTATTCTATTCTTGGATAAAATTTCCAGCGACAAACGCTGCAACACACGAGTTCCACTACTACATAGTAGGGGATCCACCGGATGAATACGCTCCTTTCGAGGAGATTGAAATCCCATTAAATTACCAAGAGCACCTGCTCTGGTTTAAAGGCGCTCTAAAACACAATGATCATATAACCAGGCTCAGTCCACTAGGTAGACCAGGAGCAACGTGGCCGGTTCTAGCCAGATACACACCACATCCGGACATTGCAAAAATGTCAAAAGATTAGCTGTTAGTACAGCTAAAAACCTTAATTAAAATACATAGACAATTAGTCCAATATGTAATGCGGACTGCAACAGTCCAAACAGCTGTTAATGTTCCACAGCTGACCCCTCATCAGGGGAACACAAATAAAATTACACCACAGAACATACAATCATGTCTTGGTAAAACACCCATAAAACGGGAACAAATTCCTTTCTGGTTAGCGCAGAAAATTACTCAAATAGAGGCAGTATTTCCGAATACTACCCCTATCGAGAAACACAGAATTTTGACCATCTGCCTTCCGATGGGGGTCGCACCACACGTGGAGGACTGTGACACTTGGGGTACAGTCTTTGCTTCCATTTACATGAAAACGCATGGTGTTCCGTCAATGGCGGTAATACCAGATGTGCTAAAACAGATTCAGAATGAATACGGTCCAGAACCTGATTTAATTCTTGGTATGAAATTACTGAAAGACTTCAAGCAGGTCTCGGCTATATTATTAGCCAATATAAAAGGAGAAGCAGCATCTGTGGCGATCCGCCAGAAGTTGAAGGAAACAGATATAACAGATCAACCAAATTAGCTTGCCAGATTTATAGAAAAATGTTATGAAGAATTAGGTAGAGACAGCTTGGGTGGGAAACCAGTGAAACCCCAACTGCTCGAAAATCCTGAAAAGTTATTTATTAAAAATAATTCAAACACTCCTAAAAAGAGCTGGGATGGAAATAAACAATCCACTCCCAAGGAAAAAGTTTTCCAGTCCAGAGGAAGGTCTCCTCGACTGAGAGAAAGAACTCCGACTCGAGAACACCAGTCTCCCCAAAGGGAGCCCTCTGAAAAAAGATATAACCTTAGAAATAGGGATAATTTGAAGAAGCCTGATAGATATCAAAGTATTGATACACGTCCCTCTCGATCTTTTTCGCAGAAATCGGAAAGAAGAGGACGGTCAGTCCCAGGGGAGCACACCAAGTCCAAAGACAAGGAACCTGCTGAAAGTAAAAAGTTACAATTTCCAAGAAAGAAGGTAGCCAGTATGAGAGTAATCGAACATACCGAGAATACTGAGAACACAGTTGAAAAACGGGGAGTGGGCTCAGACAATGTTAGACAGTGCAGCAGAAATCAGCATAGCTCGCAAGATCCTGATGAGTCATCTGGAGACAGTGGACACGAATGAATACATTCGAGTAGAAACTGCCGACACCAGAGTTAGCGAACCTCATAAAATATACGAAATACCATTGCGTATAGAGGGAGATAAGACTAGGAAAATAAGGGGTCTATTTTGGGATAACCTCTCAAAAGGCTATGATATCCTGCTAGCTGAGAAAGATTGGCCCCCAGAGTTTGTCAGGGAGTGCCCTCGTGGCGAAGAAATCATTATGCCTGCCTTCTCGAATCACATTCCGATTCATAAAAAATATACTTATGCAAGGAAATGGGCAGTGGCCCAGGCACCAGCATTATATAAAAACCATGTTGGATGGGATGAGGACTCTCCTCCTCACAAAATCCAGTTGAAAAATCAACCGACTGCACAAAGGCAGTATCCCATTAAGCAAGAAGCTAAAAAACAAGCCAGGGAGATTTTAGATCATCTTGAATATCAGGGGGTGATCGAAACATGCACCTCTCAAATGAACAATCCTTTGTTTCCTGTCTCCAAACCAGACAATTCATATTGTCTAGTTTTGGACTACAGACACCTTAACTCATGTTGCAAAACATTTGCAGTACAAAATTTGCATAGTGCTGCACTAATGAATAACATAGTTCGGAAAAAATATAAAACGACATTAGACATTTCTAATGGTTTCTTTTGTCAAAATATTGCACCCGAACGCAGGTACTTGACCGCTTTCTCAGTAATGGGGTCCCAGAAAAATTTCTGTAGGCTCCCACAGGGGTTCAAGAACAGCCCAGGATTATTTTCAGCAAGAGTAACAGAGTTACTACAAATGTATGTTTATGAGGCATTATCTTATGTCGATGACATCTATCTAACAGATGATGACTTGAATACTCACTTGAAAAGAGTGAACACCATAATACTTGGGTTCACAGCAGAGGGTTACAAATTCAACTTTAAAAAGTCAAGAATTGCCCATCTGACAGTCTTATTTTTAGGATACGAATTATCAAGTGAAGCGAAAAGCCTAGCGGACAACTTCTTAGAGAAGTGCGCTGTACTCCAAGCACCGAAAACGCTGAAGAACTTACAATCGATTCTAGGCTTCCTGAATTTCGGAAGAACTTACATTCTAAATTATGCGGAGAGGGTTAAACCTCTCTACGAACTAATTAAACCTGATTTTAAACCGATCAACTGGACTCAAAAACACACAGAAATTTTGAGATCACTGCAAATAGACATGTTAGCAAAAACAAAATTAGAAACACATGATAACACACGCAATCTTGTAATCCGAGTCATCCCAGGAAGATGTGGATTTACGTACCTGACCTCTAAAGAGGGAGAAAAGGTAACGATTTCTATTAAATCTCACTTGTACACACAAGCAGAAAAAACATTCAGTCACACAGAAAATACTGTCAAAGCAGTGCAAACTGCAATAGCAAATGAACGAGAACTAGCACATGGCAAAAGGATCAATGTCCTCACAGCGGAATCCGCCTTCGAGGCGATATTCAGCCCAGTAAACCTGCCTACAGTGTCACTGGATCTGAAATGGATACAGTGGGTTAATTCTCTTGATGTGGAGGATGTGAAATACTATTTTGCTCCGCAATTCAAAAAACTGAATGATTTAACTTATGAAGAAGAATATCCTCTGCCAATCGAACTTCTGCCTCTCCCACAGTACGCCTGTATAATCTACACAGACAGATTTGTACAGCACTACAACGTAGAAGATAAAACCTACGATGCAGCCTGTGCGATTGTTAAAGGTCGCTGGCTGTGCGGTAAATTCAGACCGAAGATAACAAAAACTGAATCAGTAAGAATCTGTTCGGTTCAGAGAACGGATATCAGATCTTTAAAGATGGCGCTTGAAAATGCAGAACGTGAATTCCCGACACTAATCGTGTACGATCCGCATTATTGCGTCAACTCTTACAATAATAAATTACAGAGCTGGGTTCAACATGGTTTCAAAGATGACACAGGTGCCATAATAAAGCATAAAATGCTTTGGAAACAAGTAGCTCTTTTACAGAAAGAACTACAAAAGACTCAGGTGATACACACTCTGAGTCATCAATGTGAAGGCGTTCACGTTGCAGGGAATTCATTGGCTAATACAGCCACAGCAGAAGCAACTAAACCGGCTTCCGTAACCACAAAAAAGCGTTCAGAAAAATACATAGATGGGGAAATCATGCTGGCAGTAAAAACGTCCTCAAAGGGCGAATGTGCAGCACTACCCGTGAATTATCCACTCAATTATGCATACGTAATTGATGCAAACTCCGTTCCTTTTGCTCGCCCTGGAGTGGGGGATAGAGTGATTCCAAATATGAACAGGAGAAAGTTATTAATAGCAGACGCACACATGGGTGAAGGTCCAAGGCACATTCAGATGAAGGAATCTCTGACTGAATTGCAATCAGTATACTGGTGGCCGGGGATGAGCGTGCAACATCAAATATATGTAAAGAACTGTCCCGACTGTGACAGGGATCGCAGTAATGAACCGGTCCTGCCTATTACCCAGTTACCGTTTGTAGACAGGGTATTGCTGTCTACATGCCATCCAGCGTCCTATTAATCATTTAAGACTAACTTCACTTAAAAAATGTGGCCCCAGCACTCGGCTGACGCCAGAACGGTTATAAAAGATCTGCGAGTCTTTATCGGCACATACGCAATTGCCATGTTCCATTTTGACCAGGGTCCTGCTTTCAGCTCTCGAGCTTATAAGGAGCCCATGGCCAGCATGGGTATTGAATTGCAGTATTTTTGTCCGTCACACCCCGAAGGGAATAGTATGGTAGAAAGAAAAAACCGGGACATAAAGCAATCTATAACTGCAAAGGTATTGGTTCGGGTGATGGGTGGGTCAAACATTTAATAAGTGTCCAGCTTAGTCTAAACAATTTGCCAAGAAATTCTCTAAAAGGTTTCAGCCCGTACGAACTATTGTTCGGAACTAGAATGCACATTCAGGACTTAGATACTCAGGTATCAGTTGTAGAAGATAAGAAAGGAGAATTTGACATCAAAGATCGTTTGGCTGTTTTACAGGACTTGAATGAAACAAGAACAAAGCAACATAAAGTTAAAACAACAGCCAGCTACCACTGACGAGGCACCACCAGCCCCAGCAAGACCTGTCTGTATTCCAAAGATTGGGGATCTAGTCAGAGAAAAAATAGCGGTGAAGAAGGAATTTGGGCCTTCTTACAGAAAAGCAGTACCTGTCTTGGCAATCAACGGAACGAGATCAGTAGTACTACCGCCCCTTGCTGGTAAAAAGGAGAACAGAGTTGTATCAACCGACCTGGTAAAACCACAAGCATGTGGCCTATAATCAACAGTAGGCCCAGTGGACTCCCGAGAAACTACAGAATACCCAAAGTTGCAACAATCCAAGAGGTTCAAACAGAAAGATTAATCACATTTGATAAACCTGCAGTGCACAGAGAGGGACTTTGCAATAATGCCATGGAACTCGTGCCTCTTGAAACACAGATTGAAACAGTTTGTCATGAAACACCAGTCTATGATGATGTGGCATCAGAACGTGCTACCGAAAGACAAATTGAGAATACAATTCCAACAATTGACAGAACTGCCTCTGGCTACTTCATCAATTTCGATAACTTTTCTGAGGATCAAAGCAACCCTGAAGTAACGCCAGAAACAAAGACTTTTAAAGAAAAAGCAACAGAACTCTTTCATGACATCAAAGAAGTATATCTGGATGCACCATTGATTGAGCATTGGATAATCTCAGGGGTACTTATACTCCTACTATGCATAATTTTGGTTTTAATTTTAGGAAAGTTCATTACAGTTCAATGGACACAGCAAGTCAGAACATCAACTTAGTCCTGAAACCACACAAATCATCTCACATGACGAAAAGAGAACTATCAACTGTAAATGTCACAGCAATTCCAATACCCGGCGGGGTAGTATGGGACAAGACTGACTATGAAGTATATGGTCCGGTTGAAATCTTGAATTATCCTCACCAGTTCAAGGTTTCCTTAAGTGACTTTGTAAAACCTAGTACATTCTCTGATGATTGGGATTTTGAAAGTATTAATAATATGATGTCTGATTTAGTGTTGTCAGCAAGATTTACAGAACATGGTTATTTACAAGGTTCATCTAATTATGAACACATGTATTGCTTCTCACATTATGGAGACCACTACTTACATAAATCTGCACAACCTAGAAATGTTTTTAAGTATAACCAATGGGAACATTGTGCTACTCCACCTAAAAGCAGTTCTAAAACATTCTATGAGAAATTCAAGTACTTCTCAGGGTTTAACACAAGTGATGCAGAAACGTTTTATTATAAACTGTTGGATAAAACAGGGACGAAAACAATGTTGACAAATAATACATTGATATATTCAGAAGCATTTTATGAAAAAATGATGATATTTGGTTTTGATTTTTGGAAAAATAATATTGAAACAAAAACAATCTGGGGTACAAAAGATTGGCAGGTACAAGGCCTAGAAGCATTATTTCGAGCCTGCATGATCCCAGAACAAATGATGTTCTTAAATGACACAATTCATCAAACAACTTGTCTTGGCCTAGCTAAGATTAAAGACCTTAACAAACCGTGTATTCCAAAGCCAATACCTGATGATGCAACCACAGATACTGAATTAGACGTATCGCAAATTTTACAGCTAAACAGAACACATCCTGATTGGAAAAAGTGGTTAATCTGGCCTACTGACACAAATAACTGTCAAGATAGATTCCTGAATAAAACACAGGGGTTAGCAATGACCAGACCAGACCCTAGATACTCCCAGAGACAACATCCAGGGATAGTAACAACATACAGTGTAGGGAAGCTGTGCCTTGAATGGCTAGAAGCATCCACACTGGCAGAAATTAAGCAACACTTATCTTTACTTAAATATGGTGCTGATTTGCGCGATTTCATTCTGGGACCATGCAAACAGCTTCAAAAACGTTTCATAGCGGCAAGTGTATATGCGGCATACAACGAGGCTTGGAAAGTCACACAAATTGAAACAGCAGAAAAAATACGAGAAATTGATCGTATTAATTTGGAACAATCACTTTCTGTAGTGGACAATGGGTTAATGACTCTGTCCTCCAGAATATATTCACTTGACAGCATTGTATCATCTGCCATAGATATAATAGACAAAGACTTGCTAATGTTACAGCATGGCCAGTCACAATTGCGTTCTATTGTACAGTTAGGCTGGACGCTGCAAAATCTTCGTTCAGGCTATGTGCCATGGCGTTTAATCAACACAACGTCATTGTTTTCCATCTTTAACCTTACTGATAAACAAATCAGCTTGGCACAAAAAGGAGCAGACTATACAATCCTGAGCATCGAAAAACTTGAGAGATTACTATTGACAATGTCAGAAAGTACTGTCATTGAATGGATAATACACAGGATTATCACAATTCCGATAACTACTTTCCGATTTAGAAAGTGCCTTGAATATATACCGACTGGCCAGTATGAACGTTTGGGTAAAGGGTACATTAAGTCAACATGGAAATTACCATACACACACACATGTTATAGTGACAGCAACAAAAATGTATTTCTTAGTGGTGAAAATTGCAAACATTCACTGAGCGATATACTTTTGTGCCAGGGTATTAATTTACATGGGGCCTGTGAAGGAAATTCAAACAACCTTTCGTGCCACCAGCATGTCACACGTGCAACGCAGATAGAGCCTTTCTTTAAGCAACTCTCGAATGGGAGTTACATTCTAATAACGGATCACAGCTGTTGTGGCCTTTTGCCAGGGAAGGCATATCTCGTACACGTAACTTCCAAGGTCACTTGTAGTATGCAAGCATTGTTTCCAAACGGCCCTGGAGACTCCGAGACTCCCTTATGGCCTTGTCTGAATTTCTCTTCTATACGAATTGATACTTTAAGCAGAATGAAGTCTGTGCTTTCACAGACAACAGTGCCCATCACGTCATCAAAAGAGACGTATGATCTCCTAGTTGCAAGGACAGCTACGGAGATACATGACCTTTTATCAACAAATTGCCCCGTGCATTTCACAGAAATGCTTAGCCAAATTCTTAACATGTCTAGTGCCACAGGCATCCCAGGCGTATTTAAAACGATTTTTACGGGTCTCTTAACACCATTCAGAGCAATTCTGGGAATCATTCCCAATTTTGTCCATTCTGTCTTTGGCGGCATCCCCCTTATTTTGGGACCTGTAGAAGGCATTTTATTTTTGACCCTCCTGCTCCGATATGGCAAGCCAAAACACAGACATGACTCCGGCAGGAATGGAAGAAACAATCCTAGCAATACGCTACCGGGACAGGATAACTAGAGTCCTTGGATTGGCCAGGTTGAGAGATCTAAACATGACCTGGTTCCTTTCATTCAGACCTATATGGCAAACCTGCATCTTACCTGTGCTTCGATGTATGCTATGCGGAGATGAATGCGTGTTAGACACCTGTCTTGCACTTCCATCAGCAGTACCAATGGATATCGATACTTTGCTAAGTCCAGTAACGGCTCACGCATTGTGTTGTCCCCAGCAGCTACCAATCCTGATGACGGCATTCATGGAGACTCCAGTGCTACGAGTAGGTGGTAACAGTGGAGCGAGAAACAAAAGCAACATCACCCAGGTACGACCATCTGTGAGCATTGCTGATCCAGACTTTGATGATAGAAATCATTCTCACACCTGCCAAGTTACAGCGTTATCGAACTTGGTCCAACTGTCACCTGATTTTGTAGACCAGTTCTTTGAGAGCCTGTCTGATATGATGTTCTCCCCTGAACAGAAACAATAATTTTGGAAAAACATTCCGACGCGCAGCGTTTTCATGAACTCTGAATTCGGCCTTCGGTTTTGATCAACAAAAGTACTGGAACTCTATTCCCCCGTTCACCATGAAAAGTTTTTTTTTTATTGAACTTTTTCAAAATATTTACCTTTTTCTGGCACGAAATTCTTTGCTTAAAGTAGACCTATTCATAAAGAACAGAACTTCTATGTTTAGTAGATCTAGAGACAGGATTACCTTACATCAGCCTCTAGCACATTTTACAGCAAAATCCATTTATATGTGATGAAATTATCTCACCCTTCTTTTCTGTATTAAGAGATATTTCATGTGTAATTTTTTCGCATAATCGTTCACTGATTACATATGCTATAATTTTTGAATGATTCCTATGCTTAAAGGCGTACAGTACCGATATTTTCATGTATTTTCAAAATGCACCATTTCAAATGCGAAAATGTATTTTGGGGTGGGCAATGTTACACGTGCATCTTATTGCTCTAGTTTTTAGTAATTTGATGGACATAAATTTGTGGAGTGGGTGTCGTATTCTAATCTAGGACCCCGATCAATGCTATGACCTTATGCCCCTATATCCGCTATAATTCATTCATATCCCTATATTGGCATAAACGATCAAGAGCGATATTCAGAAACTCGTCTCTGGCCTCACACGATCAGAGCCACATTTCAGTATCTCTTCCTCTGCAGCTCATTACAGCAGATGACATGGCAGATGTCACTTTCTTAGATTCCTGGATTAACACTCCGAGTTCTTCAACAAGATAAAACTCAGCAACCTGGGAAATCCCCGCTTGCTATGTTTTGATTAGTAATAGAACTCTAATGAGCACTGAGAGATGATCAATTCCTAGTGACATCTTTATTGACGTCTTATGTCCAAAAACTTACGTCAAACAAGGCACCTTTCAGGTATAAATATTACCAACGTTGCTTTAGCAAACGCTGCCTCAACGACATCAATGATAGCGATTGTGTGGTGAACACAGGAGCAGAACAGCTGTCCCTTGCAGAGCCCAGCAAATGTAAGCTGCCACGGATGCTGCCCCTCCTCCTCCTCAACACGCTGAGAGAGACGCTGTCTTTTCTCCTGCAGAGAAAATCCAGCTCCGGCGTTTCCAGCCTACTCTTGCGAGTGACTGGGATATCGAGTCCTGGAAGGAGATACAAGACCTCCAACATTCTATTCCAGAGGTATGGTGTTGACTAAACCCTTAGAGAGAATTCTTGAAGCAAACCTTGGCAAAACCAACTTAACTTAAACTGCTACTTACTCCCATCCACGTGTTAGGCTTAGGTCAGGTACACTGGGGTAGGCGTAGTTAGAAGCACCAGTTGAGTATGTTAGCCTAATGTATATATGAATGTATATATTTTATTAATTTAAACCATTGTATGGCTAAGAAACCATATCAATGCTTTTACAGTATTATTTCGCAATCCTCATTCTACTGTACGCACTTTTTATATTGACAAGTCTTGCAATTGTGGCAATTCATTTCTCTTGCATGAGAATAAAGACTGTTCAATAAATAATACCTTTTATTTAAAACGCCCGTCTCTCTATTCTCTGCACTTTGGTGAAAGTAATCTGCACCAAACTGACTGAGTAAAATAACTGTGTGTAGCAAACAAGGACCCCCTGATACGGATTGATTTCCTGGGTCAGGGCAAAGAGCAAGTGTGAGTAGATTACCCAGGCAAATTCATGAACCAACTAGCACATGAAAAGTAACTCAATACATATTCAAAAAACGATAATACACTATTGCATGTACATATAAAGATACAAATTTAATAACATGATATTCAATAAAAATGATACATAATTATACACAAAGGATAAAAAGATTTGTAACATTTAAACATATGCATATTTTCAATCTTGTAAATAGTTCATTGATATAAAAGATAGATGGTTTCCTGTTTTTTGTTTTTTCTGTTCAATAAATAATATCTTTTATTGAAAACGCTCGTCTCTCTATTCTCTGCACTTTGGTGAAAGTAATCTGCACAAAACTGACTGAGTAAAATAACTGTCTATTGTTTCACACGACTCTAGAGATTGACTCTTATCTGAGGAGCAAAGTTGTCATGTTTATGCGGTTGTTGGAAAACTGAATACCTTCTTGTCTGTACCAGGGAAGCTGATCACTTCCTACTCAGTCAGGAAAGTTTCCAGTGACCTCTGAGCTAGTTGGTAACAAACCCAATTAAGTTTAGCGTAGTCAGTAGAGACCTGGAAGACCGCACTTCTACGTCTATACTACTGTTTATGTTATTCCAATGCGCAGGGCCTATAGGGAAAATAGGAACTACACTACATTTCATTTGGCTGTTGAGCTGGAAGGATTACTTTTTCTTGCTGCTGGTGGATTTTTGTATTTGAGGACTTTTTGGACTTTGGAGTTTGGATCACTTTTGGACTTGAGATTTTACAAGTAAGTTGGTGTTGTTTGTTTGGGGCATTGCAGTTGAGGCAACTCCAGTTCTAAAACTTTTTTCACATCGTTAACAAAATATATATTGTGGTGGGTAGCTAGCCACAGTATCCAGTAGGCCCATGGTTAGTCATGGGTGCATGATACAACTGTCTCTCTGATTTTTTTTAAATCTTAATTCCCATTTATGTCATGGAATTTTAGCTCACTGTTATATGTTTTTATTTTTATTTTGGGGTGCCTGTAAAGCCTCACTAGCCAGTAGGCCCAGGGGTAGTGAGTGGTGCATGGACCAAGTCTTTCTGTGGGGTGTCTTGAATTTAAACATCATTTAGGGCATGGATGGCATGGGAGTGTGGTGATTTTTGGGGGTGTTGTTGGGGACTGGCCATGTGGGTGGGGGCCATTTTGAGTGCTGGTACAGACAGGGCCTGGCCATGTGTTGGGGGGCAAGGGGCCATTTTGAAGGCAGGCAGTGTTCTCAGGCCTGCACCCATTTTGCCTAGCTTTCATCCATTATGCCCAGGGGTACTCAGTGGTTCATGGGCCTAGTCTTTATGTGGGGTGTCTTGAATTTAAACATCATTGAGGGCATGGATGGCATGGGATTGTGGCGATTTTTATGTGTTTTTCGATTTTTGGGGGTATTGTTGGGGACTGGCCATGTGGGTGGGGGCCATTTTGAGTGCTGGTACAGGCAGGGCCTGGCCATATGCTGGGGGGCAAGGGGCCATTTTGAAGGCAGGCAGTGTTTTCAGGCCTGCACCCATTTTGCCTAGCTTTCATCCATTATGCCCTGGGGTACTCAGTGGTGCATGGGCCTTGTCTTTCTGTGGGGGGTCTTGAATTTAAACATCATTGAGGGCATGGATGGCATGGGATTGTGGTGATTGTTATGTATTTTTTGACTTTTTGGGGTGTATAACTGATGTTCCTCTTTCATTGCTTTTAGGTGCACAAGAGAATCACCAGTGCCAGGAAGAAGTCCTGCAGCGGTGTGTGCAGCACAATGTCACTCGACGTCACGTGTGGCCACAGACAAGACAACTCTGCAACTCGTGCAACTGCGGCCTGCTGTTCTGACATCTGAAGAAGATGGGCCCAAAGAAAGGTGGCCGTAGCGCCTCAGCGAAGAAAGTTGCCAGGGCCACTGCCAGTAAGAAGGAGCAGAAGAAGCAAGTAGCACCACCTACCAAGGAGACGGGTGTGCCCACCGACACCTGTTTTGGGAAAAAAAACTACGCCTGCAGCAGCAGCGGTGTCCACCGGGGACCAAGCTGGAAGCAGCACCTCCGCCTCATTGGGGTCAGTGCCACCACGCCAAGTTAGGTCCAAGCCCATGAGTGCTTCTGCGGCAGCCACTTTGGTTGTTCAATCACCATCGACCAGTGATGTTGGCTCATCACAAGAAAGTACCACCCAATCAACGCCGGGTTTAACTCAGCTGGCGAGTGTTCAACAAGCACAGCCGCAACGACAACCACAAGTGCAACTAGTACAAGCGCAAGTACATGGGCAAGGAGAGGTGCAAGTACATGGGCAAGGAGAGGCGCAAGTCCATGGGCAAGGAGAGGCACAAGTACATGGGTAAGGAGAGGCTCAAGTACATGCACAAGGAGAGGCGCAAGTAGAGGTGCATGGAGAGGTGCCACTAGAGGTTAATGGAGCGGCACAACTGCCTACAATCCTTTTTTTCCAGAAGTAGGGGCACATCAGGAAAATGATATTCAAGTGGAAGAATCATCCGAGGAATCCACTCCTCCTGAGGATGATCCATTGCTTTCCAGATCCCCACGGAGAAAAAGGTTAAGGAGGGCTGCTACTAATACAAGTTCTTCTTCAATCCCCCTTCATTCTGATGACCTTGAACTTGATTGGAACACACTAATGCAGTCTGACAGTGAGGCACACCATGAGCCGACAAAGTTAGCTAAGCCTAAAAGGAAGGTTCCCGCAAGGCTTCTACTTATGGTTGCTAAAGATAAACAAGAAGTGGTGCCTTCTGCTGTTGATGAAGAGTCTGACGATGACCCAGTCATCACAGACGTCACTACAGCCACAGCGGGCTTGCAGCAGACAAACATTTTAACCCTAGCCCGAATGGCTGCTGAGCGGGATGTGGTCAGCGTGGCACTGGTACCACCACCAACGCAGTTAACTACAACACCAACACGACCTCCAGCTTCCATATTTTCTCGTCAGAAGGGCCGGCAGGGACCTCCATCCAGCTCGACCTCCATTACCTCAAGTAGTGGTGCTGTAAGTGAACATCAGAAACAAATTCAGCCACGTCCATCCTCCACTTCATCTGGCATTGAAAGTCAAAGTAGCGCCTCCACCACCTGCAGACTTCTCCAATCCCCAGTTTGGGACTTCTTTACTATTAGCAAAAAGGCGGAAAACATGGTCGTTTGTTCGATTTGTAAAGTATCAGTTAGTCGGGGTAAGCTTGGTACCAACTATGGTACCGGAGGCCAGAGAGGTCATCTCAAAAAACACCACCATATCCAGTGGTATAAGCACCTAAGTGACATTGATGAAGCCAAAACAAAAATAAATCCAAATGTATCCCTTGATATTGCATCTGATGATGATGATGAGAGGCTGATCGTGCAGGGGGAAGTGAAGAAGCGACAGACATTTTTTCTGGTACACCCAGTACCCCTGGCAGCAGCACTGCAGTGGTAGCGCCCACACCCTCTACCCCTGCAACATGTATGAGGCACACTAAGAGTCTGGGCGAGACACCAATGCAAAAAACTAAATCAATGAGCCTAACTGGTTTGAAGTCTGCATCATCATCATCATCACGTAAAACGGTCCAGCGCACCATTAGCAGCATGTTTTGGTCGGATGTGCATTTGAACACAACCACCAAATGGTGCGTCTGTATAACGCAAAGCTGGCTAAAATGCTAGCGCTGGACCTTCTCCCTTTCTCTTTCGTGGAAGGGGTGGCCCAAAGGGAAGGTTCCTAGCCAGTCCTATTCTGCAAAGGTTGCTGTTCCAGCACTACATCAAGATGTGCTGGAGGTGATTGGCGCAGCTATTCTAAAGAGTGCTGTTCACACTATCCACATGACAACAGACATGTGGACCAGTTGCCAAGTCCTTGATTACATGTGCATCACTGCACACCGGGTCTCTTTTGCAGGGGTCGAAAAACAGTTAAAACACAAAGATGTTGACATGGAGGAAGTTTTTCAAGCTACTCGCAAACATGCAACAGTAGGCATGTTTGCCATGGAGAAATCTCACACTGCACCTAACCTTTTGGAGGAGTTTAACAGGAAGGTCAATGAATGGCTGCATCCAAGAAACCGCACAGTTGGTTATGTTTCCACGGATAATGGCAGTAATATAGTTAAGGCCATGGACAACGGTGGCTATTTCAGAGTGCCGTGTTTGGCGCACAGTATTAACATCGTGGTGCAAGCCTTCTTGAAAACAGAAGAGCCAGTCGTCAAAGTACTGACTATCTGCCGAAAAATCTGCACACATTTCAAACATTCTTTTAAGGCCCGGAAGCAGCTGAGGAGCCTTCAATATGAACGTAAACTGCCAGTCAAAGGACTAATCCAGGAGGTGGCAACACGTTGGAACTCAACCTTTCAAATGCTTGAGCGTCTGTCTGAGCAGTGGGAGGTAATACATGAGTTTGTCTTTAAACTGGGTTCTACTCACAAAGACTTGATGCTAGAGTTGGAGGAACGGAAGCTAATTGCAAGCCTGACAGACATGCTTCGTCCTTTTGAGCTCTTCACGCGTGAAGTCAGCAAGGAGGACTGTTCTTTGAGCAAAGCTATCCCATTGTTGCGCATGCTAGAGCACCAACTGAAGGAGCTGTCTTCAACGTTCCGAGATGATGTTGAAAAGCGAGAAGCATATGGTTTGGCGGAGAAGTTATTATGGCGCCTACTTGACAATGAAAGGCTTAAAAAGATACATACAGACCAACATTACATTTGTGCCACTATTCTTGATCCACGGTACAAAAAGGCACTGCCCACCAATACTTTCATTCCTTTTTCTGAAGCAGATGTTTCAAAGTACAAACATTGGCTAGCTGTGTCAGCCACTCGGTTCGAAAAAGACCGTCAGAACCTTCAAGGAGGCAGCACAAGTACAACTGAATGAGCAGGCCATCCGGCGTCAAGTTCCACTTCTCAATCCGTGGCCGAAGGGAGTCACTTTCCCTCACAGCCGTTAACGACACCAGCAACCATATCATCATCCTCACCTGCACCAGGCCACAAACAAATATTGTCGGAAGGGGATTGGCTAACTCAACAAGGGTTAGCTCGGTCCACTGATGAAAAGGTTGCAGATGGTACGCAAAGTGGATCAACCCTGGAGAACCTTGAGTCGGTGGTGCAGGCCTATCTGGATGACCCAACAGAGGTCTGTCATAATGAGAACCAATTTGGATATTGGTATGGGAAAAGCTCTGTATGGCGACAGATCACCAACCTGGCTCTAAATTATTTGTCTTGGCCACTCGCAAGTGTGTCTTCTGAACGTGTTTTCAGTGCTGCTGCTGCCATTGTTACTTCAAAAAGGACCCGCCTTTTGCCCAAAAATGTGGAGAGGTTAACAATAATCAATATGAATCAGCACTTCATACCACCCGATTACAAAATACGTGAATGCACGCAGGAAGAAGAGGACACCGACTTAGGTGACGACGACGGAAGTTCTTCTCGGTCACCAGACCTACTCCCGTCTCAATTCGTAGACTTGGAGGACGAGCTCTGCTTCCCTGACACCGAGGACTGAAAATTACTTCCTTTTTTTCTGTACTTATTCACTTTTATTCCTGTGTGTCTTTCTTTGTTTTGCTACTTTTACCACAACAAAACTCTAATTACCAAATCACAATAAGTCCATAATCAGCACTGTCTTCATCTTATTTTCCTTATTGATTTGAAGGTGCCGCAGTCTGCATTCAGATGTTCACAAGTTCACAACTCAATCATGCTCCTCTATCCTCCTCCTCCAGACTCCCCCTATCCATTTCCCTCAATGCAGATGGATGGATTATGGAGAAAAAACAAACTTTGTCTTCGTAGACGAGTCCCCTCAAGTGGGACTGAAATAACTGACTGACTACATGCTTGCTGATTGTTGACAGACCTACTTTTGAAATTTACAGGAGAGGCTGCCCTGTGGGCCCTCACTTTCTGAAGAAGATGCGGACATAAAGTAGAGCAGGTAATGAATAATGAGAAGATGGCATGCAGTGGACAGCAATGGCTGTCTGTCTCTGTTGAAACCAATTGCTGTTTGTTTTTTGTGAACAGCGCAATTTGCCATGTTTTCAATATACCAGTATTGCTGGTTTTTGGGGTTTATTTGGGGGTGTTCAAGATTTGCGGTGCTGGGTCGGAGGGTCTGGGAGCACTGCTGGCACAGTCTAATTTTGATTGAATTTGTTTTTCAGGAAAAGTGTGAGTTTTTCCGGTTTTGCTTTTTGCCTGTTTAGGGGTCTTATACTTGTTTCCGCCTGGTTTGACAGGTCTGGGGGCATTGCTGGGAAGGTCTAATACCGGATAAAAGTGTTTTGGAGAAAATCGGAGTTGAATTTTTTTTTGCGTTTTTGCTCACTTGCTTATCTTTAGGGTGCGGTTTGGGGGTTCCTGGTGTTTGGGGGTGGGTTTTGGGGTCTGGGAGCACTGCTGGCACAGTCTAATTTTGCTTGCATTTGTTTTTCAGGAAATCCATGGTGGAAAACGGGATTTATGGCCTAGCTGCACAGCGTGTTTGGATAGAATTGAAGGAAGGCCGATTTTAAGTATGAGATTTTCCATTTTTGCTTTTTGCCTGTTTGGGGGTATTCTGCTTTTTTGCGGGTGGGTTGGCGGGTCTTGGGGCATTGCTGGGAAGGTCTAATACCGGATAAAAGTGGTTTGGAGAAAATCCACGCTGAAAAGCGTTTTGGCACTTTTTTTAACTTAGGGCTCGTTAGGGTTAGCTGCAGTACTGCATGTGTTTGAAAGTGTTCTAGATTTTTGCAACTGGGTTCTGGGGTCTTAGAGCACTCGTGGGAATGTGTAATTTTGGTTGCAAGTGGTTTGATGAAAATCCATGGTGGAAAAAGGGGGATTTGGCCTAGTTAAAGAAAGCGTTTGCCACTATTCTTAATTTAGGGCTCTTTAGGGTTAGCAGTATTGTATTGCATGTGTTTGGGCGGGGGTTCGAGATTTTTACGACTGGGTGGGGTCTTGGAACACTTGTTGGAATGTCTAATTTTGATTGCAAGTGGTTTGAAGAAAATCCATGGTGGAAAAGGGGGGTTTTGGCCATACTTTCTGAGTGCGTTTTGCCACGATTTGAAATAAGGCCTCTGCGAGGTAGCAGTAGTATTTTGCACGTTTTTGGGAGGGTAATGAGGGGTGTTCTAGATTTTGGGGATTGTCGTCTCTGAAAGTGACAGTATAATTTTTGCACTACACAGCGTGCCTTATATATTTTTTTCTCCGAGGTGTCTTTAACACTTACTGTTGTGTTTTTCCATCATCAATTACAGGCAGGCTTTTACCCTGTGCCATCGATGTACTACTCAGGCTTACAATTAGCGATCCGCAAATCCGCATCAGGCAGGCAGTGGACAGTCAGTGTGTCTGGTCACCAAGATTAATCGACGGAGCATCCAATGGAATGAAGGAGTACCGCGAATAAGAGGAATGGCTGGATATATCAACTTCACAAATTCAACGGGACAACTACAAAAAACAGTAACAGTATCCAAAATTCTCCCTATCTTTTAAATGATATTCTTGTGTACTTGAACTTTCTTCTACGAGTGTGACTCTGTGCGTTTGTTTGATCTCTGCTTCAAATTCATCCCTCCAGCTATTTGACACGTCTTTGCTATGTTTAACACTAATTTAATGTTCTAAGTGTTTATTCTCTGAGGGCAGAGAGGCAAGTGAAATTGCGTAATGACTGCAGCCCTGTACTGCCAACTTGTTCCTTCGTAGTTACTAGTAAGTTGCAGTAAGTAGTAGTACTACTTTTCAGTAAGCTAACCATCCATTTAGTAAACAACTTCTGGCATGCAGTAGTGCACTTCCTTTATGTCCCTTTAAAGGTTTATGAATATCTTCAAATCCAAAGATTTGTTTCTCTTCATTTGTTGTTTGACTGTCCATGCCGTGTTTTTTTTCCTCTCTACCAAACTTTCCCAAAACCCCCCATTCCATCCAATTTTCAAACCCTAACCCTCTTCCCCCGGGCTGTGTGGTATTTCATTGAGGTGTGACTGACAACAACAAAAAATTCCACACACTTGCTGGGGAGGAGAAGGTCAAAGCAACCAGAAGCTCTTGTGCGCCATCGTGGATTGATAATAAGAACATCCTCCTCCTACACGACGTGAACAATCTAATGCTTAATGCTTATCTTACGTTGGCACTACTTAGGCTACAATTTAGGGCTGTTCTGTACCGTACTATCTATTGTACTGTTTCTAATGCTACGCTCAGGCCACTCAATGTTCAATTTCTTCTTTTTTTCATATGGTGATACTGCAAGTGTGTACCACTACTGCTACCAGCACAACAATGATATTGCATCCGTCGAGGATTCAAGTCAACAACCAACCTTAATCACCATTTGCAATGCAGCCAGCCCTGGGGCTACCCCGATTCTCAAACACGAATCACAGGTAAGATAAGCATTTTGGAGAGGTAGAATAATGGGCTAGGACTGGGAGGAGAGCAGAGATTGCCAGTACTACTAGTAAAGTACTTGTAGGGCTACTGAATTCACTAACTTGGTTACTGGCACTTTGGTACATTTCAGGACTAGATGTTTCCTTCATGCTGGTAAGTTGTAAGAAACCAAACGTCCAGTAACCACCGACTACCCCCACACAAAATAATATGAACACGTTTACTATGTTTTGGTACGAAAAATAATTATTAAGAAATATATTGAGGTAGTCAAAAAATGAAATAAATTAACCCAACATCCCCCTACCTAACCCCAACCAATGTCCAAAAGTCCAAAAGTCCCCTTTCCCAAACACCCAATTCCCACCCCCCCAAGAGTCTTTGAAAAAGGGGCAAGGGACAGTCACTTCCTCCGGTGTCGTAGTTTTGCAAGCTGTTGCTTCATGTCCCGCTGCTCTATGCGGAGGTCCTGAAGCTGGCGCTGATGTTTTTCGACCAACCGCTCCAGGTAGTCCACTCTTTTACGTAGTCAGCGCACAAGAACGATCCAGGATCTGGGGGGGGGCTGATGTTGTTGCTGCTGTGCGGTGGCGGCGGGAGGCTGTCGGGCCATGGCTCCGTTTGGCTGGAGGCTTCTGGCTGGTGGACACGGGGGCAGTGGAGGAGGATGTAGATGTTGATGTCTCCTCATGCTCCCGAGCCCACAACCGCCGATACTCGACACAAATAGCCTCCAGCTTACGGGCCATGGCCCGGACAGCCATCTCCTTACGGGTGAGCTTTTTGGGAGTAGCATCTATGAAGAAAGAAGGAAAAATACTGTAGCCAATAGTCTTTAACATAAAGTCAAAATAATTCAACGGAAGGTTGACACTCAGTAACACCAGCAAGTAGCAAACACAGTATAACATTTTGGCATGTATCTTTCCGCCGTCTTTGTAAGCCTGTGACACTATGAGTTTCAGGAATTCCACTAGCAGCACTATAGGGTGACTCACTACTACATACATAGTCAGAGAGTACTAAAAAAGGCCTTTTTTACTTTTTTTCTCTTGTTTTGCAAAAGAAATTACTGGTACGTGAACTTTGGGTAGCCGCCATAATGGCAGCTCACTCAGCTTTCACCCAAGAAATACAGACACAGGCCATGATGATGCAGACTTGGAGTACTTTGAGCAGTACATGCAGGTGGGGATAGGAATGTCTTACTTTTCTATAGGCGTGGCACTGCCACTGGCCATACTTCATCCACTCAGCGTCTGCTCTACTACATCATACACCTCTGCTATTGACGAGGAGGATAAAGAAGATAACATCCAAGCTTCCAAAGTACGTCTATGATTCTTCCTAATGTCTCAAATGTACCAAAATTTCTTTTTGTCAACAACCAACTAACACCCTGTTCATTATATTTTGGAAACCGCCGTCTTCTTTCTTATGTTGAATTGCATTCAACAAAACCATTCTTTACAGTCATAAATAAATTTTAAGACTCGCTCGTCCTTCGTTTCACCCTTCTTTAACTTTTCGTTCTTCACATCCTTAAACTACATCTGATATGACTTGGCTTCACAATAAAAATTTGCCAGCTGAGTTGAAGTGAAATAGAGGGGGCCATTGGTTACCAGAGAAGTACCGCCGCAAATGCTATTAAAAGTCAAGGTTGACTGTCTTCTCTGTGATAGCCCAAAAAAGTAGTTCTAAATGAGTAAATGTTCTTGACAGTACAGTGTACTTATACTAGTGTACTGTGTACTACTGTACAGTACATCATACACTCCTTTACGAGCCTACTCAAACAAATGTCAATGAGTAAGGAGTATAATAACTTACCACCATCCGCCGCCGCTGAGTCTTCCCCCCAGCTCTTCCTGTTGGCGCCGCCGCATCCAGAGTGGACCCCTCCGCACTGCTGGCCCCGGCACTGGTGGTCATCTGTGCCGCATCAGATGTTGTGACGTCTAGGAAAAACATGTCATATTTTCAGATGCCATACACAACCCCCTATTTTGTCTCGTAATGGAAGAAAATGTTACATATTACATTTTTTATTACTGTGATTGGAAAAAAGTAACGGTTTTGGGGAGGGTGTTAACCTTTTATAAGCTTATTCCATTAAATGCTACACTTCTTCTTATGACAACTGATGAATGCTTGCTTAACTTGCACCATTTTTATCATTACAGAAAGAAGATTCTATTGCCCTTCTGCCACACGATTCACCAACTACTACTGAGTCATCACCAGCAGTACTTTAAGTACTTTAAAGAAGATGGGGGCTCACGCACAGTTATTCTAATAATTTCCTGTGTCTGTTAACTATTATTAAGTTTGAGTCATACTAATTTCATTCATTGGAATGTTGTTTAAACTTTAACGTCATCTTCATCCATCAGAATACTATGCTATTAAAAATAAAGAAATAATGTTTTCATTTCTTAATTGAAAATAAAACTTTAAAACTAACAAACACTGTGTGGTTTTTGTTCAAGAGTGAGTGAGCGGAAAGGTTTGAACTACTGCACTTGGCAGTCATGTTTCAGTGACTCAGATAGGCCGGGACTCGGAGGTAGTCTTCTTCTGTGCTTCTGGGTCGTAAAATCATTGGTCAGACATTCTAGATAGTCGGTCAGGGGAATGGGGGTTCAACTTCTGTTCGGACTGAGGTATGTTGAAAGTCGCACTGCACCTATCATCAACAATGTCCTATTTATCTTGTCCATACTTCTTTGTGTGCAGAATAGTCCCTGAAACACTAGCCGTATGGGATGTGCTCCTCTCAAATCAAAAAGGCAACTGCTACCTTTTACTTGGTGTAAACAATGACATTTTGTTGTTGGAAATTGTGAAAGCACTTACATAAAGAAGACTGGATTAGACAGCAAGGGCAACCCAGAGGACTGCACTCAGTGCCTAGAGCTATTGCTGTATCAGAGTTTTGTTTCACACCGTTTGCCGAATGGGCAAGCTTAGCTACCTACACAGACCGACTCATAATTGTAAATAGTAGTAGCACAGAGAGTGATGGTAGAGGCAGGATAAGAATGTAGAAAGTAGTTTACATTAGAAGAAGATCAAAGACTATTTTGTAAGAATTATTAGGAACCAGTTTGTAATGAATAGGAGTTGTAAAGGTTAGGGAAGTATAAGTATTAATATAACAATAGAACAACTTACTTGGGCCAGCAGAAGAGCCTGCAAGGGACTGAGCCTCTCCACCTTCTGCCACCGTAGTCTCTGTCGCCACTGCCGCCTTGCCCCTGGGAGGTCCTGATGATCATGAAATAATGAAACACAACATGGATGATTGTTTTTTGGGAAATATTTGATTTCTTTGTACTCAATCTAAAATTATGTCGGGGAAACAAATTAACATCAATTGCATCTGATCTGGTCAACTGGGAGGATAGTAGTACAGTATTGCAGGATTCGCCGACCGTCTAATAGGAAAGTTATGTAATTCACTAACTACATCAACAACAAAAAGGTTCTACTACGACTGCCATCACTCAGCAGCACGAGACGTCGCGTGACAGACACAGTCCGTCATCATGATTGCAGACCACTAACAAATGTCCTATAACAAGTAATAAATAATATACTCAACATATCAATCCACCGCTATCTCTTCAAAGTGGCAGCAGCAGGAGTACAAAGAAGGACTAGACTTGAGTCTACTGTCTCTAGCATTACGTAGTAATGCTCTCAAATGACTAAAAAGTTGCAAACAAGTAAGCATAGTAGCAACGCCAATAACCAGGCGAGAACCTGCAATAGCAGAAGCTATTTAAACATTAATTTACCTGCAATGTAATCTAATCAGCAGAATTCGTACTCTTCAGGAAAAAAATAGATCAGCAATATAACAGAACAGAAGGAAAAAAAGTAGTTATTAAATAGCTACTTACCAAGGCCAGGGATCTCCACACCGAGCAGGTCGAGCATGTCATGCTCCCGGTCCAAGATGTCACTCCACCGGTGCGTCACTTGATGGTAGGTGCGCCGGACCCCAGACTCCTTATACATGCGCCGGCACACCTTCTCCCACAGCTGGCGACGCTCCCGGAGGATGTAACCGGAAGCAATCCGCCCACCTGCTGCCACAGTCTTAGGGAGGTGGACTTGGACAAAAACCATCAAGGCGGCCACCTCCACCGCAGAGAAGATCTCCCTGTCCTGGACTTCCTCCCCCCTCAAACGCCCGCAAGGGAGCCGGGTACGGGGTGCTGGGCCCTTCCCCTTGCCCTTGTCGCCTCCCTGGGCACAAGAAGAAGGAAAGAAGAATAGGTGTGAAAAAAAATAAGAGAGAGAGCGAATGAAATAAAGTAGGTAATAAAGTAACAAAAAGTTTAAAAAAAACAAAATATAGATGTAGGAAATTGAAGAGAGAGATAATAAGCAAGAAAAAACAAACAAAAGTTCAGAAAAACATAGGATTACAAAGATACAAGGTGGATAGAAAGGTAGCATGCCCAACACCATAGCAGTGAATGAAAAACAAGATGGCCGCGCCCATAGAGGACCGCGTGGGTAAGTCTGCGCGATATTTCCCCCCCCGCGAGCACGCAAAAACGCCCACGAACACGTAATCGCGCGCCGCATACGACGCGAGCATGCAACGAGCACCCGGAAACGGAAACACGTCATGCAATAAAGATGGCCGCGCCCATACACGACCGCATGGGCAAACTCGGGGTCGGTGCGCTGCAAGCGGTCCGCGAATAAGCAAAAAAACACCCGAACAGGCAAAAAAAAAGAAATCAGCAAATTTGCACGAATTTGCGGATTGCAAGTTCGATTTCGCACGAATTCGCGTCCCGCGAATCTTGCAAAATGGCAGAAAAACGAATTTTGGAAAACTGAAAGCACTTAGCAGGTGCAAAAGTTCAAGCTAATTTGTAACCATTCCCTGTAGTGCTTCCTGAGGGGCCCCTCCAGAGTTCAGTTGCCTACTTGCAACTATTCTCTGACCCTGCTCTGACCCTCAAAGCAGGGTCAGAGAATAGTTACAAGTGTGGCACAATGCTCCTGTAAAAAAAATAACTGCAAAAAGAAGCACTTACAGCTAAGGAAGCAGGTGCCAGACTTGAAGCACAAAATCAGTGACACATTAGCCAGCCCCAAATTAATTCATCTCAGTTGAGGCTGCGCAGGTGTGCTTTCCCTCCATAATCTACAGTGGTGAACAAGAGGGTGGTAGTGGTGAACCAGGGGGTGGCACTGGTGAACCAGAGGGTGATGTGATGAACCAGAGGGTGGCAGTGGTGAACCAGAGGGTGACAGTGCTGTACCACAGGGTGGCAGGGGTGAACCAGAGGTGATGTGATGAACCAGAGGGTGGCAGTCGTAAACTAGAGGGTGGCAGTGGTGAACCGGAGAGTGGCAGTGCTGTACCAGAGGGTGGCAGGGTGAACCAGAGGGTGCTGTGATGAACCAGAGGGTGGCAGTGGTGAACCAGGGGGTGGCAGCGGTGAACCAGAGGGTGGCAGTGGTGAACCAGAGGGTGGCAGGGGTGAACCAGAGGTGCCGTGCTGAACCAGAGCATGGCAGTGGTGAACAAGGGGGTGGCAGGGGTGAACCAAAGGGTGGCAGTGGTGAACCAGAGGGTGGCAGGGGTGAACCAGAGGTGAGGTGATGAACCAGAGGGTGGCAGTCGTAAACCAGAGGGTGCTGTGATTAACCAGAGGGTGGCAGTGGTGAACCAGAGAGTGATGTGATGAACCAGAGGGTGGCAGTGGTGAACCAGAGGGTGGCAGTGGTGAACCAGAAGGTGGCAGTGATGAACCAGAGGATGTCAGTGGTGAGTGCTGAACCAGAGGGTGGCAGCAGGGGTGAACCAGAGGGCGCTGTGATGAACCAGAGGATGGCAGTAGTGAGTGCTGAACCAGAGGGTGGCAGCAGGGGTGAACCAGAGGGCGTTGTGATGAACCAGAGGGTGGCAGTGGTGAGTGCTGAACCTGAGGGTGGCAGGGGTGAACCAGAGGGTGGCAGTGATGAACCAGAGGGTGGCAGTAGTGAGTGCTGAACCAGGGGGTGGCAGCAGAGGTGAACCAGAGGGCGCTGTGATGAACCAGAGGGTGGCAGTGGTGAGTGCTGAACCAGAGGGTGGCAGCAGGGGTGAACCAGAGCGTGGCAGTGGTGAGTGCTGAAACAGAGGGTGGCAGCAGGGGTGAACCAGAGGGTGCTGTGATGAACCAGAGGGTGGCAGTGGTGAGTGCTGAACCTGAGGGTGGCAGAGGTGAACCAGAGGGTGGCAGTGATGAACCAGAGGGTGGAAGTGATGAACCAGAGGGTGGCACTGGTAAACCAGAGGGTGCTGTGATGAACCAGAGGGTGGCAGTAATGATCCTGAGGGTGGCAGTGGCGAACCAGAGGGTGGCAGTAATGAACCAGAGGGTGGCATTGATGAACCAGAGGATGGCAGTGATGATCCTGAGGGTGGCAGTGGTGAACCAGAGGGTGGCAGTAATAAACCAGAGGGTGGCAGTGATGAACCATAGGGTGGCAGTGGTGAACCAGAGGGTGCTGTGCCCATACACGACCGCATGGGTAACTTCGCAATGCAAACGGCTCGCGAACACGCAAAAAGCCTGGCGAACACGCAAAAGCCCCGCGAACATGCAAAAAACCAAAAATGTGCAATTTTGTACGAATTCGCAAATTATGCGGATCACGAATTCGTATTCGCACGATTTCGCGGACCGCGATTTCGCTGATTTCGCCCATACTTACCACTGATATTCTTTAAGTGATGTGGACAATATGGAAAAAATGCAGTGATTCCATAATAGTGCCGCTAACAGCCATAAGCAAAAAACATCACTTAGTCATGATTTAAATAGCACTGTCTATCTCCAAGTAATGTCAAGCTTAGCTCTAGTCACAAATTATCAATATGTGGATGCTTTCCTTGCATAATTGCTGATTGTAGTTATATGGATAGCATTTTGCTCCACCGAAGGTCATCTATCCCGATCTGCCACTGCTCTTTGTGCTGCTTTTAGGGGTCCGACAATGCTCCCACAGTTTTTGACGCATTCACAGGTTTACAAGGACTTGTAATCCTGGGAATGCGTCAAAATCTTGCGCTGCCCCAGGGGAGGCATAACTAGGAGAAATATCTTTATTTCTCCTTGTTTTTTCCTCTTTCAAAGTGTGCTTTATTCTGCAGTACACATAGAAAGAGGAAAAAGCCTCTCAATATTGTTTTTGTACAGAAAGGTGCCCCTTCTTGCATAAAAACAATCCTGCATGCAAAGAAGGCACCCTTGAACTATGGGGCAAGTTTGCCTGCGTAGACGCTAGGCTGCCGAAATGCCACCAGCGCAGGGGGAAAAGACAGGAATGCACCATATTGGATAAATACCGTGCATTCTTGCCCTTTCCCTGTGATACAGGGCAGTGCAGCAAAGTAATATGCTGTGCTGCCCTGCACCACCATTCCAGTAAATATGCCCCAAAGCTCACAAGCTTGATGGTATCTCTGCTTCATACACAATCACTTTTAGCATGTGCTACCTGCTTTGGACCCACTGCAATTATGCAGCAAAGGAGGACAACATAACGTTGCAGGGTTGACTAAATTATGAAGCAAAAATAGACTGCAGGGTTATATAGTACATTTTCTGACACTTTATTAATTTGACATTTTTACACATACTAACAGTCTCTGGAAAGATTTAATCTCATTAATCCCAGTGTAACATGCCAATGCAGCGGTGAGAAAGGTGACCAGTCAACCTTTGCACACGGCCTTCCACTCCACAGTAACACAATTCACTTTGTTTAGTAACTTTTGGTCCTTTTGAGCTTCAAACAATTTTTTTGATAAAACCATCAGATTATGCGGCAGATGTATCATGTGGAAAAATACGGCAGAGCTATAATTATGTGGAAAACATCTGCAAACTTGGATATTTTACCATTCATGTTTGAACATCTAATGCTGGCCTTGTGCATAGGACTACAACTTTGCTTTGCTTGAGTGTCACAGAATGACGTAGTCAACAGTGCTCCCAGCACAGAAAACACTGACAATGAGGTGCAAGTGTTAATTAAATGTAACTAGTGGGCACACACTGCCTCGGCTAACTAAAATGCTTTATGCCAGAACGTATCAACTTATTATGTTCCATGTCTGGTTTCCCAGCTGCTATAAGATGTGTACTGCAGTATGACATCTAGGGGGTTTGCTTGGCCATTCGAGTAGTCCCTGCTTTATTAGAGGGTGCAGGAACGGGCAGCAGAGCTCAATAGTTAGAATAGTGGTCTTTAAACCAGGATTTACTGGTGTCTTGCAGTTTTTTTTGTGCCTGAACTTAGTTATGGAACAATTTAAAATTGAGCAGTTCCCATTCTGTAGATACCAGCGCAAAATGATCAGTATTTTCTAGCAAATTGATGTTAACTATTATTATGTTATCGTTATTTGAAAGATTTCTCAGATCCTGCTGTTGCAGACACTCACCAGAAACCGGAACAGTGTGTTTCTGTTCTCAAACCAGAAAGACGGGTCATCATCAAACCACGGCACTGCAAGGCCAGAGAGGGATCAGGTTTACTGCTAGATCAGAGGCAAATCAGTGTCACTGCATAGCCCGCAAAGTACAGTTGTCACAGAATCTCGGAAGTAGGGGTCCTTCCTGAATCATTTGCTGCATTAGCGCAGGTCGCGCTGCCAGTGCGCTGCACTTTTTACTCTGCCTTTATTGTATTTTGGTTCTTTTAGTTCGCTGTTTCCCCTGTTTTTAACTCACCGCTTTTGTGTGGGCTCAAGTCCCCTTACTTGCACATAATTTCTGTAACGCTCACCGCTATTTGGCGGGTCCGGGTCCCGGGGTGGATTTCTGTGGGCGCCATTTTAGATTGTGTGAGTACTACTTCCTGCGGGCGCCATCTTGGAGCGTCCCCACGCTCGAGCTGCCCTTTGAGACGCCTATTTAAAGTCGTCCTCTCCCGCGCAGCGGGAACGCGCAGTGGGACGCCGTCGCTTAGCCGGAGTCGTGCCAGAGTCCTGCCCGTCTGCGCTCGTCCGCGTCGAGGTAGCGGGTGCGGGCTCAGGACTCTGGCTTCCTGCCTTCATACCACCATGTATATTACCGCGCCGATCAGGTACAACCGCGCCGATCTCCTTTCCATTAGGGACGGTCTTTTGGCTTGTACTCATGATCCGTTGTTCCCACTTTCGGGACCTTATGACTGTCTTTGTGGCAGTTTCTCTCTGGATTCCCCCATCGGGGTGCGCTCTATTGAAAGAACTACCCGAGGTACTCGTATTGACAACACTGAGCGAGCACTTAGTATATGGAGCCTAAATGTGAGATCATTGGTCAAGCGACATCAGTCCCTTCGTGACATGATAGATAAGGACTCACCTGACCTCATTTTTCTCACTGAGACATGGCTACAGGACGCCGACTCTGCCATAATAAATCTGGCTTTTCCTTCCACTTATACGGTATTTACTTTGAACCGCACGTCTAGGGGAGGTGGCATAGCCATGGCGACAAAATCTTGCTTTCCGGCTGATTGGAAAGCTCTTGATCTGCCGATGTGCGAGAGCGCCTCTTTTAAGGTTACTGTCAGCCATCAGTTCACTCTTAGTGGCCTGCCTATTTATCGCCCTCCAGGGAATGACACTGTCTTCAAGGCCGCTCTCGCTGATGTGGTCAGTTCGTTAGCTCCTAGATGCGCTAACTTTAACATCGTAGGTGATCTGAATATACATCTTGATCAGACAACATCTTTACCCATCAGCTCTTTGATAGCGGACCTTGAAGCCATGCAACTGAACCAACTAGTCACCGCCCCCACCCATATAGGAGGTCATATTCTTGACCCCTTCTTTACCACCTTGGCTCGGGCTAGGGCATCTGACCCGATGGTGGTGGGTTGGACCGATCATCTGTTGGTTAAAGTGTCATGTCCCTTGGATGACCCACAATTTAAACCTGTGGACAGACTGACCCTTAAAAGAAACTGGCGTAAACTCAAACTGGAGGAGTTTGTTAAAATCTTGGAGGCGCAGCCCCTGGGCAACCTGCCAAATGTGGAACAGGGATATGAACAGTTTTGTAACTGGGTCCTTACTGCCCTTGATTCTCTTATACCAATGCGCTGGTCGAAATGTCACGCTAAAACGCGCAGCCCATGGTATAATGAGGCCCTTGCCGAGCTAAAGAGAACATGCGGGCAAGCTGTGAGGGCGTGGAGGAAATCCTTTGATCCCACATTAAAATCGCTGTATTTCACCCAGCTTAAGATCTATCACAGAGCTATCTGTCAAACCCGGGCTGCATATTATGCTTCTGAGTTTTCAAACAGCCCTAACCCATCTAAATTAATATTTAAGGTGCTCAAAGATCTGATGGGAAAACGGGCCACCTCGCTAGAAATCTGCACGGACTCTCACTGTGAAATCTTGGCATCCTTTTTCGTGGAGAAGGTGCAGGCAATCTACCGAGGGTTTATGCCATCTGTGCCCGGAGCTGAGCCCAGTGTTGAGAGGGCTTTGGTCTGTGAAACTCTGTCCTCCCTGCCTGCGTTGTCGGTTGAGGCTTTTGATACTCTGAGCCTTAAAATTAAATCTGGCTCTCCCCTAGATCCGTTGAAGCCAGAGCTAATTACACTTCTCCCGCCCCTATGCCGTGAGCCCATATTGGACTTGATTAATCTCTCACTCGCTGAGGGCGTGGTTCCTGCTTCCTGGAAGCAAGCAGTGGTCAGCCCCATTTTGAAGAAGCCTAATCTCGACCCTCTGCTACCTGAGAACTACCGCCCCATCTCCCTCCTGCCCTGGACCGCCAAGGTCACTGAGGCACACGTGAACTCCATCTTGTCTGCCCATCTTTCCCGCAATAATATTCTTGACGAGAGCCAGAATGGTTTTCGCGCACAACACAGCACCGAAACTGCTCTGCTCTTTATGAGCGAACACTTGCGATCGGTGCTGGATGCGGGGCAGACAGCGGCGCTCCTCCTGTTAGACCTGAGCGCCGCGTTCGACACGGTGTCTCATGACATTTTGGTGCGGCGGCTGGAGGAAGTGGGAATTGAGGGGAAGGCTCTTCAATGGTTCCGCTCTTTCCTCTCGGACCGGTTTTTTAAAGTGTCCATTCCACCTGGTCAGTCCTCTTTCCATCCTTTGGGACTGGGAGTCCCTCAGGGCTCTGCGTTGAGCCCCACTTTGTTCAACTTGTATGTGAAACCGCTGGCTGCTGTCGTCAGACAAAGTGGCTTAACCATGACATCGTATGCCGACGACACGCAGCTGGCGGTGACACTCAGTGGGGACCCCGAAGTGACTGCTCCCAGGTTCCGCGCATGGCTTATAGCCGTGGCGAACTGGATGCGTATTAACTGCTTACAGTTAAACGCCAAGAAAACCAAAGTCCTGATCCTAGGGAAGCAGGCGGAACTTTGGGGAGATCAGTGGTGGCCTCCTGAATTGGGGGTGACCCCCATCCCAGCGGCCGAAGTGAAGAACTTGGGGGTTTGGCTGGACTCCAACCTCTCTTTTACCAGCCACACAAAGAAGATTACAGCTACCTGCTATGGTATTCTGCGAGGACTGAGACCAATCCTCAAATTCTTCGACCCCCCTACTCGGCAACTGGTGGTCCAAGCCTCTATTCTTTCTCGGCTGGACTATGGGAGTGCTCTGCTGCTTGGTGTAAATCAGGCCGAGGCAACCAGACTACAGAGGGTGCAGAATGCCGCTGCGCGGGCCATTGTTGGCCTCCCGAGACGTTGTTCTGTCTCTGCAGTTCTGACCTCCCTTCACTGGCTGCCGGTCAGACAGAGAATCAAATTCAAGGCTCTCTGTCTGACATTTAAGATTCTGAAACTCTCCTCTCCTCCTGCCCTTGCGGGTCTTGTTTCCCCTTATGTCCCCACGCGGTCTCTCAGGTCGGAATCTCTTCATCTGGCGATTACGCCTAGGTTCAGACTGAGTAGGATAGGAGGTCGTTCGTTTCGAGTTTTGGCGGCCGGATTATGGAACTCCCTTCCTGTCCATATTCGTGCCCTTAACAGCCTGACTCTCTTCAGACGTGCTATAAAAACTCATTTGTTCACCTCTGTTGACTGATCTCTTCTTTCTCCAGCGGCGATTTGTTGTGTTGTGGTACTTGATCAGGCGCCAGGACGCCCCTTCGCTGGGGCAGCTGTGCGCTGAATAAAAGTTATTAACATAACATAACATAACATCTCTTCTGCCTGCCACTTAAATTGCTGCTTACCCAGAAGCTTCGCAGTATTCGACTATCTTCAATTCAACATCAAGTTTTAAAGAGGTAAAGACCCTCAGCCAAGTTCTGAGACAATCCAATGTACTCCCTCACATTTATTGGGATCTGCTCATTGATACAAACAATGTAGCATTTAATCCCCCCATTATTCCATTGCATAAATGCATGTAAAAATATTTTTCAAGTAAATGCCTTAAGTGTGGGCTGACACATTTTAATTTACACCTTGGTTTTCATTGTTAAACGGCTAATATTCAGTATAGTTTAATCGTGGGATTAAAAAATGACATGGACTCTTTCTTTGTAGTGTGTCTCCTCTGTACAGTATTGTGTAAGATTGTTATCACATAGGAGACTGGACAGCGATTGGATTAGAGGATTGTTTGTCTCATTCCACCATATATTCAGATCACGACAATGAGATTATTGGAATCACCGAGAGCCCCTTGCGCTATCAGGTCAGACAGTTGTTCTCCAAATGTGGCGTTTCTACCTGGAGGGTGATAGAGCAGGTGACACCGTAGTGAGCCATTATCTTTGATCTTGATGATGGAGGAGAGACATTTGAAAGAATCGTAATCGAAAGAGGTGGTTTCCGAGATGACCAGACTATTTTTGTGGATAATAGCAACCCCTCCTCCTCGCTGATCTATACTGTCTTTGTTAATCAGGGAGAAGCCAGGTGGTACCAATATGTCTAGGCAAGGGGGAGACATCTTGTTCAGCCATGTCTCCGTGAGGAACGCAATGTCAATGTCATGTGATAGGATAGCGTCGGTTAGATCCGTTGCGTGAAGTGAGGCCGATCTGCAGTTGATCAGTGAGCAGTTTGTGAAAAGCTCTTGATTGCTGGTGGTTACTTTGGTCGCCCTAGGTATGGTGGGGAGGACAGGCGTATCAGGGGTTTTGTGCAGGGAGGATCTTTCCGGAGGCCTGTGATCACTTGGATTTTGGATTTAGGAGAGTCCAAAGAGGGAGAATCATATGAGGAGGCTAGCGTGACTGCTTTATTGTCTGACATGGGAGCTTCTGATCTAATGGGCCTTGAGGTCAGGTGAATTGCATTAGCCAACGGACTGATCCTGGTCCTTGGGGATGGGACTCCGGTTTTTGAGGCTTCTTTTGAGCCTGGTTTCGAAGCCCTGGTGGGGGGATGTTGCTACTGGATATCAGGGGTTTCTGAGGACCCGGAAGGGCTGATTGCGATGGAGGTGTGGGGAGTCCCGGGAGGGGATTTCAGGGGTCTGCGGGCTTTATCCAGGTTAGAGAGGATTTTGGTTAGGCCCAGGGAGATTGCGTCAATCTGACTTTCTAGGGCCGTAAGACGCTGCACCAAGAAGTCATGGGAAGAGTTGGGGGTATCTGGGGCATCATCTTGCGTGGTGTTGATCGGGTTGAGGGGTTGAGGTCTTATATTGGTGGAGCGTGTCGGGTTGTCTTTTTTCGAGATCAAGGGTGAGGTCAGAGGGAGGAGATGGATAGGCACAAGGGAGGGTTTTGACTGTCTGAGAGCTGGGAAGCAGCTGGTGGGAGGAGTGGTCTTTATCGGCGAGTTACGTCTGTGAGTTTGCTGTGGAAGGATCTGCTTGGGAGGGGAAGTGTGATGGATGGGTTGGGGCCGAGGAGATGTGACTGGAGTTTCTTGTTGTGGCTGGATGGCTGTAGGTGTGAGTTGGAAAGTGGCGAGGCCTGGCGTGTGAAGGGGCGCGTAGTGGGCCAGAGCAGTACTGGGTGTGTGGATGATGGAGACATAGGTTTTGGCGTTAGCTGTGATTGTAGGCGGGCTAGGGATTGGGACGGGGTGCGGTAGGGGAGGGCGGGAAGATCTTAGTGCTGGAAATAGGGAGTCAAAAACTTCAAGTTTTTTGTTGTTTGCCTGAATCAGGACCGTGCCATTTGTGTAGATGGTCATGGATGTGGTCCCTCTTCTGGCCGTACGGTTAGAGAGTATGGAGGTAGGTTTGCAGCTGTGGGAGATGGATGTGGTTTTGGTGATACAAAGTTGTGTTCCAATCGTGGCGATCCAACCTTTCGGTCTCTCAGTGTGGAATATAAGGTCCATCTTAGTCGGACCATTGGAGGATGAGTGGTAGATGTCTGTGAATAGGGTTTCTATGTGTTGCCGGATAAGTTTCTGTTTGAAAATGCGTTTCATTTTTGTGGAGAGGAGGGGGAAGATGATGGTGAATGAATTCTGTCTGTGAGGTTTCAGGTGGGCAGGTAGGGCTTGCATGGGAGAGGATGGCGCCATCATGTAGGTAAGGTGAGAGAAGGGTGCCTGAGCGGGGGGGACGGGGTGAGTCGGTCGAGAAGGGTGTGGGAAGGGAGACTGTGAAATGAGGCCTGGTGATAGGTTCAGCTAGGACTCAGACAGGATCCGGGCCTAGGGGTCGTACTTCCTAGTAGGATTAGTCATCTACTTCCCGGGATTCTACAAGGCAAGGTGTGGGGTCTATTTGAAAGGTAGTCTGCGGTTCGAAGTGTGCTAGAGGGTAGGCATCCTGCAGTCGACCAGAATTTCCGCTACTCTCAATGCCAGGCTTATTGACGGGTCGTGGTTCGGCCAGCGTGTTCTGTGCGACCGTGCTAGACTTCAGGTTGGGTGAGTGACCACTGGTCAGGAGAACGAGCTGATAGGAGGGGGGTCCTAATCTTAGGAGAGAGAGACTCGTAAGGCGGTCATTGTAGGGTTAGCTTTATCTACTCTGGCCAGAGCGATTTTGATTTTTCCCGGATCCCCTCTGTTCTCCCCAGGGTGTCTGTACTCCGGTTCACTGATTGGGGGCAGTAGGGGTCGGAGCGTTTCATTCGTGGTCGGGGGGGTCGCACGTGGTGACCATTTTGGAGTCGTGGATACTCTTCAAGTGACTGGACTTGCTTACAGGATTCTTCTGCAGATGATTGATTTTTGCAAGGATCCCCTTTTTGATCTCCGGGGTGGCTGCTTTCTGGTACCAGGATAGGGGGCACTAGATCTTCAAGTCGCCAGGCTTGTCCGTGGTCCGTAAGTCCGATTAGGGGCGTTTGAAGTTGATACACTTCAGTTGGTGAGGAGGAGGTCGCATGTGGCGGCCATTTTGAAGTCAGGCTGGCCTGCATGTTGATGCAGGAGGCCTACACTGTCAATGGTACTGCCAATTTTGTCCTTGGGACATTTCGGGATGACTTTTGGCGGAACAGATCTGGCAATGCCAATGCTCCTTTTTGCTCGACCATCTCATCCACATTGCTGCTACCACCAGATGTACTCGGTGAGATGGTAGTATTCAACTCAACCACTCGACGAACATTTTCTAGATTCTGCAGCGGGGGGGGACTTCCATATCTCCTCGTGCCGGCAGCCAATCACAGCACGGCCCAGGGAGGGACATCACGGGGGGGTGGGTCCCGGGCCAGCGGCGGTGAACTCGGTACTACAATGAGGGGTAGGCTCCCTCAAAATCAATAATAAAGTGAGGTGGGCACTCGTTTGGGGGCACAACACGGCACCAGGTCCCTGGCGGGGTGGGCACCCGCTGGGATCTTAAAAATCGGCAAATTAAGCGGAGTGGGCTCCCGTGCTGAAAATAAGCAAAAGGGAATCCCTCAGGAACTGGATCGCCGCACCAATGCACTAGTTTGAGGGGGATTCCAGCACTCCCCAGGCGCTGGCAGGGCACAAAGTGCCAGAGAACCCCAAAAAGTCCTCCAGGAGGTAGGGGTGCAGGGCTGGGCCCAGTTGTCAGCTCACAGGGTCCTCCTAGGTAGGGAGGCAATCCCCAGTGGCGGTCCTCCTGGCGCCCAGCAGCAGGCCCCTCTCCAGAAAGGATCCAAGAAGAGAACATTTTGTAAGGGGACACAGCCCCTTCTTACACTATAAAAGCCTTTGTCTCAGGGTGCAGGGTGGGGGAAAAAACAGTCGCAGCTGTTATTGGAGCACTTTATTTCCCTCAGCCACCCTTTCCTTTCACTGGCCAGGCTAGGGACGCACCACAGGGGGTGGAGCCAGCATTGTGGGTGGAAAGCCCAGCCCTATTCAGGTCCCAGGTGTACTCCTCACTCACATCAATTATGCTAATTTCGACACTCACCACTGGGGCAGACCCATCATGACTCATTGAGCCAGGCTCACCAGCCAGCTCCAGCCAATCACAAGCCAGACACAAATTACACAAACATGCCAACTTCTAGACGGGCACTTCCACACTGGACACAATCACGCCGCATACATCATTGCGCAGCATTTAATCACACAAGTCCGCACATACCAAACTCGAGCCTGCACTCCCCACACGTCAGGAACTAAAATGGTCACATACATTCCCCATGCATTCCTATGGGAGGGCAGGCCAACCTCACTACACGCATTCAGAGTGCGCACGCACTTTCCACTGGGACACAGTGAAAGTGTGCAGAAGCCAAAAATCACTACCACTTGGTTACCATGAAAAGCAAAAAGTTCAGGGGTGAACCTGCCAGAAGGGCCAAGTACAACATTAACCATAATCAAAATAAAGCTTTAGAAACACTTTGGGAAAAATGTATGCCAATGTATGCGAAGGTAGCTCACAAATGTACAGTATTAGTGGGAATTTGAAGCCAGGGTTGGATTGGGATTAAAAATCAGCCCGGCACACAAAAGTGGCTCACATTTGCATATTTTCTTTCCTCAAAACGCTGCTTTACGAAAATTTATTTTAAAAAAGGGAAGGTGATAAAAAAATGCACAGATTAGTTTACACTGGTGAAACACACCTGAAAACAAGTGAGGCCACTTCTGCTAAGGATCCCTGCCCCGCTAGGTAGGCACACAGTAATTGGGCGGCCCAGGGATAGAAAGGTAGTGACACCTCTGCCTGTTGCTAAACGGGTGGTAATGAGCACCCATCACCTCCAGAAAGGCCACTCAGACACCCACTGGGCCGCTGTGGTATCCGAACCACAGTGACATTGCCCATATCGACCCCCCAGACGGCTCAAAAAAGGAGCCCACAGTTGGAACTGTACACCGGCCCCTCGGTGCCCACGTTATCAATGCGATGCTGGTTGAGACTTCTGGTGTGGGTGCCCTAGTCATTATCTAAGGAGGCTCTCAAACCAATACTTACTCACGGCGCCTGCTCCTTCATTGTGTGGCAACAGGCAGCTGGCCAACAGGCAGGATGGATGCTGCAAGACCTGTAGAATTGAGGTCAAGTCAGTGGTAGGTGAGGAAGCTCAGAATGTTGGGTGCAACAAACAAACACAGAGAAAGCCAATAGTCCTTGCTTGTTGTTATAGGTGTAATGTTAGTTGGCCTATTGTGTATCTTGATGCAATGACAGAAGCAACAATATACCAGTCATCGTCACAGTATACTAAGTATACTAAGCAAAGATTTGAGCATATCTGTTTAAAGCCACGCCCTCAATTACATCTGCCATGCCCCTTTTGGAGATCCACTGTTTTTTCATACCACTTAAAGCGCTGTTTAAACCTGTCTAATCACCGTGTTATATAACACCCCTTTAGAGTCTGCTGGAATTATAGACAACAATCATTTGCATTCTGGGACTTGCAGGCCAATGGCAGCATTAGGAAAGGGTGAAAAATACAGCTTGCAGAATTCAAACGGGGCCAAATAGCAGCATTGAAGGTGACAAATGTGACATGAGATGTTTAACTGAGCCAAGGTCATGATGAACAGCACCATCAATGCTTCCGATTAGCTCTCTGTCTTTTGTGATTGTGTTAGCAGGTTGTGTCTGTTGAGACCCATGGTACATTGCATGCGTGGACTCGTAGTCATACGTTGGCATTTTATGGTCTTGTTTAAGATATGTCAAGATCTCATTCATATTGTAGCGTGAAGCCTGTATGTCTTGCTAGACAAAGGTTTATCCAAAGATTTAGGGAACAGACCCTCTCTCTGTGCCTGTGCCAGGGGTCACAGGCATAGGGAGAGGGTCTGGGATAAGTGTCACAGACAGAGCCTTCCCCTTACACTAAACAGGGCAGTGACATGAGGTGGCAGGTGGAGCTGGACAGTGACAGCAATCTGGCGACCCCAAAGGGATCAGATTGCCCCGGCCTCTCCAAGGACCCAGCAAAGAAAGGGCATTTAATCTATATGCTTCAGTGCTTGTCACAAGAAACGAACCACCTAGGCGCGGACCCTGCAGTGGACTCTGTCAGCACTGGAAAGATGAGCTGCGGACCTGCAGCAGTGAGGGAACCCCGCGCTGCCCCTGTGGCGGACTCTGTCAGAACTGGAAGCAGGGGCTGCGGCCCTGCAGCAGTAAGGGAACGCTGTGCTGCCCCTGCGGTGGACTCTCTCAGCACTGGAAGCACGAGCTCTGGCCCTGTAGCAGTGAGGGAACCCCGCGCTGCCCCTGTGGCGGACTCTGTCAGAACTGGAAGCAGGGGCTTCGGCCCTGCAGCAGTAAGGAAACGCTGTGCTGCCCCTGCGGTGGACTCTGTCAGCACTGGAAGCAAGGGATGCAGCCCTGCAGTAGTAAGAGAACCTAGCGCTGCCACTGCGGCTGACTCTGTCTGCACTGGAAGCAGGGGCTGCGGCCCTGCAGGAGTAAGGGAACGCTGTGCTGACCCTGCATTGGACTCTGTCAGCACTGGAAGCATGAGCTGCGAACCTGCAGCAGTAAGGGAACCCTGCGCTGCCCCAGGGACGGACTCTGTCAGCACTGGAAACACGAGCTGCGTCCTGAAGCAGTAAGGGAACCCTGCGCTGCCCCTGCGGCGGACTCTGTCAGCACTGGAAGCAGGAGCTGCGGCCCTGCAGCAGTGAGGGAACCCTGCACTGCCCCTGTGGCGGACTCTGTCAGCACTGGAAGCAAGAGTTGCGGCCCTGCAGCAGTGTGGGAACCCTGCGCTGTCCCTGCGGCAGACTCTGTCAGCACTGGAAACACGAGCTGCGTCCTGAAGCAGTAAGGGGACCATGCGCTGCCCCTGCAGTGGACTCTGTAAGCACTGGAAGCAGGAGCTGTGGCCTGCAGCAGTGAGGAAACCCTGCGCTGCCCCTGCGGCGGACTCTGTCTGCACTGGAAGCAAGAGTTGCGGCCCTGCAGCAGTGAGGGAACCCAGCGCTGCCCCTTCGGCAGACTCTGTCAGAACTGAAAGCAGAGCTGCAGCCCTGCAGCAGGGAGGGAACCCTGTGCTGCCACTGCGGCGGACTATGTCAGAACTAGAAGCACAGGATGCAGCGGACTCTGCCAGCACTGGAAGCAGGGGCTGAGACCCTGCAGCAGTAAGGGTACCCTGCGCTTCCTCTGCTGCGGACTCTGTCAGCACTGGAAGCAGGAGCTGCGGCCCAGCAGCAGTAAGGGAAACCCGCGCTGCCTCTGCGGCGGACTCTGTCAGCACTGGGAGCAGGAGCCGCAGCCCTACAGCAGTATTGAACCCCGCGCTGCCCTGCGGCGGACTCTGCCAGCACTGGAAACAGGAGCCGCGACCTTGCAGAAGTAAGGGGACCCTGCACTGTCCCTGCGGCGGACTCTGTCTGCACTGGAAGCAGGAGCCGTGGCCCTGCAGCAGTAAGGGAACCCCGCGCTGCCCATATAGCGGACTCTGTCAGCTCTAGAAGCAGGAGCTGCGGCCCTGCAGCAGTAAGGGAACCCCATGCTGCCCTTGCGGTGGACTCTGTCAGCACTGGAAGCTGGAGATGCGGCCCTGCAGCAATAAGGGAACCCCATGCTGCTCCTGCAGCAGACTCTGTCAGCACTGGAAGCATGAGCTGTGGCCCTGCAGCAGTAAGGGAAGCCCGCGCTGCCCCTGCAGCGGACTCTGTCAGTACTGGAAGCACGAGCTGCGACCCTGCAGAAGTAAGGGAACCCTATGCCCCCCCTGCAGCAATAATGGAACCCTGTGCTGCTCCTGCGGCAGACTCTGTCAGCACTGGAAGCAGGAGCTGTGGCCCTGCAGCAGTAAGAGAACTCCGTGCTGCTCCTGCAGCAGACTCTGTCAGCACTGGAAGCACTAGCTGTGGCCCTGCAGCAGTAAAAGAACCCTGTGCTGCCCCTGCAGGGGCCTCTGTCAGCACTGGAAGCACAAGCTGCAGCCCTGCAGCAGTAAGGGAACCCTGTGCTGCCCCTGCGGCGGACTCTGTCAGCACTGGAAGCTCGAGCTGCGACCCTGCAGCAGTAAGGGAACCCTGAGAGGGCCTCTGTCAGCACTGGTAGCACGAGCTGCGGACCTGCAGCAGTAAGGGAACCCTGCGCTCCCTCTGAGGCAGACTCTGTTAGCACTGGAAGCACGAGCTGTGAGCCTACAGCAGTAAGGGACCCCTGCGCTGCTCCTGCGGCGGACTCTGCTTGCACTGGAAGCACGAGCTGTGGCCCTGCAGCAGTAAGGGAACCCTGCGCTTCCCCTGCAGGAAACACTGTCAGCACTGGAAGCATGAGCTGCAGCTGTGCAGCAGTAAGGAAACCCTGCGCTGCCTCTGCGGGAGACTCTGTCAGCACTGGAAGCACTGGCTGCGGTCCTGCAGCAGTAAGGGAACCCTGCGGTGCCCCTGCTGTAATAAGGAAACCCTGCATTGCCCCTGCTGTGGACTCTGTCAGCACTGGAAGCACGAACTGTGGCCCTGCAGCAGTAAGGGAACCCTGCGCTGCCCCTGCGGTGGACTCTGTCAGCACTGGAAGCAAGGGCTGTGGCCCTGCAGCAGTAAGGGAACCCTGCGCTGCCCCTGCGGCGGACTCTGTCAGCACTAGAAACACGGGCTGCGGCCCAGCAGCAGTAAGGGAACCCTGCCCTGCCCCTGCGGCAGACTCTGTCAGTACTAGAAGCACTAGCTGTGGCTCTGCAGCAGTAAAAGAACCCTGCGCAGACCCCAAAGGGGACTCTGTAGGCACTGGAAGCACGTGCTGCGGACCTGCAGTAGTAAGGGAACCTGCGCTGCCCCTGCGGCGGACTCTGTCAGCACTGGAAGCTCGAGCTGCGACCCTGCAGGAGTAAGGGAACCCTGCGAGGGACACTGTCAGCACTGGTAGCAGGAGCTGCGGCTCTGTAGCAGTAAGGGAACCCTGCACTCCCTCTGCGGCAGACTCTGTTAGCACTGGAAGCACGAGCTGTTGGCCTGCAGCAGTAAGGTACCCCTGCGCTGCTCCTGCGGGCGGACTCTGTTTGCACAGGAAGCACGAGCTGGGGCCCTGCAGCAGTAAGTGAACCCTATGCTGCCCCTGCGGGGAACACTGTCAGCACTGGAAGCACGAGCTGCAGCCCTGCAGCAGTAAGGAAACCCTGCGCTGCCTCTGCTGGAGACTCTGTCAGCACTGGAAGAATGGGCTGCGGCCCTGCAGCAGTAAGGAAACCCTGCGCTGCCCCTGCGGCAATAAGGAAACCCTGCGTTGCCCCTGCGGTGGACTCTGTCAGCACTGGAAGCACAAGCTGTGGCCCTGCAGCAGTAAGGGAACCCTGCGGTGGACTCTGTCAGCACTGGAAGCAAGAGCTGTGGCCCTGCAGCAGTATTGGAACCCTGCGCTGCCCCTGCAGCGGACTCTGTCAGCACTGGAAACACGGGCTGCGGCCCTGCAGCAGTAAGGGAAACCTGCGCTGCCTCTGTGGCAGACTCTGTCAGCACTGGAAGCAGGGGCTGCGGCCCTGCAGCAGTAAGGGAACCCTGCGGTGGACTCTGTCAGCACTGGAAGCAAGAGCTGTGGCCCTGCAGCAGTATTGGAACCCTGCGCTGCCCCTGCAGCGGACTCTGTCAGCACTGGAAACACGGGCTGCGGCCCTGCAGCAGTAAGGGAAACCTGCGCTGCCTCTGTGGCAGACTCTGTCAGCACTGGAAGCAGGGGCTGCGGCCCTGCAGCTGTAAAGGAACCCTGCGCGTCCCCTGCTGCGGACTCTGTCAGTACTAGAAGCAGGGGATGCGGCCCTGCAGCAGTAAGGGAACCCTGCACTGCCCCTGCCGCGGACTCTGTCAGTACTGGTAGCAGGGGCTGCGGCCCTGCAGCAGTAAGGGAACCCTGCACTGCCCCTGCGGCGCAGACTCTGTCAATACTGGAAGGAGGGGCTGTGGTCCTGCAGCAGTAAGGGAACCCTGCGCTGCCCCTGCAGCCGACTCTGTCAGGACTGGAAGCACGAGCTGGTTCCCGGCAGCAGTAAGGAAACCCTGCGCTGCCCCTGAGGCAGACTCTGTCAGCAACAGAAGCACGAGCTGTGGCCCTGCAGAAATAAGGGAACACAGTGCAGCCCCTGCGGGGGACTTTGTCAGCACTGGAAGCAAAAGCTGCGGCCCTGAAGCAGTAAGGGAACCCTGCGCTGTCTCTGTGGGAGACTCTGTCAGCACTGGAAGCACAGGTTGAGGCCCTGCAGCAGTAAGGGAACCCTGCGCTGTCCCTGCGGCAGACCCTGTCAGCACTGGAAGAACGAGCTGTGGCCCTGCAGCAGTAAGGGAACCCTGCGCTGCCCCTGCGGCGGACTCTGTCAGCACTGGAAATATGGGCTGTGGCCCTGCAGCAGTAAGGGTACCCTGCGCTGCCCCTGCGGGGGACTCTGTCAGCACTGGAAGCACAGAATGCGGCCCTGCAGCAGTAAGGGAACCCTGCACTGCCCCTGTGACAGAATCTGTCACCAGTGAAAGCAGGGGCTGCGGCCCTGCAGCAGTAAGGGAACCCTGCACTTCCCCTGCGGCGGACTCAGTCAGCACTGGAAACACGAGCTGCGACCCTGCAGCAGTAAGGGAACCCTGCGCTGCCCTGCAGCAATAAGGGAACCCTGCGCTGCCCCTGCCGTAGACTCTGTCAGCACTGGAAGAACGAGCTGTGGCCCTGCAGCAGTACGGGAACCCTGCGCTGCCCTTGCGGCTCACTCTATCAGGACTGGAAGCACGAGCTGTGGCCCTGTAGCAGTAAGGGAACCCTGCGCTGCCCCTGTGGCAGACTCTGTCAATACTGGAAGCAGGGGCTGCTGCCCTGCAGCAGTAAGGGTACCCTGCGCTGCCCCTGTGGTGGACTCTGTCAGCACTGGAAGCAGGAGCCCTGGCCCTACAGCAGTAAGGGAACCCCATGCTGCCCCTGCGGCAGACTCTGCCAGCACTGGAAGCAGGAGCCGCAGCCCTGCAGCAGTAAGGGAACCACGTGCTGCTCTGTGGCGGACTCTGTCAGCAGTGGAACCACGAGCTGTGACCCTGCAGCAGCTAGGGAACCCTGCACTGCCCCTGCAGCAATAAGGGAACCCTGTGCTGCCCCTGCGGTGGACTCTGTCAGCACTGGAAGCACAAGCTGTGGCCCTGCAGCAGTAAGGGAACCCTGCATTGCCCCTGCAGCAGGCTCTGTCAGCACTGGAAGCACGGGCTGCGGCCCAGCAGCAGTATGGGAACCCTGCACTGCCCCTGCGGGGGACTCTGTCAGCACTGGAAGCACGGGCTGCGGCCCTGCAGCAGTAAGGGAACCATGAGCTGCCCATGCGGCGGACTCTGTCAGCACTGGAAGCAGGGGCTGCGGCCCTGCAGCAGTAAGGGAACCATGTGCTGCCCCTGTGGCAGACTCTGTCAGTACTGGAAGCAGGAGCTGCAGCTCTGCAGCAGTAAGGGAACCATGCACTCCCCCTGCACAGGACTCTATCAGCACTGGAAGCACAAGCTGTGGCCCTGTAGCAGTAATGAAACCTTGCGCTGCCCCTGTGGCGGACTCTGTCAGCACTGGAAGCAAGAGCTGTGGCCCTGCAGCAGTATTGGAACCCTGCGCTGCCCCTGCAGCGGACTCTGTCAGCACTGGAAACACGGGCTGCGGCCCTGCAGCAGTAAGGAAAACCTGCGCTGCCTCTGTGGCAGACTCTGTCAGCACTGGAAGCAGGGGCTGCGGCCCTGCAGCAGTAAAGGAACCCTGCGCGTCCCCTGCTGCGGACTCTGTCAGTACTAGAAGCAGGGGATGCGGCCCTGCAGCAGTAAGGGAACCCTGCACTGCCCCTGCGGCGGACTCTGTCAGTACTGGTAGCAGGGGCTGCGGCCCTGCAGCAGTAAGGGAACCCTGCACTTCCCCTGCGGCGCAGACTCTGTCAATACTGGAAGGAGGGGCTGTGGTCCTGCAGCAGTAAGGGAACCCTGCGCTGCCCCTGCAGCCGACTCTGTCAGGACTGGAAGCACGAGCTGCTTCCCGGCAGCAGTAAGGAAACCCTGCACTGCCCCTGCGGCAGACTCTGTCAGCAACAGAAGCACGAGCTGTGGCCTTGCAGAAATAAGGGAACACAGTGCAGCCCCTGCGGGGGGCTTTGTCAGCACTGGAAGCACAACCTGCGGCCCTGAAGCAGTAAGGGAACCCTGCGCTGTCTCTGTGGGAGACTCTGTCAGCACTGGAAGCACAGGCTGCGGCCCTGCAGCAGTAAGGGAACCCTGCGCTGTCCCTGCCGCAGACCCTGCCAGCACTGGAAGAACGAGCTGTGGCCCTGCAGCAGTAAGGGAACCCTGCGCTGCCCCTGCGGCGGACTCTGTCAGCACTGGAAGCACGGGATGCGGCCCTGCAGCAGTAAAGGAACCCTACACTGCCCCTGCGGCAAAATCTGTAACCAGTGGAAGCAGGGGCTGCGGCCCTGCAGCAGTAAGAGAACCCTGCACTTCCCCTGCGGCGGACTCAGTCAGCACTGGAAACACGAGCTGCGACCCTGCAGCAGTAAGGGAACCCTGCACTGCCCTGCAGCAATAAGGGAACCCTGCGCTGCCCCTGCCGTAGACTCTGTCAGCACTTGAAGCACGAGCTGTGGCACTGCAGCTGTAAGGGAACCCTGTGCTCCCCCTGCGGCGGACTCTGTCAGCACTGGAAGCACGAGCTGTGGCCCTGCATCAGTACGGGAACCCTGCGCTGCCCCTGCGGCTGACTCTGTCAGCACTGGAAGCACGAGCTGTGGCCCTGCAGCAGTAAGGGAACCCTGCGCTGCCCCTGTGGCTGACTCAGTCAGCACTGGAAGCAGGAGCTGCAGCTCTGCAGCAGTACGGGAACCCTGCGCTGCCCTTGCGGCTGACTCAGTCAGCACTGGAAGCACGAGCTGTGGCACTGCAGCTGTAAGGGAACCCTGCGCTGCCCCTGTGGCAGACTCTGTCAATACTGGAAGCACGAGCTGTGGCCCTGCATCAGTACGGGAACCCTGCGCTGCCCCTGCGGCTGACTCTGTCAGCACTGGAAGCACGAGCTGTGGCCCTGCAGCAGTAAGGGAACCCTGCGCTGCCCCTGTGGCTGACTCAGTCAGCACTGGAAGCAGGAGCTGCAGCTCTGCAGCAGTACGGGAACCCTGCGCTGCCCTTGCGGCTGACTCAGTCAGCACTGGAAGCACGAGCTGTGGCACTGCAGCTGTAAGGGAACCCTGCGCTGCCCCTGTGGCAGACTCTGTCAATACTGGAAGCACGAGCTGTGGCCCTGCAGCAGTACGGGAACCCTGCGCTGCCCTTGCGGCTGACTCAGTCAGCCCTGGAAGCAGGAGCAGCGGCCCTACAGCAGTACGGGAACCCTGCACTACATTTGAGGCATGCCTGGATTGAAGGACGTGTCCTGAACTGCACTCAGAGGAGGACAGCTGGGGAGCATGGGGGCAATTCACCTCTCCTGCACTCAGTACATTACACTATATTATGAGTAGGGGCTTGGTTGAATGCCAGGCTGGACCCCCGGAAGAGGAGAGGGTTGAAAAACACAGTCCTATTACTTCAGTCACCACGAGGTGTTCATAACAGGCTACGATTGAATGCTCTGGAGCTAAGGATGAGGGCACTGCGACATTTTCACAGTGCCTGTTAGCGGGTCAAAGAGGTGTTTAGAATACATGGCCTTTGAGTCCTCAGCCTCGCTACAGTGGTCATGTATTCCAGTTGTATTTGTGATTCTGTGCAAATGGGAGTGATGGGGTACATAGTTTTCAAAATAATGACAAGGCGAAAGTAAAATAAAACAAACAGTGCTCTCTCGCTACTTCAGAGTCAGCCTTCACTTTTATGCCCACCACTTTCAATTGTCACCAGCCACCACTGATGACCAGAAGAGGGGTTGTGAGTGTGTATTCCCTAAAATGCAATTAGTGTTAGAAATCAGGTTTTATATAAACATAGAACACATTAGGCCTTGTTGTCCATCTTTATTTTGACGTTGCAATATGACACAGGATTTGAGCTGGTCTTTATTCTCTGCCATAATAATGAACTCATAGGTTATTCTAGGCGAGAAAGTGATTTTTAGTAGCTGACTAAGCAAAGTGTTCTTTCCCAAGGGTAGTTTGACAGTCCCAGAGTGAAAAACCTACTATGTGACAGTTTGTTGCGAACAGATGTTGTGAACACCACAACTCCATGAAGTAGACCAGTGAGAAAATCTTGGAATGTATTCTGTTGTCACTATTGCTTCTTTGATTGATTTCTATTGGTTATGAGCATGTGCACCATTTACTAACTCAGTAAATGTATGAATCTTTTCTCTAAAGCTCTATAAAAGAGTGTGATGTCTCCTTGCTAGGAAGAAACCCTTTCCTCACCCCAGTCCAAGCTTGCAAAACTCGACGGCCGGCCGCCCGCCAGATTATAAGTAATCACGTGGTATGGTGGGTGATTCTTTGGCATTCCCATGGCGGTGCCTATTTAAAAGGCACCGCAATGGGAAAGCCAAAGCCCATTCCTGAATGGCATGGAGTGAGCCTGAAAGGGGTTGACTTCACAAAGGGGCACAACATGTGCCCCCCTGATGCACCCCATTGCCCTGAGGCAACAGAGGTCCCTATAATACCCCCTCTGTTCCTCTCCGGCACAGTTTTCATGGGATGTCCACCTCCATGAAAACTGTGGCAAAGAGGAAACTCGTAATATTCTAAGCGGTGCCGCAGTGGCAGAGCCAAGCATATTGTGGGTTCATGACCGCCACAACACCTCCAGGGATCTCTGATCCCTGGCAGTTGTGGCAGTACCATGACAGTCTGAGTGTCCAAATTGTGATAGGGTGGTCGTACCGCCGGTGCCCACACTGCCACCATGGCTACAGTGGTCCATCGGACTGCTGTGGTTATAAGTATGCCCTACGTCATTTGATGGCTATGTTTCGCATTTTTACTCTTATATTGAATTAGTATATCTTCAAACTGAAATTCTTGTCTGTCGTGCCTTCACATTTTACCTTAAAGGGAGACAGCTCCAGCGGGAAGTGCCAACATTTGATAGGGACTACACCCCTCCCGATCTTTGGTCAGACCGCTCAGGAGAGCAAAATTAAGTGTGGGTTTGCATGCTGACCCTCCTGCTGTAAAATTTTTGCTAATAATATTTTTTTGTTACATGAGCGGTCTTAATTGTTTAATTGTTGGTAATTACACATCACACAAGAGCAATGTAGAATTATTCTGGCATAGTTAGAATTTCACCCAGGATTACCAATACATTAATGCTTGCAGTTCAGCAAGTTTTGTACTAAGGATCTCTTTTAATAAAATTACAAAGGCTATGACCATAAACGTTCTTATCATTATGTACAGTATCTCTTTTACAGGTTTGTTAGAAATGGGATTTCCGGTTTCTAAGGCTTGCGCCAAAGTCAGGCAGAAACCACCACTCTAGTCGTCAGGGCAAGAGAGTTGAGAGAGCGCAAACTGACCTAAATGTATAAGTACACCACACTTACACGTAGTAAGCACAAGTCATGAAGAGAAATGCCATGAGTGCTGATAGTACCTACATCTATATTCTGAAATGTGTAGTTAATGTAGAGATTTAAGTAGAAATGGAACTAATGCAGAAATGTGTGAAACTATATGATTTTATTAGACGTGATTATTCCTGAATCCATGTTGTGTAGCTGCTAAAATGTAAGATGGCATACGGTTAAACGTAGAACGTGGTAGGCCTTAGGGCCAGAGCTAGAAGGGAGGGGGAAGGTGGTTCATTTCACAACATGGATTGCACTAATGTTTTAGTAATAACGTTAATAAACCATGATTTATAGATGTGTTTACCGAATAATAGAATAAGAGTACTAACATGCTATTAATTAAAGAAAAGTTGAATGCTATAATCATTATGAGAAATGTTGTAGGCCTGAAATATTTTAAACAGTGATTTACACATACTGGTCTGGGCCGGGAAATGTTGCAAACTTTAGCTGGAAGTCTATGAGAATTGGGATCTTGGCTGCAGATGTCTGTCTGCAAGAGAAGAAGGGGTATCCAATTATAAATGAATAGAGGTTTGTTCGGGAGACGGCCCAGACATGGAGGAGGGTTCCGGAATGTTTTAAGGGGTATCAGCGGGCCGGAGAAGAGTCTGAGAAGCAAGGTCGACTCTAACCACGAGGCCTCATCATGGAAAAAGCCAGAAGCTGCACCACGTGAGGGGCGTCTCACGAGGGGCGTACCAAATGTTGTTGTGTTTTTTGTATTAGGGACAGCACCCCTGGGTGGAGTTAGAGCAGATGCCTGAGGACCCTTTAGAGAGTGGATGGGTAGGCAGAGAGGGGTCAAGACTGGAGAACTATAGGTTTTCACCAAGAGACTGAGAGTGGGTGACTTCCCTTGGGGGTCATTCACTGCTGACACCTTTTGTTAGGTTGAGACCTGGTTAAGTAGGGATACCATCTAGAGCAGGGTAGGGACAGCCTAACCTGTGTGTTTTTCCCTCCAACTTAAATGACGGAGAGATCTCAGTATGTGTCTATGCTGATAGCTTTATTATTCTTTGAACTTGTTCTTGTAGTTTCCGTTGCTCGCCTGAGGGCTTTCAGAGAGCACATGTATGTAGTTGGGCCTGTGTATCTTGTGAATCTCATTCTGAGATGCCTGTACCTACAACTTATCTTAACCTTATAATAAACCTTTGAAAGCTAGAAGTTGTTTGTGATCTTTTGGAGCGGAGTCCTTTATTGGGTGAACTAACTTGGTAAGAGATGCACTTTCTTCCCTCAATGACAGGCAATAAAGGTTCAGTCGACCAGATCGGGGTTTTAGATCAATAGTGATAAGGTATCGATCAAAATCTCGCCCTTCCAGTTGGTAGCAGAGGATGGTTGCCTTCTTGAGGAAGGTGATCTAGGCCAGGTTAGATTACCCCAAGGCCCCTAGAGATCGATGATCGGAAGAACCGCCCGCCGAAGAAGGTCCGGATGACGTGAGACAGAAAAGCAGCAGTATCGGTCGAGAGTGAGTATAAAGGGTCATGCGTGTTAGATTGCGGTGTTTTTGTATTGTATTTATGTTGTAATGTCTGGCGGAGTTGAATATCTGTAGAGTGACAGTGGAACAGGTTGTGAGCGCGCGCAACCGGTGGAAATCTTAAGTTCAAGGAGAGCTTAAGTGGTTCGGGTGTATCGGACACCCAGAGTAATTGTTAACTAGAGTGAAGGGGGTCATGAGGTACCATTGATCACCCGAAAGACCGAGATAGGGGGAACGTAAGAGTGAGTGCGTGAGTAACGGACGCTGGTCGGAGGTTACTGTGTGTGTAAAGAACCTATCAGAGAGACGATAGACATCTCGTCAGTTGTGTTGACAATTACAGATAGACTGTGGACGTACAGTCGAGGGAAGTGACCGCTTGGTCGGAAGTAGTCATTTTTCAGAGTATGAATGGGACGCATGCATGACCGCGAGGAGAGCTGAGAAAGGAGGGGTGCTGCTGCGAAGCGGAGACTAGTGACGTCAGAAAGTGCCGCGCTGGGATTGGCCGGCCGGTGAAAGACCGCGCTGCGATAGGCCAGCTAGCAAAGCCGCGCTAGGATTGGTGGATTGTCATCAGGAAGTAAACAGAGTATTCAAGCTGGAAATCGTGCGCGTAATTATGAAGTGTTTTAAATGGTTAAGAGCGCTGTTTAGGAAAGAGCGGCGGGGATCGTATGAAGGGGAAGAAGCCCCGCCGGAGGGTACGCCGGCTTGTTATATGGGGACACATGTTGGGCTGCATACGATTCTGTGGATCTCAGAGTGGAGTAAGATTACAGACGGAAATGAGGAACTCACGTTCCCGAAGTACGGGACGTTCAGATTAGAGGTGCTACACAGATTAAAAGCAATTATGACCTCAACGAGACCCTTGCCTAGACCGACCCAGTTTGAAGCCCTTAATGCGTGGATTAGGGCAGCGCACGAAAAGAACATGAACAGACGGCAAGAAAGGGTGAAACGTTCGGTAAGGGCAGTACAAGATGCCAAGTGGGATGCGGATGCTAAAAGATGGAGGGTGCATAACTTGGAAGTAAATAAATTGTATCCAGTGTTAGAGATGCCCGGGAACAAAAGCCCCCTAGAAGAAGACGACGAGAGCGAGACAGAGGACAGCTTGATAAACAGATTATTGACAGACAGGCCACCCCCGTATAACAGAGCAGGGGGAGATGTCGAGAATAGTGAGAAAGGGGGGGGCAATGCAGGAGAGCATGGGCCGATTCCCAGTCCCGATTGGGATCCCGCTGCAAAGAAAGAACTGTCCCAGCCTAGCCAGGTGCAGCAGGTAGTCGGGAGGTTTGTGGTGCAAAGGCCGCCAGAGACGGAGTGTGCCACATCCTACGCATTACCCGATGCACTACAGGTACCTGTTACCATAGGTCCTATAGTATCGATATATGACCCAGAGAGGGCTAGAGGGGAGGAACGGGTACGGAGGGACAGAGAAAGAGCAGAGATGGCAAGGAGGAATGATACGATCAACTCCCCAAGCCAGTTGCCGATACCAAGAGAGTGGAGCACCCCAGTACACACAGCAGGAGATCCAGGGGGCCATAGATGGCCAGAAGATATGAGGGGATCAGGACGGAAATCCTTTCAGGAGTTAAACGAGTACATGAAGAAGTGGGATGAGGCAGTTGAGGCTCACAAGAGCATCATAGCTGCGGAAGCAGGAAGAGAAAGTCAGGACAGCAGAGCCCGGACTCACTGCGGGGCTGAAGAGAGCAGTCCGGAGTGGGACGGGAGGGAAAAGGACAGTAGGGGAGTCACCCACTGGGCCCGGAGTGGAGGTAGATCAGACCTGGAAAACGGGGGCCTAGAGAGGGGGGGGGGTGTCTCGCCCAATACATACTGAAGAAGACAGGAGGACACGGGAGTACAGGGATAGCTTTAAGTGTATCCACTGTGTGCCCGCCAACAGAGAACAGAATGGGAGTTGCGAGAGGTCGCACCATAGTCCCTGTGATGACGGACATGAGCGCAGTCCAGGGGATATGGGGAACCAGGAAGGATCGTATCAGATACTGAGTGATACTAGGCCGAGAGTGAATGGGGACCGTAGGGAGAATAGCAGAGAGTCCTACTGTGAAAAGAGAGGAGAGAGAGAGAATGGACAAAGTAAGATAGGAGGTAACAGGCCCGTGTTCCATCACCTTCCAAGATCGGATGGCCGAGCATGGGACCTGGAGAGATGGGAGCAAGAGAAAACACTCCCCAACTCTCCCGAACCCAAACGTAGGGCTCGGAGTTGGGATGGGAGAGAAACTTGTGAGCCTCCCTCGAAGGAGTTATTATGAGCAGAGATAAAAGCCAAAAGACTGGATGTCTCCAGCCTAAGGTCAGATCTGGATGATATGGTAGACGGTACCCTGCCCTTAGAAAGAATGGAAATGTATGAGCAGGATGAAATTCTGTTCATGGCAAAGGACGTAACTCGAAAGGCGAGAGCAATCCATGAGAAATTAGTAGAACTAGCAGGCAAATATATGGTGGACCTGTCAAGGACCAAAGCATTACAGGGTAACCACCGGCTACATTACACAGATCGAGACTTAGATGAGAGGAGAACCATCGGATTGAAAACACACATAAGGGAGCTGATCACTGGAATAAGGACATGGAGGGCCCTAGATAGGTGGGAAGAGAGGTGGTCCAAGAAAGGGACCGTCAGGAGAAGCACACTTGGTATGACACCAGGAGGACAGCAGGGAGTAGAGGCATACCCTTTGAGGGAAGTCGCAAATGGGACCTATGTCCACGTCCCTTGGAGTAGGGGAGATTTAGCTGCTTTTACCACCTCCTTCCCCAAACTGCGGGAAAACCCAGTGGAGTGGTACAAGCAAGTGGAGAGATTCGTAAAAATCTCAAAGGTCCTATGGATAGATCTGAACACGCTGTTTGACATAGTAGTGCCAGGAGATTTGTGGACCGCATGCTAGGTTAGCGCTGAGTGGCCCACCACAGAGTCAGAAAGAGATGCTAAGACTAATGGGCCGTCTGAGATTGTGATGGCAAAATTCGAGAGAGTAATGACTTGGCTGAAAGATAAAGTGCCAATGCAAGACATAGATTGGGTCAAAATTGACAGAACAAGACAGGAACCCAAAGAGACAGTTCACGAATACTATGAGAGATTGCTGAAGGCGTTTAAACAGTATAGCGGTCTGGATGTAATGGATCCAAAGGACATAGGGCAATTTGTGTCCAAGTTCGTTTTGGGCCTGAGACCGGATATTAGTTTAATGATACAGCAACACTTGATTTGTTGGCAAAATAAACCCCTAGACGAAATACTGAGGTATGCCAGGTACTGCTGTGATGAGATAGACTCCAAGGCAAAGAAACTAAAGGAGAAACTGATGGTGGTACAGATGCAGGCAGCAGGGAAGGGGGGACAGCAGCAACAGCAACCAGGAACAGGCACTGGAGGAAAGAAACAGTACAAGCAGAACAAGGGCAATGAGGAGAACTCCACCTTTAGACCCAGGATAGATATAGCGGCCTTAAAGAAAACAACTAGGTGCCACCAGTGTAACGAGGTGGGGCATTGGAAACGCGAGTGTCCCTATAATGATGAGATAGGAGACCAAGAGGTAGAAGAGGAAGAGACCCAGAGTGCGCCTACAAGAGGGGTAACGCAATACCAGGGAAAGGTGCTCAAAGGGGGGGCCCTCCTCCCCGAGCCCAGTTCCCGCAGCCACCCAGAGTAGGGACCATGGGTAAGACATATAGACAGATGCCCCTGTTTGTAGGAGGAGAGGAGTGCTATTATGTGGACCCACTAACTGGGCAGATAGTGGAAAGGGAAGACTGCACCCTTGGGGCAGCTTTGGAGGTGGACCAGAGGGGACCCTATGTTGAGGCCGAAGTCGCAGGGTTCCCCACGACATTTTTAGTGGACACAGGAGCCACTCGATCCACGATCAGATCAGCCGCAGTTCCAGGCCTGCCCATGTCTGGAGAGACCATACAAGTGGTGGGGGTCGCTAACAGGAGAATGACCAGTCCTCTGACTGAACCCGTGCAGGTGAAAATAGGGAAGTACAGTGATGAGCACCAGTTTGTGGTTTGCGATTCTAGTCCTGTATGTCTGCTAGGAAGGGACCTTTTGTGCAAGCTAAACTGCACCATATACTGCACACCACAAGGAGTGGAGGTATTGACTAATGACGATGATGCTGACTTTAAAGTTGCAAATTCCAGAATATGTGTGGAATTGTACCCCACTCTGACAGTGGATGAGCTACCCTGGGATCTGAGAGAGACAGTAGCTCCAGGAGTGTGGGATTTCACTGGGGAAGAGATTGGGTTGGTGAAAGGGGTGGACCCAGTGAAAATTGTAGTGAAACCGCATGCTGAGTTTCCAAGAACACCTCAATATAAATTGACTCCAGAAACGATTGCAGGCATAAAACCCGTGATCGAGTCCATGATTAAACAGGGAATACTGAAGGAAATCGTGGGTAGTCCATGTAACTCCCCGATTATGGGTTTGCAGAAACCAAATGGGAAATTCCGGATAGTGCAGGACCTCAGAAAGATTAATAACATAGTCGTTTCGTGTTGTCCAGTGGTACCGAATCCATCAGTGATACTGTTTCAGATACCGTTCCAAGCAGAATGGTTCACTGTAATTGATCTTTGCCAGGCTTTCTTTTCGATCCCTTTGGACGAAGAGAGCCATTTTCTTTTCGCATTTAAGCTGGAAGGTCGCGTCCTAACATGGTGTCGTATTCCTCAGGGGTATACAGAGAGCCCATCGATCTTCAACCAGCTTCTAAAGAAAAATCTTGAAAGTCTAGTGCTGCCCCAGAGGTCAGTTCTGGTCCAGTACATAGACGACCTCCTTGTGGCGTCAGAAACAGAGGAAGCTTGCAGGGAAGACTCTATTGCTTTGTTAAATCACCTAGCTGAGAATGGGCATAAGGTGTCCCCGGGAAAATTGCAGTACTGCCTGACAGAGGTGCAGTACTTGGGACATAGAATTGAGAAAGGTAAACGAAAAGTGTCACCAGACAGGATAGAGGCCATCATGCAGATGAATGCGCCTAAAACACAGAGAGAAGTCAGGATGTTCCTAGGGATGGTGGGATATTGCCGACAGTGGATTGCAAACTTTTCACTGAAAGCAAAGCCCTTGCAAAAACTGACGCACAAGGAGGTGAGTGATCCGGTACCATGGGACAAGGACTGTTTGATGGCGTTCCTACAGCTGAGAGAGGACCTATGTCGTGCTCCGGCTTTGGGAATGCCAGATTACGATAAACCATTCTTGCTTTATTGTTGTGAGAGAGAGGGTTGCGCGCTGTCTGTGTTAGTCCAAATTCATGGGAATGCCCGTAGACCAGTCGCTTACTTCTCGGCTACTTTAGACCCAGTAGCCGCAGCGTTGCCCGGATGTCTCAAATCCGTTGCTGCAACAGGTGTCAGCATTGAGAGGTGTGAGAATATTGTCATGGGGCATCCGTTAGAGGTGCATGTGCCCCACTCTGTTGAATTGTTAATGACCAGGACCAAAACACAGCATCTGACCAACAGCAGGCTCACGCGCTATGAGCAAGTTATTCTTGCTGCAGAGAACGTGACCCTCAGGAGATGCTCTGTTTTAAATCCTGCCACCTTGATGCCACTCCCAAACGATATTGAGGATGATGATGAATGTACAGACCATGACTGCCTCAATGTGACTGAACTATGCACCAAACCAAGACCCGACATTGTAGATGAGCCACTGACTGACCCAGACGAAATTTTCTTTGTCGATGGCTCATGTGTAAGAGACGAAGTTGGGCAGTTGAGAGCAGCTTATGCTGTTTGTACGATTACTGGAGTTGTGGAAGCTGGATGCCTGGAAGGAGTACACTCCGCACAGGTAGCCGAGATCATTGCCCTGACGCGTGCCTGCCTGGCAAGCAATCAAATCCGAGTCACCATATACACCGACAGCCAATATGGTTACGGGGTAGTTCATGATTACGGGCAGTTGTGGTCTCAAAGAGGTTTCATGACCTCTTCAGGCTCTCCCATTCGCAATGGAGAGTTTGTGCGCCTGTTGTTAGAGGCGTTGCAATGTCCAGCAGGTATCGCAGTTGTGAAGTGCACCGCACATACCAGAAATATGGACTTCGTGTCACAAGGCAATAGATATGCCGACGAAGTCGCGCGGTATTGCGCGGAACAAGGGTACTCTTTCACAGAGGTGGAAGTGGGTGGAATAAATGTAAGGACTGAATTAGCTATGATATTAGAAACTGTTGATACTTGGGACGAACTGAAAAACATGCAAGAAAATGCTCCTGATTTTGAAAAAGAAATGTGGGAAAAGGCAGGATGTGTGGTGGGTGAGGCCCATTTCTGGGTCTCACCAGATGGCAGAGCAGTGTTGCCCAATGAGATGGTGAGCCCAATGGCCAGACAAATACATGGTCCCGTCCACTTAGGAAGAGATGCTATGCTGAGAGTGTTTAGACAGACCTGGTACAACCCTAAGTTCAGAGTAGCAGCCGAAGCAGTGTGCCAGCGTTGTGTGACTTGTCAGCAGTTGAATGTAGGGAAAAAGACACCAGTTGCACTGAGCCACATTGGGAGGTCAGGAGGTCCATTCAATCGAATGCAGATAGATTTTATTGAAATGCCAAGGTGCAACCGCCTCCGCTATGTCTTGGTGGTTGTTTGCGTATTCTCCAGATGGGTTGAGGCATACCCTACACGTAGGTGCGACACCCTCCCAGTAGCCAAGTTACTGCTTAGGGAGCTAATCCGCGCTTCGGGGTGCCGGCCTCTTTGGAATCAGATAGGGGAACGCATTTCAACAGCGAGCTTGTGAAGATGATTTGTGCGGCTTTGAACATAGATCAGAAATTGCATTGCAGTTACCGACCAGAAGCCTCAGGAATTGTGAGCAGATCAATGGCACCATCAAGGCCAGAATCGCAAAAGTGTGTTCATCAACATCCTTGAGTTGGCCTGACGCTTTGCCATTGGTCCTTATGAGCCTCCGTAGTACCCCAGACAGAAGAACGGGGCTGTCACCACATGAGGTGTTAATGGGGAGAGCAATGAGGTTGCCATCTGTCCCAACTACTGCACTGTTAAATATCACAGATGATATGATCCTGGACTATTGTAAGGGGCTGTCTGACGCCATTCATTCTGTGTCCCTTCAGGTGCAGGCTGCCGAGGTTCCATCGTGCCAGGGCCCGTGTCATGACCTGTTTCCTGGGGACTGGGTCCTGGTGAAAAAACACGTGAGAAGAAGCTGCCTGGATGTTCGTTGGCGTGGGCCCTTCCAGATCACCCTGATCACGAACACGGCTGTGAAAGTGGGAGGCCTGCCCAACTGGATCCACGCGTCGCATACGCGGAGGGTTCCAGCACCTCTGGAAGAAACAGCTCCTCTCTCGGATAGACGTCCAGCTGCGGACCGAGAAGCCATAGAGGGGGCTAGCCAAGCTGTAGAGGTGCCAGCGGAAGCAGGGAACGAGTCTGACCAAGCTGAGGACGGTCAGTACAGCAGCGAAACAGACGACGCTACTGAAGGAGAAAGTAGCTGGGAGTACGAGTCAGACACTGACAGGTCTGACAGAGAGCGTGAACCGGCAAGAAGGAGAAGGAGTAGAAGGGTACGTGGAGAAGCCGATTGGCCGCAAAGAAGAAGCTCTAGTCTGAGGTCAACTCCAGAGAGAACCCTTCCTCCGATATCAGAGGATTCAGACCCGGAAGAAGGTGCTCAGGGCGCTGAAGCACCGAACTTGAGGAGGTCAAGAAGAGTGCGTGTGCCTAGCAGAAGATACTCCACCCCTGAGTGGACATATCTGGCGACAAATGTCTTTGAAACCGGAGACAGGGAGGATCCGAGCGGTGGTGGTGTCCAGTTCTGAGCCCATCGTCACAGTGGAAATACGACTGTTAGTACCCGGTGTCGAACAAGAAGGGTCACTAACTTTCATGCTCCCCAGACCTCCCCGCCTCAGCAAGTTAAAGCACATGTTTCTCACAGAATTGCAATTCCCCGATTTTGGTACAAAAATAACAGCCCATGAAGAGCACAATCTTCGTTTGGAAATATTGAACTTTGCTATCGAGGCTGCAGGCACAGGCCTGATAGTAGATGCTTAAAAGACTTTGTAAATAAGCGAGAAGAAAAGAAGATTACCTAGCGCCCAGGAAGCAGAGAATCTTAGGGACCTTCCCTTGAGTTGATGGAGAAGGGCTAGGGTTGTCTGTATTGAACTGTTAAAGGACTTTTGCGAAGAAGGTTGTCAGCTTCCAGCTGTGTGGTTCTAAGGACAAAAGGAGTAAAAGAGACTGTAAAGGAGCGAAAAGAAAAGAACTTTGTGCTAAGATACGAGAGAGCCATACTGTCTGACGAAATGGAAGCCGGCACCCAGAACCGCAGAGCTAAATGTATAATAGGCACACTAATAGTAGGAGTAATAATATTAATAGCTTTAGTAGTAACAGTCTCTTATGTAAAGGGACGTGAGGAAGAGGCAAAGGTAACTGATGTGAAATCTGTAGAGGCGCTTACACCCACTGTTGCTGGTGAGAAAGGGGAAAACACTCAAGAGAAAGCGTTATTAGCTGCAGAAGCCCGCAGGTTACACGTAGATGAGTCCCAAGGAGACTTTAGGTCAAATGCTTATGCTAAACTTTTGTATGAATACGTGGATGCCATGGAGGTCAAGGACTGCTATGTTTGCATGCAGTTGCCGGCGTCTGTAGATGAAGGCATTCGATATCATCACCTCCCGCTGACATATGGCATTACATGTAGCTTATTGCTTAGTATATTTTATGGGAGAGATAGTTTTGAATACTATTTCTCCAATTACGATGCAGTGTTACCAGAAGTCCCAAATTATAAAAAGATGAATAAATGGGACTACTGGAAGAGTGAAGACAGGTTGGCAAAGTTTTTCATTCCTTGGATTACCTTAGATACTTCACATGCCCGCAGAAATAACCTGACATGCAAGGTGTCAGAAGTCGAGAAGAAGTTCATAGGGCAGGTGGATGATCGATATAGGAGACAAAAGATTTTGAAAAAATCAGGACAATGGAAAACAGATTGGACCGAGGAAGAGAAGGCACACAAGAGAAAGGGTAGTAGTGGTCCAATAGCTTTAGATAGAACGCAGAGAGGGAAGTTATGTCTTCACAGAGCCAAAACGTATTATGAAAATGTATACGTGGGAGAAGTTAGCTGTGAACATGCTTTCAATCTAGAGTACTATACCAAGGACTTCCTGAAGGGAATGCAAGTGATTCCAAATGTGTATTTTGTATGTGGAAGAAATGCCTACGTGAGACTACCTGACAACTGGAATGGATCATGTTACTTGGCCATTATCTTCCCTAAAATATATCATGCCCAAGACTTAGAGATCATCGAGGGCAAGACATCATCGAGGGGAAGGAGAGATGTAGGAGATGCAGAAATGGTTGGAGATGTCTTTGGAGCTGTGTTCCCTCTTCTGGGACTAATCCTTAATGATGTTAAAATTAGACGACTGGCAACAGTCGTAGACAGGTTGTCTGCCAGCACTGCTCAGTCCTTAATGCTGGTAGAAGGAGAGATGCAATCGGTAAGGGCTATGGTTCTCCAGAACCGTCTTGCATTAGACGTCCTATTAGCAAAAGAGGGCGGAGTCTGTAAGGCTTTGAAGGTCCAAGAATGTTGCACTTACATTCCAGACAATTCAAAGCCCCTTGAGAAAGTTATTAGGAACATAACTAATATTCACAAGGAGATCGAAGACCTGAGTAGAGAAAATGTCTGGGAAAAGGTGGGTCATGGAATGAGTGAAGCTGGAAGTTGGCTCACCACCTTAGGCAAAAGCTTTGTGTGGTCTATCCTAAAACCTATCATCATAATATTGATCTGTGGGATCGTGTTGTGGGGATTGGTGAGGGTATTTAAATGGTACAGAGCAAGAAGGTCAGAGAGGGCCCAGAGAGAACAGCTGCAGAGATTGGCTGCCATACAAGATAGTCAGTACAGGAGTCTGAGGGCTCTGGAAACGCAGAAACGAGTTATGCTAGCAATCACTGCAGTTTAAATGTTAATGATGACCCCGAGAGGTCATCAAAGGGGGGAACTGAGAGAGCGCAAACTGACCAAAATGTATAAGTACACCACACTTACACGTAGTAAGCACAAGTCATGAAGAGAAATGCCATGAGTGCTGATAGTACCTACATCTATATTCTGAAATGTGTAGTTAATGTAGAGATTTAAGTAGAAATGGAACTAATGCAGAAATGTGTGAAACTATATGATTTTATTAGACGTGATTATTCCTGAATCCATGTTGTGTAGCTGCTAAAATGTAAGATGGCATACGGTTAAACGTAGAACGTGGTAGGCCTTAGGGCCTGAGCTAGAAGGGAGGGGGAAGGTGGTTCATTTCACAACATGGATTGCACTAATGTTTTAGTAATAACGTTAATAAACCATGATTTATAGATGTGTTTACCGAATAATAGAATAAGAGTACTAACATGCTATTAATTAAAGAAAAAGTTGAATGCTATAATCATTATGAGAAATGTTGTAGGCCTGAAATATTTTAAACAGTGATTTACACATACTGGTCTGGGCCGGGAAATGTTGCAAACTTTAGCTGGAAGTCTATGAGAATTGGGATCTTGGCTGCAGATGTCTGTCTGCAAGAGAAGAAGGGGTATCCAATTATAAATGAATAGAGGTTTGTTCGGGAGACGGCCCAGACATGGAGGAGGGTTCCGGAATGTTTTAAGGGGTATCAGCGGGCCGGAGAAGAGTCTGAGAAGCAAGGTCGACTCTAACCACGAGGCCTCATCATGGAAAAAGCCAGAAGCTACACCACGTGAGGAGCGTCTCACGAGGGGCGTACCAAATGTTGTTGTGTTTTTTGTATTAGGGACAGCACCCCTGGGTGGAGTTAGAGCAGATGCCTGAGGACCCTTTAGAGAGCGGATGGGTAGGCAGAGCGGGGTCAAGACTGGAGAACTATAGGTTTTCACCAAGAGACTGAGAGTGGGTGACTTCCCTTGGGGGTCATTCACTGCTGACACCTTTTGTTAGGTTGAGACCTGGTTAAGTAGGGATACCATCTAGAGCAGGGTAGGGACAGCCTAACCTGTGTGTTTTTCCCTCCAACTTAAATGACGGAGAGATCTCAGTATGTGTCTATGCTGATAGCTTTATTATTCTTAGAACTTGTTCTTGTAGTTTCCGTTGCTCGCCTGAGGGCTTTCAGAGAGCACATGTATGTAGTTGGGCCTGTGTATCTTGTGAATCTCATTCTGAGATGCCTGTACCTACAACTTATCTTAACCTTATAATAAACCTTTGAAAGCTAGAAGTTGTTTGTGATCTTTTGGAGCGGAGTCCTTTATTGGGTGAACTAACTTGGTAAGAGATGCACTTTCTTCCCTCAATGACAGGCAATAAAGGTTCAGTCGACCAGATCGGGGTTTTAGATCAATAGTGATAAGGTATCGATCAAAATCTCGCCCTTCCAGAGTTACACGCCAAAGATAACCCCTGCTCACCCTATAGGTAACGTGACGCGAGCAGTAAGGCTTATCCCGGAGGCAATGTAGGTTAAGTGTTTGTGCACGCACCCAGCAACAACACCCAAGGCCCACCACATAGGAAACTCCACACAAGGTTATATATAAAAATAGCCTTTATATTATACCTGTTATTTTACGGCCAACCCGTGCCGCAGTGCAAGTGCTCTCTATGAAAAGTATAACTGTGATTGGTATACCTGATTGGTTCATTGGATTTACTGTCAGTCCCCAGTAAAGTGCACCAGGAGTGCCAGGGCTTGTGAATGCCAATACTGCTAGTGGGCCTGCAGCGCTGGTTGTGCCACCCACAGAAGCAGCCTGTTAAAATGTATCTAGGGTCTGCCACTGCAGACCCTGCGTGCAGTCTGGTACTGTCATGCTGGCTGGGAAAGTGCACACACTTGCCAGCCCCTAAACCTTCCCTTAACTTCATATTAGTCACCCCTATGGTAGGCCAAAGGGCAGGGTGCATTGTAAGTGTAAGGTAGGACATGCTCTGATGTGTGTGGCATGTCCTAATAGTGAATTACAGCCAAATTTGTTTTTCACTATTGTAAGGCTACCTGTCCCCTTTAGGCCAGATGGGCTGCTGGAATTATTACACTCTATAATCCCAGCAGGCTCAGGGAACACGGTAGAGAGTCATGTTTAGTATGCCTGAACTCAGAATAATAAAATACTTCTTTTAGTAAAGTTTATTTTAATATCCTGTGTTTACAAATGCTACTTTTAGAAAGTTAGCATTTGCTTGCCTAACCATTTCAGCCCCCTCTGCTAGTTTGTGTATCTGACTGTCTGGGATGTGTGAGTGACAGGGCTGGGGGATGACAGGTGGTGAATGCAAGGATTACACCTTAGTGGGAGGTAGGAGTGCCCCTTGACTCTTAATCAGGCTGTGCTCTGCCACCACAATGCTGGCTCCGCCCCCTGGGGAGCGACTGATGACTCAGCCTGCACCTGGCCCAGGAAGGGCGAAGCACTGTCATCAAGATACTCCTGGCTGCCCCTGTCCCCACAATGCTGGCTCCACCTCCTGTGGAGCGTCTGATGTGCCTGCCCCTCACACTGAAAGAAACAACCAAGGACAGCCACTCAGAGTGGGGAGGGGGGTCTCTGGTACTCTGCAGGTCTGTGTGAGGAAAACCATGCCTGTAGACTGTTTGCTAGGGAATGACTTGGAGAGCTCCCCTTGGGAAAAGGTGGAGAAGACAACTCACCTGAGGATGGTGGGTCTGCCTGACTGGGCGTGCGTGACCACCCGGTCAATGGCAGCCAGTAGGGGTGCTCAAGAGATCCTGGGGCCTGAAGGAGAGGCCCAGGAACCGGCCTTAAAGAGAAGGAGCAGGGGGCGCGGGAAACCGGCCCCCGAAGTTCCCACGGTCCAGTAGGAAGCAGACCTTGAGGGGGATGCCCTGGAGCCTACAGGGGAACAGATTGCTGAACTGGGGGACCTGCCTGAGCTGACCCATTGGCAGCAAGAAGGAGGTCCCTCCAGGGAGGAATTCTGCAGGGAGCAGAAAGAATGCCCTTCTCTCGTGGGTATGCGGCAGCAGGCTGCAGACCAGGCCAATAGTGTTCAGGCCAAAACACATTATGTGTACTGGGAGAATGACCTCCTGTATTCAGAGCCTAAGGCTGCTGAACCTGGGTCAGCCCGTGTGCTGGTGGTACCCCAGAAGTTCAGAGCCTTCATACTGGGGCTGGCTCAGATCAGGAAGGTGATCCATAGCAATTGGAAAATTCTGAACATCAATGACCGGGAAAGCAGATTAAGCAAACCGATCTTGCCCTTCAGGTGAAATCAAAATCTCCGGGATAAACTGGTCCATAGTAGGTGGAAAAATAAAGAAAGAAACAAACAGAAAACCATAGATGGAAACCCACTACCAAAAGGCAACCACAAATGTGGCAACAGCCATGCATGTGACCAGATAATCCCAGGAGAGAAATGGAATTATGGCCAAAGACAAGGAAGCTTAAAAGAAATGACCAACTGCAGAACTACAAACGCCATATACCTTATTAAATGTCCGTGTGACATAGGGTATGTAGGTGAGACGTCCAGAGAATTCTACACGAGATTTTCTGAACACAAATCTGCAATTAGAACCAAAAAAACAAATGCCCCCATGGTACCACATTGCATCCAATACGGTCACAATGAAAAAGATCTGCAATAGTAGATTTTGGAACATGTTCATACACCACCAGGAAAGGATGCGACGATTTTCCGCAAAAAACGAGAGACTTTTTGGATTCACTTTCTGGACACAGTCCGCTTTGGACACAACGAAGAAATATCCTGGATAGTGACACTGTAAAGAAAATCATGACCTCTCCATAAAACGTGAGCTATCAGAGCAGGTACACACCCTGTATTCCAAGGTGTTCTTTGTGTAATCCTACCCACTGTCTTCACCATACTGCAAACTTCCACAAAATCTGTGCTTTTAGAATATAGTTCAACATATACATCCCGATTCATTTCTACATAGTACCCCATTTTCCGTCTGTTTCTCTGATTAAAACTATGCCATTAAAACCCATTCCAATATGGCAACCACTTTTGCATTGAATACCTAGAGTCTGTCATCTATGTTTAGCGATTTCGTAACATATGCATAGAATGAGTCCTACCTTTATGGCTGTGAACATCCACCTGTTCTCAATTTGGAGCTTGCTTTTAAAACTGTCCCTCGAGGCAGCTATCCCCTACTCAAGGATTTCTCCTCAAGAACCCCCGGTTACGACTACAGCTACCTGCACAGAAGGTAAGAGAATATCGAAATCTCGCCCTGTTTCTCGCTAGCTCGCACCCCTGCCACTAAAACCGGGTTAAGCAAAAGCAATCTCTATGAAAGTATAGCTTTATAAAGGCACACCCCAAACAAAAGCGCAAAAAGTCAACCCCTTGGTCTTTGAACCTGATACCCATGTCTAGACTTGTACAGCTACGCCCAGCCTATTGCCTCATTCCCGAAATCTTTATTTTAGGTTACGTTGAAACTCCTTATAACACGTCGTAAATATGTTCCATACCAGGCTGAGTCGTTGGAATCCCTGACTGCGGCACCAGACTTTCAATATTAGGTAAGACGTGAAATCGAATCAGGCTGTGTACTCGTTATAACTTCCTGTAGCCGTATCGTTAGCCATTTTAATGATGGTTGTTATAACCTAAGCTTATTCACAGCGACATCATGGTACAGAATCCTTAACCCTTTTCTTAGCTGGTTAAAAACGTTCAGGGCGGGCACCCTCCGTAAATAAGTATAATGGTCCCGCAAATAAAATGCTAGGTCATTCAGTAGAGCTAGACGTGTAATCTTTAACTAACGTAGTATGTCAAGAGATAACCACATGTTATATTGAAATCTCTGTTATCTTACTATAGGAAAACGAAAAAAGAGAGGCTGGCTAATTTTAAACACTGAAGAGTTAGATCCCAATAACCAGGTACTGCTTATGTCGTAGGTTTGCCAGTAATTTCTTTGTCAGCGGGTAAAACTCAATTTATTCATTAGTTCATGTACTTATTTCTGTACAGAGAAATATAGAGGTTCCTAACTATAAAGATCGCCATTCAAGAAATCTAAAGATTTTTCATCTTTGAAATCAAGGTAACAAACGCGACCAATACAGTAAAAATTCAACGCGAAACCCCTTTTGGAACTAAATAAATAACCACATACATTCCATGTTTTTTCTTAGCCTATGCCTCAAAAAGAACGCCCAGCATCCGCTCCTCAATATAATCCATGCTGAGACCATCCACACTATAGGTATACTTATTCCCTTATGTCTGTGTGACACTACTGCACTTTAAACTAACTTATTAGCACTGCATGCCCTTTGTAAATAACATGCTAAAACACAGGGTGTACTTTATGAATGGGAACTGATTTATTTATTTTGCTCCTCCCTCGCTCTCCTCACACTGGTTTTTCTCGACTAGAATTCTTCCAATCTTATTAGACCATAGCCATCTTCATGTCTTCGGCTAACTATGAGCCCCCGCCATTAAGAAAATGTACTCATGTATTTAGTAGATGCCAACCAGCTACAATGTTAAAAAGGTAAAAATGCAAAGAGATAATGGAACTCATAAGTGTTTTTTCTCTATTTTCAGAAAATTGTAATGTGCCCTCGATCTCTCTAATATTACCTATGTCGTATTCTTGTATATGTTGTCTATGGCCCTGAGGAAGGTGATACTCACCGAAACGTACGTCGGCTCAACACCTATTGTCTTGGACACAAACTAGTGAATTCCATCTTAACTAGCGGAACTGTACCATCTAGATCCCCACACCATCTTATATAGCACACCTTAGAGTTGCCATTAATGTTAGTCTCGTGTTTTGTATGATTTAGATCCTGTTGTTTTTGTAGATAGGTATGTTTTTTTTTAAACTAATAGAAACAGTATGCTTTGGATTGTGAGTATGTGTGTATGAATGTTAGGATTAACTTTTATGAGAGGGCACGCCTTTTTTGCTTATGAATGTTACAAAAAGAAAAATGTATGTAAAAGCGATGAACTTTCTTGTGATACCAAAATGATATGCACAGTCTTATAAATGTTCCTAAAAACATTCTTCTTAGAAAACAAAAAAGATTAATAAAATATATATGTTTTGATAATGTTTTGTAGTTTCCTTTCTGGCATCTCTCTTATTAATGTTTGAGATTCACTCAATGATAAAAGCAATATAGGTCCCTACAGAGGTTCTAGTATCTTTTTGCCTGATTTGTCTCTCCCCCCTCTGGACCTCAAATTAACTGGGAGAACTCTTTCTTTCTAATAATAGCTGGCTCATGATGTGCCATTAGCAGGACATTTGGGGATGGACAAGACCTATGACAGGCTTGTCACCCACTTTTATTGGCCCCAAATGCACAAGAGCTCAGATGCTCACTGTAGATCTTGTCAGACTTGCCAGGCAAGTGGTAAGAGCGGAGGGAAGCACAAGGCTCCTCTGCAGCCCTTCCCCGTGGTCGGTACGCCATTCCAGCGAGTGGGTATTGACATTGTTGGGCCTCTGGACCCCAAGACAGCCATGGGCAACAGGTTCATCCTGGTCTTGGTGGACCATGCCACCCGGTACCCTGAAGCCATCCCTCTGAGAACAGTGACGGCCCCCGTGGTGGGACGGGCACTGATGGGAATTTTCTCCCGAGTGGGATTCCCTCTACAGGTGGTGAGCGACAGGGGCACCAATTTCATATCCAAGTATATGAAATCCCTTTGGCAAGAGTGTGGTGTAACTTACAAGTTCACCACCCCTTAACACCCCCAAGGAAATGGGTTGGTTGAGAGATTCAACCGAACCCTAAAAGATATGATCATGGGCCTGGAAGGTCCAATGAGGCGTAAGTGGGACGTCCTCTTGCCATGCCTTCTCTTTGCATACCGTGAGGTGCCACAGAAGTCCCTAGGGTTCAGCCCCTTTAAACTGCTGTACGGTCACCCAGTGAGAGGACCTCTGAGTTTGGTAAAGGAAGGCTGGGAGCAATCTCCCAGGAAAACTCCCCAGAATGTATACAGTTACATGCTGGCCTCAAGAAACCAGACCAGGCGCTTCAGACAACTTGCTGAGGCAAATCTGGAAGCCAGCCAGGAAGAGATGAAGCAGTGGTACGACCAGAATGCCACTCTGGTAGAGCTTCAGCCTGGAGAAAAGGTGTGGGTCTTGGCCCCAGTGGAGCCTTGTGCACTTCAGGATAAGTGGACAGGTCCATTTGAGGTTGTGGAAAGCAAGAGTACAGTAACCTACTTGGTGGACATGCAGTCTCCCAGGAACCCTTTGAGGGTCCTACATGTTAACCGCCTTAAGCCCCACTTGGAGAGGTGCCCGAAGTGGGCATGTTGTTGGCAACTGATGATGGAATGGAGGAGGAGACTGAGCCTCTTCCTGACCTCTTGGTAGCCTCTGAGAAAGATGGGTCAGTGGATGGAGTTAACCTCTCACCCACCCTGACGCCTGAACAACAGGATGAATGCCGCCACTTGCTGGGGCAGTTTCCAGATCTGTTCTCCCTGATTCCTGGTGTCACAGATTGGTGCGTCCATGATGTGGACACAGGAGACAGCTTACCTGTGAGGCATAAGGCCTACAGATTAACTGACAGGGTCAGAGCCTGCATAAAGGAGGAGGTCTCCAAAATGCTTGCTCTTGGGGTGGTTGAGTCCTCCAGCAGCCCTTGGTCCAGCCCCGTGGTCTTGGTCCCAAAGGCTGCTGCGCCGGGAGCCACACCTGAACTCCGGTTCTGTGTGGACTACAGAGGGCTTAATTCGGTCACCAAGACTGACGCGCACCCCATCCCCAGAGCTGATGAGCTCATTGATCGGCTAGGGGCTGCCCGGTTCCTCAGCACGTTTGATTTAACGTCTGGGTACTGGCAGATCGCCTTGACCGATGGGGCAAAAGAGAGGTCAGCGTTCTCCACACCAGATGGGCATTTCCAGTTCCGGGTTATGCCATTTGGGATGAAGAATGCCCCTGCCACCTTTCAGAGGTTGGTCAACCAGGTGTTGGTTGGGCTGGATGAGTTCAGTGCCGCCTACCTGGATGACATTACAGTGTTCAGTGGCACCTGGCTAGAACACCTGCGCCACCTCTGGGAAGTGTTGATGGCCCTGCGCAGAGCAGGCCTCACAATCAAGGCCAGCAAGTGCCAGATTGGGCAGGGTTCAGTGGTGTACTTGGGACACCAAGTGGGGAGTGGCAAGGTGGCACCCTTGCAACCCAAAATTGAGACCATCCTGGCTTGGGAACCCCCCAAGACTCAGACTGCAGTGAGAGCCTTCCTGGGGCTCACTGGGTACTACAGGAGGTTTGTCAAGGGCTATGGAACTATTGTGACCCCCTTGACAGAGCTGACTTCTAAGAAGCAGCCCAGGAATGTCATTTGGACTGACACCTGTCAGAAGGCTTTTGACACCCTGAAAACTGCCATGGGCAGGAGCCCGTGCTCTTGGCTCCTGATTTCTCCAAGGAATTTCTAGTGCAAACAGACGCTTCAGAGCATGGTGTAGGGGCTGTTCTCTCACAGATGACTGAAGAGGGCTGGGACCACCCTGTAGCCTTCATCAGTAGGAGGTTACTTCCCCGGGAAAGTAGGTGGAGTGCAATAGAGCGAGAAGCATTTGCTGTGGTCTGGGCGCTGAAGAAGCTAAGACCCTACTTGTTTGGGTCTCACTTCCGGGTTCAGACAGACCACAGGCCCCTCAGATGGTTGATGCAAATGAGGGGTGAGAACCCAAAACTGTTGAGGTGGTCCATCTCCCTACAGGGTATGGAGTTCATGGTGGAACACCGCCCTGGCACAGATCACGCCAATGCTGACGGTCTGTCCAGGTATTTCCGCCTTAGTGATGAGGAACTCCCTGGGGAAGGGTAGTTCTCCCCACATTTCGGCTGGAGGGGACACGTGTTAGACCTGGCACCTTGGCGTGAGTTTCCCTTCCACTTTTTGCTGATGTGCCTCAGATGTTTTTGCTGGTGTCCGCCGCTCAGGGCACTGCGCCACGGCCAACCCGTGCCGCAGTGCAAGTGCTCCCTATGAAAAGTATAACTGTGATTGGTATACCTGATTGGTTCATTGGATTTACTGTCAGTCCCCAGTAAAGTGCACCAGGAGTGCCAGGGCTTGTGAATGCCAATACTGCTAGTGGGCCTGCAGCGCTGGTTGCGCCACCCACAGAAGCAGCCTGTTAAAATGTGTCTAGGGTCTGCCACTGCAGACCCTGCGTGCAGTCTGGTACTGTCATGCTGGCTGGGCAAGTGCACACACTTGCCAGCCCCTAAACCTTCCCTTAACTTCATATTAGTCACCCCTATGGTAGGCCAAAGGGCAGGGTGCATTGTAAGTGTAAGGTAGGACATGCTCTGATGTGTGTGGCATGTCCTAATAGTGAATTACAGCCAAATTTGTTTTTCACTATTGTAAGGCTACCTGTCCCCTTTAGGCCAGATGGGCTGCTGGAATTATTACACTCCATAATCCCAGCAGGCTCAGCGAACATGGTAGAGAGTCATGTTTAGTATGCCTGAACTCAGAATAATAAAATACTTCTTTTAGTAAAGTTTATTTTAATATCATGTGTTTGCAAATGCTACTTTTAGAAAGTTAGCATGTGCTTGCCTAACCATTTCAGCCCGCCTCTGCTAGTTTGTGTATCTGACTGTCTGGGATGTGTGAGTGACAGGGCTGGGGGATGACAGGTGGTGAATGCAAGGATTACACCTTAGTGGGAGGTAGGAGTGCCCCTGGACTCTTAATCAGGCTGTGCTCTGCCATCACAATGCTGGCTCCGCCCCCTGGGGAGCGACTGATGACTCAGCCTGCACCTGGCCCAGGAAGGGCGAAGCACTGTCATCAAGATACTCCTGGCTGCCCCTGTCCCCACAATGCTGGCTCCACCTCCTGTGGAGCGTCTGATGTGCCTGCCCCTCACACTGAAAGAAACAGCCAAGGACAGCCACTCAGAGTGCTCCACCACTGAAAGGGATTATGCAGAGGCCCCCCTGGCCTGAAAAGACAAAAGAAATGCCATATAAATATAGGAGCCCTGCTCCTTGTAAATTAGATCCTGCTTGCGAACCAAGATGCCCCTCTGCCTGAGGAGAAGGAACCAAGGAAGCTGAAGGAGAGAGACTGTCCCTGTCCTGGGGGACTGACCAACAGTGGGAACCTTGCTGCCAAAGGAGAGGAAGAAATTTTACCAAAAAACGTTGCTGCTTTTGACTTTCTACAAAGACTTGTGTTTTCCTAGCTGATCTCCAAAGGCCTGGTAGGGAGCCCCCGTGAGGCAGATCCAGAGCGCTATTTACAAGCAGGCGCATTTAAAAGTATTGGGGGCATTTTTGTTAAACTACGTGCTTAAGGAAGTAAAGACGCTTTGCTGAATGAACATTGTTTTAAGAAACACCTGAACAGAACTATTGCCATCCAAGAAAAGTATCCAATCCAACCTCAACAAAAGTATTGCGTGCATCCTAATTGAATGTTATTTAAGGTCTTGTGATAAGTCTACCCATCTATTATGTTTACATAAAGTACCAGTATTTTTATACATACCACAGCCTGGTGTCCATTTGTGGGGGGGTCAGTGTTATTTATTGTGTGTGATTATAAATGCTTAACTAAATGCACCCTAGAGATTAGCCTTGACTGCTCACGCCACGCAACCTAGAGGGTGAGCAGGGGTTATTCTTAAAGGGTAGTTCCCTTGCCCTGACTAGAGGAGAGGGTCCCTGCTTGTCACAAGTGCATACTTGCACCAACCAGAGACCCCCAATTCTAACAATACCAAACACATTAGATAAGAAACACACACTTTACAATGTGCCAGAGGCACGGGCAGAATTTACAGGGGATTATATACATGGGACAGGGCCACATGGACCACTGTCAGGAATAAGCACTTTTAGAACTAGCACTTGGTAGAATTAGCACTTTGTAGGAATATAGAATAATAATAACTGTAGCACAAAATAGAAAATAGAGCACACAACCAGTAACCACTGGTAAAAGGTAAGTACCACCTACGCAATCCTAACTGCCTTAGGAAAATATCACGCAGGGAATCATAAACTCACTAGCATAAACTTATACTAGGAAAAACAACCTCCTAAGCACCACAATACATTCAGAAGTATAAAACATTACACATGATGCAGGAATTACATTAGGCAGGTCATTGCAAATTGTGCAAAGAGCACATAGGGCCAAAAACATGTACCCCACATAGGGGCACAACACATGAACTGTCCCGAGGCCAACTGGCCTTACAGGGGCTGAAATGCCCTGTGTCCAGCCATGTCGGGGCAGGCTGCGCAGGTAGCCAAAGAAGATTGCGCAAAGGAGCAAGCCTAAACGAAGCAGCTGCCCACTAAGTGCTGGGCAGCTGGGGGCCTCGTCTGGGCCCTAAAGGAACAATGGGGCCCAAAACAACGTTGGAGCCACAGGAGCCTCGCAGGCTCCATGACCAAGACCACTGTGCCCCTGTGAGCCTCTTGGGCTCTGACCAATTATGGCCCCTTGGAGCCTCATGGGCTGGAAAGACTTGTCGGCCCGGAAGCCTCGTGGGCTTGACGAAAATGCTCCCACTGGGGGAGCGGCCGGCTGCCAACCGGGGCCTCCCTACCCTCAGGAATGCCCCCTAAATGTGGAAATCAATGCTGGAGTCCTCCCTTTGGGGACTCGGAAAACAACTGCCCCCGTGTTGGAGTCCCTCGCTGGGGGACTCGAGAACAATGGCCCCCGGAGCCTCTCGGGGGCACTGAAGTAAAATATGCCTGTGGGTCATTGGAGTCTTGGCGGGCTAGAATTACACAAAATGCCCCCGTGGGTAGGAGCCTCTCAGGCTCTTAAGACAAAATGGTCCCAAACGCCGGAGTCCCGCCTCTGGGGACTCAAAGTACGAAATGCCACTGAATGCGGGGGCGGCCCGCTGCAACGTGGGGCCGCCCGGGAGAACTCCCAGAGACAACCACAAGCCCCCACCTTACCGGGCTCCAGTCTCCAGGGTTCCTGGGCCGCTCATGGGGATCCGATCTTCAGGCAGGGCTCTCTGGTCGGTTCCCTCTCGGTGGGCAGATGCGGTGGACTCTTGCTACATGCGGGGCTCTCCCCAAATTACAGGAGCCCCGCTAGTGCCGGCAACCCTCTGTCTTCCCCGGAGGCACCCCAGGCTCTTGGATTGGCTTGCCTCACCCGGTGGGGTCACAGGAGCGCGGGGTAGGCTCCCGTGGCTTCCTGCTTCCGCTTTCAGGGGGGGTCACTTCTGGGTCGTCGCAGGCAGCGCGGCGGCTCGGAGAGGGAAGTGGCAGTAATCCAGGGTAGGCTCCCGGTATAATTAAATGTAGAGTCTCCGGCAGGGTAAACACCTGCCAGGGACCCAGTCACGAGGCAGAAATACAGCAATGAGCGGGGTGGGCACCCAGGCCGTGAATCAGAGCAATTTGTGGGGCCACACGCAGGGTGGGCACCTGCTCTCCCCCCACACAATATGAGCAAAATGGGCCAGCTACACTGTGCTCCTGGCAAGGGAAACAACGCGCTTCCAGGCACAGCAGGCAAGGCTCAGGAACAAGTATTTAGAAAGGTAGGGAGGCAAGGTTGGGCCCAGGGGCTTGCTCACAGGGCCCTCCAGGCAGGGAGACAGTCCCCAGTGGCGGTCCCCCTGGCGCCCAGTAGCAGCAGGCCCCCCTCCAAATTAGGATCAGGAAAGAGAACATTTTGTATGGGGTCACAGCCCCCTCTTATACTAAGAACTCCTTTGTCTACATGGGTGCAGGCAAGGGGCGAACCAGATACAACTGGTTCCTGAGCACTTTGTTTTGCTCAGCCCCTCTGCCTATTCACAGGATGGGTAGGGTCATCAGTCGCACCACAGGGGGCGGAGCCATCATTGTGTGGAGAAAGCCCAGCCCTGTTCAGGTCCCAGGTGCAGCCCCTCCCTGCCATCAACATGCAGATCTCCCATTCACCACTGGTGCAGACCCATCCTGACTCATGGAGCCTGGCACACCAGCCAGCTCCAGCCAATCACCAGCCAAACAGCCAATGCACATAAATTACACAGACATGCCAACTTCTAGAAGTGGCACTTCCACACTAGACACATTCACGCCTTACACATCATCGCACAGCATTTAATCACATGAGTCCGCGCATACCAAGCTCGAGCCGGCACTCCCCACACATCAGGAACTACCAGGGATACATACATTCCCCATGCATTCCTGTGGGAGGGCAGGCCAACCTTACCACACGCATGCACTTTAACCTGGGACACAGTGGTAAAGTGCGCAGAAACCAAAAATCACTAATACCAGGTCACAATTAAAAAGCAAAAAGTTTAGGGGTGAACCTGCCAGAAGGGCCAAGTCCAACAAGGTTGGCAAATTATTTTTACTCATAAAGATTTTTTTAATATTGTTTCTCAAGTGTAAATTTGGGAGGTCATGAAAGGAGTCTATCCTCCCTGTCCTCTTTCCAAGTCGGAAAAACATTTCTTGATAGTTTGTGACTCCAATTGATGTCACAAACCACTAACAAAGCTAACAAACCTGAAGCCTGCTGTGGTAACTAATTTGCAAAGAGGAAGTGGTCCCCTAAGGAGCCATTTCCCTTTTTAGAATTATGTTGGCAACCTCATGAGAAAGAAGATTTCCAAAATGGAAACCTTTATTTTTAAACAGCAGCACTTGTTCCTTTAAGGATCACAGGCTGTTTTTATTTTAAAAAAATCTTTTTTAAGAGTTTTCCATTTGAAGTGCAGTCATAAAGATAGGGGTGTGCTGCCACAATACCCGTGATTATATGCGGATTGGCACCTGCCTAATGAATATTAATCAGGAAGGTTGTTCTACAACCCCCTGCCATTCAGCATTTTGAGAACTGACTGAACAGTACTAAGTATGGACGAAATTAGTGAATTCACGCGAAAGTGAATTTGCGGTCCGCGAAATCCGGGAATTTGTGCGAACTTGCAGATTTTTTTATTTTGGCGTGTTCGCAGGGTTTTTTTTCAGCACGGCTACCCCGAACTTACCCATGAGGTCGTTTTTGGGCGTGACCATCTTGTTCGCGGGAGGAAAACAACTCAGCAAACTCAGAATCAAGGTAAATCAATGCAGTGGGTGTGAGATTGTATTTTTGAAGCGTGAACAAGCAAAAAAAATTTGAGAACTTGCGAATTGTTTGGCAATTTCGTGTGATTCGCGAAACGAGAAATTGCCAAAAATCCCCAAATTTTGCGAGCGGAACGAATTTTCAACCCATGCTTAAACAATACATAAGTCGTTTTGCAAAATACTATTTAATTCTCAGAACGTTTCTCCTGAATTTGTGACCACTTTTTGCATATTAATTAAAATATATCAGGAGCTTAAGTTTCATAAAAAGATGATTGCCAACTATATCCACTCCTTGTTTGCAGTTATTCCTGGTGTTAATTATCTATTTAAATCTACATAACAGATAATAACACAAAATATAAGCTCTTTAGATGCCAGCTGGGTGAAAAAATGAAGTTCTTCTGTTATTAGCACGGCTTCTGGCCAGGTTGTGAATATTGCTGGCTATTTAGCAAGCCTCCTGGTGAACCATTTCTTTTCTATTAGCAAGTCCACCTGCCAAACAGTACATTACTTTAAGCCAGTGGTCGCTAAGTATTCCATTTTATTTTCTATTTGCCAGGCTTCTGATGGAAAAGTATATGATATCTGCTATTTAACCGGTAGTCAGGAAAATAATTAGGCTTATTTGCTATTTGCGTGGCTGCTGGCCAAGGAACAAATAACATCTTCTCTTTCGCCAGCAGTCGGGTAATGAGTGAAGTTTTTTTTTTGTTTGCTTGACTGCTGCCAAGCAGAACTTAAACTCTGCTAATTAGTTAGTGGCAAGGTAAATAGTAAATATACCTTGTTATTTGAATGGCTGCTAGGCAAACAGTGCTGAATCTCTACTACTCAACAGTTGGTTAAACAGTACAATGACAATCTCGCATAATTAGTGAGCGGCGAGTAAAAAGCAAAGTTTATCTGCTATTTTCAAGGCGACCGGCCAAAGAGTAAATCATTTTCTGCTATGTAGCCAGCAGCCAAGTATATAGCAGGGAAAATGTATTATTTTACCAGTGGCCGGCTAAATATTTGCTACCAAAAGTTTGGTTTACATAACCAATGTTGTTACCAAGATTATTTGAACTGTATGGGAAAATTGAAAGGCTGAATCAGCCATCAATTGATCTAGAGTGCTAGTCATATAGTCATATCCTGTATCACCTGCCCACTCTCTGCACTAAGACTGGGAGTCCAAGTATGAGGTAGGAAAGCAGGTACTATCTGGAACTATCAAGAAACCCAGGGGAGTTAGAGGTATATAGACATTATATTCAGAGACTCGGGAGACAGCCTGAGATAGAAGAAGCCATGAGAATTCCAAAACTATAGATGCCTTACAGTGAACAGACACTGAGGAAAACACAGGGCACAGACTGCAAAGGAACGTAGATAAAACCAAAGGAAAGACTGTCATGGAGAGACTAATCCATCACAAAAAACTAAAATGAGGAACTAAAGGATGGTGGGAGCAGAGGCTCAAACAGGAACAAAGAACTCAGGCTGTCAGTTATGTGCATCATACACCGGCATGCTCAGGACACGCCCTGTGGCAGTCCCAAAACACTTCCAAAACATTCTTCTTGCCCCCATCTACAAATGCCATAGTCACCAAGTGCACCTAATCTGTATTGAAACTTTAGTCGGTAACTGGCAACAGGTTTCCTAGTTCAGAATGTCTGCTATTTAATTATAAATACATTGTATGGTTTCTTTACTAACTGTTACTTAATCTCTACTATTTCATCAGTGGCCTGGTAAATATTAAACCTTCTTTGCTATTTGCCTGAGTACATGATCTTTGCCATCTAGTTGTGGCTGGGTTATTTGCTGTTTGCACAGCTGCCATGCAAATAGAACATGGTCTCTGCTATTTAGTCAGAGGCTGGATTAATAGTGAATTTTGTTTTGCTGTTTTCACTTCTGCCGACAAAATTGTACATGGTCTGTGCTATATTGTTGACTTCTGCATAAATAGTGACGTTTCCTTGCTATTTGCACCACCGCCAGGGAAATAGTACATAATATCTGCTATCTAGTCGGCGGACAGGTAAATAGTGAAGTTTCTCTCCTGTCTGCATGGCCACTACTCAAATAGTACATAATCTCTGTTATTCAGCAGCCGCCGTGTAAATTCCTGCAGAATAGCTACTCCCTTTTTTTTTATTCTCATTTGTAAATTTGTATTAAATGAAACAAATAAATAAAATGGAAAATCAGTGAATTGGGTTTGTGCACTTATTTAATTATTGACCTGTGAGAATTATTGGTTCTGTATCTGTGTTTGTTTTGTGTTTAAATTGCTGTTCCACTGTGCTAAGAAAGCCCTGGACAAGGCAACATATCTGAATATGTGAACAGTGTGCATTGTGTACTTGAGGTATGTGAAGTGAGTCAGGTGTACTACAGTTCCTTACCCTCGTCTCTTTTCAAGACGTACTCCTCACTCGCGGCGCTGCTTCCAGTGTCGCCACAGATTGCAGACACTCGGAATCTGTAGGATGATTTGGGGTTCACTCCTCCGATAGTGCAGGTCTCGACCTTCTGTGCAGTCAGTTGCTCCTTCCATGTCTTTGTGTCCGTAGATTCCTCTGTGAATTCCACCTTGTATGCACTTATTCTGGTGCCAGCACCAATGGTGCCAGGCTCCCTCCAGGTGAGGGTGATGTCTCCGGTTCCATTCTGCCGGCCTGTCACCATCTCAGGAGGGCTGCATGGAAGGGTCTTGATCATGTGGGTGTGTTTACTTGGTAAGGTGACCCATCGAGCAGACACCGCTGATTGTCTAAACTGGTACCAGCGGTTAGGACCCAGAACTGTCACGCTGACCCTGTCACTGGTGTCCTCTCCTTCAACGCTGCTCCAGACATCTTCACTCCTGGTCCTGTACTCCACATGGTAGTTCAGCACTGGGTCAGTCCCATCAGGCAGCGGTGCGCAGGTGACCAGCACACTGTCATGAGATATTTGACTTATCTTAGGGGTGTCAGGGCATGGGGGTTGGAATGCTGTGTCTTTAAGAACCCCATGTTCATACAAGTAAATTGAAACTCCTGGATTACTGGGATCACGAATCGAGGACAGAACAAACTGGATCTTCTTGTCTGAGGCATTGAGCCTTGTAAACTCCATGAACTCGTTCACGAGGGCTCTAGATCTTTGGTTCACATTGATATCGTTAAACCACTCTCCAGAGGTTGGGTGGGTGGGTTCCTTCAACTGTTTTGTTGTAAGCCAGTAATTTAATTCTGATAAAAAAGGTTCCTCTTCTCCTAGTGAAGTGAACATGAGTGAGATCACAAGTTCCAATCTGAGATCACGTAACACTTGGTTCATTTCCAACTGAGAAGGTACAACTTTCACTGCCTTTGACTCTGTCAACAAATTTATGTACCCACTGACGAAGTTTACCTCATTCTGTTTTGATTTCATAAATTCAGAAAGTTGTGTGGTACTACATGGGGATTTTTCTTTGGTGATTAAAATGTCCTGTAGTGCACTTTCCTCTTCTCCAGCTCCTCGAACAGCGGGTAGGACTCTAGCAAGGTCTGCTTGGAAGCCCATCCTGTACTGATTGCTGAGATTCATAAATGTTTTTATTCTACTCTTGATGTTGGGGAAATGTACAGCGGCTGGCTGGGTAAGCATGTCATTGCACTCCATTTCAATATCATTTAGGTCTTCCATAGCAGCCTGGACATCTTCAATCACCTTAGAACTGATGCTGCGCACCAGCTGAGGTGCCTTGGAGTCCAACTTGCTCAGTGGGTACAGCCAGACCATTGAAGGTATTGCGTGCTCACCATTTGCCCCTAGGAGTGATGGGAGGCTTTTATAGATATTAATTGCCTCCTCGTAAGTGGAAGGGTTGTTTGGTAAAGCAAAATCCCCGCAAAACGTGCAATTGAACTTTTCAAATTTACTCTTGTCATCCTGCGATATGGTAATGTCTCCTTGCCCTCCAATCGCAACCTTAGGTATTCTATCAACAGCACCCTTTAAATCTCCTTGTATATCCTTCATTTCCTCAGATGAGGACACTTCTCGATCGAACACAAAAAAAGCCTGCGCCCCGTACAGCACAGCAGTGACCACATGGGTTGCCATATCTTGGTCAAATATTTCTGGATAAGAGATATTGTCTCGTCCTAAATGTGTCATGGTCAGTTGTTCAAACCTAGTTGTGGTTGAATATTGTAGGGTCACTCTGGCTTGTTTCTTAGAAGTCTTTGTCTCCTCTAAATATTTTGCTGCCCCTCCCACCTCAACCATCCCCCCCAGGAAACTTGCTTTAAGGGAGGCTGAGATATTGAGGGCAGAGGCTTTGTCTTTGATGGTGTCAGAGGCGATGATTTGAAAATGTGTTCTTGGTTGCGGAATAACACGCACATCATTCTCAATGGTTGTCTTGTCCCATAGAGTAACACCTGAAAAACCAAGAACATGCCTTGTTATTGAGACTACAATAGTACTATGGTTTAGTAATAGATTCCACACTCAAAGTCAAACTAAAAATGCACTTTTTCACCAATCAGTTTCAAGGAGATGGGCACTGGAACAGTCCCTAGAACAGCGATTTTTGACAATTGACATTTTTACTTGATCATCAGGGGTGATTACAGACCTTTCACAGCTGATCAGAATACTTAAAACATCCTAGGAATTTTAGTCAAATTTGTAAAAAGTTTCTTTTTGTGGTGCAACAGTGTGGTCTCAAGGCAAAAATGTAAAACAGGAGTAATAGGAAAGATACCTTCAATCACACTCCAAAGGTGGGCATGGCTTGCATAATGTGATGTAGGACACACCTCAGAAGCTCTGCCCAGATGATCCTGAAGTTGCTAACATTGCTCCACATCCTCCATTCTGAAATGACTGCACCCCCATGAGCCACAATTTCGAGGTGATGTCACTCTTGTGCTTCTGCCAGAGGTGACTCTGCCCAACAAACCAGACTCAGGATTTGTGACAGAGAAGAGGCACCATCTATGACCCTAGGAGCAGCCTCAACCTGGAACCCTGATGTGGAAACGGCACTGTATCTTTAACTTATTACACCACCCAGTCTGCAGAAAGTGACCTCATAGGTGCCCGAAGACACAGTACTCCTTCTTTAAAACCGTCCTTCTGCAAAGGTGCTGGAAGTCATGGTGTAGGAAGTGACCCCAGCATCTCTGTGCTGAAAGGTCTAAACAACCTCTGCTTTTAAACCTACTGTAGTAATTATGCCAAACCAGGTAAGTGCAAGAGCAAGAAGTTTATTGACTGTTCATCTCCACAGCTTCCAGGAACTGCCTTTCCTTGGATTCAAACTACCGCATTCCATTGTCATGACAATAACATCATTGCATCTTAAAGGGAAACTACTACAACATCTCTTTCCTTTCCGTTTATATTACAAGAAAGAAGAAAGCAGGAGAAAGCAGAAAAGAATAAAGGACTAAAGGCGAAAGAAAACAAACAGTACTAGAGAAATGCGAAAAATAGAAGAAACTCAGTTAAAGATTTAACCGATTCGGCAGGACACTTTTCCTATTACTCCTCCATGGAGGAACATATTTCAAAGTAGTACTTTTATTAATAGTGGTCTTCCTTTCGAGGTGAAACAGAAATATTGGTGTTTCCTGGGTCCAAACCCAGGTGTACAACAACTTTCATGGGAATCTTGTAAATTCTGGACAAATTCCACCAATTTTTTTATTTACTCTCACAGCAAAACATGAGGTAACATCCACTTTAACAGGAGGACCAAATTTAGACAACCCCTTGGGAACATTAGGAGGAGACTTAATCCTCGGCCAATCTCCTACAGAAACAGTGGACTTAAATGCACTAGCTTCTGGGTCAATGGGTTGAGAAGAGGAACCAAGACCTCCTCGTGTATGAACAGAAGGTGTTAACAAAGAGTCTCTGTTGTCTTGTCTCCCCTAGCAAATTTACAATAAACCGCACCTTTTCATACAAGCAGGGCACATGTGAAATAAAGCTTCTCTTCCCCTGAGAAGAGAAAAAGGACTTGAATCAGAACCTGCACTCAGTGTAGTGCGCTGTGCCCACAACATACTTTGGACTGCTTCCTTAATGTCAACTCTGGATGAAACAGCCCACTGTACGCACTCAACAAGGATGCGGTTCGGGCGCTCAATAAAACCATTGGCCTGTGGGTGATACAGTGCGAAACATCTGTGAGTGACACCACACTGAACCAGAAAATTAGACATCTCTTTGGAGGTAAACTGTACCCCATTGTCGGACACAATTTCCTTGAGAAAACCTTTCCTGGCAAATAGAGTTTGAAGAAATGTAATGACTTCATTTGAATTGGGATCTGTCATAAAGTGTACCTCCCACCACTTGCTGAAATAATCAGCCACAACCAGCTCAAACTTACATTTGTTAGGAAGCACATTAAAAGGTCCCACAAAGTCAATGGCCAACTTCAACCACAGACTATTTGGTACTTAAACCTGTTGTATTGGGGGTGAAACGATTTTTATACGTTTATCACTAGTAAAACAAGTTATGCAACCTTCCACAATATCAGTGATTTGGCGGTTAATGGAAGGCCACCAATACACACTCCGAATTCTTTTCTTAGTACTTGTTTGTCCCAGGTGTCCCTCATGACCAGCATGAATGAGGTGACTTCTGAGAGACTCAGGAGGAACAAATTTATACCCACGCATGACCATCTCTCCCCCTTCCAAAGTAATTTCATCAGCACCTTTTGCAAACGGGTGAAGATCACTATCTAAGTGTTTTTTCTTTGGCCATCCGGTAACAATAAAATGTTTCACTCTCACAAGTACACAACCAGTCTCCATTGCCAAAAACCAGTCATGTTCATTGAACGTTGCCACACAGCAAACGTCAACTGCAGCAATGAGACACTCTTCATCCACATCATGGTCATAGTCTTCTTTGATAAAGGGCAGAGGGGACCTAGAAAGATAATCAGCTTGTGTGTTGCATCCACAGGCAATATGTGCCACAACAAAATGATATTGCAACAACTTAGAGTTCGACCTTGCGATTCTGGGAGTATGGTCTTTTACAACTCGACCTTCAAGTGAGGGAATGAGAGGCTGTTGATCTGTAAGAAGTTTAAAGGTCTTTCCCCACAAAAAACACTTAAAACGTTCGACAGCCCAGCAACACGCTAACAATTCTCTTTCAATCACCGAGTAATTATTTTCACTGAGACGCAAAGCTCTTGACGCGAACCCTACAGTGTACTCTTTCCCTTCCTTGAATTGAGAAATCATCCCCCCTAAACAATCTAGACTGGCATCCACAGACACTGTGCATTGGAAAAGAGGGTCAAAAGGAGTAAGCATACCGCATGACTCCAATTCTTTTTTTATCTGTACAAATTCTTCTTGACAAGAGTCATTCCAGATAAAGTTCACCTTTTTCTTCAGAAGTTCACGCATGTGAACAGTTTTGGCAACAAAATTAGAAATAAACTTTGTGTAAAATTTGCACAGATCTCGAAATGAAGAGACTTGTTCTTTTGAGACCGGACATGGGGCTTTGGAAATGGCCTCAATGAGACCCTCCCTAGGAACAATTCCGTCACCAGAAATTTGGTGTCCAAGATATTCAATCGACTCAACACAAAAAACACTTTTGAGTTTGTCCGCTACAATCCCCTTGCTTTCTAATCTCTCCAAAACTTTTGCCATGCAACTCCTTGTTCTTTCCAGCTACCAAAATGTTGTCTTGAAAAACAACCGTATCAGCAACACCTTCCAAAACCTTTTCCATGACCCGCTGGAAGACTGAAGCTGCTGAAGCCAAACCAAACGGCATCCTCCTAAACTGAAAGGTGCCAACGGATGAGAGAAAAGCAGTAAGATGCTTGCATGTTGGGTCCAGCTCAACCTGATGATATGCTGATGCGAAATCGATCTTTGAGAAGTACCTCATACCAGCAAACCTTGGAAGGATTTCGTCAATATGGGGTAGGGGATGTGAGTCTATCAGGATCTCTCTATTTAGACTTCGCATGTCAATCCATACCCTAAGGGTACAATTTCTTTTTTGTGCCACCACCAATGGAGATAACCAGAGTGAGGATTTGATCGGTTCGATGACTCCTGACTCAAACATTCTCTTGAGTTCTAATGACAAATCATCCCTTATATTGAAAGGCACATTACACAATTTGTGTTTAACTGGAAGAGCCCCTTCCTTGACTCCAATCAAATGCTTGAATCCTTCGATAGATCTCAGCGACTCTCCAAAGACTTTAGAAAACTTGGTTGACCAATACCCTAAATCCTCACCTTCAGATTGTTAACTCACAAGAAAAACCTGTTCTCCCGCCCCAGGTCTGAGAGTCATACCAATCAACTCCTGATGGTACCAACCAAGAATGTTAAGTCATTTCTTGGCCACGTAAACTTTCCCTTCGATGCACCTGTCTTTAAAAACAAGAGAAGTGACAAAAAACCCAGACAACTCAATTTTCCTCCCTTCATAAGAGACAGGACTTCTATCAGTAGGATTAAGAGGTGTATCCCCCCATGTACTCTCAAACAACTCATCTGTGATCATTGTCATACGTGCCCCTGAATCCACTAGTAGTTGCAAACACTTACCATCTACAAAAACATCCACTATGGGATCAACCCAGCCCTCTGAGTCATCCTTGACCACAACCACTAATTCAGTAAGAGAACTTACAACTTCAGACATAGAATCTTTCTTAGATTCTTCAGAGTACAGAACATTGATACTTCTCCGGAAACCACACACTTTAGCAAAATATTCCTGTTTCCCACATTTCCGACATGATGCATTTTTTGCCAGCCAAACTCTTGAATTAGGGAAATGAGACGGGAAACAACACTTGGTACAGAGATTTCTAGAATAGGAACCCTTTTTTCTGTTCTAGTGTATGTAGACGTAATCCCTTTTTGTTCAGGGTGAGGTTTTACCTAATCTGATTGTGACTTCTCACTCATATCTTTATGTTCCTTAATAGCATTCACAACACTCTTATCGGGTTTAAGCTCCTTTGAGGCTTTTTGAGACAGTTTGATACTCTTTACAATGGTAACCGTCTCTTCAAGAGAAGGATACTTTAAAGTTAGCAATTTCTCTTGGACCTTCTTGTCTCTACAGTGTACCACAATTTGGTCATGAATGAGTTGAGACGTGAAATGTTCAAATTCGCACACTGAAGCTAAAATGCGCAACACTGCTACATACAACACTAAACTCTCATCACTCTCTTGTTCTCTGGTAAAAAAACTTGTGCCTACCAACCACTAGGCTACTTTTCACAACAAATTGTTTCTCCAGCATGGCTACAGCAAGATCATAAACATCTATTTAATCTTCACCCTCAACAATAGCTAGAGGAGGTAAATGTTCTAAGACAGCTTGTCCCTCAAACCCCAGATTGTGTTCTAAAATTAATCAATTCCTTTGAGCGCTAAATTTTGAGCCCCCAATAGCAACTAAATATTTAACGAAAGCTCTATACCATACTTTCCACTTGACTGGTGGATTACCTGGAAGCTGTAAAAAAGGGGGAGGAGGTTGTACATTCTGCATGATCTAGACTGAACAAGCAATATGAATATAAATGTCAGATAAATGCCTGTGGAGAAAAGGAAAGATTAAAATAACACCAAAAGGTATTGTGACAGAGTATAACAAAGTAAATTGCTATATTGTGCAGTACGAAGTAAAATACAGTTTGAGAAAAATAAAATTCAGGTGATGAAGAAAAAGAAATAGCCAACCAATACTGTTGGATTACAATAACGCACACAAAATATGTCACCTATTGGCTTTTGATGAGAAATATGTGCTGACACAATCTTCAAAATAGCACACTTGAAAATTCCATTTAGTTTGCAGTTAACCCAGTCTCCAAACATAGACACAGTGCCTGATACACACAATCATAAAAAATGGTCTAGGCAAACAGAAAAAGTCAACGCAAAGTCACAGCAAGGTACTCGCAGCTAATAAAGTCTCTTTCATTGGTTTACTCACAGCAAGTAAGCGAAATGTCCCAGACGTATTTGTAGCAAACTTAAGGTACAACTTTGCTATTTAAGAAGATCCTTAAGCAGTCAAGCAGAATATTTCCCTCCTCTTACGCTGTAGAAAGATTGACGTACCTTGTACCCAAACAACAGGACGCGCACATTTCCAACAATGGGATAAATCTGCTGCAATGTGCACTCTCTCCTCAAGGACTGGAGACACGCTGACGTGCTTTCTCTCCTCCGACTCGCTGACAAAGATGGGCTGACACACTCCTCTGACGCTCTGGTAACCAAGCAACAGGCGCACTGACGTGCTTTCTCTCCTCTAATGCCGGAGACGCGCTTACTCACTTGGTAACCAAGCAACAGGGCACACACTCTCCTCTATCTCCCACAGAGGATTCTACGACGTCCCCATACAGAGACAAGCACTGGCGTTGCCAATAGGTCTCGCAGTAGGAAAGTTGGAGCTATTGGTTTTGTAAATGACATTTTATATTTATGTTTTGTGATTTACAATGCCAATACTTTTAACTTTAGCATATGTGACACTTTTAGTATTAGTAATGTGACACGTTTTGTATTGCCTTTACTTAGATGTATTGATATTACAATTAACATTGGCTTTTAATGTTTTTTAAATAATTAATACTTAAATAAAAGTGATTGTAATTTTTAATGGCAATAGCTTAAACTTTTGTAAATAACTGTTGTGAAGATTATGTTCAGTGACTAAAATCCAAGAACAGAAGTGAAATATTAACATTTTTTTGTGACATTTGCAATAAAGCTTCAAACATTGAGAGAACATATTTGAACCAGTGATGCTATGGTAGTGCTGAGTGATGCTGTGGTGGTGCTGAGTGATGCTGTGGTGCCCCTGAGCGATGCTGTGGTGGAGCGATAGATAGATAGAGGGCGATGGATAGTTAGACAGAGTGACGGCGATAGATAGATAGACAGAGTGAGGGCGATAGATAGATAGACAGTGAGGGCGATAGATAGAGTGAGGGCGATAGATAGAGTGAGGGCGATAGATAGAGTGAAGGCGATCGATAGATAGACTGATAGAGAGTGAGGGCGATAGAGAGATAGAGTGAGGGCAATAGATAGCTAGAGTGAGGGGAATAGATAGAGGGAGGGCGACAGATGTGTGTGTTTGTGTGTGTGCGGTTGTGTGTGGTTGTGTGTGTAGTTGTTTGAGTGGTTGTATGTGTGAGTGGTTGTATGTGTGGGTGGTTGTATGTGTGAGTGGTTGTATGTGTGGGTGGTTGTATGTGTGAGTGGTTGTATGTGTGAGTGGTTGTATGTGTGAGTGGTTGTATGTGTGAGTGGTTGTATGTGCGAGAAATTAAGCTATTCATATTGTAAATGACAATGCCTTGTATTTATGTTTTAAAAACCAACACGTAAATAAAGGCATTGCCATTTACAATGCCAATAGCTCAAAACTCTCACAACTGCGAGACCTATTGCAATGCAAATCCTTGTTATCTTTGCAGTTTTATATAACGTGACCTCGAGCGGTTTACATGAGGACTAGTTACATTACAGGACACAGAATGTTGAGTTGACGCCGAGACTCGAGCCCAGTGAATCCTCAAATCTGAAGTCGGCAGCTCTGGTCGTTAGGCCACATCCTCTCCCCAATAAAAAATGGTGCGGCTATCGAACAGCCTTACTTTATAAAGTTGTTAAAGCATTTGTAATTATATTTCGCCCTTACTATATGACGCTTGCCATTGCGCTTAGTCAAGTATAAAAGTAAATAAGCCCCCTTCAAATCAGAAGGGTATTTTATGCAAAGGATTCAGGGGTTGCGCCTCTCAACTGGAACTTGAAATACCTACTCCATGATGACCTCCGATTAAAGAAATTACGATAATGTGGTCTCTCTTTTGTTTCCATTTCAGTAAGTGTTCGCTTCAGTCTATATTTTTTTAAACAGTGTTTACTTTGAAGCAGAGCCAATGACATTTCCTGCCCTCTCTGTTTATTTTCCAGGTTTAATCCAATCGCGCCCTGAGCTATCACCTTTTCAGCCAATCAGACGAGGCCCCTGGGTTTGATTTGTCAGGATGATGCAAAACGGAAACAAGGACGTAATGAAGAGAAGCCTAGCACGGGCCTCTGGTGCGGCCATGTTACAGCGGGTGGTGTTCAAAATTAGCAGCTAAGTATTATGGCAGAATCAGAGCGCCATCTTGTGTGGCTTCTATGAGTCTTCCGTTGTGCCAAGAACATGGCCAGAGCTCAGCTGCCGATTTAGGAACTGGAAAAACAGGTTCGAATCTCGGCGACGTCTCAACATTCTGTGATCTTGGGCAACTCGCTTAGTTTCCCCGTCCTTAAAAAAAAAAAAGCACTGGTAAAGCAAACTAGCCAAACGGAAGGAAAAACATACCACACATGGCCTTTGATTATAGCAAGGCAAAACAAGCTTGTATCTTGCCTTTACTTATGTTACGCGCTGTAAACAACGGTTCTGTCCAGAAGGATGCCCAGTCTGCTCCTAATTTATGCCATTTTTGGGGATGGGTTGGGGTGTTTAATTTCTGGATTCAGACTCTGCAGCTGCAGGGTGGGAAACATAAATATTCCCTCAGGGTTTATGAGTTAATTAATGTATCTATAACAAGCTGCCTCACTGATAAGGTTGTACAATTAACAAGTAGCACCTATACAGACCTATAAGTGTCTTCCTGGGCACTGGATTTTCGATGCTGTGGATCACAGCCAAAATCACTCAAACAAGTTCCCAAATGTGAATGTTGAAAAATGTATTTCTTTTATTGTAGAACATAAATCCATGTAAAGATATCAATAATTCTTGACTCTTTGCTCCATGTACTCAATTTCCGGTACTGTGATAAGCATAATCAATAACAATGATGTAAACATCGATTCCCAATGCATTTCGGCATCAGGAGAATATCTATAAGGCAAATCAAATGAAAAGATCTTAACTCTAGGAGAAAATCACTGTAAATGGCCATCACCATGTCTAAAGGACCTCCAACGTATCGTGTCTGTAGAGACTCGGGCGATATGAATATGCGTTTGGATAAAGTAACAAAAAAATAACAAAAAAATACTGGGTTGTTTAAATGTATAAACAGAGTAGTGCAGAGAGATCCAAAACAACAATGTGCATGAGTTTACGATGTCTCTGCTAAAGAAGGAAAAGATAAACGTTCGTGATAGTGAAATTGACCGCGTCGATAACATGCATATTACAAAAAAACTCGACGAGACTCAAATAACAGGGTGACGATGTAATGTGAAAGAGACGCCGTGCACAAAACATGCTATTAATGCTAAAGTGACTGTTAAATATAACAGTCCACGCGATGTGCTGACCGATAAAACGTTCTGAAAGCTCCCAACAGTTGTGGAAAGCAACCGGCGGTCGCACTGCCGTCCATGCAGGTTTGGGTGGCGTGTGACGTATAGTCAGTGGGTGTGGTTTTAACACAGAGCAAGCGTAACGTGTATCCTGGGACTTAAAGGGATACTGATACATAATGTGTGTAAACCAGATAAGTGGAAGCGAACATGCCACGTTGTTATGTGCTTTTGTTTAGTTGTGCAATAAAGTTTAAAATCATAAAGCGGCAAGCAGAACAAGAGCGGCCGGGAAACTGAAAGTACGGCCGGCCACCGGCCAGCCATGAATAATTAGGGGAGGGGAAGCCGCAGAGCACACGCTGGGAGAAGCCCTTTGATGTGGTGGCGGCCGTGAACAAAATGCAATTAGGAGGGAGGGAGGCTGATGCCCGTGCTTGTTTGGTCACGTGATTCTCGTGAACTCGAAGAAAACCGCACCAAAAAGCCCTTGGTTTCACGAGTATTTTGAGCACTTGAATTCTCTCCATTTCCCATTCCTTCGAGACCTAAAAACAGCGCTGTATCACCTTTGCGCCCGGCCAAGCTGAGGTCTAGCTGTTCCGTTCCAGGACCTGCTGGTTCGATAACCGGAGGATAAACGGTATGAAAGGAAGCAGTGTGCCGTCCTCAGTTTCAACCCACGAATGTGCCCCTCTTTAGTATTCGTGATGGGCATCGGCCAGAAAAAAGTACACCGTTTAGCACGATGCTTCTGCGATAAAACAATGCCGACCGCAGCTGTGAAGGCAGGTGTCCCTCGAATGTTATTTTCTTGCACAGCTTGCGAGGCAGTTACATTTGCTCGCAAAATTGCAAGGCCAGTACATTGGAAAAACAAAAAGACTGCAACTTCACATCCTTTTCTCATGTTAATACCCACTAGCCTCACACTCTTACGCTCGCTCTCGCGTTGTAGATCTGGTTATCACTATTAAACAAAATAGGCATCGTAAGCATTATGTATTCAAGCAATGGCAAAGCCAATAGATATATAACATTAATAGGAAAATGGATGTAAATAAACCTAGGCATTCAAAAATGACGTTTATCACGTTTTTCAAGTGTTGGAAGAAAGTAGCAGGACAGGATTGTTTTCTGTATGTAATGAATGCAGGGGATATTAGAGAAACAACTGTTTGACAAACAAGTGTGGTGATAGAACATACTTTTGAGATTTAAAATAGTCCCTCGTTCTTTGCAATGTCACCTATGGGAAGCGGAATGATATACCAGTAAAAATAACAGCAATGCTAAAGTGGTGCCAACCCTGACGTCATGGAACAAGCACAGTAAAATTCCAGCGTGTATTACTGTAACCTTGAACTTTCACTGTAACATGACGGTCACGTAAAAAGTTGGGAGCGCTGAGTAGTCGAGGTGCACTGCACAAAAAGACACATTGGAAAGCAGAGTCATTTCCAATCTCAGCAGAGAGGCCAGTGACTGAATGGGCACAGGGCACGGCAAACTGATCCCCTATTCCCCTACAGCAGGTCCTTCAAGAGCCGGGATGAGGCACGTGACTCACCAAGGGCCATGCAGTCCATAAACATGAGATTATACTCATAAATGGACCGCGCATCTATCAGACGGTAAAGCATAAATAATGCAGGTACCCATCCTCCGCGGAGAATGGCCTCTCTGGCACAATTGACACATTTCACTGTCTGAGGCGAGAGCAGGAGTCCGGCGCTGGAAGCCAAGAAGCTGTTAAATATTTGATACTAACTGCACAATGCGACGGTTCGAAGGCCAGCGAAGGGAGGGGGGATGGTATTTACTAGCCAGCTCGCTCAAAAGAGCAATTTTACCAAATCCAGGCGCAAGGAGGGTGAAGGCGCCTTAGACCAGCCACTGGCTCATTGTGGCTCCAGGGCTGGTACGAGAATGGTTAAACAGCACCAATCTTGGCCATATAGCCCCCAACATATGGATGCAGCGCCTAGACGAGCTCTATGACGTGCAGCGCATGCATAACACCCTGAAGTACATCGGTTGAGGTATAGGAACGCTGGATAAACTCAAATATGCCCATCGGGCAGCAACACTAAACCAGAGAAGAAGACAAGATAACAAAAAGCAAGGCATGGGAAAGACTTGAGAAATATGTGTAATTTGCTTTCACGTATTTGCACATAATGTAAATACGTCATTTAGGGATACATCTTCACGTGAAATGAGTACTTATGTCAATTTTGGAAGGGAGGTTGCATTTCGCCCTTAACATGTATGTGCATTGTTTCAGCCCCGCCATGATTTCATTTAGCAGATCACTGCTGCATATTTACGCGACAGTTTGTAATGGGCAATTTTACACAACAGCAGCGTGTGGCCTTCCCGGGATTATGCGAATTACGCCAGTGTGACTGGCATTACTCCTGCACCTAGCTAATATATTGAGCAAATCTGTTGGACGGGGGATGGGCAACCCTCAGGATGCAGGTCAGGATAAGGCGAGCCCTAAGGCTCGTTTCTGAGCTAAAGTTGTGCAACTACGCAAGCATCCTGGAACTTAAATACATGCAACACTAAAGTTCAACTAAATAAAATCAACATCTCTGCACATAAAGCAGAATCAAACAGCAGAACAAGAATTTTAACACACCAACAACTCGAATTAAACAAAACATTAAAGAGTGAGAGTCAGTGGATACCAACTCATAGTAAACAGGGAGATAGCTCAGTCCGTTAATGCACACCTGAACAGCAGTACTTTTGCTGGTGTCAACAGATGCCAAAATTTGACCGCATAACTAACCGGAAAAACATCACCACTCACTTAGAAACAGAAAACACACTACTACTCATATGTGACATTAGGCCTGCCAGAGAGAGCTGTCGACTCTGGAACTGCGGAACCAGGTTCGAGTCCTGGCATCAGCTCAACATGCTGTGATTCTGGGCACATCACTTAAACTCCCCAGGTTTCTAAAAAAAAAAACTGATACTGATTTAAAGGCTTTAATGCTCTTGGGGCAAGTTTGCGATATATAAAAAAAAGTTGTATTACCACTTAAACAGAAAAAACACACCAACACTCATTTAAACAGAAAATGCACTCCAGCTTGCATGCAAATAGAAAACACATACGCTAATGCAGCACACTTCCACCTATACGTAAACAGAACACACACTACAGCTCGCATGTAACCAGAACACACACTACCACTCGATTGTGAACAGAAAACACATTATCACTTGGTTGAAAACACAACCACCAGAATGTAAAACAACCACCAGAACGTAAACAGAATAAATACTGCAAATTGCACCTGAACAGAAGACACTACTATTTGACTGTGAAGAGAAAACACTACCACTTGCATGTAAATAGAGGAAACACCACCACTGGCACCAAAATACAGACAACACTACCACTCGCTTGTATGCCAACAGCAATCCTGAAGGCCCCTGTATTAACGTGCCAAGTGAGGCGCTCCAGGGGTGCCCAGACTCAGCCGTGATAGATCTCTAATACCACAGCTCCTCTCCGGGTACAAGAAGATGTATTCGATAGCGCGAGCACACCCTGGAAATACCGGCTGCGCATAGGGTTAAAACCCGTGCCAAAGCTGACAATGCGAGCAGGCTTGCAGTGCAGAGGTGCCTGCTGCGAGCAGAGCGGCTTCAGGGAGCGCTGCTCGTCCAGGGTTTAAGAGCACATTTCTTCTCTGGAGCCGTCACATGTCACCTACACTGCACGGGGTGAAGACGCTCCAGTTCTGGATGCAACACCGCTCACTAGTGCAGGGCAGCGCATAAGTGACTCAAGTATGTGGATCAAAAGAAAAGTGTGATTTAGTGCATGGGAGAGGGGGCATTTTTACAAGGCCGGGAGAGAAAATAAAGTAAAAATGAGGCGAGAGTGGAGAAGATAACGAGATAGTCGAAAGGAGGGTCCGGCTGGGAGCTGGGAAAGAGGCTAAAAGGGCTGAAAGGGAGGGGAGAATGCACATAGCACATTCCAATGAAGTCTGGTGGGGGGCGGGGGTGGGGAGCAGGCATATGGTGTTTGAGTGAGCAGCCTTTGATGTGCGAGCGAGTGGGAGGGAACAGCAGGGGCAGAGAAGCAGATTACCTTCAAGGCAGGAGGCAGGCAGAAGGCTCGGGCAAGCTTGTGCACGAGAGCACATGCACTCGTGAAAAACCTCTTTTTTGGGCTCATGGTGAAACTCTTGGTTTCACTGCTATAGACTTGCCCTATTCCATTCCTGCGGAATGGAAATAGGCCGAGACCTAAAAAACCTGAAGGTGGAAGGATCCCTGGTCCAAAGGATATCAACAGACACCTCCTGGGAGACACTTCCGAACACAGTACAAACAGCGTGTCTTTCCGAGCACAGCACAAATAGCGTGTTAAAGTAAACACTGTAATGAGTCCCAGCAGCAATGGGCAAAGTATCAGAAACAAAGTACATCCACCCTTTTAAAAATTGCCCAGAATAACTCTCTAACGTTGGGAGAAATCAATAACTGAATGGGTAACCAAATTAATCTCACCAGCAACACAGCACAAAGAGGAGGTGTAAAGTTGATCCTTGGGCAGATGAAGAGCAGATGAAAAGAAGACGTACTTTCCCTTGACGTCTCAGCCAGATGACATCTTGGACTGCACCCTTCATAGAAGAGTCAGAGATGACTGAAGACACTGAATACTCTGAGGACAATCGCTGCACACGTGGGTGGAGAGAGGAACAGTCACCTCGTTGCCAATTTTGTAGTAATTACGCCAAACCAGGTAGGTGCAAGAACAAATAGTTTATTAACTGTTCATCTCCACAGCTTCCAGGAACTGCCTTTCCTGGTATTCAAACAACAGCATTCCATTGTCATGACAATGACATCATAACATCTTAAAAGGAAACTACTACATCCACCCACTGTGCAACGCAGTGATATGCTGTAGAAGGAAAAGACCCTTCTTAAAATGTATAAAACAAGGCTAGAGTATGGATGGATATGTTTTTTAATGGTTTTCTTTTAAACCACCCACACTCTGTTGGGATTGGAAATTCCTCCATATGGTAAGAGGCATGCACCCCTGGACTGAGTGCCCCAACTGTACTTATATTTGAAAACCTAATGCTCATTTTTGTTTCCATAGGTAAACATTGATCATGCAATTTTGCCAAACCATATGCTTGTTTCAAGGACTGCGGTCTTATTGGACTGGAAGGGACATGCAAAGCACTACCGTCACAGTTATGAAAGCTACTGCTTTTACCAAGAGTTAATCAGCACAAGAGTGGTGGTTGCACCAAACCTTGTAGTGATCATTAGTAGTGATCTGGTGCTCTTAGACCTGTGTCACCGGAGTGAGGCCAAAAGTCTTGAAGAATCAACCAATCATAATCCCACTACTGTGTGTTTAGCTCACACCTTGGCCTGCATCGTTTTGATGTGCAGTGCAGGTGTGGTGCATCTACAGTGTGTGTATGTGTGCATGGGCGGAGTACAATACAGGGATATTGCAGTACTGTGCAATGCGGTCATGTTGAATGCATATGCTGGGCCTAGATGTACAAAAGGTTTTTGCATTCGCAAATGGACCGAGTCGCTATTTGTTGAATGCAAAAGTCCCTTTCAGAATGTACAAAAGGCTATTTGGCTGCTCCAAATTGTGATTCCTTCCTTTTTGAAATCACTATTTTTGTGATTCTAAATAAGTGACAACAACCATGAATTTCTAAATGGTGAGTTGCAATCTCTATGTATGAAGATTTCCTAATTGCGACTAGTCGCAAAATGCAATTTTAAGGAAATGCAACTACAAGCAATTTCAATTGGGTGCTTATCGGGTGCAACCTATGAAAACTGTCCCTAAATGCATCAGACCCTTTCACAATAGCAGCATTGTATGTTTTGGCAAGGATGATGAGGAATTTGAGAGGAGAGGAGACAGGTGAGGGTTTTTACGGTTAGGGTAACCTTGTTCAATGTGCGGAGGACATATGTGATGAATACATGTTCAGTTCAGTAGTTAGGTTATTTTGGAATTGATTGCTGATTTACAGCCACACCTACAGACTCCCACAGACAGAAGCAGTATTATTCCACTGCATGTTCAGGGACTGTGTTGCTTAAACCTTTTTTCACATCTTGAAGTTGACAGAGAGTGAAAGCAGTAGCAGGAGATTGTACCAAAGTGCATAGTCATATATTTTTCCATATGTTTTCTGATCTTATGTTGTCTAAAAGTAATGAATTGATTTATTTTCCTGAATCTTAAGAGACTTACAGCATGAAAAACATTATTTTATCATCTGGCACATTTGTCCAATGTCATGGGGTGTGTTGATGGTACACATATTGCTATTTGAGCACATCTGATAATTAATGCAGGGGCCTATTTACAAGCCCCTTGTGTCTCCCCAAGCCACTTTTTGTATGCAGCAGCACAATCAGTCCACCACACTGCTCCATATCTACAAACTGATGCATTGGGTCCAATGTATCAGTTTTTAGACCCCTGCGTTACAATATACCTTTGCCAGGGTAGGCATTTCCACACACAAAAACGCCACATAGAAGTGGTACAGGGAAATATACAACATTTCACTGCATCACTCTATTACTGTGGTGAATACAGCGCATCCATAGTGTTACAAGAACATTTGGCACTGACACAAGGAAACTGACGCATTGCTGCCAATGCCTCAGTTTCTGGTAAATGAAGTCCTCATTTTTAAAAAACGCAAAAATAGTCACTCCCTCAAAATACAAATTATGTGTGATGAATCCTGTATGACAGGCCTTGCAGCTCAATTTTCAGGCATCACTTACATATGTTCTGCCACTGTCGGATATACAAAAGGCTGTCTCAAGGTGATTTTGGTGACAATTTTCAGCTTGTTAAGCCCATATGGAAATGGTACCCTCAGTTTGTCATGCAAACTAAAAAGAGATACTATTTTTTGTTTCATAACATTTCAGGAGACAGTGCATATGCATTATGTCCTTGAATTTTGACACCATATTTATATCCAAGTACAAGGAGAGAGTGGAGATACAACAGTACTCAAAACTCTACACACTCTGTCATTGAGAGTACAAATACAACACCAACAGGACACCTCTCATGCTGTGGAGGGTAGAGCACATTGTGCTGAGATCACAAATAATTATTTGGAACTTATGTAAAAAGGGAATATTGGAAACTAAAACATTACCACATGCTTGATGATGGTTTGTGTCAAATATGTCCTTTTATTCAGTATTTATTCTCCTTTTGTGTTAAAAGATCACAAAATGTACATCATAAACAACTTTTTTCATAATTGTTGAGTGTTTTCTCCTTAACCCCTTCGATGCTGATGACGAGCTAAGCTCGTCATCAGCTACGGCGCTCGTATGCTGATGACGAGCTGAGCTCGTCATCTACCGCGGTTTTTTGAATTTTCCAGCGCACAGTGGGAAAATTCACCGCATCGATGCGGTTAAATAAACATGGTAAGACACAAATTGCATATGAACAGACAAACAAACAGCGTATTGCTTTCTTTGACCTTTACTTACACTACTTTTCTCAACAGCTCCTGCCTGTGTAGTATCACCAACATCGGTACTAGATGTGTGTTGGCATGGGCACCTACTTTTTGAGACATCAGGCACAGAGAGGCTACTTAAGCTTGACTCTGTTCCCGCTGTGACATGAGAACACTTATGCTAAGACCTGTGACACATCTGTCTGTCTGCGGTTCGTTCATCACCCAGGTCTGGGAAACCAGGGGGTGGTGGAACTGTAGTTTTTCTTTTGGTTGTCACTTGCTCTGTCTGTTTGGCAGGGATGCCAGTGGATTGCTCAATTTCACAAGGCCTTTCAACAGTGACATTTTGCTCTATATCTGTTGTGATGCATCTAAGAAAAATATACTGTTGTACTTTACTATACTGTTTTGTAAATGAATATTTAAGAGATTATGGGCCATATGTAGGTAATTTACATTTACCGATTATAAAATACCAAATTTTACCAATTCAGTATTTCAGAATCTGTAAATGGTATATAGATAACAATTCAGTAAATATTAATGAATCGGTAATATTCGGTATTTAAGAATCAGTATTTACGATTCGGTAATTCCCATTCATTCCTATGGGCCTTGTTGGACTTGGCCCTTTGGGCAGGTTAACCCCTAAACTTTTTGCTTTTGATATGTGACTTGGTGTTAGTGATTTTTGGTTTCTGCGCACTTTACCACTGTGTCCCAGGGTAAAGTGCGTGCGTGTGGTAAGGTTGGCCTGCCCTCCCAAAGGAATGCATGGGGAATGTATGTGTCCCTGGTAGTTCCGGATGCGTGGGGAGTGCAGGGGCGAGTTTGGTATGTGCGAACTCGTGAGAGTGAATGCTGCGTGATGATGTGTGCAGCGTTATTGTGTCTAGTGTGGAAGTGCCACTTCTAGAAGTTGGCATGTCTGTGTAATTTATGTGAATTGGCTGGCTTGTGATTAGCAGGAGCTGGCTAGTGTGCCTGGCTCCAGGAGTCAGGATGAGTCTGCCCCGGTGGTGAGTGGAGAGATCTGCATGATTGATGTGAGGGAGGAGTGCACCTGGGACCTGAATAGGGCTGGGCTTTCCCTACACAATGCTGGCTCCGCCCCCTGTGGTGCGACTGATTACCCTAGCCTGGCCAGTGAATGGGGAGAGGGGCTGAGCAACAGATTGCTCCAGAACCAGCTGCGTCTAGTTTTGCCCCCACCCTACACCCTAGAGACAAAGGGATTTTGTGTATAACAAGAGGCTGTAACCTCATGTTAAATGTTCTTGTTTCCTGACTTGAATCTACCAGAGGCGTGATGCTGCTGGAGCCCAGGGAAAGGCTTGCCTCCCTGGGCCCTGCCCAGCCCCTGGATGCCTGGAGGACCCCTCTACTTCCTGAACCCTGACAGAGTGGGGCTTGCTGATGGTGGGGCCCAGGAGGGACCGCCATGGGGGCTGACTCCTTGCTGGAGTGCCCTGTGTGCTGGCCCCTGGGTCCTACATGCTCCCCTGACCTCCAGGACCCTTTTCTTTGCTGTTGCCTTTGCCCCAGGAATTGATGCTCCCTGTGGGCACCGTGGGTGCGTTGGGCTCCTTTCTCCTGTGGCCCTGTGGAGGGAATCACGAGCGTAGGGATTCCCCCTGTGGCCCCTTCATGCAGGTGCCCACTCTGCATTATGCCTGCATACGACCTGATTTAATTATTTTGATTTACGGGTACCACCCCGTTTATATGCTCCTCAGCGGGTGCCCACCCCGCTTCTCCGTTTATTTGAGGCTTCGAGGGTGCCTACCCCTTGTGAAATGCCCGAAGGATGCAGCTGCCGCCCGTGGCCCACCTGGCTGTGGGCGGGCTGCTGGACGGAAGTGACGCGGCAACCAGGAAGTGCGGCCAGAAGAGGAGGTTGGGAGCCCACCCCATCTCCTTGAGCCCAGAGAGAAGGAGAGGAGTCCTTCCACGGCCTGGGGCTCCCGTGAGCTTTGGAAAGCCCCGGGGCCACCAGCAGCGAGAGAGAAGCGCTGCCCCGAAGAGGCCTGAGCCAGCAGCAGTACACCGCGGAGGGGGGCGCGAGTCACATTGCCGCTGCCTGCCCCCACCGCGATCACCATAGATGTCCTGCCGCCTGCCCAGAGGAGCCCTGCCGGAGGACAGCAGCCCGGTGAGTGAAAATGGGCTGGGGGCTCCAGGCGGGTGTTGGTGCCAGCGTGAGGCACAGTATGTTGGTGGCTTGTAGGACGACCCCGGATGGCAGTGGGCCGCCCCACCATTTCTGCCCAAGCCCACGGGGGCTCGGGGGGCCATTGTTCTTTGAGTCCCCTGAGCGTGACTCCCACGTAAATTTGGGGCAGTTTTGGTGGCAGAGCGGCCCCGGCTGACCACCGGCCGCTCGCCCAATGCGAGGGCATTTGTTTATTTATAGCCACGAGGCTCCTGAGGCCCCAGTTGTTTCTCCAGAGCCCATGAGCCTCCCACGTGATTTGGGGCAAAGCTGTGTCCAGAGCCTAGATGGCTCCATCCTGTGCCGCAGCATTGTTCCAGAGCCTAGAAGGCTCCCAATCTGCGTAGTTTTGTATTAAGGGCCAGTGAGATCCCATGCCGCAGTTTGTCCTCAGCTGCCCAGCAAGTAGTGGGCAGCTGCTACGTTTAGGTTTTCTTTCTAGGGGACCTGTGTTTGTGAACTCAGGAGTGAGACACACTCTTTCATCCCTACCTTGGCCTTCCCTAGCTGCGCAGCAGTTAGTGCCAGCTGCAGCTTTTAGGCCTGGCTCTTGTCCCCAGCTGCCCAGCAAGTAGTGGGCAGCCGCTACGTTTAGGTTTTGGCGCAGTGGCGCAACCTGGACCCTAATGTGATTCATGTGTGAAGCTTCTGGCCTATACCTCTGTATGTTTTTTCATGCAGCATGTGTGAAGCTTCTGGCCTATTCCTCTGAATGTGTTTTTATGAATCATGTGTGAAGCTTCTGGCCTATATCTCTGAATGTGTTTTCATGCATCATGTGTGAAGCTTCTGGCCTATACCTCTGAATGTGTTTTTATGCATCATGTGTGAAGCTTCTGGCCAATACCTCTGAATGTGTTTTTATGCATCATGTACAAAGCGTCTGGCCTATACCTCCGAATGTGTTTTCATGCTTAGGAGGTTGTTTTTCCTAGTATAGGTGATGCTAGTGAGTTCATGGTTCCCTGCGTGATATTTGCCTAAGGTGTTTAGGATTGCGTAGGTGGTACTTACCTTTTACCAGTGGTTACTGGTTGTGTGCTACATTTGTTATTTGGCGCTACAGTTATTATATGTTCTATGTGCTAAGCATTATTCCTACAAAGTGCTAATTCTACCAAGTGCTAGTTCTAAAAGTGCTTATTCCTGACAGTGGTCCATGTGGCCCTGTCCTGTGTACATAATCCCCTGTAAATTCTGCCCGTGCCAGTGGCACATTGTAAAGTGTGTGTTCCTTATCTAATGTGTTTGGTATAATACAAAGGCTATCTTTGATATAACTTTGTGTGGAGTTCCTTTTGTGGGGGGCCTGGGTTGTTGTTGCTGGTGGGTGCGTGCTCACATACTTAACTTACATTGCCTCCGGGATTAGCCTTACTGCTCGTGTCACGTTACCTAGAGGGTGACCAGGGGTTATTTTGGCGTGTAACTCCCTTGATTGATAGAGATTCCTGAGGCGGAAGTCGGGAATCAGAGGAACGCTATTTTTAATTGTGTGAGAATGCTTTTCTTTTATTGTGTTATTCTTTTAAAAACCTACTTCTCTTCTTACCTGATGCACTCGCTCTCGCTGGGGGTTTCCGCATTTCCAGGCAGCCAATTTAGGGCTGACTTGGGACGCGGAATCTCTTACTTGGGCGCATTTCCACGGGCGCCATCTTTGGGGGAGTGGAGGTCGGCAGGCTAGTGCTGTGGGCTACACTGGCCATAGACTACATATGGAGCCAGAAAATCCAGCACTCATTGATAGAGATTCCTGAGGCGGAAGCCGGGAATCAGAGAATCAGAGGAACGCTATTTTTAATTGTGCGAGTACACTTTTCTTTTATTGTGTTATTCTTTTAAAAACCCACTTCTCTTCTTACCTGCTGCACTCGCTTTCTCCGGGGGTTTTCGCATTTCCAGGCGGCCGATTTAGGGCTGACTTGGGACGCGGGATCTCTTACTCGGGCGCATTTCCACGGGCTAATGCTGCGGGCTACACTGGCCATAGACTATAAAATGAACTACACAACGTGTGCGCGCGCAGCGGGCGCGCTGATGGTGCGCCAGAGGCAAGCCCATCTGCGCCCATCCGCGCCAGAACGGGCCCAGGGACAGGAATTCCTGTCCTTCCCCCACCTCCAACATCACCTACTCACGTGATTCACTCCTCAAATGGAGACTGGACATAAACACTGCGTGCCTTTACGCATTTACTCCAGTGAGACCACACAGCCCCTGCACCTCATGCCAATATTCCCTCTTGACAAAAAAAGACCCCTCCTTCTGCAGAAACACGCATAAGTATGGCCCTACTGAACTGCAGGTCCCTGCCCAAACACACCCTAGAAATCTACTCACTGCTGCAGGACCAAAAATTTGACATATTGTCTTTAACGGAAACCTGGTTATCCACCAACTCCGACCCGGACATAGTCCAGGCCCTCCCCCCAAGATACCTCATTCAACACCGCAACAGACCAAGTGGCAAAGGGGGTGGGATCCCGATTATTCAGAAAAACAGTCTCTCCTGCCGGCTAGTTGACAGCTGCACCCTAGACTGTGAGAATGCTCACTTTATTATCCAGATCTCCCCCACAAAAACAATCTTAGGTCTTCTCTTGTACCACCCTCTGGGTTTTTTGCAGCTCGCTTCTAGAGACAGTCATCTCCCAAGCAATTACTTCCTACAATTTCACACTGCTGGGAGATTTAAATCTACACTTCGACGACCCTTTAGACAAAGTAGCAGGCGAGCTAACACTCGACCTAAAGTCCTACGAGCTCCTCCTCAAAAGCCCCCACGCCACACACATAAAAGGGCATCTCCTTGACCCTATATTCTCCAACATTACTGCTCTAGAACCCAGGAACCACTGCCTATCCCATGGTCTGACCATTTTCTAATCCCGTTCACCTGGCAAACCTCCACTGAGACTCCACAAGCCCCGCCGACAGGCAATCTAGAAAGACCCTGGTCCAAACTCTGGAAAAGCCTATTAGAGCTCTCAACCCCTGCACACGATCCAGACCCTTAAGTGGCGGACAAAAATTGCTCATTTTGGATTGCAAACTCACTTGACCACGTCCTACCTAGGAAAATTGTGGGGAAAAAAAAGCAGACCTTTCAAATCTCCCTGGTTCACCTCTGAACTCAGGGACCAGAGAAAGCTATGCATAAAGTTAGAACGTGCATGGAGGAAAGATTGGGCCATTAACAAGAAAGTTGAATATAGAACAGCCATTAGGTCCTACAAAGCCTCCCTCAAAGCTACCCAGGCTGCCTTTTTTGATGAGAAAATTCGAGCCTCCACTAATTCATCTAGAGAGACCTTCCGTATTGTTAAGGAACTCCTTAAAGTCCCTGACCCGCCCCCCACCACCGACACCTCAGGGCTCAGATGTAACCAACTCGCGGAATATTTCTCAACAAAAATTCAAAACATCTTAAAAAGTCTCCCAATCTCAGACCAGCTGCCATAACCCAATTTTTCCAGTGCCCCAAATGTCTCCCCACACTTTGACTCCTTCTCTCCAACCACCAGGGAGGGATTCCTCACAATTCTCGGATTAGTAAAAAGTGCCTCCCCTGTCGATCCTGCACCACTTAACATCCTAAAATTAGTGACTTCAACCATCACCCCATTGGCTACTGACCTAATCAATTCCTCTCTCTCCCAAGGCACTATCCCGCCAAGCTAGAAAAGAGCCATCGCAATACCCCTATTAAAAAAGCCCCAGCTAGACCCCTTAGAGATATCCAACTACCGACCCATCTCTCTGCTACCAGGGATTAGTAAGATTGCGGAAAAATTCACCAATCAACAACTGTCCGCCTTCCTGGAAGCAGGTGAACTGCTTCGCAGCTCCCAGACAGGCTTCTGGCCGGGCCAGGGCACAGATACAGCCCTGGTAGTGGTGGTTGAAGAGGCAAGGCAGATTTTGGACTCAGGAGGACCAGCAGCGGTGATCCTTCTGGACCTAAGCGCTGCCTTCGATACGGTTTATCACCGTATCCTTATCCAACGCCTCAGCAATTTAGGAGTCTTCGGGCTCAACCCTCGCATGGCTAAAATCCTTCATTAACAACAGAACCTTCCAGGTCTCTGAAGGCAGCATACGTTCCAAAACAATCCCTCTCCAGTGTGGCGTTCCACAGGGCTCGTCCCTGAGCCCGACACTCTTTAACGCTTACATGTCCCCACTGGAAGACATCGTCACCCCTTTCGGGATCAAACTGATCACATACGCAGACGACAAACAATTGGTCATCTCACTTAACCAGTCAGACCATTCCACTGGGAACCTACGATCATGTCTCTCAGAAATCTTTAGCTGGATGAATAAATCATTCCTTAAACTTAACGGAGATAAAACGGAGCTAATGCTGTTGGGATACAAAACTACATCTGTCCTTAACTCCATGTGGCCTGCTTGCATGGGATCAATTCCCATTCCAAAAAGTGAAATTAAAAGCCTTGGAATCTGGCTCGACCAAGACCTTTCTTTTAGAACCCAAGCAAAGAAAACCGCCGGCGTGTGCTTTGGCCTACTCCGTACTGCACGGAAAATCCTCCCTCTCTTACCTCTATATTGCAGAAAACACCTCATGCAGGGCCTCATCCTCTCTAGGCTGGATTATAGTAACGCCCTCTACCTAGGTGCCCCAGAGACCACCATAAACAAACTACAACTCATCCAAAACTCTACAGCGAGACTGTTGACAGGAACTTCAAAAAGACTCTCAGCTAAACCCGCCCTTAGATCCCTTCATTGGCTCCCAATACGGTAAAGAATCAAATTTAAGTTCCTGTGTTTAATGCACAAATCACTTCAGGGCAAGACCACCCCCTCCCCTCCTGAGAGGTCTGATCACCCCCTACAAAGCCAACAGGGCACTAAGATCTGATCTCCTTTACCTTGCAAATATTCCCAGAGTAAAGAAGGCACGAACAGGCGGACGTGTCTTCTCTTTCAACGCAGCAAAACTCTGGAACTCCCTCCCCCTCAATATTCGGATAGAATCCAATCTCCTGAAGTTCCGCAAGGTCCTGAAAACTTTCCTCTTTCCCTAACGCTTCCGTTCCCTCTGCCAAAACCTATACTCATACGCTGGGACGCCGACGGGTAGCCACGCGCTCCACAAATCCAATTCCATTCCATTCCATTCCTTGCCCTGACTAGAGTGGTGGTTTCTGCCTGGCTTTGGCGCAAGCCTTAGCCAACCGGAAACCCCATTTCTAACACTGGTGGCAGCAGAAGGGATCCGGATATGTGTTTGCGCAGTACCACAGCGACAACTGGCTCCACTACAAAACTCTGAATTTTAGATAGTCGCATGAAAGGGGAATATTGTTTTTAAGTTTGTTCTAAATGTCATTTCTTTGGAAATGTGTTTCTTGTGCACTGTGAGTTAGGTGTCCCTAGCTCGGGAGGGTAGATCATCCCCTAAGTGCAGTGTAAGTTTTCTGGATTTCCCAGGAAGGGTGAGATCCAGTGGTGGCAGCATAAGTGTGTCCAGTGCATGTGTTCCCCGTCCCGCTCCCGGAGTAATGGTACCTGTGTCACGGGATGGTCAGGTTGAGAAATCAGGGGTGGTAGAAACTACCTTACCGGTCTGGGGGGGGTATGTGTGGATGAATGTTGTGTTGCACTGGACAAGTGGTGTGAGTTCTCTGAGATAGGGAGCTTGCTGAATACAAGTGGCGTGTGTTCTCTGAGATGGGGAGCTGGCTGAATGATTGGGAGTGATTCCATAAGGAGTGGCTGAGGTGTCTTCCAGCCCAGCGTGGTGGAAGAGGTTCAGAGTAGCCCAACTAGGTCCCGGTGTAGGTGCTCACGTCCTGTCTCAGAGGAGAAGGAGTGGGTGGGACTGCTTGTCTCCAGGTGCCCGAAACCCAGTCTCAGGGCCAGGATTGTTTCTTAAGGGAACACCAGGTCGGGCCTAGGCTGTACTAATAGGCCATTTGAGGAGGATCTCCCAGGGTGTAGAGAACTTGGAGCTCCTGTAAGCAGGGCTCCAGTAGTTCTGGTGTCTGGCATTACCGCTCCAGTTGGGAGGGTGTAGAAGTCAAGACGGAGGGGTGCGAGGGGGATAGGCTCTCCAGTGGAAAAAAGTGTGTCAGGGGCCAGCCAGAAGGGCTGTGTCGCGGGGAGTGACCATGGTGATGCCACTACTGTCCTGAGTAACAGGCAGACTTGTGACATGACACATTAGTTATGTGTCACCCTCAAAGAAGTCCTGGTATGCCAGGCATCTAACCAAAGGGTAGCTACCCTAGGTTGGGGAACCAGGTTCAGGTGTTTGCCTGACCTGGACGGCAGGGTGACTGTAGCCAGAGTCCTGGCCGGTTTGTCTTTCAGGGGTACCCCTCCAGTTAGGAGGGTGCAGAACTCTGGAAGGGGGTTAGAGGGAGTCTGACCCCTGTGCATCTCGTGAATTTGGATTCCAGGCGGTAGCCCAGTTGAGGGAGATAGGTCCCGAACTGGTGGGAGAGTTGTGTTCTGGAGGGTGCTTTTCCTGGGAGAATGCGCAACCCCAGAAGAAGAGGTAGGGTGGGGCATTCTTGCCCGTGACCTCTGGTCAGCCTGAGGGTGCGGACCCTAGGTTGAAGGATCAGTGATAGTTTGGAACTACACTGAGAAAGAGAGTGGAGAATGGCTATTGTAGGCCAGGGGTTACCACCTCCCACTCTGTGGATGGGCAAGGACCAGTGGTATCTGGGTGGCCTAGGGCCTGGTCCTAGCCGTGGACAACTAAGGAGTACCAGTTGGGTAGCCTAGTTGGGCCAGAATTTTTTTAAGTGTGCTGTTTATGGATCAACAGGGCATAGAACTGGCGGGTGTCCCTGCAGTGCGAGCCTACGTCGGTGTTCTATCGCCCTAAGCAGGGAAGCCCATCACAGTCGTGATTGGTCATCGGCACAACAGTCTCTATTTTATAGCCATGATACTGGTAGTGTGGTTTATATAAACAGAACCATAATTATGTACTTTCGTCTGATATTTGTCAACAAATTAAGCCGTCTATGTTCATATGTCCACCTCAAACACAGCTATGTATTTCCAATCAACCTTTTGGCTGTGTGTGTCTTGATCACTGTGGTCGACTATCTTCTGATACTGCACATAAAAATATATTTGTTGCAGTTGATTCATGCACTAGATTCCTTTGGGGTGAGGCATGACACAGTGCTGATGCTCGAAATGTCATCAGGGATTTACGTGTCTTTGTCTGGATGTTTGGCTGTGGCATCCTCCACTCTGACTAAGGTTCAGTGTTCGCCTCTAAGGCGTACAAGGACGCGATGGAGACATTGAGGGTGCTGGTGCAGTTTTTGTCTCCATTCAGGCCTGAGGGCTATTCAGTTGTGGAGCGATTGAACAGTGACTTAAAACAAGCTAGAGCTTCAGGTATTGGCAGGAACTGTCTGGCCCACTTGTATGGGGTTCAACGTGCACTTAATAATCTCCCTAGAAGTTCTCTGGGTGGGCGGACCCCATACGAAATGCTGAAAGTGTTTGTGCCTGAACTTGATGATCTAGACGTTGTGGCAGCGTCTGCAACTTTTGATGTAGATAATCATTCTACTGTGTTACAGGATCTATAAAAGACCTTTGACAGTGTGACAACTGACCATTTACCCTGTTCCACTGATGCAGCACTGCTGATTCCAGTCGCTGGCTGGCTTCCTAAAATCGGAGATCTGGTATGAGAAAAGCTAGAGAACAAAAAAGAATTTGGTCCATCTTATCATACACCGGTTCCAGTGCTTGAACTAAAGGGTATTCGTACAGTCATTTTACCACCTTTACCTGGTCGCAAAGACAACAGATACATCTCAGTGAACCATGTCAAGTTATACAGTGTGGCTGATTCTGTATAGTGTCACGCCTGCTGATTCGTGTAACGCCATTTTGTTGTATCCGCTGGCTTCATCATCTTCCACTGTTCCTCATGTGGCCAAGGAAGTGATAGACACTGTAATTGACCCAGGCCCAGATGGAGTCCCCATTGACTTATTTAAAGTCAATGCAGAAATGTGGGCTCCATTACTAGCAAATGTATTAAATGCGTACAGCACATTGGGATTCCCTGATTTATGGCATGAGGCCATAATCATCCCAATATTCAAAAAGGGGAATAGACAGGACCCAAAATGCTACCGCCCTATCTCCCTGCTGGATACATTAATGAAGGTGGCAGGTAGAATCCTACTAACCAAACTACAAACTTGGTCTAAGGATAAAGGGATTCTCTCAAAATTGCAGTACGGCTTCAAAGCTGGAGTTGGCACTGTAGAGCAGGGTCTCAATTTAAATCTAATAATAAATAAGTATGTTAATAAGAAGCAAGGGAACCTCTACCTCACTTTTGTCGATTTATCCTCGGCATTTGATTGTCTTGACCACGCTGTGCTGTGGAATACCTTGGTAAAGATGGGAATAGATAAAAATATCTTACACTTCATACAGGAACTATATAGGGATGCGGGCGCAGCGGTTAGGTATGGCAAAAATGGAGAGCGAACAAAAAAATTCCCTATAGCAAAGGGTGTGCGTCAGGGTTGCATCCTCGCCCCTTTTCTTTTTAACTTATATATCAACGAGATAGCAAATGTTTTAAACGACCTCAGAGTTGATTATCCCAAAATAAATGGTACCTCAGTACCTTTATTATTGTATGCTGACGATGCTGTGATCATGGCCCGCACACAGCTAGGCCTCCAGAAAGCCATAACAGGTTTTTCATCTTTTATGTCTATAAGAGGCCTAAAAATAAATGAAGGAAAAACATTTACAATGTCATGCTCCTTGCGAAAAAACACACCAAATTGTAAAATCTTCATAAATAGTAGCAAGATAGCAATGACTAAAACCTTCTCTTACCTAGGAATTATATTCAATAATAGGGGAACATGGGCACCAGCTATAACCTCCAGAAATTTAGCTTTTGCCCGTACAATAGGCGCCCTTAAACACTTTGCCAAGAGATTGGGCAGGAAACCCGTGCATATATTACTTAAGATATATGCTGCCAAATGCGTGTCCACCGCTGTATATGGGGCAGGCATATGGGGCATAGCAGATAGCACTCAGATTCAAACAGTGGAAAATGCCTTTCTTAGATATTTACTCTCAGTCCCTCGTTCCACGTCCACCACTGTGTGCCATAATGAACTAGACAGAATCCATATCATAGATCTTATAAAAGTAGCACCAGTAATGCTGTGGTATAAGATTTGGACATGTGAGGACACAGGGTTTAATAGGGAAGTAATTACTGATTGTTTAAACTATCCGGTATCTACCAAACAACCATGGTTAGCGTATGTGAAAAAGTTCCTTTTCTCCATCGGCAAACCAGATCTTTACATAAACCCTATAACTTGCACACAAATATCAAAAAAATCTTTAAAAACGGCGTGCTTAGATTTACTGGCGGAACGAAGATGGTATCTAGATGGGCACAAATCCACCATAGTAGCGCACCGTAATATCTTATATGGCACGGGAATCCACGCCTACTTAGCACCAACTTACTCGTGTTTTCATAGAATGCTCCTGACTCGAATGAGGACGGAGTCGTTCTATAGGCTTGTATCTTTTCCCACTACAAACATTTGGTCGGCAAACATGGAAAAGTGTCCATGTGATGAGACATCTAGACAGTCAAATATACATTGTATACTGTTTTGTAAGCATTATGAATGGGGGAGGAAAAGATACTTGATACCACTCTTAAAGTCATGGGGGGTGAGAACCTGTAAGATTGCATTGCTTAGACTATATATGCTGCAAGACGAAATTACTATAGTGACAATGATAAAATTCCTTACGTTTATCGTAAAATGTAGGGGGTCTATGGGCAATGTATAGGACCTTGTGGATAATTTATAAAAATGAAAAATCCGTATTATAGTGTTCCTCATAAACACCGCATAATACGTATACAGCAGCAGACTGTATGAATACCGAGAGTCCTGTAAATGAATTTTAAATGAATTTGTTGCATTTCTATTCATTTTATCTAGATGATGTTTCTTAATACGACATTTTTTATGAGAAAGAGATGTATATAGTATTTGTATTTTTTGTATGTCATGCTTTTATGGTTTTTATGACAAAATACCGAATAAAGCTATCTTGAATTGAATTGACTTTTTACCTCAACAACCTCTATCCTCCACTATGGACGTAGAGTATACATATCCTACAGATGAGTCGATTAGCGAGGTGCCTAACATTCCTCGACAACATCAGGTGTACTTGGAAAATCCACCTCTGCTTATTAGGAATGGTTACTTCGGAGATCATGCCCACTTCTCTCCTGACTCTTCCTCCTCAACATCCAGTTTGGTTCAAATAGACTTACCTTGTCCTTTCATGGACCTACATTTGGTTGGTGCTTATCCTAATTTTCCTCTTCATGTCAATAAGATTTGTGACAGTTTTCTTTTTGCTCATCAGTGGTCACTATTTACCAGAACACTGCAGTCTTGGTTCAAATAGACTTACCTTGTCCTTCCATGGACCTACATTTGGTTGGTGCTTATCCTAATTTTCCTCTTCATGTCAATAAGATTTGTGACAGTTTTCTTTTTGCTCATCAATGGTCACTATTTACCAGAACACTCTGCTGTAAACTTGGTCGATGGAATTCTGGCCCCTCAAACATCGTCCCATATAATGAAACGTGATCTGACACTTGTGAACATTTCAGCTTTCAGGATTGCAGATGGCATAGTTTGGGATGAAGTAGCTTTTGAAATCCATGGTCTGACGGAGGTAATCAGGGTACCATAAGTGTTTTGAGTCTCATTAGGAGATGTAGTAACACGGGACATACAATCTGACAATTGGGATGTTAAAGCGGTACATTCATTGTTTTCTGATATAAAATAATATGCTGCTTTTGATGTTGAAGATTTGGATTTAAATTCTGTCAACTATGCTGATCTCTTTTGCTATGAACATTATGAGCATCATTTTCAGCACAGAACAAGCACATTCAGGCCTATTATTAATTACACTCAATGGGAACATTGTCCTACTCCTGTTTGAGGGAGTTCTAAAATGCTTAGAGATAAATTCACTTATTTTACTGATTGTGACACATCTAATCCGGAATCTTATTTCTTTAAATTAAATTTGTCATCTCAATCCAAATTTATGATGACCCACACTAAATCAATTTACGCAAATTCATTTAAAACTAAATTGGATACACAGGGTTATGATCACTGAAAAAAGACCATTAATTTAAAATCCATTTGGTGTTATCAGCCTTGGCAGGTTGAGGGAACTTAAGCTTTACATCGTGCCTGCCTGATCCCAACGCAAATTTTGTTTTTGAATGATACAGTGTACGAAACCACTTGTTTAGGACAGGCAACTGTAAAGAATTTAAATGTTCCATCCATTTGTTTTTAGCAGAAAATGCCTATTTGGGCACTCTAATGACCTACACTATTGATCAGTAACAGGCGTTGTTTTGTAATGATACTTTCAATGCCTCCGAAATTGATCCATTGATCCATTCGGATGGTTGGTGTGGCAAACAAATTCTAATGCATGCCATTTGCGTTTTTATAATGTAACACCTGGTTTCACACAGACAACACTGGATCCACGTTATCCACATACACATTCAGTCACCACATACTCGGTGGTTAAAGTATGCCAACAATGGTTGGAAGATTCTACCTTGGCATCAGTGAAACAAAATCTGACACTCTTGTCGAATTTTTCACTTCATTATTTCTCTGCACTCTTTTGTTTTCTTTATAATGAATCTAGGTAGTGCCGAATGTGGCGTTAGTTCTCAGATTGATTCTTGGAGAAATGTTGTTTTTAAGACCTATGTATTCCTGTGTTTCTGTTGAAAAAGAATTTGGGGGATTGAATACTTTATGGTCTTTATAAAATTACTCCATGACCCTCTATATAGTGATTTTGTTTTTACTCTTGTCGAATGACATAAATTTGGCTGGTTTCATCTTGGCACCTAGGAATCCTAGATATAAGAGATTTATTTATGCCGCTTATAACGAAATGTGGACACTTTCGCAGATGGAAGCAGCATTTTGTCTACGCCAAATTAATCAAGCAAATTTAGAAAATGTACTTGCAGTGGTCAATAATACCATCAATACGCTTTCATCACATATTTATACATTGGGTAATATTGTTTCATCTGTTACAGATATTATTCAAAGTGATGTATCTGTATTGTATCATGGTCAGAATCAATTGAGATCTGTTATGAAATTTGCCTGGACGTTGCAAACTCTCAAAATTGGGAAAGTCCCATGGGATTATTTAAATTCTTCTCCTTTATTTCTGCCTTTTAATTTAACTGATAAACAGATTTATTTCCATGAAAGATCCTGCTTATACACTTTTGCATATTGAACAATTGGAGCCTTTACCGTTCTCTGTAGCGGAAACAGACTATGCTGTTTGGTTAATTCATGGGGGTTATCTCATACCCCTTTTCGCAGTTTCACTTAAAATCATGCATGCAACATTTTCCAATTGGCCGTTTCGAGCCACTGTGTTGCGCATTTCATCATGAATTCTGGTCCCTACCTTTCACTTACAGATGTCTGCAGGAGGAAAAGGAAGTTTTTTTAACAGGGGAGGACTGCGGTTCCACAGTAGGCCATTCACTTGTTTGTAAACATGTTAAGTTGCACGGCGCTTGTAACGTATCGGTGCCAAATCTGGCTTGTTTTTTAAAAGGAACACTGGTGCTGTCAATAATTCGCGCATTTACCTTGCTTACTAACGGCAGCTATCTTATTTTGAACAACCAAGACTGCTTTGGTTTACGGGAAGGAATTCCTTATTTAGTAACAGTTTCACAGCGAGTAAATTGTTGTAGCAATGTGCTTTTCCTGCCGACGCATGGGAGTCTAGATAGCTCCATTTGGCCTTCCATTCCGACTTTAAAAACAGATTTCAACAAATCGAGTAAGCTCAAAGTCTACTATTCCAACAAGAGGTGGCTCTCACTCCCGCTCGAGAGAAATTCAAGTTGCAGGTGGCTAGGACATCTAGTGAGATACAGTCTCTTTAAAATACTAACCTCCCTCAATGTCTTTTAATAATGTGTTTACAAAACATGCAAACAGTGTTTACGCACCGCTTACAGGTTTTTTAAACACATAAATAAAAAGCATTATCATTTACCATGCCAATAGCTCAAACTTTTGCAAATGCAAAATCTATTGCATTGCATATCCTTGTTTTATTTATTTGTGATATCCCAATGATTGGAGGAAATAGTAGATATATCCCGGGATAGTGGATGACAGAATAAAGACGTTTGTACTCGGCCTGTCTCAGAGAACTTTACTTCATAAGAGGATACATCATAATCAGCCTCCTGAGGCAGGGTTCTCTTGCTTATGAGAATTGTCCCCTAAACCCGTTGCAGTCATACTCTAGGGACTCTACGGCGGAAATTCAAACGAGTTAAAACATTATTAAATGAGCACAAATGACTAAACAAACGGCATATAAATAAACACACGAGAAAAAGAATGAAAGACTGAACAAAGTAGCAACCTATGAATGAGTGACAATACATGAAAACGCATGGCTCGTGAATTTATAATATGTACAGGTAGTATGACTTTCACGGGAACTGCAAAGGTGCAAATAAATGAAAAGCCTCAATGACATGATGCAGAAATAAAGGAGTGAATGCACGAAAGAACCCGATTAAACAAATACACTCAACCGACCTGGACTCTAGGCACTGCTTAGAATGCCTTACACAGCAGGTGCAGTCTGTTGGATTTCCTCTATTTTCCAAGAAACTGCTTATTCCGAACTATACTGTAAAAAAAATAAAACCTTGGGCGGCATTAGCCACGCAACAAACCAACGGAAACCTGTTGACACACCTGCAGGCAAGTCACCCATGCCTTGCCCACTACCATCGAGAGAGCCTTGACTCTCTGATATAATTTAAATCTAGCGCTCCCCTCGTACCGGTTGTCTTTTTGGCGCTCTAAAATCAAGTGACCATAGGAATATGCAATAGTTATTTTTAAAGCTTGCACTAAAGTGTCCCTGTGGCAGCCATTGCACGCATGTCTAAGGCCTCGGCCAGACAGAGCTCAAAAATACAATGTGAATCCGAAGTGCCAGTTTAGTAATATCGAAAATCTGAATCAGGAGGTTACCCAGGGTAGCTTGTAGGCAGTCTTAATGATAAATAGTGCTAAGACGCACCCCACTGAATGAATTGTCTCTTTGCAATTAAATAATCTGTTTTAAATCCATCTTTTACGAACTGGTAAAAGGAGGAGTCTGTCCTGTAGGACTTCAAACCCATTTTTAGTTACACAGTCACTTCGCAGCAGCTGGCGCATATACCTCCTGAGCTGCATTTCTGCACTTGAACCAATGACCCGCATCCACGCACTCAACGCTTCAGCAGGCATATTGACCACTAAGCTATCTTCGGGTGTTATGGAGCCTGTGGCCTTAAGGTCAAACACTGATCTCTGCAGGAGGCACAATAACCCCCGCGCCTTGTAAGGCTCCAGGAGCTATAGTCAGTGGGCGTCTAGTAGCTGTAGCGTTGGCGCTGAGGCTAGCGCAGAGTGAGCGGCCTCCTAACGCTAATTAATACAGGAGCCGAGATTGCTGCTCACGCGTGGCTCCAACTGCCCGCCGTTGCCACGCCTCTTTATTTTATACACTCCCGCGTCTGACGCCCTGCACCCCGGAACACTACATTCCTTCTAACCTTTATCAAAATAGAGAAACATCAAAATTACAGTGAATTATAAACGATGGATCTGTTACCAGTCTGTTAGTGTTCATTCAGGGTGTCAGCCCACCAGGTAGTCAGCCAGTTGGGAGGATGGGGCAGGATTCTGCCGCAGTCCATACCTGGAGTGTTCCTCTCTGGATACCATTACCCTCGGTGTCCCCGGAATCAGGGTACTGTTTCCTCCACCCGGAGAAAATGGGCTCGACATTCTGCTTTCAGGGGTGGCTGGAACCTGGGAGGTGTCTAGGTCTCTCTGGCCTTCTACCTCCGAGATGTACGGCTCATTCTCAGGTTCCTCTCCTTGAGGTGGACTCGGGCTGGACTGTGTTGAACCTGGTGAATTGCTCTGGTGCGCTTTCTTGAAGAATGAGATGTCCCTGGTAACTGTCTCGGCTCCTCTCTGGGCTGTCACCATGGTACCGGTCCGGCGAGTGGCAGTCCACGGTTGGTGTTCGAACGGGAGTCGGAACTTGCTTCCTGGGTAGCGATATTTGACATAGACTTGGTCGCTTGGTTGAATCATGAACTCACGGCCTCTCGTCGTTTGCTGGCTTGCTCATTGGAGTGAGTTCGCTTTGCCAGGGCCTTTTCTTTGCTGGCTCGCTCGGGAACTCACGTGGAGTGGTTCGGGAGAGTGTCTTTCACAATCCGGCCCATTGTCGACGCACTTGGTGTCGCCTCCGTTGTGACGTGTGGGGTCATGCGATATTCCCTCAGGAAGCTGTAAATTGCCTTTTCTAGGGGTGATCCGTCTACGAGTGCTATGCGGATGGTCATGTTGAGCGTGCGCATGAACCTCTCAACTTCCCCATTAGCCTGAACCCAATGCGGGTTTATCTTGCGGTGATGAATGCCCCAGCTCTTGAGGTACTCTGCGAACTCTTGACCTTGGAAGGGTGGTCCATTGTTCGTCTTGACCACCCCGAAGATGCCATGAGTGGCGATAGTCTTCTAGAATTTGGCGATGACTTCCGTGGCCGTTTGGCTCCCTACGACCTCTACCTCCGGATACTTGGTGAAGTCATCAATTATCACGAGCGCGTAGCGCCTGTCAGGAAGGTGTCCAAAGTCCGCACTCACGCATTCCCACGGTCTCTGAGGGTTATTTTCAGTTACAACTGGATGAGGGCGGGCCGGCTGCACCGCGGCTTGACACCAGTTGCATGATCTGACAGTTTGTTCCACCATTGGGTCCATGCCCGGGAACTACACCTTGGCCCTCAGTCAGCTCTTGGTTTTCACCATACCTTGGTGTCCTCTATGCGCTAGTTCCACCGCTTGATGGGTTAGGCTGGCCAGCAGGACTAGGCGGGGGCCCCGTAAGAGGCATCCTTTGCTGTCAAGAGACAGTTCTTCCTTGGATCTCAGGAAGGACTCCAGGGTCGCTCTCGCTTGGGGTGTCCTTTTGCTTAGGGATTCCTGGATGGGGCGCCTGTTCCCTGACTGGACCGCATCGGCGACCAGTTGGAGGCACTCATCGTTCTGAGAAGCTCCGATGATGGACTCCAGGCTCATGGGAAGTGGTGGGGATCTTTCCGTCACCAAACGGACATACTCCTCCGTGTCTTCCGCTTCTTCTTTCTTTTTCAGGGTGGCTTCTCGGGGGTGCCTTGACAGGAAATCCGTGGGATTTGTCGACCCTGGCTTATACTCCACTTGGTAATCGTATCCTTGTAGCTGAAGTATCTAATTCTCGATTCTCGGAGGTGGTTGGAACAGGGGTAGGAGAGGCTTGTGGTCCATGGTCACCGTGAAGGAGTGGTTGTACACGTAGACATGAAAGTGACGGCAGGCCCAATGGATGGCTATGGCCTCTCTCTCAATCTGCGAGTACCTCTGCTCCGTATCTGTCAATGAGCGGCTGGCGTATGCGATGAGTGCCCACTCTCCGTTGTTCTGAAGCTGCGTCAGCACCGCCCCTCGGCCAAAAGGGCTAGCGTCCACGGCCACATTGGTGGACTTGGAGGGGTCAAAGTATGAGAGGGTGGTGTCAGCTGACAGGGCTGCCTTTGTGTCTCGGGGCCCCATTGCCACGTGGTGGCTGGCTTGGTTAGTTCTCGGAGTGGCTTGGTGAGGTTGGAGAGATCAGGGATGAAACACCCACAGAAGTTCACCATGCCCAGGAAGCTCCTTGCTTCTGAGATGTTCGTTGGGGCTGGGGCCTCTTGGACATCCTTTACTTTGTCGGGGTCCGGCGCCACTCTGTGGTTTGAGGTGTACCCGAAGAAGCTGATTTTGTGCTGCAGGAATTGGCACTTTTCTCGGTGGAGGGTTAAACCTGATTCTTTGATTCTTCGTAAAACTCCTCGTAGTCTTTGGTGATGTTCTTCAATGGATGTTGCATAAATGAGTAGGTCATCGCTCACGTTTAGAACTCCTGGGAGTCCACTGAGGACGTCGCGGATGGTGTTCTGGAATACCTCAGCTGCACTCGATATCCCAAAGTTGAGGCGCCGATATCGTCTTAGTCCTACATGAGTGGATAAGGTGGTTATGTACCTTGAGTATGGGTGGAGCGGTAGTTGATGATATCCTGATCGAAGATCCACCTTGGTGAACCACTTTGCACCGTTGAGTTCCCGTAGGATATCGTCTATTGTGGGGGTTAGGTGCCGTTCTCTCTTCACCGCTGCGTTCGGGAGGCGCATATTCACACAGATGCTACCTGTCCGGGTTGCTTGGGTTTTCGGGCCACTACGATCGGAGATACTCATGGGGTGGGTCCACTGACTTTTTCTATGATCCCCTGTCTCTCTAGTGTTTCGAGTTCCTCTTCAACTTTTTTCCTTAAGTGGAACGCAATGCGCCAATGCCTCAGCGCGACCAGTTGGACTGACAGGTCGATGTGGAGAGACATCTCTTTCGCTTTTAGGCATCCGATGCCTTTGAACACGTCTTCAAACTCCTCCATTATGGTGTTGAGTTCTTCTTCAAGTACTGCCAGGGCGTAGGATATGAGTTTTAGATCTTCGGCCGACTGTCCGCTTAGCAGCATGCCGCTGCCTTCTTTCGTGACATAGATCGTTGAAGGCACCGTTGCCTCATGGTGTTGTAGTTCTGTTTTAAAACACCCGATCAGAGGCGAACACTCGGATCTTTGCTTCGCGTAGTGGGGGTTTTGTCCTTAGTTGGTTGTAAACGCTCGCTGCCATCAGTTCAATAGACGCTCCTGCTTCAATGGTGGCTCTCACCTCTTGCTGGTGAATCTTAATGCAGCACTTTGGGAGGCGGCGTTTCTTCCTTTCTGGTTGATTGATAGCATACACATAGTGGACTGGATAGTCCTCAGTATCGTCATCAATGTCTTCACTGTCCCTTTCTTCTCTCACCACGTGTGCAGCTTCCTTCTTGGCTCTCGTAGACCTGCATACTGCTGCAAAGTGGTTCATCCACTCGCATGCGCTACATTTCTTTCCTCTCACAGGACAGTCTTGCATGTGGTGGGGCTGGCCTCCACAATATCCACACTCCTTCTTCTTGTCTGGTTGCTTTCTCCCGCTCATTTGTCTTCCCTTGGGTCTTACTATGTTCACCTTTTCTGCTGTGTTAACTTGTTCAGTTTTGACTGGTCTGTGTAGGGCCGGCTCCATGAGGGATGTCCTCGCCTGAGACAGTTCTTTAGATCGGCCAAGTTTGAGTATGTCTGCGAGGGGTTTATCGTCTTCTTGGAGTATGGCGACTAGGAGTTTCGACGAGAAACAGCCTTGGATGATCTGTCCTCGGATTTCCTCCTATTCGTCCCGGAATCTGCAGGAGCTGGCTAGTTCTTTTAATCTGCCGTGGAAGGCGTCTAGTGACTCGTCGGCCTCTTGCTTCGCTTGGTGGAAGATGAACTGCTCATAATCCTTGCTCGCCATGGGTTCAAAGTAGGCGGTCAGTGCCGCGAGGAGTGTTTGGTATGTCTTCGGTGTGGCTTCTGTCAACGTTTTATAGATGCGATGTATGTGTTTGCCCCCTAGGTGTAGGAGTAGGGCTCTGCGCCTTTCTCTGGAAATATCCCGCTCCCTCGAAATAGATTTGGAGGCGGTCCGTCCAATCTCTCCAGCATGGGGCAAGGGATGAGGGAGCTCCATCAACTACGAAAGGTTCTAAGGCTGGAATGGACGCCATTTTGGCACATGCACGGTGCGCCGCTCTGATTCTTTGAGGCTTCTGGGAGGTGGCAGTGGCCCCGGGGACTGACGAATGTCCCTTCTGCGGGCTGATTGTGTGGTCCCTCTCGGTACATAGCACGCTCTCACGACCGGGCTTTGGGGCTTCGGTGGCGATGCGTGTATTTGTCTCCTGTGGGGCGATTCTTGGCCTGAGATGTCGGCGTGGTGTGCTGTCCTTACCCACTCTGACGTCGTGGGAGGCGCTGTTACCGCTCAGCAGGCCTTGGCCTCCCCTCTTTTCTCTGTTTGCTGGCTCTGTTGTGAGCGAGGCCTCTGTGCACGTGGCCTAGGGCCTTACAACTTTTTTCCCCACGTGTTGTTCAAGAATTAAGCTTGCCGCCCGGAGAAGCTGCCGGGCGATGAGGGCGTTGTGCAGGCAATGAGGTAGGTTCCGTGGGACCCTCGTCGCCAGTGTGGCGTTGGTGCTGAGGCTAGCGCCGAGTGAGCGGCCTCCTAACGCTAATTAATACAGGAGCAAGATTGCTGCTCACGCGTGGCTCCGACTGCCTGCCGTAGCCACGCCTCTTTATTTATTACACTCCCATGTCTGACGTCACGGGTCAGCGCGGGGACGCTCCGGTGACGCGGGTCAGCAAGACCGCTGCCCTGCGCCCCGGAACACTACACTAGTCACCCGAAGGGTGCATGCATTTAAGCATACAGACAGACATACATATTCTCATCAGTACACATTTTCCATCCTTAAGAAGCAAACTTAAACATGCAACCCCGCATACTCATAGATTGAAATTTAAGACACATGATGGCGAGCTGTGGCCAACCGCACCCCACAGAACCTAACATAGTCCAAGCAGAACAATGGTCGAGTCTGCTGTTTACTGGCCTATACGGCTGCCCATAAACAGTACGAAACACAACTAAATACACCACCAACAGGACACTATTGTATTTGCATGTATATATCATGAGACTTTCACATTCTGTCAAGCTTTCCAGAACAGGCCAATTGCCCCCGGATTATATTACTGTTATATCTCTGCTCAGTATGATGCCTGTGGAGAAAGGTCAAGCTGCCCGAGACATGCCTCTACAAGGTGGGGGAGGGGCTGACCACTAGCCTCATGCCCTAAACCAGTGCGGCAGAACAGAAAGCTTCAGCAAAGCCCCCTCCATAGACAGCAGCCAGGCCAAGAAGTCCTACAGAGCTACCGATAATCGCACTGCCTTTACCGCTATGCATGCCTCTAACCCCTGTACTCTCAGTTCTCAGACTACTACAGGGCAGGCTACCGACTACTGCCCCCACCACTAGCTCCACTATTGACATTACTGCACATACTACAGTTCCATTAGAGGTTTCAAGGCACTGTCTCTTCTCACAAAGCTACTGCCATTGTCCTTATGTCACCAGCCCGGTACTAATGACAATATTTTTTTATAACTCCCTATTGCTCTTCATAAGCATTATAAATAACAGGTATATACTATAATCCACTTGCCTCATTTTACCAACTTCGTAAAGATGGGAGGCTGCATCGGCCCAGTCGGGTTGGATCTGATGACGGCCATCGCTGCACGTTTCACAGTGAACGTTCAAGACACTGAGATGCAGAGCGCTCCCCTGCTGTGCCGATGTCAGCTGCGCCCTCTTCACACTTGTGACAATCCAACAGTCCACACCTCCCAGCCTCGGCCTCCACAGCCCGTGACCCTGCTGGCTCACTATTCAGACTATATGAAGGGAGTTGTGTCCTAAACAAGCATCCACCATTGTCCCGGTTCAATAAAGAAAAAGTACACTTACTGTGTAACAACCAAGAAAAGGGGCCAGTAGCCACAGGATACAATTGACTACATGGCCGTACTAAGGAGGGACTAATAGGCCTATTAAGGAATCAGACACCAGCATTTACGAAGGACAAAGACACAAGCCAATAAAAAATATGGGCGGGGGAGTGGGCGTGGATTCTCTCCTGCACTGTGCTACAACAGATCATTGTCAGAGTTTTGCTTGCGCGCTGGCTAAAGCTCGACCTACAAATCAGCAATGGGCATGTGTTATAAGTCATGACGTACCACATACCATTTTAGATGAAACATTGTTTAGGTTGACAGTTTTATAAAACACAAATGTTGATCAGGACTGGTCATCTTGGTGCTGAAGCACAACAAACCAGATGCTTCATGACCAATAAACCACCATCCAAAAGAGGATACAACCATGAAGTAAAAATATGAAACAAGCCAAGTCTTTGACACTTTTCTAAGTTTTAATCCATTTTATTAACACTTTATAGCGGTACAACGTAAAGCAGGCATTCTCATCTGGTTATGTTAGTTCACCCCGGTGAGGTATGTGTACAACTGAAATCTACACTTTAGAGCGGATGGCTATATCTTGATCAATAAAACGCCACATTTTGTCTGTCTCTCTGAGACATTCCACCATGAGATGTAGGCAGGAGACTTGGCAATAATGTGGAACTACAAGCACCGTCCTTAAGATATTTTCTGCATGTCTTAGAGTTGGGATGCAACCTCCCAGTTGCTAAATGTATGTAATGCTGAAGACTAGCTTGAATTTTGTGAGTGAAAGTGACATGACCTGTATGAAATATTGGAATTTCAGGAGGATTTTGGAGCACATGCATCAAACTCCTCATTTGCCATTACCAAATAGCGATTTTAAAGGAACGCTAGTCGGTAATCGCAAATGCCTGTGCATGTAGGAATCGCAAAATAATTTGCGATTCCTTAACATTAACTAATAGCGGTTCGCACATTGTGAATCGCTATTAGCTAATGTGACTCCATTCATTCATAGGAATGAATGGTAATACATTCTCAAATTGCAATTAACAAATTGGTAATCACAAATTGCCAATGCAAATCCAAGGGTGCCTGAGGGCCTAAGGCCCCCTGAAGCACTCCCCAAAAAAAGATAAGTGTGCACATGTGCAGCAGACACATTGCCCTAGGGACATGTGTGCACTGCAGGCCACCTGGAAAATGATTTTTTGTGCATTTTTCAAAGCATGTGCAAATTACCATCAACTTGAAGTTGATAGTAATTAGTGTTGCTTAAATGCACAGTTCTCATTTAGGAAAGGTTACATGTATCGCCATTAGGGAATCGAAAATTGAGATTACCTACATTGCGAATGACAAAATGCATTGGAAAAACACTTTTTTCATTCGCAAACGGGCCAATTTTGCGAATGGAAAAAGGCTTGATGCATGTGCCCCTTTGTCTTGAGGGGATTGATTCTTTTGACCCAGGAGAGTGCAAAATGTTGAACAGAAGTAAGAGTAGATTTTTGTTGTGGACGGTGCTGAGTCCATGCTGTACCTTATGGTTAGGGTGGGGTTGATCCAGAAGCCCTGGCTGAAGTAGACAGACATTCTTCATTTTTCTCAGCCACCTTCCTCCCCATGTCCATGCCCACTCTTTTATGCATGTGATTGAGTATGTGTGCGATGGTAAAAAAGACAAGATGTGTAAAGACTGTGATTAATGTGTTTTTCTTCTACTTTAAAATATGTTTACTCTGTTAATTGTGGTTGAGGCCCAGGGGTGCTGGAGGGTCAGCTACTATCATGTAGCTTTTTCTGAACTTAAGAATTATTTTATAATTGTGGTTAAATTGTGTTGTAATGCTGATGAAAATTATGATGATTACTTGTATGGCTTTCATTATAATGGGCAGGTCTTGCTTCTTCTTTCTTATATGTCATTGCCTGGAGGTGCACAAGACAAGAGTGTGATGGAGAGAATAGTCTGAAACCAAAGTTCAGAGACTTCTCTGCTAAGTCCTTCCTCTCATGACCAACAATACATGCATAAGGGAAGATGGTCCCAAAGAAGCATAATACTGCCAAAAAGTGTATTTCTTTATGAGTATTTGCCAAGCTCACTGACACTCATTGAAAGGGTGCCTGCGCACTGAAGTAGCATTCATTGGTAACAAGCAGACAGAGGACAACCCACCACAAACAAAAGTGAGATTTAAAGAAGCTTACACCATTTTTGCAGGTTGGATTCCACATGGATGGGCAAAGGTAGGGTATTCCAAAAAAAGGGGACCCAGAAATTGAGAAGATCTTCTACTGACTCTGTTGTGTTTAGGAGTTGAAAACTGGAGTTTGGAAGAAGATTGACATTGCATGGAGGGAACATATTTCCAAGCTTTCAGTAAGAGAGAAAGGTGCTGCACCATAGAGGATTTTAGGCATCAGACACTCCAGGTATAACGTGAATATGAAATGGGATTGGAAGCCAATGAAAAGAAGAAACTAAATCAATTTTCCTAATATTAAATATGTCTCACTATAGCATTTGGATGTTTGATGATTATCCTGACTTTTTGGGAACTTTAAAATAGGCTTAATTCCTGCTGAGCAACCTGGCTTGGATGAAAGGATTTGCAACCATTACCTTCTGTGGGAAACAAAGATATGTGATGATCCTATTTAACTCTTTATGGTGAAAAAGACAATATGTGTAAAGACTGTGATTTGGGGTTTAAGGGAGAGTTTATTGTAAAGGATAATACCAAATTGCAAGTAGTCTACACGAGAAGAGAGTAGTTAACTAATACCACTATCCTACCTATCAACATTATTGCCTATTTAAAGAATCTTAGACTTACTGGAGTTGACTTTCAAAAAATCGGTTTCAACAAGAAATGGGTAGTCAAAAGAGCTAATTAGAGATCAGAGGTGAGAGGTGACAAACAGGCTGTGTAGCATTCTCATCAAAGTATATATTAATAAGATGCTGAAGGTGCGAGTCTAGAGGAGTAAGATACAGATTAACCTGCACTAAGATAGGATTTTATCTTGGGGAACTCCCCAGTGCAGTAGTTTATGGCAGGAACAGGATGGTAAATTTGAATAGATTGAGGGAAAATTCACTAGGGAGGGGCAAATTCAGCCCAGTGTGGAGCCACAGTGTCCAAAGGAACTGAGACGCTGGATTGATGTCTATGGTGTCTAAGGTGGCAAAGAGGCCCAACAGAATGAATATTACTTCATTGCAAATATCAACCACTGATTTTCTTGAGACCCTTGTGAACACTCAGCCAACGGTACAGTCAAATCCAGACTAACCCTGGCTGATGAATTCCGCTCCGCTCGCGGAGTTTGCGGAGTGTCATGCACTCCGCGTTACGCAGAGATCGCTGAGTTCTGGAAATCTCTGCTTGCCTCTGTGTGGCATAGTTTTTGTCCCCGCTCGCGTCCGTCAATGCCAAATTGCCAACCATGAGCGAGAGAAATCAACGTCCCGGCGAGATTTTTCCTCATTCGCGATCGTCAACATCAAGTTGGCGAGCGCAAGTGTGGAAAATCAATCTCCTGGTGAGATTTCTCAACGCGGGGAGGCCAGGTTCCTCATTGCGAGTGGTCACGTATACTCGTGACAACTCATGTTGAGAAACTGCCCGTTCGCGTTGAGAAAGAGGAAAGCAGGGACCACTTGCACTGTGCATGGTGCCGTTCGCAATGATTGCACAGTGCGGACAAGCAACTGGCACTGTGCAATCATCACAAATGGCATTTTCCTATCATACTCCGCCGCTCGTGTTGCTCTTCGTAGTGCAGCTGAGTGTTTTTTTGCACCTCGTGTAGTGCCAGGTAGTCTTACTCTGCGAACTACGCATCAACATAGATACATCTTAAACAAAAGTGCAGATGCAAGAAAGGGTATGGAGAGACAAGTATAAAATCCAAATATAAACAACTCTTATTGGAATATAAGCAACCAATTGTTGAAAAGAAATCCGAATATTTCATGGATAAAATCAGCAAAGAAAACTGGAATGAGTTTTTCAATATAGTCAAAAAATGAACACGTTGTAGCGGATCAATTGATGTGTAATAACGTAGCTTATTTCTTTCAAATTATGATCCAGGAGATGTATGGTAGATTTACACCTACCCAAAACACTAGATTTTGGGGTAGGACAGTGCCAAAAGCCTTACTACTTCGCTGCCCTACATCAATTGAAAACAGCAGAAATGTGCTGTATCTGTGAAATACGAGCATTTCTGTCCTCTTTCTCTGTGCTGAAGCTCAAATGGCTGCCTTGTGCCTCGTTTCCCTACCCTGGGCAGGCATAGGCTCTTGGCGCAGTGCCAGAGTTACAGTATGTTGTAAATCTGGGAATTTGTCAAATACCATGGGTGTTACATGGGAATACCCACCATAACGCCCATTGCATGCCTTCCCAGGGCAGTGTGAGCCAACCCTCAACTTGTGCTGCATTGCCTCACTCCATATCTACAAGGTTGTGAAAAACCAAGCAGGTGGCATGATGTGGCCTAGTAGATAGGACTACGCCCTGTGAACTACCTTAACATTACAAAATGTCACGTTCCAGCAGTGTACAGGGCTTATAAATTAGCCCTGACTAACTCACACAATGGTCCAGATAACCTCCAGACACCCCAAGACACTTTAGTAGAATTCCCTTCACTGATGAAAGAGGTGAACCAGCTTAAGGAATCCTCTAAATCGGGCTCACCTTGAGAACCCTGTCCTCCTTCTAATTGAAAAATAGCATCAAAGGTAATTTCAGGCCACCTCACCATACTTTTGAATTCAATCATTCAGACAGGAATCTTTCACACTGAATGGAAGGAAGCAGCTATTCTTCCTCTAGTAAAAAAACACATTCACTGGATCCTAAGGAGGTAAAACATTATAGGCCCATACTCCCGCTTTTGTTTCCAACAGAAATACTGGAAAAACATCTCAATTCTAGGGTTTGAGAATTTCTAGTTGCAAAGGAAATCTTGAAATCTGCACAGTTTGTTTTCAGGAAAAACCACAGTATGGAGTCAGCCTTGGTTGCAGCAGAGAAGATATTAGAATGATCATGGACAGGGGAGAGAAAGCAGCTTTCAGACGATTTCAATACTTTCTCTCATTCAGTACTTACCAAGCAGTTAGAAAATAGAGGGGTTGGTGGATCAGCGCTCCAGTGACATCCTTTCTTGTGGACAGAGAGCAGACTGTTGCACTTGGAGACTTACATCCATGCCTTTTACGCTACCCTGTTGGGTGCCTCAGGGATCTTTCCTTGGTGTGCCTGTAACTTTGCCACCGCTCCAAAAGGCGCCGAGGCCCCTTGAGTGAGCTGTCCATCATAGTTGGGAAAGGGCGGGAAGACGTTTTATACCGCTAGTGTTTGGTGCGGGGTTTCTATGTGTGTCAATGCCTCTTGTTTATAAATGGTCAGAGAGCGAGAAGGGCAGCAGGTGAGGAGAAAGCAGCCTCCTGGTAACAGGAACTACAAGGGGATTGCGCTTGAGAAACTCAGGGATGCAAAGACCTCCCTCGGGTATTACAGCTAATTTTCTACGGCAGATAAGGGGTTAAAGCACACTTGCCCAGCCTCGACAATGCTCACTAATGTTTTGGGCTGATTAAAAATGTTACTGAATTTGAAATTCAACTCGGGCACCTGCTATATCTGTAAGTGCTTCCTGTTGAGGTTTAAGTTTTGTGACAGGAGCCTCTTACCAGAATGAATCCTGCCCTGCATAGTTATCCACGAAGATGTCACCGTTTTGTGCAATACCTCTACTCAACTGGAGTACTGACTAATCAGTAAGTGCTACCTTGTAGGGTAAATGTAAAGTGCTTTTCCTACACTGCAGCTGCGTAAAGGGCCAGAAGATTTGTCTCCACTGACCATGTGTGCCTGTAACTTTGCCACCGAGCCAAAAGACACCGAGGTCCCTTGAGTGAGCTGTCCATCATAGTTGGGAAAGGGCGGGAAGACGTTGGATACCGCTAGTGTGTGGTGCCGGGCTTCTATGCGTGTCAATGCCTCTTGTGTATAAAGGGTCAGAGAGTGAGCAGGGCAGCAGATGAGGAAAAATCAGCCTCCTGGTCACAGGACCTACACAGGGATTGTGCTTGAGAAACTCAGAGATGCAAAGACCTCCCTCGGGTATTACAGCTCATTTTTAACGGCAGATATGGGGTTAAAGCACACTTGCCAGCCTGGACCGTGCTCACTAATGTTTTGGGCTGATTAAAACCTTACTGAATTTGAACTTCAACTCAGGCACCTATTTATTTATATCTGTAAGTGCTTCCTGTTGAGGTTTAATTTTTGGCCCACAGGAAGCACTTACAGAGTTAAGGCAGGTGCCCGAGTTGAATCTAAATTTTGTAACCATTTTAGAATGGTGCCGGCAAGCTGCCAGAGTTGAAGTTGCAACTAAGCAACTTTAACTCTGGCAGCTTGCCGGCGCCATTCTAAAATGGTTACAAAGGTAGCTTTAACTCAGGCACCTCTGCTATATCTGTAAGTGCTTCCTGTTGAAGTTTCATTTTTGTGACAGGAGCCTTGTGCCAGAATGAATACTGCCCTGAATAGTTATCAACGAAGATGCCACCGTTTTGTGCAATACCTCTACTCAACTGGAGTACTTTCTACTGCCTAATCAGTAAGTGCTACCTCGTTGGGTAAATGTATGGTGCTTTTCCTACATTGCAGCTGCCTAAAAGGACAGAAGATTCGCCTCCAGTGACCGTGTGTGCCTGTAACTTTGGTCCCTTGAATGAGCTGGCCATCAAATAAAATACAGCCCGCCGCGAGAGAATTTGCAAATTTTGCAGCAATTTTGCAAGATTCGCGGATCGCGAAATTGCCGAAAATCTGCAAGTTTCGCGAGCGGAACAGGTTTTTGGCCCATACTTAGTGAGAAAGTGTTCGTTTTCTTGCATGGTATGCCCCCACTTTTTGCTGAATTGCTGATGTTCTTTGACTGACACTGTTAATCAGGCCTATGTTCCTTCTCTAAAATTACAATGAAGCCTGAACCCAATTGGCATATCTGGGCACATGTCAGCCCCCGGTTAATGGTACCACAGGTACACAGGGCAGAGAAGGCTTCTAAGGGCTGCAGCACTTATTGTGCCACCCTTAGAGGTCCTGTACCCTGACACACACACACACTGCCTTTGCAGGCTACGTGTCTTGTTGCAGAACAAAGTGAAGAGTCGACATGGCACACATCTCTGTGTGCCATGCCCACAAACCACTGCCCTGCCATGGATCAGTCACCCCTCTGAAAGAGTGCACTACACCAGTGGGTACAGGTACAATAGCCCTGTACCCCTATAGTGCCCAAGTCCATTCTTGGGCATTGTATGTGCAGGGCTGCCATTAAGAGTATATGGTGCTGGGAGTTTATCACTACAAACTCCACAACACCATAATGGCTACACTGAAGACTGGGAAGTTTGATATCAAACTTCTTAGCACATTAAACTCACACTGAATCCAGTGTGGGATTTAATGTAAAATGCACAACAGAGGGCATCTTAGAGATGCACCCTGAAACTCGAACAACTTCTAGTGAACCGACTGAGTGGCTGCTTAGGCTGCCCCAAACAGACATGTTTCTGGACCCCTGGGTCGAGAGCCTGCTGCTCTCGGGGGGCAGAAACAATGCACATCCTGGGATGAGGCGCCTAGCCTCCTCCCCCAGCATTTACAGGGTTCACGAAATGGAAGCTTTAAAGGCATGCCGCCTTTGTGAGCCTCTCCAGACCATTTGCTGCTTTCAGCAACTGGTGTCCACTTGCTATTCCCACCACTTTGGGCAGGAGAACTGGCACAAAAAATAATTAAGGGAAAGAGGTGTGCCCACCTCTGCCAACTCCACCCCTCAGGTGGGGCAGGAGAGGTGAAGCACAACTCTGAGTCACCACCATCTTGAGGATGGGGGACCTAGCCAACCAGGGACAGGCTCCTGCCCCCCTCGTACAGGAGGGTTGCACAATAGGGGGTGTACCCACCCCAGGGAAGGGACCCATTGGTCCCAGGCCCTTTACCTACCTGTAACACCCCTAAATCTAGTATTTAGGGGCTCCTGAATCTTGCTTCCTCCAGCAAGATTCCTCGGCCGACCTTGTGCCACTGAGGATGCACATTTTGTGCTCCTTTGTTTCTCCATTTTCTCTTACCTAAACCCTAGGTGCTTTGCTCCAACAACCCAGAAACCTGCATGCCAGCAGCCACCACCTGGAGGCCCCCTATCCGCCATTGGATAACATTGCTATGTTATGGTATTAAAATGTATAAAGCGCGGCTGTTACCCTAAGGTGTCCTGGCTCTGAGTACTGCTAAAAATGATTTCCGCGAGGTGAGGTGTCTACGCTATAAAAAGCCGCGTTTTCAGATCCCTTCTAATGGAAAGGAGTCTTTAGAAGGGATCCTTTAGAAGGGTACATTGGGCCTAAACACTTTACACCCGGCCACCCTAGCGCCGCTGAGGGTGCAACAACGGTGCATCACTGACCCAGGGGGACCCCTGAATCTAACCCCAGAACCTTAACTCCCCCATCGATTACTTACCTGTGAAACGATAAACTGTTTTTCCTCTATAGGATAACATTGACAATTTTCTTCCAAAAAGTTTTTGTGTCTAAAAATATTCTTTGAAAATCGCACAAATAACCAAAACATATTTACTTACCTGTTTGCAAGAAATATCCCAGTGCTGAATCTAGGTATCCAGCACTGAGTTAAAAAAGTAACGTAAAAAGTAACTTACCTGTAATTTACTGAAAAAGCCTATTCTTTTCAAAGTACTGTATTTGCTAAGTGTTGCAAACTACTGCATCCCCTGTAAATCAAACAAAGTACAGTCTGTATTGCATTTTCAATCTGTTCTATATCCAGTAAAGTATTTAATGCTTACCTGCCCTAGGCTTGCTTGGTTCTAAATATAAAACAGTATATTTTTTTACACAAAAACAATTAGTCTAGAGTTCATTTCTTGAGTGTGTGAATTCATTTGCTGACTGAGTGTGTACATCAAATGCTTAACACTTCCTCTGATACTGTCTTACTGCTTGACCACTCTGCCACAAATAGAGAGTAACATTTTATCAAACTTTAACCTCTGCCTCCCTCTGGGGTCACCTGGACTCTATACACAATATACCTCATTTTGGTTTAGTATATATACAGCCAGTTTCCCACAAACAAGCAGGGGAGTTAATGCACACCCTTGACGCACACCTGTGGAGACTCAGGATCTAACAATGGTCTCTCTGTTCGGACCATAGTGCACTCATGTATTAGAGGGAAGGCTTTGCAGGTCTCTCAGAGGTAGAAAACGTGACCCCAACCTCCAGTGCAAGCCATAACTGGTCTATACAAACAACATTTAAACCAGATTTAAGGTCAGGAAAGGTTAAACAAGAGGCCACACCTCCTTGTTTTACATACTTCATACATAATAAATAAAGGTGCATTACCTGTAACCTCGGGCGGGTAACTTCGCTCCGGCTGGTGGAGTTTGCGGAATTTTGCCTACTCCGCGATCCATTGCTGACGCGGATTTTAGGTAAAACTCCCCACCGTGGCAGAGCGGAGTTAGCCAGCACCTCCACACTCCAAAATTACTTAAAATTTAAAAAAGAAGACACTTTCCTGCGTGGCTGCTTCTTCTTCTGCTTGGCCGCTCTCCTTCCTGCTCCTTGCCGTCCTTCTTCTGTGAGAAAACCCTACATTGTGTGTCTTGCGAGTGTGCATGCAAGCGCGCATTATGTACAACATAGGAGTCAATTTTCCAAATGGAAGTCATACACCCCTGCCTCTCAAAGGCAAAATGACAGTGCAAGTAAAGGCAGAAGGCCAAGAGACTACAAAAAAGTTCCACCTAGTGGACACAGAAGCTGATGTCACAAGGCTGAAAATCTAGGCCTCTTTAAGTTCTTCCATGCAGTCAAAGCCCTCCACAAGAACGAAATGCTAACACTATTCTTCCAATTATTCAAAGAACTTGGAGGCATTCAAAGAACTTGGAAGCAAGCTACATATATACTCAGCCATAAACTAGGCGTGGGCGGAAAATCCGTTCCGCTCGCGGATTTTGCGGATTTTCGGGAAATCCGCAATCCGCGAGATTTGCGAATTTCCCGCAAAATCCGCAAATCCGCGAGCAGCGGATTTTGCTCGCACTGCTCGCACTGTTCGCGTGAGTTCGCGCCCCGCGAATAAGTGCAAAATTGCAGAAATACGATCTTAGCAAAACTGAAAGTAACTACTTACCAGGTTCAAAAGTTCAGGCTCATCATTAGTAGCCATTTCCTGGAGTGCTTCCTGAGGGGCCCCTCCAGAGTTCAGTTGCCAGTTGAAACTATTATGTGACCCTGCTCTGAACCTCAGAATAGTTACACATATGCCACAAAGGTCCTGAATTACAGCTAAGGGAGACAAGCAGGAGCCAGGCTGGAAGTTAAAATCCATTAATCAGCCCCTAATTCATTATTGTCAGTTGGGGCAGGGCAGGTGTTGTAACTAATTTTGCAACAATGAAAGCACTTAGCAAGTGCAAAAGATCACTAATCAGGGCGCACTAAGGAAGCAGGTGCCAGCTAAAAAAATATTCTGTGACACATGAATCAGCCCCAAATTAATTCAGGTCACTTGAGGCAGGGAAGGTGTGCTTTGCTTTGCCGAAAATAATGTACACTGGACAACCAGAGGGTGTGGTGATGAAACAGAGGGTGGCATGGGTGGGCCAGAGGGTGGCATGAGTAGTCAGAGAGTGGCAGTGGTGACAGAGAGTGGCAGTGATGAAGAAGAGTGTCCCAAACAGGCTGGACACGTAGAAACAACAAGTTCGCGAAACTTGCGACCCGACAGGTAAGTTCGCAATTTGCGAAAGTGTACAAAACCCTCGCGAACTGGCAGAAACACGGGCGAACACAAAAAAAAAAAATCCGCAAATTCGCGGGAATTCGCGGATTTTGCGGATTGCGAATCCGCAAATCCGCAAAATTCGCGAACGCGAGATCCGCAAAATTCCCTCATGCTTACCATAAACCCCAGTATTTAGAGCAGCAAGGCATGCAATAGTCTTTTAATCAATGCCCAGGAAAGGATTCTTGGCAGGCTTCATTTGGTACAGAACGCAGCCGCCAGGATATGGTCAAGTACCCCAAATTCAAGCCAATTTCCAATGTGGTGGGGCAGCTTCATTGGCTGCCTATAAAAAGCAGACCACAATTTAAGTGGCCACCAGCTCTCTGCTTATCCTTCCAGTCCATAGCACCGAGACACCTAGGGGTATTTGTGCGCTTTAGAAGTTGTTAACATAACATGACATAAAAACGACGGAAGCGCTCTGATCCCAAATCGAAAGGGAGGTGTTAGCGATTAAATGGGCCTGCAACTTTTCTCACTTGTATGTCAGTAGTCACCCATTCAGAGTAGTGACAGACACCACCCACTGGTATCCCTATTCAAAGACACAGTCCCCCATCCTCCGCCGAGGATCGAGTGATGGGAAATTCAGTTGCGGCATTACCAGATGGAACTTGTATATCGACCAGGGGCAAAAAAAACAGCAGACTTCCTCTCACAACAACTGTCCGAATTACAAAAATACGACGGTGACCATGAAGCAAAGACAGAAGAGTATGTCGACATGGTGTCACAATGGATATGCCCCCGTGTTCTCACCATCGAAGAGATCAGAATGGCCACAACAAATGTCCCTGTCCTCACCAAAGTAATGAACTCTCTACAGAAGGGATCCTGGTAGGACTTCTTGCATGATGCCAACAGGTGGAACGGGCTCAACAGAGAACGCCTAGGAAAGCAATGGACGGTACGAGAGCAGCTGCAGAAGGCCTGGTGTTAAGAGGATCCTGAATCGTGATCCCGGTGAGCCTTCAAGAGAGAGCAACAGCTCTCTCCCTTGAGAGACACCAGGGGACTGTGTGGATTAAATCATGCTTGTGAGAGAAAGTATGGTTCCCCGGACTAGAAGCAGCTGAAGACTTATTAGTGCGAAACTTTCTGTTCTGCCAACTCACAAGCAGCCAGGAATCACTGGCGCTCATGCTAACCGAAGTACCTGCCACAGCTCCTTGGTCATGAGTGAGCCTTGACTTTGGGAGCTTCCCTAATGGAAAAGTGACCACTGTGTTCATAGACAGCTACTCCAAGTAACAAATAGTCAAGGTGATTGCATTTACGTCGTTTGCCCACCTTCTACTTGTCCTGGAAAGAACATTTGCACTCTTTGATTTGCCTCATGAGCTCAGGGTGGACAATTTCCCTCCTTTTCAAAGGGAAGATTTCAAGGATATGCTCACCTTCCGAGGGATACACCATCATTGAATCACTCCTCAATGGCCGCAAGCTAATAGCGAAGCTGAGCACTTCATGCGCACACTGAACAAGATCCTAGGAATTGCAGTAGCTGATAAAGCTGACCCTGAAATAGCACTACACCAAATCCTGCAAGAATACCGCAGAATACTGCAGTTCCCCTCACTGTATGACACAAAGGTCACCCTGGTCCCTGATGCTTGCCCGACTTCGGAGAGACTCTATCCCTGTGACTGAAATCTAGTCTCTGGAGCCGTATGAACCGGCTGGCACTCAGGCCCAGCGGGCAATGAACAACGATCAAGCCATTCAACAGCGAAGAGAAAAACCCAAGGAGTTCAGTTCTAATTCACAAGTGACAGAGGGAAGTTTAGAACAACATATGAACTAAGGCTGTCGACTGTTGGCTGTCGACTGTCCTGAAAGCGAATAGAACTGCCATCACCGCCCAACGTGGCACAGAAATCAACAGAATTAACAGTGGCTGGAGTGGGCTTCTACCTCGTCATGAGAAGTATGCTCTGGTATTTCATATGTGTCAAGTTGAAGTAATGCTTTGTTGTTTTCAATTTTTCAGTATCTTTGGAGAGGTACTTTACAAGAGTTGATCAGATTGCAGCATTAAGAAACTAGAGCACGAGACATGGCTGGGTTAACCTTGCGCAACAGTAAATCCTAAAGTAAGTTGCTCCAGGGAACAAGGGAAAAACGGCCACTTACGTCCCCCAAACTCCTCTTTGTAAACACAAAGAATACAAGAAAAAATAATTATTGTCCCCGAGCACAACACAGCAAATGTTAGGACTTAAGAGAAAAGAGAAACCAAATCATATTCTTTCCATGTCATAAGTTCATTAAATCAGTTCCTTTTATTTTATTTTATTTTCTCTTCACAAACGTGAGATTTCCATCACAATGTCAGTCTTCATACAATATTCATTGGAATCGTACACAATGTAGCCAGAAAAGCAAAGCCGACACGTTTTTCGTCACAGGAAACATCACCCAATGACTTCTTTGGGGCTACAACAAAACAGCAAGAACAAATAATGTACACAAACATTTTATTTTTTCAAACTGACTGTTCTTCACCCCCACCAATATTGGAAAAGGAAGGGCAAACTTCAGCATGAAGTATAAAAAAGAGAAGAAAAGGTTGCAAAGTCACCAATAAATCACCCAGTGTAAACATAATAGGTATGTAATAAGACAAGTAATGTGACTTGTCAAAACGCATATAACCAAGAAATGAGACACAAAGAGAGGATTAAAAGCACAAGTGGTAAAGAGTGGCAAAGAGTGTCTGTAGCACCATTATAGTCACAAGGGAAGGACCCGGACCTCCAAAATGTACACGTAGGTCTAAATTATAGCTGAAAAGCCATAACTCAAATACAAGTCAATTCCTATTAAAAGTAAACCGATCCTATTGTATTCCATATAGACAGACATGCCAATTACTCACTATAAGAGACTCTTCTCAAAGTCAAACATCACATTCCAGGTATGACCTGTCTATGGTCCAATACTATATAAGACTACTAAAATATAAAGGAGACATAAAAATAAATCTATACCACTATTAATACCTAGCTAAAGCCGTATTCTCTTCAAATGGTCAGGTCTCCATCCATCATAAATATATTCAATATCTAGTGGAGGAAAATATATCCTTGGATTTCTCAGCTTAGATATTAGTTAGACCTCACTCACCTAAAAGTATATTTATACAAAGGCATATACAGGTGAATAATTAGTCTCAGCTATAATATCTTTATAGTATTGGCCAAATAATTTATGATTAATAGCAGGAGCAAAGGGAACTATAGTAAAACAGGCTTCTTCATAGATTTAGTTACCTCCATATAGTTCAAGAATCCATAATTATTTAAAGGGAATCATATAGGAATTTCTGTAAGTAGAAGATAAAAGATAAAAGAGTGAGAATACTAATCTATTCTGTATACTCATTAAACCATTCAACGCAAAGCTAGAAGCTCTTAATATCACAGCACCATATATTCGATGCTGTACATGAACATATTCACGAAAATGTACCCATATTAAAAATTATCTCTTCCGTAAGATACATTGTCGTAACAATTTACACTCGATAAGAGTAGTTATCAGAACACATTTATTGCAACTCCAAAGATCCTATCACAAGTTGTCAGCGAGGAGCAGTCTAGTCTTAAAGCGAAATATATACTGCATCCATATTAAAATATATACGTATCCTACTTAGAACTGAATATTATCAATCCCATCTCAGATACTAAAGCATCATATATATATTTAGCTCACATATATAAGGGTGCATGTTATCGGCGTACTGTCACCAATGCAATATGATATCTCGAAAAAAAGGGAGAAGTGGGTAATGGACATAACAATATCATATTTATCGCTCTTACAGCATATTTGGCTAATACACATAAAAAGTGCATACTATCGGCATAAAATCACTAATACGACATGGTATTGCAAAAAGACAGAGAAAAGACGGATAATAGCCTCGAACCTAAAGCGTCTCGGCATTATACCTCAGACGTCGAAAGAGCTGTGGCACGCTTTACAAGTAAGGCACAAGTACTCAGTACACTCACTATAATATCATTACCAACCACACAAACAGACAGTTAGTCTATTACGGCCCCTGCCTCTCAAGATAATCTTACCTGGGAGAGTACTCCCGTCATCATCTATTGAGTTTCTAAAGTTGTGGCGAACCAAAGCCGCCCGAATGAATGTTTAAATATCCGGCGCCAATCAGTTGATTCCATATTGCGATAGAAAAAGGACTTCAATACCAATGTCCGATCGTTTTTCAAGCACCATATTTGAATGGTACAAAGTATCCTAATGTACACTATGAATATAAGAATATAAGAACATAGTTGCAATATCTTAAGTAACATTCTACTAAAAGAAGCCACATTAGAATTCCCAATATAGAGAGGCCACAATTATGTTCTATAATTGTTTCCAACATAATGTAGCATACACCACAAGACGACAGCTTAGTTATTTAATGGTGTCTAGGGTGTAATTCCAAAGTGATAGTGCCCGTTCTATATTATAGTTAATTGCTCACACGATCCCCAACATGCGTCCCGCATCTGGTCGCGAGAGACAAGCACACACGCCAGAAAACATTTTCATAGAGGCATCATCAGTTCCTTATCAAAAGTTATCCGTCAAAGCGAAACTCGCATAACTATACGGATAGAAGAAATAAATAAAAGTAGAAGAGATAATGGAAATAAAGGAAATAAAAGGGAGGGAAAGGAGAAACACCAATAGAGGCAAAGGTCCACACCAGGTTCAATTACAGTCTATAGTTCCTCCACATAGTAGGATATCAGTAGATTGCAAATCATCTGTCTTACATAGATAGAGAGCAGGCAAGAAGTATATACCATATTGCCTTAAGATCAAACATCAATTTGTTGTTCATATTTGAAAATAACCATCCATATTCAATTGTTAAGATTAACATTCAAAAAGTATATCATTTGTGATATATATACATATATTAGAATATATGGTCTACAGTTCGAAGATCATCCTTATTAGTGAATTGAAGCCTCAATTCACAAAAAGTAGGCATAACGCTGTCATCATCAAGTCATACATAATGTGCTTTGCAATTGTAATTTCACATTATCAAAGGTAGATCTGATACATAAGTGCTTCAAAAACATTCAATAGCATGAGAGACATATATAACCTGTGTATCATATTAAAGAAAGTAATGCAGTACCTGATCTACATTAATCCCACACTCCACAGCCCGAATCCCAAGTATCCATCTGGCTCCGCATTGCCTGAGTTTATGTTCTCTAGCTCCGCCCCTATAGTCATTAAATATGACTTCAATACCATGGAATTCAATCAATCAATCAACCAGAGTACTTGTAAAGCGCACTACTCACCCGTGAGGGTCTCAAGGCGCTTAGGGAAGGGGGGGGTGCCGCTACTGCTCGAAGAGCCAGGTCTTGAGGAGTCTCCTGAAGGCGAGTAGGTCTTGAGTTTGCAGTAGGTGGGCAGGGAGGGTGTTCCAGGTTTTGACGGCGAGGTAGGAGAAGGATCTGCCGCCAGAGGTAGTTCGTTGGATGCGTGGGACAGCGGCAAGGGTGAGACTGGTGGAGCGGAGCAGGCGGGTGGGAGTGTAGAAGCTGAGTCTGCTGTTCAGGTAGGTTGGTCCGGTGTTGTGGAGTGCTTTGTATGCGTGGGTGAGGAGCTTGAAGGTGATCTTCTTGTTGACGGGGAGCCAGTGTAGGTCTCTCAGGTGGGGAGTGATGTGGTTGTGGCAGAGGACGTTGAGGATCAGTTGGGCAGAGGCGTTTTGGATGCGTTGTAGTCGTCGTAGGTGTTTGGCTGGGATTCCTCGTCGAAGCTACAGTTTCTCCGTGCCCGCAGCATCTCCCCATAGGGGATAGCATTTATCTGACTTTTAGGGTGGGCACTGTCTGCATGCAATAAAGCATTGCATGATGTTGTCTTCCTGTACATTCTGCTTTGTATTTTACCCTCAAAGTGGAATAGTTCTAAGGCAAGGAAGACAATACTGTTTAAGTCAGATGTCATTGTAAAAGTCATGTTGCTTAAATTGCTATTCATATGAGCAAACAATTCTGACAGATCTTCATCTGTGCCCGTCAAAACCAGTAAACAGTCGTCTATATAGCGACCGCAGTATAGAAATAATTCCTGCCACTCCACCCCCGATGGGTCCCAGATGTGCCTCGCCTCAAACAATCCCATAAAGAGACAGACAAAATACGGAGAAAATCTGGAACCCATCGCAGTACCACAAGTCTGTAGGTACCAGTCCTTATTAAAGCGGAATGCATTGTTCTTGAGAATAAGTCTACATATTCAGCTATTTTCTCTGTCGGTCCCCCAAGTCCCGATATTATCGGTCTACCAACGGGAGCGGCTCGATTTTTATGGATTTTTGGCAGTGTGTACATACACTGATAACGTGGCTTATCTGTTTTAAGGAATGAATATTCATTGTTTGTCAAGAGGCCATGGTCACGCCACCTTGTAAGTTCAATGTTAACTGACGCCATTAAATAACTAAGCTGGCGTCTTGTGGTGTATGCTAGATTATGTTGGAAACAGTTATAGAACATAATTGTGGGCTCTCTATATTGGGAATTCTAATGTGGCTTCTTTTAGTAGAATGTTATTTAAGATATTGCAACTCCGTTATTATATTCTTATATTCATAGTGTACATTAGGATACTTTGTACCATTCAAATATGGCGCTTGAAAAACGATTGGATATTGATATTGAAGTCCGTTTTCTATCGCAATATGGAATCAACTGATCGGCGCCGGATATTTAAACGCTCATTCGGGGCGGCTTTGTTTCGCCACAACTTTAGAAACTCAATAGATGATGACGGGAGTACTCTCCCAGGTAAGATTATCTTGGGAGGCAGGGGCCGTAATAGACTAACTGTCTGTTTGTATGGTTGGTAATGATATTATAGCGAGTGTACTGAGTACTTATGCCTTACTTGTAAAGCGTGCCACAGTTCTTTCGACGTCTGGGGTATAATGCCGAGACGCTTTAGGTTTGAGGCTATTTACCGTCTTTTCTCTGTCTTTTTGAAATACCATGTCGTATTAGTGATTTTATACCGCTAGTATGCCCTTTTTTATGTGTATTAGCCAAATATGCTGTGAGAGCGATAAATATGATATTGTTATGTCCATTACCCGCTTCTCCCTTTTTTTCGAGATATCATGTTGCATTGGTGACTGTACTCCGATAACATGCACCCTTATATATGTGAGCTAAATATATATATGATGCTTTAGTATCTGAGATGGGATTGATAATATTCAGTTCTAAGTAGGATACGTATATATTTTAATATGGATGCAGTATATATTTCGCTTTAAGACTAGACTGCTCCTCGCTGACTACTTGTGACAGGATCTTTGGAGTTGCAATAAATGTGTTCTGATAACTACTCTTATCAAGCGTAAATTATTACGACAATGTATCTTATGGAAGAGATTATTTTTAATATGGGTACATTTTCGTGAATATTTTCATTTATATCATCGAATATATGGTGCTGTGATATTAAGTGCTTCTAACTTTGCGTTGAATGGTTTTAATGAGTATACAGATTAGATAAGTCTTCTTACTCTTTTATCTTTTATCTTCTACTTACAGAAATTCCTTTACGAATCCCTTTAAATAATTATGGATTCTTGAACTATATGGAGGTAACTAAATCTATGAAGAAGCCTCTTTTACTATAGTTCCCTTTGCTCCTGCTATTAATCGTAAATTATTTGGCCAATAGTATAAAGATATTATAGCTGAGACAAATTATTCACCCTTATATGCCTTTGTATAAATATCCTATTAGGTGAGTGGGGTCTAACTAATATCTAAGCTGAGAAATCTAAGGATATAATTTGCTCCACTAGATATTGAACATATTTGAAGGGAATGCGGCTTTAGCTAGGTATTAAGAGTCGTATCATTATATTCACTGCAGATAACTATCTAGGTTGCATATTGAATTATTATTATGTCTCCTTTATATTTTATTAGTCTTATATAGTATTGGGTCATACCTGGAACGTGGTGTTTGACTTCGTGAAGAGTCTCTTATGGTGAGTAATTGGCATATCTGTCTATCTGGAATACAATAGGATCGGTTTACTTTTAATAGGAATTTACTTTGTATTTGAGTTATGGCTTTTTAGCTTTGATTTAGAACTTCGTGTAAATTTTGGAGATCGGGTCCTTCTCTTGTGACTATAATGGTGTTAGAGACACTCTTTGTCACTCTTTACCACTTGTGCTTTTAATCCTCCCTTTGAGTCTCATTCCTTGGTTATATTCGTTTTGACGAGTCACATTACTTGTCTTATTACATACCTATTATGTTTACACTGGGTGATTTATTGGAGACCTTGCGACCTTTTCTTCTCTTTTTTATACTTCTTTCTGAAGTTTGCCCTTCCTTTTCCAATAATGGTGGTGGTGAAGAACAGTTTGAAAAAAAAAAATTGTATACATTATTTATTCTTGCTGTTTTGTTGTAGCCCTGAAGAAGTCATTAGGTGACTGTTTCCCATGATGAAACCGGTGTCTGCTTTGCTATTCTGGCTACATTTTGTACGATTCCAATGAATATTGTATGAAGACTGACATTGTGATGGAAATCTCACGTTTGTGAAGAGAAAATAAAATAAAATAAAAGGAACTGATTTAATGAACTTATGTCATGGAAAGAATATGATTTGGTTTCTCATTTCTCTTAAGACCTAATATTTGCTGTGTTGTGCTCGGGGACAATAATTCTTTTTTTTTTGCATTATGAAATTATGTGCTTCTTTTGCTCTTCCACTTTGGCATATAGCACAGACATGATTGACATATCTCACATACAAAACTCACTGTTTTCTACGCTTAATTATGAAATATGAGGGAACCATGTATTTAGCCAACGTTAGAGGGTTGCATGGTATTGTGGATGCGAAAACATTGAGAGAGCCACACAAGACAACCCACAGTGGACTGCCCTGGGAGTGTTCTTTTAGACATGCATTTATTTACTAGGTTTCCGTAGATGACAGCTGATCAAGGGCCCAAAATTCAAAGCTGGTAAAGTTGCAAAAAATGACTTGGTTCCTTAGTAGAAAAAAGTATCTGACCATGTTGCATTTTGGGTACTTTCGTGCAGTATATTTCTTTTGTAAATTGGCAAAAAGTTTTCCTAGTAATTTTCAATATTATTTTTATTTCAACACTTTGGTCATGATTTTGACTTTTGGGGACACTGTTAACTCCATCAGGGTGATAAAATAAATAATTATGTGGCCCTGATGAGCCCCTTCCAGCCAACTTTAGAAATGCCCAAGCGCCCAGCAGACATTTTTAGCATGCACAGCAACTGTTGTCACAGCGCATTTTATGTTTGACACATGTCTCCATCAAAAGCACTAGAGCATACATCAAACTTACGTTTTTTTTATTTTCAAAAACAATATCTCAAAGTTGGATTTTCTTTTTGAAATCAAAAATACATTGCCCAGGGGAGGAGCCAAGATGGCGGACGGGACGGACGTGTGAGCGCCCGGCTCCCAAAGCCGTCTGCTCCACTTGGATATCCTGGCACTAATCCTTGCTTGCTCCGCGCTGGGACGACGACCTGTATGCGCTGTGGACAGTCGCTTTCATTTGCGACCATCGCCGGCCGTTTTGGACGAGGATTTCGAGACTAGCCACTCACCGGGGCTGCCCGCGACCCTCGAACCGATTGCCGCCGCAGGTCACTGGGACTCTTTGTCGGGCGGCCGGGCTGTGGAGGTACCGGCGTTTGGGACAGGCCCGCCTGCGAGTGGCGGAAGGAATTCCTCCTGCCCTGCGAGGAGCGACTCCAATCGGCTGACGAGTGTGTGCCGGGGAGACGGGATCCCTTTGTTCCTCGCTCTCCACTCCTGCACTGCCTCTATCCTGGGCGGTCTCCATCTTGCGGCGTCCTTCTGGTCACGCGCTGTGAGTGCCCCTGATTGCTGAGTGGGATCTCGCTGTGCAGGACCCTTCGTGCTGACAGCTGCTTGCCCCCCCGGGATACGACGACTGCCCTCCATAACGGAGTCGCCCCCTCTCCCTCCAGTGTGAATCCGTGGGAGAGAAGACAATGGCGCTTGTCCTCCAGCAGGAACGGAGAGTTGTTTCCTTGTCCCCGGCCTGCGCGGACCTGCCTGCAATTGACCCGGGCGAGGATTCAGATGCGACGCTGGGCAGTGAGGATCGGCTGCTGTGGCAGAGTGACCTGACCTATGGCGATATTCACGATGCCCTCGCGGACCTACGAGCAACATGGCGGCGCATTGCTCAGGAACTGGGGGATAAGATCGATGAAGCTGTGAGTTCCTTACAGCGGCCGAGGCTGCCTGTATCTCTATTGCCTGTGTGTGATTTTCCAACGACTACAGTGTTGCTACAAGAGCGTGTGGAAGATTGTTACAATCCTGGCTACAATGTTGCGCGCCTCCCTGCCGACGCTGCTACTGTTACGCAGTTTTCCCTCACTCCGGGAACTTTGACTCTGCCTGACCGATTGCAATCGGGGCTTCGCTAAATGCCCTCCCAGCTATTTGCCCCCCTTGCGGGCGTAGCCTTCGGAGCCCTCTTCCAGCATCGCCGGAGTGAGCGACATCCTGTATGGCAGGGGGGGCTCGTCATCCTGGGCGCTGACTTAATTGGAGACCGGGGACGCTCATCTTCCTCTCTTCTGCACCTTTCCCGTCGAGAGCGGCCATTTTGCTCCTTTGTTCTGCCGGACGGGTTTCCGCTGAACTGGTCATGCCTGGAGATGTTTCGTCGATCGGGCCAGGGTTGATGGGGACCCTCATTTCGGCTAGTTTAATCGGCTGGCGGTGACCTGGACTGTTTTTCGTTTTGTAATGCTGACTGATTTGCAATTGCAGCCTCCTCCCCAGTTGATCTTGTGTCTATCCTGTACTGTTGTGCTCTTTGGTGGTGGGAGGGAGGTTCTGTCCGGGCCCAGGGTCTACAGGGTAATTATTAATGACTAGCCTTGACGTGTGCCCGCTACCATGTCGTGTTTGGGGTGATTACTGACGCTATGCTTTCCGTGCGGGCTGGACGGGGATGGAGGCAGCTTCTGTAAATGTTGTGTGCACATATCGTGTACTGTTTTCTTCCTTCACTCCTATTGTTGCAATTAAGTACAGCGCAGCCGCTTTTGGAGTAGGAGGTCTCAGTGTGGGTACGCAGTGGACGGCTGGGACCCCGGGAATTCTGATGCTCAGTGGGCTCCTCCCCCCACCTTTTCCTTTTGGGGAGCGGTAGATTAGCTTGTCCTTTTCTCCCTCCCTGAATGTCATGAGTGATGTTTTTCCTTTTCTTTTTCTTCTTCATTTCGTCTCCTTCTTTCCTTCTTCTGCACTTCTTGCTGTTCTTTCTCCTTTTTCCGACTTTTCTTCTTCCTAAATTTCGGGTTTATGGGGCGACAGGCACGCTGCTAGGGGGGGGGGGTAGGCCATAGCCTCTGCATGTGTGTAGGGTGGGGGGTTATCATTAATTTTTTTGTTAGTTTCTATGGGACCTGTTTTGTTTTCTTCTATGATTTTCACTTTCTTGTCCATGTATGGGAGTGCTGGGTGTAGGGTGGCAGTGGTTAGGTGACTGGGTCATGGGTGCTGCTATGTGGCATAACTATTGTGTGGCCATCCTGCCTGGCGGGGACTTGATTACCGATTTACGACTTGCTTGACACAGGTGCTAAAGTCAAGTCCCGTCTGCATGGACCTTGCTCTTATCTTTCTTTTATTAGTACGGAACACTACGACCTGATCTCGATAGTTGCATAACAAAAACTTTAAAATTAAACCTACAATCATCCTGTGACACGGTGCGGCGATATCCTTCAGTCTTTCTTCCGTTAATTGTTTGCGATTCTGCTACAGTACTGTGTCGCCATAATGTATGCTGTTGTGCTACCCAGCTGTTCGTGGCCGGCCGGTTGGTTGTAGGCCCGTATTTGTTGCTCTTTCTTATGCACAATAAAGGTTTTCAAAAATTTAAAAAAAATAAATAAATACATTGCCCCTCTTGCCATAGAGTTTTCTTCCAAGGCAAGAATATCACCAAGTACTTTTCAATGCCCCTTATAACCAGGCCTTTTCTGGTGGTAATGGGCATTGAAAATTGGTTGTATATCCACCCATCTTACTTCGGTTGGCTGACTTACAGCCAGTCCTCTAAAGACCCATACTCCGTTGTGTTGTGTAGTTCCAATATATACCATACCCAGAATCTTCGCGTTTAGATAACATGAACTACTCTGACCACCCCCACTGGAAATGTTAGCTTGTTTACATTAACTTGGTCACAGTGCCGCTACTTTCTCCTTTTATCGGTGACAGAATAGTTTCTGGCAACCTTAGAACATGACAACCCTGCTTCCTCAGGATCGTTGAAACAATATACTACTTTTCGGGTAGTCACTCATGCTCACTTAAACGGCATCAAAGAACAGGTACGATGCAGTCCATCCAGAATGGTCTAAACGATAAGAACCAAGAAGCGCCTAGTTCCTGTAGGAGAGGTTTACCCAGATGTTGTACCATGCGCTCACGGTACTTGCGCTCCCGGAGTGTCATCTCGTTGGTGATTGGGCGGTCCATTGCAGAGCAGAAAAATGACAACCAGGATTCCAGCTATAGAGAGCAGGATCAGCGGAAGACCTCAAATAATGCTTCCTAATACGGAGTGTATACAATTTGGAATACCTTCGATGAGTGTCTGAAAGGTGCTTAGAAATCCTGACCCTATGGTATTAAAAAGGTGTACAATACCACTCATATGAGACATATTATTGACACGAGCCTCCATTTCTGCTAAATGAATGCGGCGGTTTGTACATATAAGTGCCTGTTTCTCAGTAGCGGTCTTGGCAATTTGAAGATCAAAGGTCTCTCTAGTGGAGGTTAAGGGTACTATTTGCTGTAAAAGCATGGCTTTCAGTCTGCTCAAAGTATGAAACTGTATAAAGGAAACATTCAATGAAGGCCACAATGGTGCCTCCTTGACTATATTCGTTGGGGGAAACAATATTTGCAAACATCAAGTAGCCCTGATGTTCACGGTGACCAGATAGGCAATGCCCGGAAGCATCCCAGAGCAACCTTGATCGTTCATCATCAAGGAACTCCCATTCGAGCGCAGCTCAAATACCGATGTAATCACAGCAGCTGGAGTCCCTTTCATGTGGCTGGACATGTCGGGGCTGGACTGCTCCCATGAGGCACAGAGTCAGACTGTTTTGCATATGGCCATGTCTGAACTGGGGTGGAGGAGTGAGCTAAAGAATGATGATGGATTCATTTCAGATCAGTTGACTGGGGGTGAGTGTTTGATTTGCTCAAACGCTCCGTCCATCATCCCCTTTGGTATCACTTTGTTCACCCTAAGTTGGCAGGGTATGCCCAGACGTGGATCCCTTGCTCACTTTGCCACAGGAATTAAAATAGCCTGGCTGATGAGGGTTATGAACCCAAAACCAGTCCCAGGATGCTTGTTTCCGGTCCAGGGAAGACATGGCTTGGTAGTTCGGGCTGGACTGTTCCCATGGGGCATTGGGTCAGACTGATTTGCATATGGCAATGTCTGAACTGGAGTGGTGGTTTGCGCTAAAGAATGATGATGGATTAAACCCAGATTAGTTGACTGGGGGTGAGTATTTGATTGCCTCAAATGCCCCGTACATAATCCCCTTTGGTATTGTTTTGTTCGCCTTGAGTTAGCAGGGTATGCCCAGACGTGCGTATCTTGCTCCCTTTGCCACTGGATTCAAGATAGCCTGGCTGATGAGGGTTATGAACCGAAAACCGGTCCCAGGATGCTTGTTTCCGGTCCAGGGAAGACCTGGCTTGGTAGTTCAGGCTGGACTGTTCCCATGAGGCACAGGGTCAGACTGATTTGCATATGGCCATGTCTGAAAAGGGATGGTGGAGTGAGCTTAAGAATGATGATGGATTAAATCCAGATCAGTTGACTGGGGGTAAGTGTTTGATTTGCTCAAATGCTCCGTCCATCATCCCCTTTGGTATCGCTTAGTTCACCCTAAGTTGGCAGCGTATGGCCAGACGTGAGTCCCTAGCTCACTTTGCCACTGGATTCAAGATAGCCTGGCTGATGAAGGTTATGAACCCGAATACGGTCACAGGAGGCTTGTTTCCGGTCCAGGAAAGACATGGCTTGGTAGTTCGGGCTGGACTGTTCCCATGAGGCCCAGGGTCAGACTGGTTTGCATATGGCCATGTCTGAAAAGGGGTGGTGGAGTGAGCTAAAGAATGATGATGGATTAAACCCAGATCAGTTGACTGGTGGTGAATGTTTGATTTGCTCAATTGCTCCGTCCATCATCCCCTTTGGGATCGCTTAGTTCGCCCTAAGTTGACCGGGTACGCCCAGACGTGGGTCCCTTGCTCACTTTGCCACTGGATTCAAGATAGCCTGGCTGATGAGGGTTATAAACCCAAAACCGGTCACAGGATGCTTGTTTCCGGTCCAGGGAAAACATGGCTTTCTAGTTTGGCTGGACTGTTCCCATTGGCACAAGTCAGACTGATTTGCATATGGCCATGTCTGAACTGGGGTGGCAGAGTGGGCTAACGAATGATGATGGATTAAACCCAGATCAGTTGACTGGGGTGAGTTTTTGATATGCTCAAACGCTTCGTCCATCATCCCCTTTGGTATCACTGAGGACATGTTTGCTACCAACCCTTTACAAACCCCATGCAGGGAAAGATCCTAGCACATGAGAGAACCGCTCAAAGTGCTCTTGCAATTTGTACCACTTAGAAACACTTCTCGATCCCCCCTCCGACATCGAAATCTGTATGGTAACTCACAAGATTCCTTAATGTATTCCTTACCCATCATTTCATATTTGCCCGCCTGCCTTTGCTCAAGGCAATATTGAAACTGAAAAGTAACCGTAGAGTTATGTGGCCATGGACAAGTAGATGGAGATTCCGCTACTGTAAACGGTAGTCTGTCCAGTTTTTCAATTTGCAGCATTGTATATTTTGCTCCCCTTTGTGCCATTTCCACCTGTTTATCTGTTAGATTGTATTCTGTAAACAGAGACGTACTGTTGATAAAAACCAAGGCACATAGCCTGCATGCAAAGATTGGAGCATCCAGCTTAATAACATAATAGAACGTAACTGAGATTGCCCGTGTTGTAATATGGCCAAATCATGAAAGTCTCACAGACAATTGGAAAAATCTGGGAGATGACGATAAGCACGCACACCAAGGTTTCACACATCCAGAATCTGGTACTTAGGCACAACAGACCTAACAGGACAAAGCCCTTGTCGATTGAAGAAACTCGAGCCCTTCTCAGATCCTATGAGCAACCTGCCCGCAGTATGGAGGAGATTATCAAAACAGTACCTATTGACTCTAATAGAACGACTAGAAAGAATGACAGGAAAGCAATCCACCAAAATCTTCAACATATTCAGCTTATTGCATCTGAAACGGATAATGGAAAACTCGTCAAATCACAGAAACCCTTGAACTGTCTTCTACTTAATTGTCGTTCGGCAACTAAACATGCTGCAGACATAGCCGCCCTCATCATCAATAAGGAAATTGACCTGGCCATCCTCACGGAAACATGGCTCAATGAATCATCATCTCCTACCATGGATCTCTTAGTACCACCACAATATAGCATCGTCAGGCTAGACAGACCAAGGAATGTGGGAGGAGGCATAGCTTGCATTCACCGGTCGGAGATCGAGGTCTGTCATTTCCAATCTGACCCCCTAGAATCCTGTGAATACCTTGGTATTAATGTGAGAACACCAAAGAATCAAAGCTGCAAACTGCATACATTCTACCACCCACCAGGAGAGAACGCTAAGTTCACAGAACAACTGATGGAGATCATAACGACCAACTCTAACTCGGACGCCAATAACATATTCCTAGGTGACTTTAACCTCCATTGGAATGACGGCGGTGATAAACTGGTCAACGCGCTTAAAGACTTCCTCAATGAGCTAAAACTTGTACAAGCCTGCAACCAACCCACTCACTCACAAGGAGCGACCTCAGACTGGATTATCTCAAAAAAGGATGAGACCTCTATCCTTGCTATAGACCCATGTGACTGGTCTGACCATCACATCATAACATTCACGATACCTACATTGACAAAGGGCAGGACCGTGCAACCACGCAAGCTCGAGAAACTGATCCGAGACACGAAGGAGGCTAACACTGAACTACTGGTTAAAAGGTGTGAGAGAGACTTGAAGCCACCCAACAATAAGCAAAATGTCATTGAGCTGACCGATCATTACATAACCTCAATTGGTAATATCGTCAATGACACCATGCCCCTAAAAACGAAAAAAGTATCAGAGAAACCAAGAAATCCTTGGTTTAATGAATCATTGAATGAGGACCGGCGCAAACTGAGAATGGCCGAAACGAGGTGGAGACAACATCCCTCCTCCCCGGAGCTGAAAGCGCTCAGGAAAACAAGAAAAGAATACAACAAAAAAATAATCAACTCCAAAAAAGAATTTTTCAGAGATGAATTGGACAGTGCCATAAACAGACCACGAAAACTCTTTGAGATTTTAAAACAACAGTCAAATAAACTAGCCAAAACGGTCTTAGAGAATACAAAAACTCCCATAAGCTGCGAGGAATTCTCCTCATTTTTCACCGAAAAATCTAAATTGCTTGAAGATGACCTCACAATTGCAGCAACTAACCTTAAGGCACTACCTCAATCCAGTAACGAGTCCAATTTCTCACCAGAGTGCCTCCAAACTAAAAATAAGGCAAATTGGGACACATTTGAACTATACGACCAGGAAAAAATCGCCAGAACGCTGGCGGCACTTAGACCGAACAATCACTTTCAAGACCCATTACCAGGAAAGTGTGTAAGAGAAATCAGCCACACGCTAGTTCCGATCTGGACTGAGATAATAAACGCCTCACTTGCACAAGGAACCCTCCCTGACTGTCTAAAAACAGGGCAGGTGATGCCCATCCTTAAAAAACCGACAGCTGTTGCTACAGACCCGAACAACTATCGACCAGTGACCAACATCCCTCTACTGGCTAAACTCATTGAGAAATGCGTGCAGGGCCAACTAAGTCAACACATCGCTAAATTCTCGCTACTGGATGATTGCCAATCAGGTTTCAGAACAGGGCACAGTACCGAAACTGCGATCCTGCACATTGTCGATGACGCCCTACAAGCCCTAGACCGAAATCAATCTTGCCTACTGATCCTCCTAGACCTATCATCAGCTTTTGATACGGTAAAACACGAAGTGCTTATGACCAGACTACAAAAGAGGATGGGTTTGTCTGGAAACGTGCTGAAATGGTTTAATTCTTTCCTACAGAACAGGACTCAGCGATTCCTGGTTAACCAAGCAATCTCTTCCCCGAGCCCCAACGCAATAGGGGTCCCTCAAGGCTCTACGCTATCCCCAGATCTATTCAACTTATATGTAGAACCTCTCACGGAGATCCTTTTAAAATCACAGGTATCCTATCACATGTATGCGGACGACACGCAATTATACATAAAGATCGCCTCCCTTGAGGACATTGACCTAATGAACAAGACACTAAAGAGTGCTTTGCGATGGCTAACAATGAATCATCTGAAACTAAACGCCCAGAAAACCGAATTCCTGCTAATCTCACCGACAAGGAGCCAATCTGAAGTTATAGAGTGGACTAAACTGGTGACTGCGCTAAACTGCACCCCGACCCTAGTTAACTCAGCCAAATCACTAGGAATTACACTAGATAAGAACCTCAACATGAAAAACCATATTAACGCAATGGCCAAGAGCGCTCCCTTCCACCTGAATTATTTAAGAAAACTGAAACCCTTTATCACTGAGACAGATCTAAAACTGGCTATACAATCACTAGTCATCTCGAGGATCGAATATGGCTGCACCACATTGGCGGGCCTGAAAAAAACATCCACAGCACCACTAAAAGCCTGCCTCAACGCAGCGGCGAGACTCATTACGGGAACGAAGAAATTCGATCACATATCTCCTCACCTGAAAGCACTACACTGGCTACCTTATGGAGCCAGAATTCAAATGAAGATGGCCTGTATCACGCACAAAGCGGTTCACTACAACACACCTAGATACCTAGCCAAGAAACTTAAGATCTCAGGAGGTAACAGAACAACGAGAAGAGCAAAAGATTTGCTACTACGACCAGCCTTTTTCCACAAGAAAAAGACCTACAACAGAGCATTCTCCGGAGCTGCCCCCAGAATCTGGAACTCTCTCCCTCCAAACATCAGGAAGATTCAAAATACAGTAACATTCAAACGAGAATTGAAGAGCCACTTGATGAGTAAATACCCTACTTAGAGTAACCTAAGGATCACCGGGATGATCAATTACGCTAACTGAGTGCTGCCCTCTCCATGGAAAACTGGAAGATCATCATCGAACAATGAACTGATACCGTGCGCAAGCCGAGGCTTGACACATCACTGCTACCTCGTATATATGTGTGAACTTGAACTATATCTCACAGTCATACTATATAACTTCTATCTCACTTGATTTATTTATCCATATATGTGGATCTTTAACTATATATACAACCACTATATATTACCTCTACCGCACTGGATTTATTTATACTTATTATCCTTGATATGCACTGAATTGCCTTATAACCCTACCTCAACGAGCATGGTTTGTTACCATGACACAAGCCAAGCCTTGCTCTCTATATAATGACAATTGCACAATCATTATGAATATATATATTTAATCGCGTCTATACAGTATATTGCCTTCTACCTCACTATTCTCTTGTTGTTAGTATTGATGTTATTATCTTTATATGTAATTCCTTCCTGTTAAGCGCTCTGATACCCACGGGTCTTGTCCGCGCTATATAAAACACTATAAATAAATAAATAAATAAATAAATAAATAAATAAATAAATAATAATAAATGTTCTAGTATGTCTATCGCAAAAGACACAATGTTGCGTAAGGAATATATTCTGGAGGTCAAAGTTGTTAACCCATTGTCTACCACTGCTAGGGATTTCTCTAAGTGAATACGGTCTATTTCCTATATTCTCTCTGCAGTCTCTTGTTGGTATATTTTCCAAATTTCATTGTAGGCAGCATAAATGCCATCATATATGAAGCGTTTCTGACGTGATTTCCTGGGACCTAGTAAAAATTCCTTAAGATCCATGTCTTGTGTGAGTAAGGACAGTGTTGTAGTAAGAAAATCCATATGCAGATAAGTTGTAGATTCCAAGTAGTTTATTTATTAAGTTTCAGTTATTGATGTAGTAAGATTATAGTAGGATGGTAAATAAATTGGAAGTAAGATAATAATGTACCCCAGGAGGAGCAATCTCCCTCTGCTCAGCCTCTCATCCTCAACTGACACTTTCACCCAGCACAAATCCCACTATAACATATCCTCTTTCTTTACATTAACAAAACAAAAGTAAGAGAAATGAAAACAAAGAAAAAGATAGCAAAGAGTACTGTCTTAAACATAATAATACATGATAAGAAAATGCAATAATGCAATAACATAAAAATGCAATACAATAATGAAACAGAATAAAATGCATAACGCAGTAGCATAAAATACAATACAAAAATAACACAGCATATGATGCAATAATATAACAGCATAAAGATTCATAATAGCATAGCATAAACTGCAATGCAATAATAAATAGCATATAATTCAATAATATAAAACAAGAAAAATGAAGCAAATCAATGGCACGCCACCATCCCCTTTTCTGATAAAGGCGAGGCAAACCCCCCCAGCAAAAAAAATGCGCACACCTGAAGGAACAAACAGTATCAGGCAAAGCAATATAGAAAGAAAAACAAATCACATATAACACTCATACGCCTGAAGTATAGTCACCCCTACACTCCGAAGATCCCATCAACGACAACACAAGAATAGATGGAGAACAAGAGCCGTGAAGTAGACTGCGAACCAGCACTGAAAAACTAACAGGACCAAAACACGGAACATAGTAACGTACATACTTGACAAATAGTACTCAACCAAACAACAGAAAGATGTACTGGGATGCACACACCCATGAAACAGAGAAAAATGAAAAATTTACCGGGTTACACTCACCCATGAACCAGAAAATAATGAACAGGGATACACTCAACCATAAGACCAGGTAAAAAAAAATTCGGTGGGATGCATTCACCTGCAAAACAGAATGAAGAAAACTGGGATGCACTCACCCCAGATAACATAGTAAAAAGTAATGAGATGCACTCACCCACGAACAGAATACATGTACAAGGATACACTCACCCAAGAAAACAGCAAGAAATAAGATGGAATGTACTCACCCACGAAAGAGAAAAGAATATAACAGGATACACTCACCCAAAATAACATAAAGACAATTAATGGGATACACTCACCCATGAAAACAATAAGTGCTAATGAAGAAAAAAAATAACGTGTTATCAAAAATAAAGAATTTGCAATGTTGTAACATGTGCCACTTAGATGTAGACATTAAAAAATACCCAGAAAGAACTAGGCTTGACACAAGAGAAAAATCCAATAGGATAGCAGAATAAAACAACACTCTCACAAAATAAGTGGTCAAGTATGGCAAAATAAGTAATCACATGGGTGAACCTTCTTATATGCAAATGCAGGAAAAATCATTTCAAATAAATAACATTTCAAATCAAACAAAAATTAATTACACCGGTACTCGACCCAAGTACCCCAGTGTGCACTAAGAAAGGAAAACTTGTTAAAAATTAAGTAGTAAACAGTTCTGACATATGCCCAGAAGATGGAGTACTGAGCCCAGTAAAGTGAAATGTTCACCAGAACACAAAAACATATACATCCTTGGCGAGAGAAAACACAATGGAGAAACGTCTTAGAAATTGTTCCAACAGTCCAGGAACAAAGTTGTAATAATGACGGAGAAGCAGACAACTCGCAGATAATGAGAATACATTGCACCCGAAGCTGAAGATTTGCAAAATGTCACTGCTGCATGCTGAAATCCGGGAAAATTTATAGGAAAATCCAATAGCATTGATGACAGAAAAAGGCAAACGGATCCGATGCGTGAAGAGAATACAGGACCCCACTCGTGGTCAATGCAATACTACTGATGAAGACGTGAAAAACGTGGTTAGCAAGTCAGGAGACTGCAAATCAACACAAAATTAAGTAGATCAGCAAATGGCAATCCTAAAATGGCGGCACGCAGCGCACGCTGCACCGGGTGCTTCTCGGCCCTTCAGTGCTGTAAGCGCTGTAGAGCCAGCTAATCTCCCAAGGATGTGCGAATGTCCTCGGACTCGGAGCTGCTCCTCGCGACCATCAAAGCCGGTAAGAATTTGCGCCTTGTCTTGCTTGCGCACTGTTTTAAACAAGCAATGAAAATGCAACAGATTTTGCCTTTGATTAAGTTAAAGTCATTTGCTTTGCTAATGGTATTGTATAGCAAAGCAATTGGCTTTAATTTAATGAAATGCGAGACCTATTGCATTTCTAATTCTTGTTAGAGTATGTTATCAATTGCATGACTTTGTAAAAAGTCAAATGTTATTGGTTTTTATGTATATTTTTGTATGTTTTTGTACCTGCAGGGGACAGTGGTGCAGTAAATCTTGCGTTTATTTTAAATTAAAATGTCCCTTTTGAAGGATGTTGGTTTGAATGGGGAGTGCTGTCTAGAAGGATTTAGGCAAGCATAACGGTATTGTTTAACATTGTAACTCATTCTCAGGGGTTGACCATACAGGGCCAGGTCATCCGTGGGTACATATCACCCCGAATTCACAGTGCCCATTTCAAACTCGAAGGGATGCAAGGCGAAGCTGGTCCATAAAAATGTCCGTCTAAGCTGAATGTTGCACACAGCAGCAGCAGGCACATTGACACGATGGGCTATACTGCCATGCTATTAAGTCCACTGCATGTCTGGTTTCACACAAGCTTCAACTTTCTTTTGATATTCAAATCCGCCCACTTTGAACCCCATTTACGTCGTAAATGGCCTCTTCCTGTTGATTGTTCAGGAGGTAGGAAGAAGATGGAACGTGCAGATTCTCTGACAAAGGCAGTAACCCACTGAGCTATCCACATACAATTCAGTTTATCTGCATTTAAAAACTACCAACAGACAAAATGATTGCTCTCCTCAGGCTCATAAATCACCAGAGGTATCGGTAAATTTTTTGTTTCATTGTGCATCATTGGCAAATTCACTGTGAGGGCCAAGGCTCATGTTTGGGTGGGCCAGGCTCATGTTTGAGTAGGCCTGGCCCACTCGGCCCACCCTTTAGAACCGGGTCCGCTGCTGCCGCCTGTGAGCTGGACAGCGTACCAGTCTGCTGCCACCTCAGACCTGGACAGAGTGCCAGTCTGCTGTCACTTTGACACCGTGCCAAACAGTTCAGGAGAGTCAGAGTGTCCTCACAGGTCTCCAGCTCTAGAACAGCCGCCGATCCCTGAAACAGATTTGGCCATCCTGACGCTACACCCAGAAGAGAGGCCAGGGTCTGAATGGGAACTGTCTGAACTCCCCCACATCTTGTAGTGCAAAGGTGCTTGGTGCACACGGATTGAAAACTAGAAGTCCTGCATTTCAGTGCTTTTGGTCTGATATCTGCCACAGGCTGAATACTCACTCACTAAGCAGCCCCTAGAACCTAAAGGTCATTCAGCTAGCACTATGCTCATGTGTGACCTACTTACCTTTATTAGCCTCCCATTTTCTTTGTCGTAATTCCCTCACAACATGTTATCAAGTGTAATGAAGCAGGAAGGAGAGCTTAGTGAGTTACACGTTCATTGTAGAAAGTGTGCATGTGTGTGCGGGGCTTGTTTGTTTGCAGGTTTCAAATCAGGTCTGAACTGATTCAACCTCTCTAATTTTTTAAATGTACAACCTTAATATTGGTTGATAAATGCACCTGGTATGCAAGTGCCTACCGATCACAGCGCTTACTTTCTACACGAAGAATTGAAACGCTATGTATCAGGGGCGGCTGGTGGATTGCGAAAGTGGTGGGGCGAAAAATTGTATTGTGGTATAACGAGCAAGTGAGCGAAGCAAGCGTGCCCGAACTGCAAAAGGAGGGTGCGGGGGGTTTCCCCCACACAAATTTTTCTCCAAAAATGGATTCAAATGGCAGCTTTTACACCACATATTTACTTCAAATTGTTGCAAACACGGGTCCAAATATAGCATTTTAAAGCGCAAGTGAGAAGAAAACTTTAGACACATATCAAAAACGTGTCCAATCGTTTAACTGGTCTGCATGCAAAATGACCCCGAAGTCAAGCAACGGAAATAGGCCATCTAAGTGTTTTCTACCTGTAACACATCTCTGCCTCGTTTCTGTATTGGTTGATGAAGTCATCAAGGCTCACACCATTGGTAACATTGTACATTGAAAATACTTTAAAAATTAGATGGCAAAAGAGATCCATCCCAGGATTGCAGTTCATCCTTGATTTTTTTAAGAATAGCCAGACAAACAGAAATTATATGACAGCAAACTGTTTTTAATTTGTAAAATATCCACATAACAGAAATTGAGGTGCAGAACATACAAACCTAACAACAAGATTTTGGGTGGAAAGCATAGATATACTGAAAGTGACAGATATGGTTTATAAAGTGTTTCAAAAATGACAATAGAGAAAAAGGAGTTAACAAAATAAGTTTAATTTTTAATTGAAACATAAATAATAAAACATATATAAATGTAGAGAATGAAAATAAATAAAATCGAAAGCAGTGAAGAAAGTATTTTGCATTTAGGGCCTCATGAGGTTTTGGTCACACGAGTTTAAGCTATTGGCATTATAAATGACAATGACTTTTATTTATGTTTTTAAAACTAAAACAAAAATAAAAGGCATTGTTATTTGCAATATCAATAGCTCAAACTCGCGTAAATACGAGACCTATTGCTTGTTAGTACATCTGGCCACAGTCTGTTACTTACCGCCCAGTTATTACATCAGTTAAGAGGCTGACATCTCATCAATTAGGTCTGCGTCCTTTTAGGGCTGCTAGATGAGTATACACCGACTCTAGGACACTACACTGGCCCTCTTGGTATTTCTTTTAACAAATCGTGGCACTCTGGGAATTGTAGTTTTTGTTTGTTTCAATTAAACCAACTGAACTAACGCACATAAAATGAAAGTGTAAATATTCCAGAGGACAAAAGGTAAAGAAAAGTGCTCTGAGGAATCAGCAAATCTTCTAGGTCACAGGAATAATGGGAGACTAAAATAAAGGTCGCTGTATACCAAGGAAAAACAACAAAAGGGACCCAAAGGGCCAAACAGTGTTCAAAGTGTAGCAGAACTCGCAGAAGCCAGGTATATTAAAAAAGAGCAACTACTACTTTAAGGCAGAAATGGCAACCATGACCTAAGGCACTTTCTTATTGGGTTTCGTACTTGTGCAGAAATAACTGCCCCTAAATCCAGCAGTGCCACTGCATTAAAGTGGTTTATTAAAAGGGCGGGTACAAAGCTGCTGTTAACGTTTACTGGCACTGAAGTTTGAAGGGGACAGCCCAGCAACAAGTGCCACCTACAAGCGCTTACTGGACCTTGGCACACTCATCTGCCAACGTGTGTATGCTGGGTGCCACAGTTTGAGTCAGTTCCATGGGGATGCCTCCCATGAGGGAATCAACCTTGTAAACACATGCGTTCTCCACGTTCACCAGCCCAAGGTGAGAGCCTGTGGGCCACATCCTCCCAGTGTGCCCCGCAGGCCCCTCACTCCCACCCTGACCCCCTGCTCTGTGTAAGTGGCTGCCAAAGTAGAATGAAAACAGCCCAACTCGATTGTTCCCAGGGGACCCTGGGTTGCACTCGAGGCCACTCCTCACCACTCCTCCTCTTCCTCGCTTCATCATCTGGCCAAGCTCCAAACAACCACGCTTGAAACAAAGAGAATACACACCAGCCAGTGCATGTAGCGCAACGCAACATGTAGTCTCTTTATACACAAACGTAGCCAACTACACAACCAGTGCAAACACAAACTCACCAACCACACACAACACCAAAGATAGCACAAGTGAACACTCAACAACCACTAACAACTACCCAAACTCATCAACCCACCCACAACACCAAACATTGCACAAGCAAACACTCACCCACCACTAACAACTACCCAAAACAAACCAACCAACCGCACACAACACCAAACATAGCACAAGCAAACCCTCAACAACCACTAAGAACTAACCTGCCACATAAAACCCTTCACAACTACCAGGACAGACACTTAAGCACCCAACTGCTACCATAAATATCATAGGCACACAAACTCTACTGGCTTACAACTACCACAAACTTAGAACTGAAAGCTCATGTCCACTACACACCTCACACTCAGATGTACCATCAAACATACCACAGGGCTACATCCAACTCACACAAACCCCCACCTCGCAGAGTGACCATACACCCATCTAAAGACACACTGGCATGCACCAAATCCAGGACCAACACAATCCTGATACACACAGTGCCTGCATAGACCCTTACACTTTTGAGATCTCAGGCACCAAACATACACGTACACTCAACATACCAGATATCAAATACTACCCGCCACACATACTCAGCTCTGTTAACATACAAAAGGTGTGTGTGTGTGCACACACACCGAAAATCTACTCAATAAACATTATCAAGAACAGACACGTAACACACTATAGACTCAACTTAAACAACTGCATAGACATCCTACAGACAGAGCCATGGACATGCCCCTTCTCCCCACACACATATATACCACAGGAACAAACACTGACATACATCCAAACCCATGCACCTACTCTTTAGACATAAATTATGACACACACCATAGGACCACGGCTAAAAACCTGGCACAAAAATACACATTATCTGTGACACACAACTCCTTCAACAGACACAAGCATTCCCACCATCATGCATACACATCATGCATACACATGTGCACAATAGCTCGACCTCACATGCAAAAACATAGCCAACACCTTCACTGTGCATACACATAGAACAGTCAGGACACACATTCGCACACACACTCATGCCACAGTCACACTAATGATAAAAAATAGTCAGGGCCACTGCAATTATGCGACAGGGAAGGGTTGAATTATGTGGCAGGGATTGATTAAATTATGCAGCAAGAACAGACACATTATGCAGCAATATGCAGCACAGTTTGTGATAGCTTTACTTCATTAGTTTAGCATTTTTAAACTTGTTAACACTGTCTGGTTATTAGTTGTTCCTCATTAATACCCAAACATAGCAATACCCTACAGAAAGGTGAGCAGTAAAACTTTGCACAGTGCCTTCCACTGTGCTGCAACACGTTTTGCTGTATTTTTACTAACCTTTAAACTGTTTGAGTTAAAAACATTTGTTTTTTGTTTTAGAATTTGCAGATTATGCTGCAGATGCTGGATTATGTGGCAAATGTGGCAAACCTACAATTATGGGAAACTCGCTATGGCACATTTGCATATTTCCTATGGACTGAATATAGCCGCCTTGGACAATGCATACAAAACATATTACATACAGGTAATCACCTATCTGCAACTTCAATGGAAAGAGAACCAACCCACAGGCTCCCGAGAAACAAGCACATTCCCTGCAAGCACACTTACTGGTATGTATGTACATCTAAGAGCAGCTTCTCAAACACATGCAGTGCACAGTCTTGGCACACAAACACCCATCAGCTTGACACTCACATACAGGCAATCATAACACTATAGGCCCTCATCCCATGGAGCGTTCTTATTGTCGCAGCCAAGAATGCTTTTCTCGTCACCAGGTTGGTTTAAAATGCAAATGCTCCTGCATTCAGGGAATGCACACACCCGCCACCACTCTCCCTAACTCCCCACCCCTGCCCTGGCCCAAAGGAAGCAGATTAAGATTTCAGTGTAATTATGAGTGACATTTCAAAAACTATGAGTGACACTTTCACACAAGCAAAATGAAGCATTGAAGACGAGGGATAAATATATATATTAGAAATTATAGCGGAGAGTGGGCTGAGGCACACGTAGGTAACATCGAGGCTGTGTTTTATTATGTAATACTAGTTTAGCAGCCTCGAAGAGGTTTAATTGGGATGAAAAAACGTGGGGGCGGGTGTCTCTCAAAGCGGTGTGTCTGATGTAATTAAGGGTGTAGGTTAAAAACACGCAATGAGAAAAACTGACTGCGTTGGCATATTGCTGCTTTTGTCATTGCATCCAGATATATAAAATAACAAGTAATATCATACCTATCAGTCAGGACTATTTAGCTTTGTCAACGCATATTAGTTGCATGAGATAAATAAGCAACAATTGTACCTTCATTGTAAATAACATTGAAAATGCTTCCGCCGTTGTGACAAGGTGAGACTATCAAAATGCCCGGTCTGAAAGAGATGGGTAGAAACATCCGTTAACTCAACGTTCTGCCCAGCAAAAGACCAAACAAGGACCTTCCAATGTAGAAGCTACGACCTGAACTGAGTGCTATCCATGGGCAGGATGCAGAGACAGTCGCACATTGACAGAATTCAGAGGCACAGCAAGCTCAAACAAAAGGAATGCAGTGCTCTTCTGCTCTAAAGCTAAACTAATGCAGTGTTGGCATGAGGCACACCCATTCAGTACTGCTTTTATACCAATAATTCCATGCAGAGCTGTCCTACAGCAAATACATCATCCAGTGCTGCCTTGAAACAGTAGCCCCCCCCTGAAGTGGCACTATCTTTAAGCACAGCACAAACATTGCAGCCTTTCAGCAAAACTCCAGCAGTGCTCCCCTCCAGCAGAACCAAATGCACAGCTGCCCTCTTGTAAATCCTTCATGCAGCACTGCCCTCTTATAAATCCTTCATGCAGCACTGCCCTCTTGTAAATCCTTCATGCAGCACTGCCCTCCTGCAAATCCTTCATGCAGCACTGCCCTCTTGTAAATCCTTCATGCAGCACTGCCCTCTTGTAAATCCTTCATGCAGCACTGCCCTCCTGCAAATCCTTCATGCAGCACTGCCCTCTTGTAAATCCTTCATGCAGCACTGCCCTCTTGTAAATCCTTCATTCAGCACTGCCCTCTTATAAATCCTTCATGCAGCACTGCCCTCTTGTAAATCCTTCATTCAGCACTGCCCTCTTATAAATCCTTCATGCAGCACTGCCCTCTTGTAAATCCTTCATGCAGCACTGCCCTCCTGTAAATCCTTCATGCAGCACTGCCCTCTTGTAAATCCTTCATGCAGCACTGCCCTCCTGCAAATCCTTCGTGCAGCGCTGCCCTCTTGTAAATCCTTCATTCAGCACTGCCCTCTTATAAATCCTTCATGCAGCAATGCCCTCTTGTAAATCCTTCATGCAGCACTGCCCTCCTGTAAATCCTTCATGCAGCACTGCCCTCTTGTAAATCCTTCATGCAGCACTGCCCTCCTGCAAATCCTTTGTGCAGCACTGCCCTCTTATAAATCCTTCATGCAGCACTGCCCTCTTGTAAATCCTTCATGCAGCACTGCCCTCCTGTAAATCCTTCGTGCAGCGCTGCCCTCCTGCAAATCGTTCATGCAGCACTGCCCTCCTGTAAATCCTTCGTGCAGCACTGCCCTCGTGCAAATCCTTCATGCAGCACTGCCCTCCTGCAAATCCTTTGTGCAGCACTGCCCAGCGCTACCCTCCTGCAAATCCTTCATGCATCACTGCCCTCCTGCAAATCGTTCATGCAGCACTGCCCTCCTGTAAATCCTTCATGCAGCACTGCCCTCCAGCAAATCCTTCGTGCAGCGCTGCCCTCCTGCAAATCCTTCATGCAGCACTGCCCTCCTGCAAATTCTTCATGCAGCATTGCCCTCCTGTAAATCCTTCATGCAGCACTGCCCTCCTGCAAATCCTTCATGCACCACTGCCTTCCTGTAAATCCTTCATGCAGCACTGCCCTCCTGCAAATCCTCCGTGCAGCGCTGCCCTCCTGTAAATCCTTCGTGCAGCACTGCCCTCCTGTAAATCCTTCGTGCAGCACTGCCCTCCTGCAAATCCTTCATGCAGCACTGCCCTCCTGTAAATCCTTCATGCAGCACTGCCCTCCTGCAAATCCTTCGTGCAGGGCTGCCCTCCTGCAAATCCTTCATGCAGCACTGTCCTCCTGCAAATTCCTCATGCAGCACTGCCCTCCTGTAAATCCTTCATGCAGCACTGCCCTCCTGTAAATCCTTCATGCAACACTGCCCTCCTGCAAATCCTTCATGCAACACTGCCCTCCTGCAAATCGTTCATGCAGCACTGCCCTCCTGTAAATCCTTCATGCAGCACTGCCCTCCTGCAAATCCTTCATGCAGCACTGCCCTCCTGCAAATCCTTTGTGCAGCACTGCCCTCCTGCAAATCCTCCGTGCAGCACTGCCCTCCTGTTAATCCTTCGTGCAGCACTGCCCTCCTGTAAATCGTTCATACAGCACTGCCCTCCTGCAAATCCTTCATGCAGCACTGCCCTCCTGCAAATCCTTCATGCAGCACTGCCCTCCTGCAAATCGTTCATGCAGCACTGCCCTCCTGTAAATCCTTCATGCAGCACTGCCCTCCTGTAAATCCTTTGTGCAGCACTGCCCTCCTGCAAATCCTTCATGCAGCACTGCCCTCCTGCAAATCGTTCATGCAGCACTGACCTCCTGTAAATCCTTCATGCAGCACTGCCCTCCTGCAAATCCTTCATGCAGCACTGCCCTCCTGCAAATCCTTCGCGCAGCACTGCCCTCCTGCAAATCCTTTGTGCAGCACTGCCCTCCTGCAAATCCTTTGTGCAGCACTGCCCTCCTGTAAATCGTTCATACAGCACTGCCCTCCTGCAAATCCTTCGTGCAGGACTGCCCTCCTGCAAATCCTTCATGCAGCACTGCCCTCCTGCAAATCGTTCATGCAGCACTGCCCTCCTGTAAATCCTTCATGCAGCACTGCCCTCCTGTAAATCCTTTGTGCAGCACTGCCCTCCTGCGAATCCTTCATGCAGCACTGCCCTCCTGCAAATTCTTCATGCAGCACTGCCCTCCTGTAAATCCTTCATGCAGCACTGCCCTCCTGTAAATCCTTCATGCAGCACTGCCCAGCGCTACCCTCCTGCAAATACTTCATGCAGCACTGCCCTTCTGCAAATCCTTCATGCAGCACTGCCCTCCTGCAAATCCTTCATGCAGCACTGCCCTCCTGCAAATCCTTCATGCAGCACTGCCCAGCGCTACCCACCTGCAAATCCTTCAAGCAGCACTGCCCTCCTGCAAATCCTTCATGCAGCACTGCCCAGCGCTACCCTCCTGCAAATCCTTCATGCAGCACTGCCCTTCGGCAAATCCTTCATGCAGCACTGCCCTCCTGCAAATCCCTCGTGCAGCACTGCCCAGCGCTACCCTCCTGCAAATCCTTTGTGCAGCACTGCCCTCCTGTAAATCCTTCGTGCAGCACTGCCCTCCTGCAAATCCTTCATGCAGCACTGCCCTCCTGTAAATCGTTCATACAGCACTGCCCTCCTGCAAATCCTTCATGCAGCACTGCCCTCCTGCAAATCCTTCATGCAGCACTGCCCTCCTGCAAATCGTTCATGCAGCACAGCCCTCCTGTAAATCCTTCATGCAGCACTGCCCTCCTGTAAATCCTTTGTGCAGCACTGCCCTCCTGCAAATCCTTCATGCAGCACTGCCCTCCTGCAAATCCTTCATGCAGCACTGCCCTCCTGCAAATCGTTCATGCAGCACAGCCCTCCTGTAAATCCTTCATGCAGCACTGCCCTCCTGTAAATCCTTTGTGCAGCACTGCCCTCCTGCAAATCCTTCGTGCAGGACTGCCCTCCTGCAAATCCTTCATGCAGCACTGCCCTCCTGCAAATCGTTCATGCAGCACTGCCCTCCTGTAAATCCTTCATGCAGCACTGCCCTCCTGTAAATCCTTTGTGCAGCACTGCCCTCCTGCGAATCCTTCATGCAGCACTGCCCTCCTGCAAATTCTTCATGCAGCACTGCCCTCCTGCAAATCCTTCATGCAGCACTGCCCTCCTGCAAATCCTTCATGCAGCACTGCTCTCCTGCAAATCCTTCGTGCAGCACTGCCCTCCTGCAAATCCTTCATGCAGCACTGCCCTCCTGCAAATCCTTCATGCAGCACTGCCCTCCTGCAAATCCTTCATGCAGCACTGCCCTCCTGCAAATCCTTCATGCACCACTGCCTTCCTGTAAATCCTTCATGCAGCACTGCCCTCCTGCAAATTCTTCATGCAGCACTGCTCTCCTGCAAATCCTTCGTGCAGCACTGCCCTCCTGCAAATCCTTTGTGCAGCACTGCCCTCCTGAAAAACCTCCATGTGAAGGGTGTGTTATTGCTGTAGTATTAAGATTTTTTTTCATGCTGACGGTAAGGGCAAAATGGGGAGCCCGATAGAGACCCGTCTCGGCATCTGCTTTTCAGAACTGCCTGTGCTCACAGGCAGGGTCCGGCCCACCTAAAGCTTTGCTAAACCCTAATAATCATTGCCCCGAGCTGGGAGGGGTGCCTAAACCGACAAGTGGAGCTGCTATCTGCACAGCCCTGCAGCAGGCACCAGCTCACACCAGCCACAGGCAGGTTGCACAGAGCTACAGACAAGCTATGGTGATAGTGACACTCCAGCTTAGCTGGACATGCACATTCCGCAAACATCACTGAAAGCCAAGATGAGGGCTAGGGACCCAGCACAAGGGCATCAGATTCCAGATTCTGCCTCTCCCAGCTGCATCATATTGACAATTATGTTAACGGAGCTCTCTGTGGCAGGAAGAATGAGGCCAACAATCTCGAGCTGATCTGAGGAAATTAAACTAAGTGACAGCAATTGCAAAGCCACACACTCCCTAAAAATAGTAAATATGCTCTTTCTTCATGACAACAATGTTAATTCTAAGGCATGCAAACAATACATCGAGCTCCATTTGTGGGGGTAATATAATATTAATAGCTATTTCATTGAGAGGAAAGAGGTGGCCTGCACTACAAAAAACAGTAATGTTATCACAGGAAGGTCAAGCAGAGTACCAGGTATCCCGTCTGCCTGCTGGCTGCCTCAATGAAAGCGTTCACAAACAGTGTGTGACTAATATAGAAGAAACACCGGCCGGGCTTTTCACTGGCTGCTGGCAGTCTGTCTGCCTGTGAAAGGCCCGGTCAGTGTTCCTTCGAAATTATTGATGCACGCTTTCACTTTCATTCAAGCTGCAGGCAGCCATCAGGTCACTCGGCTGTGTTCATTAATCAAAATTATTACACAATAGTACTTACTTATTCAGTCAGTAACACAGTGCTCACCTCTTCCACCTCATTCCCACACAAGCTAAATATTTTCTCTTGCTGGGCTCCAACTTGTGTCTGATTCCCAAACCACAAACTGGATAATTCTGGATTAACCCCCTCCCCCTGAACCCTGCACACCATTCACTTCTGTCAACAAGCGTCTCGACGAAGAGGCAGAGGAGGCCACTGACACCCCCCACTACTTCACCCAAGCTGGGCTGGCCTGCCCCCAGCCATTGGAAAAATGGGGAGCTTCTGAGTCCTCCCTGGGCTAAACATAATTCGCCCAAATGAAAAGCTGTATTCTGGCAGTGATACACAGGTTCAAGCGCGTCATTTCAAACAATAACCATACACTACACACCTCCGAAACTCTCCAGGAGACAATTCCAGTTAATCCGGTAAGCAGATCCTTTAATAAGCAGCCGAAAGCATTAGCGTACAATTTGAATGCCGGTTTAACCGCACGGCAACACTATTTAACTCAAGCGTCTCCATTTAAGCAACAACACACACACGCGACTGAAACTTGCATGCACGCCACAACATTCAGAGGACAACATACAGACACGCGGCACAAATCTACATACACACCTCACGCGAACACAACACGCGACAACATGCACATTCAAACCATAACACGATGTTTATTGTTGTGAATGACGCGCGTGCATCCACGCGCGTCATTTCAAACAATAACCATACACTACACTGTGTGTCATCACTGCTCTGCTTTCTGGCTTCAGATCAAAGAAATTGTCAGCCAGCCAAAAGCATGCGCACACAGCAGAGAGCCAAGAGCCAATGCCATCATCCACACCCCCTCAAAGAAAAACCCGGATTTACCCATGTTTGTTCACCAAGCAGCCAGCACAATTTATTGCTAGCTGCTGGGTGCTCCAACTCATATTTTTCTAACCCCCCAAGGGTGGTAGGGCGCGCCCATCACCCCCATGAACACCAGCCACCCCTGCTATATATTTAATAATCATTGACATTTCCATTTCGTTATTAAAATTATAATATTGCCAATGATGTACTCACAGGCTACAGCAGTGCCTCAACCTACTGAGCCATTTCACGGGTGGATTGTGTCGGATTACCGGTAGTAACGACAGGGTTAATATTACACAGCAGTTCGGAATGTATCAACCTGGGGAGAATTAAAGCTTCCTCTGTCGAAGGCAGACCTTGTACCTCAGGCGCACTAACCCAATTAACTATCTTGCTGGCAGTGTCGGTAAATGGCTGTTACATGAGCTAGGCACTTGTAACTTGGATAGACTTTCTGCTTTTACACAAGTCTGGTGGCTTGGAGGCTGCCTCCTGGAGAGAGGGGGGCAGATGCGGATTGAGGGACGGAGCCCAAGAAGCCCCACCCTCCTGCCCACCAGGATTAACCCACCCAACTTGAATATAGTAGCTCACACAGAAGTTATTGTCCTTCTATAAACCCAGTCACGAGGCCATTAATGGCCAATAACTTGTCCTTTGTGAAGTTCTCGGACCCGGGATTGTGATATAATGATATAAACAAGTGAGAGAGACCCCTGACATGGAGCATGGTCTGAGCTCTACATGGGGAAAAGCACCTTCCGTACTACACTGGCAGTTTAGGAATTTCACACCCATCTTTCTTGAAATCTTCATACCATCCATGTTAGCTTATCTTGAACGGAGGCATGATTATGGCAGTAGGAGCAGAGAAGTGCACGTGGCCCGGGGCTTTCCTTTTCAACATACCCGGGGAGGGGACCACAATCTTACTAAATGCGCGGACGGATGCTGAACATACACTTTGTAAAACATGGAGTGAGAAAACTAAACGTATTTGACGGCCTCGTCCCTTCACAGGAGCAGCAGGGACCAAGAATGAGAACACATACGACATCACAGGCCCTGCGCTGGCGTCCACAATACTAAAGATACAGAGACTGCAGGGGGAGGGGTTCCACAACAATAGGAGAGAGAAAAAGCATCATCTCTTATCTTTATGGGGCCATGTGTCTCTAATTAGTGGGGAGGACCTCTCACAGGAAATAAATCTTGACGAAACCAAAATGTTTTTCCTTTGAGAGGTCGGGGCAGTGTGCTCCTCCATGCTAATTAGAAACATGGCCCCATAAAGATAAGAAAGTGCTTTGCAACAGACGCAAAGCAGGCCACTGAGTCCGGCTTGGAGGCCAAAGGGCGTCTACAGCAATTCCTAATTTCCAATGGCAGGCCACCGTTTAGCATAAACGGTGATGACAGCCAATTGAAATGAGGAGCGGGGCTTAACGCCCTCTTCTGAAAGTCCTTGTTAACAATAAATCTCGCGAGGCGATCAGCGCATGTGCTGCCACGCCACGCAAGACCTAAAAACATCACAACAGTTGAACTGCCCATTGTAGCGCAGCAAAAAGGAAAACAAAAAGCAAGGCAACTAGTACAAATATAAATAAACAATACCTCAGTAGCATAATGATGGCACAAGGGAAGCAATCCTCGTGGCAAAAGGAGCACCGACCTTCACCCACCAGTCCTGTAGCTCAACACTTTATACACAAACAGTCCACAGGTTCAGAGGCATCGCTAGTCTCTGCATAAGTGTAACTGAGTGCTCACCAGCACTGAACACTTCAAAACAGCTCAATGGGAGTGTCTGTCAATTTTCCCAGAAAAGATAGCTGTTGTCAAATCCAGAGCACTAAATCAAATTATAAGCTTGACCCACGTCTTTAGCAAGAACAGCTGGGCAAGAGCAACACCTCCAAGGCACTAGGATGGCAGCAGGATGACAGCAATCTCCAAGGAAGCTGCATGACGAACGGGAGTAGAGAGTCAGACACCTTAAGTAGACTTAGCAGCAGGAAACTTACCATGCTTGAGAGAAAGAGAATCTGGAACACCCAGGTTGCATGCTGACCAGTATCAAGGTCACTGGTGGGGCTGGGGCTGCCAGTCTCTTTTTTTGGTATATTGACGTATATGCTTGAAAATTGGAATACGTAAGTTACAGTTCCTTGGGTGAATTCTATAGTTGCGGTTTCAATGTTCCTTGTAGAAGAAAATTCTAAATTTGTGGGTTCAAGAGTCCAATCGTCACCAAAATGTTGTAGTAAGAAAATCCATATGTACACAACACAAGTTGTAGATTCCGTCGAGAAGTGTGGCTAAATGATTAGAGCGGCAGACCCTGATGCAGAGGTCCAGCCGGGACCAGGGTTCAATTCCCTGCCTCGGCGGGTCTTGGGCTCAAAATTCCACGAACCTGATAATTCTCGCCTCTGTGCTTATTCCAATCATGGAGTCCCACTTTGCAACTCTGGGCAATAACTTGCTTAATCTCCACAACGGCCCCCACAACGCTAAGGATGCCTGGCCTCCACCTTGGGGGTGCCAAGGAGTGAACACCTCAAAGGGAAAGCCAGGATGGGTTCCACAGCGGTATTCGTACAAGCGCCTTGAGACCCTTGCGGGTGAGTAGTGCGTTATACAAGTATCAATTTACATTTACAAGTAGTTCCTTTATTAAGTTTCAGTTATGGATGTAGTAAGATTATAGTAGGATGGTAAATAAGATGGAAGTAAGATAATAGTGTAACCGCACCAGGAGCAGTCTTATTCTGCTCAGCCTCTCATCCTCAACTGACACTCTCACCAAGCCCACACACCAACATTCCATGACATCAAACAGCATTGTCCAGTCATTCAGGCTGAACAGAAGGGAGAGTATTGGTGTAAAGAAAGAAGACAAGAAATCACACTATAACAGACAGGTGCTGTTTTACTTCTGTGAGTGTTGAAGTCTCTAGCCAATCAAGGCACAACTTCCCAACAATGTAAGATGTCACTACTCCTGGGTGTTCTCTTTCTACATAACTTGCATCTGGCTTAGGAATACTGAACCCTTTGGTGGTATCCCAAAATCGTTTTTGACATCTATTTGTGTCTAAAGGCCAAATCAACCATTCTTCCCAATTAGGGTCTGATATATTGTACTGTAAAATGGCATTTATTGTGGCCCCTTCTTGTGAAATCGAAATATGCCACCCCTCCATCTGTGATGATGGTGGTAATTGAGGTGTGTTCAGGTCCTTGTTCTTGGCTAGTCGAAGACAGGATGTCTGTTGCACAGTGTCATTTAGAAATATCACCTGCTGTGGAATGAGGCATCAAAATAGTGCTTCTGTTCCATGGACATGCCAGTCCCTAGAACACAAGACTTGTATTAATTTTATTGTGTCCTTCCATAGGTCAAAACCCTGTTCAGACAATTGGGTGATACAGTAAGCAGAGTAAATCTGTTTTGTGTTTGTCAACATAATTTTCATTGCAGATGTCAGTGTAACCTTAAAATAATATGAGGTCGGGTCAGTGGTGTTAAACCGTGAATAATATGCACATTTCTGTGCGAATGTTTACAAACTACTTTTTGGTAGTGTAGGGCAATTTTCCCACTGGTGATACATAAAAACATTTCTAGGTGAAATAGATTTGTGTAAAAAATTATGACCATAATATAGGTAACAGTACAAAGTGTCATAGTTTGAAGTACCTTTTAACATTTCAGTGTTCGCAAATGCTGCAATTTTTTCTAACTCAGACAACATGTTATTAACAGGTTTCAATCATCAGAAAGTGTACTGGAGGTAATGATATCACTCAATAAAATTTTAAATAAATGAGAAATTTTAAAAGTTCAGTCGGATCAAATATTTCTAAATTAACCTTGTCCCAAACTATACTGTCCGGTATACGAACCGCTGTAATGTTCACTGATGACAAGTCTCTTTGTTCATGTTGTGAGGACTAATGTGGCTTCAGAATCAAATTAACTTTTTGGGCTGAAGAGCTTTGTTGAAGGTATTGTCCATTAATAAACATGCTAAAAATTATAACTAAGCCTAGCCAGAAAAGAAGAAATAGTATTCCAGTAATTACCCAGAGATCTAACCAAGGTGACACTAGGTAAGTCTTTTTTAGAAAGTTCAGACAGTTTTTACCTTGCTGCTTGGGTGATTTTTGGGCTAGCGTCATTTCTGATTGACTTGGATCCAAGGAAAATGTGCAAAGTTACAGAAATAGCCTGAAGCAGTTCGATCAATTGTAGGAATTGCATCGGAAGATTGTTGAAATAACATTTTGATCTTGTTGAGGCATGTTCATTTAGATATATGTATTTGGTCTAATTGCAACTTGTTTGTTATTTTGAGTTTGATTTTGAAGTTGAACTTTGGGTTCAAGGGGAACGAGTTCCATAGCATTGTTGCTTAGGCCTTCATTCTTCATAAGGAAGCTCTTCAAAAGTGATGAGTCTTTCAGTTTGAACTTCTTGGATTGTAGCTAGAGGAGGGCATCTGCTACTGTGGAGTCCACAAGGCCTACTGTTCAGTATTGGCCACATAGTGTGGTTTAATTAAGTCAATTGAGACAAATTATTTCTCCTTTTTCCCAGCAAGAGGCGGCAAAAGTACAATTCTTGCTCCTTGGACGGATACCGGCTTTCTGTATGATGGTCAAAATTCATTTTTGTCTGCTATTTTCTCTCTGACCAGTTCCCCCACTTTTGGGATCGAGACAGGTCTTGCTGTGATTGCCTTGACTTACCCAGTGGCGTTCTGTTTCATGTGGACGTTGCTTTGTTGTGTGCTGGATCCATTTAGATCCTGTAAAACAGCCAAACAATCATCGCTATCAAATGGTTTCTCATCTACCACTGCACCTTCACAATCAAGATCAGGTACCCACATTCTCATCCGAAATAGGACCTCATATGGAGTGACACCCCCTAGAGAACTTCTTGGCTGGTTATTGAGTGCTCGTTGGACCACTTATAGGTGATTGACCCCTCTACCGCCCTTGCCTAATACCCTAGCTGTTAAAGATTGCTTTAGGTCCCAGTTTTTCCTTTCTGCAACCGAATTTCCCTCAGAATGGTACTGAAAGGAGTACCGCAATGCTACACACATACTTTCCATGGCCTCTTTGTAAGCCTGAAAGCTAAACGCCGGGCCACGGCCAGAATGTAACCTTCCAACTGCGTATGCCTCAAGAAATACTTGCAAATCTTTGATAACAGTTCGAGCATCATTCACTGCAGCCATGATATGCTTGAAAGCCTTATCAGATTGTAAGGGATCGCAGGGTTCCAGATACACAAAAGCGAGAGGTTTGTCTGATTTTAATAACAGTGTCTGAGCCGGGCGTGTTATGGTGGAGCCTTTCATCTGTTGCCAGATGTCACATTTCAAGACATAGTCTTTAGATTACTTTGTTAGGCCTGGACACCAATAGCGCTGTTTCAGTAACAAAATAGTCGCTGTAACACTTGTATGTGCGGAGCCCAAAAACATTGTGTGCAGCAATAATTAAAACTTGCCTACGATCCATATTTGGTATTACTCTCCCCCACCCACTCCAGGAATCTGAGCATATGGAATGTTGTTTGCATCTAACTTGTAGGAGTACTTGAGTGGCAATTTCATTGGTACTGCTGAGCTGCCTTTGGGGTAAGCAATGACAGCCACAATAATCTCACTGTCTTTTCTTGTTTTTGAACAAGTGATTGCAGCTACGGAAGCCTTGTGGAAAACAGCCTCCTTGACAGCTTCATCAGCCAATGAATTCCATTCAACGTGAATGCCATCACGTTGATGACTCAGTGTGTGTATCCTGTGAGCCTGAGGTAGCACATTTTTCAATTCAACTACCTGTTCCTATAGCATTCCATGCTTATCTGAGCCACCTTTTGCATCTTTAAACCTGTTTTTTCGCAATGATGTAAATGTTCATTGTATGACTGCACACAGTAAAAGGAATCACACCCAATTAGTGTGGGGAATTTATGATCCGTGTTTACAACTGCCAGTATCAGTGCTTTTAACCCTGCCAACTGAGCTGTGCAGTCTCCTAGAGATTGCGCTTTTGTGCAACCCAGATGGAATTTTCCATCCTGCATTTGGCCTTTAAAAATCGCACATGCTGCGCTGTATTGTTGCTTACTCCCTATGTCCGGTTGAGCAGATCCGTCAGTGTAAATAATATATTCATACTGTTCTAGAGGCAATGTTTCATTTGGTAGAGGATATTCTTGTTCCTACTGCAGAAATGCTTTTGATTTAAGACTAGGATCAACTCTGTATTCAATGTCTGTTGCAGTAGGACAATTGGCCCATTGTGTCCATCTTTGAAGCAAGGCTTTTGTATTTGGAATGGTAGCCTTTGTAACAGTCTCTAAAGTTGGTACTGGGGTTACGACAATTATGTGTTTTCCTTGAGCCAAAGCTCACTTTAAAAGTGAGCAGACACACAGCACAGAATTAAGATTGTTTGGCCAGTGTGGTCTAGCTCGGTTTTAGAACACAGGAATATTGTGCCATAGGGTTGGGCACATTCTTTCTCTTCTTTTCTTTCCTTGGGTTCAAAACTGCGGTACACAAGACTGGTTGTACAGGCAGGATTTGACACTCTAGCACCACACATATTATTTCTCTGTGCACTTTCACATTCCTTTTGTTTGGAGTGGTGGACGCTAATGATGAGAACCTAGGCAGCAGGCGAGTACCATCCTGCTAGCCTCCATGGTGATACTCCCGTGAGGTTCCGCCACTCCTCCTTTACACTTTTCTCTCCACTTTTTCTCTTCGCTCAATCAAAGTAACACTTTGGGGGAAGGGAGCGCTTAATGGAGGAGGAACTACTTTGTAAGGCATCGCAACCACTTTTAGTGTATCTTTTTTGCAAAATGGTGACCCCAATTCAATAAGGCAAGACGGTAAAGTGATAGCCGCTGTTCCATCTACAAACGTTTAGTAGCTGGTCTGGATTAGGAGGGATAGATGCACTGCATGAACAGGTCCCGAGTTGTATATGACATAGTGAGAGGGGGACAACCTGTTCTTTATCCCCTAAGCTCCCTATTGTGAGTAGCAAAGACTGTACCCCAAGAGGTGCAATCCTCTGCTTGTGGTGTTATTCCCATGGCCAAGCATATTGCTAGTCTGTGTTTTTCAAACGGGGTAGTATTCGGGGATACTGCCTCGAACTGAGTTATTTCTGAGATCCCCAGAAAGGCTTTTGTTCACGTTTTGTGGTCATTTTGCCCGTTACTGCATGAAATGTTTGTGATGTGATTTTTGTTTCTATTCCCTGAGATTGAGTTCCATTTGTTGCAACTGTTGCTGGTTGGACTGTGAAAGTCCTCATTATGAATTGCGTCAAGAGTGTTGTATGAGTGAGTCTCCCTGTGGCATTGTTTCAATGTCGGGATGTGGTGTGTACGCCACTAATATCAGCCATGTTACCCCTCTCCTCCAAGTGGACCTAATCTTACTCTGTTTCTTATGCAGGGCAGGGTGCCTTTAAACCAGTATAAGTGTTCCTGGTACGTGAGTGGAACCTCTATGTCCTCACAGGGACCATATTCGACTGGTGCATCTCCTTCTGTATAGTAGTGAAATGTCTGGGTTCTCGCATCGGCTTCTGGGAATGTAACCCACGAAAAAAAAATCTCAGTTTTGATTGATTTGTGTGCCTCAATCACGAAAGCTACTAAGCCACCCCTGGCTGGTAAACTATTTTCAAATAGTTTCAGGATGATTGTATGTCTGAATTTCGGTGCAATTTGAATTGCGCTTAAATCTTCTTCTCCTGCTGGGAGGTGAAGATCCACTACTGGGTTAATTGTGCCCTCAGTCATTTTTGTAAAGGAGACGTTTGTTCAAGTGAACTAAGATAAGGTTTTATGCACAATTTAGGAACACTGTGTCCTTCAAGCTTGATTAACCAGCAGCCAATAAATAGGATATTTTGATTACTGAGCTGTGGGGGAGTTGTGTGCCTACCCACTCCAGTCGTCTCCGGTGTTTTGTCAGTAGGGGTCTCAGAGAGTAGCATGGCTGAACCATTTAGATTCTACTGTTAAATAGGTACCCAGCCAACGTAGGTGGAGCCATTTCGTGTAGTTTCAATATATAACCTATACAGAATCTGCACATTCGGATAACATGAACTGTGGGTTTGGTGGCAGACTGACTCTGAGCACCCCCATTGGAAATGTTAGCCTGTTTGCATTAGCTAGCTCACAGTGCAACTAGAATCTCTTCTTATTGGGGTGAGAATAGTTTCTGGCAACCTTAGAATATGACAACCCTGATCCCTCAGGATCGCGAAGACAATATACTACTTTTCGCTCAGTCACTCGTGCTCACTTATTCGGTCTCAGAGAGATACACAGAAGAATTAGTTGTGCGTGTTACAATAAACATTTATTGGACAGCTGTTCTTCGAGTGTACAATAGATGTGCTGCAACAACCGTTAGACAGTAGCAGAGATATATATATATGTATATATATATATATATATATTACCTACTGGCGGTCGCCAGTAGGTAGTTATAGTTAGGATTGTTTTCCATAGGAAATCCTCAACATTCTATTTGGAATAACTTTGGTCCTGGTGGATGAGTCTTTGCGAATTTCTCAAAGAAGATGGCTAGGTCCGCTGCGCTCCTTCCCTGAAAGTTTGGGGGGGATTGGTCAAGTGGGGGCTGAGATATAAGGGGGGTCCCAAAACGTGTTTTCTCCATGTTATTTTCCATATGACCTTTAGACTCGGCTACAGTTCGAATGGGTAAATGAATTTATAAGAAATTTGCCAAAACTGTAGAGTCTTGTTCGCAGATTACGCTTTTTTTGGAATGGTGTAAATCCGTTCAGTAGTTGTTGAGAAAATTAAAGTTAAAGCCAATTATATATCTATAGGCGCGCACACAAGCGGCTGCGCGTGAGCGGAATTTTTTTTGGCTGCGTGACGTCTGTTAACGTTCGATTCGAAGGAAATCAGGAAGTTTTGTCCGCCATTTTGTCACTGCGAGTAAATATATTGTTCATTTCAAAGCATTGAAACATGGAAAGGGGAGAAGGTAGGGATTGTCTTGCTGCGTAGCTTTTCTCGGGGTGTGCAGTAAGGCTCTTAAACGCAAAAAGATATAATTTTTCCCCAAAAAAAAATACGGGGTGCGCGCACCCGGTCGCGCACACCTATTTACAAGAGTGTGAAAATGGAGGTAAATCAGAAGTTTGAGTGCTTATATATAAGGTGGCTCTGAAAAGAGCCCTTGTGTTAATTGAATGTTTTCTGCATTTATAAGTAAGTACCGATGCAGAGCCTGATGTTGCAGAGGAGGATTCTGTTTCCCTCATCCGTGAAATGAACACCGTCTCTCCTATAGACGTCTTGCATGTGGTATCGCAAGTTGTTGTGGTAAATAGAACCCATGCTATAATCTCTGAGGAACGCAGAAACAGATTTATTTACATGTCTCCTTGCTTTCTCAAATTGTGCACAATGGTGATTGGACCAATTCCATTTCTGTCTTTGGCATATATTGGAATATACCAAGGCAGATCGAGGAAAAAGTGTCATCAATTGTCGAAAGGTGTCTTTTAGAAGCATTTCCAGACCTACCCAGGTGATTGTGCCTAGATCGTTCCCACCACAGTGCACAATTATAAGGTCTGGTTCTGGGAGATGCATAAAAGTTTTCACCAATGGAATCAATTGGTGACATTTCAATCCTCTTTTGGAAATCCATGTTATGTGTACATTTGGTAAGCTGAGGTTGCAAATTCGTCTGCTTACTGCATATTTTTCACTCCAGTGAATATAACTGTGTCCTATTAGCCAGACCTTCATTTTCAAGGGATTTGTAGTCGTCCTCCGATCGGTTCTGGAAGTGGAATGGTAGTTAGAAGTTGAAATTCTAAATAAAGAAAAAGGAAGAGGCTGGGTGTGGTTTAAAAAATAAAAATGATTGGTTGATTGTAACAAGTGGAGATTGAACAGGTTAATGTTTATGTTAAACGAAAAGTACTATTGGGTGTGAAAAAACAAGACATGTAACAGAGTTGTGGATTGGCAGGTGTTTCTGGAGGGAAAACAGTGTTCTTAGTTTGCTGTAGAACGTTGAGACATGAACTTTTGACCTCTGCCTTCAGCAAGGTGCAGAATGAGGTGTAACCATGGAAACAGCCGGAGATGGCAGTTGGTGATGGGTTCCCTCTTTGGTGCCTCTGCATCTGAGTCTGTTCTCTGGTGGCAGGCGGACAACTGTTTGTTATTGTGGAGATGAAACGGTGATAAGGAGAGAAATACGACATAGCGTCTGGCCTGTAGAAGCGTGGGAGCAGTGATTAACTCTGAGTGAAGCGGAACTGTGTCGGTGCTTAGTAACAGTAAAAAAAAAATGTTAACAGTGGTATAACTGTCTTTACGGTGCGCGACCTACAAGAGTTCACGGGCCGTATTTGGCTTGCAGGTTCTAGTATCAGTAAGTGAGGTCGAGAAAAGAAAACATTCAGGACTTTATTTATGAAGGCCTTGCGCCATTTTTTAAAAAATGAGGCAATGGCGGCGGAAGGTCTTCATGAATAAGGTCCTCAGTGACTACAGTTAAGGTTATGTGGAACCCATGAATAGTTTTTCAATATGAAATCATTTCAGTTGAGATTATGGATTAAAAGAGAAACCGTGAATATTTGAAATGTTTATTTAGAAATGTACTATTTTAAAGGCAAATCATTATGTATTATGAGTACAGAAATTGCAAAAAACACAGTAATTGGTATTGTCAGTAGTACATGGAATACAAACGCTATAGTTAAAGAAAAATGAATATAGTTGGAAAAAAACATTGTACAGTCTTATAAGGAAGTATATTATATTTTAATAAATGGAAGAAGGTTTCTGGCCTTTCAGTTTAGGAACGATATATGAAAATGCAAGTGGTTATACATCATTACTTTATGAATCAGCTGTCTAACAACACGAAATCATAATGTCCACTGTTAGTAAAGCAAATAGGTCTGTTCTTCAAAAGAAAATATGGAAAATAATGTGAAGAATATAGAAAACCAAAAGGAAATGAGGACGTCAATGGCTTGTTTGAGAGTTATTGAAGCATTGTTTAGGCAAAATAGGTAGCTTGTAACAGGAAATCAGTTTTATCATTTGAAATTATGTCAGCTATCCAATGGAAAAGAGTAAAGCAGTACTGATGATCTGTTATAATCGGAGCCTCTTTTACCATCAGAGGGCAGCTCGGTGGGTTTTCGATGTAGCTCGCTGCTAGGAAAGAGTTAACCGTCCATTGTGTAGGCAAAGTATGCAGCAAGTGCCTCTAACATGAAATCATTGTTATCATCTGAAAACATGTCAGTCATCCAATTGAGAAGATGAAAGGAGCATTCATGATCTGTCATTATTGGGGCGTCTTTTACCATCATAGGGCAACTCGGTGGGTTTTCGATGTAGCTCTCTGTTAGGAAATCTTGCGCCGCTGCGAATATATTCCAATGACCCAGAACTCCTTGTATCGCTGCAAAGGCCATAAACCCTCCGTTGTAACAAAGCTGTTCATGATCAAGTAACGGATTCATGAGGTGATTGTAATTCGGTTAAGGAGGTACCAAATTGCAGAGACATAAATCCAGGGCCCACGTGAAATCACCGCTCAGGCAATGAAATACAGGCTGCACACAGGTGAAATACGAATATCGAAATGATAATCGATATGAAGTATTCAAAGTTGAGAGTGGTAAGGTGCCGTAGTATGGAAGCATTCTCTGTCGAAATAGTTCTAAGTGGCCCGGCTCGTTTGCGAAGGCAGGAGGGACATCCATTTTGAATTTCCCAAGATGGTAAAGGAAACGGCGCAGCACTGCCGGTTGTATAGCAACTCCACAGAATTAGGTCGCCGGCTATGCAGTGGAGAGGAGCAGAATGACTTGATACATTTTCTAGGAGTCTAGTCACTTATATATTGCTTAGTGGTTATTAAAAAAGTAGCTTTTTTTGAACTGGAGGATGCGTTAAAAAATAAGGGAGTGATTTGAGGGAGTTGTAAAGCAAGGTCAATTTTTTTTTACATCAATGCTGTTTTCTGTGAATGTTAGCTTAGTGAAAGATATGTATGTGAGCAGATGCAACGTTCAGTTTTAAATGTGACAATGGCGGTCTTGTTCATGTCTTCCGATTCAAGGTCGGTATTCGCTGCCAAATACAAAGATTAAGAAACGCATGCGTGGGGTACATAGTGTGCATTCTTAAAGGAAAGCAAATGAAGGGTTATTTTTACTGCGTTAGCATTGTCGTTTAAAAACTTATAGTGATTTCTATTATATGTGAAGAAAGTGTCACTGATGAAGACTGAAAATAAATCCTTATAAATGATACGGACTGGTGTATTTTAGAAAAGGTGTGTAACATTACATGAATTGTGGAAAAAAAATAATGTAATTGAAAGTGTATGGTTTGAAAATGAAAAGTAGAGGTTTATAGTTCATGTTTTGAAAGCAGTTCTAGAGGGTCAGATGAAAGTGTATGGTTTGAAAATGAAAAGTAGAGGTTTATAATTCACGTTTTGAAAGCAGTTCTAGAGGGTCAGATGCATGATAGATTTATAAAAAATAGAACATGTTTTTAAATAGTATTTTGGAAAAAATATGTGCCTTTATGTACTATTTACATTATCTGCCTGTTGCGTATTCTTTGAGTTTTAGTAACCCTGTGTCTTATAAGTTTTCTAGGGGCGGTTTGAGGTTCATGGTGGGTTTGGCAGGGAGGGTAGGTTGGGGGTATGTAATAGGGGGTTCGGCTGGGGTGGAGTGCGGAGTTTAGTGAAAAGTGAAGGGGGCGGGGAGTTACGTTGTTTGGTAATGGAGCAGAGTCAGAGGACACCACATTTGTGTTATGGGGTGCCACGGAAATATGTATTTATTCTCAGAGGTTTATTATATTAAGGATATATATCAGCATGGTGGCTCTTGTCGTTTTGTGGTTCTGTGTATGTTTATAATGCTGGCTCTGTAGTTTTTGTTTATGGACCTTATTACGACACACAGGGGAGCTACGTTGCACAGTTGGAGATCAGAGACTTAGGAAATAAAACTTTATAATTGTAAGGGCTGTAAGCGATAGAAATCGCCCGTTCTCGGTGTAAAAAATATCACCGCTATTGGTGGTATTTTCTACGGTGTTAGTACTCGAAGGAGAATAGTAACATATATGTGAAATAAAATTATGTAATAGGCTCAGCATTTCACATTATCTTGGAAAACAAAAGTTGCTTTTACATAGCAATAAGTCTCTTATAATTAAGGGACGGAGTGTATATAGTGCTATTTAGTAGTCTGCTATGTGATTGATGTCGAATATTTCATAAGAGGAGGCTTTAAAAGTTTTACGATAAACTGGTTTTCTAGGGAAGTGGGTGGAGTGTTCCGTGTAAATTGCAGAATAGAAACTAGTAAGAACCAATTGGAAGTGTTGTTTTAAAGTCACATGACTGCACATGCGTGTCTCGACGCGATAGGTGGGTGCGCGCACCCGGTCGCGCACTATAAGAAAGCGGCGAGAAAATATCAGCTAATATGCTCTTGAAGCTTGTTTTGGTACAAAGAGTTAGTTCTGAAAAGAACTTTTTTTTTTTTTTTTTTTTTTTGGAAACAAGTGTTATGATGGTTTTGATTTCTTAAAGTTGCAACGACATTTTTCAGTATGTTATACTATCCAAATAAAGTGAAGAAATTTAACTTTTCTTGGAGCATTTATGACTCTCAATTTTGTGTTTAATTAGAGTAAAGCTTTGCTCTCCGTATACAAGAAGTTCTCCACAGTTTGTGCATTTCATGTGCACGTTCGCCAGATATGGTCTCAAGTCCATCTCAGCACTCGATGGCGATACAGGTCGTCCACCGGAAGATGTGCTGATTACTTCTGATGGTAATAGCGTGGCCTCCGTTTTTCTTGTCAAAGGTGGTCGCTCATTTTCATCAGATTCGGAAGATGAATGCGGAACGGTAGCCATTGTACCGAAGTCTTCGGGAAGATGTTCGACGTTGTTGTCTCTTGAGAGTAGAAAAGAAAGTGATGGAAGTGGGTGGAGTGCTGCGTGTAAATTCCAGAATAGAAACTACCAAGAACCAATTAGAAGTGTTGTTTAGAAGTCACATGACTTCACATGGGAAGGTCAGGTCCTGTACGCGATAGAAGGGTGCGCGCACCCAGTCTCGCCCTAAAATAAAGCGGCGAAAAAACATCTTATAATATGCTCTTCGTGCATGTTTTGGTGGAAAGAGTTAGTTCTGAAAAGAACTTTTTTTTTTTTTTTTTTTTTTGGAAACAAGTGTTTTGATGCTTTTGATTTCTTAAAGTTGCTACGATATTTTTCAGTATGTCATACTATCCAAATAAAGTGAAGAAATTTAACTTTTCTTGGAGCATTTATGACTCTCAATTTTGTGTTTAATTAGAGTAAAGCTTTGCTCTCCGTATACAAGAAGTTCTCCACACTTGTTGCATTTCATGTGCACCTTCGCAAGATATGGTCTCAAGTCCATCTCAGCACTCGATGGAGATACAGGTCGTACACCAGAAGATGTGCTGGCCACCTCTGATGGTAATAGCGTGGCCAGGGCTCTTGTCGATGCTTTTGCATAATGCTCAGGATGCCTTTGTTTAACATGCCACTGCATGGTGTGTATAGAAAAGGAATATTTTTTATTTGGATTTCCCCTTGAGAGCTCCGAATTGCATATCGTGCAGGTTACTTTTGACGCATTCACTTTCTTTTGATCTTCAGGATAAGTGAAAAATTGCCAAATGAAGGATTCCTTTTTTCTTCTTAACGGTGGTCGCTCATTTCCTTCAGATTCGGAAGATGAATGCGGTAGGGCAGCCATTTCAGCAAAGTCTTTCGGAAGATGCTCGATGTTGTTGTCTCTTGAGAGTAGAAAAGATTGTGAGGAAAGTGGGTGGAGTGCTTTGTGTAAATTCCAGAACAGAAACTACTAATAACCGATTGGAAGTTTTGTTTTCAAATCACATGACTTTACATGCGCTTCTCAGGACGTGTAGGCGGTGACACTATCTAGTTAAGAACGTGATTACATACTTAGGAACTAGCATTCAAAAAAACTATGAAATTCACTGAAAAAACCATAGGTTTTACACACGTTATAGTTAGGAAGTAGCATTTGAAAAACCTATGAAATTCACTGAAATTCACTGAAAAAACTATAGGTTTGACACCAGTTATAGTTAGCTGGAAATTTTACTACTTCCTAACTATAACGTGTGTAAAACCTGTGGTTTTTTCAGTGAATATAAATATATATATATATATATAGATATATAATCAGCAGTACAGTGAATATAAATGCATAATACAGTTCTACCATTTTGCAATAATCATAAATGCATACATGGATATAAAATGCATGATAAAAGAAAGCACGTAGACCTACAATGCCTATCTAGATGTACCCAAGTGTACCTAGCATGTGAGTAGTTGTGAAGCCAATAATCCCTCTAGGATTTAGTCTAACCCCATTACCTAAAGTGTGAGAATGTAGGAGCCCATCCTGGTCTTGAACTGGATACCCCGCAAGGGATTTTCAGACTACTGTCAGCTTGAGCGTCTGCACGCAGGAGCCTCAGCGTCTCTGATCAGTGTTTCAGCCTGGAAGTCTTGGTTGCCTCTGACTAACAGTAGCAAGCTGTGCTGCATTTATGCATAAAGTATCTAGGGTTCCATTGTCCTTTGTTTCTTGGGTTAGCCATTGTTGGATTTGAGGATGAAGTATGGGATGTACCTTGTATGTAGATATGGTGAGGTAGGTGGTGTAGCCCCTGCCTGGTTTCCAAGAACCCTTATGAATATTCATTCATACTATGTGAGTCTATTAGTTAAGTTATAGGACTCCACTAGGTAAAGGTTCAATCCTAAAGGCTCGTTACTGTGTAGTATAAGGGAGATAATGAAGGTGACGGTTTATGATATTAGCCGGGCTTATATTAGGGTAACTGTATGACACATAACAGCCGTTCTGTACAAGAGGTTTGACCATGGAGGAGACGAAGTAGTCTCTGCTGTTGTCAAACCAGGGTCTACCTGATTCTACATTTGGCAGTTGGACTATATTCATAATGTTGGTAGCAAGGGAAGGGAAGGGTACACCTTCACCACAAACCGCAAGAAGATTGAAAGCATAACATTTTGGGAAAATGAGATAACTCCTTGAAAAATGCCCAAAATGTTTTTAAACTGCCCTGCTTGTTCTTTACAGCTAGTAAGAAGGTGCTTTTATCACAGACAACCATCTGTTGATGACATTTAAAAAAAAAAAAACATTTCTGATTACTCCCAATAAACAAAAACATAGCTATATTTTGGCTATTTTCTTGGTTCCCTCCAGGGGAATCTGCATACACCAGGTACCTTTAGAATCACCATTATGTTTGAAAACAAGAGGGGGTGGCTTAAGCACTGAGGCAAGATAGCTGTGGACCACTAAGCCCCATCTCCTGACAGAGCTAAGAAACAGATTTTTGGCCCCTTTGAGACCACTCCCAGTGCTCTTTTTGCTGGTTTCATGCTTCGCAATATTGCTGCATACCTGAGAGTTGGTGGTTATTTTTAAAGACTCGTCCTTCTCTCCCTACAGCCGCTATGATGTTCTCCTTCACACGCGATCGGCCAACGTTTTATCAGTGCACCACTCGTATCATTATCCTTCATTCCCAGAACTATTAACAATGCTTTGGGTGATCTTGCCTTCTTTACTCATATTATTATCTCTGCAACTCTAGCCTACTATGTTTCAACATTGGAAGCCCTGAACTCTTCTAAATCTTCAGCATTGTGACATCAGCATTTAAAAGAAGGCTTCAAAATAGAGTAGATACTTCATGAAATCAGATGAAACTTAACCTTTAACAGTGCTGATACTACTAACCAATACCTATTAACAATAAACGATCACTAGTGTAACTTAAACTTCGAAGCTGGGTGTGTTCTTCCTGTTACAGTTGTATCTGCAGCGGCCAGTGAGGTTGCCACTCACCAGAATACAAAGGGACTTCATTGTTTTTCCTAAACAATGTACTTCTTTGGAGTTTAGTGTTGGAGTGTAAAAGACAGTGTAACCCTGGGAACGTTTTAGACTGCTGCTGCAGTGTTCAGAAGACATGCTCCCACAAGCCACCCTATTGGCAAATTCCAATGCCCTTGGCTATATGTTTGTTCAAATTGGCCACTTAGTTTGAGGGCATGAATGAATCTCCATACCATTCCTGCAAAGTAATATGATAAAGCTGTCTCACAAACACTGGAGCAGTGTCATTTAATACCAGCAGCAGGGTGGACCTGCAGAGCCTCGTAAGTCAACACTCTTACCTTTTCTCATACCCGAGTGCCCCAGTCTGTCAAATCAGTACATGCTAACTGTTTGTCATAAACCCTGCAAATCTGCGACGCCAACAAAAAAACTGCGATTAACACAATGCAGTATTTGCAGGTTTGATACGTTTTTATAACTATATTTCGGGGATGCTTGCTAGCAAACCAGAGTTCATAGAAGAAAACTGCAACAAGGGGGCGTGTATTGTGGGCTGAGGCAGGATAGCAGGGGACTGCTAATCTCCATCTCCTCATGGATCTAGCAAACTGATTTTGGACCACTTTGACCCCATGCCAAGCAATCTCTAAGCTGGTCTCATGCTTCGCATTATTGCTGTGAACCTGCGAGCTGGTGGTTATTTTTAATGACTCTTCCTTCTCTTGCTATGGAGGCAACAACATTCTCCTTACTGCGCTAGAGACCGCCATTTTATCGGTGTGCCGCTCGTATCATTATTCTTCGTTCCCAGAACTATTAACACCAAGTTGGGTTTTACAAGCCAGTGGGAACTACTATACATTCTCTACTTCACATCCTGCTATGTAGACATGTGCTTGTCACATGTAATTAGTTGTCCTTCTCCTCACCACAGTGTGTGCATCCTCGCATAAATATATCAAAGTTACCCTCACCAATTATCTATTATATGGGCAGGCTGTCTACCTCTAAGTTTTCTCATAGACCAGCTCACATCATAAAAATGGCCAGTGACTCCCTTAATCTTGCTAAAGCATCTTCCTCTGACACTAATCCTAAAAGAGCCAAAAATGATCCTTCCTCTCTGATCCAGTTGTCTCCTAATCCAGTCTTAGATACAATTTTAGATGAAATATGTGCCCTTAAACGTTCATGAAGAACTGTAACAAATTGAAGTATGTTAGATCACTATGGAAAGCATAATGTTAAAAATGGAACAGCTACTAAAATACCTATACTGGTATAATAAGTACAAAAGCTCCACCTTTTTACGGAAGATCTTCGCCTCTATGGTATACCAGAGAATGTTGAAGGCTTTGATCATCTTTCCTTCTTGAAGACATTTTTACCTGATCTTCTCAACCTGCAGTCTTCTGCTTCTCTTAGTATTCAGCGGGCACATCGCTTAGGTCAATCTCAACCTCATTCTACCAGACCTCGTGGAATTATTATGCTCTTTTTAGAATTGACCGATCTGATGCAACTAATGCTAGACATAAAGACTTTCTAGCTCTTCATCCTCAACTGAGATCTCTGCACATCCGATATGGCATACCACATCCTTGTCTCTGCAAAATTACTTATGACGGTGTTTCTTATTTGAAGATCCAACTAAACTAAAACTGTTTCTGCAAACCATCCCCAAGCTACATATGGACACAAATGTTCAATGTTCTTAAATTGTTAAATTAATATTATTGAATGGCTTCTCGTTTCTTATTGTACTCTTTAATTCTGTTCTTCAATATGATTTATATGACCTGAAGTTATCTATTTTTATTTTTTCTCCCTGTTGTTGTTCTTGCTTCTGGGTGCTGTCATGCCTGGTTCTCATTTCCATTTTTCTTTATTTCAGATCTGGCTTTATGTCCTTGATCTGTACCGTTGTCCCTTTATCTCCTTTCCTCTTCCCTTATTCCCTCTTCCTAGCTATTCTCCTTTCCTCTCTTTTCTTCTTTTTTATCTTTTTTTCCTGTTTCTATAATTGTATGAGTCTCTATTTGTTTTTCTTATTTTTTTTTCTGGTAGTGATTTCATGTGATTCATTTTATGACAAATGGTGTTTTTTTGTTTCCATTGTTGTTTTTGCAGTTCATCATCACTGTTCCTGTACTCCTGTCTATCTTCATCAAAATGTTTAATGTTGTTTCTTGGAATGTCCGTGGCCTGGGTCATCCTGTTAATCATCAAAAGGTACTTTCACATTTATTGAAACTTAGTTGTTAGATTACCCTTTTACAGGAAACTCATTGTAATGATGCTGAAGTCTTGAGCTTAGAAGTCAATGGGGGGGGCCAGGTTTTTTTTTCCTGCTGTCAACCAAAAGGGTGGTGTTACCATTTTATGCCACAAATCCTCAAAAATTCAAATTCTATCAACTGAATGTGATACAAGTGGATGATGTATATTACTTAGATTTGGAACTCTCTTCCACCTAAAGAACGCAGAATCTCTTCAACGACTGCATTCAAACTGGAAGCCAAAAGATTCTTAATGAATCAATTCTTACCTTAACTCGACTAGGTTTCACCTGCTCAAAGTCATTGGTCACACAACTGTTGTAACATCATTTGATACTGCTCTCCTCTACCACATGCCCCCCTTCGTAGCCCGCTATATACCTGCTTATGTACTACTCGCCTTGATACAATTGTCCTGTAATTATATGACTATTCTTGTTTCCTATTCTTACCTGATATCGATATTGTATTTATGTCCTTCCTTCCATCCTATTGTAAAGCGCTCGGATATCCTCCGGGATCTTGCTCGTGCTATATAAAACTTTATGAAGAAATAAATACTATCCATACATTTTTCAATATTTATGGGCCAGTTAAGTCAGATCTGGATTTTTGGCATAGTATTAAAATAAAATTATATTCCATTACCAATCTGAATATTATTGTTGCTGGATATTTCATTGATTGGCTAGAACCTTTTTCTGACAGATAATCTAAATGTAAATTCAAGCCAAATATATCTCATAAAGCATTTCAATCTGCTATTGCTTCTCGTCCACTCTATGATGTGTGGAAAACTAGTGATCCTAATGCATACGAGTTTACATTGTATTCAAATGTTCATCAGACTATGTCCCGAATTGATTGTATTCTGGTATCAAAATCTTTACTCCGCTCCATCCATTCTTTCGAGATTAGCTCCCCTTTTATTTCTGATCATGCCCCTGTCTTATCCTCTCTGGATTCATCCCTTGCTTTTCTCAAACATGCTCTTTGGAGTTTAAGAACTCCTTAGTATCTGATCAAAATTTTATTTTAGAAGCTAACTCCTTTATAAATGAATATTTTCAATTTAACAAACCTAGATATACTTCCGTCCACAACAATTCGGATTCTTTTGAAGCCTATTTTAGAGCCTTTACTGTGATGTATTATTTTAGGACCCTATTGTAAGTTTCCCGATTCATGCCCTTATATAGGTATAAATCACCCTATCATTATGTAGGCATAGAAATCATAACCATATTTATGCATAGCTCATGCAGTCCAAATACGGCAGGGCTACTTCCACTAGTTCTGAAAATCCACAATAATTTCTTGGAAAACTCAGCTTCAGCAGCTAGGGATTTCCCCTTGCTTGAATATTGATTTGTCCAAAAACTCATGGAGTTTTAAAAAAACTGAGACTCTTTGATGACGTTAATATGTCCAACTCGGCACCTTCAAGGTATAAATATGCCCACACTCGCTCAAGCAAGGATGCAGTGGTTTGGAGAAGTTTACTATCTACTTGCCCGACGCGCCCTGCTACAGCAAGTGCCAAAGGAAGCCGACCCTCCAGCAGATGCACTGAGAGAGACACTGTCATTTCTCCTGCAGAGAAATCCAGCTCCAGTGTTTCCAAGCTACCCTTGCGGGTTGTTGGGAAATCGAGTCCTGAGACTGACCTTCTTCATTATAAACTAAGGTACAAAGCTGATTAGACACACAGAGAAATCTTGGAAAGATTCTTGGCAAAGAATACTACATTTATGCTACACCTCACTTACTTCTTTCCTCGTACTAAGCTTAGGTTAGGTACACCAGGGTAGGCATATTTTAGAAGCACCAGTTGAGTTCTTTTAGCCTCTGTTATTTATGTATGTATTTATCTACGGTTTAGGAACCATACAATGCTCTTACAGTATTATTTTATTCTATTACTTATACTGTAGGCATTATATTTTACAACCAGTTTTACGATTTTAGCAGTTCATTTCTTATGCTTGAGAAAGAAGACTGTTCAATGAATCCTTTTATTGAAAATGCCCCTCTATCTATTTCTCTGCATCTCTGGTAAAATGAAGCATGCGCGATTGACTGAGTGAAATATCTATCTATTGTTTCCACGAATCTGATGATCAGTTTTATCTTGGGGAAACAAAGTTGTCATGTTTATGCGGTTGTCAGAAACTAATCCTATCTTGTGAATTCGAGAACGTTTCTAGTGACCTCTGAGCTAGCTGGCACAAACACAATTAAGTTTAGTGCATTAGGTAGAGACCTAGTCGACTTCAGTCCTATGTCTAAACTACAGGATACACTATTCCAATGTGCAGAGCCTATTGGGAATATAGGAACTACACTACATGGCGCCCAACGTTTGGTAAGGCACTAATTTAATGCTAGATACTAGAATAACTTAGTCGTTCTTTTTACAGAGACCCCTTTACCCTGTAAAAACTCCACTAGACGTCTGGAGTGGGTTAAAGGATAAAATATCCGCCTTAAACTGAGTAGGACGAAAAATCCTATGTATTAGTTTTTGGTTTGTTCAACGTTGAAGGATACAGTGTTCCAAAATGTGTCACCTTATCTTTTGTGTCCTTGAAACTTGCTCTGCAAACCTTCATAAAAAATGACGGAGAGTGACGAAGAATTGGCTAGAGCTGCAGCAGCACTGAAAATGACCCGGGTGTTATACACATCCCTGCAAATGTTAGAACAATTATAACTTACAAATTCATAAATATTGGAGTATCATTGAGAGGTGGTAAAGTAATATTTGTAATAGAGGCACATGAATATTGACAGACAGAGGTATTCTATTCATGGATTCTGTTTCCTGCAGCAAATCCAATAACACATGAGTTCCACCACTATAAAGTGGAGGAACATCCAGCGGAATACGTTCCTTTCAACGACGTTGAAATTCCACTAACTTACCCAGAGCATCAGCTCTGGTTTAAAGGCGCCCTACAACATCAAAATCACATTACCAGGCTCAGTCCACTAGGTAGACCAGGAGCTACATGGCCGGTACTAGCCAGCTATACACCACATCCTGACATTGAAAGAATGACAGGTCCAGAACTATTAGCTCAGCTGAAACAGTTAATTAAAATCCACAGACAGTTGGTTCAATATGTCATGCGGACTTTAACAGTCCAACCAGCTGTAAGAATTCCACAGCACACCCCTCATCAGGGGAACACAAACAAAATCACACCACAGACTATACAGTCAGTAATCCGTAAGTTGCCCGCAGAAAGGGAACAAATACCATTCTGGTTAGCCCAGAAATTTACTCAAATAGAAGCAGTATTACCCGATAGTACACCTCATGAGAAACACAGGATTTTAGCAATCTGTTTACCAATGGGGATTGCCCCTCACGTGGAGGAATGTGACACTTGGGGTACAGTCTTTGCTTCAATCTACACAAAAACACATGGTGTCCTGTCTTTGGTGGTAATACCAGATGTTCTGAGACAGATTCAAAATGAATACGGTCCGGAACCAGCCTTGAATCTTGGTATGAAATTACTGAAAGATTTCAAACTGGTCTCAGTTATCTTATTAGCTAACATTAAAGGTGAAGCAGCATCAGTGGCAATCTGCCAAAAATTAAAAGAACGTGATATTACTGAGCAACCGTATGAACTTGGCAGAATTATTGAAAAATCCTATGAAGAACTAGGAAGAGATAGTTTGGGAGGGAAATTTGTAAAGCCTCAACTAACAGAAAATCCTGAAAAAGCTTTAGCAAAAATAATCTAACTACTCCTAAAAAGAAATGGGAAAATAGTAGACAGTCACTTCCTAAAGAGAAGCGCTCTCAGTCCAGAGGTATATCTCCTCAAAAGGAGCACTCTGAAAAGAGATATAACCTTAGAAATAGGGATAATATAAGAAAACCTGATGGATATCAAGATACTGATACACGATCCTCTTTCAGACTTCCTCGCAGAAATTCGAAAGAAGAGGACGGTCAGAACAAAAAGAGGAACGCGTGAAGTTCAAAGATGATCAACATGTTCCAAAAAATAAGAAAACCCAATTCACCAAAAAGAAGGTAGCAAGTCTATAAATCAGACATGCCGAGGATGTTGAGGACACAACTCAAGAACGGGGAGTGGACCCAGACAATGCTGGACAGTGCAGCAGAGGTCACCATAGCTCGCAGGATCCTGAAAGATCATCTGGTGAAAGTGGATCTGAATGAATATATTCAGGTTGAAACTGCCAATACCAGGGTTAGTGTACCCCATAAGTTATATGAAGTAACACTCCGAATAGAGGGGGATATAACTAGGAAAATAAAAGCATTCTTTTGGGAAAAACTATCTAAGGGTTATGACATCCTTCTAGCTGAAAAAGACTGGCCACCTAAATTTGTCAGGGAGTTCCCACATGGCGAAGAGATCATTATGCCAGCCTTCTCTAATCATAATCCTATTCATAAAAATACACCTATGCCAGAAAATGTGCTGTGGCCTAGGCTCCAGCATTATATAAAAATCATGTGGGATGGGATGAGGATTCTCCTCTCCATAAAATCCAGTTAAAAAATCAACCTACTGCTCAGAGGTAGTATCCAGTAAAAAAGGAAGCTAAAAAACAAGTCAGGGAGATCTTAGATCAACTTGGATACCAAGGGGTGATTGAAACATGCACCTTGTCAATGAACAATCCTTTGTTTCCTGTCTCCAAACCAGACCAAACATATTGTCTAGTTTTGGATTACAGACATTTAAACTCTTGTTGCAAAACTTTTGCAGTACAAAATTCACACAGTGCAGCAATGATGAATAACATCGCTCGGAAGAAAGTTAAAACTACATTTGATATTTCAAATGGTTTCTTCTGTCAAAATATTGCACCAGAAAGCAGGTATTTGACAGCTTTCTCAATAATGGGGTATAATGACACTTCTGTCGTCTCCCCCAGGGATTCCAGAACAGTCCTGGATTATTTTCAGCCAGAGTAACAGAGTTACTACAAATGTACGATGATGAGGCATTATCCTGCATCGATGACATCTATCTTACAGATGATGATTTGGACAGGGTCTTGAACAGGGTGAACACCATAATACTTGGATTCGCCTCTGAAGGGTATAAATTCAACTTTAAAAAATCAAGAATTTCCCACCTCAACATCCTATTCTTGGGATACGAACTTTCAAGTGAAGGCAAAAGTCTGGCAGTGAACTTTTTAGAAAAATGTGCGCTCCTCCAACCTCCAAAAACGCTGGAAACCTTACAGTCAATTCTAGGATTCCTAAACTTCGGAAGAACTAACATTCTGAATTATGCAGAAAGAGTTAAACATCTCTACAAACTAATCAAACCTGATTTTAAACCTACTAATTGGACTCAGAAACACACAGAAATTTTGCGTTCAGTGCAAACAGACATGTTAGCAACAAAAAATGTACAGACACGCGACAATGTACGCAACCTTGTAATCCGAATCATCCCAGGGAGATGCGGATTCACATACCTAACCTTTAACGAAGGTGAAAAGGTACCATTAGCTTACAAGTCACACTTGTACACACAAGCTGAAATGAAATTAACTTCAACAGAAAAAAATCTGACAGCGGTTCAGACTGCTGTAGCAAAAGATAGAACCCTAGCACAGGGTAAACACATCAAAAGCGTTATACCAGTACCTGCCTTAAAGGCAGTGACAAAGGCAAGCATTCCAAATGCAAAAGCTCTACATCCTAGATGGGTACAATGGGTTAATTTTCTTGCTGTAACAGACGTTGAATACGTTTTTGACCCTTACTTGAAGACACAAGAATTTCTCCAATACGAACAAGAATGTCCTCTGCCTACTGAAATTCTACCTCCAGAACATTACGGCTGTATAATTTATACAGACGGATCAGCACAGCCCGCAATTGGGGGTAAACAATCTTATAGTGCTGCGTGCACGATTGTTATAGGTCGCTGGCACAATGGTAAATTCAGACCTATGGTCACAAAAACTCAATCTTTTGGAGACTGTACAACTCAGCGAGCTGAACTCCAAGCTTGAAAATACCAATCGCGAAATCCCCACACTCATAGTTTGCGATTCGTATTACTGCATCCAGTCTTACAATGAATATCTGCAGAACTGGGTTAAAAATGGTTTTAAAGACACAAAAGGTTGCACAATCAAGCATAAAATGCTTTGGGAACAAGTAGTTCTTTTTCAGAAAGAACCACAAAGGACTCACGTGATCCATACACTGAGTCATCAGCGTGATGGCGTTCACGTTGAAGGGAATTTATTGGCTGATGAAGCCGGAAAGGCAGCTGTGCAAACGGCTTCCGTAGCTGCTAGTACTCGTTCAAAAACTAAACTAGGCAGCGAAATAATGCAAGCAATCACTGCTTCAATAAATGACAGCGGTAATACACTACCGAAGGGCTTTCCACTCAAGTACTCATATATAACTGAAGCGAATATTGTTCAGTTTGCTCGAATTCCTGGAGTGGGGGATAGAGTAATCCCAAACATGGAACGCAGGTTAGGACTAATCTTAGCGGCACATGAAGGGCTTGCCTCTGCACATGCAGGTGTTTCCACCACAGTTTCATTATTAAAACAGCGATACTGGTGGCCACGCATGAGGAAACAAACCAGAAACTATGTTTTGGAATGTGAAATATGCCAGAAAATGAAAGTTTCGACAGTAAAACGCCCGGCGCAGACGCCCCTTCTGATTTCAGATAAACCACTAGCGTGTGTTTACCTGGACCACTGTGGTCCCTGACAAAGAGATGGCAACTATAAATACATCATGGTCGCAGTGGATTCATGCTCAAGATTCATTTGGATGTGGGCTCAGTGCTCTGCCGACTCCCGAACTGTTATAAAAGATTTGCGAGTCTTTATCGGCACATACGCAATCGGCACACTACATTCTGACCAGGGTCCTGCGTTTAGCTCTAGGGCTTACAAGGAGGCCATGGCCTTCTTGCGCATTACATTGCATTTTTTGAGTCCATGCCATCCTGAGGGATAATTTGGTTGTGGAGAGAAAAAATCATGACATAAAGCAATCTATAACAGCTAGGGAATTAGGTTTGGGTGATGGGTGGGTCAAACATCTAATAAATGTCCAACGTAGTCTTAACAACACGACAAGAAATTCTCTGGGTGGAATCACTCCATATGAAATCCTTTTTGGTACTAGAATGTTGGTTGAAGACCTCAATCGTCACACTTCAGTGGTGGAACAAAAATCCTTTGATATCAAAGATCGTTTGGCTGTTTTACAGGTTTTAAATGGAACAAGAAGTCTAAGCAATACCAGCGAAAAGCAAACGACCACTGAAGAAAAAACACTTGTTCCAGCAAGACCTGTCTGGATTCCAATGATTGGGGATCTGGTCAGGGAGAAAATAGCGGACAAGAAGGAATTTGGGCCTGCTTAGAGAAAACCAGTACCTGTGCTAGCAATCCACGGATCAAGAATTGTGCTACTACCGCCCCTTGCTGGAAAAAAGGAGAACCAGTTATTAATATTATTATGTCAATTGACCTGGTAAAAAACCACACCATGTGGCCGATAATAAGTAGTGGGCCCAATGGACTCCCAAGATGTAGCAGACAACCAAATCTTACTACTAACCAAGAGGTTCAAACTGAAAGACTCATTACCTTTGAAGATTCTAAAGTGAGAAAAGAAGGACTATGCAACAAAGCCATGGAACTTCTGCCTCTTGAAACCCAAATAACAGTTTGTCAAGAAACTCCCTTCTACAATGATGTGGCATCTAACTATACAAATATTTCAAGGGAACAAGCAGCTCTAGCAATTTCAAATAATCTGGATGCGATACCAACAATTGACAGAACTGCCTCTGGTTATTTTATCAACTTTAATAACTTTTCTGAGGATCCCAGTGAACCTGAAACTACGCCAGCAAACAAATCTTTTCAAGGAAAAAATAAAGGGACTTGATCAAGAGCTTACAAATACATATCTGGTTTCACCATGGGTTGAACTTTGGATTGTGTTACGTGTACTTTATCTCCTGCTATGGCTCATTCTTGTGTTAAGTTTGGGAAAGCTGATAAATGGAAAACACATAAAAATTGAAAAAAAAGGAGGAAGTAAGAACATCAACTTGCTCCTGAAGCCAAACAAATCATCTCATTATGAACAACGAGACCTGTCATCAGTGAACATCACAGCGGTCCCACTACCTGGTGGAATAGCTTGGGGTACAACTGATTATGAAATTTATGGCCCTGTCAAGCTGCTAAAGATTCCTCATCAATTTAAGGCTTCCTTGAGTGATTTTGTTTCACCCAGCACATTTTCTGATGATTGGGACTTTGAGACTGTTAATAACATGATGGCAGACTTAGAATTGTCTGCAAAATTTATAAAGCATGAATACTTAGAAGGTTCATCAAATTATGAAGAAATGTATTGCTTTAATCATTTTGGCCATCATTACTTGCATAAATCTGCAAACCCTAGAAATGTTTTAACTTATAATCATTGTCCAACACCTCCAAAAAGTAGTTCTAAAACGTTTCTTAGATAATTTCCATATTTTACAGGTTTTAAGAAAACAAACTCTGAAAGTTTTTACTTTAAAAATGTGAATAAGACAAGCAAGAAAAGTATGTTGACAAATACTAAACAAATGTATTCCGCTACCTTTTATGCTCAATTGTCCACCTTAGGCTTTTGGAAAGACAACATTGAGACAAAAACTGTTTGGAGCACAAAAGACTGGTAGGCACAAGGTTTAGAAGCATTGTTCAGAGCCTGCATTATCCCAGAACAAATGATGTTCTTAAATGGCACTGTTCAACAGACATCTTGTCTTGGCCTGGCTAACATAAAAGATTTAAACAAACTGCCCATACCTAAGCCCTCACCTGATAGTAATGTAACTTCAGGTGAGGAGGTATACGTAAATTATATTTTACAACAAAATAGAACAAATCCTGAATGGTAAAAAGGGTTAATCTGGCCCACAGACACGAATAACTGTCAAGATAGATTCCTGAACAAGACACAAGGGTTCACAGTAACTCGGCCAGATCCAAGATATATCTAAAGACAACATCCAGGGATAATAACAACTTATAGTGTAGGAAAACTATGCCTTGAAGGACTGCAGAAATAAAACAACACTTATCTTTGCCTAAAGATGGCGTTGATTTACGAGAATTCTTACTAGGACCTCGTAATCCACGTCATAAACGTTTCATATACGCCGGTATATACGCTGCTCACAATGAAGCATGGAAACAGCAGAAAGAATACGAGACATTGATCGTATTAATTTAGAGAAATCACTCTCTGTAGTTGACAATGGGTTAACAACTCAGTCGTCCAGAATATATTCTTTGGACAGCATTGTATCCTCTGCCATAGACAAAATGGAACAGGACTTGCTATGTTGCTATTAGGCTGGACGTTGCAAAATGTTTGTTCTGGCTATGTGCCTTGACGCCTAATCAACACTACCATTTTTTACTGTATTTAACCTTACAGATAAACAAATCTCATTGGCACAGAGGGGGGCAGACTAATTAGTGCTAAGCATAGAAAAACTGGAGAGATTGCCATTGACCGTTTCTGAGAAACCATCAGTTGAATAGATAATACATGGCACCATCATAATACCACTGACGATTTTCCAGTTTCAGTATTGCTTAAAACATATACGAGCAGGCCTGTATGAAAGGTTGGGTAAATAATACATTAAGTCGACCTGGGATTTACCATACACACATAAAAGTTGGTGTGGGGGAAAGGAGGTATTTCTTAGTGGTAAAAATGGTGAAAGCTCACTAAGCGCTACACTATTGTGACAAGGTATTAATTTACATGAAGCCTGTGAGGGTTCTTCAAATAACCTTTGTTGCCACCTGCAGGGTTCGCCCACAGCGGTGATAGATCCAATTTTCAGGCAGCTTTCCAGTGGTAGCTACATTATGTTAAATGATCACAGTTGTTGTGGAATGATGCCAGGAATAATCTATCTCGTTACTGTGTCTGCCAGGGTCACTTGTTGTATGCAAGTATTGTTTCCTAAAACCAAGATAGACAGGGAGTCGCCACTATGGCCTTCGCTGACATCTCTTTTATATGAATTGATACTTTAAGCAGAATGAAAGCCATTATTTTACAAAAAACTGTGCCACTGACCTCGTCCATAGAGACATATGATCTGCAAGTTGCAAGGTCCTCTGCAGAGATACATGCATTATTATCAACAAACTGCCCAGTACATTTCACAGAAATCTTAGGTTGTATCTTTAACATGTCTGATACCAGTGGTATTGCACATGTATTTAAGACGATTTTTTCGGGACTGTTAGCACCCTTTGAAGCAGTCCTGGGCATTTTTCCTAACTTCGTCCACTCTGTGTTTGGCGGCCTGCCTCTCATTTTGGGACTAGTAGCAGGGATCTTTTTTTTATTCCACCTGCTCCATTATGGCAAATCCGGCCACCAGCGGTATCCAAGCCAGCATGGAAAATGCGCTGCAGGTTATGAGGTACCGTGACAGAATAACACAGATCCTTGGCTTGGCTTGTTTGAGAAATCTGAATACCACACGGTTCCTGTCATTCAGACCAATCTGGCAAGATTGCATCTTATCTGTTCTACGATGCCTGCTTTGTGAAGAGGAAAGCGTGTTGGATATCTGTCTAACACTACCATCGGTTATGCCAATGGATGCTGGCGCATTACTGGGTCCGGTAACAGCTCATGTGTTGTGTTGCCCCCAACAGCTACCAATCCTGATGACGGCATTCATTGAGGTCTCACCAACAAATCCAACTGGAAGTGAGATACGCGGACCAACAGGCACACAGGTACCATCTGCTATGAACATTGCTAACGCGGCTGACGCTGACGGCGATGCTTCTCATCTGCGGACAATTGACCTTCTTAATGAAGTAGTCGAACTTTCATCTACTGTGGTAGACGATTTCTTTGCCAGCCTTGATGACTTAATGTTTTCTCCTGATACCGAGAAAAACTTTTGAAGTTAGCACATAGCGTCCTTTCGAACTCTGAAATCCGACCTTCACTTTTTTCAAAACAAAAGTTTCTAACTTTGGAACTGTTTTTTTTCTACGATTTGATCTGACTTTTTTCCAAAACTGAACTTTAGCACAAAAGTAATCTGCTTAAAGTAGAACTATTCTTAGAGAACAAGAATTCCTCGAACACTTCATAGCAACAATATTAGCTTAATCCACCAACAAAAACAGTTTGTATATTCTGCTATGGGATGGTCTCGACCTTTTTCTTCGGTAACTTAGAGCCATTTCATAAATGTAATTTTCGTGATTCACTCAGTTAGCATTGCTAATATCATATCATATGCTTACAATGAAGTCATTTCCTTTACATATTTACTATACAAAATGCTCATTTTTTTCGTGTGCAACCATTCCAAATGCATTTTATATGATTTTTTAGGGGGTTGTAAACACATGCTCTAGATTATATGTTTTAGTGCTTGAACTTAGATGAACATGATAACGTGGAGTGGGTCTTATGTATTATTTTACGACCCTATTGTAAGTTTCCCGATTCTGGCCCTTATATAGTTATAAATCACCATATCCTTATATAGGCATAGAAATCATAACCATATTTAGGAATAGCTCATGCAGTCCAAATAAGGCAGGGCTACTTCCACTAGTTCCGAAAATCCACAACGATTTCTTGGAAAACTCAGATTCAGCATGTAGGGACTTTCCCTTGCTTGAATATTGATTTGTCCAAGAACTCATGGAGTTTTCAAAGAACTGCGACTCTTTGATGACGTTATTATGTCCAACTGTACGTCAAACTCGGCACCTTCAAGGTATAAATATGCCCACACTCGCCCAAGCAAGGAAGCGGTGGTTTGGAGCAGTTCGACTATCTACTTGCCTGACGCGCCCTGCTACAGCAAGTGCCCAAGGAAGCCGACCCTCCAGCAGACGCACTGAGACGCTGTCTTTTCTCCTGCCAAGAAATCCAGCTCGAGTGTTTCCAAGCTACCTCTGAGGGTTGTTGGGAAATCGAGTCCCGAGACTGACCTTCTACATTCTAAACTAAGGTATGGAGCTGATTAGACCCTAAGAGAAATATTGGACAGATTCTTGGCAAAGAATACTACATTTATGCTACACCTCACTTATTTTTCCCTCGTACTAAGCTTAGGTTAGGTGCACCGGGGTAGGCGTATTTTAGAAGCTCCAGTTGAGTACATTTAGCCTTTGTTATTTATGTATGTATTTATCTACGGTTTAGGAACCATACAATGCTCTTACAGTATTATTTTATTCTATTATTTATACTGTATGCATTATATTTTACAACCAGTTTTACGATTTTAGCAGTTCATTTCTTATGCTTGAGAAAGAAGACTGTTCAATGAATCCTTTTATTGAAAATGCCCCTCTATCTATTTCTCTGCATCTCTGGTAAAATGAAGCATGCGCGATTGACTGAGTGAAATATCTATCTATTGTTTCCACGACTCTGATGATCAGTTTTATCTTGGGGAAACAAGGTTGTCATGTTTATGCGGTTGTCAGAATCTAATCCCTTCTTGTGAATTCGAGAAAGTTTCTAGTGACCTCTGAGCTAGCTGGCACTTTTTAAGTTTAGTATATTCGATAGAGACCTAGTCGACCTCAGTCCTACGTCTAATCCATAGGATATATTATTCCAAAGCGCAGAGCCTATTGGGAATAAAGGAACTACACAACACTACATTACCAATGCTTACAGTGCTTACACTGCCAGAAGGAAAAAGCTGTCCAATATCTTTCCACCATTAAACATATTAAAACTCTTGAACATGCGTATTTTACTTTTAAATCTCTCTCTCACCTTCAAGACCTTATTAAAACTAATCCAATCCAAACAAGCTGGGTACCATTGATGCTTGCAATATACTTCTTAAAATAAAATACAACTATAATGGGGGTCAGAATAAAGCTGGTAAAATGCTGGCTAATTATTTAACAGTTAAATCAGAAAAGAAATCTATCGGACCTAGTGAAAATGGCCTTAATAATAACCTATTAAATTCTGATTCAGATATTGTGAATGCTACCCATCCCTCTGAACACCAACCCAATCATTCTTTAACACCTTGGCTGCTAAGGGGTTTTCCCATCTGGTGCTGAAGTATCAGATTTGCCTTGTTCATGACAAGGTCAACTCGTCATAAGCACAGCTCCACTGTACTAGCATGACGAGTTGGCCTTGTCATTAGCATGGAAGTGGTTAATGATCTCCCTTCTCCTCCCCCCTTGTTGGACGCTATGGGTCTCCTTTTAAAAAGATATAACTTTCCAGTAGATTTTGGATGCCATCAAATCTCTGAAGAGAGCTAAAGCCCCTGGATCTGATGGTTTTTCCATTGAACTTATTTCTTCTTTTTCATCTACTTATGCACCGAATTCCGGCGAGCTTTTCAACTCCTTCCTATTGAAATCTAAACCTCAACGCTCTGATTTGAATGTGCTCATTGTCGTCATTCCCAAACCTGGCAAAGATCACACTTTGGGGCCCATTATGATAACGGGCGGATCGGCACCACCTGTATGGCCAGGCGATCCGCCCGCTGAAAACCACCAACCGCTCCCTAATTCCCCCCACCAGATTATCATGGCGGGGGGACCCCAATAGACGTAAACACCGTCCGCCGGTTTTCTGCCCAGTCGCAGAGTCAACCGGGCGGAAAAGCAGCTAACAATGTGGATGTGTCAGGGAGACACCGCCATCTATATTAGCATGTGTGCGGGGATGTGCCTTTCCCTTTCAAGGCAGGCAGTTTCTGCCATTGGGGGCCTGTTTCGGGCCCCAAAAGACTCTGGGGGATGGGGGTGCACATGGGGGGGGTACTTATGGTACCCCCCAGCAGTTCTATGCACAACATGCAGCACCGCACAGTGCCTGCCTTGTTGTGCATGGAAGTGCACAACATGCCTTCCTGGCATTGTGCTGGGCGGTGCTGAGTGCACCACCCGCCACACTGTCAGGAATGCTGGCGGGCGCATCCTAATGTCCCCCACGGGACCCCTGCCCTTATGGCGGTCGACCCCTTTTTGCATCTCCGCCCACCATCCTAATATGCCCCTTTGTGTAAATAACTATAATTGCAAAATGTTTGTAAAAATTCTTGCCTCTAGATTAGACAATGTCATACCTAACATGACCAGTCTGGTTTCATTAAAGGAAAACTGACCCCTGACAATGCTAGGATATTCTACAATATCATTTATCCATTAGGGAAATATCCTGATTCTCTTGCTGCACTACCCCTTACACTATCCCTTGATGCTGAAAAAGTATTTGACCGTAAAAATTGGCAATTTTGTTTGAAACTCTTCATTGGTTTGTTTTTCGCCACAAATTCATCTTGTTTATCAAGCTATTATACTCCAAACCATGTGCTTGTGTCTCTGTCAATGGATTTCTATCCCTTTATTTCAACTTACATAGAGGTACTAGACAAGGTTGTCCTCTTTCTCCTCTTTTATTTCTTCTCTGTCTTGAACCTTTTCTTAAACGTATTCATCATAACCCTTTGATAAGAGCTTTCCAACATAACTCGTATGAAACAAAAGTATCTGAATATGCAGATGATATTCTTGTGAAGCTTTTGAATCCCTTAACTTTCCTACCTCCCTTTTTGCAGGAGATTGATTTAAATTCTAAAATATCTGGCTATAAATTGAATTTTTTTCTAACTGGGATTTTACCTTTAAACTCCTTATGATATGTTCTCTGATACTAATTTTATGTGGTGCCCATCTATGATTACTACTATCCATCAAACTCTTATCCACAATTTTTGTGCACAAAAACATAAGATTCAAAACTTGCTCTCCTCTTGGTTACCTCTCCACTTATCCTGGTGGGGTAGATTGGATACTGCTAAAATAATGATTGTGCCTTTTATTATTTTTTTGCTTTCTGTGTTACCTTTTAAAATTCCTAATTACTATTTGAACCAAATTAATTATCTTTGTATCAAATTTCTCTGGAACAATAAACCTGCCCATATTGCCCTATCCAAACTAATTAAATCAAAAAAATGAAAAGGGACTTTCCTAATTTTAAAATATATCATACTGCTTTTTTATTAGACAACTTTATGCTTTAGAAAGACATTTTCAAGACTTCCCCAAAGCCAGCTTGACCAATTTCTAACACTCCCTATTAAATTAATTAACTTTTTATGATATCAGCTTTATGTCCAACTGTGACTTTATATCCAAACCCCCAATCTTAAAATATTCCCAGCATCTATTACATTCATTGCTCACTTCTGGCCCCCTCTGTTTGGTACAATAAATTCATTAAGTTTTACAATCAATCATATTATTTCAAGCATTGGAAAGAAAAGGATATTCTGTATGTCCACCAACTAATATCTAAAAATGTTGTCTCACCCTTCACTATATTGCAAGAACGCTATTATCTACCCTCTCCTTGCTTACCCCAATACCCCCAATTATCACAGATACTTCAATAGTTTTAATTAGACAAAAACTTTCCTGATGACTCTACTCTGTTTTCTCCCTTGACTCCTCAGTACAATATTTCTCCTGACTCTAATCCTAAAGCTTCTTTCATAAATAAACTTTTATCTACCCAAATAGATTAAAATACTAATTTGAAACAGCATCGGAACAAGACCTCTCAACGACTCTTTCGACTCAACAATGGGATAAATTATGGCAAAAATGTATACTACCTCCAAAGCAGCCAGTATCACTCAATCCCTATTTTTCTTATACAATAGAGTGGGTCAGTACACCCGTTGTTATCCATCAAATCAATCCTTCCACTCCACCTCTTTGCTGGTCATGTTTTTCCTCTAATGGCACACTACTTCACTTAAATTATATTTGCCCTAATGTTCTTAACTTTCAGACATCCGTTTGATTTAAATGTTCTAAAACATTTCAATGTTGTATTCCATTATCAATTCAAAATGTGTTTCTTGGATCCATGTCTGTTGATTTCCAAGATACTTCCTCAGAGTCAAGGTTATTTGATTTTATTGATCTTGCTTTTAAAGTTATCCTTACTTGTTGACAACATAATTCTAAAATATGATTGTTAACATGGTTCAATGTTATTTTTGATGAGCATAGAATTTCATATCTAAACAACAGAAGAGTACCTTTAATAGTTCAGGAGACAGTAAAGAGAAGTACTCAGATTTGCCACCACCAAAAAATTGGGAAAAAAAGGAACAAGTAGTGAAGTAGGGTTAGATTATATCAAGAAGAAAAAGAACCCTAAGGCACCAACAGAGGTTCTTTTTCTTCTCGATATTATCTACCCCTACTTCACTACTTGTTCCTTTTTTTCCCAATTTTTTAGTGGTGGCAAATCTGAGTACTTCTCTTTACTGTCTCCTGAACTATTAAAGGTACTCTTCTGTTGTTTAGATATGTTACATACAAGGGGTGTAAGAGTAGCCTAGTGACCCTTTCTCTCTTGTTGTTTACCTGAGCATAGAATTTCTACTGTTTCAACGTCATTGTTATCTCAGAAAATTAAGTCTGATTTACTCTGGTTACCTTTTACTACCTTTTTATCTTCACACTCTTATCTACCCTAGTTTCTATTCACCTCTCTCTCTCTCTCTCTTTTTTTTCCTATTCTTTTCCCTTAACCCTCTTCCTTTACTCCTTCTACTTCTCAAAATATTAACATGACCATTGTTAAGGTAGGTAATCTATTCTCCTTTTTTTTACTTACTTTATAGCATAAGATTATATTTTACAGCTTTTTAACGTGACAGTAACATATTCATTATTGTATTATCATTAGGATATGGGTTTTTACTATGTTATCTTTCTTCTTTATGCTACCTGTAATCTTGGTATTCACTTATTATTTAAAACATTTTTTGGGAGAAAATTGGATGGAAACTTGGGGTCCCATTAGTATGTCGGGCGAATCGCCACCGCTCACATGGAGGTGGAGATCTGCCCGAGATATTCCCCCTCCCGCATGTAAAATTTCCCATGCCACATTTCCATGGCGGGGGGACCCACGCGGATGGAAAGACCATCCATCGGTTTTCCGCCCGGTCGTCGAGTCGACCGGGCGGAAAAACTGTTCATATGGTGGAGGTGTCTGGTAGACACCGCCATCCATATTAGCATACATGCGTTGCAGCCACGGAAAGGCATGCAGTTCTCAGTATTGGGGGTCCGTAGCGGGCTCCCAGGGATTCTGGGGGGTGGGGGTGCACTTGGGGGGTACCTATGGTACCCCCCTGCATTTGACAGTACAACATGGCAGGCTCCGCGCGGTGCCTGTCACGTTGTACTGTCAAATGCACAACTTGCATTTCTGGCATTGTGGCGGGCGGTGCTTTCAGCACTGCCCGCCGCAATGTCAGAAATGCGGAATGCGCACTCCAGTGTGGTGGGCACATCCTAATGGGATGTGCAAGACCACTGCACCCTTATCGGGCATTCCCATTTCCTGGGGGTATAGTGGGCGGACCAAGTCCGCCCACCATACTAATGACCCCCTTGGTGTGGATACATTTTGTTTAAAAAAAAACTTTGGAGAGGTAAGTTTGAAGTACCCAAAATAGCTTAAAAATAGCTTTGTGCTAAGAGAAAAAAGTCTCAGCATTTAAAGGATCAAAAATGAGAAAGTAGTAGGATTAGCTAAAAACATACTGTACAAACTGGTAAACACCCAAATATAGAATCCGAAATATCGACAGGCCAGAATATCGACTCCAAAATATAGATAGGCCAGAATATCGAATCACCAAAATAGAGTCAGAATATCGAAATTGAGGTAGGAAATATCGATTTCCATAATATCAAATTTAAAATATCGATTTCCATAATATAAAAAAAATGTAGTGTTATGTATAGTAGTACATGTGTTAAAATTATATATTATTTTTGTAATGTATAATTTATTTTTTTAATGTAATGAATGTTATGTAATTTAATTTTGCGTAATTTAATTCCGTAGCGGGTTTTGGGTTTATAGGGGAATAGGGTGGGAAGCAATTTAATCATAGTAACCAAAATATTATTTTTCATTTATATGTATTGATAATTAATTGATTTATAATGAATTATTAATTTGTAAATCATTTTTATTAATTGGCAATTCATTGTTATTAATTGGTAATTTCTTTTTATTAATTGGTAATTAGTTTGTATTATTTGAATAACTGATAATTATGTTAATTGTATTATTTATTATTTGGAGCGGATTGTGGGTTTATAGGGGAATGGAGTGCGAAGCAATTTAATCATAGTAACCAAAATATTATTTTGTAATTATATGTATTGATAATTATTTGATTGATAATGAATTATTAATTGGTAATTACTTTTTAGTAATTGGTAATTATTTTTTAGTAATTGGTAATTATTTTTAATGAATTTTTTATTGGTATTGATAGTTAATGTAATCTTATTTTAATATTAAATCATTACTTTCCTTACTGTTGCACTCTCTGGAGTGGGAATAGTAATTTTTATCCCTACGCTATGCAACGCTTTCCCTATACTGTTGCACTCTCTGGAGTGGGAATAGTATTTTTACCCCTAGGCTATCCAACGCTTTCTCTACTGTTGCACTCTCTGGAGTGGGAATAGTAATTTTTAATCTCCCGCTGTCCAACGCTTTCTCTGTTGTTGCACTCTCTGGAATGGGAATAGTAATTTTTACCCCTACGCTATCCAACGCTTTCCTTACAGTTGCACTCTCTGGAGTAGGAATCGTAATTTGTACCCCTACGCTATCCAACGCTTTCCCTACTGTTGCACTTACTGGAGTGGGAATAGTAATTTTTACCACTTCGCTATCCAATGCTTTCCCTACTGTTGCACTCATTGGAGTGCGAATAGTAATTTTTACCCTCCCGCTATCCGACACTTTCCCTACTTTTGCACTCACTTGAGGGGGAACAGTTAGTTTTACCCACCTACTATTCAATGCTTTCCGTACTGTTGCACTCTCTAGAGTGGGAATAGTGGGAATAGTACTGTTTACCCTCCCGCTATCCAACGCTTTCCCTACTGTTGCACTCTTTGGAGAGGGAATAGTAATTTTTACCCCTACGCTATCCAAAGCTTTCCCTACTGTTGCACTCACTGGTGTGGGAATAGTAATTTTTACCCTTTCACTATCCAACAAAATCTCTACTTTTTTATATTACATTATTTTTTTTTTACATTTGAAGCTTTTTTACATTATTTAAAGTATGTTTTATTTAATTGTTTTTAATATTTAATTGCTTTTATATTATTTTTAATACATTAAAAAAAATTGATATTTTGGTTAACTATATTTTAACTATCGATATTTTGTATTCAATATTTTAGTACTTTCCTGTTTGTAGATAGGGCTACCATATTCTGTACTTCAATATTTTAGAGTTGATTTTTTGGGCATTCTATGTTATGTCCCTCGATATTTAGTCACTGAACCGTACAAACTATGGATACTTCTGTGGAATGTGCACCAGAGCTCATAGACAGTAACAATATATACACAGATTCTCCGGGAATTTCTGATGGTGAAACCTACTAATGTATCCATACAGGTCAATACCTCAGAAAGACATTTAAATCCAGACGATACTGACATTATTCTGCCTTGCCTCCATTTCTTTTCCCCCCTCAGTACGGAACTTTTACCCTCGCTTTTCAACTCTGTAAAAAGCGGCTCTCCACTAGACCCTGCCCCTATGAATATTCTAAAGCTAGCCCTGCCTAATATCAGTACATACATCATCCATCTAGTTAATACTTCACTTGAATCCGGAAGGGTACCTCAAGACTGGAAACTGGCCATGGTTAGGGCCTTGTTAAAAAAGCCACATCTCGACCCCCAAGACTTTTCCAACTACCGTCCCATTTCCCTGCTCCCTGGCATTAGTAAACTTGCCGAGAAATGGGTAAATAAACAATTAGCATCCTTTCTGGAGACCCATAACCTGCTCCATCCAACCCAACCCGGGTTTCGGAGAGGACAGGGAATGGAGACGGCACTGTTGAGGGTGGTAGAGGATTCCAGGAGGATTCTGGACGCAGGTGGCAGCGCGGCCATTATCCTCCTGGACCTCAGTGCCGCCTTCGACACGGTGAACCACCGTGTCCTCCTGTCTCGTCTCAGAAAGCTGGGCGTCAAAGGCAGGGCACTCATGTGGCTGGAGTCCTTTCTTGGCGATAGATTCTTTAAGGTCTTTTCAGAAAATAGCTGCTCCCCATCAATGCCATTACAGTGTGGGGTGCCACAGGGTTCCTCCCTTAGCCCCACACTGTTTAATGTTTACATGGCGCCCCTGGCGGAAGTAGTAGCTCCCTTTGGGATCCAACTGGTAAGCTATGCTGACGACACCCAGCTAGTTGTCTCTCTCAATCAGGTGGAGTCCCCCCCCCTCCAGGCTTTGCTGTTGCCTGGAGGCGGTAGCAAATTGGATGGACTTGTCCCACCTGAAATTGAATGGAGGAAAAACGGAGCTGATGCTTCTAGGAAAACGAGACATATTTAACAACGTGGACGCAGAGTTGTCATTTAAGATCCAGGCAAGGAAGACAGTGGCCACCTGCTTCGGACTGCTGAAAACAATTCGGAAAATCCTTCCTCAGCTACCCGAATCAGCAAAGAAAACCATAGTCCAGTCCCTTGTTTTATCCTGGCTGGATTATGGAAATGCGCTCTATCTTGGAGGCCCCGTGTCGGTTATCCGGCAACTTCAGGTTGTCCAGAATTCCGCAGCACGGCTACTCACAGGCACTAGCCATCGTACATCAGCCAGGCCCGCACTCTGCACCTTGCACTGGCTCCCCATAAAGGAGCGAATCCATTTTAAGACACTCTGCACGGTCCATAAAACACTCTATGGGAGTGGCCCCCCCATTCTAGATGACATGATCAGACCATACAAACCTACTAGGAATCTTCGCTCGAACCAACAAAACCTGCTGATAGCTCCTAGGTTCAGCAGAGCCCGCACAGGAGGTCGTCTGTTCTCGCACAATGCGGCTGGGTTGTGGAATGCTCTTCCTCCACCTCTTCGCCAAGAGCCTAACCTCCTTGTCTTCCGGAAAAAGTTAAAAACTCTTCTGTTTCCAAAAACTAGATAATACAGATTTGCATTTTTAATCCACCTCTGTCTGGTCAGTCTTAAGCGCTGGGATGCTCCCGAGTGGCCATGCGCTATAGAAGAGCCTTTTAATAATAATAATAATAATAATAATAATAATAAATCCCCAGATAGGAATCATAATGTAAAAATGCAGTGTGACATACTGCACAAAAATAAAGCACTATTATGGCTGAATTTATCTGAAATTTACAGCATAATTCTTGCAGAGAACAACTACCCTCTGGTCTTATTAGAGATAAAAGTATATATTTTTCTGTTAGTAACTGAAGATATCATGGAAGTATCTGCTAGTGTTTGAACTTTAAAACAAGCTACAGAAACCAAACGGGGTGGTATAAAAATTATTTTCCACATTTCATTCCTCAACAAGGTGAACTCCAAATATAGGGCCCCATTATTATGGCGGGTGGACTTTGACTGCCCGCCATACCCTCGCGAACAGGGACCACCCGCTGAGGATGCGGGGGTCCCGCACTCCTGATTACCATGCGCCCTCCACACTGGCTGGCGCAAAGAGCATCTGCGACATTGCGGCAGGCGATGCAGAGAGCACCGGCCGCCGCAATGCCACAGAGGCAGGATGTGCATTTCAATGCACTACGTGGCAGGCACTGCGCGGTGCCTGCTACGTTATTCATTGAAAGGCCCATGTGCGCCCTCCACCCCCACGGAGTCCCTGGGGGCCCGCAACGGGCACTCCAAGCAGACTCCGCATGCCTTTCTGTGGTGACAATGGCACCACGAAAGGCAAGTTCAAGGCCACCATCTGGTATGGCTGGAGGTGTCTTACAGACACCGCCACCATATTGAACCCTTTTCCGCCGGCAGAAGGTCTTTCCGTCCACCGTGGACCCCCCAGCCATTGTAATATGGCGGGGGGATCATTTCCGCAGGGATGGTGGGCGGATAGTCCCCGGTGAGGGCGAGCCGCTCGCCATATTAATGGGACCCTTAGACTCAATATTCTCTGAAGACTGAGGCAATGTGCAACATAAAATCCTGCAGAACCAAGCCATTATACCACCTTGTAGTTCCACAATGAATACCCCTCTTCTTTCTGTCTTAAAACTTGACTGATACTATAGAATAGCCTTGGATGCATTATGAAAATCACAAGATTGCTTGAATGCCATTTATATCACACATGAATATTTAAACACACACCTGACCAAGGTGAATTAATAATGAGAATACTGACCACACATGGTCACATTTTGTATTATTTAGATACGACCTTGGGGGTGGGGGGGAGGGTGGTTTATACTCCGAACAAGATAGCGGAGTTTCATTGAGCTCTTTTACAGCATGGAGCTTATCTTTACTGAATACCCACTTTCTGCTTTTGCCTTGAATTCCAAAACCTCTCTGTATGCTGGCTATATTTCCTGCAGAATCCTGGGTTGGTGCTCACACTATGGGAGCTCCTTCTTTGTTTCAGATTTGTGGTGGTGAGTGTCCTGTGAGACGTGAGCGGCTGCAATTTTATTAGCGTGCCGCTCTGTCTATTTATTTTCATATACAGCACTTTGCTTGCTTTATTAGTATACATCGTGAAACATGCATCATTTGAAGCCACATATCAGAGTTGCAGTTGCCCTTTCACACATATTTTAAATAAGGGAATTTTTTTCTTCACTTGTAACCTGTATTTACGACTAACTGCTTTCTCAATGAGCACACAGTCAATTGCATCATTCCAAAATCATTTTACAACATTTGGCAAATGTTTACATTTTACTACACTATACCAGAACTGGAGTTAGAAAAGTAAATAAGCCCCCTGGGCAATTAGCAGAGGGTAAGAAGATCCAAGCTAAGCTGGACCTTGGAAATAAGTGAAAAAAACAGGGCGAGCGACTACTCACATTGCTTTCAGTAATGTCAATTATTATAAGTTGTATATAGCGCTATCTAGACCCGGGGTGTATCAGAGCGCTTTACATACACATGGGAACAAAAATTGCAGTACATAGCATGACTTAAAGATGCATAACGAATATAAGCTAAACATTATAATTATGTATAAAGATATAAGTTAAACATTATAATTAGGCATAACATTACATCGTAGGACATAAAGGTACATGAGGATATAAGCAACCCATTATAATTAGGCACACAGTAAAGGGTAGGGAGGAAGGTCAAGATGTTGAAACATTTGCAAAACCATCCATCCTAAATGAACAAGTGAGCAGGGGGACTACTAAGCTATTGAAGTCTAGATTTGTTGACTTTGACGGTAAAATATTTCTTGAGGAGAAGGAGTTTCAGGTCCCTTTTAAAGCAGGGGAAGGAGGAGTTGCATCTGAGGTTAATCGGGAGTGAGTTCCATATCCTGGGTACGTTACCAGAAAAGGATCGGGACTGGGTGGTTTTCTTTTTCAATTTCAGAGGGATGAGAAGGAGTCCGTTGGAGCTTCTCAGGAATCTGGAACTTCCATCTTTAACCAATTTGCTATTTAGGTAGTTGGGGGAATGTAAGTGAAGGTTTTTGTGTGTGATACAAGCCAATTTGTAGGTAAATCTGCCTTCAATGGGTAGCCAGTTGAGGGAGCGGAGGGTTGGTGTGATGTGTTCAAACCTTTTAATACCAGTTATGAGTCGAGCTGCCATGTTAAGGACTGTCCTTAGTTGGGCTAGGTGAGCTTACGGCTTGCCTGTAAGGATGGCATTCCCGTTGTCTAGTTTGGAGAGGACTAGGGATTGAACAATAGTCTTGAAATCGTCCGGGGGAATGAAAGGTTTAATTTTTGTCAGGTGTTTTAGTGAGTAAAGTGCACTTTTTTTTTACATTTTTGATGTGGTCCTTCATTGATAAGCTCTTGTCTAGGGTAATGCCTAGTGACTTAACCGAGTCGGAAAGGGCGAGAGAGTAGTTTATGGCATCTAGGTTCTTGAGCCAGTCTTATATGGGAAGGTCATTACTTTTTGTAGCAAACAGTATTAATTCCGTTTTGTCCGGGTTCAGTTTTAAGTGGTTTGCATTAAACCAGGATTGGATCTTGGTAAGTGTGACATTGAGGTGTTGGATGTCACTGAGTGATTTGATTTTGTAGTAGAGTTGGGTTTCGTCTGCATATAGGTGATAATTAACTCCTGCTTGTTTCAGAATGATTGTAAAGGGCTCCATGAAGAGATTGAAGGGGGCGTGGGAGAGGATCGAGCCTTGAGGGACCCCAAGTGTGACTTGTGTTGGTTTTAGATAAGCAGGAGTTGATTTTATTTTGTAGCAAGTGTTGCTGAAGGTAGGAAGCAAACCATTTTAGTACTATGCCATTAATGCCAGAACAGCCCTTCAAAGTCTCAAGTAAGGCTGAATGATTTATTGTGTCGAAAGCAGCAGATAGGTCAATAGGAATGAGAAGACAGGCTTTGCCATCATCTAAGGCTCCGTGAATATCATCTGAGATATTGAGCATGGCTGTTTGGGTGCTACACCCTTTCCTGAATCCTGATTGAAAGGTGTCAAGGAGGTTGAAATCATCAATATGTATGTTAAGAGTGTTACGGAACGCACTTCTCCAGGGTTTTGGCAAGGAACGGAAGGTTGGAGATAGTTCTGCGGTTGTTGAGATCATTTTTTTGAGTATGGGTGTGACTTGTCCTAATTGAAGGGGTTCTGGGACATAGCCTGATGTGAAAGAGGAGTTGATGATGTTAGTCCAGGCAGGAGTAATGATGTGGTTGAGTTTTTGTACTATTGTGGGTGGGTGAGGGTCCATAGTGTTGGAGGTAGGCTTTAAGCGCGCAATTATATTGAAGACTTCATTTTCGGACACAAGATCAAAGGCCAACCAGATTTCATCATTTTCCAATTGGTAGCGGAATAAGGTCTGCTTGGTTGAGGCTAAGTATAGAGGGGCAGGTTAAGATTGATGGTGTATTCGAGGTTTGGATGAAGGATTGAGCAATTTTTGTGACTTTGTCTGTGAAGAAGCTGGCAATTTCTTCACATCGATCCTTGGTCGCCAATATTTTGTGAGGGAATGGGCCATTCGTTTGCCTTTTGACAATGTTGAAGAGTTCTGTAGGTCTATTCTTGGACTGGTCTAGTTGTCTGCGGAAGAATTAGACCTTTTCTTTAAAGATGTGTTTTTTGTATTCTGACCGTGCAGATCTAAGTAGCACTAGGCGCCTTGCCAATGGTTTTTGTCTCCAAGTCCTTTCCGCAAGTCTGAGTTGTCGTCTTTCGATATTGAGACCCACATTGAACTATGATTTAGATGTGATCAATTACAATTGTTTAAGTTTGAGTGGTGCTACTTGATCTAATACCTCCGTCATTGTTGAGTTAAAGTGCGTTGTGAGGTCATCGGCTGACAAGGAGGTAGGCTGGGACTGTAGATGGGCAGGAATCTCGGATTAAAGTTCGGAGATATGGACTTCATTGATGTTCCTGATCTAATGCTTGGGTTTGTCAGATCGTATTGGATGGTATCTGACAGGTGAGTCGATATTAAACAATATGAGGTGGTGGTCAGACCAGTCAATGGAGAGATCGATCTCAGAGAGACTAGTTCGTTTTTGGTGATGATCGCATCCAGAGTTGCTCCTTTGGTGTGTGATGGTTCATTGCAGAGTTTTTTGAGGTTGGTTATTTCTAGCAGGTTGGATAGGTTTTGGGTAGTGGTGTCTTCTGTGTTATTCCAGTGGATATTACAGTCACCCAGGAACACGTCTTTCGTGTCTGTTAACAAGAAACAATTTATTAGGTCGGTTAGTTCTTCAGCGAAGGGGGCACGCTCCCCGGAGCGGATGGTAGATGGTGTGAAATTTGATGGACGTTGTGCCTTTGACTCTAAGTTGAACACAGAGGTACTCCAGAGTCCGGTATTATGCAGATTTTAATGTGGTAATCTGTATACCTTCTTTGTGGACAATCGCTAGCCCGCCAGCTGTTGAGCGGTCTGTCTTGCCTGATGATGTTGTATCCTGGCGGGATGATAAAATCTAGAATGGGGGAAGAATGGTCGTTGAACCAGGATTCTGTGAGGAATGCTATGTCTATTTCTTCTCCAAGTATCACTTCAGCAATGTAAGTGGCGTGTTGTACTGCTGACCGACAGTTGAGGAGCCTACAGGAAAGTGGGCAGGAAGTTTTAATGTTGGGGTGTGCTGTATTGCGCCGGGGGTCTGGGTGAGAGTACTGCCCTAGGGATTCTATTTGTGCCAACAATGACTGGGTTAGCGGCGGGAGCAGAATTCTGGCTCGTTGCGAGGTGAGAGTCATTGATCTCATCAGCTTCCATTACTGAAATGGGGCGGAGAGCTCGGATAGATCAATGAGCCTATCTCCCCAAAGGAATGGAGGGCCATGGGGGGTCAGGTGGAGCCATGTAAGAGACTGTGTGGTGAGAATGTGTGTAGTTACCCAGAGAGTATGAGCCAGGTGACTTAAACAGGTTGGGAGGGTCTAGTTGCAGACGTAGGATGTCAGCAGCTAGGACGTAGATTTTCTGCTCCATTCTGTTCAGTTGCTGGGTAATTGAGATGAAGGAGTTTCTAGTCCTTGGAGGGAGCAGTGTATGACTAGAGTCTGTAGAAGGAGAGATTACTGTGTTCTGGTATTTAAGAGTATCATTGGGGTTAGGCATGGGGATGGATTTAGCGTGGTAAGTTGGGTCAATGATGCTTCCAGTCTTGAGGTAAGGAAGAGGTGTTGTGGGTCTTGGGTCCAAGAGAGGATAGTGAGCAAAAGTAAAGAGTGGGTCAGTGTCCAGGGGGTTGGTAGTGAGATTGGTGGTGGAGACAGTTTGGGCATGTGGTCGTGGGTCAGGGTAAGAAGAAGGGTGAGCATTGGTTTAAGGGAGGTCGGTGTCCGAGGGATTACTGGTGATGTTGGACCTGGGGATGATTTGGGCAGATGGAGTAGGGTCAGTGTTGGAGATGGGGATAGTTTGCGAGGGTGGAGTCGGGTCTACTGAGGTTAAGGGGGAGTGGATAAGGGGAGTTCAGTAGCAGAGAGACTGGAGTTTGTGTCCGATCTGTCTGGCTCGGAATCAGCCTTGCTGTGTGCTTTTGCTGGTCCTGGTGGGATTAGTGGAAGTCTGATAGTGGGTGTCAGGGTGGATAGGGATATGGGAGGTTGAGTTAGATGGCTCTGTTGTGATAATGATGAGACTAGTGTCTGGAAGTGATGATAAAAAATGGTGAGGTGCGGGTCAGTGGCCGGTATGAGAATGTTTCCTGTTGTTAAGATGGAAATGGTGACATTACTTCCTGTGATGTCCTACAATAGCTTTTTTATGAATCAAAATCCATGCATTTTAACATCTGGATTTCACATGGGCAGCAGTGTGATGATTTGATTGGCAAATTTGTCTGAATTGAGTGAAGAAACTAAATGTAAAACTAAAACAAATCAACTCAACAAATTAGAGTGGACTATTTCTTATTCCTTTCAATTGGAACTACGCCTCTCTGGGAGTAAAGTCTGCAAATGTAACATCAAGGCAGCGGCATGTAATGGTAATGAAATCTTTCAAGCTGGGCTGCCAACTCAAAATCCTCTATTTGATGCCTGTTAGAGCAAGTGCCAGCTGCCAAGAAAATGTGTAAATAAATGATACTAGCCGAATTAGGATGCCCATTTTTAGGTCGAGCTACAGTGCAGATGTGCTATCCATAAGACCTGCTGTAATCAATAATACAATTTCTTTCCCCGGGTGCTACTTTGTAGTGTAGTTCCTATATTCCCAATAGGATCTGCGCATTGGAATAATATATACTGTAGTTTAGACATAGGACTAAGGTCTACTAGGTCTCTACCGAATTTATTAGACTTAATTATGTATGTGCCAGCTAGCTCAGAGGTCACTAGAAACTTTCTCAAAAGTACAAGAAGGGATTAGTTTCTGACACCCATATAACATGACAACTTTGTTTCCCAAGAAAAATAAATCAATCTTCAGAGTCATGGAAACAATAGATAACTATTTTACTCAGTCAATCGTGTATACTTAGTTTCACCAGAGTTGCTGAGAAATTTAGAGAGACAGGCGTTTTCAATAAGAGGTATTTATTGAACAGTCTTCTATCTCAAGCATGAGAAATGTACTGCTACAATAGTAATGCTGGTTATGAAGTACAAGGCATATAATACGAACAGTATTATAAAGTAGTACTGTAAACGCATGATATGGTTTCTAAGCCATAAGTTGCTGTAAATAGATAAAATGCATAAAATACATACAATGATAAAAGAGATGGATAAAATTACTCAACTGGTGCTTCTAAAATACACCTACCCCGGTGTACCTGACCTAAGTAAGTTTAGGAGTAGTTTTAAGTTTAGTATTCTTTGCCTAGAATCTGCCAAGAGTCTAATCAAGAATTCTCTAAGGGTCTAATCAGCTCCGCACCTTGGCTTAGAATTAAGGAGGTCTTGTATCTCTCTCTCTCAGGACTCGATCTCCCAGATACCCGCAAGGGTAAGCTGGAAACACTGGAGCTGGAATTCTCAGCAAGAGAAGAAACAGCGTCTCTCAGTGCGTCTGCTGGAGGGTCGGCTTCCTTCGGCACTTGCTGCTGCAGGGCGTCGGGCAAGTAGTTAGTCGATCTGCTCCGAGAACCAACCAATGTGTGTTAGTTTGGACAAATGTAGGCATATTTATACCATGAAGGTGCCGAGTTTGACACATGATTGGACTTAATAACGTCACTCAAAGGTTCAATTCCTAGAAAACTCCAGGATTTATTGGATAACTTAATATTCAAGCAGGGGGAAGATCCTAGCTGCTGAAGGCGGGTTTCTCCAAGAAATCGTTGTGAATTCTCGGACCTTAGTGGAAGTAGCCTTGCCGTATTTGGGCTGTAAGGCTCAGGCCAAATATGGTAATGATTTCTATGCCTATATAAGGATAGGGTAAAGTATACCTATATAAGGGCATGAATCGGGAAAAGTTACACTAGGGTCTTAGATTCGTTTACAACAACTTAACCATTGTCTCAATCTATTGTCACTCTTCTTTGCTGCCTCCTTACTTAATTAGCTTTGACACTACATCACTTCTGTTCAGGACTGAGGCGCACAGTAAAGAAAAATGTTTTCCCCTTTGCTTCTTCAGCTGTTGTGTGGGAGAACTCTATTTCGTTTTCTCTTTCCACCGCCGATGGTCACTGCTTCTTTTTTCTTCTGCGGCCCAACCTTGTTTGCTTGCATGAGTCCTGCAGATTGCAATTTTTTTTGTTTGTTGATAATTGCGGCTTCGCCTCCAACTCTGTTGCTTACTGCCCCCTGCCCCGTCACTCACCCCTCCTGCCATGTTTACTTTGCACTGCCTCAGACCTTGTAATGTGAGGTTTGCCTTAAAGGCTTCAGGAAACACTATTTTCTTGAGTGTGTTCCTGCCCTCCACACTTCTTTCATGTTTGCCATAGCTCTTTCTCCGTTTTATGTTGCCCCCCTCACATGGTGTTATATGGCGGACTATTTAATATTGCAGCAAGTGCATCCAGTCCAAAAGCTCTAACTTTCTCAACTAAGAATCGGAGGTGGATGTGAAGCAAGCATTTTCATGCTTAACTAGCGCACCGAGGACCTTCTTGCTTTCAACAAAGAAAGAAAACAATCTGTAGTATCCTGCATTTACGCTGAAAGGTATTGTACCGGCCTTGGTCAGCCTGTGCCTGTGCTTTGACTCATTAGAATGTTGGAGTTTGATGATGCCTCGGAATGTTGGGCCATGGAGAGCTGAAGTGACAGCTGAGGCATAGGCTGAGCAGCAGACAGGCTGCTCCTGATAGGGCTCTTCTTCAGAACATAACTACTGTTATACTACTTGTTACCTGCTTGAATACATTTTATTGAATTAATACTTCCTGCGTGGACCTCCTCACTACACAATCGTCTAGTGCATTCTCTTTTATTAAAATACAAGGACATTTTGTGTTGTAAAGCAGAAAGCTTGGGTCGATGTCCAGCTTGTAGAGCTGTGAGCAGCTCTTGACTGGCCTCTGGTTCATATTGCGAGGGAGGGTTTATATTGCGAGGGAGGGGTTTATATTGCGAGGGATGGCTTATATTGTGAGGGAGGGTTTATATGGAGGGTTTATATTGCGAGGGAGGGTTTATATTGCGAGGGAGGGTTTCTACGAAGGAAGTGGTCAGCGCCTTTATTTGCTCTCCAGATGATGACTTTGTTCTGTCACTTCTAAAGTTACCCAGCCCCATTTTCACTGCAATAAACCTGCAGCAGTAAATAAGCATGGATTCCCTTTGTGTTAAGTGATTGCCTCCCACTCCAGGCAAGCCGCGGACAGCAGCCTGCATGGAGAGTTTTTGAGAAAACCAACTCAAACCTTATAACCTTACTTCATTAGCTTTCCCCTTTCCAGTGATTTACTTTAAAGTCATGTTTTTATAAAACTGGTACTGCAGTGAATATTGTAACAGTAATTATTAGGATTTTCTTCTAAAAACATTGTGAATGTGAATTGATACTTGTATAGCGCACTACTCACCCGCAAAGGTCTCAAGGCGCTTGTACAAATACCGCTGTGGAACCCATCCCGGCTTTCCCTGTGAGGCATCCACTCCTGGACACCCCCAGGGTGAAGGCCAGGCATCCTTAGCGTTGTGGAGATTAAGCAAGCTACTGCCCAGAGTTGCAGAGTGGGACTCCATGATTGGAATAGGCACCGAGGCGAGAATTATCAGGTCCGTGGAATTTTGAGCCCAAGACCCGCCGAGGCGGGGAATTGAACCCTGGTCCCGGGCTAGACCTCTGCATCAGGGTCTGCCGCTCTAACCATTGAGCCACACTTCTCCACATTAAATGATAATGAAATTGCCTTTACATTTTGTTATCTCTCTAGCTTCATGAATGGTGGGTGTATGACTGCACCGCTACATCGTATTGCTTAATTTAGACATAGATTTACATTCTGAAAGTAAACTTATAAAATAGAGATCACTTGGATAGCAACTGCATATTAGTGTTCCACTGTATTATCCAGTGCCGGACTGGAAAACCAAAGCAGCCCCAGGGCTGGTGCGAATGTGCACAATGCTGCTTATGTTACTGGGGGCTGATATTGCAGCTCTGCTGCAAAACCGGCCCCAGTAATAAAACCGTCCCCCACCCTTCCAGCCTCCCGGGGAAACTCCAGATGCCCAGCATGGCCAGTCCGGCTCTAGTATCATCGTCCGAGTCTGGTGACTTGTAGTAATGCTAAGGTTGCAGACCAGCACATTCAACAGGAGAGCCAAGCCAGAGGGTCTAAATCGTGCAGAAAAGCAATCCTTCACATTTCAAAAAAGTGTACTCCTTTACCATGTGGAATTTTTTCACTGTAGCATATTAAATTATATCACTGCATTCAGTGTCATTTATTGAAAGGGATAGATCTTCAACGTAGGTTTCTCTCTGAAAGGTAGGATATCTTTGTTGTTGTTCTACATCCTAAAAACACAATTATGTAACACGTTTTCATGTTTTCCAGTTTAATCAAATAAATAGATCCATGCCAAAAAGGTAAAATTTTTCCATTTTTTTTACAAAGTACCCAAAATGCAGGACAAAACATTAAGGGGCACATTTACAAGAAACATACGCATCTGTACAGATGCTTCAGTTTCCCTTTGCTTCAATGCAAACCCCTTGCATCACCATGGATGTGCTGTACTTACAATACGGCGCCCCCATGGCGTAAGGATTGACACATGCATCAGAAATTCTGATAGGTCTGTTGCCGCAATAGTCATGCATTGCTGGAATCATGTTGCAAGCACGACACAACTCCAGCAATGCATGTTGAGGCCTATTCCCAATACACTGCATCACTCTTTATGTCTGTTTCTTGCAGGCGTAAGGTTTTGATGCAGTGGTGCCCTACAAGTAGATCACTTTTATGAGGCTTTCCTGCGTGGGAACGCTCACCCTGCATATATTATACGTGATGCCGGTATAATTTGACGCAGGGCTTTACAACGTGATGCATCTCCCTAGATTCAACACGTAAATTGGCCCCATTGTTTACGCCAACCCTGAGTCAGAAAAGTGACACAACTGTGGTGCAAAAGTGTTACAAGGGGCTTGTAAATCCGGCCCTAAATTTGGCAGAAAATACGGTTATAGATAAGGGCTTCTTTTTTTACCTGCTGTGAAGGGTGAGTGAGCTTCATGCTCTGTCTACTGAGAAACTGTACATGGTCATTAGGAACTCACCCTTCTTTTCTTCCAAAATGTGTTTCTCATTCTCCCATCCATCAGACAAATTTCTTGTCTACTTGTTACCATATTCAGCACCCCAGCAAAAGTCTCTACATACCCTTGATGTGAAGAGGGATTCACGTTATAAATACATTTTAATGTCAAAAGGGACCTTGTCAAGTATGGAGCTGGACAGAAACATTGGGGGCATATTATCAAGAACGGCTAAAGCGGCGATAATGGGCTTGATAATTTGCCCTTGTGAATTCCAATAGAAGCCCATGTTCGGGTGTTAACCTGGGCTTCTATTGGAATTCTCTATGGCATATTATCAAGCCCATTATCGCCGTTTTAGCTGCAGTTTTCTGCCACTAAAGCGGTAATAATTTTAACGCTGTTCCTTGATAATATGCCCCTTAGTCTTCTCTCAACAGGCCATTGAAAGGTGAAGAGGCTAATGGGCCTAACAGGTTAAGCGTGGGACCCATCCCAAAAGGGGGGAGGCAGCTACTGCAGCTCTGATTTCATATACACCTGTTTCTGATGTTTGTAAGACTCCTCCAAATCCAGATTCTAAGATCACTGCTGAGTGTTCTAGGCTTCTGTTTGTGACTTATTTCCCTGTGAACATAAGGTAGGGCATGCTTCCTACACTACTTTTTTTTATATTTCAGTGGGAACCCCGTGGTGAAGTTGTTAAAGAACAGTAATTCAGCGTATTCACCATTGGTTTTCTCTGTGAATTCAGAATAGCCCAAGTTCTATAAATGTATCTCTTCCCTGCATAACTGATACTCAGCAGAGAAAGATGTATGTATGTATGTATGTATGTATAAATTATTTTATAGCGCGCTCCGTTACTGGAGAGTATCCTGGCGCGGGTAAAGGAGAGGTAGACAGTGAGACATACAAGAAAAACTTAACTTACAGTCTTGAACAGATGAGTTTTCAAATGCCTTTTAAAAACAGCCACTGAGGACATAGATCGTAGCTGGAGAGGGAGAGCATTCCAGGCCCGGGCCCCGATCACTGAGATCGATTGGCCACCAAGTCTTGCTCGTTTGAAGCGGGGAAGATACAACTTGTACAGGGTGGAGGATCTGAGGGGACGTGCAGGAACATAGCTGGTAAATCTCTTCCTCAGATACAGGGGGCCTTGATCATGGGAAGCACGAAACGCAAGCACCAGTGATTTAAATAGAATGCGTTGAGCAACCGGAAGCCAGTGGAGCATGCGCATCTCAGACCGAACGCTCTTCCATCTCGGGATGTTAAGCAAGAGTCGGACTGCCGCATTCTGGATAATTTGAAGGCGTTTTACCAAATAGGCCGGGATGCCACTGAATAATGCATTCGCATAATCCAGCCTAGCCAGTATAAGTGCTCTAGCAACCGTCTCCTTAGCATCCCTAGGGAGCAGAGGGAAGAATTTGCGGAGCATTTTTAGGGTAGCAAAACAGGTGCCTGTAAGTTTTTTAATATGGACCTCAAATTTGAGATCCTCTGTGAACCAGATGCAGAGGTTTTTTGCTGGTCTCGCCATCTCTTTTGGGCAAGGAATGTTTGGAGGCCACAGTGAGTTCTTAAACGAGGTGGGGAAGGAACCATAGAAAAGTACTTCAGATTTTTCCTCGTTGCATTTCAACTGGGCCTGTGTTAACCAGCGAAATACAGCGGACAAGCACAGATGAACTACCGATGTATCCAGATTATCATCCTGCCAGGTAAACAACAGTTGGGTATCATCTGCATACCCTATTATCTTGGCCCCAAACTGTTCGGCCAGAAAAACCAGGGGAGTTATATAGACATTAAACAGCAGGGGGCTAAGAGTAGACCCCTGCGGCACCCCTGTAAGCAGTGGTTTAGGTTCAGAGGCGTGAGGAGGCATCCAGACCTGCTGAGTCCTATCGGACAGAAAAGAGGATAGCCAATCTAGGACAACCCCCCCAATACCAATGGCCGACAACCGTCGGAGAAGGAGCTCATAGGGGACGGTGTCGAACGCGGCAGAGAGGACCAATAAATTTAGGACCGCTCTGCCACCTCCGTCCAGACATTCCCGAATTGACTCAGTCATCTCCACCAGCGCCGTCTCAGTGCTATACGCCGCCCTGAAGCCTGATTGAGCGGGATGGAGGGCATTGGAGATGTCAACAAAGTTCTCCAGTTGCTGAAGGACTACCTTCTCACAAATTTTCGTAAGTGCCGGAAGAAGGGAGATGGGACGGTAGTTCCCAGTAACCGACACGTCCAGTCCAGGTTTCTTCAGAAGCGGCAGCAGCTTGGCCTGTTTCCAAGCTGACGGCACCTCTCCAGTGGCCAAGGAGAGGTTAACTATCTGCGTGATCTCAGCGCAGACTGTTTCCGCCACCTCCGACAGTACCCGGGCCGGGCACGGATCGACTGGGGAGCCAGACTTCAGGGACTGGATGAGAGGGAGAACCGTACACTCCTCAATTTGCACAAAGTTCGTGAAGTGCTGCCCTGAATTTGGACATAGTGAAGGGTCCAAATCAGCAGCTAGGTAGTCGGCTCGGAGGGCCGCTAAAAGGTCCTGCTGAATCCTTGTTATTTTTGTAATGAAAAAAGAGGAAAGTTCCTCACACCATTGCGCAGAGGACGGAAGTGGAACAGCATCAGCCACAGGGGACATAAAACTTTTAACAATAGAGAAAATCTCTCTGCTATTGTTATCAGCCTTGGCAATGCGCCCTGCATAGAAATTCCCCTTAGCTACCTTGATGGCTGTATAGTAATCTTTCTGGGCGAGTCGCAGAGCGGATTTAGCCTCAGAGCTATATCCACATCTCCAAGCTCGTTCCAATTTTTTACACCCCAGTTTCCGTTCTCTCAGTTCCGGGGAGAACCAAGGTTGGGAGGGAGAGCGCCTAGCTCTGCACACCGTACTTTGCTTAGTAGAGGCGATAGTCGCCTCCCGAGCCCACTCATTAAACTCACATACTGCTACGTCTAAACATGAGTTAAGTTTTGGGCGGGTGCTGGACAAAGTCTGTCTGAACTCGAGTACATTAATCTTTTGGGGGTGACTGATGAGAGATGGAAGACTGAGTTCGGGCAATTCCCACATGAATCTGACCAAATCATGGTCCCACCATGTAGTCTTTTCCACAGTAACCGACTGAATGGGAAAATTAGAGCAAACCAGGTCGAGTAGATGACCACCCGCATGCGTTGCACCAGTGACCCATTGATTAAGCTGAGCGAGCTCGAGGATTTCACCAAGTCTTCGGGCTTCCGGGGCGTCCGGAACATCCATATGGATATTTAAGTCGCCAACCAGCAAAAACTTGGGAAAGCTTGGGGCCCGGGGCACTATGTATTCTTCTAGGGAATCCAGAAAATGGTTAGGCTGGCCCGGTGGCCAATAGATCAAAGATCCGCCCAAGGTAAAATGAGGAGAAGTCTTTATAGAAAAATGAAGAACCTCTGCCCTGGCATCCGCAATCGGAGGCTCAGAGGTGAAGCTCCACCACTCCCTAAAAACGACTGCTATCCCCCCCCCCCTCTACCTAAGGGGCGATCAACCCTAGCTATCTTGAAACCCCTGGGGACAGCAAGTTCCACACTGGGAGCGGAAGTGTTAGTCATCCACGTCTCCGTGAGGAACAATACATCCAACTGGCCTTCCCCTAGTAATTCAAAAATATCAGCGGCATGCCTCACCGCAGATCTGGCATTGATCAAACCCGCCCTGATGTTGGGGGCAGGGGCGTCAATGACCAGATGTGAAGGAAGGGAGGGTTGGGGGAAGAAGCCACAGTGGGGGCATGTAGCCAAAGCACCATCAGGGACTACCCGAGGGCAGGGTAGACCCTTAGCTGGGGGGGCCAGACTCCACAGATCACAGCGCCGTTTCTCTAACGAAGGGATCCCAGGAAGGCGCTGAGCAGTAAGGCAGGCCCTGGGCCCGTCCGAGGCACGGACGGGCACAGACGGGCCCTCCTTTGGCGCTCCTTCGGCGCTCCTTCGGCACGCCCGCTGCGCGCGACCGCTGCGCGCCCTATGGGGGACCATTATTTAGCACCCAAGCCCCTCCCCGAGCTGGACCGCTACCTCCCGACCAGCCAGGGACCGGGCCTCACTCAAGATGGCGCCGCCCGACCTGTCCCTCCACTACAATCGGCACAGAACAGCCACGGTGGACCAGGGCACAGGGGAACTGGGAAACAGTGCAGGAAAGATGTGACATGCCAGTCTTCTAAGATACCTAAAGGGGCAGATATTAGCTGTTAATGCAAGTTTTCTTTGGGACACCACTCCTGTTTTCCTTTTTGCTGCAAAAGCACTCGTCAGGAATGGTGTTTTCAGCCAAATGTACTATATTTTGGCTAATTGTAACAAGTGCATTTTTGTCATGTTTTTGTATATTTGGCTTCATTGGAAAACAATTGAATCTCGGATGAGGAAAGAGAGAGTCCACCGTACATGAATTCAGGGAGAATAGCCATCAGGAAGAGCTAGATTTACAGTTGAGTAGCTTTTCCTTTCTAATCCAGAAGTTGGAAACATTCATAATCTCCCAACCCAAGGTCATTCACTACCCTGAGTTAAATACATTTAAACTAAAGGCCAAGCATGTTCTTTAATGCGGATATCACAGATTTCGCCATTTAACCTTGAGAAGTGATTCAGGAGAGGCTCAATCCCTCATTGCTGAAAGTTTGAGCTATTTGCAATAGCTCAAACGTTTACTAATGGGAGACCAATTGCATTGCAAATGCTTTTTTATTTTGGAATTCATTGTGTTCATATTTGGTTTAGCTAAGAAGGGACACAACAGAGAGACGAAGAGAGAGAGAGATAGAGGCAAACATAATGTCTGTCTATCTATCAGCAAAGTTCAACAATCACAAACCTATCCTTCTTTTCCTTACCTGGAACCATGGCATCACTGCGGCAGTCGTACAGCATCCCAAGCTGAAGGGGTCGGCCAAGTGCGCTTAATTTAATGATGGAAGCAGCTTCAGAGGCCATGAATTCAGCAGGGGTCAGGCTAAAATGCATGAAAAACATAAACATGGATTAGTTCAATCAGTTTTCATTGCAAGTCTTCGAGTACACAATCCAAAGTGACCTTCTGGGCGTGGGGACTTGGACAGAGATTTCAGTAATCACTCAGCACTGTCAGTGGAGATCCACTCTATAATGTAGAACAATTATAAAAAAAAGAACTTTATAGACAGACACTAGTGTAGGAGATTCAGTGGAGAACCCTATACATACATAAGTGTCAGTGTGAGGGTCCGTAGGGACCTTACAGATCCACACACACTCATCAATGTCAGTGTGAGGGTCAGAGGAGACCCTGAAGTACAGTATATTTTTTTTATTTATTTATTTAAACGTATAAAGTGCACAGCTACCCGCAGTGGGTTTCCCGGCGCTCAGGGACAGACTAAAGAAAGAGCTAACATGCTGATTTTACTGATATGAATCTTCTACTCACTGCTGAAAAAGCCAAGTTTTTAGTCCCTTGCGGAAACGAAAAAGATTGGTTTCCGTCTTCAGGGTCACAGGAAGAGTGTTCTAGAATTTAGGACCCAGATGGGCAAAAGAGCGGCCTCCCATTTTTGCTAGCCTAAATCTGGGAACGGAAAAATCACCATTCCCTGAGGATCGCAAAGTTCGGTTTGGCTTGTAGGCCTGAAGGAGGCCCTGAAGATATTTGGGGGCTGAGCCTTGCTTGATTTTAAAAACGTGACAAAGGGCTTTGAATTTAATACGGCTCAGGATTTTGAGCCAGTGAAGGTCACAAAGTGCAGGAGAGGTGGATGTTCTCCTAGGAACATTGCGGAGGAGCCGGGCAGCCGCATTCTGAACAACCTGGAGTTTTTTATGGTTGTCAGGTCGGCTCCAAGATAAAGGACATTGCCATAGTCCAGGCGTGAAACAACCAACGCCTGGACTACAGTTCTTTGTGTGGAAGGGGGCAACATCCACAGGATTTTTTGAAGCCATCTCAAGGTGGCAAAACAGATAGAGGCCACCTTCACAGCCTGCTGTCTCATTGTAAGTTTATCATCGATGAGAAACCCGAGATTGCGTACTACAGTGGCGGGCTGAGGGGTAGATCCCATATCCCTGGGCCAAAGGTGGGGGCCCCAAAGATCCTTACCCTTGCCCAGTATCACATCTTCGGTCTTGTCACCATTTAATTTAAAAAAATTACTCTGTATCCAATCGGAGACTCGAGTCAGACCTACTTTCAAAGCAGAGGTTTCATTGCACTTCTTGTTAGAAAGAGAGAAAATAATTTGTGTATCATCGGCGTAGGAGTATAGAGTGAGACCGGCTTCCTCCACAATAGTGGCCAGGGGACTCACATAAATATTACATAGTAAAGGACTAAGTATAGACCTCTGGGGAATGCTGTAGGTCGATGGACAAATTATAGAGGAGGCAGAGGCAGAGAAGACCTGGAAAGTACGACCAATTAAACAAGAGGCTATCCAGGCTAGAGCAGCGCCCTCCACTCCCAGGGACCGAAGAGTCGCAAGGAGGATGGAATGGGACACAGTGTCGAACGCCACGCTCAGATCAAGAAGAATGAGAGCGGATGTCTCACCGCGATCGACACTGTGTGTCAGACTCTCGGTAACTCCTAGGAGTGTGGTTTCGGTCAAAAGATGGACTCTAAAACCTGACTGGGACGGATGTAAAAATCCTGAGCTCTCAACAAGATGAGTTAATTATGTATTAATATGCCTTTCCAGGATCTTTGAAAAGAAAGGAACAATCATAGCATGCTTCCACTCCTGTGGAACATATGACTCGGATAGTGAGGAATTGAGAAGTTGCTTTAGCACGTGGCGTATACACCAATTAATGTCAGTGTGAGTGTAAGTAGAGACCTTATAAATCCATACACACTCACCAATTTCAGAGTGAGGGTCAGTAGAGACCCTGCCGAACCATATACACTCATCAATGTCAGTTTGAGAGTCAGAGGAGACCGTGATGTACAGTATATTTATTTATTTATGTTCTTATATAGAGCCGGACTCTACCCCCGTAGGGGTATCTCCGCGCTTGTGCTTCTACCAGATAGAACCTAGTCAAGATGTTTACGCTGTGATATAGCTGATCTTTTCTTTTAGGATGTAGAGAATAGATGGGTTTTTAAAAATTTCCTAAAAGACAGATGGTTGGTGGTTTATTTCAGAGTGAGAGGGAGTAAGTTCCAAAGAATGGGGCCTTTATAAGAGAGGGCTCGACCTCCTTGTCTAGCTCTCTTAATTCTGGAAACCTCTAGTAGCTGCTGGCTACTGGAACGCAGAGAGCGCCCTGGGCAATAGAGGTTGAATTTTTCGGTCAAATATTTGGGACCTGTGCCAAACAGACACCTATGTATAGTGCAGTAGATTTTGAATTGGACACGTTTCCTAATCGACAGCCAGTGGAGTTTGGTCAGAAGTGGACGTGATGGGGTCCTAGGTTGGGCATTGAGATCAAGTCTCGCCGCAGTATTTTGCACCACTTGCAGTGTATTTAGTTGTTCCTCATTGGCTGAGATGTACAAGCCATTGCAATAATCAAGTCTACAGATATCTAAGGTCTGAACCAGTGTCTTCCTGTAGTTGTCAGGCAGGAATGGGAAGACTCGACATAAGAGTCCAATGACACGGAAGCAGGATCCAGCAACTTGATTATATAGACCAATTAATGTCAGTGTTAGGGTAAGTAGAGACCTTATAAATCCATACACACTCACCAATGTCAGTTTGATGGTCAGTGGAGACCCTGCAGAACCATATACACTCACCAATTTCAGTGTGAGGGTCAGTAGAGACCTTACAAATCCATAGTGGCCCTTCAAGCCCCAGGGGTGAATTCTTTGAACTGCTGGGGACACTGCTCGAAGACAGGCTATGTGCAGATTCCTTTATGGTGCAAGTGGATTTTAATTTTTATCTGGAGGACCAATCCAATTTGGATACTATCACACTGCGGCAAGTGATGGAGGCAGGGGAACTGAAGCAGTTGATTGTAGTACCAACACATAACTAGGGGCACATGCTGGATGGGATCCATTCCAACAATTCCAAACTGGCAGTCTCTTCTGTATTCCCTTTGGTGTGGTCTGATCATTGGGCCATCCTCTTCAAGGTGAAAGAGTCTAAGGACCACAAACTTAAATCAGTGCCCACAGGAACCATCAGAAAAAGAGTGTGGAAAAACATAAGAGTTAGGAGAGGTATTGAAAATACAAAGCATCCTCCCCCTGCTGAGGTAGATGAAGCTACTTCAGTATTCATGGAGTGGCTAGAAGTAGCATGTGATAAACTCGCCCCTTATAAAGTGTGGACCCCCAAAAGGGCTCATCCATCTACGCCCTGGTTTTCAGATGAACTAAAAAAAAACAAAAAAAGGCCTGTAAACGTTTAGAAAGGGTGTGGAGGAAAGGCTACAAAAACGTAGGCAAAGAAAGGTATAAGCTAAGCCTTAGACAGTATAAGGATACACTCTCAGAAACCAAAAAGAAATTCTTTGTTGAACAAATCTCCCAGGCGGAATTCAATGTTAAAGAACTCTTTAGAACTATCACTAAAGTAGTGGCCCCAAAGACCCCCAAGGGACAAAGCAGCCCAGAGCTCTCTGAAAAATTGGGCACATTTTTCCAACAAAAAGTGGAATCCATCTTTTTCTCATTTAGCCTAGCTAACTTTAAGACTTTCGGTAGGAATGCTCTGGGAGAAGATCTTGGAGATGGGCATACAATTGTGCATTTTATAGCTGCTATGCATTTTGAGGTCACTGGGAGGGTCCAATATGGATTAGGCGGGGTGCTCACTGCTCCAATTAAAATAAGTTGTGGAGTCCGCCAGATCATTTATTTTGTTTGTACATAAATGATCTGGAAACCTCTATTATAAATGGGCACGTGGACGCACCCCAGATAGGCTGTAGGTTATTACCAGCTTTATTATATGCGGATGACTTTGTTTTAATGTCTAGAACGGGAGTGGGGCTGCAACGACTTTTAATTGTTTTTTTCTTATTGAAAAAAAAAACATTTTGTCCTCATTTCACCTTTAAGCATTTTGCAGAATGTTACAGCCGTTGTTATGGACCTGGACTCCCCCCGGCCAACTGTGGATGCTTAGGTCCCCAGACCAACTCCTTGTACTGGAGTTTTAGGTGTAATCATAGGACTGGGAGCCTTCGCACTTCAGTATCTACACAGTCTCAAATCTCTGCCCATGATGATAAGGGGTTGCCAGAGGCTATTTGAGGTGTTACCAACGCTAGCTAAATCGAGGCGAGCCATCGCAAATGCAGAATTCAGCCATTCCTCTGTTCTTGGGGGGTTGGGGTTGATGGCGCAAGATGATGAACAAGATTTTGTTCAAACTTGCAAAGTTAATCTCCCATATTAAAAAGTAATCGAATTAATGAGCATGTGGTGAAATTACTAATCAACTTAGTATAAGGACTTATTCATCAGAACATACGGGGTTAACTAATGTGCATGTGCTTATTTTGTGTGCTTATGTTATGTATATTCTGTGATAAAATGCTCACAGAGATTTGTCCAGTTCAAAAGAAGAAAGAAGAATGGTAAATATAATGCTGCTTTTGTGTGCTTTGCTAGGTGACATAATTAACGGGTTTAATTAGTATTGGGGGTGGGTAACAGAATGGGTTTTAATTCTTTTATTAATAATGTCTTGTGTTTGTTTAATAATAGTTTCCGAGAGTGAGGCCTAAAGATCGTTCAGAAAATGGCTGACAGAGTAGCAGATACGAAAAGCTTGTCCAGAGTGGAGCCTTGTACATGCGCAGTTGTGAAGACTTTTACCATGCTGCCATCAATGTTTGAAAAGCAGCTCTTTTGTTGTGCTGAACGTGCACTCGGAGGAAAGGCCCAAGGACAGAAATCTGGTTTGTCTACCAAGGTTAGGAAGTTAGATTAAAACTCGAGTAGAAAGTATCCTTCTTGAGGAAGCCGAATGACATGGAAATGAGAGACAATAGGGCTTAAGAAAAGCCTGGACTTGGTCAAGAAACGGTAGTGACCTAATATCCTTTATCGTGGACTGACACGGCACAGCCAATGAGAGGCTTAGATTTCTAAGAAAATATATAATTTGTAGAAAGTTTAGTTAGAAGGAAAGGTATAAAACCTGACGTTATGAGCAGGAGGGCGCTTCTCGCTTTCCGATTCCTGAATGACGTGACGTGCTGTTGGACTCTTTGATGCACGTAAGGACAGCAGACTTTAAATGCTTTTTCCTTTCTAGGTGGAGCGAGTTTAGACAGGGAAATAGAATTAGGGAATGGAAACTGTTATTTTGCTTTTTATTCATGCTTTCTGATTTTGCTTTAAAAATGTCAGTCTAATAAGTAATTTCCTTATTAAATGTTGCTTTCTTATTTGCTAATAAAATAATGATTCTTAATAAAAATGCTAATTCTTGAATAATAAAGTTAATAAAAATTAGATTTGAAACGACAAGCTGGTCTTGTTTATTCATGGTCTAGTTACCATCAGTTGATCCATTTGCCTTAGTGACTTAATTAAAATGTCATAAGTTTAAAACCATGGTGAGATTAAATAAACTGCAGTTGTATATAATGATGTAAATAGTTTGATGAATTAGGTCACATGATTCAGTTGCTCAGAAATTGTCTTGTTGGTTTATGGGCCTTTATATGAGTTATATGTTTAATGGTAAGTACTGAGCTGATAGATAGCGTTTGTGAGACAGTTTTTCATTAGGAGCGCTGGATCAGGGTCTTTCCATTTCAGGCAGATTTTTATTTGGTTTTATCAATTTTATGAGTGACCTTGGCCTCAAGACTAATGTTGCAAAATCTCAGATTATGGTGCTGGGTAAACATCCTCCCATTGTATAGACATTTTTTAAAGGCAGTGAGAAATTGATTCAGGTGCCAACTTTTTCCTACTTTGGAGTCATCTTTGACTCAAAAGGCACATGGCTGCAGTTAATGGAGACAAGGATTAGGAGTTTTAAACAAAGCCTGGAAGCTATTTTTAGATTTAGTACAAAGTTAGGCTCACGTCCTGTGAATGCAATAATAGAGATCTATAAAGCTCGCACATGCGCTGCCGCTTTATATGGCGCAAGAGTTTGGGACCCCTGCAATACTTTAGGTCTTCAACGAGTGGAATAACTCATTTTTAAAATGCCTACTGACTCTTCCACAGAGCACCCCTGCCACCATGTGCCATAGCGAACTCTGTGTGATCCCCCTATCCTTTCGAACGCAACTAGCACCTCTCTTACTGTTGCACAATATCCGGGCAAAAGAAGAAACAGTCCTGAATCGTGCCATTATTGTAGATTGCTTAAAACTAGAGTGGGCAAGCAAAATCCCATGGCTCTCATATGTCAAAGCCAAACTGAGGAACCTGGATTTGTCAGATTGTTTCGACAACCCAGCAAAAACTGCTAAAATTCCAAGGACCAAGTTAAAGAAAGAATACATGGCGTATCTGTACTTGGAAAGAGATATGCAGGAGATGGGTAAAAGAAGGGTTCTTGACCACTCACTTTTGGTTTGCTCAATGGGGACTGAGACCTACCTTTCTTTTCATTTAAATCATGTCAAATTATATTACCGTATAAGGTTTAGGTTTGGAAGCTCACACCTGTTTGTTTCATATCCACGAAACGCTTACAAAGATACTGGGCTGGATATCTTCCCCCTGTGATTCAAAATCGAAGCAGAGCACATTGCACTTTATGTTCTTTGCAATATTTATATTACTCCAAGGTGCACTTTTTTAATACCACTTTTAAAGCATTTGAAAATAAGAAGGTGTCAGGCAGCTTTGCACTACCTCCAGCTTTCAAAGGATGAATTTCTCTTTCTGATGGTTTATAGATATATCTCCTCTTCAGTCTGACTTAGAAATATTGTTGGGAAATGACCTAATATTGCACTTTATCAATGCACTATATATATATATATATACTGTTGTCCTAAAAATGTTACCATATGGCACTAGGAATGTAGATTCTTTTCTGTCTCAGTATGATTATTGTTGTGTCCAGGGCGGTGATATGAATTGTGTCTTTTTTTTCTTTTCAAGAAATATTGTTTATATTGTTTATTTTCCTAAATTAGAAATCTTTGTTTTTATAATGTATTCTTTAATGGCTTGGAACACAGCCGAATAAAGATTTCCGAATGAATGAATGAGACTTTCGGTATTCACAGTAGGCATGTAGGAGTCCTAAAGTTAGGACTCCTAACTTCTGTGAATACCGAAATGAGTAAGTGCCTTCAGTGAATACCAAAATGAGTAAGTGCCTTCTGTGAATACCAAAAGGGTAGTAAGTTTAGGATTTTGTCTTAAATTAGTTCTGTGAATCGGACCCACATGCACCAAAGTCAGTGTGAGGGTCGGTAGAGAGCTTACAGATCCATACACACTCATCAATGTCAGTCTGGGAGTCAGTAGAGACCTTACAGATCCATACACACTTATCAATATCAGTGGGAGGATTAGTGAAGACACTGAGATCCATGATTACTCATCAGTGTGAAGTTCAATAAAGACCCTGGGATCCATATACACTCATCAATGTAAGTTTGACGGTCAGTGGAGACCCTGCAGATCCATACACACTCACCAATGTCAGGGTGAGGGTAAGTGAAGACCCTGCAATCCATATTTAGTCGTCAGTGTGAAGGTCAGTGAAGACCCTGGGATCCATGTACACTCACCAATGTCAGTGTGGGGGTCAGTAGTGACAAGGCGATCTATAATTACTCATCAGTGTCAGTGTGAGAGTCAGTAAAGACCCTGCGATTCATATACACTCTTTAATGTCAGTGTGACGGTCAGTGGAGATCCTGTGATCTATATACACTGAGCAAATGTCAGTGTGAGGGTCAGCAGAGACCCTGCAGAACCATAAACACTCATCACTGTCAGTGTAAGGGTTAATAGAGACCTTACAGATCCACACACACTCTACAATGTCAGTGTGAGGGTCAGTGAAGACCCTGTGATCCATGGTTACTTGTCGGTGTGAAGGTCAGTGAAGACCCGGAGATCCATGTACACTCATCAATGTCAGTATGACGTCAGTGGAGACATGCAGATCTATACACACTCACCAATGTCAGGTTGAGGATCAGTAAAGACCCTGCAATCCAAGGACATGCATAGATTTGTAGTTTGTGATAGCAGTCCTGTAAATCTGTTAGGTAGGGATATCCTCTGCAAGATGAACTGTAAAATATATTGCTCACTGGTTGGTATTGAGCTCCAAACTCCAGAAGAAGATGGACTTTATAAATTAACAATGTTAATGGTTGAGGCTGAAGAAAGTAAATTATATCCTGTGTTTGATAAAAGTAATTTACCTAAAGAATTAAAAGAGACAGTGAATGTAAAAATCTGGGATTTCACTGGAGATCAAATGGGTTTGATGAAAAATGTAGACCCAGTTAAAATTTCAGTAAAACAAGGAGCAGACTATCCAAACATTCCTCAGTATAAAATGAAAGCAGAAGGAGTAACCCCTGTAATTGAAAAATTTATAAAACAAGGTGTTTTAAAAGAAATTGAAAGCAGTCCATGTAATTCACCAATTATGGGAATTAAAAAGCCAAATGGAACTTTCAGGATAGTTCAAGACCTGAGAAAGATTTATCAAATTGCTGTTCCATGTTGTCCAGTTGTACCAAACCCAGCGGTAATTTTATATCAGATTCCGCATGATGCAGAATGGTATACAGTTATTGATTTATGTAACGCATTCTTTACTGTTCCATTGCATCCAGAAAGCCAGCAAATGTTTGCGTTCAGGTTCAAAGAGCGTATCCTAGCATGGTGTCGAATCCCTCAAGGGTACACCGAAAATCCATCTATCTTTAATCAGTTGTTGAAGAAATCCTTGGAAAATGTAAATTTACCTGGAAAATCTACATTAGTGCAGTATATTGATGATCTCCTTGTGGCTGCAAAAACAAGAGATAAGTTTGTAACATATACCATTACTCTTTTGAATCATCTGGCAGATGAGGGACATAAAGTGTCTCCCGCAAAATTACAGTTTTGCAAACAAGAAGTGAAATATCTTGGTCACAGAATTGCAAAGGGAGTCAGACAAGTGACAACAGAAAGAATAAAAATGATTCGAGCAATGCAACCTCCAAGAACACAGAGACAGGTTAGAATGTTTCTAGGAATGGTAGGTTATTGTTGCCAATGGATTAGTGGATTTTCAGTAATTGCAAAGCCACTGCAGATACTGACAAAATCAGACATAAAAGACCCAATTTGCTTAACAGATACTGAATTAGAAGCTTTTGAAAAGCTAAAGAAAAGTTTGTGAGAAGCCCCAGCATTGGGAATGCCTGACTACGAAAAAGAATTTGAGTTGTACTGCAGTGAAAGAGAAGGATGTGCATTATCAGTTCTAATTCAAAGACATGGAAGACTGAGAAAGCCAATAGCATATTTCTTAGCTGTTCTTGACTCTGTTGCAAAAGCATTACCAGGTTGCTTAAAAGCAGTAGCTGCAACAAGTGTAAGTTTGGAACAAAGTGAAGGAATAATAATGGGATTTCCTGTAAAAGTATATGTACTACACTCAGTTGAAATTCTTCTCACTAGAAGTAAAACACAGCATTTGACAAATAACAGGTTAACAAAATATGAAAAGACTATCCTTGGATCAGATAATGTCTCTATTGCAAGATGTGTGAATTTAAATCCTTCTACGTTATTACCTGATGGTACTGAAACAGAAGTCAGGAATGAGGTTGATCATGAATGCCTGGATGTATTAGAATATTGCACAAAACCTAGGCAAGATATAAAAGATGTCCCATTGGAAGAATCAGATTATGTTTTATTTGTTGATGGATCATGCTTAAGAACAGATGAAGGTGTTCTGAGCCCAGCGTATTCTGTATGCACGGTTGCAGATGTAATTGAAGCTTCTTGTCTCAAAGGAATTCATTCAGCTCAAGTAGCAGAATTGATTGCTTTGATTCGTGCATGTGAAATGGCAAAAGAGCTAAAAGTTACCATAGTGACTGATAGTCAGTATGGTTACGGTGTAGTCCATGACTATGGCCAGCTTTGGTCTCAAAGAGGTTTTTTAACTTCTGCGGGATCACCGATCAGAAATGCTAAATTGATTAAGAGACTCATTGATGAAATTCAATTGCCAGAGAAAATTGCAGATGTAAAGGGCACAGCACATCAAAAAGGCGAATATTACATTACAAAGGGAAATTCATATGCAGACACAATAGCAAAATTCTGTGCAAAGAATAATATGTCCATTAATCGGGAAAAAGACAATGAACATGTTTTGAACTCACTTATGCTAGAATCTGTAGTTGAAACTTGGCAAGGAGTAAAAGATTTGCAAGATGAGGCAGATGATGAGGAAAAAGACACTTGGTTAAAAGCAGGATGCAGAGAGAGAGAAGAAGATGAGATTTGGGTTTACAAAGATGAGAGACTAGTAATGCCAGACAGCATGATTTCTGACATGGCTCGCATGTATCCAGGTCCAGGACACATAGGTAGAGATTCAATGATTAGATTATTAAGACAAACATGGTACAATCCAAAATTCAGAATTATTGCAGAATCCCTTTATCAGAGATGTTTAGTCTGCCAGCAGATCAATCCAAACAGAAAACAGTTGTAAGCATGGGATACATAGGGCGGGAGGGTGTTCCATTTACCAGATTACAGCTTGACTACATTGACATGTCACCTCATAATAAGCTCAGATATGTCTTGATTATAATCTGTCTGTTTTCGAGATGGGTGGAAGCGTTCCCAACACGTCACAATGATTCAGTTGCTGTGGCAAAATTGCTTTTAAGAGAAATCATACCTAGGTATGGATTTCTAGTGACGGTCGAGACTGATCGTGACCCACATTTTGAAAACAGATTGCTAAAATTGATTTGTGAAGCACTGGATATAAAACAAAAGCTACACTGTGAAGTAGTGTGGCTCACTGGTTAGAGGCGGCAGACCTGAGAGCAGAGGACGGCCTGGGACCAGGGTTCGATTCCCGGCGCGGCGGCAGGTTTCTGGACCAGGGTCAGCGGACTCGATAATTCTCTCGCCTCGGTGCCCACTCTGATCAGCGATCACACTCGGCAACTCTGGGCATTAGCTTGCCTCATCTTCACTAACGGCCCCACCGAACCGCCGGGGATGCCTGGTCTCACCCTGGAGATACCCATTAAGGGACCATCTCTCAGGGAAGCCAGGAAGGGTTTCGCAGCGGTCGAAGCGCCTTGGGACCCTACGGGTAAGTAGTGCGCTATATAAATGCCAATACACTGTGCTTACAGACCAGAAGCATCAGGTGTTGTTGAGCAAGTGAATGGTACAATAAAAAACAGAATAGCAAAGATGTGTTTAGCGACAGGTATGAAGTGTACTGGTGCACTTCCACTTGTTCTGATGTCTTTGAGAAGCATTCCAGATAGAAAAACAGGTTTGAGTCCCCATGAAATCCTTATGGGCAGAGTAATGAGGCAAGCATCTGTCCCATTCGAAAAACTATTGAGCATTAATGATAGTGTCATTATGGATTACTGCAAAAATCTATCTGATGGGATAACTTCTGTGTTCCATCAGGTGGGAACTGAAGTGATTACAAAAGAGAAAGAACAAGCTCATGATCTGTTACCAGGAGACTGGGTGAGGACAAAAGTACATCGAAGAAGAAACTGCCTAGTACCAAGGTGGCAGAAGGTAAGACAGGTGATATTGGTCACAACAAATGCAGTAAAGTGTAGAGGTCTGAAGAGATGGGTTCATGCTAGTCATACCATACGAGTGCCAGCACCTGCAAATCCAGACGAAGGTGATACAACAGCTGATTAAGATTCTGAAGAAGAGCCTGAAAGACATCCAGATCCTCAAGATCAACAAGAAGGTCGACATCTGGAAAATTCAAATGCGAAAGAGGCATTGAATGAAGGAAATGAAGAGATTGTGATACAAGATTCTGAAAATGAAGAAGATCTGCTAGATCAAGTAGCAGAAAAAGAAACTGAACAAGTGGTGATTCAAGATCAAGATCAGGAGAGTATTGAAAAGCAGATTGGAAGCTCTGGAAGAAGGAACGAAAATTCTGAAACTGGAAAACTGGAAGTAATCAAAGAAGGAGAAGTAGACGAAATTCCAAGTACCAGCTATAAGGATACTGTTCCTAACAGAGTGAAACTGTCGTGTAAAGAAGTGCCTGGATCTAAAGAAGAATCTGATACAGAAAATCTGATTATCGATGAATCAGATGATAACACAGAAAGTGAAACAGATGAAAGTGGAGATGAATCAAAAGTGAAAAGTTCAAGAAAAAGAGCTTGGAGAGTGGAGTATAATCTAGCTGAACCGAAAAAGAAATTATCAAGAAAAGGAGATAATTGGCCAAGTGGAAATGAAGGTGTAAAATTTAAATTAAAGAATAAAACAAAAGATCAGGTTAATGAAATTTCAAGTCAAACGGGAGAAAATTTAAAAAAGGGAATTCAAGCAGAAAAGAAAATTGAAGTGATAAACAGAAGAGCAAAAAGAGAGGTAAAGCCAAATCAAAAATAAAAGTCTCCTGAGTGGACTTATATCATCATTCCTCCAGTAGTAGAAGTAGAAGTAAATAATAGTCAAGAACATTTTGATGATGCAAGTGATAATGATTGATTTTATTCTGACACAAGGTTGAAGAAATTGTGTAAGGTGACACAAGGTCGAAGAAAGTGTGTTAGCTGGAAAACACATTGATGTATGACATAAGGTCGAAGAAAAACTGTTAGACAAAAAAAATTAAAAAAGAGGGGTGTTTATTTAGTAATTTTTAATACATTTTTATTTTTGATTAATTTTTGAAGATGCCTTCTACTAATAATAACTTGAGATGCTCAATGTTCAGAAGATGTTGCAAATTATCTTCAATATGTGTAATCCTGATAATCCTAGTTTGGTTAATTTTAGCTGTCATTTTTCTTTTTGGAATAGATAAAGAGATGTATAAAGCTAATATGACTAGTAAAGTTGTGGTTAATCATGACAAACATGATAAAGTTGACAGGATAAATAAAATTATTGTACATAAACCTGAGATTCACCAAGATAGATCTGTAGGAGATTTTTCTAGTAATACTTTCTCAAGGCATTTATCTGAATATATGAAGGTGATGAATGCAAAGGATTGCTACATTTGTGTGAAATTGCCTACCTCTGTTTCAGAAGGTGTAACATGCAATATGCTTCCTCTTACTTATGGCATAACCTGTAGTGTAATAGCTAGTTTGTTTTATCAAACAGGTCGTTTAGAGTACTAATACTCAGACTTTGATGAGATTTTTGCAAATCTATAAGTTGAAAAAACTTGAATAAAGTGAAACAGGCTAAACAGATGAGGGAATTTTTCCTAGTGACTAGTGAACTAACTTATGAGTATGCTTTTAGAAATAATTTAACATGCAAATTGAGAACAGAAGAAAAACATTCTTAAATATGGTAGAGGAGAGATGGGCAATTTACAAGCGAAATGAGATGCTGAAACAAACTAAATCTAAATTTTGGCAGACGGAAGATGATAAGCTTAATGGTAGAAATGAAAAGGTTGCAATTCATGTAGATGAACCTGTTAGTAGAAAATTTGGTATTAGAAGAGATAATACTTTGTTTGATAATTACTTTGTAGGTGCTAGTCAATGTGAAGATACTTATCGTATTATAGGGGGATGGGGATTTAAAGGAGGCAAAGATCCACTTTTTCCTGGAATTTATTTTGTTTGTGGGAAGAAAGCTTATTACAATCTTCCTGATCACTGGTATGGGACTTGTTAAGTGGGATTAGTTTTTCCAAAGATTTTTCATGTAGATAGAAATGCAAAGGGGTCATTTGAAATTGGCAAACACCTGAATAGGTTCAGGATGGAATGTTTTTCAGAAATTTTGGGAGATATATTTGGTGCAGTAATACCCATGGTAGGAATAACTTTGAATGCAAATAAAATCAGATAAATGTCTACAATTGTTGATAGATAATCTACAGATACTGCTAGTGGATTTCAATTAGTGAACACAGAACTCATTGCTATGAGAAAAATGGTAATGCAGAATCGTATTGCTTTAGACATTCTGCTAGCTAAAGAGAGAGGAATTTGTGGAATTTTACATGTCCAACATTGCTGCACGTACATACCTGACAAGAGTCAGAATATAGAGATGTATATTAAAAACGTAACTGAATTACATGTTGAGGTAGAACCTTTAGAAGATGATAGTTTTTCAGAACGTTTAGGTGAAAGAATAACAGCAATTAAGCACTGGTTTCAAGATATTGGTAGTTCAATTATAGGTAAAATAGTCTTTCCTTTAATAGTCATAGCTATAGTAATACTTTTGTTAAAAATTAGTTGCATGATACACACGAGAAGAAAACATGTTTTAGAGAAAAAAAGAATTTACAATCTGAGAAAAGAAAAAGAAATAGAATTAGAAGAGTTTCGGAGAATTCAATATGAGAGTTGGAGAAAAATAGACGAATCCAAACTTTAGAAATACTAATATTAAAAGTGTCCAAAACATGTTCGAGGGTTGAAAATTTATAAATTTTTGGGTATAGTTTAGTGATTTTCACTTTACAAATTGTTGAGCGGGTTCACACCCGCGAGAGTTTGAAGGGTACTAAGATTCTCTCAATGCTGTAGATCCTTTTTTGAATTAACGGCAAGGAGTGACATCTTGTCCCTCCTAAGTTATGGGAGAGAAAGACACTTTATCTTTTTCCGAGAGCCATATTCAAAATCTGTTGGCCACTTCCCCCTTTTCTGATGTCACACTAAGTTCTTCAGCTCAACAGCAGAATGAAACAGATAAACTTATTAGACTCCGGAAAAAGCAAATCCGCACTGAACTTCACGGGCATTTTCTTCTGAAGCACCTAAGGGGTGGGACCATCCGATGGGGGCTTCAGGTCAAGAATGTCCTAGTGATTTTCACTGAGGATGCAGATTATAAAAAAGGCTTCAGCTGCATCAACCGCCCAGAGATTATGTGCTAAGGAATTACAGGAAATTGAGGAACTAACTCAAGCGATCAGGGACAGCCAGGTGATTACAGACTCTAAGGCCCTCCTAGAGAAGCTAGACAAAGAAATCCAGACCTTCAAAGATAATACCATCAACGGCAAATCTGCCCAGTACGAACGGGATTCTAAATCTTTCACGTTAGAAAGGGCTTACAAACGGTCCGCGGCCACGCCAGCAGGTCCCGACGACGATGAAGGTTTTATGAAGGTTGCGGCAGCGCCAGCAGGGAGGACGATAGTTCGCAAGGCAGGGCTACGGCAGCGCCAGTAGTCCGTCAAGGATGAGTTCTTCTCTGCGTCTCTCGACTCCAGGATACAACTGCCTTCCTGCTCTGGAGCTGCCCCAGTTATAGGGCTGGTGCCCTTTGATGTCCGGACCCTCGCACTTGGAGGTCGGGGGGTCCAGGATGAGGGAGTCCAGACACCCAGCAGGGGGGTGGAGCCAGCGCCCGGGGAGGCTGGGGGCGAGCGGTACCTGGCGGGGGAGAGCCATCGACACCTCTTTCTCCCATTGACCTGCCAAGTAGTCCGCTCACCTCCTGGGTGGATGGTGGTGCCGGGATGTCTGAGGCCTGGCCAGGCCCAGGGTTAGGGTCGATCGGAGGCCACGCGGCCTCGTGGTGCAGTGTCCAAGATGGCGCCCAGGTCGGGCGCGAGGGCCAGTAGGGGATCGGGCCCAAGAGGTCGAGATGTTCAGAGGCAGGGGTCCCGGAGGGGACGGAAAACGTGGAGTGGTGGTGTGTAACACTTGAGGGACCGGGCTCGGGCCTGGTCGGGCAGAGGGGGAGCGGGCCCTTCATGTGGCCTGTCCAACATGCGTCCCCCCCAGCTGAAGGCGGGGAGAGTCACCCATCCTCTTGGGGACTCTCCTCGTCGAGGCGGAAAAAGCGTGACAGGCCATCCGCGTTGGCGTGGTCTCGTCCAGGTCGATGTTCCACAGTGAAGTCCATCCCCTGTAGGGAGATGGACCAACGTAGTAGTTTTGGGTTCTCCCCCCGCATCTGCATCAGCCACTGCAGGGGTCGATGATCGGTCTGTACCCGAAAGTGTGTGCCAAAGAGATAGGGCCGGAGCTTTTTGAGGGCCCATACCACGGCGAAGGCCTCCCTCTCGATGGTGCTCCAGCGTTGTTCTCGGGGCAGGAGTCGCCTGCTGATGAAGGCCACTGGCTGATCAAGGCCTTCGGGGTTCAATTGAGACAGGACCGCCCCAATGCCGTGGTCGGAGGCATCCGTCTGGACGACGAATTCCCGGCTGTAGTCGGGGGCCTGGAGCACAGGGGCGGAGCACATGGCGGCCTTCAGTTGTTCGAAGGCTGCTTGACAATCTGGGGTCCAGTTGACCTTCTTTGGTTGATTTTTGGATGTGAGTTCTGTGAGGGGCCCCACTATGCTACCATAGTCCTTCACGAACCGTCGGTAATAGCCCGTGAGTCCCAGAAAGGCGCGTACCTCGGTCTGGGTGATGGGGGCTGCCAGGACTGGATGGCGGCGATCTTGAGCTGCAGAGGGGCCACCAGGCCGCTTCCCACCTGGTGTCCGAGGTAGGTCACGGACCCCTGACCAATCTGGCATTTGCTGGCCTTGATCGTGAGGCCAGCTTGCTGAAGGGCCTGTAGCACCTCTCGGAGGTGGTGGAGGTGGTCGGACCAGTGGTGGCTGTATACAGCGATGTCGTCTAGGTAGGCGGCACTGAATCCTTCGAGTCCTGCCAAGACCTGATTAACGAGTCGCTGAAACGTTGCTGGGGCATTCTTCATGCCGAAGGGCATGACCTTGAAATGATAATGGCCGTCAGGAGTGGAAAACGCAGATCGTTCTTGGGCCCGGGGTGTGAGGCCGATCTGCCAGTAGCCCGCCGTCAGGTCGAAAATGCTGAGGTAGCGGGCAGCTCCCATGCGGTCGATTAGTTCATCTGCCCGGGGGATGGGATGTGCGTCTGTTCTGGTGACCGCATTCAAGCCCCGGTAGTCGACGCAGAACCGGAGTTCCGGTGTGTTGCCGGGGGCGGCTGCTTTGGGGACCAGTACTACTGGGCTGGCCCAGGGGCTGTCTGAGGGCTCAATGACCCCGAGCGTGAGCATCTTGGTCACCTCTTCTTGGATGCAGGCCTGTACCCGATCTGGTACGCGGTAGGCCCGGTGGCGGATAGGGGGGCTGTCCCCCGTGTCCACGTCGTGCACACACCAGGAGGTGACACCTGGGGTGAGGGAGAACAGGCTGGCGAACTGCAGCAGAAGGTCTCGACATTCTTGGCGTTGTTCCAGGGTGAGGGCCTCCAAGAGTCGGACCCCGTCCACGGAGCCGTCTTTCTCCCGAGTCCAAGGGAGGTCAGGGAGGGGTTCGGAGTCTTCTTCGGCTCCATTGTCTGTGGCCATCAGGAGGCTGAGTTCGGAACGCACGAAATGGGGTTTCAGTCTATTAGCGCGGAGGACCCGGAGGGGGTTCCGTGAAGATTCCATATCGATGAGATAGGTGACAGGGCCCTTGCGCTCGACTACTTTGAAGGGCCCCGTCCACTTGTCTTGCAGGGCGCATGGTTCGGTGGGGGACATTACCCATACTTGTTGGCCGGGTTCAAATTCGATGGAGGAGGCATTTTGGTCATACCACTTTTTCATGTCCTCTTGACTGGCCTCCAAGTTTGCTTTTGCCATCTCCCTGAATCGTCGGGTCTGGTTGCGGAGGGTTAGGAGGTATTTGAAGACATCTGGAGGGTTCTTTAGAGGGGGCATTTCCCAGCCTTCCTTGACTAGGCTGAGCGGCCCCCGTACCGGGTGTCCATACAACAGTTCAAACGGGCTGAAGCCGAGGGACTTCTGGGGGACTTCTCGATATGCGAAGAGGAGGCACGGCAGTAGCACATCCCACTGGCGACGGAGGGGCTCTTCCAGCCCCCCAATCATCCCTTTGAGCGTGCGGTTGAACCGCTCAACGAGTCCGTTTCCTTAAGGGTGATAGGGGGTCGTGAATCGATAGGTGACCCCACACTGTTGCCAGAGGGACTTCATGTATTTTGAAATAAAGTTCGTGCCTCTGTCGCTGACGACTTCTCGGGGGAAGCCCACACGGGAGAAGATCCCCATCAGGGCCCGGCCGACTACCGGGGCTGTCACAGTTCGCAGGGGAACAGCCTCGGGGTAGCGGGTGGCGTGGTCCACCAGTACCAGGATGAACCGATGTCCTTGTGCTGTACGGGGGTCGAGGGGCCCCACAATGTCGATCCCCACCCTCTCGAACGGGGTGGTGACCACTGGAAATGGTTGCAGGGGGGCTTTCAGTTTGCGGCCGCTCTTCCCACTGGCTTGGCACGTGGGGCAAGATCGGCAATGCTGGAGTACATCATTCCTCATTTTAGGCCAGAAGAAGTGGGTCACTAGGCGGCTGTAGGTTTTATCCTGACCCAGGTGCCCAGCCAGGGGGACATCGTGGGCCAGATTTAGCAAGAAGTCTCTAAAACGGAGGGGCACTACTAGCACTCGACTGGCCCCCAACTCCGCGATCTTTTGTTCACTGTATAGCAGATCATTGTCCCAATATACCCAATGTGTTCCGGAGGTATCCCCTGCGCTCTGGGCGAGGGCTTGTTGGCGGAGTCCCTCGAGGGAGGGACAGGTCTTCTGCTCTTGGCGAAACTGCTCCTGTGTGGGCCCCCCCTCTTGATGCCACTGGTCGAGGCCAGCGAGGTCCGGAGGTTGAGCTGGTTCTGGGGGGACGGCACGGTCGGCGTCTTCTACTGGAGCGACCGGGGGAGGAGGTGCCGGCCATTCAGGTTCCTCGGGTCGGAGATTGGCATGGGCGGCCATGGACCGGGTGGTGACGCACGCCCAGTCCGGGATGCCTAACATCCCCAGGTGTTCTCTTCGTTCTACGGCTGCCCACGGAGAGCTTTCAAGGTCATTCCCCAGGAGGCAGTCTACGGGAGCATCATCTCGGACCGTCACCTTCAACATGCCGGAGACTCCTCCCCATTCGAAAGGGACGCAGGCCATCCGACATAGACTCTCCGAGTTATCGGCTGAACGGACAGGGCAGAGAATATTTGGTAGGAACTGTTCTGGGGTCACCAGGTGACAGCGGACGGCTGTTACACTGGCCCCGGTGTCACGGAGGGCTTCGGCCCGGCGTCCATTGATGCTCACCCATTGACTGTACTTCCGGGTGTTAGCGGGTAGGGGGACCCGCGGGACCATGTCTTTCCCCCCTAAGCAGGCTAGAGCCATGGCGGCTGGCTCCCATTCTTGATGTTCTTGCTCATATTCTTCTTGTTCCTCGGAGATCTGTTCTTCCCCCAGGGCAGCAGCAGCCACCTGGCGGGGTCTCGGGCTCTGGTTCTGTGGGCAATTTGGGTCGTTTGCGTAGTGGCCGACTCGCTGGCATCGGTGACACGTGACATTGGCCCTATATCCCGGTCGTGCCGGGGTGCTGCCCCGGTTGGCCGGGGGGGTGGTGCTGGCAGCGGGGGCGGCCGGAGCGCTGTCTCTTCCTCGTCCTTGGCCCCCTCCTCCTCCTCGGGGACGATGCTGACCGTAGTGGTTCCGGTTCTGTTCATAGGACCCATTTCGGCCCACTCTGGTGATTTCCCACCGGTCAGCCTCGGCTGCGAGCTGCCGTGGATCAGTCAATTTGCTGTCGAGGAGGTGCTGCCGGAGCTCGATGAAGCAATTGTTTGACAGATGCTCCCACACCATGAGATTGAAGAGCTGTTCGTACGTTGTGACATTGCTTCCTTTGATCCAACCCTCGAAGGCTCTGCTGAAATAGTTCACGTACTCCACCCAAGTTGTACCCGGGATGCGGGTGCAGTCTCTGAACCTCTGGCGGTACATCTCGGGTGTGAGCCCATAGCGGGTGAGGAGGGCCGCTTTCATGTGGTCATAGGAGGTCATCAGATGGTCCGGGAGCTGTAGCAGGGCATCGCGGCCCTCATTGAGGAATCTCCCCCATAGACCGGCTCCCCAGTCGCTTCGATCGATCCGGTGGGAGGTCATAGCTATTTCGTAGGCCTTGAACCATTGTTGGATGTCGTCCTCATCCTTGGGGATGTGTACCTTCTTATCTGTCGCTCCCGGGGTGCGGGGTTGCTCGGTCGCCCCTGATTCCTTGTTCTGCTTGCGTAAGTCTATCTCAGCTAATTTGCGCTCATGTTCATATGCCAGTCTTTTTTCCTCGAGCTCTCTTTGTCTCTGTTTTTCCTCTCTTTCTTCTCGGAGCCTCAGATGTTCTAAGTTCAGTTTCTGTTCGGCCAACTTGAGTTCACCATCCATTTTGAGCCGGGCCATTTCTAGTTCATGTAGTCTTGTTCTTTCTCGTTCCTGGATCTCGTCTTGCGAGAGGCCCGTTCTTCGCTCCTCGGGAGCCGTGGTGTCTTTTTCTACTGCTGCGATATTTTGGTCCGGGGGTCTGACGGCCCCGGTTTCTGCCCAGGACTCCAGGGCATGCTTGAAATCGTCTTTGGTACTTAGACCGGTGGTAGCGATACCTAGTTCGATGCAGAATTGTTTTAGTTCACGGTGGCTGTATTCTTCCAATTTCTCCATCTGAAATTTCTCGGTGGATCCGCTTTCTTTGGTTGTCATCGTGATTTCGTCGTGGGGTGAGCTACTCTCTGTACGATTATGCGGTGATTCGGATCGCGCCGCTGGCCACCAATGTTAGACGGACCGGGAGGGTCGGCCGAGTATAAGGGGAGAGGTCTCCAGGGAGAGCCGTCTCCAGCGATCGTACAGACAAGTAACTTCCCCCCCACAGACGGACACCACACAAGGATAAGGTAAACGATACTTTATCAGCAATTCTTCAAGTACGGTCAAATGTTACAAGGAGGTCTGGACTCAGGGGTCCCCTCGGTTCGGGTCTCTGGTTGGGAAAAGGGGTAGCGGGACAGTCTTGTTACCAGTTGGGTGGATGGATAGCTCTCAATCCTCGAGCTCGGCGTTCTAGATGATCGGGCCGCGGCGGAGCCAGCAGGTCCCGAGATGGTTGAAGGTAGCGGCGGTCCGCGGCGGAGCCAGCAGGTCCCGATGAAGATGGTGGTTACAAACGGTCCGCGGCCACGCCAGCAGGTCCCGACGACGATGAAGGTTTTATGAAGGTTGCGGCAGCGCCAGCAGGCAGGACGATAGTTCGCAAGGCAGGGCTACGGCAGCGCCAGTAGTCCGTCAAGGATGAGTTCTTCTCTGCGTCTCTCGACTCCAGGATACAACTGCCTTCCTGCTCTGGAGCTGCCCCAGTTATAGGGCTGGTGCCCTTTGATGTCCGGACCCTCGCACTTGGAGGTCGGGGGGTCAAGGATGAGGGAGTCCAGACACCCAGCAGGGGGGTGGAGCCAGCGCCCGGGGAGGCTGGGGGCGAGCGGTACCTGGCGGGGGAGAGCCATCGACACCTCTTTCTCCCATTGACCTGCCAAGTAGTCCGCTCACCTCCTGGGTGGATGGTGGTGCCGGGATGTCTGAGGCCTGGCCAGGCCCAGGGTTAGGGTCGATCGGAGGCCACGCGGCCTCATGGTGCAGTGTCCAAGATGGCGCCCAGGTCGGGCGCGAGGGCCAGTAGGGGATCGGGCCCAAGAGGTCGAGATGTTCAGAGGCAGGGGTCCCGGAGGGGACGGAAAACGTGGAGTGGTGGTGTGTAACACTTGAGGGACCGGGCTCGGGCCTGGTCGGGCAGAGGGGGAGCGGGCCCTTCATGTGGCCTGTCCAACATACACCATACAATACTTCTTCAGTGAGTCTTTGGTCATGTGCGCTCGTGCTTTCCTTCCCATGTAAACTTCTGTGAAAAGGCCCTCTCAGCATTCATAGCCCCTTGGGCTAAGAACCGTCAGCTAAGGGACACAGTTGGAATGACTCTTTCTTTGATGCCACATAAAGCACGAAATGATAAATATTTGCGTTTTAGTTCCTGGGCACAAGAAAACAGTGCTCCAGAATGGACTAAAAAATCAATAGCATCCCTCATTAACTCTTGAGATTGTAAAGATGCTTTCAGCATACCATCTAACAAGTGGCAAGGATCTCCTACAGGGAATCACTTCAGCTCGGGTATCAATTTTGACAGGTCATCACACAAATGTTTTATATACGTAGCTGAATCCCTACAAATACAAACAATAGCACTCCAATCTTTGTTGACTTGGAAAGAACCTTTTTTGCAGAGCATAACAAGTGACACTGCGTTCCATGTTTTCCAAAAGTCTGGTGTCATGTTTTCACCACTATCCCAGATGCTTGGTGATATATATACTTGTCACTATACCTTGCATTGAATGTTTAAAGCCTGAGGTGTTGGCAATTCGCCCACTATCAATACTGACCCACTCGAAACTATGGTCTGATGTATTAAGGGTTTTTACCCATTCTCTGTGGTTAAATGTGATGACACATATTAGGAAAGATTTTTATGAAAATAGCCATTTTACCTATGAGTGAAAGAATCAAATGCAGCCAAAATATAAAATGTGAGTTTGATATGTCCTGATTCTCTACAGTTTATAAAATAATTAAACTAAACCTAAAACGTGAAACTAAACCCTGCATCTTTAGACCAAAGGCCATAAAACTGAAAAAAGTAAAAGGAAGAAGAAACAATATTTTAGTGGCATCCCTAAAGAACAAAACTCAAGCAGAATAATGTTAGCCAGTCTTTCTTACTGTTGCTTGTATAACAAAGTTACATTTTATTGACCCCTTCAGTAAGAACAAAATGACTTTCACTTTCTTTTTCCTTTCTTTGAATGGCATTTAGTTTGTGGTTGTGCAGGTGTTTTTTCAGTGTTTATATGTTTTCACCGGTGAGGGCTATTTTTCTTTCAGTGGGGTTTTATCAGTTATTATAGGTTTAAACCTAAAACCCCACAGCCTAGCTATACCCTAAAATCAGTACTGCTTGGCGTGGCCACCGGGAAAGGCTAGTGAACACTGGCTGCAGTACTGGTACAAGACTCTGGCTGAAGGCCATTACTCACGTCTTGTGTCCATTTGGGATTGGGGAAAGGGATATGTAAAATATGGGATCTATATCATTAAAAAAAAATGCAGCAAAGAATCCACTAAGGAACAATATTGTTGTCTATTATATATTTAGTAATTAAACAATTAAACATGCAATAGGTCTCACATTTGCGAGAGTTTGAGCTATTGGCATTGAAAATTACAATGCCTTTTAATTATGTGTTTTGAAAACCTGTAAACTGCAACTCTTCTACTGCCAACCTTGCTTCTAGTAAGCAAAGACTATTAGTAGAAAATGTGTGTTTACAGACCACTTGCAGATTTCAAAACACATAAATAAAAGGCATTGTCATTTAAAATGGCAATAGCTCAAACTCTTGCATTTGCGAGACCTATTGCATTACAAATGCTTGTTACATTTGTCACCCCGATTGGAACAGGTATGCCCAGACGTGGGTTCCTTGTCCTCCATGCCATTGGATTCAAGCAAGCCTGGCTGATGAGGGGGTGAAAGCCCAAACACCGTCCCAGGATGCTTGTTTCTGCTCCAGGAAGGACGTGGCTTGGCAGTTCGGGCTGGCCTGTTCCCATTGGGTGCAGGGTCAAGACTGATTTGCATATGGCTGTGTTTAAACTAGAATGGCAAGGGGAACAACACACAATGGTTTTAGGCCCAGATCTCTGTACTGCGATGAACGTTTGACATTGATCAACATTCTGTCCATCAACTGTTCTTTTTGCATTGATATTTATGACATTTTTGAAAAGTGACGCAGCAGCTGCAGAAGTTGCTCAGCTTTCGTCAAAATGACACCTCAACTATACTGTCATGTAAATGTAAATGTAAATGTAAATGTCATGGTACTTATAGAGCGCACTGTCACCAGACGTCACCTTGCGGTGTCGCCCATTCGGCTTCCTGGCGCTGATACTCATACCGCTGTGGAACCCCTCCTGGCTTTCCCTGTGAAGTGTCCACGCCTGGGCACCCCCAGGGTGAAGCCAGGCATCCTTAGCGCTGTTGGGGCCGTTGTGGAGGCTAAGCAAGCTATTGCCCAGAGTTGCAGCGTGGGGCCCATGATTAGAATAAGCACCGAGGCGAGAGTTAACAGGTCAGAGGAAATTGAGCCCGAGACCCCACCGAGGCGGGGATCGAACCCTGGTCCCTGGCCAGAACTCTGCATCAGGGTCTGCCGCTCTAACCATTGAGCCACACTCCTCCTGTATAAAGAGAGGCTAGATAGGACAGTTTTGTAACCAGACTACACTATGGAAATAGTTATTTTGCATTTTGCATCTGGGGGTCGTAAGGATTCAACCACCACCAACCACCCATTCCACCCCCCCTCACCACCACAAAGGCAACGCACGAAAAAGGACCGCATTTATCACAAGAGGACCACTCTGATAGAACTCAGGAAGGAGGAGGTAATCACTCTTTATCGGCTGAGGAGACAGTCCATTGTAAACCTGCTAAATCTGATTGCCCCAAGGCTACAGCCAACAGCTGACTGGTGAAGGTTATGACGGTACAATGTATGCGGGCATCAGGTCTTTCCAGACAATGGCCGCCAGAGTGTCTGGAATCTCCCAGCTATCTTTCTCCTCAATCCTTCCCTCCTTCTTGGATGCAACCTTCTAGCTGGCACCCAACAACCTCCTCTTCCCTAATACCCAGGAACTGCAGCTGGTGACCAAGCAAGGATGTTATACCATAGATGGTTTCCCACATGTGCCTGGTGCCATGGACTGCACACATGTGCAACTGGTACCATCTGCAGCCACTGCACATCTCTAGAGGAACCGGAAGCACACACACTTCATAAATGTCTACGCCATTGTGGTCCATTGGGCCTCTTCACCAACATGCTGGCCAAATACCCTGGCACTATGCCCTGGGACGGATGCCGATCCACATGAGTCTACGGACAGCGGACATTACTTTGGATTCCCTCCATGTGAGGCTGTTTTGGAGCGAGGCACCGGGTGCCCGTGATCCTTGTCATATATTGTTGAGTTCATTACATATTCTGATAACTGGTTAAGATCCTGCGAAGATAATTCTTCCCTGTTTTAATTCCTGCCTCCCATCCGGACTAGTAGATGAGCTATCCGGTCACATGCGTTCTTCACCCAATCATAATTAGACAATGATCATTGTGCTGCTTGTTCTTGGGGCACCCCTAGTCGTCCTGGAAGGGACCTTCACCTTTTCTGTGAGCCTCCAAACATTCGGATGTATGTATATTGACGGTTTATGTCGTTTTATTATTGAGGCCCTTGCATCACATATCCGGTGGTTACTACATGACACACAGATGGCTTGATATTACTGAATGTTTCACAAGGTCTTACGCCCTGAAGAAGGAACTATTTATGTGCTTCAGTGTTCCAAAACTTGCGTCGGCGTTTTGTCCTACTGTTTCATGCCTTGTTTCCAACTTATCACATTATCATTGTATTACTGTATGGTTACTTGTTTATGTGTTGGCTCTTTTTGTCCAGTGTCTGAATTGGTGTTGTTTGGTTGTCTCAGTTGTACATATTTTTGACTAATAATGTCATGAACTGGTTCATTATGTTTAGTGGGCTCTTTTCTGTTTTGAATGATGTGTCATTATACATATGAACTTTATTTGTCTATATGTTATTTTTGAAATATTTATTCAAACCGTTTCTTGTATTTATGAATATTTCTATATTTTGTTATAATAAAGTTATAAATTACTAATCTGTGGGACAACCATATGTTTATTTTGGATGAATCACCAATTTTGTGAAGTCTTAGTGGGAGGATTTTTGTATTTTTCTTGCAGTATTTTCCCTTCTCTCTGCTCCCTTATTGAGATTTCAGGGACCCTCTGTTGTTTATATTAGTGTGCACGATGCCTACATATTCAGGCACTATAAATGACTGATTCCAGAATGGACGATATGGGAATGGCCTACATGTAGATAAGCTAAACTCTAACATCTAACAGTCCTACTAACAGGTAGAAATTGATGACATTTTACCCATAACTGTGTCTTGACGCAGATAGGAACTAAAGTAAAAGGGATGTGGCTCATACATGCACCATGTATCATGGTCATGTGTCAGGTAAACCCACCAGCTAACAATGTCAACAAACACAAAGCCACTATGGCTTCCATGTAATGGTGGAAGGGTACAGAGCAATGCGTTGCTGGCTCAAATGGATCACTGAAAGAATATCGATGACAAAAATATCGACACCAAAATATCGAGTAAAAAATATAGAATGCAAAAATATCGACTCCCTATCTCCAAACAGGTAAATACAAAAATATTGAATCAAAAATATGGTTGTAAAAAATATAGTTAGTCAAAATATCGAATTTTTTAAATGTCTTAAAAGTAATTGAAAATTAATGAAATAATAAATATAATTAACTTGAACATACTTAAAATACTTAAATAACATTAACATTAATACATATTTAATGTAACTTTAAAAAAAACAATGTAAGTTTTTTAATACATATATCTGTGAGCAAGGGCGGATGCCCGAAACGCGTCAGATTTTGTTGGACTCAACCTTTGAATAAACTTTGTGCCTTCATTTACGTTGGATTTGTGTGGTTTTCCTGGGTCGTCGATACACGGAGCTTTGGAAACTGCTGTTGATTTTTATATATATATATATATATATATATATATATATATATATATATATATATATATATATATATATATATATATATATATATATATATATATATATATATATATATATATATATATATATGACGTACCAGTTACCTCCCAAAAGAAGAACTCAGAGGCCAGAGGGAGTTCAGGGCAGACAGCTCATTTATTTCACAGATTCCCAGTGGCGGCGTATGCATTTCGGCTTTAATAGCCCCCTCAGCGCCCAAACACCGTGACATGTCCTCCCGAATAGCTCCTTTCTGCCAAAATACTTTGCAGCGCTAAATCTCCTCCCCCTTAAGTGATCGACACACCCACTGCAGCTCGTGTAGAATGTTGAACCACTGGTCCCAGAATGCATTGTAGCAGGCATTTCGGGCGGGTGGCGTGGAGGAGTGAGTCTAACTGTAGGTTCGCGCTGGCAAGCAGGTAGGTGTGGAAGGCGCACAGTCTTGGAACCACTGAAAGTTCACGGCCGTTGCCCTTGGTCCCTCGTGCCGCTACAGCCAGAGGTAACACACTCACGGTCCACTGGGCAGAGGCAGTCAATGCGGACTGGGATCCCAGATAGGTGAAATACCTATTCTCCCCAATGGTGCTGTGTGTCTTCTGGCGGTCACTGGAGCTTTCGATCCCTCGAAAGTCTGTAAGCTGCAAGCAGCGTGGTGTCCAACTTTGCTCCAGGACAGCTTCGTGTAGCAGGGCCATCTGTTCTGCGTCGTTGGCTGGCGCAGTTTACATGACGTACCAGTTACCTCCCAAAAGAAGAACTCAGAGGCCAGAGGGAGTTCAGGGCAGACAGCTCATTTATTTCACAGATTCCCAGTGGCGGCGTATGCATTTCGGCTTTAATAGCCTCCTCAGCGCCCAAACACCGTGACATGTCCTCCCGAATAGCTCCTTTCTGCCAAAATACTTTGCAGCGCTAAATCTCCTCCCCCTTAAGTGATATATATATATAAACATAATATTAATACAAAATATACAATATTTTTACCGTAAGATAGTGAAAGGGTTAAATGTACTATTACCACTCCAGTGAGTTCAACAGTAGAGAAAACATTGGATAGCGTAGAAGTAAAAATTACTATTCTCACTCCAGAGAGTGCAACAGTAGGGAAAGCGTTGGATAGCGTAGGGGTAAAAATTACTATTCCCACTCCAGAGAGTGCAACAGTGGGTAAAGTGTTGGATTGCGTAGGGGTAAAAATTACTATTCCCACTCCAGATAGTGCAACAGTAGGGAAAGCATTGATTAGCGTAGGGGTAAAAATTACTATTCCCACTCCAGTGAGTGCAACAGTAGGGAAAGCATTGGATAGCTTAGGGGTAAAAATTACTATTCCCACTCCAGAGAGAGCAACAGTAGGTAAAGCGTTGGATAGCGTAGGGGTAAAAATTACTATTCCCACTCCAGAGAATGCAACAGTAGGGAAAGCATTGGATAGCGTAGGCATAAAATTTACTAGCCCACTCCAGTGAGTGCAAGAGTAGGGAAAGCATTGGATAGCGTAGAGGTAAAAATTACTATTCCCACTCCAGTGAGTGCAACAGTAAGGAAAGCGTTGAATAGCGTAGAGGTAAAAATTACTATTCCCACTCCAGTGAGTGCACCAGTAGGTAAAGCATTAGATAGCGTAGGCATACAATTTATTATTCCCACTCCAGTGAGTGCAACAGTAGGGAAAGTAAATACGTCATATATGAATTAAAATAAATTATTACCAATTATGAATTAATTAAAAGTAACAATGTTATATAATATAATAATTAATTAATTAAAAATACAAATAAAAATTAATTATTAAAAATAATTACCTATTAGTACAAATTATTTATCATGTAACAATTAATTAATTAGAAAATAAAAATAATCAAAATGTACAACAAAACAAAACCAATAAATACATTAAAATATTTAATTAATTACAATTAAATTACTTGCCACCCTATTACCCTACAAACCCACAACCCAAAACAGAAAATAAATTAATAGAATTAACATAATTATCAATTATTTAAAATACATTACTAATTATATTTCATTTAATTACCAATTAAAATTGTTAATATCAATTAATTCAAAAGAAATACCTATAAATAAATTACAAAATGTAATTAATTATAATTAAATTACTTCCCACCCTATTCCCCTTATAAACCCACAACCCGCTACAGAAAATAAATTAATACAATTAACATAATCATCAATTAATCAATTAATTAAAATTAATTACCAATTAAGTGTTAGTTAATTACCAATTAATAATTAATTAACATTTAATTCAAAATAAATACCAATAAATAAATTAACATATTTAATTAATTATAATTAAATTACTTCCCACCCTATTCCCCTATAAACCCACAACCCGCAACAGAATTATATTACGCAAAAATTAAATACCATAAACTTAATTAATTAAAATAAATTATAAAATAAATATACACTTTTCACACATATACTATCATAAAAAACACTTAAAAAAATTTGATATTATTAAAAAATAATATTAACTTACTTTCCTCAAATTCGATATTTTTGTTGTCTATATTCTGTCCATTCTATATTTTTGTTGTCTATATTCTGTCCATTCGATATTTTGTCCATTCTATATTTTGAATTCAATATTACTGCTATTCTATTCGATATTTTTGTAGTCTATATTCTGTCCATTCGATATTGTGTCCATTCTATATTTTTAATTCGATATTAATTAAAAACTCAATATTTTGAGTGTATGCTGGCTCAAATGTAGTGTAACATGCATATGTGTAAGGGAGGTTTTCCATGCGGATGTGGCAGTGTCTACACGTCCCTTCCAAGGTTCATTAGGCATGTCATATATACCAACACCCACATCAGTGGTTAACTATGGACACAGTGTAATGCTTGGTTCCTAAGTCAACATCTACCTACAGAGGACCAAGTACCCAAATATGTACCATTATCAGCAGGGCTGGCTTTAGTGCAGCGCGACTGGTGAGGTGGCACTGGGCATTACCTTGAAGGGTGGGCACTGACCTCAAGGGGTTCGCTGTCTTTAGCAATGACTTACAATGTAAGCACCTGCTTCACAGTTCCTTGTGCATTAAGCCCTATAAGCAGTAATAAAAATGTCAAGGTCGCTCTTGCAATCAATGTTCCTGTTGGAGAGAGAGGTGGGAGTTTTGTAAAGTGATGGTTTTGAGTTGCCATAAAGTAGTGCAGTGGGTTAATATGCCTGCTGCACACAACCGATCTGTATTTTGTGTGGATAGCTTCATGGATTACGAAAGGCAGACTTTACCAGTGATTTAAAACAAAGAAAATGTATTTGAGAGAGGGGCAATGCAGAGATGTGGGGCGCTTTTGCTGGGCGATAGGGAGGGAATTTGAGGAGGATGTTAGAAGGGTTCCATAAAAGATTGTCACGCCAGGCACCACCAGCCTTAAAGACAGACCAGACTATCGGCATGTTGTATCAGTACATAACACAGAGTGGTCGCAAGATTCTCCAAATAGACATCCCGAAAAATAACAGGATCTACATCACAGTCATGGTGTAGAAGTGTACAACCTATCAGCCCATGCTCAACATTTTCAATAACACAGAGTATTGGAAGAGAAAAGTGTCAACCTATCAACAGCTGAATGTCTAACAAATATTGTGAAAACAATGTTTGAGATATGTACGACAATGTAACTACATATAACGCACATGGCCTATCATATTTCAGTAAAAGTTCTCTAAAGTAGTGAGGCACCTTTTGTTTCACTGTCAGCTGACCATGGATATGGGTCAAGGACACTCCATGCACACCCCCAGACAAAGAAGACAAATAACCAGGCTGTCAGCAGGACCCGGAAGAATATCAAGAGAAGCTTTGGACTGCTGAAGGCCAGGTTCGGTGGCTTGATATTTCTGGGGGTAGATTGCTCTACCGCACCCCCCAATGGTCTGCAAGATTATCTTGATCTGTGCAATGCTGCACAACATTTGTTTGCAGACTAATGTCCTTCGTCACAGTTATCTACAGCTTATGGACCCGATGGAGGATGATATAGAGGCTTGAAACATCCAGGATACAGCTGCAGACAATCGCAGATGTGCACACATTGTGCAAATGTTTTTACATGAAATACATGTTTGTGAATGGACCAAGAAACAACATGAATGAAAGGTTCAACATGATAATAAATGATTCTCACTATTACTTGTCTTTGTGTTTATGTCACATTTCCTAGGAATATAAATGTCCACACATTCTGTCAACTAGAAGTAGCCCTCAGAAATGAACAATCAGGTTGGATGCCAGACCTCAACGTCAAACTCCCTAAAACAATACACCGTGCATTGTCAAGTGTTGTGTGTCACTTGCACCTTGACCAATTCCATCGCATTGTGTCAGTGACACTGTAGTACGCAAGGTTCCACTATACTACAAAAGGTGACACTATCATATGAAAGGTGAATTATCTGTAGTAATTGTGACTATTTGTCATGCTGACCATTAAAAGTGATGTTGGACTATGAAAAATGACACAATGGTTTGAAAGGTGACATTACTGTAAAGAATGTGATGCTTTTGTAAGTAAACAGATGCTTTACTACTTAAGGTCACTCATGAGTGGAAAGTGCATCTGCTGGAAGACACACATCAAGGGCACAAAGTCAAAAACAGTGCTTTGTCTATCGTCTAACTAGCGACTTGGACATTTGTCTAGTGATGAGTCAAACAAAAAAATCATCAGTTAGAAAAATAACAAAGACAACGGAATAGTGTCGCATCCACACAGGATATAATGTCATGGCTCTGCCCTGCTACAAACTAGGAAGTGTGAAGTTGCTATCAATTTTGCTTACTGTCTATTTTGTCTGTGCTTGGTGGTGGAGGTGTTTGGTGGTGTTTCCCATTTGTTTAGTTGTCTGTGCATTCTGTGGCTGGTCCCTAATTTTTCATTTTATTTTTTAGGCAAATCTGGGTTATTAGTAATAGTTGTAGGGGAATGGTTATTAGTATATTGTTAGTTGGGGTTAGGGTGATTTGTTGCTCTAGGAAGATTAGGAAGATGCTAGGCAGGGCAAGGGCATGAAACCTGACTGAGGAGCAGTTTGGGGACCGGCTGTGGCTTATAGTTGGTTTCCTGTCGAACTTGATTGGAAGTGGAGACCGGGTGCTATCGAGGTACCCAACCCAGGAGCGGCGGCACCGGTGGGGGAAGGTGCATTATTAGATTCTGAAACTGTTTGGTGTGGACTGGAACCTCCGCCATACAAACACCCGTGGGAAGACATTGTGAACCAGGAGCAGGTCTCCTTGATCGTCTGGGCTTAGAAGCTGGAGGGAATGACAGTAAGTTAATGTAATGTAATGTAATGTAATGTAATGTGGGATTCTTGTAAAGCGCACTGTTACTCTACCCGAGTGTCCTGGCGCTGTAGACCGCTGGGGAACCCGTCCTGGTTTTCCCTGTGAGATGGTCCCTTTCTGGGTATCTCCAGGGTGAAACCAGGCATCCCCGGCGTCTGTGGGGGGCCGTTGTAGAGATGAGGCAAGCTTAATGCCCAGAGTTACCAAGTGTGTTCCCTGGTTAGAGTAGGCACCAAGGCGAGAATTATCAAGTCCGTTGACCCCTGGTCCACAACTATGCCGCGTCGGGAATTGAACCCTGGTCCCGGGCCGTTCCCTGCTTACAGGTCTGCCGCCTCTAACCAGTGAGCCACACCTCTCCACCGGTTCTCTTGAGCTTAGTAGATGTTTGCCTGTAGCTAAATACTCAACACTTTTATAACTGAAAGGGCCGGCGATGTATATAGGTTACTATGACATGAAATGTGCTAACTAAAATACAGACACGGAGGGGCTTATTTACAAGCACCTTGTGTGGCTGGTGTGTCAATGTTTTAGACGCTCCGGATGTGCAATGTATCTGTCCATATTTACGAGGCCACATAAAATTTCCCTGCGTGACTTTTCATTGCCTTGTAAATAAGCTTCACTTACATGCACTACTCTGTGTGAAAGGGGCATTTCTTGAGTGTTTCTGGGGGTGTTCCCTCGCAACATCTATGGAACATGCACATTCTAATGTTTACAATGTTTTGTGAACCTGGGAATGCCCGGTTACTCACTGGTAATATCCATTACTCCGAGTCCTGGTCTCCCCGTCCCATTCCTGACAAGTGAGCAGCTAGTCTACTCTACAGAAACCCCTACCTAGCTGAGCTGTTTGCACTTCCCCCTAGGATGACGTCACCATCACGTGACTATAAAGGGGGAAGTGCATCCAATAATCATCCTAATAATACAAAAGAAAACCAGAACAAAAAAACAGACAATCACCCAAAGAAAAACCCAAACCAGGGAGGGAGGGAAGGGCTCAGGAATGGGTCGGGGAGACCAGGACTCGGAGTAATGGATATTACCGGTGAGTAACCGGGCATTACCTCCTCGTCCTGTCTCCCCGTCCCATTCCACTAGTGAGCCCATACCCAAGCACACGGTGATTGTGAGAAAAAAACAGACCAGAAAGTATGAGAAAAAACAGGTCCATTTTAATCAATAGAAAACAGTACAAACTATAAATCATGTACAGAAGACAGGACACAAGCCCCAAAAGCAGCAGAGGCCGCCATCCCCAACTGAAGACGGTAATGTGCAACAAAAGTATGGGGAGAAGCCCACGTGGCAGCATTGCAAATGTCTTTCAACGAGGCCCCCTTGAACATGGCCCAGGAGGACGACACGCTCCTAGTCGACCTACCCTGAACAGAAGAAGGCAGAGGACAGTGGGCAGAATCGTAAGCAGAAACCACAGCGCCCCTGACTCAACGAGACAAGGTGGACAAAGAAGGATGAAGCCCCAGCCCCGAGAGGCCATAGGTGACAAAAAGGGAATCAACTTTACGGAAACCAGCCGTACGCTCCAAGTAGATGCGGAGAGCCCTCAACACATCTAACGAATGGAGGAGCACCTCCTCAGGAGAGGCAGGAGCCGGAAAAAACACTGGGAGAACAATATCCTCCTGACAGTGAAAGGAAGACACCACCTTAGGAAGAAAGAACTGACTCGGATGGAGAATGACCTTATCATCGCAAAATCGCAAGAAGGGGGGGGAAGCCATCAGCGCCCAAATCTCACCAACCCTCCGCCCGGAAGTAATGGCCACCAGGAAAATAACCTTAGCAGAAAGGAATTTCAGGGCCACGGAGTCCAAAGGCTCGAAAGGAGGACCCGTCAAAGCCCGGAGAACCAAGGGAAGATCCCAAGGAGGTACAGGAGAACGAGAGACAGGACGCTGAAGCAAGAAACTCCGCAGAAGGCGAGCCACCAACGGGGAGACAGAGGAAACAGAAGGATCCCGAAATCAAGAATGGCAGCCCACTGGGCCCGTAGGGAAGAAACTGCAAGCCCCAAGACGAAACCATCCTGCAAGAAGTCCAAAACCATTCACGGCCTCACAGGAGGCAGAAGAGAGACCCCTCATAAGACACCAGGAGGAGAAATTCTTCCAGTGACGGTCATATGACTTCAAGGTGGAAGGACGCTGAGAAAGCTGAAGACATCTGGCAACCTCAACCGAGCAACCCAGACCCAGCAAACTCAACCTTTCAAGTGCCAAACCCCCAGCCGGAGGCGACACAGGGAGGAAACCCCGAGAAGAGGAGTCCGCAACGGGGAGGGAGACAGGGGAAACCGCCAATGCGGGCAAAAAGAAAAGGTCAGCAGAAGGGGGAACCAAGACTGCCGAGACCATTCCGGAACCACCAGGAGAACCTCCGCCCGATCCCAACGAATCGTCCGGAGGATCCTCGGAATCAAAGCAAACGGAGGGAAGGCAAATAGCAGACCCCTCAACCAAGGAATCAAGAAAGCACCGGTAGCCCACGCCAACTGAGAGGGAACTATGCTGCAAAACCGAGGAAGAAGGGCGGACTCCTTCGAGGCAAACAGATCCAGCCAAGGAAGGCGGAACCGGAGGACAATCAGGCTGAACAGATCCGGAGACAGACAAAGGGACACCGAGGAGGGGAACACCCTGCTCAAAGAATCCGCAGGCCCATTCTCCTTTCCCGGAAGATAGACCACCGTCAGAGACAAGAGAGTCGACTCGGCCCAAAGGCCGATCTTCCGGGACAGGAGAAACAGGGCATGACACATGCCCCCCTGAGAACCACCTGATTGTCCGTCTGTACAGAGACCGCCCGACCCCGAAGGAGAGGAGCGAACCAAAGAAGAGCCAACCAAACCGCCCTCAACTCCTTCCAGTTCGACGACTGGAGGGACTCGAAACTGGACCACCGACCCTGAGCCTTGGAGGCACCCAGAACGGCACCCCACCCCAAAGCACTGGCATCCGTGGACAACACAATCACAGACTGAGGAGAAAGGAGATAGAACCCCCGGGAAAGAGAGAGAGAGGACAACCACCACTGGAGATCCGCCCGAATCCCCGGAGTGACAGGGATCAGAGTCTCGTAGTCCAAGGAGGTAGGATCCCAGTGCGACAGGACATGATGCAACAGGGGGTGCAGATGGAGTCTGGACCAAGGAAGGAGATACAGAGTGGAAGCCATCTCCCCCTGACTCCGCAACCAGAGACGGGCAGACACCCGGGATTGGGACAGAAGCCAGGAAAGGTGACGAAACAAAGTCAACTGGCGCTCCTGCGAGAGAAAAAACATGTCCAAGTCCATGCGGAAGAGAGCCCCCAGGAACTTCAGGGACTGGGAGGGCACCAGGGAGGACTTCCTGTGGTTGATAAGGAACCCAAAGGAACCGAGCAGAAGACACACCTGGTCCACATCCGACAGAGCCTGTGAAAAAGTAGGGGAGACAATCAACCAGTCATCCAGATATGGAAAAACCAGAAGACCCCTGGAATGAAGGATACCCACCAGAGGGGCCAAGACCTTGGTGAACACTCTGGGAGCTGAGGAAAGGCCGAAAGGGAGCTCCCGGATCTGATAGTAAAGGGCCCCCACAGCAAATCGGAGAAAACGCAGGTCTTCCGGATGTACAGGAACGTGCAGATATGCATCCATGAGATCCAGGGACGCCAGGACCAGAGGCAGGATGGACTGGAGTGTCACCATCTTGAACGGACGGTGGACAACGAAGCGATTGACCCGCTTCAGATCCAGAACAGGACGAAGATCCGAAGTGTCCTTCTTCGAGGCAAGAAAGAGGATAGAATAGCAACCTCTGCCTCTCTCCAGAGGGGGGACCTCCACAATAGCCCTCTTCTCCAACAGGAGCCGCACACCTGTCAACAAAGCATCCCTGCGCAGAGGAAGGCGTGGCAGGGGAGTCTGAACAAAACCCGGAGGAGGAGGAGAGGAAAACTCGATCCAGCAACCTTCCGAAACAGTCTGAACCACCCAGGCATCTGGAACCGACAACCACTGGGCACGGAAGGACTGGAGGCGACCACCAACTGGCAAGGTCAGACAGTCATTAAGAAGAGGAGGAAGCGGGGGTGGCAACACCGGCAGCGGCCCGGGGCTTGGCACTTCCAGGGCCCCCCCCGGCCACGACCCCTGCCACGAAAGGGTTGAGAAGCGCCACGAGCAGGAGGCCCAAAAGCGCGACGGTAACCAAAACCACGACCCCGAGTAGGAGGGCGGAGCCACCAGCTTGCGGTTCTCAGCAGACTGCTTGACCATACCCTCCAGCTGAGGACCGAACACCTTGGAACCTGCATAGGGCAACTTAAGGAGTACCGACTTCTGCGAAGAGTCCGCCTTCCAGGAACGCATCCAAACATAACGACGGGCAGCGATGGAAGCACCAGAAGCAGCCGCTGCCGCCCCAAAATTGTCAAAGGAAATATCCGACAGGTGCCGAACCTGTTGATCCATCAAAGACAAAAGAGGCGTGGCATCCTCGCCGTCCTGCAGCAGAACCGACAGGGACTGGAATTCCTTAAGGAGTGACTGAACCATATAGTTCAAATAGGCAGTCGCACGGATGAAAAAATTGGAAGCAGCATAAGAACGCTTCACAGCACCTTCAACACGCTTATCCACAGCGTCCGCAGGATCGGCGTCCTCAGAAACGACCAAACCCTGAGAAGAGAGGCCAGTCATCAGATTATCAACCTGCACAGCCTGAGGGAACTCAGCAGCAAAACACTCCAGAGGGTAACGCCAAGACAGGAAACGAGGAAAAGCAGACTTGTCCACTTCCTGCCATTCGTGAGACAACACCTTGCATATAGCACCGTGCAAAGGCAAAGAGTCCGGAGCAGGCTGGACATATTGTGTGAAGAAGTCATCCTCCAAAACATCAGCGGCAGGAGGAGAGAACCCCAAATTGGACCTAACATGTTCGAACAGTTCAGTGAGCTCAGCACCCTGAACAAAATGACCATGCACACCCTCATCCTCCTCAGGACCCAAGTCATCCTCAGGGACAGCCTGTGGATCCACAGAAACACGAGGTCTCTTGGGAGGAAGCCCAGCCGCATCCCTAGCCAGGAAAGGAGCAGCCACAGCCTCACTGACAAGGAGGCGCAGTGCATCCAGAGGGGCCGCAGAAGATGAAGCCTAAGCAACCATCTTAGAAGCACAAGTCCACAAACCACACCAACAGGCAAAAACAAGGACAAAAAAACACCCAAGAAATTAAATGAAATGAAAATTGCACTTATATAGCGCGTAACTACCCGGAGGCCTCGCAGCGCTTTAGACTGAAGAAGGACCCCATATATAGGCTGAGGACCCGAACACCTGTGGCAGGAAGAAAAAAATGGGCCGGCATAAAAGGACCAGCCAGCAGCCAAAACGCCCCCTGTTGGACAGGCCACGTGAAGGGCTTGCTCCGTCCCCGCATGACAGGGCCCGAGCCCCGGTCCTCCAGGTGTTACCCACAGAAGCAACCCGCACCCCGTCTCATACGGGACTCCTGCCCCCGGACATCTCTGTATCATGGGGCCGAATTCCTTCCAGTTCCCTCGGCCGGCCCGGCCGCCATCTTGGACACTGCACCACGAGGCCGCGTGGCTTCAGATCGACCCTAACCCTGGGCCTGGCCAGGCCCCGACATCCCGGCACCACCATCCACCCAGGAGGTGAACGGCCCACTTGGCAGGTCAATGGGAGGTGGAAGTATCGATGGCTCTCCCCGGCCAGGTGCCGATCGCACCCAGCTCCCCCGGGCGCTGGCTCCACCCCCCTGCTGGGTGTCTGGACTCCCTCATCCAGGACCTCCCGACCTCCAAGTGCGAGGGTCCGGACATCAAAGGGCGCCAGACCTATAACTGGGGCAGCTCCAGAGCAGGAAGGCAGTTGTATCCTGGAGTCGAGAGACACCGCGACGAACTCATCCTTGACGGACTACTGGCGCTGCCGTAGTCCTGCCTTGCGAACTATTATCTTGCCTGCTGGTGCTGCCGCAACCTTCTGAATCCTTCCACCTCGTTGGGACCTGCTGGCACTGCCGCGGACCGTGGTAACTACCATCTTCACCGGGACCTGCTGGCGCCGCCGCGGACCGTCGTCACCTTCGATCCACTCGGGACCTGCTGGCTCCGCCGTGGCCCGACCATCCAGAACGCCGAGCTCGAGGATTGTGAGCTATTCCTCTTATCATCACATCTACCAGATTGGTAACAAGACTGTCCCGCTACCCCCTTCCCATCCAAGAGACTGAAATCGAGGGGAGCCCGGAGTCCAGACCTCCTTGTACCTTTCTACCGTACTTAAAGATTGCTTATAAAGAACGTAAAACCTTATCTTTGTGTGGTGCACATCTGTGGGGGGGGAAGTTACTTGTCTGTACGATCGCTGGAGACGGCTCTCCCCGGAGACCTCTCCCCTTGTCCTCGGCCGACCCTCCCGGTCCGTCTAACATTGGTGGCCAGCGGCGCGATCCGAATCAACGCGTAATCGTACAGAGAGTAGCTCACCCCACGGCGAAACCACAATGACAACCAAGGAAAGCGGATCCACCGAGAAATTCCAGATGGAGAAATTGGAAGAATACAGCCATCGTGAGCCATCTGCATTGAACTAGGCATTGCTACCACCAGTCTGAGTACTAAAGACGATTTCAAATACGCCATTGAGTCGTGGGCAGAACCCGGGGCCGTCAGACCCCCGGACCAAAATGTTGCAGCATCAGAGAGGAACACCACAGCTCCCGAGGAGCGAAGAACGGGTCTCTCGCAGGAAGAGATCCAAGAGAGAGAGAAAAACAGACTACATGAGTTAGAAATGGCCCGGCTCAAAATGGACGGTGAACTCAAATTAGCCGAACAAAAACTGAACCTAGAACATCTGCGGCTCCGAGAAGAACGAGAAGAAAAACAGAGACATAGAGAACTCGAAGAAAAGAGACTGGCGTATGACCACGAGCGCAAACTAGCAGAAATAGACTTACGGAAGCAGAACAAAGAACTGGGGGTGCCCGAGCAACCGCGCACCCCAGGAGCGACAGAAAAGAAAGTACACATCCCCAAGGATGTCGTCCGAGAGTATTTCCGAGATGACGACATACAACAGTGGTTCAAGGCCTACGAGGTCGCCATGACCTCCCACCGGATCGATCGAAGTGACTGGGGAGCCGGTCTATGGGGGAGGTTCGTCAATGAAGGCCGCGATGCCCTGTTACAGCTCCCAGACCATCTGATGACCTCCTATGACCACATGAAGGCTGCCCTCCTCACCCGATATGGGCTCACACCCGAAATGTACCGCCAGCGGTTCCGAGACTGCACCCGGATCCCGGGTACAACTTGGGTGGAATATGTAAACTATTTCAGCCGAGCCTTCGAGGGTTGGATTAAGGGAAGCCAGGTAACGACCTACGAGCAACTTTTTAATCTCATCGTGTGGGAGCACCTCTCTAACAAATGCTTTGTCGAGCTCAGGCAGCACCTCCTTAACAGTAAATTGACGGACCCACGGCAGCTCGCCGCCGAGGCTGACCGGTGGGAGATCACCCGAGTAGGCCGGAGCGGGCCGCACGAACAGAACCGGAACAACCAAGGTCAGCACCGTCCCCGAGGAGGAGGAGGAGACCAGGGACGAGGGAGAGACACCGCCCCGGCCGCCCCCGTGCCAACACACCGCCCCCGGCCAACCGGGGCAACCCCCCAGTGCGCCTGGGGTACAGAGCCAATGTCACGTGTCACCGATGCCAGCGAGTCGGCCACTACGCAAATGACCCGAACTGTCCACAGAACCAGACTCTGAGACCCCGCCAGGTAGCGGCCGCCGCCCTGGGGGGAGAACAAATCTCCGAAGAACAGGAGGAATGCGAGCAAGAACAACAAGAATGGGAACCGGCCGCCATGGTTCTAGCATGCCTAGGAGGAAGAGACATGGTCCCGCGGGCTCCCCTACCCGCCAACACCAGAAAATATAGTCAGTGGGTGAGCATTAATGGGCGCAGGGCCGAAGCCCTACGTGACACAGGGGCCAGTGTGACGGCCGTCCGCTGTCACCTGGTGACCCCAGAACAGATCCTGCCGAACATTCTCTGCCCCGTCCGTTCAGCCGACAATTCGGAGAGTCTATGTCGGATGGCCTGCGTCCCCTTCGAATGGGGAGGAGTCTCCGGCATGTTGAAGGTGACGGTCCGAGATGATGCCCCCGTGGACTGTCTCCTGGGAAATGATCTTGAGAGTTCCCCGTGGGCCGCCGTAGAGAGAAGAGAGCACCTGGGGATGCTGGGCCTCCCGGACTGGGCGTGAGTCACCACCCGGGCCCTGACCCTACGCAATCAGACCAGGCAATTCAGAGAAATGGCGAAAGCGAACCTTGAGGCCAGTCAGGAGAACATGAAGAAGTGGTACGATCAAAATGCCTCCTCCATCGAATTCGAACCTGGCCAACAAGTGTGGGTGATGTCCCCCACTGAACCATGTGCCTTGCAGGACAAGTGGACGGGGCCCTTCAAGGTGGTCGAGCGCAAGAGCCCCGTCACCTATCTCATCGATATGGAATCTTCACGGAACCCCCTCCGGGTCCTCCACGCCAATAGACTCAAACCCCACTTTGTGCGCTCGGAGCTCAGCCTCCTGATGGCTACAGACAGCGGAGCAGAAGAAGACTCCGAGCCCCTCCCTGATCTCCTAAAGACCCGGGAGAAAGATGGTTCCGTAGACGGGGTCCGACTCTCAGAAGCCCTCACCCCGGAACAGCGCCAAGGCTGCCGGGACCTCCTGCTGCAGTTTGCGACCCTGTTTTCCCTCACCCCAGGGGTCACCCCCTGGTGCTTGCACGACGTGGACACTGGGGACAGTCCCCCTATCCGACATCGGGCTTACCGCGTACCAGATCGGGTACGGGCCTGCATCCAAGAGGAGGTGTCCAAGATGCTCACGCTCGGGGTCATCGAGCCCTCGGACAGCCCCTGGGCCAGCCCAGTGGTACTGGTCCCCAAAGCTGCCGCCCCCGGCACCACTCCTGAGCTCCGGTTCTGCGTCGACTACCGGGGCTTGAACGCCGTCACCAGAACCGATGCTCATCCCATCCCCCGAGCGGATGAACTGATCGACCGCATGGGAGCTGCCCGCTACCTCAGCATCTTCGACCTGATAGCGGGCTACTGGCAGATCGGTCTCACACCCCGGGCTCAAGAACGATCCGCCTTTTCCACCCCTGATGGCCACTACCACTTCAAGGTCATGCCATTCGGCATGAAGAATGCCCCAGCTACCTTTCAGCGACTGGTGAACCAGGTCCTGGCGGGACTCGAGGAATTCAGCGCCGCCTACCTGGACGATATCGCTGTGTACAGCCGCCACTGGTCCGACCACCTCCACCACCTCCGAGAGGTCCTGCAGGCCCTCCAAAGGGCCGGCCTCACGATCAAGGCCAGCAAATGCCAAATTGGTCAAGGGTCCGTGACCTATCTCGGACACCAGGTGGGAAGCGGTCTGGTGGCCCCTCTTCAGCTCAAGATCGCTGCCATCCAGTCCTGGCAGCCCCCCATCACGCAGACCGAGGTCCGCGCCTTCTTGGGGCTCACAGGCTACTACCGGCGGTTCGTGAGGGACTATGGCAGCCTTGTGGGGCCCCTCACGGAACTCACATCCAAAAACCACCCAAAGAAGGTCAACTGGACCCCAGACTGTCAAGCGGCCTTCGAGAAGCTGAAGGCCGCCATGTGCACTGCCCCGGTGCTCCAGGCCCCCGACTACAGTCGGGAATTCATTGTCCAAACGGACGCCTCCGACCATGGCATTGGGGCAGTCCTCTCCCAGTTGAACCCCGAAGGACTTGACCAACCAGTGGCCTTCATCAGCAGACGTCTCTTGTCCCGAGAACAACACTGGAGCACCATCGAGAGGGAGGCCTTCGCAGTGGTGTGGGCCCTCAAAAAGCTCCGGCCTTATCTCTTCGGTACCCACTTCCGGGTGCAGACAGATCATCGGCCCCTGCAGTGGCTAATGCAGATGCGGGGGGAAAACCCAAAACTATTGCGTTGGTCCATCTCCCTGCAGGGGATGGACTTCACTGTGGAACATCGACCTGGCCAAGACCACGCCAACGCAGATGGCCTGTCCCGCTTTTTCCGCCTCGACGAGGAGAGTCCCCAAGAGGATGGGTGACTCTCCCCGCCTTCAGCTGGGGGGGACGCATGTTGGACAGGCCACGTGAAGGGCTTGCTCCCTCCCCGCATGACAGGGCCCGAGCCCCGGTCCTCCAGGTGTTACCCACAGAAGCAACCCGCACCCCGTCTCATACGGGATTCCTGCCCCCGGACATCTCTGTATCATGGGGCCGAATTCCTTCCAGTTCCCTCGGCCCGCCCGGCCGCCATCTTGGACACTGCACCACGAGGCCGCGTGGCCTCAGATCGACCCTAACCCTGGGCCTGGCCAGGCCCCGACATCCCGGCACCACCATCCACCCAGGAGGTGAACGGCCCACTTGGCAGGTCAATGGGAGGAAGAAGTATCGATGGCTCTCCCCCGCCAGGTGCCGATCGCACCCAGCTCCCCCGGGCGCTGGCTCCACCCCCCTGCTGGGTGTCTGGACTCCCTCATCCAGGACCTCCCGACCTCCAAGTGCGAGGGTCCGGACATCAAAGGGCGCCAGACCTATAACTGGGGCAGCTCCAGAGCAGGAAGGCAGTTGTATCCTGGAGTCAAGAGACACCGCGACGAACTCATCCTTGACGGACTACTGGCGCTGCCGTAGTCCTGCCTTGCGAACTATTATCTTGCCTGCTGGCGCTGCCGCAACCTTCTGAATCTTTCCACCTCGTCGGGACCTGCTGGCACTGCCGCGGACCGTGGTAACTACCATCTTCACCGGGACCTGCTGGCGCCGCCGCGGACCGTCGTCACCTTCGATCCACTCGGGACCTGCTGGCTCCGCCGCGGCCCAACCATCCAGAACGCCGAGCTCGAGGATTGTGAGCTATTCCTCTTATCATCACATCTACCAGATTGGTAACAAGACTGTCCCGCTACCCCCTTCCATCCAAGAGACTGAAATCGAGGGGACCCCGGAGTCCAGACCTCCTTGTACCTTTCTACCGTACTTAAAGATTGCTTATAAAGAACGTAAAACCTTATCTTTGTGTGGTGCACATCTGTGGGGGGGGAAGTTACTTGTCTGTACGATCGCTGGAGACGGCTCTCCCCGGAGACCTCTCCCCTTGTCCTCGGCCGACCCTCCCGGTCCGTCTAACACCCCCTAATTGCAAAAGAGCCATATCACAAATTCCACAAAAAGCCCCTTCCCACTAATGCAGGGCGAAAAAAGGACCAGAGACCCACCCATGAATGACCGCTGGAGCAGGCCAACCAACGCCCGGTGAGTAACGGTGAGAGAAAGGAGCAGAAACGGCCGCTAACGCGAGCCGCGTGTGAAACAATAGCCCAAGACAGAGACGCCGCTAACGCGAGCCGCGTGCAATGTAACAGCCCCAAAAAAGGAGACAGCGCGGGGGAAACGGCAGCACGAGAACCAAGGCGGCCGCTAAAGCACGCCGCCGTACACAAATAAGGAAACAGCAGGGAACTCACCATGAACACAGCAGCCCCCGAACAGCACAGCCAGGAAACGCGGTCGTATATCGCAGAAAATTATTGGATGCACTTCCCCCTTTAAAGTCACGTGATGGTGACGTCATCCTAGGGGGCAGTGCAAACAGCTCAGCTATGTAGGGGTTTCTGTAGAACAGACTAGCTGCTCACTTGTCAAGAATGGGACGGGGAGACCAGGACGAGGAGGTAATGAGTCAGATTCCTCTGCCTTCCCATGGATGGTGTATGGAACTTGCAACAAGGAGAAATACCTTAATTTGTCCTTGGTTTCCCTTTTCCTATGTGTGCTGTATTCTGCAGCGTACATAAAAAGCAACAAACACAACTTGTTTCTGTTTTTGTGAAGGAAGGTGTTCCTTCCTAAACAAAAACAATCACCCATACAATGCAGGCACCCTAGCATCATGGCGCAAGGGGCCTACATTAACGCGTGGCTGTCCAGTGTGTTCCAATGAAGGGAAAAGGACAGGAATGTGCCGTTGTTCTGCAGATTCAGATCATTCCTGCCCTTTTGTTGTGATGCACAGCAGCACAGCAGGAAGGCTTGCTGAGCTGCTGTGCGTCAGAATACTGTAAATGAGGCCCAGAACATGACACAGCGGCCTGTTCACAAGGACTTCATAATGCACAGAGCAGACCATGCAGTGCAGGAAAGGCCATAAGTGAGGTAGGACCCATCCTGCACTGTGCAGGGAGTAGGGTCTCCCCAGCTGCTAGGTCATTACTGACTCTGAACTGTGTGGCCCACCCCACGTATCAGATACAAGGGAGTGCACTCACATGTCCTCAGGCTATAATTTAGACACGGTGTCTGTGTCCTCCCAACATTGTCATACATTTGCCTCTGCTATATATCTACATCTTCATACCTTTATGAGCCTGTATGGGCCGTCATTGAACATTGTTCATTTACAGGGCACTGGTCACATGTAAGGAGCTACGTGAAGGAGACAAACAAGCATATGTACACAGTGTATATGTTCTGCATTCACAGAGCTATGTACCATGATTTGTCCTGTTAGTAGACCAAGCCTATTCACCCGTGCCGAGGTTTCGACATTCAGAGATTCCAATGCTACTGGCGAGTGTCACCTCATTGTTACTGTGATTGCTAACGATTGTGTGTTCGCTGAAATGGTTTGCTGCAAGATGTGCAAGGGGCATCCTCAGTCTGGAAAGATGAGCTGCACCGTACATGTAGATTCACGACAGGAGGAGGATAAAGTTCCATATGCTATTGACAGACACAAATTGCCATCTCAAATGATTAGTAACACATGAATGCACACATGATGTATGCCTCCTAATGTGCTGTGCTGTTGTTGTGTCAGCTATGGTGTAGGGACGTACAGCACATGTATTATCTCCTGCCTCAAACCCAATGCTAGTCATTGATTATAATGTCTGTCACCGACACTATGGTCCATAATTGCCAAAATGTTACCCCAAGTATGTGGCACAAATGTTGCAAGCTCTATGCTGTGAACTCCCTGATTCAGTGTGTGTGCCCAAGTAAGGTTTGCCAGGACACAGGTGTGTTTGGGGTATAACACATATCCCACACTAATGTTACAATCCTCTGGAGCAGCAGGGAACTGGATGTTGCCAACTCGGGACATTTTCATTACTTTGTAGGCATTGCTGAGACATAGGGTCATAGTGTAAAGTATCACAGGCATGTATGCTCTGTGTTGTCAGGATATATGCCCTTACACATGACTCAAAATGCTGTCGGTATCCTTATGTTATCACCTGGACTTCACTTTATTCAATAAAGTCTTGCAAAATATCTGACAGATACAGGTCTAAACATTCACTAATATGCACGTTATGGCATGCATGTACACACTCGTCACATGGACAAATAGATAAATGAAAGTTGAAACAGTCTGTTGGGTATATCGCGGAGCACATGTCATTTTTCCATTTTCATTAGGTGATCTATGGTATAGCGGCAGTAGTATGGCCATATGTCAATCCCTATAAATAGATTTACAGCAGGTCTGTTGAAGGTGAGGTAGATCACAACAATCTATTGATGTTTCAAATACCTGGCACTGATGTGATGTGTGATGCTATGTGTGCGGTCTGTTTATATGCCACAACATTGATGCATTTCTCCGTCTCAATACGTGTACTTGCTATACATCACTCATTTTAGCTTAGCTGTTTGGTCATAGACTGGACCCTCAGGCATGTATCAGGTCACATCTCAGAGAGCACACACGTGGACTATGTGCTTCCTTCTATGTGTACATAACAGCATATACCAATATCTGTCCCCATGGCTATGAGTCCCGTCACTGAACTTTCCTGTTCCCACACGGTCACAACCTGGGTGAGTGACCATTGTTATCTTAGGAGAAGGACATGAATCTCATGATGGTTGGTCATTGTACGTTACATAGATGTAAGTGTGGTAGGTAGCCCATGCCACTTGTGCTGCGAATAGTGAATGATGCATAAAATGTTGTCAAGCTTTGCCTGATTTATGTGTCCTTCCTCTCCAACAGCCAACATGACCCCAGAAGAGGTAAAGGCATTCAGGGTCAGGCTTGAAAGTTATTTGTAAATATGCAAAGTGCGAAAGGCCTACAGGCAAATTGGGGAGACCTACCAGAAAGTCGGGGCAGCAGGGACCTAGATGTCACCAGCTCAAGGACATGACTTCCTCAAGAGGGGAAGAACCAGTCATCCTGAAGGAAATGGGCATTCTGAAGCAATTGTCGCAGGACCCTCCCCTGCCCCACTAGCTGCTTCTAGCTGTGCCCGACTAGCTGAACCTCCTCTGCCCCACTACCCAGACCCTCCACTGTCCCTTCCTGCACAAAAACAATCACCACTACAACTCAGGCAGCCTTGCGCAGGGCTGCTGTTTTGTGCATCAGCGCAAAGGATAAGGGCAGGAATGCACCGCATCTCGTCGATTCAATGCTTTCCTGCTCTTTTATGTTGACGTACGGCAGCGCAGCAGAAAGGCTTGCTGCGCTGCTTTGAGTGTAAATATAGTAAATGAGACACTTTGCCTCCAGACTCCCTTCTGCCACATGCTCCATCTCCAACACATCTTGTGTAGGATGTAGTGCCCCAATGGGCTTTCCTCTGTCCAGGGGCGGCTGCTAGGGAATGGTGGCAAGGGGAGGGAGAAGTGGGGGGGTTAGAAAACAAATTATAAAAAAAGAAAACGTACCTGATGGTCACCGGTCGCCAGCCATCACCTCTCCTACGACACAGGAAAGAGGAAGCACACAGGCTCCCAGACTTCCCTAGCCAATCACGATGCTGCTGTCACCCTGACAGCAGTGTTGTGATTGGTCTGAGTGCTGCTTTTCAGAGCTCATCCAGGGAGTGAGAGGCTGTGCATGTTCTCCACCCAGGTTGTGCAATACAGCCTGTGCAGAACATGCTAAGTACACATGGTGGTTTGGCCGGCCCAAGACGGTTGGCCAAACGGTCATGCACACTTAAGGTGCAGAAGCAAGCATTCCTCCTACCTCTGATTCATGGGAGCCCAGTCCCACCCCACTGTAACCTAACCTGGCTGCAACTACAAGGTCAATACAAAAAATTATATTAATGTTCCGTTATTAGCAGTTTTTTCCTTTGATCTGCTCTTAAAGGAGTGGGCCAACGCTCCTCAACCTCGTGCATGAAACAAGCATCCTGGGACCGGTTTCATTCAAGACTGATTTGCATATGTCTGGGTCCAAAATGGAAAGGCATGGTGAGCAAAAAACTGAGGACCTGATCTCTGTACTGGGGGTGAATGTTTGATCTGTTTCAGCACTCCTCAATTGTTATTTTTGCATTTGTTGCCCTAAGTGGGAAGGGTATGCCCAGACATGTGTCCTGTGCTCACCATGCCACTGGAGTCAAGCTAACCTGGATGATGAAAGTGGATACTGTGGAACCAGTCCTATGATGCTTGTTTCCGGCCTAAGGAGGACCTGGCCTGGAAGTTTGGGATGAACTGTTCCCTTGAGGAGCAGGGTCAAGACTGATTTGCATATGGCTGGGTCCAAACTGGAGTGGCATAATAAGCAAAGGAACAATAAACTTAACCCAGATCTCTTGACTGGGGGTGAGTGGATGAAAACTTTCAGCTCTTTGTCCATCATCGTGATGAGTTTGAAAATATGTATTTTGCCAGATCAAATTAGCACTTTAAAACTGTAAATACAGGCTGCAATGGCAGGCCTGAGACAGGATTTAAAGGGCTAATTAAGTGAGTGATGCAATAAGTGCTGTGGACCCACTGAAAGCATATAAATTACTGACTCTGGGTATATGATATACCACTTTACTAGAGGCTTACAAGTAAATTAAATGTGGCAATTGGACCTAAGCAAATTTTACCATGTCTAAAGGAGAGAGAACACCCAGTTTAGCACTGGTTAGCAATGGTAAAGGGCACAACGCCCTAAAGCCAACAAACACAGGATCAGAAAACAGGAGGGTGAAATCAGAAAGTAAGAGGTTGACCGATGCAGAGAGGGCCTAGTCCACCACAATCCCCATCCAACCAAAAGCCAGGCTAGATTCATCAATACTTTGATAAGCTTTGCTGCTTAGTTGATGGAATGTGGGCAAAGGGCATGTTGTTCAATGGCACTTCTCAGTTCTATGCCCCTCTGATCTCAAGTTGATCCCTCTGTCTATGACTGTCAAGCAATTGGACTGACCTATGAAGAACGTGTGGACCCCGTCTGTGAAATACCTAACTTCAACTCCCTCACAGACGCATCCTAGTAGGCAGATAGCACCACAAAGGGCAACAAAGCAATGTGGTCCTTTACGCCCCTTGGATCAGACCAACTCAAGGTACACTTTGCTTATAAGGACAACAACCAACAGAGGCCACTGACAACTGTCAGAGTCAAGAGCTAGGCCTCATGTCACCCTCTGCCATGGGGAAGTTCTAATTGAAGACCTTGGGCAGGCCTCACTTCTAGCCTTGGGACTGGCAATGAGTTTCCTAAGGGCTCTGGAGGGTTCTCTGACCTCTGAGGTTTCGCAGAGTGGGGTGCAACAGCCTCAGGTGTTGGGAACCCTACTTCCACGCTGTCTGCCACCATTTCATAGGTGGCATCCTGAGACTGACCTGTGAACCCAGGCACAATGCTCGGAGGCTGAATAGGGAACAGGGATGAGTCCTTCCTCTCTCACCTCTTCATCTTGGCTCCTGTACCCTCTGCTTGTGATTTGTAATCCCCAAAAATGTAACTGTCAGTGCACCCTGGGCAGCCAGCCATCCTTCCCTGCTGTCTTGCCACTGGAGGATGCCAGATGCCCATGACTGCATTCGCTAGAATGAGGAGGAGAGTCATAGTTAGACCCAGATGCCCATGACTGCATTCGCTAGAATGAGGAGGAGAGTCATAGTTAGACCCAGATGCCCATGACTGCATTTGCTAGAATGCAGTCATGGGCATCTGGGTCTAACTATGGCTCTCCTCTGGTTCATCTCCCAATCCCAATCCAGGGTATTCAGGGCCAAAGGACGGAAAAAGTCCTGCCCCCGGACCTGAGTTACCCTGCACACCTGGCCAGTGCACTGCTCTGAAGAAATCAGCCATTCCACTACCATGGTCTGGCTAGTCCGGTGCCCCCCAAAGCAGTGACACAAATTCCAATCACCTTCACCTGGTGGATGTGATGACTTCCACCCTCAGGAATCAAAAGCTCACCCTTGGAGTCTATCTCCCAGCCAAGGGAGATCAGGGTATGATGAACCACCTGCCCCTGGGAACTAATTCCCCCAACACCACACAGGCCACTCCTGTAGAATAGAATTCCCCCCAGTGGGTGGTTACTTAGGACAGAGAGAACCTCTCTGCTTTTGTCCTAACTGGGAACAATCAAAGCAGCAGGTCTGGTAATTGGGTGCCCTGGGCCTCTATCCGCCAGAACCTCCTCCCTGTTTTTAGGTAGGGACTTTGGGAACCTTTTCCTCCACCTTACTTTGGGACTTGCTGGGTCACTTTTGACCTCTCCCTCACTCTGATATGGAGGACTTAAACTTCCAGGCACCTTCTTATGGGCGCTGATTGTGAGCCAGATGTTTGCCTCCTTAGAAAGCTCAGTGAAATCAGAGAGCTCACTATCCACTATGTGTTGGGGCAGATCTGCAAATATAGACTGAACATGTGTTTCCTGGCAATCAAATTGTGCAGCCCCTTGTAACCACTCACATCACTGCTCTTCACCCAACCAGCCAGTGCTTTGCAAAAGTAGTCAACACAATCTACCCAGGACAGCAGGGGCAGCTTCAGGCAGTCCCTAAACTTTTGCCTATAATTTTCAGGGATGAGCCCATATTTCCTGGTCAGAGCATCCTTCATGAGAGTATACTTCATCCTGCCGACTTTCCCCAGAGCTAACAGGGCATCACTCCCTTCATCTGGAATGTGCCTACAGAGGATGGCCCCCCAACCCTCTTCAAGGCTTCTGTGCATCTCCAGGACAACCTGATAGGCATCAAACCAGTTTTCTTTTTCATCCCGCACAGCAATGTTTCAGCACCGATCCTCTGGAGTCTGAACCCTCTTTTCTCCAGTGGACACTAGAATAATGCTGCCAACATTGCTGCTGGAATGTGAGGGTTGCCTGGCTTTAAGCTCCAGTTCCTTCATGCTGATCTCAAGTTCCAGCAGTAGGTTATTTTCTGCAATCCGTACCTCCTCCTCCAGTTACATTTTAGCCAGCTGCAGCTTCATCTCACTCTCTGCCATCCTGTCTGTCAGCTCCTCTGGGAAAAGACACTTTGAAGAAACTTTGCACTCTGCTCTCAAAGCAGGCTCTCCTTCTGTAGGTAGGTTATTTCCCCCATCAGGGAGCTGCCACTCAGGGTCCACTACTAGGTCCTCCTCCTCCTCATCCAAATTAATCTCCACCTCCTCAAGATTCTCATCATCTGACTCTTCAGTGTTGGGTTGCACTCATTCCTGCATTAGCCCCCTCTTCTTGTAGAGCTCCTACTGGGGTATTAACCATGAGCACCAGCCAATCAGAAACTAGGGAGAATTGAAAAGCCTCAAATTGGCCTCTGTGTATTTATCTGAGAATTTCAGTTTAATACAAAATCGCTGCATGGCACTGCACATACACAGGTCCCAATCCCTAATCCAGCTGAACACCATTGTAAGACATTGGGTTACTGGTTGAGGGGAGTGAACCCCTCCTCAAGCAGCAACCACAATCCTCCTCAGGGTGAGGCACAAGCAAACCGCAAATTAACCTATGCTTATTCCTCTGGTAGTTTGGCACGAAAGCAGTCAGGCTTAACTTAGAGGCAATGCGTAAAGTATTTATGCAGCACTTCAAATAGTAATGAAATGAAACTTGGCACAAAGAAATTCCCCCATAAAAAGAAAATTCCTCAATAGAGGTGCTTGCACCGTACAGGCTCCGTGCAGTACCTGTGGGGCATCAAGGACAACTGAAGTACCTCCCTTGGAGTGAATGAGTCACTTCCCTGCATCTGCAGGCACCGCAATAAATCTGATCGACTTGCTTCTCCTGAGGACTCCTGCAACACAGGAGGTGTGTTTCGATGTTACTTGAGGCTGAGCTGCCCACTCAACAAGTTTGAGGTGAGTATTCCTTCTGGGGACTGCATAACCCGAACCACTGTGCACCATGTTCATTTACAGTACATATGCTTGTTGGCATTCCCCAACTTTGTGCACTGGGCTGTCGATAGCCCCCAACATGGCACACATTTCCTACCAAGGACTTTGGCCTCCACGCCCTTTGTGCCCTTCAAGCTGTTGCTCTTTGAAACTGCAGCTCAAACATGGGAATGTCAGATATAAGGGCTGGGAGTGTCACTCATGAGTGCGCCTCAAACATGGGAGTGTCAGATATAAGGGCTGGGAGTGTCACTCATGAGTGCGCCTCAAACATGTAAATGTGACAAACAAGGGCTGAGAATGTCACACTTTAGTCGACTTCAAACATGGGAATGTCACACATAAGGATTTGGAATGTCACACGAGTGCACTTTGAACATGGGAATGTCACACATAAGGATTTGGAATGTCACTCATGGGCGCACTTCAGACATGAGAATATCACACATGTACAATCTGAAAGCTAGGCCGCTCTGCCCCGAGTGCATGCAGACCTCACACTCTTTTCATCTGTTCAGCCCAGTTTTGCCCTCCACGAGTTCCCCAGGTGGGCAGCTGCTTCAGCGCCTGTTTCCTCTTTGCCCTCCTCCACTGGGGCTCAAATGGTATTTCTGGAGAGTGAATCATTAGTTAAACAGCCTCAGAGATGATGCATATGTCTCCTCACATTATCAGTTAGTTGCTGAAGTGTACTTACCTTTGCCCTGGATCTGGTTGTGATGTTTCCTCAGCGGGAAGGAGCAAGATATCCTGTGTGTGCAGCACCACAAGCTGAGATGTAGTGAGTCTGTTTGCTGTAACCCAGGGAACACGCCCTGCACACACAGCTCGAAACTGAAAGAGGCAGAGAGTCTTTCACTTTCTCAATCCATACACTACAAAAGAGGGAATGTCACACATAAGGGCTGGAAAATGTCACACACAAGACCACTTCAACCATGGAAATGTCACACATAAGGGCTGCGAATGTCACACATGAGCGTACTTCAACCATGGGAATGTCACATTTTAGTGCATTTCAGACATGGGAATGTCACACACAAATGCACTTCAAACATGGGAATGTCTACAAAAGAGTAGGAAATGTGAGAAGTTGGCCTGGCATATGATGTCCACTATTCTAGTGGGCACCTTGCACCAGTCCAAACGACCCATATTGATGGTAGGTTGTAAAGTCAACCTTCTAGAAAGCTATCCTAGTGGTATCTGTGGAGAGCAGCCTTCAGGCTAAGACTTAGAGGCGAGTTAAGCAAATTGTTTTACCAGTCTATAATCTATTGAATGATTAAATGAAAGCACACCACACAAGCTATATATCAAATATAGATGTATTTAATCTAAACACAACCCCTCTGGTCTCTTTATGAGGTCAGAGGTAAAAGTACAATACAAGGAACTTAATTAGCATACGATAAGTTGCACAGTATACGTTATGCCCTATCGCCCTCACAAACCATATACTAAAATAGTGGTATAAGAACCACGTGAGAGTTAGAAAGCAGGCCTAGGGTCTGTAGAACCGCTGGGACAACCAGGAACCACCCAAGGTTAGGACACAGGAGGCCCACAGGGGACCATGTGTCTAAACACAGCCGTGGATCACTATTGACTTTCTATGGAGAACAAACAAGTTACAATTTTAAAGATTAAGGACACTTATAGGTGAACTACGATGGAACTCTTTTAGACTTAGGCACTTCGAGAGTCAAGACCCACGGGAGCACCGAAGTACTTGTGTTACCTCACCCAGGGAATCCGGGTGCATAGGTGTCTTTTGGTGTCGGGTTTTGTTGTTGGTTCCTATGGTGAGCTGCGAAGAAATGCTGCAGGCGACCAGAGAAAAAAAGTGTCCGGGTGGATCCAAGGGTGGATTGGAGATCTGAAGAATCTGAAAGCAGAGGGGACAGAGTCTGGGTCACTTGCCTGTGACCAGGATGGTGATGGGAAGATGCCAACCAATGTCAGGTGTTTTCAGGTGACAGAGGTGAAGCTTGACCCTTCAGCCATAAGGACCAGGAGGCATTGACAGTGACCAGGAGCTGGATTCGAGCTGTCCCACAAAGATTGTCGAGTGCTGCAGCGTCAGAATCCGGATTGTATCTAACAAGCCTTGGCAACAGCAACCCAGGCAAGATGTCGAGATTGGCTTCGGTAAAGACCATCAAGGTCTGGGAGACTCCTCCTTTGAAGAGGAGTGAGAGGATGTCTGGAGCAATCAGGAAAGCTCAGGTAACAAAGGATTGTCTTTCATGGGGGCTCACTAGCCAATGGACTAGGAACTGTGAAGGAGCCTCGAGCTGAAATGCACAAAGCGGGCCCACGGATCACTTGTGGAGTGTAGGCCTCTGAGCTTTGGTGCAAAAAGGTGCTCCGGGTAGGGGCTTCAAATATCTAAATGCACAACTTCGGGAAACTTCGGGAAGTAGGTGCAGTTGCAAAAATGCAGGATGTCCAGGAGTTTCGGTCCCACGACTCTCGTGTCCGCTACGGGTCTCAACTTTGCTGGGCGCTTGGGTCAGTGTTAGATATGTCCGGAAGTCCATGTCCTGTGCTGCATATTCTTTGGGATCCAACAGGAGCCTCGAAAATGTAGACTGGTTTCTTGGTACCTGTTTGAACAGGGTTGTCACTCCTTGACCATAAGGGAGATTCTCCCATCTTCCAGTCGATATGGAATGTCGAAGGTCCAAGATTTATGTATCAGAGTTTCGTCCAGGGTAATCTAAAGTCCTAGGGACTGGGGTCCCATACTTATACCAAGTTTAAGTCAAGTCAAGTCAAGTCAATTAATTTATATAGCGCGCTACATACCCAGAGGGTCTCAAGGCGCTTGAAGAAGGGTGGGGAATTACTTGTCGAATATCCAGGTTTTAAGTTGCTTTCTGAATGCTAGGTGGTTCTGAGTGAGGCAAAGGTGAATGGGAAGTGAGTTCCAGGTTTTAGCCGCCAGGTAGGAGAAGGATCTTCCTCCCATGGTGGTTTTGTTGATGCGAGGTACAGCAGCAAGGGCTTGGTTGGAAGAGCATAGCTGGCGGGAGGGGTTGTAGAAGGAAAGTCGTGTGTTGAGGCATTCGGGTCCAAGTTCGTAAAGTGCTTTGTGTGCGTGGGTTAGGAGGCGGAATGTTATCCTCTTATTGACGCGGAGCCAGTGGAGGTTTTTCAGGTGACCAGAAATGTGGTCTTTACGCGGGAGGTCTAGTATGAGTCTGGCTGATGCGTTGGAGTTTTTTCTGAAGTTTTGCGGTGGTGCGGGCGTATAGGGTGTTTCCGTAGTCCAGGCGGCTTGTAACCAGTGCGTGGGTGACCGTTTTTCTAGTTTCGGTGGGGATCCAGCGAAATGTTTTTTTGAGCATGCGAAGAATGTTGAAGCAAGATGATGAAACAGCGTTGACTTGTCTGGTCATCGAGAGTGAGGAGTCCAGGATGACGCCCAGGTTCCGTGCGTGGTCCGTCGGGATGGGTGCTTTTCCAAGGGCCTCTGGCCACCAAGAGTCGTCCCAGGTGGAGGGGGAGGTACCTAAGATAAGGACTTCTGTTTTGTCTGAATTCAGTTTCAGACGGCTGTGCTTCATCCACTCGGCTACTTCTTTCATTCCTTCATGTAGGTTGGTTTTGGCGGTGTTAGGGTCTTTGGTGAGTGAGAGGATCAGTTGAGTGTCATCAGCGTAGAAGATGATGTTGAGGTTGTGTTGGTGTGCGATGGCCGCGAGGGGGCTCATGTATACGTTGAAGAGGGTGGGGCTGAGTGAAGATCCTTGTGGCACGCCGCAAATGACTTCAGTGGTCTCTGACTTGAATGGTGGGAGGCGGACTCTGCGAGTTCTTCCGGCAAGGAACGAGGTGATCCATTCCAGTGCTTTTCCTTGGATTCCGATGTTTCTGAGGCGTTGTAACAGGGTGCTATGACAGACTGTGTCTAAGGCTGCGGAGAGGTCGAGGAGGATGAGAGCGACTGTGTCTCCATTGTCCAGTAGAGTTCGAATGTCGTCTGTTGCTGCGATGAGTGCGGTCTCAGAGCTGTGTTTGGCTCGGAAGCCGGACTGTGAGGAGTCGAGGGATTTGTTGGTTTCGAGGAAGGCGGCGAGCTGGTTGTTGACAGCTTTCTCAATGACTTTGGCCGGGAATGGAAGGAGCGAGATGGGGCGGTAGTTTTTGAGTTCGGTGGGGTCAGCTGTGGGTTTTTTCGGAAGGGCGCTGAGTTCGGCGTGTTTCCAGCTTTCCGGGAAGGTGGGGGAGTTGAGGGAGCAGTTGATGATGTCTCGGAGGTGTGGTGCTATGATGGAGTCTGCTTTGTTGAAGATGTGGTGAGGGCAAGGGTCTGTGGGGGATCCTGAGTGGATGGAGTTCATCAGGCGGATGGTGTCCTCAGTGGAGATTGGGTTCCAGTCATTAAGGATGTTCAAGGGGGGTGAAGGTGCGGCAGAAGGTTGGGTGGGTTGGTCTCCGGGTTGGTTGTCGAAGCTGTTGTGGATGTCTGCGATTTTGTTGTGGAAGAATGAAGCTAGGGAGTCGCAAAGGGTTTGAGAGGGAGTGATGTCGTTGGAGTTGGCAGTGGGGTTAGTAAACTCTTTGACGATGTTGAATAATTCCTTGCTGTTGTGGGCGTTGTTGTCTAGTCGGTCTTTGAATGTGGCTTTCTTGGCAGTCCGGATCAGTTGGTGGTGTATGCGGGTGACGTTTTTGAAGGCGTCCCTGGTGCTGGTGTTTGGGTCTTTTTTCCAGGCCTTCTCAAGGGAGCGACAGAGTTTCTTGGATTTCTTAAGATCATCATTGAACCAGGGGGCGTTTTTGCTGCCTAGTTTGATTTGACGTTTTTTTCAAAGGTGCTGGTGGTTACACCCCTTCCCCTTTGTACAGTTGCATACCAGAGCTGGGGCTGAGTGCTCCAGCAACAGGTTTGAACTGGCAAATGCATTGTGCACCTTGTGTGCCCCAGGCAATGTCTGAAAAGCATTCACTGAATGCAACCCACCCTGCCCCAATACACTAATGCCTGCCTGGGGAGGTGCTAGCACCTCCCTGGACAGGAAACCTGTTGTCCAGGCTTCCAATGCCAGAGTTTCATCCAGCAGTTGGAGGGCAGACTCGTGTCTGTGGCAGCAGCATCCACTTTGTGATGCTGAGGCTCTTTTAAACCTTAACTGGGTATATCAGTATGTACATGTCTTTTCCCTCTAGAAGGGTAGAATGCTACCCCTGCCACCAGAACTGGTGGGGGGTAGTATTCCAAAGTGTTTGACACCTTACACTACAAGTTTTGATAAAGCCAAACCAAAGTTAGCATTAACCACGAGGATTATAATGCACTTAAGAGTATATGGTATGGCTATATCATAGAACAGCTATAAGGAGATGATTCTGAAAGCTGCAGATGGGCTCAGCTCATGCTAGGGTACCCTCTCACATAAAACCGAGCACTCTGCCTTCAGGATTGTCAAGGGCTGCCATTGGAGTGACTTATAGGTTACTATGTGTCTATATGTAAAGGTAGATATAGGTATACTATATCTAAGTAAGGGGTGCTTACACCACCTAACCCAAGCTGCAAGTGCAGACCTGTGGTGCCATTTTGGAAGGCTTTCCAGGGTTGGCATAATACATGCTTCAGTCGCTGGTAGGCCTCTGGGGTACCTATGCCCTTAGTTCCTAAGGTACTATATATAGGGATTCAGAAGGTTAACCCAGTACCAATCTGGTATGTACGTAAAGTACATGGTATCAATTTAGAGAGAGAACAGCTAGGATGTGGTCCATATTAGCAGGGCCACAGCCAGACTAAAGTCGAAAAACCAGGGAAACACCAAAAAAGTGGGGGTATCCATAGGAAGCAGATCCTACTCTCCTACAGGAAAAGCACACATGAGCGCGCTTTACACATGGGGATATCACACATAAGGGTTTGGGATGTCACAAATGAGTGCACCTCAAACATGTAAACGTGACACAGAAGGGCGAAGAGTGTCACATTTTATTGCACTTCAGACACGAGAATGTCACACATAAGCACACATCAAACATGGGATTGTCAGATATAATAGATAGGATTGTCACACATGAGTGCTCCTCAAACATAGGAGTGTCAGATAAAAGGGCTGGAAGTGTCACCTATGAGTGCTCCTCAAACATGGGAGTGCCAGATATAAGGGTTGAGAGTGTCACACATGAGTGCTCCTCAAACATAGGAGTGTCAGTTGTAAGGGCTGGGAGTTTCACATATGAGTGCTGCTCAAACATGGAATTGTCGGATATAAGGGCTGGGAGTGTCAGACATGAGTGCTCCTCAAACATGGGAGTGTCAGATATAAGGGATAGGATTGTCACACATGAATGCTCCTCAAACATGGGAGAGTCAGATATAAGGGCTGGGAGTGTCACACAAAAGTGCTCCTCAAAAATGGGAGTGTCAGATATGAGGGATGGGGATGTCACACAAGAGTGCTCCTCAAACATGGGAGTGTAAGATATAAGGGCTGGGAGTGTCACACAGTAGTGCTCCTCAAACACGGGAGTGTCAGATATAAAGGCCGGGGATGTCACACATGAGTGCTCCTTAAACACGGGAGTGTCAGATATAAAGGCCGGGGATGTCACATATGAGTGCTCCTCAAACACAGGAGTGTCAGATATAAGGGATGGGAGTGTCAACCATGAGTGCTTCTCAAACACAGGATTTTCAGATATAAGGGCTGAGAGTGTCACCCATGAGTGCTCCTCAAACAAGGGAAAGTCAGATATAAGGGCTATGATTGTCACCCATGAGTGTTTCTCAAACATGGGATTGTCAGATATAAGGGCTGGGATTGTCACAGATGAGTGCTCCTCAAACATGAGAGTGTCAGATATAAGGGTTGGGGGTGCCACACATGAGTGCTTCTCGAACATGGGAGTGTCAGATATAGGGGCTGGGATTGTCACACATGAGTGCTCCTAAAACACTAAAATGTCAGATGTGAGGGCTGGGAGTGTCACATATGAGTGCTCCTGAAGCATGGGAGTGTCATATATGAGTGCTGGGATTGCAACACATGAGTGTTCCTCAAACATGGGATTGTCAGATATAAGGGCTGGGATTGTCACAGATGAGTGCTCCTTAAACACTAAAGTGGCAGATATGAGGGCTGGGAGTGTCACATATGAGTGCTCCTCAAATATGGAAGTGTCACATAGGAGGGCTGGGAGTGTCATACATGAGTGCTCCTCAAACATGGGAGTGTCAGATATAAGGGCTGGGATCATCACACATGAGTGCTCCTCAAACATGGGAGAGTCAGATATAAGGTCTGGGAGTGTCACACATGAGTGCTCCTCAAACACGGAAGTGTTAAATATGAGGGCTGGGATGTCACATATGAGTGCTCCTCAAGCATGGCAGTGTCGGATATGAGGACTGGGAGTGTCACACATAAGTGCTCCTCAAACATGGGAGTGTCGGATATCAGGGCTCGGATTGTCACACATGAGTGCTCCTCAAACATAGGAGTGTCAGATATAAGGGCTGGGGGTGCCACACATGAGTGCTTCTCAAACATAGGAGTGTCAGATATAGGTGCTGGGATTGTCACACATGAGGGCTCCTCAAACACTGAAGTGTCAGATATGAGCTCTGGGAGTGTCACACATGAGTGCTCCTCAAACATGGGAGTGTTGGATATGAGGGCTGGGAGTGTCACACATGAATGCTCCTCAAACATGGGAGTGTCAGATTTGAGGGCTGGTGGTGTCACACATGAGTGCTCCTCTAACATGGGAGTGTCGGATATGAGGGCTGGGGGTGACACACATGAGTGCTCCTCAAACCTGGGATTGTCAGATATAAGGGTTTGGAGTGTCACATATGAGAGATCCTCAAACATGGGAGTGTCAGATATAAGGGCTGGGAGTGTCAAACATGAGTGCTCCTCTAACACGGGAGTGTTGGATATAAGGGCTGGGAGTGTCACATATGAGTGCCCCTCAAACAGGGGAGCCTCGAATTTGAGGGCTGGGGGTGTCAAACACGAGTGCTCCTCAAGCATGGGAGTGTCATATATGAGTGCTGGTGATTGCAACACATGAGTGCTCCTCAAACATGGGATTGTCAGATATAAGGGCTGGGATTGTCACAGATGAGTGTTCCTTAAACACTAAAGTGTCAGATATGAGGGCTGGGAGTGTCACATATGAGTGCTCCTCAAATATGGAAGTGTCACATATGAGGGCTAGGAGTGTCATACATGAGTGCTCCTCAAACATGGGAGTGTCGAATATAAGGGCTGGGATTGTCACACATGAGTGCTCCTCAAACATGGGAGAGTCAGATATAAGGGCTGGGAGTGTCACGCGAGTGCTCCTTGAACACGGGAGTGTCGGATATAAGGGCTGGGACTGTCACATATGAGTGCTCCTCAAACACAGGAGTGTCAGATATAAGGGCTGGGAGTGTCAAACATGAGTGCTCCTCTAACACGGGAGTGTTGGATATAAGGGCTGGGAGTGTCACACGTGAGTGGTCCTCGAGCAGGGGAGTGGCGGATAAATGGGCTGGGTAGGTCTCACATGAGTGCTCCTCAAACATGGGAGTGTTGGATATAAGGGCTGGGGGTGCCACACACGAGTGCTTCTCAAACATGGGACTGTCAGATATAAGGGCTGGGTAGGTCACACATGAGTGCTCCTCACACATGGGAGTGTCATATATAAGGGCTGGGATTGTCACATATGAGTTCTCATCAAACATGGGAATGTCAGATAGGAGGGCTGGGAGTATCACACATGAGTGCTCTTCAAACACGGGAGTGTCGGATATGAGGGCTGGGAGTGTCACATATGAGTGCCCCTCAAACAGGGGAGCCTCGAATTTGAGGGCTGGGGGTGTCAAACATGAGTGATCCTCAAACATGGGAGTGTCGGATTTGAGGGCTGGGGGTGTCACACATGACTGCTTTTCAAACATGGGATTGTCGGATATAAGGGCTGGGAGTGTCACACATGAGTGCCCCTCAAACATTGGAGTGCCGATATGAGGGATGTGGGTGCCACACATGAGTGGTCCTCGAACAGGGGAGTGTCGGATATATGGGCTGGGAGTGTCACACATGAGTTCTCCTCAAACACAGGAGTGTCAGATATAAGGACTGGGAGTATCACATTTGAGTGCTCCTCAAACATGGGAGTGTCGGATATAAGGGCTGGTGGTGCCACACAGGAATGCTTCTCAAACATGGAAGTGTCAGATATAAGGGCTGGGTAGGTCACACATGAGTGCTTCTCAAACATGGGAGTGTCGAATATTAGGGCTGGGATTGTCACATTTGAGTTCTCCTCAAACATGGGAGTGTCAGATAAGAGGGCTGGGAGTGTCACACATGAGTGCTCCTCAAACACGGGAGTGTCAGATATGAGGGCTGGGAGTGTTACATATGAGTGCCCCTCAAACAGGGGAGTGTCGAATTTGAGGGCTGGGGGTGTCACACATGAGTGGTCCTCAAACATGGGAGTGTCGGATATGAGGGCTGGGGGTGTCAAACTTGAGTGCTTCTCAAACACGGGAGTGTCGGATATGAGGGCTGGGAGTGTCACACATGAGTGCTCCTCAAACATGGGAGTGTCAGATATAAGGGCTGAGAGTGTCACGCGAGTGCTCTTGAACATGGGAATGTAGGATATAAGGGCTGGAAGTGTCAAACCTGAGTGCTTCTCTAACACAGGAGTATTGGATATAAGGGCTGTGAGTGTCACACATGAGTGGTCCACGAACAAGGGAGTGTCGGATATATGGGCTGGGTAGGTCACACATGACTGCTTCTCAAACATGGGATTGTCGGATATAAGGGCTGGGAGTGTCACACAAGAGTGCCCCTCAAACATTGGATTGCCGGATATGAGGGATATGGGTGCCACACATGAGTGGTCCCCGAACAGGGGAGTGTTGGATATATGGACTGGGAATGTCACATTTGAGTGTTCCTCAAACATGGGAGTGTCAGATATAAGGGCTAGGATTGTCACACATGAGTACTCCTCAAACATGGGAGTGTCGGATATAAGGGCAGGTGGTGCCACACAAGAGTGCTTCTCAAACATGGGAGTGTCAGATATAAGGGCTGGGTAGGTCACAAATGAGTGCTCCTCAAACATGGGAGTGTCATATATAAGGGCTGGGATTGTCACATATGAGTACTCCTCAAACATGGGAGTGTCAGATATGAGGGCTGGGAGTGTCACACATGAATGCTCCTCAAACACTGGATTTTCAGATATGAGGGCTGGGAGTGTCACATATGAGTGCCCCTCAAACAGGGGAGTGTCTAATTTGAGGGCTGGGTGTGTCACGCATGAGTGCTCCTCAAACATGGGAGCGTCGGATATGAGGGCAGGGGGTGTCACACATGAGTGCTTCTCAAACATGGGATTGTCGGATATAAGGGCTGAGAGTGTCACACATGAGTGCTCTTCAAACATGGGAGTGTCGGATATAAGGGCTGGGAGTATCACACATGAGTGCTCCTCAAACATGGGAGTGTCAGATATGAGGCTGGGAGTATCACACATGAGTGCTCCTCCTACATGGGAGTTTCAGATATGAGTGCTGGGATTGTCACACATGAGTGCTCCTCAAACATGGGATTGTCAGATATAAGGGCTGGTAGTGTCACGTATGAGTGCTCCTCAAACACAGGAGTGTCAGATATAAGGGCTGGGAGTGTCAAACATGAGTGCTCCTTGAACACGGGAGTGTCGGATATATGGGCTGGGAGTGCCACACATGAGTTCTCCTCAAACACAGGAGTGTCGGATATAAGGACTAGGAGTGTCACATTTGAGTGCTCCTCAAACATGGGAGTGTCAGATATGAGGCTGGGAGTATCACACATGAGTGCTCCTCCTACATGGGAGTTTCAGATATGAGTGCTGGGATTGTCACACATGAGTGCTCCTCAAACATGGGATTGTCAGATATAAGGGCTGGGAGTGTCACATATGAGTGCTCCTCAAGCATGGGAGTGTCGGATATGAGGGCTGAGTTTGTCACATATGAGTGCTCCTCAAACATGGGAGTGTTGAATTTGAGGGCTGGGGGTGTCAAACATGAGTGCTCCACAAACATGGGAGTGTCGGATTTGAGGGCTGGGGTTGTCACACATGACTGCTTTTCAAACATGGGATTGTCGGATATAAGGGCTGGGAGTGTCACACATGATAACCCTCAAACATTGGAGTGCCGATATGAGGGATGTGGGTGCCACACATGATGGGTCCTCGAACAGGGGAGTGTCGGATATATGGGCTGGGATTGTCACACATGAGTTCTCCTCAAACACAGGAGTGTCGGATATAAGGACTGGGAGTATCACATTTGAGTGCTCCTCAAACATGGGAGTGTCAGATATAAGGGCTGGGATTGTCACACATGAGTGCTCCTCAAACATGGGAGTGTCGGATATAAGGGCTGGTGGTGCCACACAGGACTGCTTTTCAAACATGGAAGTGTCAGATATAAGGGCTGGGTAGGTCACACATGAGTGCTCCTCAAACATGGGAGTGTCGAATATTAGGGCTGGGATTGTCACATTTGAGTTCTCCTAAACATGGGAGTGTCAGATAAGAGGGCTGGGAGTGTCACACATGAGTGCTCCTCAAACACGGGAGAGTCAGATATGAGGGCTGGGAGTGTCACATATGAGTGCCCCTCAAACAGGGGAGTGTCGAATTTGAGGGGTGGGGGTGTCACACATGAGTGGTCCTCAAACATGGGAGTGTCGGATATGAGAGCTGGGGGTGTCACACTTGAGTGCTTCTCAAACACGGGAGTGTCGGATATGAGGGCTGGGAGTGTCACACATGAGTGCTCCTCAAACATGGGAGTGTCAGATATAAGGGCTGAGAGTGTCACGCGAGTGCTCTTGAACACGGGAGTGTAGGATATAAGGGCTGGGAGTGTCAAACATGAGTGCTTCTCTAACACGGGAGTGTTGGATATAAGGGCTGGGAGTGTCACACAAGAGTGCCCCTCAAACATTGGATTGCCGGATATGAGGGATATGGGTGCCACACATGAGTGGTCCTCGAACAGGGGAGTGTCGGATATATGGTCTGGGAGAGTCACATTTGAGTGTTCCTCAAACATGGGAGTGTCAGATATAAGGGCTGTTATTGTCACACATGAGTACTCCTCAAACATGGGAGTGTCGGATATAAGGGCAGGTGGTGCCACACAAGAGTGCTTCTCAAACATGGGAGTGTCAGATATAAGGGCTGGGTAGGTCACACATGAGTGCTCCTCAAACATGGGAGTGTCATATATAAGGGCTGAGATTGTCACATATGAGTTCTCCTCAAACATGGGAGTGTCAGATATTAGGGCTGGGAGTGTCACACATGAGTGCTCCTCAAACACGGGATTTTCAGATATGAGGGCTGGGAGTGTCACATATGAGTGCCCCTCAAACAGGGGAGTGTTGAATTTGAGGGCTGGGGTTATCACACATGAGTGCTTCTCAAACTTGGGATTGTCGGATATAAGGGCTGGGAGTGTCACACATGAGTGCTCTTCAAACATGGGAGTGTTGGATATAAGGGCTGGGAGTATCACACATGAGTGTTCCTCAAACATGGGAGTGTCAGATATAAGGGCTGGGAGTGTCACGTATGAGTGCTCCTCAAACACAGGAGTGTCAGATATAAGGGCTGAGAGTGTCATACATGAGTGCTCCTCGAACACGGGAGTGTCGGATATATGGGCTGGGAGTGCCACACATGAGTTCTCCTCAAACACAGGAGTGTCGGATATAAGGACTAGGAGTGTCACATTTGAGTGCTCCTCCTACATGGGAGTTTCAGATATGAGTGCTGGGATTGTCACACATGAGTGCTCCTCAAACATGGGATTGTCAGATATAAGGGCTGGGAGTGTCACATATGAGTGCTCCTCAAGCATGGGAGTGTCGGATATGAGGGCTGGGTTTGTCACACATGAGTGCTCCTCAAACATGGGAGTGTTGGATATAAGGGCTGGCATTGTCACAGATGAGTGCTCCTCAAACATGGGAGTGTCAGATATAGGGGCTGGGATTGTCACACATGAGTGCTCCTTAAACACTGAAGTGTCAGATATGAGGGCTGGGAGTGTCACATATGAGTGCTCCCCAAATATGGGAGTGTCATATATGAGGGCTGGGAGTGTCATACATGAGTGCTCCTCAAACATGGGAGTGTCGGATACAAGGGCCGGGATTGTCACACATGAGTGCTCCTCAAACATGAGAGAGTCAGATATAAGGACTGGTGGTGCCACACATGAGTGCTTCTCAAACATGGGAGTGTCAGATAGAGGGGCTGGGATTGTCACATATGAGTGCTCCTCAAACACTGAAGTGTCAGATATGATGGCTGGGAGTGTCACATATGAGTGCTCCTCAAGCATGGAAGTGTCAGATATGAGGGCTGGGAGTGTTACACATGAGTGTTCCTCAAACATGGGAGTGTTGGATATCAGGGCTCGGATTGTCACACATGAGCGTTCCTCAAACATGGGAGTGTCAGATATAAGGGCTGGGGGTGCCACACATAGGTGCTACTCAAACATGGGAGTGTCAGATAAAGGGGCTAGGATTGTCACAAATGAGTGCTCCTCAAACACTGAAGTGTCAGATATGAGGGCTGGGAGAGTCACACATGAGTGCTCCTCAAACATGGGAGTGTCGGATATGATGGCTGGGAGTGTCACACATGAGTGCTTCTCAAACATGGGAGTGTCACATATGAGGGCTGGGAGTATCATACATGAGTGCTCCTCAAACATGGGAGTGTCGGATATAAGGGCTGGGAGTGTCACACATGACTGCTCCTCAAACATGGGAATGTCAGATATAGGGGCTGGGATTGTCACATATGAGTGCTCCTCAAACACTGAAGTGTCAGATATGATGGCTGGGAGTGTCACATATGAGTGCTCCTCAAGCATGGGAGTGTCCGACATGAGGGCTGGGAGTGTCACACATGAGTGCTCCTCAAACATGGGAGTGTCGGATATCAGGGCTCGGATTGCCAAACATGAGGGCTCCTCAAACATGGGCATGTCAGATATAAGGGCTGGGGGTGCAACACATGAGTGCTTCTCAAACATGGGAGTGTCAGACATAGGGGCTGGGATTGTCACAAATTAGTGCTCCTCATACACTGAAGTGTCAGATATGAGGGCTGGGAGTGTCACACATGAGTGCTCCTTGAACACAGGAGTGTCGGATATAAGGGCTGGGAGTGTCACACATGAGTGCTCCTCAAACACAGGAGTGTCAGATATAAGGGCTGGGATTGTCACACATGAGTGCTCCTCAAACACAGGAGTGTCAGATATAAGGGTTGGGATTGTCACACATTAGTGATCCTCAAACACAGGAGTGTCAGATATAAGGGCTGGGGGTGTCACACATGAATGCTCCTCAAACACGGGAGTGTCAGATATAAGGGATGGGAGTGTCACACATGAGTGCTCCTCAAACACGGGAGTGTCGGATATAAGGGCTGGGAGTGTCACACATGAGTGCTTCTCAATCATGGGAGTGTCAGATATAGGGGCTGGGTTTGTCACACATGAGTGCTCCTCAAACACGGGAGTGTCAGATATAAGGCTGGGATTGTAACACACGAGTGCTCCTCAAACATGGGAGTGTTGGATATAAGGGCTGGGAGTGTCAAGCATGAGTGCTCCTCAAACACGTAAGTGTCAGATATAAGGACTAGTAGTGTCACCAATGAGTGCTCCTCAAACATGGGAGTGTCAGATATAAGGGCTGTGGGTGTTACACATGAGTGCTCCACAAACACTGGAGGGCTGGGGGTGTTACATAAGTGCTCCACAAACACAGGAGTGTCACATATAAGGGCTGAGAGTGTCACCCATGAGTGCTCCTCAAACACGGGAGTGTCAGATATAAGGGCTGGGTTTGTCACACATGAGTGCTCCTCAAACACGGGAGTGTCAGATATAAGGGCTGGGTTTGTCACACATGAGTGCTCCTCAAACATGGGAGTGTCAGATATAAGGGCTGGGTTTGACACACATGAGTGCTCCTCAAACACAGGAGTGTCAGATATAAGGACTGGGAGTGTCACCCATGAGTGCTCCACAAACACAGGAGTGTCAGATATCAGGGCTGGGTTTGTCACACATGAGTGCTCCTCAAACACGGGAGTGTCAGATATAAGGGCTGGGTTTGTCACACATGAGTGCTCCTCAAACATGGGAGTGTCAGATATAAGGGCTGGGAGTGTCGCACATGAGTGCTCCTCAAACACGGGAGTGTCAGATATAAGGGCTGGCAGTGTCACACATGAGTGCTTCTCAAACATGGGAGTGTCGGATATCAGGGCTCAGATTGTAACACATGAGCGCTCCTCAAACATGGGAGTGTCAGATATAAGGGCTGGGGGTGCCACACATGAGTGCTTCTCAAACATGGGAGTGTCAGATAAAGGGGCTAGGATTGTCACAATTGAGTGCTCCTCAAACACTGAAGTGTCAGATATGAGGGCTGGGAGAGTCACACATGAGTGCTCCTCAAACATGGGAGTGTCAGATATGAGGGCTGGGAGTGTCACACATGAGTGCTTCTCAAACATGGGAGTGTCAGATATAGGGGCTGGTATTGTCACAAATGAGTGCTCCTCGAACACTGAAGTGTCAGATATGAGGGCTGGGAGTGTCACACATGAGTGCTCCTCAAACATGGGAGTGTCGGATAGGAGGGCTGGGATTGTCACACATGAGTGCTCCTCAAACATGGGAGTGTCACATATGAGGGCTGGGAGTGTCATACATGAGTGTTCCTCAAACATGGGAGTGTCGGATATAAGGGCTGGGATTGTCACACATGAGTGCTCCTCGAACATGGGAATGGCAGATACAGGGGCTGGGATTGTCACATGTGAGTGCTCCTCAAACACTGAAGTGTCAGATATGATGGCCTGGGAGAGTCACATATGAGAGCTCTTCAAGCATGCGAGTGTCGGATATGAGGGCTGGGAGTGTCACACATGAGTGCTCCTCAAACATGGGAGTGTCGGATATCAAGGCTCGAATTTTCACACATGAGGGCTCCTCAAACATGGGCGTGTCAGATATAAGGGCTGGGGGTGCCACGCGTGAGTGCTTCTCAAACACTGAAGTGTCAGATATAGGGGATGGGATTGTCACAAATGAGTGCTCCTCAAACACTGAAGTGTCAGATATGAGGGCTGGGAGTGTCACACATGAGTGCTTCTCAAACATGGGAGTGTCAGATATAGGGGCTGGGATTGTCACAAATGAGTGCTCCTCGAACACTGAAGTGTCAGATATGAGGGCTGGGAGTGTCACACATGAGTGCTCCTCAAACATGGGAGTGTCGGATAGGAGGGCTGGGATTGTCACACATGAGTGCTCCTCAAACATGGGAATGGCAGATACAGGGGCTGGGATTGTCACATATGAGTGCTCCTCAAACACTGAAGTGTCAGATATGATGGCTGGCAATGTCACATATGAGTGCCCCTCAAGCATGGGAGTGTCGGATATGAGGGCTGGGAGTGTCACACATGAGTGCTCCTCAAACATGGGAATGGCAGATACAGGGGCTGGGATTGTCACATATGAGTGCTCCTCAAACACTGAAGTGTCAGATATGAGGACTGGGAGTGTCACACATGAGTGCTCCTCAAACATGGGAGTGTCGGATATAATGGCTGGGAGTGTCACACATGAGTGGTCCTCAAACACAGGAGTGTCGGATATAAGGGCTGGGAGTGTCACACATGAGTGCTCCTCAAACACAGGAGTGTCAGATATAAGGGCTGGGATTGTCACAAATGAGTGCTCCTCAAACACAGGAGTGTCAGATATAAGGGTTGGGAATGTCACACATTAGTGCTCCTCAAACACAGGAGTGTCAGATGTAAGGGCTGGGATTGTCACACATGAGTGCTCCTCAAACACGGAAGTGTCAGATATAAGGGCTGGGGGTATCACACATGAATTCTCCTCAAACCCGGGAGTGTCAGATGTAAGGGCTGGGAGTGTCACACAGGAGCGCTTCTCAAACACGGGAGTGTCGAATATATGGGCTGGGAGTGCCACACATGAGCTCTCCTCAAACACAGGATGTTAGACGGACCGGGAGTGTCGGCCGAGTATAAGGGGAGAGGTCTCCAGGGAGAGCCGTCTTAAGCGATCGTACAGACAAGTAACTTCCCCCCCACAGACGGACACCACACAAGGATAAGGTTAAACGATACTTTATCAGCAATTCTTCAAGTACGGTCAAATGATACAAGGAGGTCTGGACTCAGGGGTCCCCTCGGTTCTGGTCTCTGGTTGGGAAAAGGGGTAGCGGGACAGTCTTGTTACCAATTGGGTGGATGAATAGCTCTCAATCCTCGAGCTCGGCGTTCTAGATGATCGGGCCGCGGCGGAGCCAGCAGGTCCCGAGATGGGTGAAGGTGGCGACGGTCCGCGGCGGAGCCAGCAGGTCCCGATGAAGATGGTGGTACAAACGGTCCGCGGCCACGCCAGCAGGTCCCAACGACGATGAAGGTTGATGGAAGTTGCGGCAGCGCCAGCAGGCAAGACGATAGTTCACAAGGCAGGGCTACGGCAGCGCCAGTAGTCCGTCAAGGATGAGTTCTTCTCTGCGTCTCTCGACTCCAGGATACAACTGCCTTCCTGCTCTGGAGCTGCCCCAGTTATAGGGCTGGCGCCCTTTGATGTCCGGACCCTCGCACTTGGAGGTCGGGAGGTCCGGGATGAGGGAGTCCAGACACCCAGCAGGGGGGTGGAGCCAGCGCCCGGGGAGGTTGGGGGTGATCGGCACCTGGCGGGGGAGAGCCATCGACACCTCTTTCTCCCATTGACCTGCCAAGTAGTCCGCTCACCTCCTGGGTGGATGGTGGTGCCGGGATGTCGGGGCCTGGCCAGGCCCAGGGTTAGGGTCGATCGGAGGCCACGCGGCCTCGTGGGGCAGTGTCCAAGATGGCGCCCAGGTCGGGCGCGAGGGCCGGTAGGGGATCGGGCCCAAGAGGTCGAGATGTTCCGAGGCAGGGGTCCCGGAGGGGACAGAAACGTGGAGTGGTGGCGTGTAACACTTGAGGAGCCGGGCTCGGGCCCGGTCGTGCAGAGGGGGAGCGGGCCCTTCATGTGGCCTGTCCAACACAGGAGTGTCGGATATAAGGACTAGGAGTGTCACATTTGAGTGCTCCTCAAACATGGGAGTGTCAGATATGAGGCTGGGAGTATCACACATGAGTGCTCCTCCTACATGGGAGTTTCAGATATGAGTGCTGGGATTGTCACACATGAGTGCTCCTCAAACATGGGATTGTCAGATATAAGGGCTGGGAGTGTCACATATGAGTGCTCCTCAAGCATGGGAGTGTCGGATATGAGGGCTGGGTTTGTCACACATGAGTGCTCCTCAAACATGGGAGTTTTGGATATAAGGGCTGGCATTGTCACAGATGAGTGCTCCTCAAACATGGGAGTGTCAGATATAGGGGCTGGGATTGTCACACATGAGTGCTCCTTAAACACTGAAGTGTCAGATATGAGGGCTGGGAGTGTCACATATGAGTGCTCCCCAAATATGGGAGTGTCATATATGAGGGCTGGGAGTGTCATACATGAGTGCTCCTCAAACATGGGAGTGTCGGATATAAGGTCCGGGATTGTCACACATGAGTGCTCCTCAAACATGGGAGAGTCAGATATAAGGACTGGTGATGCCACACATGAGTACTTCTCAAACATGGGAGTGTCGGATATCAGGGCTCAGATTGTAACACATGAGTGCTTCTCAAACATGGGAGTGTCAGATAAAGGGGCTAGGATTGTCACAATTGAGTGCTCCTCAAACACTGAAGTGTCAGATATGAGGGCTGGGAGAGTCACACATGAGTGCTCCTCAAACATGGGAGTGTCAGATATGAGGGCTGGGAGTGTCACACACGAGTGCTTCTCAAACATGGGAGTGTCAGATATAGGGGCTGGGATTGTCACAAATGAGTGCTCCTCGAACACTGAAGTGTCAGATATGAGGGCTGGGAGTGTCACACATGAGTGCTCCTCAAACATGGGGGTGTCGGATAGGAGGGCTGGGATTGTCACACATGAGTGCTCCTCAAACATGGGAGTGTCACATATGAGGGCTGGGAGTGTCATACATGAGTGTTCCTCAAACATGGGAGTGTCGGATATAAGGGCTGGGATTGTCACACATGAGTGCTCCACGAACATGGGAATGGCAGATACAGGGGCTGGGATTGTCACATATGAGTGCTCCTCAAACACTAAAGTGTCAGATATAATGGCTGGGAGAGTCACATATGAGAGCTCCTCAAGCAGGCGAGTGTCGGATATGAGGGCTGGGAGTGTCACACATGAGTGCTCCTCAAACATGGGAGTGTCGGATATCAAGGCTCGGATTTTCACACATGAGGGCTCCTCAAACATGTGGGTGTCAGATAAAAGGGCTGGGGGTGCCACACGTGAGTGCTTCTCAAACACTGAAGTGTCAGATATAGGGGATGGGATTGTCACAAATGAGTGCTCCTCAAACACCGAAGTGTCAGATATGAGGGCTGGGAGTGTCACACATGAGTGCTTCTCAAACATGGGAGTGTCAGATATAGGGGCTGGGATTGTCACAAATGAGTGCTCCTCGAACACTGAAGTGTCAGATATGAGGGCTGGGAGTGTCACACATGAGTGCTCCTCAAACATGGGAGTGTCGGATAGGAGGGCTGGGATTGTCACACATGAGTGCTCCTCAAACATGGGAATGGCAGATATAGGGGCTGGGATTGTCACATATGAGTGCTCATTAAACACTGAAGTGTCAGATATGATGGCTGGGAGTGTCACATATGAGTGCTCCTCAAGCATGGGAGTGTCGGATATGAGGGCTGGGAGTGTCACACATGAGTGCTCCTCAAACATGGGAATGGCAGATACAGGGGCTGGGATTGTCACATATGAGTGCTCCTCAAACACTGAAGTGTCAGATATGAGGGCTGGGAGTTTCACACATGAGTGCTCCTCAAACATGGTGGTGTCGGATATAATGGCTGGGAGTGTCACACATGAGTGGTCCTCAAACACAGGAGTGTCGGATATAAGGGCTGGGAGTGTCACACATGAGTGCTCCTCAAACATGGGAATGGCAGATATAGGGGCTAGCATTGTCACATATGAGTGCTCATCAAACACTGAAGTGTCAGATATGATGGCTGGGAGTGTCACATATGAGTGCTCCTCAAGCATGGGAGTGTCGGATATGAGGGCTGGGAGTGTCACACATGAGTGCTTCTCAAACATTGGAGTGTCAGACATAGGGGATGGGATTGTCACAAATTAGTGCTCCTCATACACTGAAGTGTCAGATATGAGGGCTGGGAGTGTCTCACATGAGTGCTCCTTGAACATGGGAGTGTCGGATATATGGGCTGGGAGTGTCACACATGAGTGGTCCTCAAACACAGGAGTGTCGGATATAAGGGCTGGGAGTGTCACACATGAGTGCTCCTCAAACACAGGAGTGTCAGATATAAGGGCTGGGATTGTCACACATGAGTGCTCCTCAAACACAGGAGTGTCAGATATAAGGGCTGGGAATGTCACACATTAGTGCTCCTCAAACACAGGAGTGTCAGATGTAAGGGCTGGGATTGTCACACATGAGTGCTCCTCAAACACGGGAGTGTCGAATATATGGGCTGGGAGTGCCACACATGAGTTCTCCTCAAACACAGGAGTGTCGGATATAAGGACTAGGAGTGTCACATTTGAGTGCTCCTCAAACATGGGAGTGTCAGATATGAGGCTGGGAGTATCACACATGAGTGCTCCTCCTACATGGGAGTTTCAGATATGAGTGCTGGGATTGTCACACATGAGTGCTCCTCAAACATGGGATTGTCAGATATAAGGCCTGGGAGTGTCACATATGAGTGCTCCTCAAGCATGGGAGTGTCGGATATGAGGGCTGGGTTTGTCACACATGAGTGCTCCTCAAACATGGGAGTGTCAGATATAGGGGCTGGGATTGTCACACATGAGTGCTCCTTAAACACGGAAGTGTCAGATATGAGGGCTGGGAGTGTCACATATGAGTGCTCCCCAAATATGGGAGTGTCATATATGAGGGCTGGGAGTGTCATACATTAGTGCTCCTCAAACATGGGAGTGTCGGATATAAGGTCCGGGATTGTCACACATGAGTGCTCCTCAAACACAGGAGTGTCAGATATAAGGGCTGGGAATGTCACACATTAGTGCTCCTCAAACACAGGAGTGTCAGATGTAAGGGCTGGGATTGTCACACATGAGTGCTCCTCAAACACGGAAGTGTCAGATATAAGGGCTGGGTGTATCACACATGAATTCTCCTCAAACCCGGGAGTGTCAGATGTAAGGGCTGGGAGTGTCACACATGAGTGCTCCTCGAACACGGGAGTGTCGAATATATGGGCTGGGAGTGCCACACATGAGTTCTCCTCAAACACAGGAGTGTCGGATATAAGGACTAGGAGTGTCACATTTGAGTGTTCCTCAAACATGGGAGTGTCAGATATGAGGCTGGGAGTATCACACATGAGTGCTCCTCCTCCATGGGAGTTTCAGATATGAGTGCTGGGATTGTCACACATGAGTGCTCCTCAAACATGGGATTGTCAGATATAAGGGCTGGGAGTGTCACCTATGAGTGCTCCTCAAGCATGGAAGTGTCGGATATGAGGGCTGGGTTTGTCACACATGAGTGCTCCTCAAACATGGGAGTGTTGGATATAAGGGCTGGCATTGTCACAGATGAGTGCTCCTCAAACATGGGAGTGTCAGATATAGGGGCTGGGATTGTCACACATGAGTGCTCCTTAAACACTGAAGTGTCAGATATGAGGGCTGGGAGTGTCACATATGAGTGCTCCCCAAATATGGGAGTGTCATATATGAGGGCTGGGAGTGTCATACATGAGTGCTCCTCAAACATGGGAGTGTTGGATATAAGGTCCGGGATTGTCACACATGAGTGCTCCTCAAACATGAGAGAGTCAGATATAAGGACTGGTGGTGCCACACATGAGTGCTTCTCAAACATGGGAGTGTCAGATAGAGGGGCTGGGATTGTCACATATGAGTGCTCCTCAAACACTGAAGTGTCAGATATGAGGGCTGGGAGAGTCACACATGAGTGCTCCTCAAACATGGGAGTGTCGGATATGAGGGCTGGGAGTGTCACACATGAGTGCTTCTCAAACATGGGAGTGTCACATATGAGGGCTGGGAGTATCATACATGAGTGCTCCTCAAACATGGGAGTGTCGGATATAAGGGCTGGGAGTGTCACACATGAGTGCTCCTCAAACATGGGAATGTCAGATATAGGGGCTGGGATTGTCACATATGAGTGCTCCTCAAACACTGAAGTGTCAGATATGATGGCTGGGAGTGTCACATATGAGTGCTCCTCAAACATGGGAGTGTCGGATATCAGGGCTCGGATTGTCAAACTTGAGGGCTCCTCAAACATGGGCATGTCAGATATAAGGGCTGGGGGTGCAACACATGAGTGCTTCTCAAACATTGGAGTGTTAGACATAGGGGCTGGGATTGTCACAAATTAGTGCTCCTCATACACTGAAGTGTCAGATATGAGGGCTGGGAGTGTCTCACATGAGTGCTCCTTGAACATGGGAGTGTCGGATATAAGGGCTGGTAGTGTCACACATGAGTGGTCCTCAAACACAGGAGTGTCGGATATAAGGGCTGGGAGTGTCACACATGAGTGCTCCTCAAACACAGGAGTGTCAGATATAAGGGCTGGGATTGTCACACATGAGTGCTCCTCAAACACAGGAGTGTCAGATATAAGGGTTGGGATTGTCACACATTAGTGCTCCTCAAACACAGGAGCGTCAGATGTAAGGGCTGGGATTGTCACACATGAGTGCTCCTCAAACACGGAAGTGTCAGATATAAGGGCTGGGTTTGTCACACATGAATGCTCCTCAAACACGGGAGTGTCAGATATAAGGGATGGGAGTGTCACACATGAGTGCTCCTCAAACACGGGAGTGTCAGATATAAGGACTAGGAGTGTCACCAATGAGTGCTCCACAAACACAGGAGTGTCACATATAAGGGCTGAGAGTGTCACCCATGAGTGCTCCTCAAACACGGGAGTGTCAGATATAAGGGCTGGATTTGTCACACATGAGTGCTCCTCAAACACGGGAGTGTCAGATATAAGGGCTGGGTTTGTCACACATGAGTGCTCCTCAAACATGGGAGTGTCAGATATAAGGGCTGGGTTTGACACACATGAGTGCTCCGCAAACACGGGAGTGTCGAGTATAAGGACTGGGAGTGTCACCCATGAGTGCTCCACAAACACAGGAGTGTCAGATATCAGGGCAGAGAGTGTCACCCATGAGTGCTCCTCAAACACTGGAGTGTCAGATATAAGGGCTGGGTTTGTCACACATGAGTGCTCCTCAAACACGGGAGTGTCAGATATAAGGGCTGGGAGTGTCACACATGAGTGTTCCTCAAACACGGGAGTGTCAGATATAAGGGCTGGCAGTGTCTCACATGAGTGCTCCTTGAACATGGGAGTGTCGGATATAAGGGCTGGGATTGTAACACATGAGTGCTCCTCAAACATGGGAGTGTTGGATATAAGGGCTGGGAGTGTCAAGCATGAGTGCTCCTCAAACACGTAAGTGTCAGATATAAGGACTAGGAGTGTCACCAATGAGTGCTCCACAAACACAGGAGTGTCACATATAAGGGCTGAGAGTGTCACCCATGAGTGCTCCTCAAACACGGGAGTGTCAGATATAAGGGCTGGATTTGTCACACATGAGTGCTCCTCAAACACGGGAGTGTCAGATATAAGGGCTGGGTTTGTCACACATGAGTGCTCCTCAAACATGGGAGTGTCAGATATAAGGGCTGGGTTTGACACACATGAGTGCTCCGCAAACACGGGAGTGTCGAGTATAAGGACTGGGAGTGTCACCCATGAGTGCTCCACAAACACAGGAGTGTCAGATATCAGGGCAGAGAGTGTCACCCATGAGTGCTCCTCAAACACTGGAGTGTCAGATATAAGGGCTGGGTTTGTCACACATGAGTGCTCCTCAAACACGGGAGTGTCAGATATAAGGGCTGGGAGTGTCACACATGAGTGTTCCTCAAATACGGGAGTGTCAGATATAAGGGCTGGCAGTGTCACATATGAGTGCTTCTCAAACATGGGAGTGTCGGATATCAGGGCTCAGATTGTAACACATGAGCGCTCCTCAAACATGGGAGTGTCAGATATAAGGGCTGGGGGTGCCACACATGAGTGCTTCTCAAACATGGGAGTGTCAGATAAAGGGGCTAGGATTTTCACAATTGAGTGCTCCTCAAACACTGAAGTGTCAGATATGAGGGCTGGGAGTGTCACACATGAGTGCTCCTCAAACATGGGAGTGTCAGACATGAGGGCTGGGAGTGTCACACATGAGTGCTTCTCAAACATGGGAGTGTCAGATATAGGGGCTGGGATTGTCACAAATGAGTGCTCCTCGAACACTGAAGTGTCAGATATGAGGGCTGGTAGTGTCACACATGAGTGCTCCTCAAACATGGGAGTGTCGGATAGGAGGGCTGGGATTGTCACACATGAGTGCTCCTCAAACATGGGAGTGTCACATATGAGGGCTGGGAGTGTCATACATAAGTGTTCCTCAAACACAGGAGTGTCGGATATAAGGGCTGGGAGTGTCACACATGAGTGCTCCTCAAACACAGGAGTGTCAGATTTAAGGGCCGGGATTGTCACACATGAGTGCTCCTCAAACACAGGAGTGTCAGATATAAGGGTTGGGAATGTCACACATTAGTGCTCCTCAAAAACGGAGTGTCAGATGTAAGGGCTGGGATTGTCACACATGGATGCTCCTCAAACACGGAAGTGTCAGATATAAGGGCTGGGGGTATCACACATGAATTCTCCTCAAACCCGGGAGTGTCAGATGTAAGGGCTGGGAGTGTCACACATGAGTGCTCCTCAAACATGGGAGTGTCGGATATAAGGGCTGGGAGTGTCACACATTAGTGCTCCTCAAACATTGGAGTGTTGGACATAAGGCCTGGGAGTGTCAAGCATGAGTGCTCCTCAAACACGGGAGTGTCAGATATAAGGGCTGGGTTTGTCACACATGAGTGCTCCTCAAACACAGGATTGTCAGATATAAGGGCTGGGATTGTCACACATGAGTGCTCCTCAAACACGGAAGTGTCAGATATAACGGCTGGGGGTGTCACACATGAATGCTCCTCAAACCCAGGAGTGTCAGATGTAAGGGCTGGGAGTGTCACACATGAGTGCTCCTCAAACACGGGAGTGTCGGATATAAGGGCTGGGAGTGTCACACATTAGTGCTCCTCAAACATTGGAGTGTTGGATATAAGGCCTGGGAGTGTCAAGCATGAGTGCTCCTCAAACACGGGATTGTCAGATATAAGGGCTGGGTTTGTCACACATGAGTGCTCCTCAAACACGGGTTTGTCAGATATAAGGACTAGGAGTGTCACCAATGAGTGCTCCTCAAACATGGGAGTGTCAGATATAAGGGCTGTGGGTGTTACACATGAGTGCTCCTCAAACACTGGAGGTCTGGGGGTGTTACACGAGTGCTCCACAAACACAGGAGTGTCACATATATGGGCTGAGAGTGTCACCCATGAGTGCTCCTCAAACACGGGAGTGTCAAATATAAGGGCTGGGTTTGTCACACATGAGTGCTCCTCAAACACAGTAGTGTCAGATATAAGGGCTGGGTTTGTCACACATGAGTGCTCCTCAAACATGGGAGTGTCAGATATAAGGGCTGAGTTTGTCACACATGAGTGCTCCTCAAACACGGGAGTGTCAGATATAAGGACTGGGAGTGTCACCCATGAGTGCTCCTCAAACACGGGAGTGTCAGATATAAGGGCTGGGTTTGTCACACATGAGTGCTCCTCAAACACGGGATTGTCAGATATAAGGGCTGGGTTTGTCACACATGAGTGCTCCTCAAACACGGGAGTGTCAGATATAAGGGCTCGCAGTGTCACACACGAGTGCTTCTCAAACATGGGAATGTCGGATATAAGGGCTGGGATTGTCACACATGAGTGCTCCTCAAACATGGGAGAGTCAGATATAAGGGCTGGGGGTGCCACACATGAGTGCTTCTCAAACATGGGAGTGTCAGATATTGGGGCTGGGATTGTCACACATGAGTGCTCCTCAAACACTGAAGTGTCAGTTGTGAGCTCTGGGAGTGTCACACATGAGTGCTCCTCAAACATGGGAGTGTCAGATATAAGGGCTGGGTTTGACACACATGAGTGCTCCTCAAACACAGGAGTGTCAGATATAAGGACTGGGAGTGTCACCCATGAGTGCTCCACAAACACAGGAGTGTCAGATATCAGGGCAGAGAGTGTCACCCATGAGTGCTCCTCAAACACTGGAGTGTCAGATATAAGGGCTGGGTTTGTCACACATGAGTGCTCCTCAAACACGGGAGTGTCCGATATAAGGGCTGGGTTTGTCACACATGAGTGCTCCTCAAACATGGGAGTGTCAGATATAAGGGCTGGGAGTGTCACACATGAGTGCTCCTCAAACACGGGAGTGTCAGATATAAGGGCTGGCAGTGTCACACATGAGTGCTTCTCAAACATGGGAGTGTCGGATATCAGGGCTCAGATTGTAACACATGAGCGCTCCTCAAACATGGGAGTGTCAGATATAAGGGCTGGGGGTGCCACACATGAGTGCTTCTCAAACATGGGAGTGTCAGATAAAGGGGCTAGGATTTTCACAATTGAGTGCTCCTCAAACACTGAAGGGTCAGATATGAGGGCTGGGAGAGTCACACATGAGTGCTCCTCAAACATGGGAGTGTCAGATATGAGGGCTGGGAGTGTCACACATGAGTGCTTCTCAAACATGGGAGTGTCAGATATAGGGGCTGGGATTGTCACAAATGAGTGCTCCTCGAACACTGAAGTGTCAGATATGAGGGCTGGGAGTGTCACACATGAGTGCTCCTCAAACATGGGAGTGTCAGATAGGAGGGCTGGGATTGTCACACATGAGTGCTCCTCAAACATGGGAGTGTCACATATGAGGGCTGGGAGTGTCATACATAAGTGTTCCTCAAACACAGGAGTGTCGGATATAAGGGCTGGGAGTGTCACACATGAGTGCTCCTCAAACACAGGAGTGTCAGATTTAAGGGCTGGGATTGTCATACATGAGTGCTCCTCAAACACAGGAGTGTCAGATATAAGGGTTGGGAATGTCACACATTAGTGCTCCTCAAAAACGGAGTGTCAGATGTAAGGGCTGGGATTGCCACACATGAGTGCTCCTCAAACACGGAAGTGTCAGATTTAAGGGCTGGGGGTATCACACATGAATTCTCCTCAAACCCGGGAGTGTCAGATGTAAGGGCTGGGAGTGTCACACATGAGTGCTCCTCAAACACAGGAGTGTCGGATATAAGGGCTGGGAGTGTCACACATTAGTGCTCCTCAAACATTGGAGTGTTGGACATAAGGCCTGGGAGTGTCAAGCATGAGTGCTCCTCAAACACGGGAGTGTCAGATATAAGGGCTGGGTTTGTCACACATGAGTGCTCCTCAAACACAGGATTGTCAGATATAAGGGCTGGGATTGTCACACATGAGTGCTCCTCAAACACGGAAGTGTCAGATATAACGGCTGGGGTGTCACACATGAATGCTCCTCAAACCCAGGAGTGTCAGATGTAAGGGCTGGGAGTGTCACACATGAGTGCTCCTCAAACACAGGAGTGTCGGATATAAGGGCTGGGAGTGTCACACATTAGTGCTCCTCAAACATTGGAGTGTTGGATATAAGGCCTGGGAGTGTCAAGCATGAGTGCTCCTCAAACACGGGATTGTCAGATATAAGGGCTGGGTTTGTCACACATGAGTGCTCCTCAAACACGGGTTTGTCAGATATAAGGACTAGGAGTGTCACCAATGAGTGCTCCTCAAACATGGGAGTGTCAGATATAAGGGCTGTGGGTGTTACACATGAGTGCTCCTCAAACACTGGAGGTCTGGGGGTGTTACACGAGTGCTCCACAAACACAGGAGTGTCACATATATGGGCTGAGAGTGTCACCCATGAGTGCTCCTCAAACACGGGAGTGGCAAATATAAGGGCTGGGTTTGTCACATATGAGTGCTCCTCAAACACAGTAGTGTCAGATATAAGGGCTGGGTTTGTCACACATGAGTGCTCCTCAAACATGGGAGTGTCAGATATAAGGGCTGAGTTTGTCACACATGAGTGCTCCTCAAACACGGGAGTGTCAGATATAAGGACTGGGAGTGTCACCCATGAGTGCTCCACAAACACCAGAGTGTCAGATATCAGGGCTGAGAGTGTCACCCATGAGTGCTCCTCAAACACGGGAGTGTCAGATATAAGGGCTTGGTTTGTCACACATGAGTGCTCCTCAAACACGGGATTGTCAGATATAAGGGCTGGGTTTGTCACACATGAGTGCTCCTCAAACACGGGAGTGTCAGATATAAGGGCTCGCAGTGTCACACACGAGTGCTTCTCAAACATGGGAATGTCGGATATAAGGGCTGGGATTGTCACACATGAGTGCTCCTCAAACATGGGAGAGTCAGATATAAGGGCTGGGGGTGCCACACATGAGTGCTTCTCAAACATGGGAGTGTCAGATATTGGGGCTGGGATTGTCACACATGAGTGCTCCTCAAACACTGAAGTGTCAGTTGTGAGCTCTGGGAGTGTCACACATGAGTGCTCCTCAAACATGGAAGTGTCACATATGAGAGCTGGGAGTGTCATACATGAGTGCTCCTCAAAAATGGGAGTGTCGGATATAAGGGCTGGGATTGTCAAACATGAGTGCTCCTCAAACATGGGAGAGTCAGATATAAGGGCTGGGAGTGTCACACATGAGTGCTTCTCAAACACTGAAGTGTCAAATATGAGGGCTGGGAGTGTCACATATGAGTGCTCCTCAAGCATGGCAGTGTCGGATATGAGGACTGGGAGTGTCACACATAAGTGCTCCTCAAACATAGGAGTGTTGGATATCAGGGCTCGGATTGTCACACATGAGTGCTCCTCAAACACAGGAGTGTCAGATATAAGGGTTGGGAATGTCACACATTAGTGTTCCTCAAACACAGGAGTGTCAGATGTAAGGGCTGGGATTGTCACACATGAGTGCTCCTCAAACACGGAAGTGTTAGATATAAGGGCTGGGGCTATCACACATGAATTCTCCTCAAACCCGGGAGTGTCAGATGTAAGGGCTGGGAGTGTCACACATGAGTGCTCCTCAAACACGGGAGTGTCGGATATAAGGGCTGGGAGTGTCACACATTAGTGCTCCTCAAACATTGGAGTGTTGGATATAAGGCCTGGGTGTGTCAAGCATGAGTGCTCCTCAAACACGGGAGTGTCAGATATAAGGGCTGGGTTTGTCACACATGAGTGCTCCTCAAACACGGGATTGTCAGATATAAGGGATGGGATTGTCACACATGAGTGCTCCTCAAACACGGAAGTGTCAGATATAACGGCTGGGGGTGTCACACATGAATGCTCCTCAAACCCGGGAGTGTCAGATGTAAGGGCTGGGAGTGTCACACATGAGTGCTCCTCAAACATGGGAGTGTCGGATATAAGGGCTAGGAGTGTCACACATTAGTGCTCCTCAAACATTGGAGTGTTGGATATAAGGCCTGGGAGTGTCAAGCATGAGTGCTCCTCAAACACGGGATTGTCAGATATAAGGGCTGGGTTTGTCACACATGAGTGCTCCTCAAACACGGGTTTGTCAGATATAAGGACTAGGAGTGTCACCAATGAGTGCTCCTCAAACATGGGAGTGTCAGATATAAGGGATGTGGGTGTTACACATGAGTGCTCCTCAAACACTGGAGGGCTGGGGGTGTTACACAAGTGCTCCACAAACACAGGAGTGTCACATATATGGGCTGAGAGTGTCACCCATGAGTGCTCCACAAACACTGAAGTGTCAGATATGAGGGCTGGGAGAGTCACACATGAGTGCTCCTCAAACATGGGAGTGTTGGATAGGAGGGCTGGGATTGTCACACATGAGTGCTCCTCAAACATGGGAGTGTCAGATATAAGGGCTGAGTTTGTCACACATTAGTGCTCCTCAAACACGGGAGTGTCAGATATAAGGACTGGGAGTGTCGCCCATGAGTGCTCCACAAACACCAGAGTGTCAGATATCAGGGCTGAGAGTGTCACCCATGAGTGCTCCTCAAACACGGGGGTGTCGGATATGAGGGCTGGGGGTGTCACACATGAGTGCTCCTCAAACATGGGAGTGTTGGATATCAGGGCTCGGATTGTCACACATGAGGGCTCCTCAAACATGGGTGTGTCAGATATAAGGGCTGGGGGTGCCACACATGAGTGCTTCTCAAACATCGGAGTGTCAGATATAGGGGCTGGGATTGTCACAAATGAGTGCTCCTCAAACACTGAAGTGTCAGATATGAGGGCTGGGAGTGTCACACATGAGTGCTCCTCAAACATGGGGGTGTCAGATATAAGGGCTGGCTTTGTCACACATGAGTGCTCCTCAAACACAGGAGTGTCGGACAAAAGGGCTGGGAGTGTCACACATGAGTGCTCCTCAAACACAGGAGTGTCAGATGTAAGGGCTGGGATTGTCACACATGAGTGCTCCTCAAACACGGAAGTGTCAGATATAAGGGCTGGGGGTGTCACACATGAATGCTCCTCCAACACGGGAGTGTCAGATATAAGGGCTGGGAGTGTCACACATGAATGCTCCTCAAACACGGGAGTGTCAGATATAAGGGCTGGGAGTGTAACACATTAGTGCTTCCAAACATGGGAGTGTCAGATATAAGGGCTGGGTTTGTCACACATGAGTGCTCCTCAAACACGGGAGTGTCAGATAAAAGGCCTGTGGGTGTCACCCATGAGTGCTCCTCAAACACGGAGTGTCAGATATAAGGGCTGGGTTTGTCAAACATGAGTGCTCCTCAAACACGGGAGTGTCGGATATAAGGGCTGGGTTTGTCACACATGAGTGCTCCTCAAACATGGGAATGTCAGATATAAGGGCTGGGTTTGTCAGTCACACATGAGTGCTCCTCAAACATGGGAGTGTCAGATATAAGGGCTGGGAGTGTCACACATGAGTGCTCCTCAAACACGGGAGTGTCAGATATGAGGACTGGGAGTGTCACCCATGAGTGCTCCTCAAACAGTGAAGTGTCAAATATGAGGGCTGGGAGTGCCACACATGAGTGCTCCTGAAACACGGGAGTGTCAGATATGAGGACTGGGAGTGTCACACATGAGTGCTCCTCAAACACGGGAGTGTCAGATATGAGGACTGGGAGTGTCACACATGAGTGCTCCTCAAACATGGGAGTGTCAGATGTAAGGGCTAGGAGTGCCACACATGAGTGCTCCTCAAACAGTGAAGTGTCAGATATGAGGGCTGGGAGTGCCACACATGAGTGCTCCTCAAACATGGGAGTGTCAGATATAAGGGCTGGGAGTGTCACACATGAGTGCTCCTCAAACACGGGAGTGTCAGATATGAGGACTGGGAGTGTCACCCATGAGTGCTCCTCAAACAGTGAAGTGTCAGATATGAGGGCTGAGAGTGCCACACATGAGTGCTCCTCAAACATTTAAACTTGGAAAACAATGGCTGAGAAGGTCAAACTTTAGGGCACTTCAGACATGAGAATATCACACATGTACAATCCTAAAGCTAGGCATCTCTGCCCCCGAGTACATGCAGACCTCACACTCTTTTCATCTGTTCAGCCCTGTTTTGCCCTCTTCAAGTTGCCCTGTGGGCAGCTGCAGCAGCGCGTCTTTCCTCCTTGCCCTCCTCCACTGGGGTCAAATGGTATTTCTGGAGAGAGAATCATTGGGTAAACAGCCTCAGAGATGATGCACATGCGTGCTCACATGATCAGTTAGCAGCTGAAGTGTACTTGCCTTTGCCCTGTGTCTGGTTATGATGTTTCCTCGGCAGGAAGGCGCAGGAGCTCCTGTGTGTGCAGCACCACAAGCTGAGATGTATAGTGAGTCTGTTTGCTGTAACCCAGGGAAACCGCCCTGGACACACAGCTCGAAACTGAAAGTGGCAGAGAGGCTTTCACTTCCTCCATCCATGAAACTCATACCCAGTCATGGATGTCAGATAGAGGGGGGGTGGGGGGGAGCAGACAGGTCTTGCTCCCTGCCGCTCCTGGCGTTGCCTTGAGACCCTTGGCACTTGATGCAAGGGTCTGCATGAGGGTAGGAGGGAAGCAGGGCTGTGAGAGCTGTGTGCCCTGGCGGAATGGAAGCAGGGCTTTGAGAATTGTGTGCTCAGAAGCAGGGCTCTGAGAGCTATGTGCTCAGAAGCAGGGCTGTGAGAGCTCTGTGCTCAGGCAGAATGGAAGCAGGGCTGTGAGAGCTGTGTGCTCAGAAGCAGGGCTGTGAGAGCTGTGTGCTCAGGCAGAATGGAAGCAGGGCTGTGAGAGCTGTGTGCTCAGAAGCAGGGCTGTGAGAGCTGTGTGCTCAGGCGAAATGGAAGCAGGGCTGCGAGAGCTGTGTGCCCAGGCGGAATGGAAGCGGGGCTTTGAGAGCTGTGTGCTCAGAAGCAGGGCTGTGAGAGCTGTGTGCTCAGAAGCAGGGCTGTGAGAGCTGTGTGCTCAGGCAGAATGGAAGCAGGGCTGTGAAAGCTGTGTGCTCAGGCGGAATGGAAGCAGGGCTGTGAGAGCTGTGTACCCAGGCGGAATGGAAGCAGGGCTGTGAGAGCTGTGTGCTCAGAAGCAGGGCTGTGAGAGCTGTGTGCTCAGGCGAAATGGAAGCAGGGCTGCGAGAGCTGTGTGCCCAGGCGGAATGGAAGCAGGGCTTTGAGAGCTGTGTGCTCAGAAGCAGGGCTGTGAGAGCTGTGTGCTCAGAAGCAGGGCTGTGAGAGCTGTGTGCTCAGGCAGAATGGAAGCAGGGCTGTGAAAGCTGTGTGCTCAGGCGGAATGGAAGCAGGGCTGTGAGAGCTGTGTACCCAGGCGGAATGGAAGCAGGGCTGTGAGAGCTGTGTGCTCAGGCGGAATGGAAGCAGGGAAGGGCTCCTCAAACATGGGAGTGTCGGATATAAGGGCAGGTGGTGCCACACAAGAGTGCTTCTCAAACATGGTAGTGTCAGAAATAAGGGCTGGGTAGGTCACACATGAGTGCTCCTCAAACATGGGAGTGTCATATATAAGGGCTGGCATTGTCACATATGATTTCTCTTCAAACATGGGATTGTCAGATATGAGGGCTGGGAGTGTCACATATGAGTGCCCCTCAAACAGGGAAGTGTTGAATTTGAAGGCCGGGGGTGTCACACATGAGTGCTCCTCGAACACAGGAGTGTCAGATATGAGGACTGGGAGTGTCACACATGAGTGCTCCTCAAACACGGGAGTGTCAGATATGAGGACTGGGAGTGTCACACATGAGTGCTCCTCAAACATGGGAGTGTCAGATATAAGGGCTGGGAGTGTCACACATGAGTGCTCCTCAAACACGGGAGTGTCAGATATGAGGACTGCGAGTGTCACACATGAGTGCTCCTCAAACAGTGAAGTGTCAGATATGAGGGCTGGGAGTGCCACACATGAGTGCTCCTCAAACATGGGAGTGTCAGATATAAGGGCTGGGAGTGTCACACATGAGTGCTCCTCAAACACGGGAGTGTCAGATATGAGGACTGGGAGTGTCACCCATGAGTGCTCCTCAAACAGTGAAGTGTCAGATATGAGGGATGGGAGTGTCACACATGAGTGCTCCTCAAACACGGGAGTGTCAGATATGAGGACTGGGAGTGTCACCCATGAGTGCTCCTCAAACAGTGAAGTGTCAGATATGAGGGCTGGGAGTGCCACACATGAGTGCTCCTCAAACATTTAAACTTGGCAAACATTGGCTGAAAAGGTCAAACTTTAGGGCACTTCAGACATGAGAATATCACACATGTACAATCCTAAAGCTAGGCATCTCTGCCCCCGAGTACATGCAGACCTCACACTCTTTTCATCTGTTCAGCCCTGTTTTGCCCTCTTCAAGTTGCCCTGTGGGCAGCTGCAGCAGCGCGTCTTTCCTCCTTGCCCTCCTCCACTGGGGTCAAATGGTATTTCTGGAGAGAGAATCATTGGGTAAACAGCCTCAGAGATGATGCACATGCGTGCTCACATGATCAGTTAGCAGCTGAAGTGTACTTGCCTTTGCCCTGTGTCTGGTTATGATGTTTCCTCGGCAGGAAGGCGCAGGAGCTCCTGTGTGTGCAGCACCACAAGCTGAGATGTATAGTGAGTCTGTTTGCTGTAACCCAGGGAAACCGCCCTGTACACACAGCTCGAAACTGAAAGTGGCAGAGAGGCTTTCACTTGCTCCATCCATGAAACTCATACCCAGTCATGGATGTCAGATAGAGGGGGGGGGGGTGGGGGGGAGCAGACAGGTCTTGCTCCCTGCCGCTCCTGGCGTTGCCTTGAGACCCTTGGCACTTGATGCAAGGGTCTGCATGAGGGTAGGAGGGAAGCAGGGCTGTGAGAGCTGTGTGCCCTGGCGGAATGGAAGCAGGGCTTTGAGAGTTGTGTGCTCAGAAGCAGGGCTGTCAGAGCTGTGTGCTCAGAAGCAGGGCTGTGAGAGCTGTGTGCTCAGGCAGAATGGAAGCAGGGCTGTGAGAGCTGTGTGCTCAGAAGCAGGGCTGTGAGAGCTGTGTGCTCAGGCAGAATGGAAGCAGGGCTGTGAGAGCTGTGTGCTCCGAAGCAGGGCTGTGAGAGCTGTGTGCTCAGGCGGAATGAAAGCAGGGCTGTGAGAGCTGTGTGCCCAGGCGGAATGGAAGCCGGGCTTTGAGAGCTGTGTGCTCAGAAGCAGGGCTGTGAGAGCTGTGTGCTCAGGCAGAATGGAAGCAGGGCTGTAAAAGCTGTGTGCTCAGGCGTAATGGAAGCAGGGCTGTGAGAGCTGTGTACCCAGGCGGAATGGAAGCAGGGCTGTGAGAGCTGTGTGCTCAGGCGGAATGGAAGCAGGGCTGTGAGAGCTGTGTGCCCAGGCGGAATGGAAGCAGGGCTGTGAGAGTTGTGTGCCCAGGCGGAATGGAAGCAGGGCTTTGAGAGCTGTGTGCTCAGAAGCAGGGCTGTGAGAGCTGTGTGCTTAGGCAGAATGGAAGCAGGGCTTTGAGAGCTGTGTGCTCAGAAGCCGGGCTGTGAGAGCTGTGTGCTCAGAAGCAGGGCTGTGAGAGCTGTGTGCTCAGGCACAATGGAAGCAGGGCTGTCAAAGCTGTGTGCTCAGGCGGAATGGAAGCAGGGCTGTGAGAGCTGTGTACCCAGGCGGAATGGAAGCAGGGCTGTGAGAGCTGTGTGCTCAGGCGGAATGGAAGCAGGGAAGGGCTCCTCAAGCATGGGAGTGTCGGATATAAGGGCAGGTGGTGCCACACAAGAGTGCTTCTCAAACATGGGAGTGTCAGATATAAGGGCTGGGTAGGTCACAAATGAGTGCTCCTCAAACATGGGAGTGTCATATATAAGGGCTGGCATTGTCACATATGATTTCTCTTCAAACATGGGAGTGTCAGATGTGAGGGCTGGGAGTGTCACACATGAGTGCTCCTCAAACACGGGATTGTCATATATGAGGGCTGGGAGTGTCACATATGAGTGCCCCTCAAACAGGGAAGTGTTGAATTTGAAGGCCGGGGGTGTCACACATGAGTGCTCCTCAAACACGGGAGTGTCAGATATGAGGACTGGGAGTGTCACACATGAGTGCTCCTCAAACATGGGAGTGTCAGATATAAGGGCTGGGTTTGTCACACATGAGTGCTCCTCAAACACGGGAGTGTCAGATATAAGGGCTCGCAGTGTCACACACGAGTGCTTCTCAAACATGGGAATGTCGGATATAAGGGCTGGGATTGTCACACATGAGTGCTCCTCAAACATGGGAGAGTCAGATAAAAGGGCTGGGGGTGCCACACATGAGTGCTTCTCAAACATGGGAGTGTCAGATATTGGGGCTGGGATTGTCACACATGAGTGCTCCTCAAACACTGAAGTGTCAGTTGTGAGCTCTGGGAGTGTCACACATGAGTGCTCCTCAAACATGGAAGTGTCACATATGAGAGCTGGGAGTGTCATACATGAGTGCTCCTCAAACATGGGAGTGTCGGATATAAGGGCTGGGATTGTCAAACATGAGTGCTCCTCAAACATGGGAGAGTCAGATATAAGGGCTGGGAGTGTCACACATGAGTGCTTCTCAAACACTGAAGTGTCAAATATGAGGGCTGGGAGTGTCACATATGAGTGCTCCTCAAGCATGGCAGTGTCGGATATGAGGACTGGGAGTGTCACACATAAGTGCTCCTCAAACATGGGAGTGTCGGATATCAGGGCTCGGATTGTCACACATGAGTGCTCCTCAAACACAGGAGTGTCAGATATAAGGGTTGGGAATGTCACACATTAGAGTTCCTCAGACACAGGAGTGTCAGATGTAAGGGCTGGGATTGTCACACATGAGTGCTCCTCAAACACGGAAGTGTTAGATATAAGGGCTGGGGGTATCACACATGAATTCTCCTCAAACCCGGGAGTGTCAGATGTAAGGGCTGGGAGTGTCACACATGAGTGCTCCTCAAACACGGGAGTGTCGGATATAAGGGCTGGGAGTGTCACACATTAGTGCTCCTCAAACATTGGAGTGTTGGATATAAGGCCTGGGTGTGTCAAGCATGAGTGCTCCTCAAACACGGGAGTGTCAGATATAAGGGCTGGGTTTGTCACACATGAGTGCTCCTCAAACACGGGATTGTCAGATATAAGGGATGGGATTGTCACACATGAGTGCTCCTCAAACACGGAAGTGTCAGATATAACGGCTGGGGGTGTCACACATGAATGCTTCTCAAACCCGGGAGTGTCAGATGTAAGGGCTGGGAGTGTCACACATGAGTGCTCCTCAAACATGGGAGTGTCGGATATAAGGGCTAGGAGTGTCACACATTAGTGCTCCTCAAACATTGGAGTGTTGGATATAAGGCCTTGGAGTGTCAAGCATGAGTGCTCCTCAAACACGGGATTGTCAGATATAAGGGCTGGGTTTGTCACACATGAGTGCTCCTCAAACACGGGTTTGTCAGATATAAGGACTAGGAGTGTCACCAATGAGTGCTCCTCAAACATGGGAGTGTCAGATATAAGGGCTGTGGGTGTTACACATGAGTGCTCCTCAAACACTGGAGGGCTGGGGGTGTTACACAAGTGCTCCACAAACACAGGAGTGTCACATATATGGGCTGAGAGTGTCACCCATGAGTGCTCCACAAACACTGAAGTGTCAGATATGAGGGCTGGGAGAGTCACACATGAGTGCTCCTCAAACATGGGAGTGTTGGATAGGAGGGCTGGGATTGTCTTTTTTTTTTTTTTTTTTTTTTTTTTTAATCCTCATATTGCGAAAATATTATGTATTTTGGAAAATATAAATTCTACCTCTGAAGCTTTCCCTTTTGTACCGTCACTGCCCAATGGTCTCTCTTTTCTTGGGAGTTTTTCTTTGTTTTGCTTAATCAGAGGAGAACCATTTCCATTTACATATTAACATATCTGTAGTCGAGAGGGGGGGAGCTAGCCACCTTGGCTACTTCTATGAGTATCATACTCATAACACAGAATACGCTATCGCATTAATCATAGGACAGTGTGTTACGCCCGATCCTCGGAGGTCAAATGTTTCTCCATGATTTCCCAATACTTAAACCTCTTACTAATTTTTCCCCTTCTGTCTAATTTTTTTATTCTGATGGCTGAGTTTAACCACTCTGCATGTGTCGGGGGAAGAGGACCTATCCACTTAATGCAGATCTCCCTTCTGGCTATCACCATTAGTACAAAGAGTAGTTTTGCTTCCATTACTGTTAGTTTATCTACCCCCATTGTGTTATCAATCCCGAAAAGAATAAGAATTGTACTTACATTTAGATGTTTTTGAAATATTGAGTTCAACGTCTTACCCACTCCTTCCCAGAATGTTTTCAAAGATGGGCAGTTCCAGAACATATGGATGTCATCCGCCTTCTCTTCCCCACATTTGGGGCATTTTTTGATTCCCGCATTTTTAAATTTTGAAAGCTTTTTCGGTGTCCAATAAGCTCTATGCAGGGTATACAGATGATTTCTTTTTAGTGCCGCTGTTTTTAATGTTGACCAACACTTCTCTATGGAGTTTTCCCATATATTTACTAGGTCTTCTGAGACTAGATCTTTTCCCCAGATTTGCTCTGCCATCTGGGAGCTTTCCTCTTCATTATCTATAAAAGTCCAATACCATTTCGCTACCTCCTTCTTCATTGGTAGGATTTTTATCATTTCTTTTTCTACAGTTTTGTTTTCTTCCTCGACCTTTGGCAGTGTCTTTGCCCAACTGTTTAGTTGATAATATTTGAATTTTGATATTCTTCTATTGGAAATCTTATTCAGTTCTTCCCATGATATTAGTGTTGTTCCCTTCAGAAGTTGACCCCAATATTCGATGTTGCATTGTTTTAAGGGGGTAGCCATGACATCTTTTAAACATTCCGGAGTTCCGGGAGAGTTCCATATCGGTGCCATTGCACTATAATAGGGGATTTTTAAGATCGATCTAATTTGCGTCCAGAGTTTAGCCGCTTCCTTCAGAACTTTTAGTTTAATTTTCTTGAAGTACTTTTGGTGACCAAATTTAAAAAGAAAATGATCCTCAGCTTCTGTCATTCCTTTCAAATATACCGGGTAATATTGGTGTATTCTAAGAAGAGACCGAATGTTTTTAAATTGAAATGCTCTGCAGTATTCTGTTAAGTCGGGACTTGCTACTCCTCCTTTCTCTTTTTTCCTCCTAAGTTTTTTCCAGGAAATTCTAGTTCCTTTGGAGGCCCATATGAAACTTGCTATTTCCCCTTGCAGCTTTTTTAGCTCGGTTTTTTTAAAATCCAAGGGGATAGTGTTAAAAAGGAAGGTATATTTTGGGAGTATACTCATTTTTATGATATTAGATCTCCCTATATAGCTTAAAGGAAGGCTAGACCAAGCTTTAAGCAATTTTCGCACCTCTTGAGCTACTTTATTCAGGTTAATTTGGGTTATTTTGTTAAGATTTTGATTAATCAAGATACCTAGATATCTTATCTCTTCCCTTATATTGGGACTATCAAACTGTGTGTTCCATGTCATTATTTCTGTTTTTGTATGGTTAGCTAAGTAACCTGAAACTTCCCCGAATTTGCTGATTATATTTTCTATCGCTGGCTTGGATTTTACGTATTCGTCTGTAAATAGCATCAAATCATCTGCATAAAGAGCCAGTTTTTTCTCCCAACCTTGATATTCAAAGGGCGAGATTTCTTTGCACTGTCTAAGTTGGTTTGCTAGGGGTTCTATATATAGATTAAATAGCAGGGGTGAAAGAGGACACCCCTGTCTAGTGCCTCTACCAATTTTGATATTGTTAGTAAGACTACCATTAACCAGAATTCTTGATCTTGGATTTTTATAGATTTCTCCTGTTGCATATAAAAAAGAATCCCCTAAGTTATTTTTAGTCATTATGTTGTTCAGGAATGACCAGTTCACTCTATCGAATGCCTTAGCTGCATCTATTGTTAATATTGTTAAAGGAATATTGTTTTCCGTAGCTATGTCTATAGCACTTATAAGTTCATGGGTTAATTCGTGTAATTGTCTTCCTTCTGTGAAGCCTTTTTGATCTGAATGTATAAGTTGAGGCGTAAATTTTCCCAGTCTTGTTGCCAATATTTTAGTAAAAATTTTATAGTCTGCATTAAGCAGAGATATCGGTCGATACGATTCGCATTTTTTGGGATCCTTCCCTGGTTTTAAGATGATTGTTATTATAACATCATTCCAGGTGTCTGGCATCGTTTCTTTTTGCTTAAAAACCATATTTATTAGCTCTGTTAGATGTGGAACTAAAGTGTTTATTAAGGTCAAGTAAAGCTCGTTGGGCATTGCATCTGGGCCTGCTGCTTTTCCTTTTTTTAGGGTTTTTATTGTGTTTTTGACTTCAATTGGTGAAATTTCTTTATTTAACTCTATCTTCTCTTCTTCCGACAATTTTAACACTGGCATGTCTACTAAATATCTCTTGATTTGTTCTTCAGATGGGTTTACATCCTCAGTGTATAAATTTGAGAAGAAGGTCATAAATTCGTTTCTAATTTCGCCTTCCGCTGAAGTTAGAATTGTCTGATCTTGATCTTGTCTTGTTAGAGTTTTTACTCTATTTCTTGCCGTATCAGTTCTTAACTTCCATGCAAGCCATTTTCCACAGCCCTCCCCATACTCGTGGTTTGCCAGTTTGCTTGCTTCCCACTTGATTTTTAATTTTTCTTCTAGTATGTTACTCAGCGAATCTTTTTGTTTTTGTCTGTCTTTTTGTAAGCCTTCTTTTCTGTCTGGATCTTTTTCTGTTAAAATTTGAGTATCTAGGGTTTTTATATTTTTTTCTAAGTCTGTTATCTCTTGTTTCTCCTTCTTTGATTTATGTGCAGCAAGACTAAGTAGTTTTCCTCTCAATACGGCCTTATAAGTGTCCCAAACTATTTGTTTTGAGGTTCCTGTTTTATTATTTTCGAAAAAATCTTCTGTTTCTTTTATAAGAGTTTGTACAATTTCCTGATCTAAGAACATAGCCCTCTCCACCGTAAACCTTCTATTTATCTGGTCAGTTTTGATTTGTAATGTTAATTGTACAGCGGAATGGTCTGATAGGTGGGCTGGTATATGACTTAACTTTGTTACATTTTCCATTAATCTTCCTTCTACTAGGAAGAAATCAATTCTAGATTTATGTCCCAATCTTTTATTGTGAAGAGTAAAAGGTAGGCTCTTATCTCCTTTCTCCTTCCATATATCCATTAGATCCAAGTCTTTTTTATAAATACCGATCCACTCCCTCATTTTCGGCAAATTAGGAGAATTCGTATTTTTTCCAGGGGGGGATCTATCGGTTTTAGGATCTAGGATGATGTTAAAATCTCCTCCTAAAATTATTGGGGCATTGGTTAACAGTAACTGTGTGTATAGTTTCTGTAAAGGCTCTGAATCATCAAGATTTGGACCATAATACCCTGCTATTGTCAATGCTGAATGTCCCACCTTTATTTTCGCTACTGCCCATCTGCCTTTGATGTCTACTTCTGAAGATTCCAAAGTTGCATTTAGGGATTTTTTTAAAATGATAGCTACACCTTTGATATTGCATCCTTGATTTGTGCAAATATGTATATCTGCCCATCTTACTTTCTTCATGATTTGGTCCCATTCCTCTTTCACTAGATGGGTCTCTTGTAGGATTAAAATTTCGCTCTCAGATAATTTAAGGTATTCCAGAATTTTGTTTCTTCTACTTTTTGTTCTCATGCCATTCACATTCCAGCATAATATTTTAATTTTTTTATTGACTTCTCCCATTGTATTTATTTATTTTTATAGTTTTTCGTTTGTTAGTCGCGATAGCTTCAGTGTTATAAGGGCGAAGTTCCGTTCTTTCCCAATTTTCTTTCCGTATTTGAGGATTTAAATTTTTTTTTCTTTTTTCCCCATTTTGCGCCCCCACCACTTTGTTTTATATATTTTTTTTTTACATTTCTGGTTTTGTGTTTTGTTCTTTCCCTCCCCTGGGAAGCCTCCTTCTTTTTTTCTTGGGGTTTTTATCTTGACCCCTTCTGGGCTCTTCCTTAATGGACCTGGAATATCTTATTTACTTTCTTTACATCGGCGGCAAAAAAATTTCTCAAATTGTAGTGCTTTCCATCTGGATTGTATCTTTCATTAAGCTGATCAGATTTTTTACTTCATCAGGCTCTCTAATGTTTCTCATTTTGTTTCGCCACATTATTCGTAAGGATGGTGGGAACTTCATTTGTACTGTGGCTCCTAGGGATTGGAGCTCTGGCATGTGCTTTCCCAACTCCCATTGTCTGTCCTGAGATGCTTTGGACATATCTGATCTGATTCTAAAAGACCAGGAGTCTTTATCGTAGTTTCCTTTTTTTAAGGCCTCACTCAGGATTTTCTCTTTTAGTGTGTAAGTTTTGAAATTTATCAGTATTTTTCTGGGCGTTTTTCTGTCTTTGGCCTTCCCGAACGGGTCTCTATGTACTCTTTGAATATCTTCTTCTAACAACTTGGCATCACTCCATGGGAAATACTCGACTAATAAGTCTACAATGAATTTCTTTATGTCGGTACCTTCTTGTCTTTCTGGAACATTTAGGATTCTTATGTTATTTTTCCTCGCTTGGTTTTCAAGAGATTCCAGTTTATCACTCATAAATTTCCCCTCTTGTCTTAGAGTGAATATCTCCTTTTTGTTATTTTCCACCTTTTTGCTCAATCCGCTCACTTCTTCTTCTATAGCTGCGACTCTTTCCCCTAGAGCGTTTAGTTTATAGTCTAGCTTTTCACACACTTCTTGAATCCTGTCCTGTTTTGCTTCAGATATAGCAAACTTGTTTTTCATTTCAGACCATATTTTTTCCAAAAGTTCATCTGTTGAATTACTAGTAGTTTTATCGCCTGATTTTCCATCATACTCAGTATGTTGCGCTCTTCCTATTGAGTCTGCTTCTGTTGCTGTCTTTTCTGGTTCTTCTGTTATTGCTGTTGTGTTTGCTGGTGTTGTTGTACCTTCAGCCATTTTGTGAAGGGGTTGGTTATATTTAGCCTTCTCAACAACTTTATTTTGTAGACCCACTTCTACAGTAGTGGTTGTTATATTAGAAGTTTTAAGGAGTGTGTAAGGAAGGGTTTCTGGTGAGGTCTTAGGCGGTTGAGTTATATCACTTCTTGTGTGATTTGTCTGCTGTTTTTGAACCTTAAAAAAGGTTCTCAATGAAGGTGTAACCCTTGTTTTCTGGGCTAATTTCCGAGATATTTCAGTATTGTCATTAAGTATTTTTATTTTGTCCTTGTATTTTTTAGGCTCAAAGGACGATTTTTTTCCTTTTTTTTTGAAGTTTCCCTGGGTGTTATATTTTTTGGGAATTGTTCTTGTTTTAAGAAATTCCTGTTCCGAAGGCTATAGTTAGAAACCACAGTTGTTGTGCCTTTTTTTCTCTCTGTTTCTTCCTGCTTAACTGGGTTCTTTACTATTTCATTTTTTTGGTTGCAGTTGGCATTTATTTCAGTGTCTATTCCTTTATTTTCAGCTTTAGTGTTTTTTCCAGGGCTTCCCACCCCCTCTAGCACTGTTTCATTCATGTGCTGCTTTACCAGCTTTACCAGCTTTAATTCTTTTATTTCTTTTATTTCACCCCAGTATGTGTCAGATTTTTGTTCTAATACTTCCTTAGCTTGCTTTCTTCTCCACCCTGCGTTGCACACCGGAGCCCTCCGAGCCTCATTACACGACCTGCAGTCTGTCAGACCCAACCCCCGCTCACCTCCATAGCGGCCGCTGTCTCTGCCGCTGTCTCTGCCACCAGTGCCCCGGAACAGGAAACTGAGCCTCCCGATTGCTCTCCTGTGAGCTGCTCCTGCAATTCCTGCTCTCGCCCACACTCCAGGGACGACCACGCAGAAGCCTGATACCGCTCCCTCAGCACGCCCCTTGCTCGCCGGCAAAGCTTCCACCATTCGGTAAGCGGTTCTCCACGAAGGTTTAGAAAAATTGAATTATTTCGAAGTATTAGCGGTGTTTGAAGCCGCTGTGTTAGCGGGTCTGCGACTTGCGTTTTCACCCGTTGTTTTGTCTCCTTGTTGCTCCGCTCCGTCGTTGTTGCAGTTTTTTAGGGTACTAGGGTTTTAATATCTGATCCGTTATTTTCTACTTTCTACTTGCATTTGGAAAGTATCTCGACGTGTAGCCGCGTTACATTATGTGTTCCTCGTTCTCCAGGTCCATCAGGTCAGGAGCTCACCGACTGGGATTGTCACACATGAGTGCTCCTCAAACATGGGAGTGTCAGATATAAGGGCTGAGTTTGTCACACATTAGTGCTCCTCAAACACGGGAGTGTCAGATATAAGGACTGGGAGTGTCGCCCATGAGTGCTCCACAAACAGTGAAGTGTCAGATATGAGGGCTGGGAGTGCCACACATGAGTGCTCCTCAAACATGGGAGTGTCAGATATAAGGGCTGGGAGTGTCACACATGAGTGCTCCTCAAACACGGGAGTGTCAGATATGAGGACTGGGAGTGTCACCCATGAGTGCTCCTCAAACAGTGAAGTGTCAGATATGAGGGCTGGGAGTGCCACACATGAGTGCTCCTCAAACATTTAAACTTGGAAAACAATGGCTGAGAAGGTCAAACTTTAGGGCACTTCAGACATGAGAATATCACACATGTACAATCCTAAAGCTAGGCATCTCTGCCCCCGAGTACATGCAGACCTCACACTCTTTTCATCTGTTCAGCCCTGTTTTGCCCTCTTCAAGTTGCCCTGTGGGCAGCTGCAGCAGCGCGTCTTTCCTCCTTGCCCTCCTTGTTAGACGGACCGGGAGGGTCGGCCGAGGATAGAGGGAGAGGTCTCCGGGGAGAGCCGTCTCCAGCGATCGTACAGACAAGTAACTTCCCCCCCACAGACGTACACCACACAGGATAAGGTTCAACGATACTTTATAAGCAATTATTTAAGTACGGTAAAATGGTACAAGGAGGTCTGGACTCAGGGGTCCCCTCGGTTCTGATCTCTGGGTTGGGAAAAGGGGTAGCGGGACAGTCTTGTTACCAATCTGGTAGATGAAATAGCTCACAATCCTCGAGCTCGGCGTTCTAGATGATCGGGCCGCGGCGGAGCCAGTAGGTCCCGATGAAGGTGATGATTACAAACGGTCCGCGGCCACGCCAGCAGGTCCCGACGATGATGAAGGTTTCAGAAGGTTGCGGCAGCGCCAGCAGGCAGGACGATAGTTCTCAAGGCAGGGCTACGGCAGCGCCAGTAGTCCGTCAAGGATGAGTTCTTCACTGCGTCTCTCGACTCCAGGATACAACTGCCTTCCTGCTCTGGAGCTGCCCCAGTTATAGGTCTGGCGCCCTTTGATGTCCGGACCCTCGCACTTGGAGGTCGGGAGGTCCGGGATGAGGGAGTCCAGACACCCAGCAGGGGGGTGGAGCCAGCGCCTGGGGGAGCTGGGGGCGATCGGCACTTGGTGGGGGAGAGCCATCGACACCTCTTTCTCCCATTGACCCGCCAAGTAGTCCGCTCACCTCCTGGGTGGATGGTGGTGCCGGGATGTCGGGGCCTAGCCAGGCCCAGGGTTAGGGTCGATCTGAGGCCACGCGGCCTCGTGGTGCTGTGTCCAAGATGGCGCCCAGGCCGGGCGAGAGGGCCGGTAGGGGATCGGGCCCATGAGGTGGAGATGTTCAGGGGCAGGGGTCCCATAGGAGACGGGAAACGGGTAGTGGTTGCGTGTAACACCTGAGGAGCCGGGCTCGGGCCTGGTTGTGCGGGGAGGGAGCAAGCCCTTCATGTGGCCTGTCCAACATGCGTCCCCCCCAGCTGAAGGCGGGGAGAGTCACCCATCTTCTTGGGGACTCTCCTCGTCGAGGCGGAAAAAGCGTGACAGGCCATCTGCGTTGGCGTGGTCTTGCCCGGGTCGATGTTCCACAGTGAAGTCCATCCCCTGCAGGGAGATGGACCAACGTAGTAGTTTCGGGTTTTCCCCCCGCATCTGCATTAGCCACTGCAGGGGCCGATGATCGGTCTGTACCCGGAAGTGGGTGCCGAAGAGGTAGGGCCGGAGCTTTTTGAGGGCCCACACCACGGCGAAGGCCTCCCTCTCGATGGTGCTCCAGCGTTGTTCTCGGGCCAGGAGTCGCCTGCTGATGAAAGCCACTGGCTGGTCAAGTCCTTCGGGGTTCAACTGGGAAAGGACTGCCCCAATGCCATGGTCGGAGGCATCCGTCTGGACGATAAATTCCCGACTGTAGTCGGGGGCCTGGAGCACAGGGGCGGAGCACATGGCGGCCTTCAGCTTCTCGAAGGCCGCTTGACAGTCTGGGGTCCAGTTGACCTTCTTTGGTTGGTTTTTGGATGTGAGTTCCGTGAGGGGCCCCACAATGCTGCCATAGTCTCTCACGAACCGCCGGTAGTAGCCTGTGAGTCCCAAAAAGGCGCGGACCTCGGTCTGGGTGATGGGGGGCTGTCAAGACTGGATGGCAGCGATCTTGAGTTGCAGAGGGGCCACCAGACCGCTTCCCACCAGGTGCCCGAGATAGGTCACGGACCCCTGGCCAATTTGGCATTTGCTGGCCTTGATCGTGAGGCCAGCTAGTTGGAGGGCCTGTAGCACCTCCCGGAGGTGGTGGAGGTGGTCGGACCAGTGGTGGCTGTACACAGCGATATCGTCCAGGTAGGCGGCGCTGAATTCTTCAAGCCCCGCCAGGACCTGGTTAACTAGCCGCTGGAACGTTGCTGGGGCATTCTTCATGCCGAATGGCATGACCTTGAAGTGATAGTGGCCATCAGGGGTGGAGAATGCAGACCGTTCTTGGGCCCGGGGTGTGAGACCGATCTGCCAGTAGCCCGCCGTCAGGTCGAAGATACTGAGGTAGCGGGCAGCTCCCATGCGGTCGATTAGTTCATCTGCCCGGGGGATGGGATGTGTTGGACAGGCCACATGAAGGGCTCGCTCCCCCTCTGCACGACCGGGCCCGAGCCCGGCTCCTCAAGTGTTACACGCCACCACTCCCCGTTTTCCGTCCCCCCTGGGACCCCTGCCTCTGAACATCTCGACCTCATGGGCCCGATCCCCTACCGGCCCACTCGCCCGACCTGGGCGCCATCTTGGACGCAGCACCACGAGGCCGCGTGGCCTCCGATCGACCCTAACCCTGGGCCTGGCCAGGCCTCTGACATCCCGGCACCACCATCCACCCAGGAGGTGAGCGGACTACTTGGCAGGTCAATGGGAGAAAGAGGTGTCGATGGCTCTCCCCCGCCAGGTGCCGATCGCCCCCAGCTTCCCCGGGCGCTGGCTCCACCCCCCTGCTGGGTGTATGGACTCCCTCATCCCGGACCTCCCGACCTCCAAGTGCGAGGGTCCGGACATCAAAGGGCGCCAGACCTATAACTGGGGCAGCTCCAGAGCAGGAAGGCAGTTGTATCCTGGAGTCGAGAGACGCAGAGAAGAACTCATCCTTGACGGACTACTGGCGCTGCCGTAGCTCTGCCTTGCGAACTATCGTCCTGCCTGCTGGCGCTGCCGCAACCTTCTTAAACCTTCATCGTCGTCGGGACCTGCTGGCGTGGCCGCGGACCGTTTGTAACTACCATCTTCATCGGGAGCTGCTGGCTCCGCCGCGGACCGTCGCTACCTTCAACCATCTCGGGACCTGCTGGCTCCGCCGCGGCCCGATCATCTAGAACGCCGAGCTCGAGGATTGAGAGCTATTTCATCTATTCAATTGGTAACAAGACTGTCCCGCTACCCTTTTCCCAATCCAGAGACCAGAACCGAGGGGACCCCTGAGTCCAGACCTCCTTGTATCATTTTACCGTACTTGAAGAATTGCTTATAAAGTACCGTTGAACCTTATCCTTGTGTGGTGTACGTCTGTGGGGGGGAAGTTACTTGTCTGTACGATCGCTGGAGACGGCTCTCCCCGGAGACCTCTCCCCTTATCCTCGGCCGACCCTCCCGGTCCGTCTAACATTGGTGGCCAGCGGCGCGATCCGAATCACCGCATAATCGTACAGAGAGTAGCTCACCCCACGACGAAATCACGATGAAACCAAAGAAAGCGGATCCACCGAGAAATTCCAGATGGAGAAATTGGAAGAATACAGCCATCGTGAATTAAAACAATTCTGCATCGAACTAGGTATCGCTACCACCGGTCTAAGTACCAAAGACGATTTCAAGCATGCCCTGGAGTCCTGGGCAGAAACCGGGACCGTCAGACCCCCGGACCAAAATGTTGCAGCAGTAGAAAAAGACACCACGGCTCCCGAGGAGCGAAGAACGGGTCTCTCGCAAGACGAGATCCAGGAACGAGAAAGAACACGACTACATGAACTAGAAATGGCCCGGCTCAAAATGGACGGTGAACTCAAGTTAGCCGAACAGAAACTGAACCTAGAACATCTGCGGCTCCGAGAAGAAAGAGAAGAGAAACAGAGACAAAGAGAGCTCGAGGAAAAAAGACTGGCATATGAACATGAGCGCAAATTAGCTGAGATAGACTTACGCAAGCAGAACAAAGAATTAGGGGTGCCCGAGCAACCCCGCACCCCAGGGGCAACAGATAAAAAGGTACACATCCCCAAGGATGTCGTTCGAGAATACTTCCGAGAGGACGACATCCAGCAATGGTTCAAGGCCTACGAGATCGCTATGACCTCCCACCGGATCGATCGAAGCGACTGGGGAGCCGGTCTATGGGGGAGATTCCTCAATGAGGGCCGCGATGCCCTGCTACAGCTCCCGGACCATCTGATGACCTCCTATGACCACATGAAAGCTGCCCTCCTCACCCGCTATGGGCTCACACCCGAGATGTACCGTCAGAGGTTCCAAGACTGCACCCGCATCCCGGGTACAACTTGGGTGGAATACGTGAACTATTTCAGCCGAGCCTTCGAGGGTTGGATCAAAGGAAGCAATGTCACAACTTACGAACAACTCTTCAATCTCATGGTGTGGGAGCATCTATCAAACAATTGCTTCATCGAGCTCAGGCAGCACCTCCTCGACAGCAAATTGACTGATCCACGGCAGCTCGCCGCCGAGGCTGACCGGTGGGAAATCACCAGAGTGGGCCGAAATGGGTCCTATGAACAGAACCGGAACCACCACGGTCAGCACCGTCCCCGAGGAGGAGGAGGAGGGGGCCAAGGACGAGGAAGAGACAATGCTCCGGCCGCCCCCGCTACCAGCACCACACCCCCGGCCAACCGGGGCAGCACCCCGGCGCGACCGGGATACAGAGCCAATGTCACGTGTCACCGATGCCAGCGAGTCGGCCACTACGCAAACGACCCAAATTGTCCACAGAACCAGACTCCGAGACCCCGCCAGGTGGCTGCTGCTGCCCTGGGGGAAGAACAAATCTCAGAGGAACAGGAAGAATATGAGCAAGAACACCAAGAATGGGAGCCAGCCGCCATGGCTCTAGCATGCTTAGGGGGGAGAGACATGGTCCCGCGGGTCCCCCTACCCGCTAACACCCGGAAGTACAGTCAATGGGTGAGCATCAATGGACGCCGGGCCGAAGCCCTATGTGACACCGGGGCCAGTGTAACAGCCGTCCGCTGTCACCTGGTGACCCCAGAACAGATCCTACCAAACATTCTCTGCCCTGTCCGTTCAGCCGATAATTCGGAGAGTCTATGTCGGATGGCTTGCGTCCCCTTCGAGTGGGGAGGAGTCTCCGGCATGTTGAAGGTGACGGTCCGAGATGACGCCCCCGTAGACTGCCTCCTCGGGAATGACCTTGAAAGCTCTCCGTGGGCCGCCGTAGAACGGAGAGAACACTTGGGGATGTTGGGCATCCCGGACTGGGCGTGCGTCACCACCCGGTCCATGGCCGCCCGTGCCATCCCCCGACCCGAAGAACCTGAATGGCCGGCACCTCCTCCCCCGGTCGCTCCAGTAGAAGACATCGACCGTGCCGTCCCCCCAGAACAAGCTCCCGAGGGGCTCGCTCAACCTCCGGACCTTTCCGGCCTGGATCAGTGGCATCAAGAGGGGGGGCCCACCCAGGAGCAGTTTCGCCAAGAACAGAAGACCTGTCCCTCCCTCGAGGGACTCCGCCAACAAGCCCTTGCTCAGAGCGCAGGGGATACTTCCGGAACACATTGGGTCTATTGGGACAATGACCTGCTGTACAGTGAACAGAGAATCGCGGAGTTAGGGGCCAGTCGAGTGCTAGTGGTGCCCCTCCGCTTTAGAGACTTCTTGCTAAACCTGGCCCACGATGTCCCCCTGGCTGGCCACCTGGGTCAGGATAAAACCTACAGCCGCCTGGTGACCCACTTTTTCTGGCCTAAAATGAGGAACGATGTACTCCAGCACTGCCGATCTTGCCCCACGTGCCAAGCCAGTGGGAAGAGCGGCCGCAAACTGAAAGCCCCCCTGCAACCATTTCCAGTGGTCACCACCCCGTTCGAGAGGGTGGGGATAGACATTGTGGGGCCCCTTGACCCCCGTACAGCACAAGGACATCGGTTCATCCTGGTACTGGTGGACCACGCCACCCGCTACCCTGAGGCTGTCCCCCTGCGAACTGTGACAGCCCCGGTAGTCGGCCGGGCCCTGATGGGGATCTTCTCCCGTGTGGGCTTCCCCCGAGAAGTCGTCAGTGACCGGGGCACGAACTTTATTTCAAAATACATGAAGTCCCTCTGGCAACAGTGTGGGGTCACCTACCGATTCACGACCCCCTATCACCCTCAAGGAAATGGACTCGTTGAGCGGTTCAACCGTACGCTCAAAGGGATGATCGGGGGGTTGGAAGAGCCCCTCCGTCGCCAGTGGGATGTGCTACTACCGTGCCTTCTCTTTGCCTACCGAGAAGTCCCCCAGAAATCCCTCGGCTTCAGCCCGTTTGAACTCTTGTATGGACACCCGGTGCGAGGGCCGCTCAGCCTAGTCAAGGAAGGCTGGGAAATGCCCCCTCTAAAGAACCCTCCAGATGTCTTCAAATACCTCCTAACTCTCCGCAACCAGACCCGACGATTCAGAGAGATGGCAAAAGCAAACTTGGAGGCCAGTCAAGAGGACATGAAAAGGTGGTACGACCAAAATGCCTCCTCCATCGAATTTGAACCCGGCCAACAAGTATGGGTAATGTCCCCCACCGAACCATGCGCCCTGCAAGATAAATGGACGGGGCCCTTCAAAGTAATCGAGCGCAAGGGCCCTGTCACCTATCTCATCGATATGGAATCTTCACGGAACCCCCTCCGGGTTCTCCACGCTAATAGACTGAAACCCCATTTTGTGCGTTCAGAACTCAGCCTCCTGATGGCCACAGACAATGGAGCCGAGGAGGACTCCGAACCCCTCCCTGACCTCCTACGGACTCGGGAGAAAGACGGCTCCGTGGACGGGGTTCGACTCTCGGAGGCCCTCACCCTGGAACAACGCCAAGAATGTCAAGACCTCCTGCTGCAGTTCGCCAGCCTGTTCTCCCTCACCCCAGGGGTCACCCCCTGGTGCGTACACGACGTGGACACGGGGGACAGTCCCCCTATCCGCCACCGGGCCTACCGCGTACCAGATCGGGTACGGGCCTGCATCCAAGAGGAGGTGGCCAAGATGCTCACGCTCGGGGTCATTGAGCCCTCCGACAGCCCCTGGGCCAGCCCAGTAGTACTGGTCCCCAAAGCGGCCGCCCCCGGCACCACACCGGAACTCCGGTTCTGCGTCGACTACTGGGGCTTGAATGCGGTCACCAGAACAGACGCACATCCCATTCCCCGGGCAGATGAACTAATCGACCGCATGGGAGCTGCCCGCTACCTCAGTATCTTCGACCTGACGGCGGGCTACTGGCAGATCGGCCTCACACCCCGGGCCCAAGAACGATCTGCGTTTTCCACTCCTGATGGCCATTATCACTTCAAGGTCATGCCCTTCGGCATGAAGAATGCCCCAGCAACGTTTCAGCGGCTAGTTAATCAGGTCCTGGCAGGACTTGAAGGATTCAGCGCCGCCTACCTAGACGACATCGCTGTATACAGCCACCACTGGTCCGACCACCTCCACCACCTCCGAGAGGTGCTACAGGCCCTTCAGCGAGCTGGCCTCACGATCAAGGCCAGCAAATGCCAAATTGGCCAGGGGTCCGTGACCTATCTCGGACACCAGGTGGGAAGCGGTCTGGTGGCCCCTCTGCAGCTCAAGATCGCCGCCATCCAGTCTTGGCAGCCCCCCATCACCCAGACCGAGGTACGCGCCTTTTTGGGACTCACAGGCTATTACCGGCGGTTCGTGAGAGACTATGGTAGCATTGTGGGGCCCCTCACGGAACTCACATCCAAAAACCAACCAAAGAAGGTCAACTGGACTCCAGACTGTCAAGCGGCCTTCGAGCAACTGAAGGCCGCCATGTTCTCCGCCCCTGTGCTCCAGGCCCCCGACTACAGTCGGGAATTCATCGTCCAGACGGATGCCTCCGACCATGGCATTGGGGCAGTCCTTTCTCAGTTGAACCCCGAAGGTCTTGACCAGCCAGTGGCTTTCATCAGCAGGCGACTCCTGGCCCGAGAACAACGCTGGAGCACCATCGAGAGGGAGGCCTTCGCCGTGGTATGGGCCCTCAAAAAGCTCCGGCCCTATCTCTTTGGCACCCACTTTCGGGTACAGACCGATCATCGACCCCTGCAGTGGCTAATGCAGATGCGGGGGGAAAACCCGAAACTACTACGTTGGTCCATCTCCCTGCAGGGGATGGACTTCACTGTGGAACATCGACCTGGGCAAGACCACGCCAACGCAGATGGCCTGTCACGCTTTTTCCGAATCGACGAGGAGAGTCCCCAAGAGGATGGGTGACTCTCCCCGCCTTCAGCTGGGGGGGACGCATGTTGGACAGGCCACATGAAGGGCTCGCTCCCCCTCTGCACGACCGGGCCCGAGCCCGGCTCCTCAAGTGTTACACGCCACCACTCCCCGTTTTCCGTCCCCCCTGGGACCCCTGCCTCTGAACATCTCGACCTCATGGGCCCGATCCCCTACCGGCCCACTCGCCCGACCTGGGCGCCATCTTGGACGCAGCACCACGAGGCCGCGTGGCCTCCGATCGACCCTAACCCTGGGCCTGGCCAGGCCTCCGACATCCCGGCACCACCATCCACCCAGGAGGTGAGCGGACTACTTGGCAGGTCAATGGGAGAAAGAGGTGTCGATGGCTCTCCCCCGCCAGGTGCCGATCGCCCCCAGCTTCCCCGGGCGCTGGCTCCACCCCCCTGCTGGGTGTCTGGACTCCCTCATCCCGGACCTCCCGACCTCCAAGTGCGAGGGTCCGGACATCAAAGGGCGCCAGACCTATAACTGGGGCAGCTCCAGAGCAGGAAGGCAGTTGTATCCTGGAGTCGAGAGACGCAGAGAAGAACTCATCCTTGACGGACTACTGGCGCTGCCGTAGCTCTGCCTTGGGAACTATCGTCCTGCCTGCTGGCGCTGCCGCAACCTTCTTAAACCTTCATCGTCGTCGGGACCTGCTGGCGTGGCCGCGGACCGTTTGTAACTACCATCTTCATCGGGACCTGCTGGCTCCGCCGCGGCCCGATCATCTAGAACGCCGAGCTCGAGGATTGAGAGCTATTTCATCTATTCAATTGGTAACAAGACTGTCCCGCTACCCTTTTCCCAATCCAGAGACCAGAACCGAGGGGACCCCTGAGTCCAGACCTCCTTGTATCATTTTACCGTACTTGAAGAATTGCTTATAAAGTACCGTTGAACCTTATCCTTGTGTGGTGTACGTCTGTGGGGGGGAAGTTACTTGTCTGTACGATCGCTGGAGACGGCTCTCCCCGGAGACCTCTCCCCTTATCCTCGGCCGACCCTCCCGGTCCGTCTAACAGGATGCGCGTCTGTTCTGGTGACTGCATTCAAGCCCCGGTAGTCGACGCAGAACCGGAGTTCCGGCGTGGCGCCGGGGGCGGCCGCTTTGGGGACCAGTACTACTGGACTGGCCCAGGGGCTGTCGGAGGGCTCGATGACCCCGAGCGTGAGCATCCTGGCCCGCTCCTCTTGGATGCAGGCCCGTACCCGATCTGGTACGCGGTAGGCCCGGTGGCGGATAGGGGGACTGTCTCCAGTGTCCACGTCATGTACGCACCAGGGGGTGACCCCTGGGGTGAGGGAGAACAGGGTGGCGAACTGCAGCAGGAGGTCTCGGCATCCTTGGCGCTGTTCCAGGGTGAGGGCCTCCGAGAGTCGGACCCCGTCCACGGAGCCGTCCTTCTCCCGGGTCCGTAGGAGGTCAGGGAGGGGTTCGGAGTCCTCCTCGGCTCCATTGTCTGTTGCCATCAGGAGGCTGAGTTCTGAACGCACAAAATGGGGTTTCAGCCTATTAGCGTGGAGGACCCGGAGAGGGTTCCGTGAAGATTCCATATCGATGAGATAGGTGACAGGGCTCTTGCGCTCGATTACTTTGAAGGGCCCCGTCCACTTGTCTTGCAGGGCGCATGGTTCGGTGGGGGACATTACCCATACTTGTTGGCCGGGTTCAAATTCGATGGAGGAGGCATTTTGATCGTACCACCTTTTCATGTCCTCCTGACTGGCCTCCAAGTTTGCTTTTGCCAACTCTCTGAATCGTCGGGTCTGGTTGCGGAGGGTTAGGAGGTACTTGAAAACATCTGGAGGGTTCTTTAGAGGGGGCAGTTCCCAGCCTTCTTTGACTAGGCTGAGCGGCCCTCGTACCGGGTGTCCATACAGGAGTTCAAACGGGCTGAAGCCGAGGGACTTCTGGGGGACTTCTCGGTAGGCAAAGAGAAGGCACGGTAGTAGCACATCCCACTGGCGACGGAGGGGCTCTTCCAACCCCCCAATCATCCCTTTGAGCGTGCGGTTGAACCGCTCAACGAGTCCGTTTCCTTGAGGGTGATAGGGGGTCGTGAATCGGTAGGTGACCCCACACTGTTGCCAGAGGGACTTCATGTATTTTGAAATAAAGTTTGTGCCCCGGTCGCTGACGGCTTCTCGGGGGAAGCCCACACGGGAGAAGATCCCCATCAGGGCCCGGCCGACTACCGGGGCTGTCACAGTTCGCAGGGGAACAGCCTCAGGGTAGCGGGTGGCGTGGTCCACCAGTACCAGGATGAACCGATGTCCTTGTGCTGTACGGGGGTCTAGGGGCCCCACAATGTCTATCCCCACCCTCTCGAACGGGGTGGTGACCACTGGAAATGGTTGCAGGGGGGCTTTCAGCTTGCGGCCGCTCTTCCCACTGGCTTGGCACGTGGGGCAAGATCGGCAGTGCTGGAGTACATCGTTCCTCATCTTGGGGCAGAAAAAGTGGGTCACCAGGCGACTGTAGGTTTTATCCTGACCCAGGTGGCCAGCCAGGGGGACATCGTGGGCCAGGTTTAGCAAGAAGTCTCTAAAGCGGAGGGGCACCACTAGCACTCGACTGGCCCCTAACTCCGCGATTCTCTGTTCGCTGTACAACAGGTCATTGTCCCAATAGACCCAATGGGTTCCGGAGGTATCCCCTGCGCTCTGAGCGAGGGCTTGTTGGCGGAGTCCCTCGAGGGAGGGACAGGTCTTCTGCTCTTGGCGAAACTGTTCCTGGGTGGGCCCCCCCTCTTGACGCCACTGATCCAGGCCGTAAAGGTCCTGAGGCTGAACGAGCCCCTCGGGAGTTTGTTCTGGGGGGACGGCACGGTTGGTGTCTTCTACTGGAGTGACCGGGGGAGGAGGTGCCGGCCATTCAGGTTCTTCTGGTCGGGGGATGGCACGGGCGGCCATGGACCGGGTGGTTACGCACGCCCAGTCCGGGATGCCCAACATCCCCAGGTGCTCTCTCATTTCTACGGCGGCCCACGGGGAACTTTCAAGGTCATTCCCCAGGAGACAGTCTACGGGGGCGTCATCTCGGACCGTCACTTTCAACATGCCGGAGACTCCTCCCCACTCGAAGGGGACGCAGGCCATCCGACATAGACTCTCCGAATTGTCGGCTGAACGGGCAGGGCAGAGAATGTTCGGCAGGATCTGTTCTGGGGTCACCAGGTGACAGCGGACGGCTGTTACACTGGCCCCGGTGTCACGTAGGGCTTCGGCCCGGTGTCCAATAATGTTCACCCATTGACTGTACTTCCGGGTGTTGGCGGGTAGGGGGACCCGCGGGACCATGTCTCTTCCCCCTAGGCATGCTAGAGCCATGGCGGCTGGCTCCCATTCTTGGTGTTCTTGCTCACATTCTTCATGTTCTTCGGAGATTTGTTCTTCCCCCAGGGCGGCGGCAGCCATCTGGCGGGGTCTCGGAGTCTGGCTCTGTGGACAATTTGGGTCGTTTGCGTAGTGGCCGACTCGCTGGCATCGGTGACACGTGACATTGGCTCTGTATCCCGGCCGCGCCGGGGTGTTGCCCCGGTTGGCCGGGGGTGGGGTGCTGGTAGCGGGGGCGGCCGGAGCGTTGTCCTTTCCTCGTCCTTGGCCCCCTCCTCCTCCTCGGGGACGGTGCTGACCGTGGTGGTTCCGGTTCTGTTCATAGGACCCATTTCGGCCCACTCGGGTGATTTCCCACCGGTCAGCCTCGGCGGCGAGCTGCCGTGGATCAGTCAATTTGCTGTCGAGGAGGTGCTGCCTGAGCTCGACGAAGCAGTTGTTTGATAGATGCTCCCATACCATGAGATTGAAGAGTTGTTCGTAAGTCGTTACATTGCTTCCTTTGATCCAACCCTCGAAGGCCCGGCTGAAAAAGTTCACGTATTCCACCCAAGTCGTACCCGGGATCCGGGTGCAGTCTCGGAACCTCTGGCGGTACATTTCGGGTGTGAGCCCATAGCGGGTGAGGAGGGCAGCTTTCATGTGGTCATAGGAGGTCATCAGATGGTCTGGGAGCTGTAGCAGGGCATCGCGGCCCTCATTGAGGAACCTCCCCCATAGACCGGCTCCCCAGTCGCTTCGATCGATCCGGTGGGAGGTCATAGCGATCTCGTAGGCCTTGAACCATTGTTGTATGTCGTCCTCTCGGAAATATTCTCGAACGACATCCTTGGGGATGTGTACTTTCTTTTCTGTTGCTCCCGGGGTGCGCGGTTGCTCGGGCACCCCTAATTCTTTGTTCTGCTTGCGTAAGTCTATTTCAGCTAGTTTGCGCTCATGTTCATACGCCAGTCTCTTCTCCTCGAGCTCTCTTTGTCTCTGTTTCTCTTCCCGTTCTTCTCGGAGCCGCAGATGTTTCAGGTTCAGTTTCTGTTCGGCTAACTTGAGTTCACCATCCATTTTGAGCCGGGCCATTTCTAGTTCATGTAGTCGGGTTCTTTCTCGTTCTTAGATCTCGTCTTGCGAGAGACCCGTTCTTCGCTCCTCGGGAGCCGTGGTGTCTTTTTCTGCTGCTGCGACATTTTGGTCCGGGGGTCTGACGGCCCCGGTTTCTGCCCAAGACTCAAGGGCGTGCTTGAAATCGTCTTTTGTACTTAGACCGGTGGTAGCGATACCTAGTTCAATGCAGAATTGTTTCAACTCACGATGGCTGTATTCTTCCAATTTCTCCATCTGGAATTTCTCGGTGGATCCGCTTTCTTTGGTTGTCATTGTGATTTCGTCGTGGGGTGAGCTACTCTCTGTACGATTACGCGGTGATTCGGATCGCGCCGCTGGCCACCAATGTTAGACGGACCGGGAGGGTCGGCCGAGGATAGAGGGAGAGGTCTCCGGGGAGAGCCGTCTCCAGCGATCGTACAGACAAGTAACTTCCCCCCCACAGACGTACACCACACAGGATAAGGTTTAACGATACTTTATAAGCAATTATTTAAGTACGGTAAAATGGTACAAGGAGGTCTGGACTCAGGGGTCCCCTCGGTTCTGATCTCTGGGTTGGGAAAAGGGGTAGCGGGACAGTCTTGTTACCAATCTGGTAGATGAAATAGCTCACAATCCTCGAGCTCGGCGTTCTAGATGATCGGGCCGCGGCGGAGCCAGCAGGTCCCGATGAAGGTGATGATTACAAACGGTCCGCGGCCACGCCAGCAGGTCCCGACGACGATGAAGGTTTCAGAAGGTTGCGGCAGCGCCAGCAGGCAGGACGATAGTTCTCAAGGCAGGGCTACGGCAGCGCCAGTAGTCCGTCAAGGATGAGTTCTTCACTGCGTCTCTCGACTCCAGGATACAACTGCCTTCCTGCTCTGGAGCTACCCCAGTTATAGGTCTGGCGCCCTTTGATGTCCGGACCCTCGCACTTGGAGGTCGGGAGGTCCAGGATGAGGGAGTCCAGACACCCAGCAGGGGGGTGGAGCCAGCGCCTGGGGGAGCTGGGGGCGATCGGCACTTGGTGGGGGAGAGCCATCGACACCTCTTTCTCCCATTGACCCGCCAAGTAGTCCGCTCACCTCCTGGGTGGATGGTGGTGCCGGGATGTCGGGGCCTGGCCAGGCCCAGGGTTAGGGTCGATCGGAGGCCACGCGGCCTCGTGGTGCTGTGTCCAAGATGGCGCCCAGGCCGGGCGAGAGGGCCGGTAGGGGATCGGGCCCATGAGGTGGAGATGTTCAGGGGCAGGGGTCCTATAGGAGACGGGAAACGGGTAGTGGTTGCGTGTAACACCTGAGGAGCCGGGCTCGGGCCTGGTTGTGCGGGGAGGGAGCAAGCCCTTCATGTGGCCTGTCCAACACTCCTCCACTGGGGTCAAATGGTATTTCTGGAGAGAGAATCATTGGGTAAACAGCCTCAGAGATGATGCACATGCGTACTCACATGATCAGTTAGCAGCTGAAGTGTACTTGCCTTTGCCCTGTGTCTGGTTATGATGTTTCCTCGGCAGGAAGGCGCAGGAGCTCCTGTGTGTGCAGCACCACAAGCTGAGATGTATAGTGAGTCTGTTTGCTGTAACCCAGGGAAACCGCCCTGTACACACAGCTCGAAACTGAAAGTGGCAGAGAGGCTTCCACTTGCTCCATCCATGAAACTCATACCCAGTCATGGATGTCAGATAGAGGGGGGGTGGGGGGGAGCAGACAGGTCTTGCTCCCTGCCGCTCCTGGCGTTGCCTTGAGACCCTTGGCACTTGATGCAAGGGTCTGCATGAGGGTAGGAGGGAAGCAGGGCTGTGAGAGCTGTGTGCCCTGGCGGAATGGAAGCAGGGCTTTGAGAGTTGTGTGCTCAGAAGCAGGGCTGTGAGAACTGTGTGCTCAGAAGCAGGGCTGTGAGAGCTGTGTGCTCAGGCAGAATGGAAGCAGGGCTGTGAGAGCTGTGTGCTCAGAAGCAGGGCTGTGAGAGCTGTGTGCTCAGGCAGAATGGAAGCAGGGCTGTGAGAGCTGTGTGCTCAGAAGCAGGGCTGTGAGAGCTGTGTGCTCAGGCGAAATGGAAGCAGGGCTGCGAGAGCTGTGTGCCCAGGCGGAATGGAAGCAGGGCTTTGAGAGCTGTGTGCTCAGAAGCAGGGCTGTGAGAGCTGTGTGCTCAGAAGCAGGGCTGTGAGAGCTGTGTGCTCAGGCAGAATGGAAGCAGGGCTGTGAAAGCTGTGTGCTCAGGCGGAATGGAAGCAGGGCTGTGAGAGCTGTGTACCCAGGCGGAATGGAAGCAGGGCTGTGAGAGCTGTGTGCTCAGAAGCAGGGCTGTGAGAGCTGTGTGCTCAGGCGAAATGGAAGCAGGGCTGCGAGAGCTGTGTGCCCAGGCGGAATGGAAGCAGGGCTTTGAGAGCTGTGTGCTCAGAAGCAGGGCTGTGAGAGCTGTGTGCTCAGAAGCAGGGCTGTGAGAGCTGTGTGCTCAGGCAGAATGGAAGCAGGGCTGTGAAAGCTGTGTGCTCAGGCGGAATGGAAGCAGGGCTGTGAGAGCTGTGTACCCAGGCGGAATGGAAGCAGGGCTGTGAGAGCTGTGTGCTCAGGCGGAATGGAAGCAGGGAAGGGCTCCTCAAACATGGGAGTGTCGGATATAAGGGCAGGTGGTGCCACACAAGAGTGCTTCTCAAACATGGTAGTGTCAGAAATAAGGGCTGGGTAGGTCACACATGAGTGCTCCTCAAACATGGGAGTGTCATATATAAGGGCTGGCATTGTCACATATGATTTCTCTTCAAACATGGGATTGTCAGATATGAGGGCTGGGAGTGTCACATATGAGTGCCCCTCAAACAGGGAAGTGTTGAATTTGAAGGCCGGTGGTGTCACACATGAGTGCTCCTCGAACACAGGAGTGTCAGATATGAGGACTGGGAGTGTCACACATGAGTGCTCCTCAAACACGGGAGTGTCAGATATGAGGACTGGGAGTGTCACACATGAGTGCTCCTCAAACATGGGAGTGTCAGATATAAGGGCTGGGAGTGTCACACATGAGTGCTCCTCAAACACGGGAGTGTCAGATATGAGGACTGCGAGTGTCACTCATGAGTGCTCCTCAAACATGGGAGTGTCAGATATAAGGGCTGGGAGTGCCACACATGAGTGCTCCTCAAACAGTGAAGTGTCAGATATGAGGGCTGGGAGTGCCACACATGAGTGCTCCTCAAACACGGGAGTGTCAGATATGAGGACTGCGAGTGTCACTCATGAGTGCTCCTCAAACATGGGAGTGTCAGATATAAGGGCTGGGAGTGCCACACATGAGTGCTCCTCAAACATGGAAGTGTCAGATATAGGGGCTGGGAGTGTCACACATGAGTGCTCCTCAAACACGGGAGTGTCAGATATGAGGACTGGGAGTGTCACCCATGAGTGCTCCTCAAACAGTGAAGTGTCAGATATGAGGGCTGGGAGTGCCACACATGAGTGCTCCTCAAACATTTAAACTTGGCAAACATTGGCTGAAAAGGTCAAACTTTAGGGCACTTCAGACATGAGAATATCACACATGTACAATCCTAAAGCTAGGCATCTCTGCCCACGAGTACATGCAGACCTCACACTCTTTTCATCTGTTCAGCCCTGTTTTGCCCTCTTAAAGTTGCCCTGTGGGCAGCTGCAGCAGCGCGTCTTTCCTCCTTGCCCTCCTCCACTGGGGTCAAATGGTATTTCTGGAGAGAGAATCATTGGGTAAACAGCCTCAGAGATGATGCACATGCGTGCTCACATGATCAGTTAGCAGCTGAAGTGTACTTGCCTTTGCCCTGTGTCTGGTTATGATGTTTCCTCGGCAGGAAGGCGCAGGAGCTCCTGTGTGTGCAGCACCACAAGCTGAGATGAATAGTGAGTCTGTTTGCTGTAACCCAGGGAAACCGCCCTGTACACACAGCTCGAAACTGAAAGTGGCAGAGAGGCTTCCACTTGCTCCATCCATGAAACTCATACCCAGTCATGGATGTCAGATAGAGGGGGGGTGGGGGGGAGCAGACAGGTCTTGCTCCCTGCCGCTCCTGGCGTTGCCTTGAGACCCTTGGCACTTGATGCAAGGGTCTGCATGAGGGTAGGAGGGAAGCAGGGCTGTGAGAGCTGTGTGCCCTGGCGGAATGGAAGCAGGGCTTTGAGAGTTGTGTGCTCAGAAGCAGGGCTGTCAGAGCTGTGTGCTCAGAAGCAGGGCTGTGAGAGCTGTGTGCTCAGGCAGAATGGAAGCAGGGCTGTGAGAGCTGTGTGCTCAGAAGCAGGGCTGTGAGAGCTGTGTGCTCAGGCAGAATGGAAGCAGGGCTGTGAGAGCTGTGTGCTCCGAAGCAGGGCTGTGAGAGCTGTGTGCTCAGGCGGAATGGAAGCAGGGCTGTGAGAGCTGTGTGCCCAGGCGGAATGGAAGCAGGGCTTTCAGAGCTGTGTGCTCAGAAGCAGGGCTGTGAGAGCTGTGTGCTCAGGCAGAATGGAAGCAGGGCTGTCAAAGCTGTGTGCTCAGGCGAAATGGAAGCAGGGCTGTGAGAGCTGTGTACCCAGGTGGAATGGAAGCAGGGCTGTGAGAGCTGTGTGCTCAGGCGGAATGGAAGCAGGGCTGTGAGAGCTGTGTGCCCAGGCGGAATGGAAGCAGGGCTGTGAGAGTTGTGTGCCCAGGCGGAATGGAAGCAGGGCTTTGAGAGCTGTGTGCTCAGAAGCAGGGCTGTGAGAGCTGTGTGCTCAGAAGCAGGGCTGTGAGAGCTGTGTGCTCAGGCAGAATGGAAGCAGGGCTTTGAGAGCTGTGTGCTCAGAAGCCGGGCTGTGAGAGCTGTGTGCTCAGAAGCAGGGCTGTGAGAGCTGTGTGCTAAAGGCACAATGGAAGCAGGGCTGTCAAAGCTGTGTGCTCAGGCGGAATGGAAGCAGGGCTGTGAGAGCTGTGTACCCAGGCGGAATGGAAGGAGGGCTGTGAGAGATTTGTGCTCAGGCGGAATGGAAGCAGGGAAGGGCTCCTCAAGCATGGGAGTGTCGGATATAAGGGCAGGTGGTGCCACACAAGAGTGCTTCTCAAACATGGGAGTGTCAGATATAAGGGCTGGGTAGGTCACAAATGAGTGCTCCTCAAACATGGGAGTGTCATATATAAGGGCTGGCATTGTCACATATGATTTCTCTTCAAACATGGGAGTGTCAGATATGAGGGCTGGGAGTGTCACACATGAGTGCTCCTCAAACACGGGATTGTCATATATGAGGGCTGGGAGTGTCACATATGAGTGCCCCTCAAACAGGGAAGTGTTGAGTTTGAAGGCCGGGGGTGTCACACATGAGTGCTCCTCAAACACAGGAGTGTCAGATATGAGGAATGGGAGTGTCACACATGAGTGCTCCTCAAACACGGGAGTGTCAGATATGAGGACTGGGAGTGTCACACATGAGTGCTCCTCAAACATGGGAGTGTCAGATATAAGGGCTGGGAGTGCCACACATGAGTGCTCCTCAAACACGGGAGTGTCAGATATGAGGACTGGGAGTGTCACCCATGAGTGCTCCTCAAACAGTGAAGTGTCAGATATGAGGGCTGGGAGTGCCACACATGAGTGCTCCTCAAACAGTGAAGTGTCAGATATGAGGGCTGGGAGTGCCACACATGAGTGCTCCTCAAACATGGGAGTGTCAGATATAAGGGCTGGGAGTGTCACACATGAGTTCTCCTCAAACAGTGAAGTGTCAGATATGAGGGCTGGGAGTGCCACACATGAGTGCTCCTCAAACATTTAAACTTGGCAAACATTGGCTGAAAAGGTCAAACTTTAGGGCACTTCAGACATGAGAATATCACACATGTACAATCCTAAAGCTAGGCATCTCTGCCCCCGAGTACATGCAGACCTCACACTCTTTTCATCTGTTCAGCCCTGTTTTGCCCTCTTCAAGTTGCCCTGTGGGCAGCTGCAGCAGCGCGTCTTTCCTCCTTGCCCTCCTCCACTGGGGTCAAATGGTATTTCTGGAGAGAGAATCATTGGGTAAACAGCCTCAGAGATGATGCACATGCGGGCTCACATGATCAGTTAGCAGCTGAAGTGTACTTGCCTTTGCCCTGTGTCTGGTTATGATGTTTCCTCGGCAGGAAGGCGCAGGAGCTCCTGTGTGCAGCACCACAAGCTGAGATGTATAGTGAGTCTGTTTGCTGTAACCCAGGGAAACCGCCCTGTACACACAGCTCGAAACTGAAAGTGGCAGAGAGGCTTTCACTTGCTCCATCCATGAAACTCATACCCAGTCATGGATGTCAGATAGAGGGGGGTGGGGGGGAGCAGACAGGTCTTGCTCCCTGCCGCTCCTGGCGTTGCCTTGAGACCCTTGGCACTTGATGCAAGGGTCTGCATGAGGGTAGGAGGGAAGCAGGGCTGTGAGAGCTGTGTGCCCTGGTGGAATGGAAGCAGGGCTTTGAGAGTTGTGTGCTCAGAAGCAGGGCTGTGAGAGCTGTGTGCTCAGAAGCAGGGCTGTGAGAGCTGTGTGCTCAGGCAGAATGGAAGCAGGGCTGTGAGAGCTGTGTGCTCAGGCGGAATGGAAGCAGGGCTGTGAGAGCTGTGTGCCCAGGCGGAATGGAAGCAGGGCTGTGAGAGTTGTGTGCCCAGGCGGCATGGAAGCAGGGCTTTGAGAGCTGTGTGCTCAGAAGCAGGGCTGTGAGAGCTGTGTGCTCAGAAGCAGGGCTGTGAGAGCTGTGTGCTCAGGCAGAATGGAAGCAGGGCTTTGAGAGCTGTGTGCTCAGAAGCCGGGCTGTGAGAGCTGTGTGCTCAGAAGCAGGGCTGTGAGAGCTGTGTGCTCAGGCACAATGGAAGCAGGGCTGTCAAAGCTGTGTGCTCAGGCGGAATGGAAGCAGGGCTGTGAGAGCTGTTGTTAGACGGACCGGGAGGGTCGGCCGAGATTACGGGGAGAGGTCTCCGGGGAGAGCCGTCTCCAACGACTGTACAGACAAGTAACTTCCCCCCCACAGACGGACACCACACAAGATTGAAGGTTAACAAGACTTTATATGCAATTCTTAGGTTACGATGGTATGGTACAAGGAGGTCTGGACTCAGGGGTCCCCTCGGTTCTAGTCTCTGGCTGAGGAAAGGGGTAGCGGGACAGTCTTTGTTACCAATGAGTGGAAAATAGCTCTCAATCCTCGAGCTCGGCGTTCTAGATGATCGGGCCGCGGCGGAGCCAGGCAGGTCCCGAGATGGACGAAGGAAGGACGACGGTCCGCGGCGGAGCCTGCAGGTCCCGGTGAAGATGACGGTTACAACGGTCCGCGGCCACGCCAGCAGGTCCCGACGACGATGATGGATTTGAAGGTTGCGAAGGCTGTGGCAGCGCCAACAGGCAGGACGATGGTGCACAGGACAGAGCTACGGCAGCGCCAGTAGTCCGTCAAGGATGAGTTCCTCTTTACGTCTCTCGACTCCAAGATACAACTGCCTTCCTGCTCTGGAGCTGCCCCAGTTATAGGGCTGGCGTGCTTTGATGTCCGGACCCTCGCACTTGGAGGTCGGGAGGTCCGGGATGAGGGAGTCCAGACACCCAGCAGGGGGGTGGAGCCAGCGCCCGGGGAGGCGATGGGCGAGCGGCACTTGGCGGGGGAGAGCCATCGGCACCTCTTTCTCCCATTGACTTGCCAAGTAGCCCGCTCACCTCCTGGGTGGAGGGTGGTGCCGGAATGTCTGAGGCCGGGCTAGGCCCAGGGTTGAGGTCGATCGGGGGCCAGGCGGCCTCGTGGTGAAGCGTCCAAGATGGCGGCCCAGGTTGGGCGCGTGGGCCGGCAGTGGATCGGACCCACGAGGTTAACGTGCTCGAGGGCAGGGGCCCTGAGAGGACGGAGGACGTGCAATGGTGGTGTGTGGTACTCGCGTGACGGGACTCAGGCCTGGTTGGGCCGGGGGAGAGCGGCCCTTCATGTGGCCTGTCCAACATGCGTCCCCCCCAGCTGAAGGCGGGGAGAGTTACCCATCCTCTTGGGGACTCTCCTCGTCGAGGCGGAAAAACCGGGACAGGCCATCCGCGTTGGCGTGATCTGGCCCAGGCCGGTGTTCGACTGTGAAGTCCATACCTTGCAAGGAGATGGACCAGCGTAGCAACTTTGGGTTTTCCCCCCGCATATGCATCAGCCACTGCAGGGGTCGGTGGTCGGTCTGCACCCGAAAGTGGGTGCCAAAAAGGTAGGGCCGGAGCTTCTTGAGGGCCCATACCACAGCGAAGGCTTCCCTCTCTATGGTGCTCCAGCGTTGCTCCCGTGGTAGGAGTCTCCGGCTGATGAAGGCCACCGGTTGATCAAGGCCTTCGGTGTTCACTTGAGACAGGACCGCCCCAATGCCCTGGTCGGAGGCGTCCGTCTGGACGACGAACTCCCGGCTGTAGTCTGGGGCCTGGAGCACAGGAGCGGAATACATGGCGGCCTTCAATTGTTCGAATGCCGTTTGACACTCTGGGGTCCAGTTGACTTTCTTGGGCTGATTCTTTGACGTGAGTTCTGTGAGGGGCCCCACTATGGTACCATAGTCTTTCACGAACCTTCGGTAATAGCCCGTGAGGCCCAGGAAGGCTCGTACCTCGGTTTGGGTGATGGGGGGCTGCCAGTCCTGGATGGCGGCAATTTTCAGCTGTAGAGGGGCCACTAGGCCGCTTCCCACCTGGTGTCCGAGGTAGGTCACAGACCCTTGCCCAATTTGACACTTGCTGGCCTTGATCGTGAGGCCAGCTCGCTGAAGGGCTTGCAGCACTGCTCGGAGGTGGTGGAGGTGCTCGGTCCAATGGTGGCTGTATACAGCGATGTCGTCTAGGTAGGCGGCGCTGAATCCTTCGAGCCCTGCCAGGACCTGATTGACGAGCCGTTGGAATGTTGCTGGGGCATTCTTCATGCCGAAGGGCATGACCGTGAAATGGTAATGGCCATCGGGGGTGGAGAAGGCAGAACGTTCTTGCGCTCGGGGTGTGAGGCCGATCTGCCAATAGCCTGCTGTCAGGTCGAAGATGCTGAGGTAGCGGGCAGCTCCCATTCGGTCGACCAGTTCATCTGCCCGGGGGATGGGATGTGCGTCTGTCCTGGTGACCGCATTCAAGCCCCGGTAGTCGACGCAGAACCGGAGTTCTGGTGTGGTGCCGGGGGCAGCTGCTTTGGGGACCAGTACGACAGGGCTGGCCCAGGGACTGTCTGAGGGCTCGATGACCCCGAGCGTGAGCATCTTGGCTACTTCTGCCTGGATGCAGGCCCGTACCCGATCTGGCACGCGGTAGGCCCGGTGGCGGATAGGGGGGCTGTCCCCGGTGTCCACATCGTGCACACACCAGGAAGTGACACCTGGGGTGAGGGAGAACAGGCTGGCGAACTGTGACAGGAGGGCTTGACACTCTTGGCGTTGTTCTCTGGTGAGGGTCTCCGAGAGTCGGACCCCATCCACGGAGCCGTCTTGCTCCTGAGTCCGTAGGAGGTCAGGGAGAGGCTCGGAGTCTTCTTCAACCCCATTGTCTGTGGCCATCAGGAGGCTGAGCTCTGTTCGTACAAAGTGGGGCTTTAGTCTGTTAGCGTGGAGGACCCGGAGAGGGTTCCGGGAGGATTCCATGTCGATGAGATAGGTGGCAGGACCCTTGCGCTCGATTACTTTGAAGGGCCCCGTCCATTTGTCTTGTAGAGCGCATGGCTCCGTGGGGGACATTACCCATACCTGTTGGCCAGGTTCGAATTCAATGGATGAGGCATTCTGGTCATACCATTTTTTCATGTCCTCTTGACTGGCCTCTAGGTTGGCTTTCGCTAGTTCTCTGAACCGCCGGGTCTGGTTGCGGAGGGTGAGGAGGTACCGGAAGACATCTGGAGGGTTCTTTAACGGAGGCATCTCCCAGCCCTTTTTGACCAGGCTGAGCGGCCCCCGCACTGGGTGTCCATATAGCAGTTCAAATGGGCTGAAGCCTAGGGATTTCTGAGGGACCTCTCGGTAGGCGAAGAGGAGGCACGGCAGTAGCACATCCCACTGGCGACGGAGGGGCTCTTCCAACCCCCCGATCATCCCCTTTAGCGTGCGGTTGAACCGCTCAACAAGTCCGTTCCCTTGAGGGTGATAGGGGGTCGTGAATCGGTAGGTGACCCCGCACTGCTGCCAGAGGGATTTCATGTATTTAGAGATAAAGTTCGTGCCTCTGTCGCTGACGACTTCTCGGGGGAAGCCCACACGGGAGAAGATCCCCATCAGAGCCCGGCCGACTACCGGGGCTGTCACAGTCCGCAGAGGAACAGCCTCAGGATAGCGGGTGGCGTGGTCCACTAGTACCAGGATGAATCGATGGCCTTGTTTTGTGCGCGGGTCCAGGGGCCCCACAATGTCTATTCCGACCCTCTCAAATGGGGTAGTGACCACAGGGAAAGGTTGCAGGGGGGCCTTTAGTTTGCGGCCGCTCTTTCCACTGGCTTGGCACGTGGGGCAAGATCGGCAATGCTGGTGCACATCGTTCCTCATTTTGGGCCAGAAGAAGTGGGTCACTAGGCGACTGTAAGTTTTATCTTGTCCCAGGTGCCCTGCCAGGGGGACATCGTGGGCCAGGTTTAGCAGAAAGTCTCTAAAGCGGAGGGGCACCACTAATACTCTGTTGGCCCCCAGCTCGGCGATTCTTTGCTCGCTGTACAGCAGATCATTGTCCCAGTAGACCCAATGAGTTCCGGAGGTATCCCCTGCGCTTTGGGCGAGCGCTTGCTGGTGGAGTCCCTCGAGGGAGGGACAGGTCTTCTGTTCTTGGCGAAATTGTTCTTGCGTGGGCCCCCCCTCTTGAGGCCACTGGTCGAGGTTAGCGAGGTCGGAGGGTTGAGCTGGTTCGGAGGGGATGTCATGGTCGGTGGTTTCGGCTGGGGCGACCGGAGGCGGTGGCGCCGGCCATTCGGGTTCTTCTGGGCGGTGGTTGGCACGGGCGGCCATGGACCGGGTGGTGACGAACGCCCAGTCGGGGACGCCTAACATCCCCAGGTGTTCTTTTCGCTCCACAGCTGCCCACGGAGAGCTTTCAAGGTCATTTCCAAGGAGGCAGTCTACGGGGGCGTCGTCTCGGACTGTTACTTTCAACATGCCGGAGACCCCTCCCCATTCGAAAGGGACGCAGGCCATCCGACACAAACTTTCCGAGTTATCGGCTGATCGTACAGGGCAGAGAATGTTCGGTAAATACTGTTCTGGGGCCACCAGGTGACAGCGGACGGCTGTTACACTGGCCCCGGTGTCACGAAGGGCTTCGGCCCGGCGCCCATTGATGCTCACCCATTGGCTGTACTTCTGGGTGTTAGCGGGTAGGGGGACCCGCAGGACCATGTCTTTCCCCCCTAAGCATGCCAGAGCCATGGCGGCTGGCTCCCACTCTTGATGCTCTTGTTCGTATTCTTCCTGCTCCTCGGAGATCTGTTCTTCCCCTAGGGCCGCAGCGGCCACTTGGCGGGGTCTTGGGCTCTGGTACTGTGGGCAGTTTGGGTCGTTTGCGTAGTGGCCGACTCGTTGGCATCGGTGACACGTGACATTGGCTCTGTACCCCGGTCGCGCCGGGGTGCTGCCCCGGTTGGCCGGGGGGGTGGTGCTGGTTGCGGGGGCGGCCGGAGCGTTGTCTCTTCCTCGTCCTTGGCCCCCTCCTCCTCCTCTGGGTCGGTGCTGACCATTGTTGTTCCGGTTCTGTTCGTAGAACCCATTCCGGCCCACTCTGGTGATTTCCCACCGGTCAGCTTCCGCTGCGAGCTGCCGGGGATCTGTTAACTTGCTGTCGAGGAGGTGCTGGCGGAGTTCAATGAAGCAATTGTTCGACAGATGCTCCCATACCATCAGATTGAACAGTTGTTCGTAGGTCGTGACATTGCTTCCTCTGATCCAGCCCTCGAAGGCTCGGCTAAAGTAGGTTACGTAGTCCACCCAAGTGGTACCCGGGATGCGGGTGCAGTCTCGGAACCTCTGACGGTACATCTCGGGTGTGAGGCCATAGCGGGTGAGGAGGGCCGCTTTCATATGGTCATAGGAGGTCATCTGGTGGTCCGGGAGTTGTAGCAGGGTATCGCGGCCCTCATTGAGGAATCTCCCCCATAGACCGGCTCCCCAATCGCTTCTATCGATCCGGTGTGCAGTCATAGCGATTTCATAGGCCTTAAACCATTGCTGGATGTCGTCTTCTCGGAAATATTCTCGGACGACATCCTTGGGGATGTGTACCTTTTTCTCTGTGGCCCCTGAGGTGTGGGGTCGCTCGGGCACCCCTGCTTCTTTATTTTGCTTGCGCAGGTTGATCTCGGCTAGGTTCCGTTCGTGTTCGTACGCCAGTTTCTTTTCCTCGAGCTCCCTTTGTCTCTGTTTCTCTTCTCTTTCTTCTCGGAGACGCAGGTGCTCTAAGTTGATTTTTTGTTCGGCCAGCTTGAGTTCAATGTCCATCTTGAGTCGGGCCATTTCCAGCTCGTGTAGTCGGGTTCTTTCTCTTTCCTGGATCTCGTCTTGCGAGAGACCCGTTCTTTGCCCTTCAGGGGCCGTGGTTGTTTTTTCTGCGGTGCTTTGATCGGGGGTTCCGGCAGCCCCGGTCTCCGCCCAAGATTCTAGGGCATGCTTGAAATCATCTTTGGTGCTTAGTCCGGTGGTAGCGATACCCAGTTCGATGCAGAATTGTTTTAGTTCACGATGGCTGTACTCCTCTAGTTTCTCCATTTGGAACTTCTCGGTTGATCCGCTTTCTTTAGTTGTCATTGCGATTTCGTCGTGGGGTGAGCTACTCTCTGTACGTTATGCGGTGATTCGAATCCCACCGCTGCCACCAATGTTAGACGGACCGGGAGGGTCGGCCGAGATTACGGGGAGAGGTCTCCGGGGAGAGCCGTCTCCAACGACTGTACAGACAAGTAACTTCCCCCCCACAGACGGACACCACACAAGATTGAAGGTTAACGAGACTTTATATGCAATTCTTAGGTTACGATGGTATGGTACAAGGAGGTCTGGACTCAGGGGTCCCCTCGGTTCTAGTCTCTGGCTGAGGAAAGGGGTAGCGGGACAGTCTTTGTTACCAATGAGTGGAAAATAGCTCTCAATCCTCGAGCTCGGCGTTCTAGATGATCGGGCCGCGGCGGAGCCAGGCAGGTCCCGAGATGGACGAAGGAAGGACGACGGTCCGCGGCGGAGCCTGCAGGTCCCGGTGAAGATGACGGTTACAACGGTCCGCGGCCACGCCAGCAGGTCCCGACGACGATGATGGATTTGAAGGTTGCCAAGGCTGTGGCAGCGCCAACAGGCAGGACGATGGTGCACAGGACAGAGCTACGGCAGCGCCAGTAGTCCGTCAAGGATGAGTTCCTCTTTACGTCTCTCGACTCCAAGATACAACTGCCTTCCTGCTCTGGAGCTGCCCCAGTTATAGGGCTGGCGTGCTTTGATGTCCGGACCCTCGCACTTGGAGGTCGGGAGGTCCGGGATGAGGGAGTCCAGACACCCAGCAGGGGGGTGGAGCCAGCGCCCGGGGAGGCGATGGGCGAGCGGCACTTGGCGGGGGAGAGCCATCGGCACCTCTTTCTCCCATTGACTTGCCAAGTAGCCCGCTCACCTCCTGGGTGGAGGGTGGTGCCGGAATGTCTGAGGCCGGGCTAGGCCCAGGGTTGAGGTCGATCGGGGGCCAGGCGGCCTCGTGGTGAAGCGTCCAAGATGGCGGCCCAGGTTGGGCGCGTGGGCCGGCAGTGGATCGGACCCACGAGGTTAACGTGCTCGAGGGCAGGGGCCCTGAGAGGACGGAGGACGTGCAATGGTGGTGTGTGGTACTCGCGTGACGGGACTCAGGCCTGGTTGGGCCGGGGGAGAGCGGCCCTTCATGTGGCCTGTCCAACAGCTGTGTACCCAGGCGGAATGGAAGCAGGGCTGTGAGAGCTGTGTGCTCAGGCGGAATGGAAGCAGGGAAGGGCTCCTCAAGCATGGGAGTGTCGGATATAAGGGCAGGTGGTGCCACACAAGAGTGCTTCTCAAACATGGGAGTGTCAGATATAAGGGCTGGGTAGGTCACAAATGAGTGCTCCTCAAACATGGGAGTGTCATATATAAGGGCTGGCATTGTCACATATGATTTCTCTTCAAACATGGGAGTGTCAGATATGAGGGCTGGGAGTGTCACACATGAGTGCTCCTCAAACACAGGATTGTCATATATGAGGGCTGGGAGTGTCACATATGAGTGCCCCTCAAACAGGGAAGTGTTGAATTTGAAGGCCGGGGGTGTCACACATGAGGGCTCCTCAAACACGGGAGTGTCAGATATGAGGACTGGGAGTGTCACACATGAGTGCTCCTCAAACACGGGAGTGTCAGATATGAGGACTGGGAGTGTCACACATGAGTGCTCCTCAAACATGGGAGTGTCAGATATAAGGGCTGGGAGTGCCACACATGAGTGCTCCTCAAACACGGGAGTGTCAGATATGAGGACTGGGAGTGTCACCCATGAGTGCTCCTCAAACAGTGAAGTGTCAGATATGAGGGCTGGGAGTGCCACACATGAGTGCTCCTCAAACAGTGAAGTGTCAGATATGAGGGCTGGGAGTGCCACACATGAGTGCTCCTCAAACATGGGAGTGTCAGATATAAGGGCTGGGAGTGTCACACATGAGTGCTCTTCAAACAGTGAAGTGTCAGATATGAGGGCTGGGAGTGCCACACATGAGTGCTCCTCAAACATGGGAGTGTCAGATATGAGGGCTGGGAGTGCCACACATGAGTGCTCCTCAAACATGGGAGTGTCAGATATAAGGGCTGGGAGTGTCACACATGAGTGCTCCTCAAACAGTGAAGTGTCAGATATGAGGGCTGGGAGTGCCACACATGAGTGCTCCTCAAACATGGGAGTGTCAGATATAAGGGCTGGGAGTGTCACACATGAGTGCTCCTCAAACAGTGAAGTGTCAGATATGAGGGCTGGGAGTGCCACACATGAGTGCTCCTCAAACATTTAAACTTGGCAAACATTGGCTGAAAAGGTCAAACTTTAGGGCACTTCAGACATGAGAATATCACACATGTACAATCCTAAAGCTAGGCATCTCTGCCCCCGAGTACATGCAGACCTCACACTCTTTTCATCTGTTCAGCCCTGTTTTGCCCTCTTCAAGTTGCCCTGTGGGCAGCTGCAGCAGCGCGTCTTTCCTCCTTGCCCTCCTCCACTGGGGTCAAATGGTATTTCTGGAGAGAGAATCATTGGGTAAACAGCCTCAGAGATGATGCACATGCGTGCTCACATGATCAGTTAGCAGCTGAAGTGTACTTGCCTTTGCCCTGTGTCTGGTTATGATGTTTCCTCGGCAGGAAGGCGCAGGAGCTCCTGTGTGTGCAGCACCACAAGCTGAGATGTATAGTGAGTCTGTTTGCTGTAACCCAGGGAAACCGCCCTGTACACACAGCTCGAAACTGAAAGTGGCAGAGAGGCTTTCACTTCCTCCATCCATGAAACTCATACCCAGTCATGGATGTCAGATAGAGGGGGGGTGGGGGGGAGCAGACAGGTCTTGCTCCCTGCCGCTCCTGGCGTTGCCTTGAGACCCTTGGCACTTGATGCAAGGGTCTGCATGAGGGTAGGAGGGAAGCAGGGCTGTGAGAGCTGTGTGCCCTGGCGGAATGGAAGCAGGGCTTTGAGAGTTGTGTGCTCAGAAGCAGGGCTGTGAGAGCTGTGTGCTCCGAAGCAGGGCTGTGAGAGCTGTGTGCTCAGGCAGAATGGAAGCAGGGCTGTGAGAGCTGTGTGCTCAGAAGCAGGGCTGTGAGAGCTGTGTGCTCAGGCGAAATGGAAGCAGGGCTGCGTGAGCTGTGTGCCCAGGCGGAATGGAAGCAGGGCTTTGAGAGCTGTGTGCTCAGAAGCAGGGCTGTGAGAGCTGTGTGCTCAGAAGCAGGGCTGTGAGAGCTGTGTGCTCAGGCAGAATGGAAGCAGGGCTGTGAGAGCTGTGTGCTCAGAAGCAGGGTTGTGAGAGCTGTGTGCTCAGGCAGAATAGAAGCAGGGCTGTGAGAGCTGTGTGCTCCGAAGCAGGGCTGTGAGAGCTGTGTGCTCAGGCGGAATGGAAGCAGGGCTGTGAGAGCTGTGTGCCCAGGCGGAATGGAAGCAGGGCTTTGAGAGCTGTGTGCTCAGAAGCAGGGCTGTGAGAGCTGTGTGCTCAGGCAGAATGGAAGCAGGGCTGTCAAAGCTGTGTGCTCAGGCGGAATGGAAGCAGGGCTGTGAGAGCTGTGTACCCAGGCGGAATGAAAGCAGGGCTGTGAGAGCTGTGTGCTCAGGCGGAATGGAAGCAGGGCTGTGAGAGCTGTGTGCCCAGGCGGAATGGAAGCAGGGCTGTGAGAGTTGTGTGCCCAGGCGGAATGGAAGCAGGGCTTTGAGAGCTGTGTGCTCAGAAGCAGGGCTGTGAGAGCTGTGTGCTCAGAAGCAGGGCTGTGAGAGCTGTGTGCTCAGGCAGAATGGAAGCAGGGCTTTGAGAGCTGTGTGCTCAGAAGCCGGGCTGTGAGAGCTGTGTGCTCAGAAGCAGGGCTGTGAGAGCTGTGTGCTCAGGCACAATGGAAGCAGGGCTGTCAAAGCTGTGTGCTCAGGCGGAATGGAAGCAGGGCTGTGATAGCTGTGTACCCAGGCGGAATGGAAGCAGGGCTGTGAGAGCTGTGTGCTCAGGCGGAATGGAAGCAGGGAAGGGCTCCTCAAGCATGGGAGTGTCGGATATAAGGGCAGGTGGTGCCACACAAGAGTGCTTCTCAAACATGGGAGTGTCAGATATAAGGGCTGGGTAGGTCAAAAATGAGTGCTCCTCAAACATGGGAGTGTCATATATAAGGGCTGGCATTGTCACATATGATTTCTCTTCAAAAATGGGAGTGTCAGATATGAGGGCTGGGAGTGTCACACATGAGTGCTCCTCAAACACGGGATTGTCATATATGAGGGCTGGGAGTGTCACATATGAGTGCCCCTCAAACAGGGAAGTGTTGAATTTGAAGGCCGGGGGTGTCACACATGAGTGCTCCTCAAACACGGGAGTGTCAGATATGAGGACTGGGAGTGTCACACATGAGTGCTCCTCAAACACGGGAGTGTCAGATATGAGGACTGGGAGTGTCACACATGAGTGCTCCTCAAACATGGGAGTGTCAGATATAAGGGCTGGGAGTGCCACACATGAGTGCTCCTCAAACACGGGAGTGTCAGATATGAGGACTGGGAGTGTCACCCATGAGTGCTCCTCAAACAGTGAAGTGTCAGATATGAGGGCTGGGAGTGCCACACATGAGTGCTCCTCAAACATGGGAGTGTCAGATATAAGGGCTGGGAGTGTCACACATGAGTGCTCTTCAAACAGTGAAGTGTCAGATATGAGGGCTGGGAGTGCCACACATGAGTGCTCCTCAAACATTGAAGTGTCAGATATGAGGACTGGGAGTGCCACACATGAGTGCTCCTCAAACATGGGAGTGTCAGATATGAGGGCTGGGAGTGCCACACATGAGTGCTCCTCAAACAGTGAAGTGTCAGATATGAGGGCTGGGAGTGCCACACATGAGTGCTCCTCAAACATGGGAGTGTCAGATATAAGGGCTGGGAGTGTCACACATGAGTGCTCCTCAAACAGTGAAGTGTCAGATATGAGGGCTGGGAGTGCCACACATGAGTGCTCCTCAAACATTTAAACTTGGCAAACATTGGCTGAAAAGGTCAAACTTTAGGGCACTTCAGACATGAGAATATCACACATGTACAATCCTAAAGCTAGGCATCTCTGCCCCCCGAGTACATGCAGACCTCACACTCTTTTCATCTGTTCAGCCCTGTTTTGCCCTCTTCAAGTTGCCCTGTGGGCAGCTGCAGCAGCGCGTCTTTCCTCCTTGCCCTCCTCCACCGGGGTCAAATGGTATTTCTGGAGAGAGAATCATTGGGTAAACAGCCTCAGAGATGATGCACATGCGTGCTCACATGATCAGTTAGCAGCTGAAGTGTACTTGCCTTTGCCCTGTGTCTGGTTATGATGTTTCCTCGGCAGGAAGGCGCAGGAGCTCCTGTGTGTGCAGCACCACAAGCTGAGATGTATAGTGAGTCTGTTTGCTGTAACCCAGGGAAACCGCCCTGTACACACAGCTCGAAACTGAAAGTGGCAGAGAGGCTTTCACTTGCTCCATCCATGAAACTCATACCCAGTCATGGATGTCAGATAGAGGGGGGGTGGGGGGGAGCAGACAGGTCTTGCTCCCTGCCGCTCCTGGCGTTGCCTTGAGACCCTTGGCACTTGATGCAAGGGTCTGCATGAGGGTAGGAGGGAAGCAGGGCTGTGAGAGCTGTGTGCCCTGGCGGAATGGAAGCAGGGCTTTGAGAGTTGTGTGCTCAGAAGCAGGGCTGTCAGAGCTGTGTGCTCAGAAGCAGGGCTGTGAGAGCTGTGTGCTCAGGCAGAATGGAAGCAGGGCTGTGAGAGCTGTGTGCTCAGAAGCAGGGCTGTGAGAGCTGTGTGCTCAGGCAGAATGGAAGCAGGGCTGTGAGAGCTGTGTGCTCAGAAGCAGGGCTGTGAGAGCTGTGTGCTCAGGCGGAATGGAAGCAGGGCTGTGAGAGCTGTGTGCTCAGAAGCAGGGCTGTGAGAGCTGTGTGCTCAGGCAGAATGGAAGCAGGGCTGTGAGAGCTGTGTGCTCAGAAGCAGGGCTGTGAGAGCTGTGTGCTCAGGCAGAATGGAAGCAGGGCTGTGAGAGCTGTGTGCTCAGAAGCAGGGCTGTGAGAGCTGTGTGCTCAGGCGAAATGGAAGCAGGGCTGCGAGAGCTGTGTGCCCAAGCGGAATGGAAGCAGGGCTTTGAGAGCTGTGTGCTCAGAAGCAGGGCTGTGAGAGCTGTGTGCTCAGAAGCAGGGCTGTGAGAGCTGTGTGCTCAGGCAGAATGGAAGCAGGGCTGTGAGAGCTGTGTGCTCAGAAGCAGGGCTGTGAGAGCTGTGTGCTCAGGCAGAATGGAAGCAGGGCTGTGAGAGCTGTGTGCTCCGAAGGAGGGCTGTGAGAGCTGTGTGCTCAGGCGGAATGGAAGCAGGGCTGTGAGAGCTGTGTGCCCAGGCGGAATGGAAGCAGGGCTTTGAGAGCTGTGTGCTTAGAAGCAGGGCTGTGAGAGCTGTGTGCTCAGGTAGAATGGAAGCAGGGCTGTCAAAGCTGTGTGCTCAGGCGGAATGGAAGCAGGGCTGTGAGAGCTGTGTACCCAGGCGGAATGGAAGCAGGGCTGTGAGAGCTGTGTGCCCAGGCGGAATGGAAGCAGGGCTTTGAGAGTTGTGTGCTCAGAAGCAGGGCTGTCAGAGCTGTGTGCTCAGAAGCAGGGCTGTGAGAGCTGTGTGCTCAGGCAGAATGGAAGCAGGGCTTTGAGAGCTGTGTGCTCAGAAGCAGGGCTGTCAGAGCTGTGTGCTCAGAAGCAGGGCTGTGAGAGCTGTGTGCTCAGGCAGAATGGAAGCAGGGCTGTGAGAGCTGTGTGCTCAGAAGCAGGGCTGTGAGAGCTGTGTGCTCAGGCAGAATGGAAGCAGGGCTGTGAGAGCTGTGTGCTCAGAAGCAGGGCTGTGAGAGCTGTGTGCTCAGGCGGAATGGAAGCAGTGCTGTGAGAGCTGTGTGCTCAGGCGGAATGGAAGCAGGGCTGTGAGAGCTGTGTACCCAGGCGGAATGGAAGCAGGGCTGTGAGAGCTGTGTGCTCAGGCGGAATGGAAGCAGGGCTGTGATAGCTGCGTGCCCAGGCGGAATGGAAGCAGGGCTGTGAGAGCTGTGTGCCCAGGCAGAATGGAAGCAGGGCTTTGAGAGCTGTGTGCTCAGAAGCAGGGCTGTGAGAGCTGTGTGCTCAGAAGCAGGGCTAAGAGAGCTGTGTGCTCAGGCGGAATGGAAGCAGGGCTTTGAGAGCTGTGTGCTCAGAAGCAGGGCTGTGAGAGCTGTGTGCTCAGAAGCAGGGCTGTGAGAGCTGTGTGCTCAGGCAGAATGGAAGCAGGGCTGTCAAAACTGTCTGCTCAGGCGGAATGGAAGCAGGGCTGTGAGAGCTGTGTACCCAGGCGGAATGGAAGCAGGGCTGTGAGAGCTGTGTGCTCAGAAGCAGGGCTGTGAGAGCTGTGTGCTCAGGCAGAATGGAAGCAGGGCTGTGAGAGCTGTGTGCCCAGGCGGAATGGCAACAGGGCTGGGAGAGCTGTGTGCTCAGGCGGAATGGAAGCAGGGCTGTGAGAGCTGTGTACCCAGGCGGAATGGAAGCAGGGCTGTGAGAGCTGTGTGCTCAGAAGCAGGGCTGTGAGAGCTGTGTGCTCAGGCAGAATGGAAGCAGGGCTGTCAAAACTGTCTGCTCAGGCGGAATGGAAGCAGGGCTGTGAGAGCTGTGTACCCAGGCGGAATGACAGCAGGGCTGTGAGAGCTGTGTGCTCAGAAGCAGGGCTGTGAGAGCTGTGTGCTCAGGCAGAATGGAAGCAGGGCTGTGAGAGCTGTGTGCCCAGGCGGAATGGCAACAGGGCTGGGAGAGCTGTGTGCTCAGGCGGAATGGAAGCAGGGCTGTGAGAGCTGTGTACCCAGGCGGAATGGAAGCAGGGCTGTGAGAGCTGTGTGCTCAGAAGCAGGGCTGTGAGAGCTGTGTGCTCAGGCAGAATGGAAGCAGGGCTGTGAGAGCTGTGTGCCCAGGCGGAATGGCAACAGGGCTGGGAGAGCTGTGTGCTCAGGCGGAATGGAAGCAGGGCTGTGAGAGCTGTGTACCCAGGCGGAATGGAAGCAGGGCTGTGAGAGCTGTGTGCTCAGAAGCAGGGCTGTGAGAGCTGTGTGCTCAGGCAGAATGGAAGCAGGTCTGTGAGAGCTGTGTGGTCAGGCGGAATGTAAGAAGTCATCTTCTGTACAGCAAAGGAACCTTTAGGTCTCCTCTTTTCTGACTGCTTCTGTATACATATGGTTATAATATCTTCTATATTCTTTATTATATGTGAAATGTGTATATGCTTTAATGTATACATGGATGGTGGTATGATTGATCATGGTTCTAGTGGTATTATCTGAAATAAACGCTGATACTAATGTTTACATATAGACCCAGAGGATTTACAGCGTTAATACCGACAGTGTGAGAGGACCGCATACTCCTTTGCCTGAGCTGTTGGGAGAGGTAAGTACTGAAGGGGGCGGTGCAGGGGTGTGTGCAAGGAGTGGAATGCGGACAAGTGTTTCATCAGATTTAAATTACAAGTTATATAAATGTAATGGCTGGTATCAGCTGAGCTGGGGCAGAGTCACGCGCGGGCCTCGGTTCCATAACCTGCGGTCAGGGGTGGAGGGTCCCTAGAGAGCTCTGCCATGAGTCAGGGATGGAAACAAAACACTTTAAGTTCCCCTGGGTGCACTACTCACCTCAATGCACAAACTCTATATGCACACCAAACCTGAACCAGCACAGCCATGTACCACACCTGAACCAGCACAGCCATGTACCAAAGCTGAACCAGCACAGCCATGTACCAAACCTGAACCAGCACAGCCATGTACCACACCTGAACCAGCACAGCCATGTACCAAACCTGAACCAGCACAGCCATGTACCAAACCTGAACCAGCACAGCAATGTACCACACCTGAACCAGCACAGCCATGCACCACACCTGAACCAGCACAGCCACGTACCACACCTGAACCAGCACAGCCATGTACCACACCTGAACCAGCACAGCCATGTACCACACCTGAACCAGCACAGCCATGTACCACACCTGAACCAGCACAGCCATGCACCACACCTGAACCAGCACAGCCATGTACCACACCTGAACCAGCACAGCCATGTACCAAACCTGAACCAGCACAGCCATGTACCAAACCTGAACCAGCACAGCCATGTACCAAACCTGAACCAGCACAGCCATGTACCACACCTGAACCAGCACAGCCATGCACCACACCTGAACCAGCACAGCCATGCACCACACCTGAACCAGCACAGCCATGAACCACACCTGAACCAGCACAGCCATGCACCACACCTGAACCAGCACAGCCATGTACCACACCTGAACCAGCACAGCCATGTACCACACCTGAACCAGCACAACCATGTACCACACCTGAACCAGCACAGCCATGTACCAAACCTGAACCAGCACAGCCATGTACCACACCTGAACCAGCACAGCCATGTACCACACCTGAACCAGCACAGCCATGTACCAAACCTGAACCAGCACAGCCATGTATCACACCTGAACCAGCACAGCCATGTACCAAACCTGAACCAGCACAGCCATGTACCAAACCTGAACCAGCACAGCCATGCACCACACCTGAACCAGCACAGCCATGTACCACACCTGAACCAGCACAGCCATGTACCAAACCTGAACCCGCACAGCCATGTACCAAAACCTGAACCCGCACAACCATGCACCACACCTGAACCAGCACAGCCATGTACCACACCTGAACCAGCACAGCCATGCACCACACCTGAACCAGCACAGCCATGTACCACACCTGAACCAGCACAGCCATGTACCAAACCTGAACCAGCACAGCCATGTACCACACCTGAACCAGCACAGCCATGTACCACACCTGAACCAGCACAGCCATGTACCAAACCTAAACCAGCACAGCCATGTACCACACCTGAACCAGCACAGCCATGTGCAACACCTGAACCAGCACAGCCATGTACCAAACCTGAACCAGCACAGCCATGTACCAAACCTGAACCCGCACAACCATGTGCCACTGAAGATTAGGGGAAATATACCTGGATTGAATTTCTCATGCACACAATACATTATTTTGCTCATTTAAAATTCCATATATTTAATGATTTAGCTAAAAATACAACACATATCTATCACAGAAGTGAAATGATCTCATAAAATACAAAAATGGACAGCTGCGTGACTGGGAAAGGGCAGTACTTTTTCCTCATAAATGCAGCCTTCCCGCCGCATAATTCCATCAGCCTTGCTTATACAGGGTATAGTACCATTTTTAAATAATGACTTGCACATCCACAGTGCTTTTTGCTCCAGGCCGTGACGTCATAGTGTAAAAGGGGTCGTAGACAACCAGTGACCAAAGACCCTTTTGTGTTGCCCGGCGGTGTCGCCTCTATGACCCACCAATATTTTATCAATGAAGAAGCAGGCGCTGGAGACTGAAAGGCAGGAAACGAGGGTTTATTCTCTCCAGAGGAGAACACATCAATTCAGACAGCAAGTATCGTCACGAGGTGCTCTACCCGCATCTCTGAGGCCTGGCCTCTTATACTCAGGTTTATGATCTTTATTGCACGTAACACATTCTTGCAACACTTTGATATGTGAAAGAACATCCTCGGAATCTCCCCTTCAGGCCCGTTCCCACATACATTTACAGTTGAATTCCCCACCCCGGTCACAACAGGTGATGATTATCACGCAGCAGGACATTCCGCCGATTCACGGAATGTGTGGAGTTTGATCGGATCTCGTAGGGTGGGGGCTTTGATCGGCTAGAGGGTCTTTTGATGGGGAGGGGAGGCTTCCTACTGTACGGGGTAATAAACAGTATCCGCAGGGCCAGGTGGTGGCTTGGGAACAAGGAAGACAGACGGGCACACAGGAAAAAGGGAGGTTTGCATCAAAGGGCCTGAGACTATGAAAGGAATGAAGGGAGGTGTCGCGCTGTGAACAGGATGGGATTCTGAGGCAGATCTGCGCTGAAGAGGGGTTTATGACCCAAGGCATGTGAGAGCGAGGGGGTTGTCAGCGTGCGGGGGATGCCTGCGAGGCTAAGAAAGAGAGTGAGAGACGCGCTGGCTATCAGCGAGGGGCAGTGGGGCCATGGTGCTCGAAATGGCTGCCGCCTACGTGCACGAATGAGCTTGAAAGGGGCAAGATGGCGCCGATAATGTTGACGTTTGCAGTCTAATCTTCAACAGCCCTCCCTTTTCAACATATCTTAGCCAATCTTGCTTACTCAATGTCAATCTTCATCAAATTCCTAACCTCGGCATCATATAGTGCTCTCATACGTTCGTTCCCAGAGTCCACAGTCTTAGGGCAAATACAATTTACGCATAATGTACACAGAGGTGGCAGACATTGAATTCCTAAGCATAAACCGCATATCACAACTACAGGAATCAGGATAATGGTGAATAGTCTCCAGCCCCAGTTCTTAACGGTGTTCCAGAGCCAACCACCAAGCGACCATTCTTCTTGTTCTTGGTGGACTTCTGAAGAGAGTCTATGAAGATGTTCGATGGCTTTGTACACTGAGGGTGAGTTGTCCGGTATGTACGTACAGCAGCTGGACCCGATAATGCGGCATGCTCCACCACGGTCCGCAAGAACCACGTCTAGGACAAGGCGGTTCTGGAGGGCCACCAAGCGGACCGCTTGAAGCTCGGCGGTGTTATTAGCAAGGATCCCAGCTGTGATGTTCATTGTTGTCTCGACTGCTTGGGTCAGATGTCGGATGGCACGACTGTTTGCCATCGGGCCCCAGAGGGGGACAAGTCCCTTCATAGCATCGAGGAACTGTGCTCCTGTTGAGTCGGCCTGTTCAATGTCCTTGGCTCGTTTTTGTCTGTGATGATTTGCTGGTGCCACATATGTCGGAGGAAGGATGAAGGAAATAAAACAAGTGCCCCTCCAGCCTTTGGGGAGCCAGGTGTAAGCCTTCGTGCCGCAGACGAAATACATGTTTGGGGATGCCACAAAGGAAGGTGGGTCGGTGGAGTCCAGAGTCCTGGAAAACCGGCAAGCACTGTGGCCTACCAGCTGAGTCCCAAGCCCTTCTATGCACATGTGGCCGGTGACGTTGATAACTGACAGGGCCACAGTCAGAGTGGCAGCCGTTCGTTTTCGCAGGTAGGAGAAGGTGGTTCTGGTTGGATTATTGAACACCTGCATTTCAATTTGCTCTTTAGCAGGAATGTCCAAGTGGATTGTGTTGTTGGTGGTCTGCGGGCAGAAATGTGTCTTTGTTCTGTTCCGCCAGGTCCCGTGGTAGAAATGCGTTACGGTTTTGCTGGAGGTGGCATTGTCCTTATAGCTTTCTTGCAGAAGGATCAGCCAAGCAAGACAAGAGCCGTGAACTGAGAAAGGTGAAGGGATGAATGGTATCGAGTGTCCAGTGGCGTGGGGTAGCAACCCACAGATCCAACAGTTGGTGGCATTGGTGGCAAGGTTGTGCTGGTGAAGTAGTTGTATGAAAGAGTTATTCCAAAATTCCTTTCGCCTCTCTCTGAGTTGGGGAGAGAGCGAAATCAAATAATGCTCCTTCATGGTGGTAGGCTGAGCAGTAGTCAGGAATGTTTCGTGAGCAGGTGTACTTTCTTCCACAATCCAGAGTGTGGTCATGAGGAGAAAACAGAAAAGGATTGTGATGAAGAGTGCAATTGTCTTTGAGCTGAGGAGTCTGCCTGCTCTTGGGTTTCTGTAGTGGGTATTTCCTGTTGCTTCCATCATCTTCCTATTTGGCGCTTCCATCATCTTCTTATCTGGCGCTTCCATCATCTTCAAGGTGCTCGTTGGTGGGCAGAACCTCAGACTTCGTTTAGCTTCTCTCCCGGTAACCCTTGGTTGTGTTTAGGTCACCGTTCTAAGATTCAACTTAGTCCGTGGTCTGCTAAACCGGAGCTCCCTCCCTTCGGCGCAGGAAATACCCTTCTCTGGATGGTACAGTAGGATCAGAGAATTTTGAGAGTTCAAGTGCTTCGGTATCAGGATAGCAGGTCAGTGACGGTCGGTCCTTGTTCAGGAGCTCTTCTTGGTTATCGATGTTTTCTGTCGTGGCCAGGGTCGAGGAGACCTTCTTACAGTGGTGCGCATGCACCCAGTTGCGTTTTCCCTCCACTCGAAGTGCTGTTCGGGTGGTGATGAGGACTTGCCAGGGGCCAGTCCACCTGGGTTCCAGACTCTTGGCACGCTGGAAATTCCGGATCAGGACAAACTCCCCAGGTTGGATGGTGTGTCCGGGACCCCTGGAAGTGTCAGGGATGGCATGCAGCACCTGTTGATGGATAACAGACAGTGTTTTAGTCAGTTGGCATAAGTAATCAGACATTAGGACGTCCGGGACGTCATGAATGGAAGTTGGTTTCGGTGCAGACCAGACATTCATAGGTCGGCCGAATACAACTTCGTATGGTGTCAAGTGGTGTTTGGTAGGGGTGGAACGCATTGAGAGCAATGCCAGTGGGAGTGCATCCGGCCATTTCAGTCCTGTGGTAGCCACTATTTTGGCCAATTTTAGTTTCAGTGTGGCATTATGTCGTTCAACTAGACCAGCAGATTGGGGGTGGAAGACTGCGTGGAACTTTTGTTTTACACCCAACCCTTTCAAAATAAGTTGGATAACTTCGGCTACGAAGTGGGGGCCATTGTCGCTCCACAAAATTCGACAAAGGCCGTAACGGGGGAAAAACTCCTTCAACAGAACTTTTGCTGTGGCCATAGCAGTGTTGTCACGGGTTGGGTATGCTTCCACCCATTTGCTAAATGCGCATACCACAACACGTACATATTTCAGGCCTTGACATCTGTCTAGTTGGATGTAGTCCATCTGCAGGACTTTGAACGGGTGATTTGGGACCCCAAACCCTCCCCGGGGTACTACAGTTCCTTTCCCGGGGTTGTGTTGCAGGCATATCAAGCATTGTTGAACCAGACGTTTGGCGGAGTCCGTGATTTTATCCTTGTGCCAAACTCTGGAGACAAGTTCAATCATTGGGGCTGATCCTATGTGGGCAGGGGAGTGTGCCATAGTCAGTATGGGAATCAGGTACGAGTCAGGTAGCAACCATTTGTTTGTGTCTTTTGTCCGCCAGCAGCCTTCGTCATCTTTTAATCCCACCCGTGTCCATTCTGTTAGTTCGTGCTGTGTGCTAGCCATTTGAATGTCCCTAATAGTGTCCCTAGCATCAGTCCATTTTTCTGCTTGTGACCTGGTCACGTACATATGTGTTGTCGTCCTACTTTCGGCTGTCGTTCGGGCAGTGATGTCAGCTAGTGCATTTCCTTGTCCTATAATGTCCGTCACCTTCTTGTGTGCCTGGCATTTGATGACTGCAAGCTTTTTGGGGAGAAGGACGGCTTCGATCAAGGCGGAGACTAGGTCCCCGTGCAGAATGGGGGTGCCGTGTGAGGTCAAGAATCCCCTCTCCCTCCAGAGGAGCCCAAAATGGTGAACCACCCCGAAGGCATACTGGCTGTCGGTGTAAATGTTTGTTGTGGTTCCTGCTGCTAGAATGCAGGCTCGTGTTAGGGCAATCAGTTCCGCTGCCTGGGCAGATCGTTGCGTGATGCGGGCTGTCTCGACTACAGTTCGAGCCGTGGTGACTGCATAGGCAGCTGAAGTGGTGCCATCGGGGAGTTTGATGCAAGAACCGTCCACCCACAGCTCTCCGTCAGGGTCAGGAAAAGCCGTGTCTCTGAGGTCAACCCTGCTTCTAGTCTGTTCGTCCGTAAGAGTCACGCAGTCATGCACCGGGTGCACATTGGGATCGTTTTCTGGTAAGGGTAGCAGAGTTGCCGGGTTCAGTGTGGTGCATCTCTTCAGAGTGATGTGGGGTGCGAGCAGAGTCAGTTCTTATCCAGTCAGTCGGGCACTCGTCAGGTGTTGCGTCTTGGTTTGGTTTAGGAGGGTGTCAACTGCATGGGGTACCAGTACTGTGAGGGAATTCGAGAGCACGATCCCCTCACTCTGTCGGATAGAGATCGCAGCAGCAGCTACAGCTCGAAGGCAGGCAGGCAAGGCTCTGGCTACAGGGTCAAGAGTGGCAGAGAAGTAAGCGCACGGTCGTTGCTTTGGGCCAATGGATTGGGTCAGGACAGATAAAGCGCACCCTTCCCTTTCGTGAGTGTAAAGGGAGAAGGGCTTCGTGTAATCGGGAGTACCTAACACAGGGGCCGAACAAAGGGCGTCTCGTAGTCGCGTGAAGGAGGTCTGACACTCAGAGGTCCAAGGGAGTGGGAAAGGGACGTCTTTAGCTAGCAGTGCAAGCAGCGGTTTTACTGTGAGGCTAAAGTTGGGTAACCACTGTCGGCAGAAGGAGGTGAGGCCAAGTAGGGAGCGAACCTGTTTCTGGGTCTTAGGGATAGGAGTTTCAAGAATGGTTTGGATCCGGTCGGGAGTGAGTTTCCTTCCGTCTTTGGACAAAAGGTGGCCTAGGTAGGTGACCTGGGGTTGGCAGAATTGCAACTTCTTCTTGGAGATCTTGTGGCCATTTTCTGCAAGGAAGTGTAATGGGTTGAATGGTGGCTGTGACAGCTAATGGAGTGGTATCGGCTGCCAAAAGGATGTCATCGACATATTGCACTAACACCACTCCATCGGGTAACTGGACTTGATCCAGTTGTCTCTTGAGGGCTTGGCTGTAGATGCTGGGGCTTTCTGTGTAGCCCTGGGGCGCTCGGCAGAACCTATATGAGCGGGCTTTGAGGGTAAAGCCGAAGAGATATCGGCTGTCTGGGTGGATGGGGATGGAAAAGAATGCGTTTTTAAGGTCAATGACAGTGAAGGTGGTGGCAGTAGAGGGAATCAAAGTCAGGATGGTGGTGATGTCTGAGACCACGGGGTACTGGGGTACCACCACCTTGTTGATCTCTCGAAGGTCAATGATAAAGCGGTATGCTTTCTCATCTCCCTCTCCTTGCTTTTTGATGATGGGCAAGATTGGGCTGTTGCAAATGTTGCTAACCACTTCCTCTACCACGCCTGCGTCTATCAGTGACTGAATGATCTTTACCAATGCCTTCTTGCCCTCGGGCGATATCCGATATTGTGGAAGTTTTGGGAGTGTTGCATCTGGTCGGACAGTAATGTGCACTGGGTCAATCATCATGCGCCCTACATCCGAATCCGTTTTGGCCCACAGATACAGAGGCAGAGTGTCAAGCAGGGATGTGTCAGCGTCGGTGATGGAAAACATGCGTCTGGGAGGGCAATGTCTAAGCAGAACGGGGTTGTCATAAAGAAAAACTCGAACTCCGTCTTGAGAACATCTAATTGTGGCTCGGAAGTGTTTCAATAAGTCAAGACCCATAATTGCGTCAGGGCTATTGGAGGAAAGCAAAAACGTGGTGTCAGTGGTGTTGTTTTCTAAGTCGAAGAGGATCGGGGCGGACAAAGGGTTAGTGGAGGGCGTTCCATCGAAACCTGTCGATGTTATTAGTGAGCCAGACAAGGGTGCCCTTGGAATCAGTCGTTTAGATAACGCACTACGTGTTGCGCCAGTGTCTACCAGGAATGGTGACTTTGTACCCAAGACCTTAGCAGTGACGTAAGGGCCTTGCTGGTCAACATGGAGCTCGACTGGATCCCTCCCTTGCCCTAGGCAGTCCTATGCAAAGTCATGAACATCATCGTAGTCAGATTGCTGGCATTGGTTCTGTCTGGGTCGGTCAAATGTGTTTGGCCTGCCTGATCTATCGTTAGTTGCGTCGTTTGGGGGCCCTCGCTGCGGTCCCCTATTTCTCGGTCCACTTGCTATGTCCCTAGGATCTCTATTTCTGATGATTTCCAAAAGAACTGGGCACTGAGATTTCCAATGGCCCGTTCCTTTACAGAAAGCACACTGGTCCTCTCTAATGTCTGTACGTCCAATGTGGGGAGTCGAAGTGCGGTCCTTGGGAGGTGCAGTTTTAGGGACGTTCATCTGATGATTTCCCCGGTATTGGTCTCGTCCTATAGTCACCCCTTGCAGTTGAGCAATCATCACCCTCTCTTTTAAGTCTTTCTTCTTTCTCTCTGTTGCTCTATCGTTTTCGTTTTTCTGATGTTCATAATATTGGGCCATCTGGAGGATAGCCGTAGGTTTGGAGGCTGCCCAGCTACTCTCGCTGGCCTGCAGTTTCTGGGAGACCTCTGGTGATAGACCCTTAACGTAATTCTGGACAAACAGATGGTGTCCGGTTGCAGTGGTCAAGTCCTGGCCGCTGTAATCGGAGAACACCGTTTCAAACCGGGAGAAGTATTCCGATACATCCTCCTGAGGTTTCTGGCGACAGGCCGTTACTATCGACCAGTCCACTTTCTTTTCTGGGATCAGGGTTTTTAATTTCTGTACGATTTTATCCGGGAGGTCTAAAATGGCTTTCAAAGGCTTTTGTCCGGGTTCTCGTTGTTTATCTATGCCATCGAGTTGTGACCAGTTATGTCCAAACAGCTCAACGTGGTCGACTTTCCGGATTTGCTTCCACACATCAGCTGGTAGGCATAACCCAAAAAACAAGTCGATGTCAGCCAGGGTCATAATCGTTGATCCTAGGGCTGTACCCAACTCAGTATAGAAGGCAGTGGGGTTTTTACGTAGGTCAGGCAGAGATTTCCGGAATGTCAGAATCTCTTGCCGGTCCCAGGGCTGGTAGACCCAGTTGTACACTACCCTCCCTTTTGCATCTTTGTTGTTTGCATCATCGTGAGTCCCTTCACCTCGTGGAGGGACCCAGTAAGGGGCAGCCTCTCGTATCGGCATCATGGCGTTAGATTGTTCAGTCTGAGGTTCGGTCACTACAGGCGCCGTAGGTTCAGTCGTCGGTTTTCGTTCAGTGAGGTGGCGGAAAACCTCAAGCGTATGCGTAAGGAGGTCCGTCACATCACACTCACCCTCATCTCCGATATCGACCTTCCGGTACAGAGTCGTTAGGCTCTGGGGACCTTTGTCTCGATACCGGTCCTCGTATGCGTTCAAGACATGGTAAAACAGTTGTACAGTAAAGTGTCGTCTGTAACTCCCTGTATACGAGTTAAACACATTCGTGATGTATTCTTCATCTTCCCTCCTTTCTACCAGTGTCCTTGCTATCTTATCAACCCCTGCTCGCTCATCTTTGCTTAGTCTGTTTGTTCTTGCAGAACCAACCCTTCGGGCCTCGGGGTCGCCTAACGTTGTTGTTTGCGTAGTATCTAATGCAAGGGGTCCGGCCGGCACAGAGGCCCTGGGGGCCGAAGCTGTGGCGCTACTCTCGCTTGTACCTGGGGGTGGTGGGTGTTGAGCTAAGGGTTGGGAAGGGGCATATGGAGGGGGCATGTAGATGATCGGAGGACCTAGCAGCAGATCATCGTTGGCTCGTTGTTTCGAGGGTAATTCAGGGTAGAGCGTGGAGGATGTTCTAACCGGACACTGGCTTGACATTTCTATTTCTAGTTTCAGTTTGGCTTCCTCTCTTTCTTTTATCTCTTCTTCTAATTTCTGAGCCGCTAGGTGGGCTGCTTTCCGCAGCTCCTTTCCCAACCTACTCTCAGTTCTCTTTTTACGTTGTTCAGTTTCTTTGCGCCACATGCCGAAACTATCAAGCATAGTGGGCGTCGTCTTGTTTTGACCAAAGGCTGTTTCTAGTGCGTTTATTTTATCATCATCGAAGGATCCTATCAGTGGCCACTGACTTTCTTGATCCTTTTTCGTATATTTATGCCACAGCTTGCTATAGGCTATAGCGATCAATCCATGCTTCATGAACATGTCCTTATTAGGGGTGCCTTCCAGCGGAGCCGGATGGTTCATCTCTAATAAGCGGTCCGGGCTAAACAGGCTACTAACCAGTGGGGAGAAGACAGGCATGACGGATCGCAATGGGGATAATAGTCAGCACTACCTATCTTATCACTGTGTGCAAAGACTAGACAGAATATTTCTATTCTACGTTGTTTGCAAGCAGTGAATACCTCAAGAACCAATATCGGGCAATCAATGTTTGGTCAATAAATAAAAATAAAAAATGGTCAATGGGGAGAATAAGTAGGCCCGCAAAGGTCTGCGTCACCTACCCTTTCACTATCTGCAAAGAGGGGGACCTATTCTTTCCTGTTTGCAGACAGAGAATCTCCAGAAAACAATCCGTAACAGTTAATCAATGGGGAGGGGCAATTGATCAATGGGGGAGAAAGATAGGTCCAACGGACGCGTACCTATCCTTCACTGTTTGTAAAGGGAGAGCCTGTTGTTTCTCCGTTTGCAGACAGCGAATCTCCAAATAAATTAACAAAAAGTAATACTAGTATTTTCCATCAATTATCAATTATTTCGCGATTTGTCGTGTTTACACGACCTTACCCGGACCGCATGGACAGTTTCTTGTCTTCCGAATCCAGCGCCCGATCGTCCTCTTCTCTTCGTACTCCTCGTGGCACTCCTGATGGTTCCCAGTCAGGACCGTAGATCACTCAAGAGAGGTCCGTTCGGAACCAGTGAAGTTCGGATGATCGGCTGTCAGACGAGGGTCTATCGGACAGGGTACCTTCCGATCGTTGCAGTCGTTCACTCTGTCGTCAGGACCTCTCCCACTGGATCCACGAGTCGCTGATGGGCCCCACGCTTGGGACGCCAATTGTAAAAGGGGTCGTAGACAACCAGTGACCAAAGACCCTTTTGTGTTGCCCGGCGGTGTCGCCTCTATGACCCACCAATATTTTATCAATGAAGAAGCAGGCGCTGGAGACTGAAAGGCAGGAAACGAGGGTTTATTCTCTCCGGAGGAGAACACATCAATTCAGACAGCAAGTATCGTCACGAGGTGTTCTACCCGCATCTCTGAGGCCTGGCCTCTTATACTCAGGTTTATGATCTTTATTGCACGTAACACATTCTTGCAACACTTTGATATGTGAAAGAACATCCTCGGAATCTCCCCTTCAGGCCCGTTCCCACATACATTTACAGTTGAATTCCCCACCCCGGTCACAACAGGTGATGATTATCGCGCAGCAGGACATTCCGCCGATTCACGGAATGTGTGGAGTTTGATCGGATCTCGTAGGGTGGGGGCTTTGATCGGCTCGAGGGTCTTTTGATGGGGAGGGGAGGCTTCCTACTGTACGGGGTAATAAACAGTATCCGCAGGGCCAGGTGGTGGCTTGGGAACAAGGAAGACAGACGGGCACACAGGAAAAAGGGAGGTTTGCATCAAAGGGCCTGAGACTATGAAAGGAATGAAGGGAGGTGTCGCGCTGGGAACAGGATGGGATTCTGAGGCAGATCTGCGCTGAAGAGGGGTTTATGACCCAAGGCATGTGAGAGCGAGGGGGTTGTCAGCGTGCGGGGGATGCCTGCGAAGCTAAGAAAGAGAGTGAGAGACGCGCTGGCTATCAGCGAGGGGCAGTGGGGCCATGGTGCTCGAAATGGCTGCCGCCTACGCGCACGAATGAGCTTGAAAGGGGCAAGATGGCGCCGATAATGTTGACGTTTGCAGTCTAATCTTCAGCAGTAGCATTGTAAATACACAAGTCAGGAGTCCACTCATTCCCAAGCAGGATTCAATTGTATGACTCTCTTGTTTCAAGATTTAGTTCAATTTGCCTTTGTTTTTCGTATAAGGTGTGCGCATTATTTTATATGTAGCTAGCTAAATGTGAAAAAACACCAAAATACTAACAAACACTTTTCTTTTCTTTGTAGCCACTAAGCCACATGTTTGACCCTGCCACCACGGCACCAACCATAACAGTTACCTGCTGGATGTAAATGAAGACAGCCTGGAAACGCGATAAATAAAGAAAGTCGCACTTTCAGGCCATCTTCATTTACATTTTATTTATAAAGGCATTGGTAAAAGGGGGCGCGCCCTACTGTTTGAAGACCTCTGCTCTAAACTAATGGGAATAGTATTACCTAACAGATGGAGGACTGAAAGGCAGAAAATAATAAACTGGCTGAGGCACAATATGGCTTTAGGAAGGGGAGGGGGACGATAGATCAGTGTCTCAATTTAACCTTAGTCACAGCCAAATGTGCCATTGCAAAGAAAGGCCAGTTTTACATAGCCTTCATGGATCTATCGGCGGCCTTTGATTGTGGGACCCACGGCGAATGGTGGGCCATTATGGAAACAATGGGCCATTATGGAAACAATGGGCCATTATGGAAACAATGGGCCATTATGGAAACAACGGGCCATTATGGAAACAATGGGCCATTATGGAAACAATGGGCCATTATGGAAACAATGGGCCATTATGGAAACAACGGGCCATTATGGAAACAATGGTTGTGGATTCTACCATAATTGTATTCATAAGACAGCTTTATGCAGGGGCAATGGTCCCATATGGGAAACAAGGGGAATGCTCTAAATCCTTTAAAATGGAAGGAGGTTGCGTCCTTGCCCCATTTCTTTTCTCATTCTATACTAGTAAGCTAAATGAGAGGCTGAGTGAAAAATGCAAAGACATACCACTTGCTGTTTCATTACCTTTGCCTATTATGCTGTATGCAGGTGATGCTGTTCTATTGGCCAGAACTCCAATGGCTCTAAAAATGTCCAATGGAATATATTCGGCTTACATGGTGAACCTAGGCCTGCATGTCTTTAAATCAAAGACATTTGTGATGGCTGTGGGCAGTGACCAGAAAAAACAAGGAGGCTTCAACCAGATGGTGAAGAGCTGCAAAGAGTAGACATCTTTATGTATTTGGGTGTGCTCTTCGATGGTAAATGATATTAGATTGAGATGGTGAGAAATAGAGCAAATCATATGTCTAAAAGCATAGCTGCCGTCTGTAAGTTTGCTAAGAATTTAGGAAACAAAACAATTCAAAAAATGTTGGAAATTTTCTTAGCAAAACCGACATTCATAGCTACGTATGGGGCAGCAACTTGGGGCACAGCAGAAGTTGAGTCACTTCAAGTTATAGAAGACACATTTGCAAAAAGGTTACTGTCAACTCCTGGCTTGTGCTCTAATTTTAATGTCCACAAAGAATTAGGTCTGCCCTATATTACCAATACCAATAAAATGGCCACATTATTGCTATGGATATCGATATTTAACAGAAACTCTGTCCAATTAAACCAATTTGCCATAAAATATATCTTGAATCTGAACCGTGTCTCCTCCATCCCTTCGCTAACTTACGTGAGACAGTCCCTTAGGGATCTGGGATTGGCGGCTCTTTATGTATCGCTGGCTCAATGCATGACCGTCTCTAAATCTATGTTAACCACTTCCATGCTCATGACAGCTCCACGCTGTCATGATTCACCGGCGGCGTGTGCTCATGACGGGGTGGAACCGTCAGGCAACTGCCGCTCTACCCACGCGGCACTAATTCCCCGCCTGTGCGGGCGAATTAGTGAATGGGCTGTGTCATGACGGCTCCACGCCGTCATTAGCACACGCCTCCTGTGACTCATGATGGCATGGAGCGGCAATAAGTACGGGAGCGCCACGCCCATCCCCTAGCCCTGCCTGTGCCGCCAGCTAGGTTAAAAGAGCTTATTATAGCAAAAAGCAGCCAAGATAAATGGTTAAAAAACTAAGCAAAAAATTCTGTAATAGGGTATCAGGCAATGCCTCCTGCGTTGCATGGGCACTCTTCTTACCTTTCCTTCATTCCTAATACCCAGTATCGATTTTTATCGATAAGATTTTGTTTAAATTATATTCCTTTAATGCTGGGCTACCTGGCACACGCTTACTCATTAAATCAGTTAACTTTATGGCCTTGAGATGATATTTACAATCAATCTATCTCTCATATTGTATTCTTTTGCCCACTGTATAAAGCAGAGAGGAAAAAAATTATTTCAGTACTGAAAAAAGTTAGCTTACGTTCTCATATTTTAACTCTCTCAGTAGTACAACAACTGGAATCACCATAACTATATTTTATTATTGTGTCACACTGTTGTGACTTCCTCTGTACCTAAGTTACTAGGATATGCTAATCCCTTCTCACCTAAATTGGGTGTTCATTGGTTATCCATTTTATTCGTTAGTGAAATTTTGGGTAAGTTACAATGCACTTTGTATTTTAACATTTCAAAATTATTCTGATACATCTTTTCTGTCTGTAATGTAATTGTTGTAATCAATGGATATTTTAGTTATTCAGACAACGTATGAAGATTGAATTACTGAAAAAGATGTTTATCAGAAATTACATAATCTGTTGTTTTATGCATTTTTTCTAATGCGAAATAATGTTGACATAGATACCCATGTTGTAATTTAGCAGCGATTAGGGTAAGCATTAGCAGAAGATATCTTGTATTTAGAGACTATCTTGTCCATTGTGTAGAATCCATTTTGTATTTCTGGCAGCCATTTTGTTTGCCATGTGCTCACCATGTGCTCTGTCCTACCTTCCTGTTAATTGCTCTTTTGCTCTTAAAATCTACCTAGAGACGAGATATATTTAGCCTCTTCTGCTTTATACATGCTCAGTTGAGCTTACAGCAGTCCTTAACTTGTAACTGTCAGGTTGTGTCCACCAGAATTAGCTAACTGTTCTCCCTCCCACTTGTTCCCAGCACACTTTCTGTATGACCTTATTGTGGTTGTGGGCGGTCGGCGGGCTGGAAAATCAGGCAAGGAGGCCGGATATAGCGTGCAATAGTGGGTTTTTATTTCAAACAGGGAGAGTCTTGGATGCGTAGTCCACACAAGGTGAGGGGTCGGGGAAGTCTTGGCCTTGGCTGAAGGTCCGGGTCTTGGGTGAAGGTCCGGGTCTTGGGTGAAGGTCCGGGTCTTGGGTGAAGGTCCGGGTCTTGGGATGCAGATCCGCTCTGTGCTGGGGAGTTCTCCGGAGGGCAGTAAGAGGAGACAGACAAAGGAGCCGATAGTCCCACCGTACTGGGAACAGTAGTACCTCCACCAATCAACGGTTCGTGAGAGAATTGAAACGTACCGTGAGGGAAGAAGGGAAGGGGTTTTTAGGACGACTGGGGTATGGGCGAAGATGAAGGTGCTGAGCAGCAGCGTGATAAGTGTTGGGGAAGGATGGTTAGTAATTCGGGGCTATTTACATAAAGGTGCTTTACATCGATTTACAGTGGGCTAGCAAGGTTAACGTGTTTAAGCAGTGCTGGGTAAGAAGAAAACACTCTACTCTATATACAGGCACTAAAGGGGCAACAAAGAGGCTAGGTGTTACTCACGCGCTCTGCCGCAACTCTCCGGGTGAGTTGCGGCCGCTCTTCAGCTTCCTCCTGGGGACTCCACCAGTCCTCGCACCACTCGTCTACTTCTTCGGTTTCTCCATTCTCTTCCTCCGCTCTAGTTACAATCTCCTGCCACGATCTTCCGACGGCGTCTGCTCTCCTGCTTCTGTCTTTTCTGTCAGCTGCCGGAGGAGGGGAGGCGGGACTTCCGGAGTCAGGTGGTTGTGTTTCCGGGTCTCGGCTTCTCTGGGTTGGTTCCTGCAAAGCAGAGAGGAGAGGGGTTTTCGTTGTCATGGACACTGTTGCCGACTGATCCGCCAGGAAAGGTGAGTGTCTGAGTGGTGGTAGCCCTGGTGGTTTACGTAACGGGGTCCCCGGGGTCAGCTCCCAAGGGGCCATTTCACATCCCCTTTCCCTAGCTGTCTTTCTTGTACAGGTAGGGGATCTGGGGTATCGGGAGAGATAGTCCGCATTGCCCTGATGGGTTCCTTTTCGATGGAGGGTTTTAAAATGATACGGCTGCAGTGAGAGGAACCAACAAAGGACGCGGTCATTTCGCCCCTTGTTTCGAGCCATCCACTCTAAGGGTGCATGATCCGTATATATGATGAAATCACGGCCTTCCAGATAATAGCGCAGACTTTCGACGGCCCATTTGATGGCAAGGGCCTCCTTCTCTACCACGCCGTCATTTTTCTCTCTTGGGAACAGCTTCCTGCTGAGGTAGAGAATCGATTTTTCATTCCCCTGGTGGTCTTTTTGGGACAGTACTGCCCCCAAACCCTGGTCAGAGGCGTCTGTCTGGAGTAGGAATGGTTGGGTATAGTCTGGGCTCACCAATACGGGACTAGACGTCAGGGCGTTCTTTGGATCAGTGAAGGCTTGCCATAGTAGGGGTGTAGGATCTCTGAGGGCAGCTTCCGTTTTGGTGGTTTTCTTGAGGAGATCAGTAAGGGGGGCAGCTCTTTGCGAGAAGTTAGGAACGAATGTTCGGTAATAGCCCAAGAATCCTAGGAAGGCCCGGAGGTCTTTTTAGGTCTGGGGAAAGGGAAGAGCATGGATGGCATTGATCTTGTTCTTTTGTGGTCTTATCAGGCCTTCGCCTAGGAGATATCCGAGGTATTTCACAGTTTGTGCTGCCAGGGTGGTCTTGGCGGGGTTGATGGTGAAACCGAGAGACCCCAAAGAGGAGAGGACTTTCTTTAGGTGTTCCATGTGTTGAGACCAACTGTTGCTATAGATGATTATATCGTCTAAGTAGGCTCCGGCATATTGGGAATGAGGTCTTAAGACGTGATTCATTGCTCGTTGAAACGTGGCGGGTGCTCCATGTAAACCGAAAGGCAAGACGAGGAACTGGAACAACCCGTCAGGGGTGGAGAAGGCTGTCTTCTTTCTGTCTTCGGTCCTGAGGGGTATTTGCCAGTATCCTTTACAAAGGTCCAACGTGAGATGTACTTCGCTTTCCCTATCCGTTCTACCATTTCGTCGACGCGAGGTAATGGGTACGTATCGAAGGTGGAGATTTTGTTGATTTCACGAAAATCAATACAAAATCTAACCGACCCGTCAGGCTTCGGGACGAGGACGATGGGGGAGTTCCAGTCACTCACCGAGGGTTCTATGATCCCCATTTTCAGCATCTGTTCTGTTTCCCTCCGTATCACCTTTCTGCGGGCTTCGGGCACTCGATATGGCCGCTGGCGGACAATTTTCCCTTGTTCGGTTTGTATGACGTGTTCGGTTACAGAGGTCCTTCCGGGTGATAGGAGAACAAATGTCGCAGGGGGTATAGAACACTCTGTATCTCTTGTATTTGTGTGGTCTTCAGGTCTGTATCCAAGCAGGGGTCGGAGGAGTGAGAGAGAGAAGGTGTAATGCCCGTTAGGACAGGGCGAGCTCCTTCCCATTTTTTGAGCAGATTCACGTGATAGATCTGAGTCGTACCACGGTTGGAATCTAGTTCTAGTTCGTATGTGACAGGGGTCACCCGTCGTAGGACCGAATACGGTCCCTGCCATTGGCCCAATAGGTTTTGGTCTGAGGATGGCATCATCAGGAGAAGCAGGTCACCTACGACAAACTCCCGGGGTTTTGTACCCTTGTCGTATTGGCCCTTCTGGGCGAGCTGGGCGTTCTCCATGTTTTGCCGGACTATATCCCGGATCACGGATAGATGAGTTTTTAGGTTGTCGACATATTCAGGAAGGGGACGGGTGCGATCTGGCTCAGCTTCCCATGCTTCTTGGGCCATGTCCAACAGTGTGCGAGGGGGACGTCCGTACAGGAGTTCGAAAAAGGAATAACCGGTACTACTTTGGGGTTTGCATCGGATGGCGAACAAGGCAAGCGGCAACATCTCTTCCCATCGTCTGGCTTCAAGTCCCAATAGTTTCTTTAATGTTTGTTTTAGGGTGGCGTTGTATCTCTCGACTAAGCCGTCTGTTTGCGGGTGATAGGCCGAAGTAGGAATTTGTTTTATACCCAGCTGGGAGCAGACCTGCTTCATGAGTGCCGAAACAAACGGGGTGCCTTGGTCGGTTAGGATTTCCCGGGGAAATCCCACCCTGGAAAATACGGAAATGAGAGCTTTAGCAATGATCTGGGTAGTGGGTTGCCGTAGGGGTAGGGCTTCGGGGAACCGTGTGGCGTAGTCCACAATCACCAGTGCATATCGACAACCACTTCTGGAGGGCAGTAGGGGTCCGATGATGTCCATCCCTACGCGGCTGAACGGGACGTCTATCACAGGAAGAGGGCATAGCGGTGCTCTAGGAGGTCTGTATCTACTGTGCTTCTGGCATATTGGACATTCCTGACAGTATGTTTTGATACGCTGATAAACACCAGGCCAGTAGAACTTCTCCAATACTGTTTGGCTGGTCTTCTCGTTACCGAAATGGCCCCCCAGGAGGTGACTGTGGGCCAGGTAGAGTACCTTATCCTAGAAGGGTCCAGGGATCAGGAGTTGGGGATTCTGTTGGGCCCCTCCCTTACGGTACAATAATCCTTTCTTTTTAAAAAAATATGGACCTACTTTCAGGGGGTCTTTGTTTTCAAGGGCTCTGTCCCACGCCTCTTGTAGGAGGGGGTCCTCCAGTTGTGCCGCCCTGAATTCTCTGTCGGTCTGCCACGGGTGATCTTCTGATTTTGTGAGGTACACCTCTGTGTGTTCTCTCCTTTCTCTTCTCTTCTGGGCTCGGGTTTTGTGTACCTTGGGATCTTTTGCTGGTGGAGACACTCCGTGTGGATATGGTGCTTCTTTCCACCATTTAGTTAGGGAATCGGTGGGGTCCTGTAGAAGCTGGGGTAGGCCTGCGTAGTCTCTTCCCAGTATGACTTGTTCGGGGTGAGCGGGTATGAGACCCACAGTGAGAGTGGTACCGGGGTCCTTAGGGTGTTGAACATGTACCCGGGTGGTGGGATATCTCTTAGTGTCCCCGTGTACACACTGTATGGCAACCATGCCAGATGGAGGGTCAACCGGAGAAGGCATGTCTTGTGGCCTAAGCACGCTCTGACGACACCCGGTGTCCGCTAGGGCCAGAACCTCATGTCCGTTAATGTTCACTGGGCATCTAAATGGGGGAGGTGCCAGATCAGGAGGAGAGCATACGTAGTTGTGCACCAAGCCTACCTCCATGGGCTCGTCTTTCTGAGGGCAAACCCGTGCAATATGGCCAAACCCACCACAGCTGTAGCACTGAGGCCGTGAACTGGTCGGCCTGTACAAGATCGGGGCAGGTATAACAGGAGGCAGTTCCGGTCTTTGTGGCAACGAGGGACAGGGAGGGCGGACGCCTGTAGGGAGGTGAGGTTTGAACGGGTGTTCTTCTTTGTGTCCTTGCTGTTCTTGTGCCCGGCTATAGGCGCTTGCTATTTCCACAGCTGTCTCCAAGGTGAGGCGGGCGTGTTGTCTCACCCACCTTTGGGTACTCGGTGTAGGGATGCCAGGAATTGCTCGAGATACAGCTTCTCAAGGATCTCGTCCTTAGTTGATACTTCGGGTCTGAGCCATCTGTTGGTTAGGTCCTTAACTCGAAAGGACAGGGCTCTGGGGGTTTCCTGGGGTCCTTCTCGGATCTGTCTTAACTTTACTCTATATCTTTCATCATCAATACTGAGACGCTCCAGGATACACTTCTTGATATCTGTATACGGCGTGTTGCCCTGTATATTGGCCTGCTGATATGCCACCTGTAGGTCTCCCGTCAATAAAGGGCCCAGATATTGACCCCAGCGATCATTCGGCCATGCAGCGGCCTGGGCTAGCCTCTCAAAGTTAGTGAAAAAGTAGTCCGGGTCTTCCCCCGGAACATACTTTTGAAGGACGACAGATGGGAGGGAGGTCATCGGCCTCTGTTGACCCAGGACGTCTGTGAGCTTCCCCATTGCTTGATCATGCGAGTCCCCTTATCCCTTCAAGACGTCGTGTAGTTGGCCACGGTCATCCTCGGCGGTCTTAATGAACCGTTCCATGAGTTTCCCCAGTTGTTCTTGGGACTCGGCCATCTTTTTCACCACGGCCTCCATGCTTCCAGGGTGTCCCACTTCTGACACCAGATGTGGTTGTGGGCGGTCGGCGGGCTGGAAAATCAGGCAAGGAGGCCGGATATAGCGTGCAATAGTGGGTTTTTATTTCAAACAGGGAGAGTCTTGGATGCGTAGTCCACACAAGGTGAGGGGTCGGGGATGTCTTGGCCTTGGCTGAAGGTCCGGGTCTTTGGTGAAGGTCCATGTCTTGGGTGAAGGCCCGGGTCTTGGGTGAAGGTCCGGGTCTTGAGATGCAGATCCGCTCCGTGCTGGGGAGGGCAGTAAGAGGAGACAGACAAAGGAGCCGTTAGTCCCACCGTACTGGGAACAGTAGTACCTCCACCAATCACCGGTTCGTGAGGGAATTGAAACGTACCGTTAGGGAAGAAGGGAAGGGGTTTTTAGGACGACTGGGGTATGGGCGAAGATGAAGGTGCTGAGCAGCAGCGTGATAAGTGTTGGGGAAGGATGGTTAGTAATTCGGGGCTATTTACATAAAGGTGCTTTACATCAATTTACAGTGGGCTAGCAAGGTTAACGTGTCTAAGCAGTGCTGGGTAAGAAGAAAACACTCTACTCTATATACAGGCACTAAAGGGGCAACAAAGAGGCTAGGTGTTACTCACGCGCTCCGCCGCAACTCTCCGGGTGAGTTGCGGCCGCTCTTCAGCTTCCTCCTGGGGACTCCACCAGTCCTCGCACCACTCGTCTACTTCTTCGTTTTCTCCGTTCTCTTCCTCCGCTCTAGTCGCAATCTCCTGCCACGATCTTCCGACGGCGTCTGCTCTCCTGCTTCCGTCTTTTCTGTCAGCTGCCGGCGGAGGGGAGGCGGGACTTCCGGGGTCAGGCGGTTGTGTTTCCGGGTCTCGGCTTCTCTGGGTTGGTTCCTGCAAAACAGAGAGGGGAGGGGTTTTCGTTGTCATGGACGCTGTTGCCGACTGATCCGCCAGGAAAGGTGAGTGTCTAAGTGGCGGTAGCCCTGGTGGTTTACGTAACGGGGTCCCCGGGTTCAGCTCCCGAGGGGCCATTTCACACTTATATGTATTTAAAACCAGCATTTTGTACTTGTACCGCCTTCATTTGAGCCCCTGTGTGGGTATAAAAGGACCTAGCTCCTTCCAGTCAGTGTGCTACTTCATACATTACCGAAGGGTGCTGTGTGAATGTAGTTCCACCTCATGAGGTTTAATAAACACTGTCTTTTCTATTCCAGTTTCAGTGCCAACTTCTTCCTATTGGTCTGAGGAGTCTGTGCAGAGAAGGGAAAACCCCTAGCACTGGTAGGCCTTGCTGAGGCTCACCACCACAAATTGGTGCTTCCAACGCGGAGCTCATCGGCGTCCCGGATGCCTGCAGGACTGGTCGCAACGAAGGATTGGAATCTCTCTTTGGACGCGATTGCTGCCTGAGGAGACCTGAGTCTTGGCACCCACAGCGTTTTTCCTTTCTTTCTGATCTGACCATCAGGTGGTGCCGGTCCTCGACTGAGATCTCTTCTGTTGATTCGCCGTGCAGTGACCATTTGGTCGATTTGAGAACTTGGCAGTTGGAACCTGGACACCATTTGACTGGTAAAAGCCGTTCTGCGGCACTTGCTGTTGGTTTTTGATGCCTTTGGCTGGTAAGGTAGTTTAGTAACACTTACTGCTGCTTTTGAAGAGATTGGCCAATATTAGTGTGAGAAGTTGGCCTGATATATGATGTTTCCAATTCTGGAACCACCTTGTATCAGTCCAAACAATCCCTTATGGTGTCTGGTTGTAAGTCAACCTTATTAGACAAGCTATCTTAAGGGTAGCATAGACTAAGCAGCCTTAAAGGCTTAACTCAAGAGGCCGTGTTAAGCGAGCTGTTTTACCACATACAATCCTGTAATATCAAATGAAAGGTCACCACACAAGTATATATTATAAAAATATATGTGTTTATTTCTAAATGAATCCCCAGTACTCTTTATGAGCAAAGGGGCACAAGCGTTAAATAAAAAGCACAGTATAACATACAAAGTTGCACAATTATGGATGAGGGCGGGTGGCCACTCAAACCATATATTAAAAAAGTGGTATAAGAGATACCAATCGGACAGTGGTTAGGCCTAGGGCCTAGGAAATCGCTGGGAGCAGTCGGGACAAGCAATGCTGAAGTCGGGAAAAGCCCGCGGGATTCGGGTGCAGCACTTAAAGTGCGGCTTGCACCAATGCAAAGTCAATGGTGCGTAAATGTTACACAAATAGAGTTTAAGGACACCTCCGCTGAACCTAGAGGAACCAAACTTTAGACACAGACCCTAGAGGTGTGTACCAGTGTAGGAACACCGGCGTTGCAATGTTACCTCACCCACAGGAAGCGGGTGCATAGGGACGAAGTGGCGTCGGGTTTTGACACGTAAGTTCTTGGTGCTTGGAGCTGAAGATGCTGCAGGCGATGTGAAGGAGAAGTGTCCGGTGGGTCCAAGGGTGGATCTGAAGTGGGGAAGACCTGAAAGCAGAGGGGACAATGTTCAAAGTCACTGACCAGTGACCACCGTGGAACCAGATTGGAACCAGGCAAAGTCGGGTGCAAACAGGTGATGAGTTGTTGCTTCTCTCTGCAGCCACGTGGACACGAAGAGGTCAAGGATGCCCAGGAGTCGATCACAAGCTGTCTCACAAAGGTTCTAGCAGATGGCGGTGTCGTCAACTTGATTGAAGCAAACAGGCCTTGGCTAATGCAAGCCACGCAGAAAGTGAAAAAGGCTTATTACTCAGAACCAGCAAGATCAGAGCGGGTGCTCCTTTCTACAGGAGCGAGGGCAAGTCTGGAGCAACCAGACCCGCAGTGTAAATTGTAGGTTTCGTCATCAAGATGGCCGCTGACCACGTGGCAAGTGGCCAGTATGGCGGGTCGAGTGGCACAAAGCAAAAGGGCCCCAGGCAGATTGTGGAGATGCTGGAGGGCTGATCTTTGGTGTAAATGCTGCTCGGTTGTTGGGCTTTTCAAACTTCAAAGCACACAGTCAAGGGTGCCTCGGGTGCTGCGCAGTCAGCATCTCGGGGGTCTTCCAAGATGTCCGGTCCCACGTCTCTCGATGCCTCCACGGGTCCCTTCTTTGCAGGGACTGTGGATCGGGCTGTGCGAAGTCTGGGAGTCTGGGTGTTGTCAGGCTCTGCACTCGGGCTCCAGCGGGAGGCAGCGGCAAAGCAGATGTCGAGTTGCAGGATGGTGCCTGTGTTCACAGGTTGGCCCCTCCTAGGCCACAAGGGAGATGCTCTTCAGTCTTCTATTCATCAGAATGTCGAAGTCCAGTCGTCTTCTTAGTTTAAAGTTGATTTCAGGATGATCTGAGTGCTTTGGCACTGCTCCCATTCTTATACCAATCTTGGGGGCTGGACATCCTGCTAGGTCCCCTCCTATGGGTGGGACCCAGGAAGGGGGGGTTACACCCCTTTCCCTTTGTCCAGGTCGCACTGGAGCTGGGGCTGTTGTGCCCCAGAACCGGTTTGACCGGATTATGCAAGGGGAAGCCTTGTGCTCCCCAGGCACTGTCTGGTTTCTTTCAAACCTCCCTGCTACAATCCACTATCTCCTGTCTGGGGTGGTGTGACACCTCCCTGTGACAGGAAACCCTTTGTCCAGGCCTCCTCTGCTGAGTTTCGGTCAGCAGCAGGAGGTCAGACATGTGTCTGTGGCAAAAGCATCCATTTTGTGGATCTGAGGCTCTTTTAAAAAGCAACCGCGTTTTAGCAAAGTAACATGTCGTTTCCCTCTAGAGGGGTGGAATGCTACCCCCATCGCCAGGACTGGCGAGGGAGTAGTATTCCAAATCGTATGACACCTTACACGACATGTTTTGATAAAGCCAAACCAAAGTTACTATATAACCGCCAGGATTATAAGGCACTTAAGACTATATGGTATGGCATTATCCCGGAACAGCTTAGGGAGTTGTTCCTGACAGCTGCAGACAGGCTCAGCTCATGCCAGAGCTCCATCTCACATCAAACTACGCACTCTGCCTCCAGGATTGATGAGGCCTTCCATAGGAGTGGCTCACAGGTTTATATGTGTCCAGATAGGTTTAGATATAGGCATACTATATCTAAGCAAGGGGTGATTACACCACCTTGCCCCAGCTGAGTGATCAGCCAGTTGTGTCAATTTTGGATAGCCAGCCAGGGGTGGCAAAATATATGCTGCAGCCCCTGGTAGGCCTTGGATGCACCTATGCCCTGGGCACTATAGTGCTCTGTACAGGGGCTGATAAGGTGACCCAAGCCAATTTAGTTATGCACCTAGGGTACATGGAATCCATTTTACAGAGAGAGCAGATAGCCTGGGGCCCTGATTAGCAGGGAACCAGGCCAACTAAGTCGAAAACCAGCTAAACACAAGGCAAAAAATCTGGGGTAACCATAGTCAGGTAGCCACCTTCCTACACAACCCCCCCAAACGAAAGGAGATACGGCTATCCTTGGCCAGGTAAGCCTATATTGCCTGAGTGGCCATATAAGTAAGAACCTGGACTAGCATGGGTACCCCCAGTCTCATGGTCCACTAAGCAGTCCCTCACCCTAGGGGTATTAGAGGGTCTCCACCATAGGGATTCACTACCTTGGGTGTGTTTATGCAAAGTTAAAGGCTGGTTTGGATATGGAGTATTGAAGTGAGGCTCCACTAATTTAGGGCTCAGCTTCCTCCAATTATCTTCCATCATGTGTGCCTTTCTTTTGCGGGGAACGAGATTTTGATATCAATTTTATGATTATGATAAATTTAATAAAGAATCCCGTTCATCTGTTTTGGACCGCTCGTATCTGTCATTGAGGAAAAGACCACCCCCGCATTGGTTAGATAAACCCCATTAACTGACGCCACTCTGAAGAACCACTTACAACTGATAAAGTTTAAGAATTTATATAAAGTTAATTTGAATGCGATACAATCCACTCAGGATAAAATCTCAAAAGAATACAATATACAAAATCAGTTACAATATCAGCCGCTTAAGCTTCGGTGTGAAGTGGTTCCTTCTGCGTCATCTGCAGTAAGATAAAAAATATCATCAAGTTAATCTGTCCCTACTCTATGCTGCGTGACAATCCGCAAGTTTCTTCCCTAAAAAGGTGTCAGCAGTTTGACTCCCAAAGAAGTTCAAACTCTATTAGCCTCTAAAGGAAATCTTAAGTTTCAGAAGCAGTACCCTATCTGCCTACCCATCCGCTCTCTAAGGGTCCTCGGCCTACTGCTCCCTTGCGCTTCTGATGTCTCAGCGCATCTGCTCAAGGCATCTACCTTTCGCCCTTGCTCTGAGCAATTCGTCTCGCTGTTCCTAATCTCCTAATTGCTACGCTGATGGTTCTGCTCATTGCTACCTCCTCCCCGGGGTGCTGTCCCTAAAATACACAATCACAGTGTGGGTGGAACGCCCCTTGACGCCCACCACGGACTTCCCCGATGATGTCAACTTCCTGCTTCTTCCATTGGTCCACTCCTTGCGACGTTCGTTAAGTTGACCTTTTTCTTCAGATGTCATCTTCATCATCTCATCGTCGACTTTTATTGACTCTTTTCAGATCAGGTATCATACGAATTTAGACAAGGCTTTAACTCTATGTCCCTTAACTTGACCCTGCTAGGTCCTGTGAATGGTCTTGTCAAAACATAGTCCACATACAAAAGCATCTCTCCTCACGTTGGAGCAATAAGCTCCGTCCGGCATTGTCACCTTAAATCTAACAAGTGCTAGACTTCTTGGCTCTCACGTCTACATCAAGCTATTTACGACCTTCACAAGCCCTTTAAATTACATACATTTGACTATGCTCCTTCGAACTCTTGACCAGTTAGGTTACAAACACAAATGACCTAAACTCTTCCAGCATTCCTACAGAAACCTTCTACACAGTATAACCTTTGGCATATATTTATATATTCGTACTTCAGCAAAAGCCCTAGTTATACTTAAATACATTCTACATCAAATATATGAAATACATAGAATACGACTGCATAGAATATAACTTATGCATTTTCCTTGGTTACATCTTTATGTGAGTTCTCTTATATATATCCACGTTTCTCCGTTTACGTCTTTCCACGTTACATTTCTCGCCGCTTCTCCAATTTGAAGTTACACACGTACATGAATTCTACTGTGCACGTTCGATATTTCCTAAGCATTTCTACACATTTCTATATATATCCATCCTGTATACGGGTCTTCTAAATCTAATGCATTTTAACGTGTGAATACATTTACATTTCCTATACCATGTTATCACATTCATTGGCCTTTATACTATAATTGCCAACTTTACATTACGATATGCGTTTCATTCCTACGTTTATAACATATACGTCTAGATATGGTTACTATATACTTTGTATTCAAATTGCGCTCTCTCAGTTCCCCCCTTTGATGACTTTTAGGAGTCATCACTAAAAGCAATTTGAATATCTCTTATACCGAACTAGTTACATCAGTTCCTCTTTTTATCGATTCAAGTGTTCTCAGACTTTTATACTGTTGATCTTGTAGAACAGCTAGTCTCCTTTCTTGGTCTCTCATCGATCTTTGTAACTGGTTCGACCTATACCATTTATACAATTTTACTAATCCTAATAATGTAATTATACAAATTAATACTATTAATACAGGCTTTAAAATATACCAAACTATACTTTTGCCTAGATTAGCAAACCAACTTCCAACCTTTCCCACTCCATTTCCTACTTTTTCCCAAACATTTATTTTTGATAAATCTTCAATTTCTTGATGAATCTGTGTAATGTTCTGTATGACTTTCTCAAGTGGTTTTGAATTATCAGGAATATAAGTACAACATTCCTGAACTTTCAAAGCTTTACAAACTCCGCCTTCTTTTGCTAATATCACATCTAAAGCAAGTCTGTTCTGTAAAACCATTGCTCTAATCGACTGCATCTCACCCTCTACTAACATTAATGATCTTGCAGTGCTGGCAGACAATCTATCCACGACTGTCGCTAACCTTCTAATCTTAACATCGTTAAGAATCAAACCTAACAACGGAAACATCGCTCCAAATACATCTCCTACTACTTCTGCATCTCCTACTTCCCTTTTCGTTCTCCTCGAAGCCTTTCCTTCCATGATCGCTAAATCCTTTGCATGATATATTTTGGGGAAGACAATTGCCAAGTAACACGAACCATACCAATTGTCTGGAAGTTTTACATAGGCATTTCTCCCACATACAAAATACACATTCGGAATAGCTTGCATCCCTTTCATAAAATCCTTCGTGTAGTACTCTAGTCTAAAAGAGTGCTCGCAACTAACTTCACCTACAAATTCACTCTCATAATACGTTTTGCTTCGAGTTAAACATAACTTTCCTTTCTGTGTTCTATCCAATGCTATTGGACCATTACTACCTTTCTTTTTATGTGCCTTCTCTTCTTCAGTCCAATCTATTTTCCATTGTCCTGACATTTTTAGAATCTTCTGCCATCTGCATCGATCATCTACTTGTGCTATAAACCTTTTCTCTACTTCTGATACTTTGCAAGTCAGATTATTTCTTCGTGCATATGATGTATCTAATGTGTCCCAAGGAAGAAAGAATTTAGCTAGTCTATCCTCCTTTTTGTAATAGTCCCACTTATTCATTTGCTTATAATTCGGAACTTCAGGCAGTACCGAATCATAATTTGAAAAGTAGTACTCAAATCCTTCTCTACCATAAAATATACTAAGCAGTAAACTACATGTTATCCCATAAGTCAATGGGAGATGGTGATATCTAATGCCCTCGTCTACAGAAGCCGGCAATTGCATACAAACGTAGCAATCCTTGGCCTCCATGGCATCGATATATTCATACAATAATTTGGCATATGCATTTGACCTAAAGTTTCCCTGTGACTCGTCTATGTGTAATCTACGAGCTTCATCTGTAAGTAACGCTTTTTCACATGTAACAGTGCTCTCTTCCTTCCCTCCCACAAGAGCAGGTTTCAAGGTCGTTACAATTTTTACATTCGCTATTCTTTTATCATTCTCATGTCCTGCCATGTAAGATATCGTTACTACTATGATTATGAGAAATATCACTATTGCTATAAGTGTACCTACTATACATCTAGCTTTTCGGTTTGGGTTGCCGTTCTCCATGTCATCAAAAACAGCGTACCTCGTTCTCTAGCGAAAAATTCTCTGTCCAGTCTTCGGTTGCTTGTTTGCTTTCACAGTCTTTAAAGTGCTTTTTATCGACAGGTATCTTTTCACCACAATATCTTTTTCTCTTCTTAGCAGCAGACAACCCTAGCCCTTCTCCGTCCTCTAAATGTAATCCCTAATTTTATTCTTCTTTCCACTCGGCGCTAGGTTATCTTCTTCTTTATAACATACGTACAAAAGTCTTTTATGCATCAACAATTATTTTCGGACCTGCAGCTTTCACAACAATAATTAACAGTTCAAAGCGAATAACTTTTTCTTCTTCTTCTGTCATTTGCTGACCAGCCGTTGGAAACTGTAATCTTTTTAGCACTAGATCTTGAATTTTACTCAAACGTGGGGGTATGGGAAGTGTGAAAGTCAGTAACCCCTCAGTCTCGAGTCCAGGCGCCAACATCCATATCTCCACTGCCACAAATGGATCGAGATTGATTACTTTCACACTCTTCACTCTCCCAGATTTCTGTCCCCAATACATCTGCTAGATAAGTCCACTCTGGGGTGGCGTACCTTCTGCAGGGCACACGTACCCTTCTTGATCTTCGTGGACTCTCAGTTCCTGAGTCTGTTGTTTCTTCCTCCTGATCCGATTCTTCAGCGATCGGGGCAAGAGTTCTTTCCTTTTTCCTTTCCGAACTTGGCCTTTTCCTTCTCTCCGGCCAACTATCTTTGTTGCTTTCCGTCTTTCCGCTCCTGGTTCCAGGACCTGTCTCTTGGTCACTCTCAGTTTGCTCGATATCTGTGTCGGATTCCCAATTACTTTCTTCTCCTGAGGCAACTTCGGTCCCACTCGTGTCCTGACCTTCGTCGCCCTGTTCCAACACAGTTTCAGTTTCTTCGATCACCTCCACAGCTTGGCTTTCCCCCTCTATGGCTTCTCCGCTTCCTGTCGGATTCTCATCCGAGAGAGGAGCTGTATCTTCTGGGGGTGTTGGCACTCTTCGGGTGTGTGAGGCATGTATCCAGTTTGGCAGACCTCCACACTTCACTGCGGTATTCGTTACAAGTATGACTTGAAACGGTCCTCGCCAACGCACGTCTAAGCAGTTCTTCCTGACATGCTTCTTCACCAGGACCCAGTCTCCTGGACTCAGGTCATGGCACAAGTCTTGTACTGATGGAACCTCTGCAGCCTGGACCTGGAGGGACACAGAATTAACGGCATCAGATAGTCCCTTGCAGTAGTCCAAGATCAAATCGTCTGTGATGTTCACTAGCGCTGCAGTCGGAACCGATGGCAATCTCATAGCTCTCCCCATTAGCACTTCATGTGGAGAGAGGCCTGTTCTTCTATCAGGTGTGCTACGTATACTCATAAGAACTACTGGAAGTGCGTCTGGCCAACTCAGGGATGTCGATGAACAAACTTTAGCCAGTCTGGACTTGATAGTACTGTTAATTTGCTCTACGATCCCTGAAGCTTCTGGTCGATAGCTGCAGTGTAACTTCTGATCGATATTCAAAGCTGAACACAGCATCTTCACCACTTCGCTATTAAAATGAGTTCCTCTGTCCGATTCCAAAGAGGATGGCACCCCAAACCTCGGTATCAACTCTCTAAGTAACAATTTTGCTACTGTAAGTGTATCGCACCTACGTGTAGGGTAAGCCTCAACCCATCTAGAAAATATGCAAACAATCACTAGCACGTATCTGAGTCTGTTGCATGGAGGCATTTCTATGAAGTCAATCTGCATTCTATTGAAAGGCCCCCCAGACCTTCCTATGTGACTCAAGGTAACTGGTGTTCTCTTTCCCACATTTAGTTGCTGACAGATCGTACATCGCTGACACACTGCTTCTGCCGCTACTCTAAATTTAGGATTAAACCACGTTTGTCTGAATACTCTCACCATAGCATCTCTTCCTATGTGTGCTGATCCATGCAATTTCCTTGCCATTGGACTAACAAGCTCATTTGGTAATACTGCCCTCCCGTCGGCAGAAACCCAGAAATTCATCTCACTCTTCTCACACCCTGCTGTTTCCCAGCTCTTTTTCTCATCATTTGGTGCATTGTCCTGTACAGCCCTCAATTCATCCCACGTATCCACCGTGTCTAACAACATGGTCAATTCAGTTCTCTCCTGGACTCCCCCCACTTTGGCATCAGTGTGAGAATATCCCTGCTCTGCGCAGTAACGCGCTACCTCATCTGCATATTTGTTTCCTAGTGATACAAAGTCCGTATTTTTTGTGTGGGCTACACATTTGACCACAGCTATGGCCATAGGTTTTTGCAAAGCCTCTAACAGTAGTTTCACGAATTCTCCATTCCTAATAGGAGAACCCGAGGAGGTCATATAACCTCTTTGAGACCACAACTGCCCGTAATCATGAACTACGCCGAATCCATACTGACTATCGGTGTATATGGTGACTCGAAGTCTATCGCCTGCTAAGCAAGCACGAGTCAAAGCCACAATTTCAGCTACCTGTGCGGAGTGTACTCCTTCCAGGCAAGCGGCTTCTATAACTCTGGTAATCGTGCATACTGCATAAGCTGCTCTCAGCTGACCGACATCGCTTCTTACGCATGAACCATCGACGAAGAAAATTTCGTCTGGGTCTGTCAATGGCTCATCTACGATATCGGGTCTTGGTTTGGTACATAGTTCAGTCACATCGAGGCAGTCATGTTCTGTACAATTGTCGTCGTCCACTTCATTCGGAAGTGGCATCAAGGTTGCAGGATTCAAGACAGAGCATCTCTTTAGGGTCACATTCTCGGCAGCCAGTATGACCTGCTCGTAGCGTGTGAGCCTGCTATTCGTCAGATGCTGAGTCTTAGTCCTGGTCATTAACAGTTCTACAGAATGTGGTACATACACTTCTAACTGATGACCCATAACTACGCTTTCAGATCGTTCTATGCTGACACCCGTTGCAGCTACGGATTTGAGACATCCGGGCAACGCTGCGGCTACTGGATCTAATGTAGCCGAAAAGTACGCCACTGGCCTGCGCGCATCTCCATGGACCTGTGCTAATACCGCTAAAGCGCATCCCTCTCTCTCGCAGCAGTAAAGCAAAAAAGGTTTAGTGTAATCTGGCATTCCTAGAGCCGGGGCACGACATAAGTCCTCCCTCAGCTGCAAAAACGCCATCAAACAATCTTTGTCCCATGGTACCGGATCACTTACTCCTTTGTGCGTCAGTTGTAACAACGGTTTTGCCTTCAGTGAAAAGTTTGCTATCCACTGTCGACAATAACCGACCATGCCTAGAAACATCCTGACTTCTCTTTGTGTCGTAGGCGCGTTCATTTTCATAATCGCCTCTATTCTGTCTGGAGACACCTTCCGCTTTCCCTTTTCAATCCTATGGCCCAAGTATTGCACCTCAGTCTTACAATATTGCAATTTACTTGGAGACACCTTGTGCCCGTTCTCGGCCAAGTGATTTAACAAGGTGATGGTGTCTTCTCTGCAAGCTTCCTTAGTTTCTGACGCAACTAGGAGGTCGTCTATGTACTGGACCAGAACTGAATTCTTGGGCAGTACTAGACTCTCAAGATTTCGTTTCAATAACTGGTTAAAGATCGATGGGCTCTCTGTATACCCCTGAGGGATACAACACCATGTTAAGACGCGATCTTCCAGCTTGAAAGCGAAAAGATACTGGCTCTCTTCGTCTAACGGTATCGAAAAGAAAGCCTGACACAAATCTATCACGGTAAACCATTCAGCTTGGAACGGTATCTGAAACAATATGACTGATGGATTCGGTACCACTGGACAACATGAGACAACAATGTTATTAATCTTTCGAAGATCCTGCACTATTCTGTATTTTCCACTAGGTTTCTGCAAACCCATGATCGGGGAGTTACATGGACTTCCCACGATCTCCTTCAATATTCCCTGCTTAATCATGGATTCGATCACAGGCTTGATCCCTGCAATCGTCTCTGGCGTTAGCTTATACTGTGGTGTTCTTGGATACTCAGCATGGGGTCTAACCAAGATTTTTACCGGTTCCACTCCTTTGATCAATCCAATTTCTTCCCCAGTAAAATCCCATACCTCAGCTGAGACTTTCTCCCTCAAATCTTGCGGAAGCTCCTCCACTGTTAAGGTAGGATAAAGTTCCACACATTCCCTTGAGTTTACAACTTTAAAATCAGCGTCCTCATCATTGGTCTGCACTTCTACTCCCTCAGGTGTGCAATGTATCGTGCAATTTAGTTTGCACAGCAAATCTCTCCCTAATAAGCACACAGGACTAGAATCGCAGATCACAAACTGATGTTCGTCACTGTAATTCCCTATCCTTACTGACACTGGTTCGGTCAAGGGATTCGTCATCCTTTTGTTCGCAACTCCTACCACCTGAACCGTTTCTCCTGATATTGGCAGACCCGGGACTACCGCCGATCTCAACGTGGATCGAGTGGCCCCCGTATCCACCAAAAAGGTCGTAGGACATCCCGCTATTTCCGCCTCTACGTATGGTCCTCTCTGATCTACTTCCAACGCGGCTCCTAGAGTACAATTTTCCTCCCTATTCGCCCGCTGCCCTGTAAGAGGATCAACGTAGTAGCATTCCTCTCCTCCTACAAACAATGGCATCTGTCTGTAGGTTTTCCCTCCGTTTGTGATGCGAGGTGGTTGAGGAAACGGGGCTCGAGGAGTCTGAGTCCCCCCTTTGACAAACCTGCCCTTCGGGACTATGGCTCCCTTAACCACGTTGTTCTGAACCTCTTCCTCCTGCTCTAATTCCCCTGACTCAACATTGTAAGGACACTCGCGTCGCCAGTGTCCCACCTCATTACACTGATGGCATCTCGTCGTCTTTTTCAGTGTCGCGATATCCATTCTCGGTCTCGGTCTTTCTTCCTCGTCTCTGCTCTGATTATTCTGTTTCTTTGCCTGCGTTCCTGTTCCCTGCTGCCGCGGTTTATCCTTTCCAGCAGCTTGCATTTGCACTAGCATTAGCTTTTCTTTAAGCTTCTTTGCCTTAGAGTCTATCTCGTCACTACAGTACCTTGCATACCTCAGAATTTCATCTAAAGGTTTGTTCTGCCAACAGATCAAATGCTGTTGGATCATTAGGCATATTTCTGGTCTCAATCCTAAGACAAACTTTGAAACAAACTGTCCTATATCCTTGGGATCCATCACATCTAACCCGCTGTATTGCTTGAATGCTTTCAGCAATCTCTCGTAAAACTCATGCACTGTCTCTTTCGGCTCCTGAGTAGTTCGATCTATCTTTACCCAGTCTATGTCTTGCACCGGCACTTTCTCCTTTAGCCACGTTATTACTCTCTCGTATTTTTCCATGACTCTATCAGATGGACCATTCGTCCTGGCGTCTCTTGATGGCTCACAAGTGGGCCATTCAACACTAAGCTTGCACGCCGTCCATAGGTCTCCGGGTACTACGATATCGAACAGTGTGTTCAAATCGATCCACAGTACCTTCGAGATCTTCACAAATCTTTCTACCTGCTTATACCACTCGACGGGATTATCCCTAAGCTTTGGGAAGGAATTGGTGAATGCCGCCAAATCCCCCCTACTCCAGGGCACATGAACGTAGCTTCCATTCGCGATTTCTCGCAAAGGGAAGGCTTCCATTCGCATCAAGCCTGTGTCCTGGGACCCCTCAAGCACACTCCGTCTGACAGAGCCCTTTCTGGACCATCTTTCCTCCCATCTATCTAGATCTCTCCATATTCTGATACTTACGATCAATTCCCTTATGTGTACTTTCAGCGCAATCGTTCTGCGATCATCCAAATCATTAGCCTATGGTTACTCTGTAAAGCCTTAGTTCTTGACAGGTCTACCATGTACCTGTTTGCTAAATTTGATAAGTTCTCATGAACTGTCCTCGCTCTCCGAGTAATATCTTTGGATAGAAACAGTATCTCATCTGGTGCATACGAGTCTAATCTCTCTAGTGCCACTGTGCCATCAATCAATTCATCCAGATCTGCCTTCAAACTCATCACATCTAGCCGTTTCGCTTTTATTTCAGCTTTCAGCATTTCAGTTCTATGTTCTTCTCTCATATCCCTCTCACCTCCACTATGCGCCCTACGCCTGAGCACAGGTGAGTTATGAGGAGTCTTCCTTCCATCTCTTCGTTCCCACCCTTCTAGATCCCAAGCCTTTCCATCTCCACGTGGGGTATGGTGGAATAATGCTCCGTCCCCCAACCCTATGTTCCGATTTTTAGGCTCGGTTTCTCCAGATGTGAGATAGGATCCACCGTTCGGTTCTAACCCATTATAACTTGCTTGTTGTCTGGTGTCGCTTAATAAAATGAAAGGCCCTCGCCGGTCTTCCGTGTTCCCGTGATCTCTTTCGTGATCACCGGATGCATGGCGAGACGTTTCGCGACTCCCTAAATTCTCATGACTCCTTCCACTATCTCCGGATGCATGGCGAGACGCTTCGCGACTCTCCATGTTTCCGTGACTCCAATGTCTCACATTCTCACCTGGGGCATGGTGTGTGCACCTAAAGGTATTCCGGTACTCCTGTGTCCTACGTTCCCCTTCACTGAAGGTGACGCGAGGCACTTCGCCACACCCTGCACTTCTGTCTTCGCACATTAGCCTGTTGCTGTTATCAGCAGGATAAGTATCCCTTCTGCTCTCTTGGCTTCCTCTCTCCCACTCGGGGCTGCTTTCGCCAGCTCCACAATGAGAGAGAATCCTGTTATCCTGCTCTCTCCATTCGGATCCCGTTTCTAAACTTTTATTCCGAGCCTCTTCGGCAGCGTCCCATTCTCTCAGGTATTCCCTTAATTCCTTATGGGTTTTTGGTTTAGGACCCCTCAAATCCATTGGTCCTCTTCGACCTCCCTGTTCTACCCTGGGACCCGTTGCGGAATCTAATGGGGTACTCCGACTTATTGGTGCTCGTATTTGCCTGTGGGGATTCATTGTGGCATTTCTATTCTCCTCTTCTGCTCTTTCATTGTCCCATCGTGCCTGTTCCTCCTGCTGGACCCCTTCTGGGTTATAGATTGACACAATAGGGCCTATGGTGACCGGGACCTGCAAAGCGTCTGGCATTTGGTATGACCTAGCGCATCGCGTCTCCGGCACCTTCTGGACCACAAATCTTCCCACTACTCTCTGTTCAGAACTAGTTTGGGGTATCTCCTCAGCCTTAGTAGCGTCCCACTCTGTTACTGGGATCGACTTGTATTCCCCCCACCTAGCTCCGTCTGTTTGCGGTAATATGGGACTCGCAAGTTCACCGCTGTATGGAGGTGGTCTATCTGTTAACAACCTGTCTATTAGATCCTCCTCCGACTCGCTTTCCTCATCATCTTGTTCTAGAGGTTTCCTTTCTCCCGTAGCCTCTATCATGGTGAACAGTTTGTCCGCTTCTATCTTTTGTACCCTCCATTTCTTAGCTTCATCGTCCCATTTAGCATCCTGCACTGCTTTTACCGACCTTTTCACTCTTTCTTGTCGCCTCTTTACGCCCCTCTCGTGTGCTGTTCTAAACCACACACCAAGAGCTTCAAATTGTGTTGGCCTCGGTAGAGGTCTCATTGAAAGCATCGTCGCCTTCAGTTGGTTCAACACTTCTAATTTAAACGTTCCAAATCTTGGAAACGCCAATTCTTTTTGCCCTTCAGTTAGCCTGTGCCACTCGGAAATCCATAATATCGAGTGTAGGCCTACATTTACTGCCATATGATATGCTGGTGTGCCTTCTGGTGGAGCTTCTTCTCCGGCATATAAATTTCTCCTTTTCTTTTTAAAGATTTTTCCTAAACCCTTAAAACACTTCATTTTGATCACGTAGGATATTTCTTACTTATTTGCGTCTTGATAACAACCACCAATCCCTGTACGACTCTCGCTAATCAGCCTATCCCAGCACGGTTCTACACCAACCGACCAATCTCAGCGCGGCTCTATGCTGACGTCACTTCTCCCTTCCTCAGCAGCTTCCCTCGTTTCTCAACTCGTCTCACGATCTCCCATGCGTTTTCATTCATACATTGAAAAATGACTACTTCCGTCCAAGCGATCACTTTTCTCTGACTGTACGGCCACAGTCTAACTGTAATTGCTACCTCAACTGGCACAGCGTCTTTCCTCTTACGGTCGGACACTTGCCTTAACTGATAGGTTACTTACACACAGTAAACGTACGACCAGCGTCCGTTACTCATTCACTCACACATACGCTCCCCCTATCATCGGTCTGTCGGGAAATCAATGGTACCTCATGACCCCCTTTCAATGGTAGTCAAATTACTCTAGGTGTTCGATACACCTGAACCACTTAAGTCCTCTGGACATAAGATTTCATCCGGTTGCGCGCGCTCACAACCTTCCCCCAATCACACTACAGGCATTCAACTCCGCTTGACATTACAACACAGGAACAACATAGAACACCGCAATCTTACAACGCATGACCCTTATACTCACTCTCGACCGACTCTGCTGCTTTTCTCTCGACGCACCGTCAGCACCGTCTTCGGTTGCAATTCTTCTTCTGGTCGACGATGACTAGGGACCTTGGGGTAAACTAACCTGGCCTAGGTCGTCTTCCTCAAGAAGATAACCATCATTTCTCTGCTACCAACTGCGGGGAACGAGATTTTGATATCAATTTTATGATTATGATAAATTTAATAAAGAATCCCGTTCATCTGTTTTGGACCGCTCGTATCTGTCATTGAGGAAAAGACCACCCCCGCATTGGTTAGATAAACCCCATTAACTGACGCCACTCTGAAGAACCACTTACAACTGATAAAGTTTAAGAATTTATATAAAGTTAATTTGAATGCGATACAATCCACTCAGGATAAAATCTCAAAAGAATACAATATACAAAATCAGTTACAATATCAGCCGCTTAAGCTTCGGTGTGAAGTGGTTCCTTCTGCGTCATCTGCAGTAAGATAAAAAATATCATCAAGTTAATCTGTCCCTACTCTATGCTGCGTGACAATCCTACTTCGCAAGTTTCTTCCCTAAAAAGGTGTCAGCAGTTTGACTGCCAAAGAAGTTCAAACTCTATTAGCCTCTAAAGGAAATCTTAAGTTTCAGAAGCAGTACCCTATCTGCCTACCCATCCGCTCTCTAAGGGTCCTCAGCCTACTGCTCCCTTGCGCTTCTGATGTCTCAGCGCATCTGCTCAAGGCATCTACCTTTCGCCCTTGCTCTGAGCAATTCGTCTCGCTGTTCCTAATCTCCTAATTGCTACGCTGATGGTTCTGCTCATTGCTACCTCCTCCCCGGGGTGCTGTCCCTAAAATACACAATCACAGTGTGGGTGGAACGCCCCTTGACGCCCACCACGGACTTCCCCGATGATGTCAACTTCCTGCTTCTTCCATTGGTCCACTCCTTGCGACGTTCGTTAAGTTGACCTTTTTCTTCAGATGTCATCTTCATCATCTCATCGTCGACTTTTATTGACTCTTTTCAGATCAGGTATCATACGAATTTAGACAAGGCTTTAACTCTATGTCCCTTAACTTGACCCTGCTAGGTCCTGTGAATGGTCTTGTCAAAACATAGTCCACATACAAAAGCATCTCTCCTCACGTTCGAGCAATAAGCTCCGTCCGGCATTGTCACCTTAAATCTAACAAGTGCTAGACTTCTTGGCTCTCACGTCTACATCAAGCTATTTACGACCTTCACAAGCCCTTTAAATTACATACATTTGACTATGCTCCTTCGAACTCTTGACCAGTTAGGTTACAAACACAAATGACCTAAACTCTTCCAGCATTCCTACAGAAACCTTCTACACAGTATAACCTTTGGCATATATTTATATATTCGTACTTCAGCAAAAGCCCTAGTTATACTTAAATACATTCTACATCAAATATATGAAATACATAGAATACGACTGCATAGAATATAACTTATGCATTTTCCTTGGTTACATCTTTATGTGAGTTCTCTTATATATATCCTCGTTTCTCCGTTTACGTCTTTCCACGTTACATTTCTCGCCGCTTCTCCAATTTGAAGTTACACACGTACATGAATTCTACTGTGCACGTTCGATATTTCCTAAGCATTTCTACACATTTCTATATATATCCATCCTGTATACGGGTCTTCTAAATCTAATGCATTTTAACGTGTGAATACATTTACATTTCCTATACCATGTTATCACATTCATTGGCCTTTATACTATAATTGCCAACTTTACATTACGATATGCGTTTCATTCCTACGTTTATAACATATACGTCTAGATATGGTTACTATATACTTTGTATTCAAATTGCGCTCTCTCACTTTCTTCAACTGAGTTGCACTGTGCTCTCAGGGTCAACCGCTGGCTACCTAAAGCTGGAGGCTGGGTCCCTCTGTTTGGCTTGCTGGAGGGACAGTTCAGGTTTGTGCCCTTTGGGTCCCAGGTTTGGCTGTGCCCAACATGATCCATCTGTGGGAGGTCCCTAACTACTTTTAAGGGGGCTCCCTCAGGAGTTTTTAAAGTTCTCACCTTACTAGGGCTACTAGTTTTGGTGCCCCAAATCTGTTGATGGGGTTGCTTTATTTGACAGGGGCCCTTGGGGTCTCACTGTCCTTCTTGTCCTCTGCAGCCCTGGGCTGGCTAAGGCAAGGTAGAGAGGGGCAGGTTACCTGCTCCAGACTGGATCCCGCCTGAGAAGGGTCCACTGCCATCAGAGGCTCTGTCAGGCCAGGCCTAACAACCTCTGGGGCAGTTCCTTCATCAGGGGTAAGATCAGTTCCCTGAGGAGGCGGATCCTGTCCTAATGTCTGGTGAGGGGAAGATTTCTCCTCCATGCTCTCAGTTTGGGTGGAGTGATCCATCATTTCAGGCTTCACAACCCACATATCAGTTTGAGTTTGGGCTGTGGCCATCACAGCCCCACCAACCTTTTCAGGAGGAGACTCAGTTTGGGTTTCTGCTGTTATCATAACAGTTTTGCTATTCTGTTTTGGAAGAGCTTCTGTTAAAGATGGGGCAGAGAGTTGCTCAGCCCTACCAACCTTTTCAGGAAGGACATCTTGGGTTGGGGCTGTAGCTATTACAGCCCCACTAACCTTTCCATTGGAGTTTACCATTCTAGAATGGATTTCCTGTTCAACCTCAGCCCAGGCTGAGATTTCTAAATCATTACCCAGTAGACAGTCTACAGGCAAGTTTGGTGACACTGCCACTCTCTTTGGGCCAATGACACCTCCCCAGCTGAGACTTACTACTGCCATGGGATGATTTGTTTGGATTCCATCAATGTTTGTAACCTGGTATGTGGCACCAGGTAAAAGTTGCTTAGAGGGGACTATACAGTCAGCCACCATGGTGATGCTAGCCCCTGTGTCTCTAAAGGCTGCAAATTTCAAACCATTGATGATGGGTTCTTGTCTATATTTGCTCAAGGTATTTGGGCAATCAGAGAAGTTGGCAAACCCCATGCCAGTCTCATAAACAAGATTATTGGGTGATGGGGACCTGGATAGGCCAGGGTCCACCTGGGCTCCAACAGTAAACCCACCCAGATTCCTGGGTGTGCTCCCACTTCCTGGGGGATTACTGCTGACAGTAACAGGAGGTGTTGGAGCTGGCTTTGGAGGAATATTTTCTATATTACCATTCCTTGGACAACAGCTGTCTGATTTCCAATGGCCAGTCTGTTTACAGACATGACAGTATGGCTTTTTCTCTGTTGAAGAAGTGTCGTGGGGCCCACCCTTTTCATTGGAATTTTGGGGCCCTGGGGAAGTCTTTTCTTTACTTTTATCCCCACCCTTATCTTGAGGGTTGGTAGACTCCTTCTTTTGGTTATTGTCCTGATTCTTAAGCCTAATCCTGGTTCTGACCCATTTATCTGCCCTCTTTCCCAATTCTTGGGGAGAGGTCAAATCTGAGTCCACCAGGTGCTGGTGTAAGAGCTGGTTCTGACAATTACTTAGGATCTGCTCCCTCATAATGAAGTTATACAATCCTGTGAAGTCATGTACTTTGCTGCCATGTAGCCAACCCTCCAGAGCCTTAGTAGCACAATCTACAAAATCAGTCCAGTCCTGAGTCTGTGTCTTCTGGGTGTCTCTGAACTTTAACCTGTACTGCTCAGTGGTTAAGCCAAACCCATCTATTAGAACACTCTTAAGGACTTTGTAATTGTTGGCATCCTCATGTCTGACAGTGAGGAGCCTATCTCTCCCTTTCTCTGAAAAGGAGTACCATAAGATTGCTGCCCACTGATCCTCAGGAACCTGCTGTACCATGCAGGCTCTCTCAAGAGCAGTTATCCACTTGTGGCTGTCATCCCCTTCTGTGAAGGGGGGCACAATCTTTGTCAGGTTTCTAGTATTATAGGACCTGTCTTTCTCTCTAGGATTATTGCTGCCACCAGTGGCATCTAAGCCACACATTTTCTGTTCCCTTGCTAAAGCAAGTTTAGCTTGGGCCAGGGCTAACTCTTCCCTCTCTATCTGGAGTTCTACAGCTTTCATCCTGGCCTTATGCTCTTTCCTCTGGGGGGAAATCATTCCCCTTTGAGAGTTTCTGGAGACACTAGAAATGTGAGAATCCACCGAGGGAGATCTCACCCTTCCATTGCCTGTGGGAACTTTGTTATAGGATCTGGGGAGGTGCTGGCCCTCTCCATTACCTACTAGGTCCAAGTTGGCTTGGCTAAGCCTCCCCACTGGGACCTGGTTACCCCTCTGACTCTGAGCAGGCTCATCTACCTCTGAGCCTTCTTGATCCTCTTCTTCTTCTGGAGTTATCTCATTTTGAGGGTGGTTCACTTCATCTCCTAAACCTAAGGGAACTGCATTCGCTTTGGCTAAGTCATCCATCTCTAGGATGGCTATCAGGGTAGGAATGGTGGGGTGTCTACGCCTTTTTAGCCCCCTTGCAATGCACAAGGCACTCAAGTCTTTGTGGCTAAGTTTGTCATAGCTGGAAGTTGCCTTGGTATGGTCAACTGTCATCTAGCGCCATGAAACCACTGGTGTACGTGCGCTGTATAAATAATTTTAAATAGAAATAGTCGTAGGGATAGAGCCTGAGGTTCCACCTGCGTCAGACATGACTGCTAGTGAGGTGCAAGTGGTGCACTTACCTACACTAAGTGTTTTCCTACTGTATCTTGCTAGTGAGTTGTAGTCAGGGTGTGCTAATCCCTTTAATCTACAACTACTAAGTTCAGTAGAACTTAATATGCTAAGCTTTTGATTTATATGTACCTAGGGTACTTTATGTGATCTTTCAATTTGATAAAAAGATTGCAATGGTAAAACAACAGCAAGCTCAAATCCGCACTGCTGCACACCAATGTGAGAAGTTGGCCTGATATATGATGTTTCCAATTCTGGAACCACCTTGTATCAGTCCAAACAATCCCTTATGGTGTCTGGTTGTAAGTCAACCTTATTAGACAAGCTATCTTAAGGGTAGCCTAGACTAAGCAGCCTTAAAGACTTAACTCAAGAGGTCGTGTTAAGCGAGCTGTTTTACCACATACAATCCTGTAATATCAAATGAAAGGACACCACACAAGTATATATTATAAAAATATATGTGTTTATTTCTAAATTAATCCCCAGTACTCTTTATGAGCTAAGGGGCACAAGCGTTAAAGCAAAAGCACAGTATAACATACAAAGTTGCACAATTATGGATGAGGGCGGGTGGCCACTCAAACCATATATTAAAAAAGTGGTATAAGAGATACCAATCGGACAGTGGTTAGGCCTAGGGCCTAGGGAATCGCTGGGAGCAGTCGGACAAGCAATGCTGAAGTCGGGAAAAGCCCGTGGGATTCGGGTGCAGCACTTAAAGTGCGGCTTGCAACAATGCAAAGTCAATGGTGCGTAAAAGTTACACAAATAGAGTTTAAAGACATCTCCGCTGAACCTAGAGGAACCAAACTTTAGACACAGACCCTAGAGGTGTGTACCAGTGTGGGAACACCAGCGTTGCAATGTTACCTCACCCACAGGAAGCGGGTACATAGGGTTGAAGTGGCGTCGGGTTTTGACACGCAGGTTCCTGGTGCCTGGAGCTGAAGATGCTGCAGGCGATGTGAAGGAGAAGTGTCCAGAGGATCCAAGGGTGGATCTGAAGTGGGGAAGACCTGAAAGCAGAGGGGACAATGTTCAAAGTCACTGACCAGTGACCACCGTGGAACCAGATTGGAACCAGGCAAAGTCGGTGCAAACAGGTGATGAGGTGTTGCTTCTCTCTGCAGCCACGTGGACACGAAGAGGTCAAGGACGTCCAGGAGTCGATCACGAGCTGTCCCACAAAGGTTCTAGCTGATGGCAGTTTCGGCAATTTGATTGAAGCAAACAGGCCTTGGCTAATGCAAGCCACGCAGAAAGTGAAAAAGGCTTATTACTCAGACCAGCAAGGTCAGAGCGGGTGCTCCTTTCTACAGGAGCGAGGACAAGTCTGGAGCAACCAGACCCGCAGTGTAAATTGTAGGTTTTGTCACCAAGATGGCCGCTGACCACATGGCAAGTGGCCGGGATGGCGCATCACGTGGCACAAAGCAAAAGGGCCCCACGCAGATCGTGGAGATGCTGGAGGGCTGATCTTTGGTGTAAATGCTGCTCGGTTGTAGGGCTTTTCAAACCCCAAAGACGAGTCGAGGGTGCCTCGGGTGCTGCGCAGTCAGCGTCTTGGGGGTCTTCCAAGATGTCCGGTCCTACGTCTCTCGATGCCTCCACAGGTCCCTTCTTTGCAGGGACTGTGGATCGGGCTGTGAGAAGTCTGGGAGTCTTGGTCTTGTCAGGCTCTGCACTCGGGCTCCAGCGGGAGGTGGCGGCAAAGCAGATGTCGAGTTGCTGTATGGTGCCTGTGTTCACAGGGTGGCCCCTCCTAGGCCACAAGGGAGATGCTCCTCAGTCTTCTATTCATCAGAATGTCGAAGTCCAGTCGTCTTCTTAGTTTAAAGTTGATTTCAGGATGATCTGAGTGCTTTGGCACTGCTCCCATTCTTATACCAATCTTGGGGGCTGGACATCCTGCTAGGTCCCCTCCTATGGGTGGGACCCAGGAAAGGGGGGGGTTACACCCCTTTCCCTTTGTCCAGGTCGCACTGGAGCTGGGGCTGGTGTGCCCCAGAACCGGTTTGACCGGATTATGCAAGGGGAAGCCTTGTGCTCCCCAGGCACTGTCTGGTTTCTTTCAAACCTCCCTTCTACAATCCACCATCTTCTGTCTGGGGTGGTGTGACAGGAAACCCTTTGTCCAGGCCTCCTCTGCTGAGTTTCGGTCAGCAGCAGGAGGTCAGACATGTGTCTGTGGCAGAAGCATCCATTTTGTGGATCTGAGGCTCTTTAAAAATCAACCGCGTTTAGCAAAGTAACATGTTGTTTCCCTCTAGAGGGGTGGAATGCTACCCCCGTCACCAGGACTGGCGAGGGGGTAGTATTCCAAAAGTATTCATGCGAAAGCATTAGAAATGAAAAACAGGGAAATTAAAGAAATTAAAGAGAGGGAAGATAGGTAGCGTCAGTTAAATGTAAATGGCCAATACACTGTTCGTAGACCTCTTTATCCTATTCTTGATAAACCCCAAGATGATTCTCTCTTATTAGATTGTTGTCCACCTCCATATACTCTTCCTTTTTCTCCTCATGAGTCAGATGAGGACTCTTCTTCAGACCAGGACAAAGCTCGAGAAATGCGCTCCATGTTATCTGCTGAACATGCGTCTCAGATTAGATCTGCGGCGTGTAAAGCCGTTCATAGTACTGCCACTGCTTCTGAACTCTTAGATAGCATAAAAGATTGGCAGGAAAGGGAGCAAATATATTTTACCGATACATTTGCAGCAGAGGTTATTGAACGGTTTAGAAAATATTAGGTAGAAATAGAGCCCGATGATGTAGCAGCTGATTGTAAACTACTACGTGAAGGTCTTTTTTGTCTTCTTCAGGAGGTTGACACGATCAGACGCTTGGTTAAAGGGCGTGTTGAAGCACCCGTTTGCGAGAGGAGAAAAAGGCAGCAGACGCAGCTCCACAAACATCCCACGTCAGCATGGAGCGAACTTCTACTCCTGAAACAGATAAGAATGTTGTAATTAATGTGAAACCCATGCTGGAAGCCGCGCATTTATATGTTCCTTCTAAAGGAACGGGTACAAGTGATGATAAGACTTCTATTGATGCAAAAGGTTATTTTATTCATAATTGGGTTTACACTCCTTGGAATAGAGCAGATGTTATGGCCCTTAAAAATGCATTGCCTGATCCGCGAAAGAATGCAGCAGCCTTTTATGAGGAAGTTGAGGGTGCCATTAGCTCTTGTACTTTGACTTTGCCTGATATTGATTTGTTTTTTGGACTAATATTACCACCTGATATGTGGAGAACTGTGCGTAAAGTTGATGATCGTGCGACATTTGGAGCATTATGGAAAGATTTAGAGCAGTTAGATAAAGATAGAGAACCTGCATAGAAACCATGTAAGTTAATTTTAAATCTTCCGGCAGCTATATTAGTTAAGTTAAAGACGATTATTCCCCCTAAAAAGATAGATTGGACAGTGTTAGCTTCTTGCAAGCAAAAGGTAGATGAATCAGTTTCTGACTTCTTCACACGCATGCTGAAGAAGCATTCCACGATTTTAGTGGCCTGTCATTGACAGATGAAACGGGTAGATATCTGTTTGTCTATAAATATGTTGCAAACCTTTTGCCAGGAATAGCTAGTCGCCTGAAGGCCAGTGAGAGTTCGTGGACTACCTCTTCTCCGCTTTCTCTCTTAACCATGGCTCAGTAATATGAGCGACAAGAATTAGAAGCTAAAAGTAATGAGGATAAAAAGTCTAAAGAGTTGAAAACAAAGGTTATGTTAGCTCAAGCTTATGGCCCACCTTCTAGAGGTAATGATAGAGGCAGACGTGGATCTTATGTTTCGTCTTTTCCTTCTTATACTTGTTCAAATTCATCTGTTGACCAGTGTGCGTACTGCAAGAAATTTGGACATTGGCTTTCTGATTGCCCAGTACTGCGTGCTCAGCAGTGTCCACGTGGTCGGGGACAAATGAGATTTCGCTCAGGATATTCAGGGCCTAGCGGAAGCACTAATGATCGCGCTAGGTTTGATGCAAATACACGTGGGCAGGATGGGTTTAACACTTTTGATAGAAGGAACCAATATCAAATGTCCGACTATGTACCGTCTGATTTTCAAGATTCTGCCTATGCATAGGATTGCCTAGGATGGGATAAGGAATCAGTTGAAGTTCCAGTAGATAAGAGGGGTCCCTATGATACAGCACATGTTTTGGGTTCTACTGATCAGTTTCTGGTTGATACAAGAGCTACTCGTAGCGCCTTGTCTAAAAAATGGGTTTCAAGGGCTCCCCTGTCTGGCTTAACCATTACAACGAAAGGTTTTGATAGAACACCTTCCCTTAGCCCATTGTCATAACCACTCGCATTCCATGTTGATAAGTTTACTGCTCCATATCTGTTTTTGCTTGCTCCAAACACACCAGACAATATTGTGGGTCTTGATATGCTTAAATATTTCAGGGCTACAATACGATGTTTGCAATAGTCCTATTCTTCCCATTTTGAAAAAAGATACTGACACCAGGATTTACAGATTTATCATTGATTTGAGAGAAGTCAACCAGATTATACATAGAAGGAGAGAAAAGGTGGCTGTGGAAATTAGCAACATAGCCAGCACCTCTGTTCAGTTTGCATAGGGTCTTTTCCTAGCTTTCTCTTTTAAGCGTGCTCTATGTCTTATACCGTGCCACCCAAAGTATACATTAATATAGAACGAATTACCCCGAAAATATTACTCAATTTAACCAAATAGACAGAGCACAACAATCAATGTATAAGTAACCGATTAATCCTAATCGGTAAAAAAATTGTAATGTGAAATTCATAAAGTTCATGAAGTCGATTTTTGTTCAGCAAGATATCTTCATCATAATATTTCTTGATTACAGATTCTCACAGCTACAGCCGACGCGTGTTTCGCCGCTGGTCGCGACTTTCTCAAGGCTTTGCAAGATGTGGGTGTTAAGAGAATAAATTGTAGATGTCAATAGGACATTCAGCAGTCGGGCTTGGTATCCAGATACTGCTTGTTTGCTAAATAAATGGTCATGTGCCGATGTCCATTGGTCTTGATAACAAGGCATATACTGTTATTCAACAACCAAAGCTTGTTAGCCACCTTTCTTCAATTAGTGGTTGTCGTGTTTGTAGAAACCTGTGGACGTACTTTTTTCTTAGTTAGATCAGCAAATAATGCCACTTCTTTGATAGGAAGGCAAAATCCTCTTGCGTTATCTATGCTGTATCTGTACAAAGGGGGCTGGTCGCCGGGTGTTCTGGTCCTCGATTTAAAAGGACCTGACTTCTCTGATAGGAAGGCACTGCCCCTCGGAGTCTAGTTCGACATCTACAATTTATTCTCTTAACACCCCCATCTTGCAAAGACTTGAGAAAATCGCGACCAGCGACAAAACTTGTGTTGGCTGTAGCTGTGAGAATCTGTAATCAAGAAATATTATGATGAAGATATCTTGCTGAACAAAAATCGACTTTATGAACTTTATGAATTTCACATTAATTTTTTTTATCGATTAGGCTTAATCGGTTACTTATACATTGATTGCTGTGCTCTGTCTATGTGATTAAATCAACCAGATTGTAGTACCGCAGTACCCTGTGGTTTCTGACATAACGACATTACTTACCCTGGTCCCTCCAACAGCACTAAATTTTCTGTAATCGATTTGAAGAAGGCTTTCTTCTCAATCCCTATTCATCCTGGTAGCCGATATTTGTTCGGTTTCACTTTGAATAATTGATCGTATAGATTTTATAGAGTTTCTCAAGGCTATACTGAGAGTCCTAGTATTTACAGTCAAGCATTGAAGAGACAGCTTGATTCCTTTACTTTGCCTGAAGGAGTAGCTCTCATACAATATGTTGATGACATCTTGTTGGCAGCTGATACGCCTGAGCAGTGTGAAAAATGTACTTTGTCTTTGCTTTCTTTTCTTGCTACACACCATCATAAAGTATCATGAAAGAAATTGCAATATTGGCGCCGGGAAACACATTGTGGGTAGCTGTGTGCAATACAAGTGCAATAAAAAAAATAATTAAAAAAATATTGTAGACCGAAGGTAACCTACTTAGGTCACCTTCTGTCTAAGGAGGGCCGTGCTTTGACACCAGATCGCATTCAAGCAATTTTAGACACCCCAGTACCTTCCACACAGAAAGATGTCTGTGCATTCATTGGTTTGACTTCGTTTTGTAGGCAATGGATATTGGGCTTTTCACACATTGTTAAACCCCTGCTAGCACTTTTGACTAAAAACACTCCGATCCCCCTTCCACGGACAGATGAATGTCAAAATGCTTTTCGTCAGTTAAGACAAGCTCTCTGCTCTGCACCAGTGTTAGGCACACCAGATTACACGAAGGCTTTTACACTCTATGTACACAAGAAAGAGGGATGTGCATTGTCAGTTTTAGTACAGGCACACGGTGACAAGCAGCGTCCCTGTGCATATATTTCTGCAGTTCTTGAGCCTGTTGCTCGTGCGTTGCCTGGATGCTTCCGTTCAGTTGCAGCAACAGCTGTGTCCATACGTCAGAGTGAAGGGATAGTTTTGTCACACAAACTGTTGGTGCTAGTACCTCATGCAGTAGATGCCCTTTTGAATAAGACCAAGACACAGCACTTAACTAGTGCCCGCCTGACAGGATCCGAATTGACACTGCTAGCACCTCATATTACCTTGTAGATGTGCGTGACACTGAAGCCAACCACTTTGTTGCCATATCCTGCGACTCAGTCCCAGTCAAAGGAACCTCACAATTGTATATTCCTTACTGAGGAACAGACAAAGGGTCGCAGATTTGCAAGATACGCCCCTTTCAGATGTAGATTGAGAACTGTGGGCTGATGGGTCCTGTTTGAAGTTACCAGATGGCACGACCTCAGCTGCTTATGCAATTACCACGCTTAAGACAGTAGTGGAAACAGCTTGCATACCACAGAAGTCGGCTCAAGCAGCTGAACTAATAGCTTTGACACGAGCGTGTGAACTTTGCACTGACTTGTGTGTGAACATTTACACGGATACCAGCTATGCTTTTGGAGTGGTCCATGATTTTGGCCTACTCTGGAAGGAAAGAGGCTTTCTTACACTCCACGGGATGCAAATAATGCACAGAGAATTAGTACATAATCTATTTAGTGCACTTACATACCCAAAGAAAGTTGCAATTATGAAGTGTAGTACACACAAGAAAATCATTGACAAAATAGGACAAGGCAATGCCCTTGCAGATCGCGTAGCTCGTGAGACTGTGATGCAGCGAAGCACTACTTTCATGTACGTAGTGAAGTCTCAAGCTGAGCGTTGGCATGACGCTAGAGAGGAAGTATTGGATATACAGAGATCTGCCTCTGTGGAAGAACGTGAGCAATGGTCTAAAGAAGGAATGTTAGACGATGAGGTCTGTTGGCGTAACACAGAAATTAATACGTGGAAATTGCCTGCAGCCTATTTACAACCTATGGTTCAAATGGCACATGGGCTAGCACATGTTGGAGCTCTAGCAATAACTAAATTGCTTACACAAGTTTAGGAGCATCCTGAAATTGCCAGCACAGCTAAAAGAGTAGTACATTCCTGTAGTTGGCAGTATAATCCTGGTAAAGGGACACAGACTCCTACAGAAGGGTTTGCTACACCAACTGCACCTTTTGAAGTCTTGCAGATGGATTACATCCAACTTAAACGCTGCAATAATCTGAAGTATGTCGTAGTGGTGGTATGTGCCATCAGTAAATGGATAAAGGCATACCCTACAAAGGATAATACTGCTCTCACCACAGCAAAGGTGCTGCTAAAGGAGTTTTTCCCTAGATATGGTGTTTGGAAGCTTTTGTGGAGTGACAACGGACCTCATTTTATTGGGCAAGTTGTTGAGCATGTCCTGAAAGGGTTAGGGATCAAACAGAAATTCCATACAGTCTTCCACCCGCAATCAGCAGTATTAGTGGAAAGATACAATGCTACTTTAAAATTGAAATTGACCAAAATACTGGCTTCCACGTCTTTAAAGTGGCCAGATGCATTACCCTTGGCATTGTTGTCCATACGATCGGTACCACATTTACAATCTGGTCTCACCCCATATGAAGGGGTCTTTGGCAGACCGATTAATATTTGGGGAGTTCCTAAGCCACGCCCCATACATGATGTTCCTTGTGTTCTGATGAATGATTATTTGGCCCAGTTAACCGACAGTTTGATCTCTATTCATCAACAGGTTCGAGAAGCGCTTCCTGACAGATCTACAGGTGAGGCCCACGAACTCCGTCCTGGCGACTATGTGATGGTCAAGGTCTTCGACAGATCGAACAGCTTGGAACAGAGGTGGCGAGGACCCGAGCAAGTGCTTTTGGCCACGAGAACAGCAGTTCGAGTGACGAACCGGAAGAACTGGGCCCACAGCACACACTGCAAACGTTTGTCGCCTGCTTTGGTGGAACCTGCTGTGCTGACCGACCATTGAGAGATTTTGGAGACGGAGAAAGGTCAAGCTATCTCACCTGACGAATCTGCGGAAGTCTTCCCGGACCACACAATTCCTGGAGCATCGCGATACCACTTGAGACCGAGGAAAGAATCGGCAGTGTTGAAAAAGACTGGATGAGCTACCGCCCTGGGTTAGTGAAACTGAGAGCCGATGTGGCAAGGGGGGGGATCAGCCCTGCGTTGGTGTAGTGACACCCGTATTGGCCCGTGGTGAAGAAATCAGCGGCTGCCCAAGGGATAAGGGCTCCAACAATTGTTTTCAATGAATTTCACAAAGATCAATTATCACTGTTGCTGAAATGAATAACAAAAGATTCATTTGTGCTGTAGGGATTGTTGTTGCTCTGGTGGTTATGGCGATAATCACCTGGTTTGTTGAGAAAGTGGCTCAACAGCTTCTTTTTGCCACTACTCCAGCTTCAGTGGAACATAAATATTTTACACTTCCCTATCTTGAGCAGAAGCATCGACAATCCTACCTAAATAACACATTCATCTAGATGTTGCATCGTACACACAATCCTACGAATACTACCAACTGTTGGGTGTGTGGAATGATACCTGCACACCAAAAGAAAGGAGGAACACCTTTTATTCCTCTACCGTTTTCCCACAATGGGTCATGTCAAGCTTGGTATGCCCTTTCGTTTGCTTTCGGAAAGCCCTCAGTAGTCGAATCATCTTTCGGTTGAATAAAGTATGCTACCAAGATGAAGATGGTTATCCTCAAGCTTAGGGGACTAAATGGGAATCTGAAGAGTATCAACCTGACAATATTTCGACACAATATGTCTTCACAAATATGAGAACAATTAGGAACACTATACTATTTGTGATTTCTGTGACAAGAGCTAAAGCAGATTTATGTATTAGTAGTGTCGGAAGAATTTCAGTAGGAAGGAGTGAATGTACTGTCATTTTAACCATTGAAGGAGCTAACAACAGCACTTTTACAGCCTCGCATAATACTTACTTTGTATGCGTTAATAAGGGATACTATCAACTCCGCATTGGGTGGTCCGGGGTATGTTACATATCATTTTTGTTAACCATCTGTTTTCTTGGCCCCTCCATCATATCACCTGAATTTAAAGTTGTATAATGATATTTCCAAGAATAGATACAAACGAACAATAAGTACAGATGAGGTTGACCAGACAGATACCACTTTGCAACAATATGTCGATTTCACTTTGGGTTTATTCTTCTTTGTGGGTGCTGCATTGAATAGCAGAAAGATAAGGCGATTAACGTGTGTTGTGGAAGCTGTCACCAATCAAACAGCTATGGCACTTGGGAACATTACAGAGGAACTACAAATTGCAAGGATTGTAGCTCTCCAAAATATGGTGCTAGACGTGATTTTGGCTGATCGAGGTGGTGCATGTCGCATCATCGGTAGCAGTTGTTGTGAATTTATACCAGATCACTCAACTTTAGTATATGATGCAATCTCAAAACTGCATACGATTGCTGCAGAAATTCACACAGAGACTGGTACATGGACATTTTCAAACTGGATATGGATACTCTTTGCTACTTGCGGCTGGAAGCTACTGACTATCCTATGTATACTACTGGTGATACTTTTTACATGCTGTACTTGTATACAATGTGGTCCTATGCTTTGCTCTATGTGCATCACTGCTTGTACACCTGCCAAAAGAAATATTGCAGATATAAAAGCACAGCAAATGTTAAATAAAGAGATAGGTGAGATGATAAACATCAATGTACAGGATGCATATCTATATTACCCCAGATAAACGAATGTCTTCAGCTAAGACTGAAAGGGTCGTCTGTTGTAATTTAGCAGCGATTAGGTTAAGCATTACCAGAATACATATTGTATTTAGAGACTATCCTGTCCGTTGTGTGGAATCCATTTTGTATTTCTGGCAGCCATTTTGTTTGCCATGTGCTCACCATGTACTCTGTCCTAACTTCCTGTTTATTGCTCTTGAAATCTGCCTAGAGACGAGATATATTTAGTCTCTTTTGCTTTACACATGCTCAGTTGAGTTTACAGCTGTCTCCAACTTGTAACTGTCAGGTTGTGTCCACCAGAATTAGCTAACTGTCAGTCCCTCCCACTTGTTGCCAGCACACTTTCTGTATGACCTTATATGTATTTAAAACCAGCATTCTGTACTTGAACAGCCTTCAGTTGAGCCCCTGTGTGGGTATAAAAGGACCAAGCTCCTTCTAGTCAGTGTGCTACTTCATACATTACCGAAGGGTGCTGTGTGAATGTAGTTCCACCTCATGAGGTGGAACTACATTCACATTCTATTCCAGTTTCAGTGCCAACTATTGGTCTGAGGACTCTGTGCAGAGACGGGAGAACCCCTAGCACTGGTAGGCCTTGCTGAGGCTCACCACCACACCTAGGCATCTTTGTAACTTCTAAAAGAGACGATTTATGCAAGCTGAACTTGAAAACAACATTAGATAAAGTATGTATACTCCTAAGTCAATGGCAGAGTCTTCCTCTGTCCTTTATGGTACTGAAATGTGTATATTTCCATTGCTTTCATTTATTTGTTTTGAATATTTTGATTAAGGTCCCCCTAACTTTATTTGCTGCTGCTTATAGGGAAATGAGACAATTTGAATGCCAGGGGAAAATGTCCAGAATGAAAATTGCAAGTTCTACAGTTAGATTCGTAGGAAGGGGGTTTAGCCCTGCCAAATATAAACATTTATTATTTGTCGGCGTTACTTGAATGGATTATTTGTCGGTGTTACTTGATTGGCTCTCTAAATGCTCCTTAGTGAGCTTTCTGGAAGCCAACTTTCATTTACCATGCATAGTAAAGGAGTCAGAGATAGGGATTGGCCCCTTTCTAAGGTTCCCAAGCTATCGGGGGCATATTATCAAGGCTTTAGCGGCAAAAAACTGCGGCTAAAGCGGCGATAATTGGCTAGATCATTTGCTCTATGGAATTCCAATTGAAGCCCATGTTCAATGTGAAGCACATCTAACATGAGCTTCAATTGGAAATCCATAGAGGATATTATCAAGCCAATCATCACCACTTTAGCGGCAGTTTTCTGCCGCTAAAGCGGCGATAATTTTATCGCCTGCCTTGATAATATGTCCCCTAGATGTAAGATTCCTTGTAACTATTTTAGATTGTTGCTATGAAATATGGGAACAATATAAGATTTCCTAGTTTCACCTCAATTGAAATTGGTAGAATGTATCTCTTTAGGTTTACGTGTATCAGGGGATACATGCTTGCGATGGTCACATTTGGGTTGCGTAGACTCGCCGATTTCAACAGAGAATTTGTGCAATGGAAGACAAATTCAAAAACCAATCTTGATGCTTCTCTTTTATTCAGCTTTGTTCAGATAAAAAAATAAAAATCAAGGTATGTAATGGGAAATGAAACGCTGGCTGATACGTTGGATCAGCGTATTTCATTTCAAAGGTACTCAGGGTGGGAATTTGGTATAGATTAGTGCTCCCACAAAATAGCAAGCCCTTAGTCACAGAACTTTTTATGATCGATAGAAGCTTCTACTGGTTGTCATTTAGAATTTGCTTAGGGGGCATTTTATATTGGAGCGAGCTGTACAGCAGCTAGAGGGGCAAACTTGAGAAGGATGGCCTTCTTTAGCAAATGGATGCTGTACTACACTCCAGCAAAGCTTTGTAAAATGTATCCAGGGGTGAAAGCCAGTTGTTTCAGGTGTAAACAAGCTAAGGTGAACTGTCTGCATGTTTAATTTACATGTCCTCCTTTGTTCAATTTATGGAAGGTTGCCTTTGCTGAAATTAGCCAGAAGCTACAGTGTGATCTTCTCCCTGAACCTTATGCTGCTCTGTTTGTTACGAACACAACAGGTGATGGACCGACTGTGGATCAATGTCACAAACTCACCCCAGTCCAAAGATCTGGGCCCAAATCCATCGTTTTTTTGCACTCCACACCACCCTGGGTTAGACAATGGCGATATGCAAATCAGCTCTGACCCTGTGCCCCATGGGAACAGTCCAGTCCGAACTACAAAAGCCATGTCCTTCCCAGAACGGAATCAAGCATCCGAGGACCGGACCGGTTTCGAGGTAATACCTCTCATCAGCCCGGCTAGCTTGACTCCAGTGGTGTGGAGTGCCTGGGACCCACGTCTGGGCATCCCCAGCGCACTTAGGGCGGAATATGCAAACACAACAGGTGATGGACCGAATGTGGATCAATGTCACACACTCACCCCAGTCCAAAGATCTGGGCCCAAATCCATCGTTTTTTTGACCTCCACACGACCTTGGGTTAGACAATGGCGATATGCAAATCAGCTCTGACCCTGTGCCCCATGGGAACAGTCCAGTCCGAACTACAAAAGCCATTACCTTCCCAGAACGGAATCAAGCATCCGGGGACCGGACCGATTTCGAGGTAACACCTCTCATCAGCCCGGCTAGCTTGACTCCAGTGGTGTGGAGTGCCAGGGACCCACGTCTGGGCATCCCCAGCGTACTTAGGGCGGAATATGCAAACACAACAGGTGATGGACCGAATGTGGATCAATGTCACACACTCACCCCAGTCCAAAGATCTGGGCCCAAATCCATTGTTTTTTTCCACTCCACACCACCCTGGGTTAGACAATGGCGATATGCAAATCAGCTCTGACCCTGTGCCCCATGGGAACAGTCCAGTCCGAACTACAAAAGCCATGTCCTTCCCAGAACGGAATCAAGCATCCGAGGACCGGACCGGTTTCGAGGTAACACCTCTCATCAGCCCGGCTAGCTTGACTCCAAAGGTGTGGAGTGCCTGGGACCCACGCCTGGTCATCCCCAGCGCACTTAGGGCGGAATATGCAAACACAACAGGTGATGGACCGAATGTGGATCAATGTCACACACTCACCCCAGTCCAAAGATCTGGGCCCAAATCCATAGTTTTTTTGCACTCCACACCACCCTGTGTTAGACAATGGCAATATGCAAATCTGCTCTGACCCTGTGCCCCATGGGAACAGTCCAGTCCGAACTACAAAAGCCATGTCCTTCCCAGAACGGAATCAATCATCCGAGGACCGGACCTGTTTCGAGGTAACACCTCTCATCAGCCCGGCTAGCTTGACTCCAGTGGTGTGGAGTGCCTGGGACCCACGTCTGGGCATCCCCAGCGCACTTAGGGAGGAATATGCAAACACAACAGGTGATGGACCGAATGTGGATCAATGTAACACACTCACCCCAGTCCAAAGATCTGGGCCCAAATCCATCGTTTTTTTGCACTCCACACCACCCTGGGTTAGACAATGGCGATATGCAAATCAGCTCTGACCCTGTGCCCCATGGGAACAGTCCAGTCTGAACTACAAAAGCCATGTCCTTCCCAGAACGGAATCAAGCATCCGAGGACCGGACCGGTTTCGAGGTAACACCTCTCATCAGCCCGGCTAGCTGGACTCCAGTGGTGTGGAGTAAGGGTGGGCGTAAAATCTGTTTCGCAGGCAAATTTGCAAATTTTCCGCGATTTCGCGATCCGCTAATCTCGCGAAATCGCGGTAAAATTCGTGAATCAGCGGGGACGAATTTTCAGCCAAGCAAGGGTTACAGCAGCAGGTGCAAAAGTAGAACCTAATTTCTTTGTAACCTTTTACAAAAGGGTTACAAACAAATGAACTTCAACTTGGACACCTGCTGCTAATTGCTTCCTGGCGCCTCGTTGCCTACTTGCAACTATTCTCTGACCCTGCTCTGAACCTTGAAGCAGGGTCAGAGAATAGTTAAAAGTAGGCAACGAGGCACCTGTCAAAGGAATTAAACCTCATCAGGAAGCACTTACAGATATAAAAAACAGGAAGAAGGGAGAGGATGGCAAATACATCCATTTTGAGTTGTCAGGAGGGGTTAAACTAAAAGAGACCTTTACAGCACAATTTTCATATGCATTTTGCTAAAAATAAAAAGCTGTATGTTCTGTAGGAGCAACTCAGGAATCTGGCCCTTCAGAGATCCGGCCTCTCTTTCTTTCTCTCGTTCTCTCTCTCCCTCTCTCTTTCCCTCTCTTTCTCTCTCTTTCTATCTATCTATCTATCTATCTATCTATCTATCTATCTATCTATCTATCTATCTATCTATCTATCTATCTATCTATCTCTCTCTCCCTCTCCCATAAATGACTGCATGGGTAACTTCGCTATGCAAGCGGCTCGCGAATATGCAAAAAGCCCCGCAAACACGCAAAAAAACCCGCGAACACGCAAAAAACCCCGCGAACACGCAAAAAAACAAAAATCCGCGAATTCGCACAAATTCGCGAATTTTGCGGATCGCGAATTCGCAAATCCGCAGATCGCGAATTCGCAAAATTCGCCCATGCTTAGTGTGGAGTGCCTGGGACCCACGTCTGGGCATCCCCAGCGCACTTAGGGCGGAATATGCAAACACAACAGGTGATTGACCGAATGTGGATCAATGTCACACACTCACCCCAGTCCAAAGGTCTGGGCCCAAATCCATTGTTTTTTTGCACTCCACACCACCCTGGGTTAGACAATGGCGATATGCAAATCAGCTCTGACCCTGTGCCCCATTGGAACAGTCCAGTCCGAACTACAAAAGCCATGTCCTTCCCAGAACGGAATCAAGCATCCGAGGACCGGTCCGGTTTCGAGGTAACACCTCTCATCAGCCCGGCTAGCTTGACTCCAGTGGTGTGGAGTGCCTGGGACCCACGTCTGGGCATACCCAGCGCACTTAGGGCGGAATATACAAACACAACAGGTGATGGACCGAATGTGGATCAATGTCACACACTCACCCCAGTCCAAAGATCTGGGCCCAAATCCATCGTTTTTTTGCACTCCACACCACCCTGGGTTAGACAATGGCGATATGCAAATCAGCTCTGACCCTGTGCCCCATGGGAACAGTCCAGTCCGAACTACAAAAGCCATGTCCTTCCCAGAACGGAATCAAGCATCCGAGGACCGGACCGGTTTCGAGGTAACATCTCTCATCAGCCCGGCTAGCTTGACTCCAGTGGTGTGGAGTGCCTGGGACCCACGTCTGGGCATCCCCAGCGCACTTAGGGCGGAATATGCAAACACAACAGGTGATGGACCGAATGTGGATCAATGTCACACACTCACCCTAGTCCAAAGGTCTGGGCCCAAATCCATCGTTTTTTTGCACTCCACACCACCCTGGGTTAGACAATGGCGATATGCAAATCAGCTCTGACCCTGTGCCCCATGGGAACAGTCCAGTCCAAACTAAAAAAGCCATGTCCTTCCCAGAACGGAATCAAGCATCCGAGGACCGGACCGGTTTCGAGGTAACACCTCTCATCAGCCCGGCTAGCTTGACTCCAGTGGTGTGGAGTGCCTGGGACCCACGTCTGGGCATCCCCAGCGCACTTAGGGCGGAATATGCAAACACCACTGGAGTCAAGCTAGCCGGGCTGATGAGAGGTGTTACCTCGAAACCGGTCCGGTCCTCGGATGCTTGATTCCGTTCTGGGAAGGACATCGCTTTTGTAGTTCGGACTGGACTGTTCCCATGGGGCACAATGTCAGAGCTGATTTGCATATCGCCATTGTCTAACCCAGGGTGGTGTGGAGTGCAAAAAAACGATGGATTTGGGCCCAGATCTTTGGACTGGGTTGAGTGTGTGACATTGATCCACATTCGGTCCATCACCTGTTGTGTTTGCTCTGTTTGTTACAACAATATCCACAGGTGATTGACTATTGGGCAGTGTCAGATGACTTTTATTTCTACTTTGGTTGCGAGGTCATTAATTTCCCACTGGATTTTAAAGATGGGAAAAGTTTATTCAAGAGATTTTTTCATATGCAAAAAGAGTTGGTTCTATCCTTTAAGTAGTCAGTATATAGAACAATCAGTAATCATAGAAAAATATCATATTTGGAAACGTGGAGATGTCATTGTTATATCTGGATGACATTTTATTTAAATTATTTGCAGTTTATACTCAATTCTGTCATGGGAATGGATGTAAGGGGGAAACACCTGAGATGTGAATATGGGGGGGAATCTATCCTATAATAGTTTTTAATGTTATAGTTTTGAATATGGTATTGATGAATTCCGAATTATCTGAAATTTAAGTTTTAAGTTATCTGTGCTGTGCATGGGTGCAAAACAAAAATATATATTTTAAAAAGAGGCTGGCCAGAACTCTGGATTTCACCCTGGTCCAGCGTGACCAGATAACTCCCATAGGCGTTTATTAATTCAAAGCAATATTTTTACTTTTAATCTTTAAGAAATCATATCTTGACTCCTACTTGTTGAATTGTTGTTATTTTGATTTTGTTTTAATTATAACACAATATTATATCTTTCTTAATTCGTGTGGAGTTGTTTGTGGCATTTTTACTGAGTAACTGTTTGTTGAGTTGCACAAACAATTTACACATTGCCTCCTAGGTTAAGTCTGCCTGCTCGGTGCCAAGCTACCAGAGGGTGAGCACAGGTTATCGTTTAGAATGTACCTGACTTATCCTGACTAGGATAGTGGTTCCTGCTTGAAGAAGGTGCACACCTTTGTCAACCAGAAACCCAATTTCTAACATTAGTGATCAGCGATGAGGGTGGAACCTCTGTTTGTGCTATGCAATGATGTGACTTAGTGTACACTACTACTTCATATATAGATCAGTTCAAACTCTTTTTAGTTCTTCATAATTGGCATTTAAATTTTTTCCTAAAATCATGTCAATCTGGAGAAGCAGCATTTGAAGGCACAAAGGAGAATTTTGAGGCGGCCAAGCTGGAAACCTACACTGTGGTCCAGCTCAAGGAGTTTTGCAAGTTTGAAATGTCTATTAAAGGCTTCACCAGGAAGGTGGAGTTGCACAAGGCACGGCGAGCCTGGGCAGAAGCTTACACTGTATGGTATGTGACCCCAGAAGAGGATGATCAGGAGGATAAGGATGACAAGTAGCTGGACCAGGGTTCAGTGGAGAACATAGGACTGCTTGGGGAGAAGGAGGCTAGCATCCTGTCAGGAGCAGTGGCCGTCCCTAAGTCAGTGAGCAGCGTGTCATTCAGGAACCCGTCCCCAGAGGAGCTGGCCGACATGAGGGAGGAGAGAAAACTGCAGTTGGAGCTTGCTAAGTTGGAGAAAGAGCAGGCTCTAGCTGAGAAGAGGCTAGCTCTAGAAGAAAGAGAAATGGCCCATGAGCTAAGTCTCAGCCTCAGACAGCTAGACATAAGAGCATTACAGGTGGAGTCCAAAAGTAATGGTGGCAGAGTAGGTACAATGCCCACTGCAGTAAGGGTGCCCATACTAAAAGAGTTGGTGCCCAGTAATGTGGTGGGAGATGACACAGAAAAATGTATTGCAGCCTAGAAAGTGGCTGTCAGGGTGCACAAGGTTCTTGAGGAGTCCGGGGGTGGGGGGGAACACCCTTAACTCTTGAGGTAGGGGAACAAACACACTAAACTGCATATAAGCCATTCTAGTCAGTCAGCCTGCAAAATATAGGCAGAGATTCAGGGGCAGCCACATGACAAACATGAGTTGACTTCCTAGACTGTGCTTGCAAGCCACTGAAGCACTGGGTGATGAAGAGCAATGTTGGTGATTTTTCAAGATTGCACAACTTACTTTGATAGGAACACATGCTTGATCTTTGTTCTTTAGACCTACGGCAACACCTGCAAGCTTGCTGAGGAGGCAGACCCCCTGGGTCAGCACTAGAATGTCCAAGACGGTATCCAGGGGAATGTATGACGTTACAACGCATACATTCACAACGCATACCATTACCACGCAGAAGCTATTACAACGCCTGCCATTACAACGTAAGTATAGGTATGTATATAATTTTAAAAATAATAATTATTTTTAAATTAATAAAAAAAATACTAATTTATTTAAATAATTATTTTTAATCTACATATATAAAAACAAATGTATGTCTGTCTGTTTGTCCTTTAAGCATTACTACACCATTCATCCGATCGGCATGAAACTTTGGGAAGTTGTTGAGTACACTCCCGCGAGGGTTCTGGCAAAAAAAAAATGTAAACAAAAAAAAAAATTGTTAAACGTTGTTGAGTTTGCTACAGCAAAGGTTTCTGGCAAAAATGTATTTTTAAATATCGGCCCCCCCAGGGCCCTCATAATCTTTCCAATACTGAACGTTTACAGTTCCGGTGTGACTAGCTTTTGCAATGACCATCAACAAAGCACAAGGACAATCGCTGCAAGTGTGTAGACTAGATTTGGAGAATCCGTGTTTCTCACATGGACAACTGTATGCGGCCAGCTCACGCGTCGGAAAACCTTCTGATTTATTCATGTACGCACCCGACGGAAAAACTAAAAAAAACGTGTATCCACAAGCACTCGAATAAATAAAAAGAATTAAAACAACACTTTAAAATGTTTTCCATATTAAAATGAATAGGTTTCAATAAAAATGACGCAATGTAAATTGAATGTTATCATAACAAGTTTCCTTACATTTCCTTTCTTCTGAGATCACAGCAACGCGCAACTGGTAAGCTAGTATCTATGTATATCAAAACGAATGTATGTCTGTCTGTCTGTTTGTCCTTTATGAATTACTACACCATTCATCCGATCGCCATGAAACTTTGGGAAGTTGTTGAGTACACTCCCGCGAAGGTTTGTGGCATACATTTTTTTAAAATATCGGCCCCCAGGGCCCTCATAATCTAACGAATACTGAAATAGACAGTGAATTTGCGTGCATCATCAACAGTTATGACCCCCAAACGGAAATCGATTGGTCAATCTACATCAGAAGCACGAAAGAAAAAGGCATTATGAGCTTCAGAAACAAATGAGCAACGGGAAGCAAGATTAGAAGCTGTTTGAATACAAACTGCTCAAGCCCGTTCTTCTCAAACGAACGAGCAACGAGAATCAAGATTGGAAGCCGATTGAGTACGCTTTGCTCAAGCCTGTACTTCTCCAGCAAATAAGCAACGAGAATCAATATTGCAAACAGATCGATTACGCACTGCCAACGTCCGCTCGAATGAAACAGGAGAGCAACCAGAATCAAGATTGGAAGCCGATCGAGGACGCACTGCTCAAGCCACACTTTGAAATGTTTTCCATATTAAAATGAATACGTTTCAATAGCAATGACAAAATGTACATTGAATGTTATCATAACGAGTTTTCTTGAATTTCCTTTCTTCTGAGATCACAGCAACGCGCTACGGGTAATCTAGTGTTTAATATATTTTAGTTTACTATTCTAACTCCAGGGGGGTGTAATAGTAGGGTAAGTGTTGGATGGTGTAGTGGTTTAAATTTACAAATATAACTCAAGGGGGGGTGTAATAGTAGGGTAAGTGTTGGATAGTGTAGGGGTTAAAATTACTATTCTAACTCCAGGGGGGGTGTAATAGTAGGGTAAGTGTTGGATAGTGTAGGGGTTAAAATTACTATTCTAACTCCAGGAGTGTGTAATAGTAGGGAAAGTGTTGGATAGTGTAGGGGTTAAAATTACTATTCTAACTCCAGGGGGGTGTAATAGTAGGGTAAGTGTTGGATAGTGTAGGAGTTAAAATTACTATTCTAACTCCAGGGGGGTGTAATGGTCCAGGGGGGTGTAATGGTAAGGTAAGTGTTGGATAGTGTAGGGGTTTAAGTTACTATTCTAACTCCGGGGAGTTTAATTAAAATAAATTAAATTAAAAATCAAGTAAAATATTAAAAAATAATTTAAGTAAATTAAATTATAATTATAAAAATATTAACTTTAATTAAAATACTATAATTATTTTGAGTAAATAAAAGTAAAAATAAATTAAATAAAAACTTTTTTTTTTAAATGTAATTAACATATTTACTATGGAGTTAGAATTGTAATTTTAAATAAAAACATTTAAAATATTTTAAATAAATTATTTAGTATTTTACAAATTAATATTAAATGTAAATAAAGTATTAAAATTATTTTTAGTCAAATAATTAATATTTAAAATATAAAAATTGAATTAAATTAGGAAAATATTTTAAAATTAAATTAATATTAATTAAATTAAATACCCATACTTACATTGTAATGGCATGCGTTGTAATGGATCTTGCGTTGTAAAAGTTTCGCTGTAATGGTAGTGCATCGTGAAAGTTGCGTTGTGATGGTTGTTTCCCATCCAGGGTGACTCCTAAAAGGGTGGTCAGGGTTCCTACCAGAAGAAGGAAGGGGGACAAAAAGAAAGAGTTCTCTCAAGGCTCCCGATACAACTCACAGGGGAAAGGGTCCCATTCCCAATCTGGCCACCAAAAGAAGAGCTTCCCTGAGAAGAGTCAGCAGCCACAAACTCCCAAGTGCCATGTTTATTTTGAGTATGGGCACTAGAAAGGGGATCCCAAGTGCCCAAAAAGAGCACGACCACCCACTGGAGGTAAAACAGGGGTGGTAAGTGTAGTGCTGGGGAAGGAGTTTGTCCAAGTAAGTGGGGGGAGTTCAGTGAGGTTACCCCAGTGCCCCTGGGTGACAGTGAGATGGTTCATAAAACCCATGTGCCCTCTAATACTGCAAAGTATAGGCAATGAGTTAACATCAATGGACAAGATTTTGAGGTTCTGAGGGACACGGGTGCCAGTATGGCTATGGAAAGGGAGAGCTGGTGTCCACAGAGCAGGTGATACCCAATACATTCCACCAGGTTGATGTGGCTCACAACAGAGAGGGTCACTATCCAGTGGCTCCTGTTCCATTGAGTGGGGGGGTTAGATCTTCTAAAAGTTGCGGTGAGCCCTCCCATTCCGGTGGACAGTTTGTTAGGTAATGGACTTGAGCACACAACCTGGAAGGAAGTAGCGCTCAAGACACACATGGAAATGCTAGGGTTGCTGAGTGAAATATGTGCTACCACCCGGATACCCAGGCTGGGATTTAAGATGGGGTGGAGCCTTGAAGAATATCAAAGTGTAGGAGGGACTGCGACTCTGCCTGCTTGTTTGTTGTGCTGGCCTGCTGCTTGCTGCTTCTGTCCTTGAAGTGAAAGGACTGGACTTTATTTTCTGAATCTTGCTTCTAAGTTTCTCTAAGGGCTAGTGGGTGCTTGCCTCCTATTAAGAAGTCGCTGGGCCATCAAAAACTTCACCTACCAAATCTGGTTCTGGGGCCTTTCAAGTTTAACCTGGTAAGAAAATCCACGCATTGACTCTCAGCACACATTTTTTCGACACAGCACCACCGTGCGGCTAATCAACGCAGCACCTGGATTTTCGATGCATCATCTCTCAACGCAGTCTCTTCATCTACATTTGCCCGCAGTAATTAACTGAGGCCACTTGTCCGGAAATCGAAGTGACGCATCACCTGCTCTAGGAGTAAGTAACCAATACATCTCATTGTTTTTCTGGCTCCTCACCTCCCCTGCACCTGTTTTGTCTTTTGAATTTTGATGCATCCAAGGTACATTTTGCAAAAAGAAATGCATCTATAGATTTCTATGAACTGAACTTATTTAAACTTGTAAAAGTGATATCCTGACTTTTGTATGTTGGTTTTTTGTTGTTTTGCTCTTGTTTTATTCGGATAAATATTGGCTATTTTTCCAAATTGGAGTGTCCTTTTTTAGTGTATTCACTGTGTGTGTCTGTACAAATGCTTAACACATTGCTTCTGAGATAAGCCTGACTGCTCCTGCTAAGCTACCAAGGGGGTGAGCCAGAGTATCTTAGCTGTGTAATCCCCTTACCCCGACTAGAGTGAGGGTTCCTACCTGGACATGGTGCAAAACACTGCCAACTAGAGACCCCATTTCTAACATCTGCATATTACTGAAATCTATACTATGTAGTGTTTTCATTAACCAATAGAGGTTTCATAAGAAATAATTGTGCATTTCCCACTGATTAGTTTAACTTTCATTCATTTTTTAGTTAAGGTTTGTGTTATTTTAATGTAAATAGTTACATAATCTTTTGTTACTTTTAGCTGCACCTTTATTTTTGCCTCCTTGCTCACCGACCCTGTCCCCCTTTCAGTATCCATCAAACAAGATTTATAAATCCCTGCTTATCACCCTTGAAGGTATCCAGGCACTGGGGAGTGTTGCTGTTGCGGGATATACGTCAAGCAGGTTTTCAGGCCCTTCCTGACCTCCTGCAGGGCCAAAACCCTATGGAGTTGGAGTAGGAGGTTGTTACAGGATTTTGAGGTAAGGTGGGAAACGGCACAGCCTCTGTCCTGCTTCTGTGGATGCATTGTGTGTGGGCCGGGAAGAGGGATGCGTCATCCAGGTGGAAGTTTAGGTCACCCAGGAAAAATAAATCTTTCAAGTTGATGGCTGGGGGGGTGATAAAGTCAGAGATGGTCTTGCAGAAGGCGGGCAGGGCCCGGGGTTCTGTAGTGGTTTTGCAATCAGTGTTGATTTGGATGTTTAGGTGCTTCAGGATGGGGGTGGGATTGTTTGTGGTGGCTGTGCAGTTGAGGGATTCTTTGTGGATGATGATTTTTCCACCTCCTTGTTTTCTGTTTTGTGATATCGTGCATCCTTCTTGTGTGGCAATGGCGATGTCAAGTGCTCACGACGGGTTCAGCCAGGATTCTGTGAAAGATGAAATCCGGGGTGAGGGAAGTGATGGCGTTCCAGATCTTGATTGCATGCTTGTGGGGTGATCTGCTGTTGATCTGTCCTGCCGTGGAGTGGGAGTGGGTGGAAGCGAGTTGGGGTGCAGAGGACTCAATGGTGCAGCGGAAAGTGCAGCGGTGACAGGCGAAGGGTCCTGCTGAAGATCGTAGAGAAATGCGGAAGCAGCTATGGTTGTGAGTTCCCGTGGTGAAGGCTGGAGGTTCGGTGCTGGAGGATCCTCAGGTGTTCAGGGTCATCGGTTCTGGCAAAACACAGTCCAGACACGGACAGGCACAGACAGGCTTGCCTTTGGCGCTCTGGCGGTCGCACTGCTGCCTCCATTAAGTACGTTCCCAGATGAAAGTAGGGGTGCTGTCTGGGGTCAGTGGGAGGTGGGCAGCTGGAAGGCGAGCCTGAAAACAGAATAGGTGAAGTGGAAGAAAGGTGAAGGCAAGAAACAATATTGAGGGAGAAAAAATACGTTAATTTGAAAAATACAGATTAACAACAGGCTTTTTTGGGGGGAGAATAGAAGGTGGTTAAAAGGAGAAAAAGTGTTTACACTGGCAGTTTTGGTAAAAAAGGCAGTTAAGTGGGAGGCAAGAAGAGAAAAGCTGCGTTATTGGGGAAAAACTGGTTAAATGCAGGTTGTTTGAGCATGGATGAAGACAATGTTTGAGGAATAAGAGGGTTACCGTGAACGAAGGTCCCGAGCAGGAGGCTCGAGAAGCTAGTAGCTGGGAGAGCTGGCCGAGAACTACCTTTTTTAAGGCTGCTAATGACAAGGGTAACTCGTCATGCACTGCCCATTCATTTCAATGGAAATCAAAGCAAAATAATGATAATGCCTTAGCACTAAAGGGGTTAATGCACTTCAACTGCTGCATGGAATAGCTTAGAGGTGGGCGAGCCACAAATTAACAAGGAGGGTTGAGCATTTGCTGAGCCAAGGGTCTGGCTTGGATATTAGATTTCATGCACGAGCCAAGACCTGATATGTTTGATGTGTAAATCATGTAACAAACATCACTTAAATTATGATAAAGTTGCTTTAAAATTCAAAAGAACTTAATTTTTTTAACCTGAAGCATTGACAGTAATATGTCACATTATAGTCTAATAAATCAAATGCTAAAGGTTATTGTATAACTGACATTCAGAACTCATATATTTGAAAGTGATTTCATATGTATTAATGAAGAAAAAAGAGTTTGGTGAAGTCAAATATTTGCTAAGGTCACATAATTTGAGTGGGAAAGCCCCAATTTATCCAGGTTTTTAATTTAACTTTGTACATATCAGCCAGGACACAGGTATGTGTCCGTCTTTCCTTATGCTAAGGCTTATAATTCACTTCTTTGCCAATTTTTCTGCTGTTTGTACATAGTGACCGTAAGGTAATGGAGCACTTTACATGAGCACCACTTACATTATATAAGGTTACATTCATTGTTTATCAGCATGTGGAGGCTAGGGGGCATATTTTCAAGCCCCTATTGCCACAGGAACGTCGCTTTTAACAACGTTTCTGTAGCAATAGGGGCTTCACCTTATTTACAGGCTACTTTAGATCACATACGTGGCTCAACACCGCCTTGTTAATAAGGCACCCTTTCAACCTATACTTAGCGTGAAAGGGGTGAACAGTGAATGTTGCAATGGACGTTCAAGCTCGACATCCATTCATTTTGACGCTGTCCCCTATTTACAAGTGTGGCATAAATAGGAGGCAGCGCCAAAATGAAGACAAGGGAAAACCTAGTCTTAACATGGCGAAACAAGGAAACATGCTTTATTTCTCGTTCTTTTTGCTGCTTTTATGTGTGCTGCATAATACAGCACACATAGAAACAGCAACACACCCTCAATGATTGTTTATGTGCAGGAAGGTGTTCCTTCCTGCACATAAACAATCATTACAAAAAATTATGAATTGCAACTTCTATGTGTGCTGCACAGAACCTACACATAGAACCTACATTTCTCCATTTGGGATCGTTATCCACCTTCCTGCACATAAACAATCATTTTGCACAATGGAGGTACTCTTACACTGTGGTGCAAGTGTGACTGCGTTGGTGCTAGGTAGCTAGAATTATTGCGAGGACAGGGGGCAAGGCAGGGGTGCGCCACATTCTTGTGAATACGGCGCATCCCTGTGTTCTTGTAATGGTAGAGTGTGGCGTTAGCATTGTTTTCTTAACATCACGCTCCGCCATTCCCTTGTAAATATGCCCCCAACTGGTTTGCCCAGAATCACAGGATGTTGAGCTGATGCCAAGACTCAACTCGATGCCCCAGTTCCAAAGTCGGCAGCACAGGCCTTAAAGCCTCATCCTGGGTAAATGGAGGGATTCAGGCAGAAGTCACATGAAAACTGGGCTCGCTTTAGGCTCAAGGTTTCAACAGGGCCTCGAGCTCACCCAGAGCAAGACTTCAGCCTCACACCTGGTACAAGCTTTCAGTGGCTCACCCACTCGTAGAATACCTACATAATGTCTAAAAAGCCAGTGACATGAGCACATGATGTCCTGTGTTACCTTACCTTCATTTTGGACCTTTTTTCTAGATATTGTGTCAGATTGAATCTGAACATAGTGTACTATTCATCCCACACAAAAGTACAAAAACACTGTGTTAGACCTGTCTGCATCTGGGGGTGTTCTAACCATCATTATTTACGTTTGTCCCCCTTAGCCTCCCAGTGTTTCTATTTTTATTTTTTATGTCCACCAGGATTTTTCAGTACTGTCAGGGGGCTAGGTGTTCCTTGACTGTGGGGCCATTTTCCCCTTCATACTCTGTGAGGCCTAGTTAAGCTCCTGGAAAATCTAGGGACACTCAGGAACCTAAAATGGTGTCCACCAACTGCCATAACGGGCATTCCAGGAGGACAGACCCATAGGCTAACATGAGGAAGGTTCCAGAAACATCTAGCGGCTTCCAGAGGTCTCAGGCCACTCTATAAAAGGCCAGTGACCAGCAGCCATTTTGTGCAGTCTATTCTGACCAGAGAAGCAATAAGTGACCAGCGCGGAGAGAGGCGACCTGTTGAGGAGGTTTGTGCACTGGTAGGGGAGGAAACGACCTTGGAGCCGGCTGCTTCCTGCCTAGATGTGCCCCCTCTTGGGATGACCAAACCCCACTGAGTCTGTGGATGGAACCAAACCTCCGCCACCTCTAACGTGACTGCAAAACCACCGTGACATTGGGGAAGTAATTGATAGCCGGTCTATCCAGCCAAACCCCCCCCCCCCCTCTCCATTGACGGAAGGAGAGTGTTGAAGGAACTAAAAGTACAGCTTTAGCGATTGCCGTGCATGTAGCGGGGCGTACTCACTGAGCAGCGGTAACGGAGTCCCCCGGTCTCCCCTCGACGTACAGACGCCCTTCGCCTGTGGAGATTCTGAGGGCGGCAGCAGCGGTAGCAGAGACCAGCGGTCCCGGGAACACATCCAGGAAGATCCTGTGGTGACGTCGGAGAAGGCCGGATGAAGGCGGGGAAGTAGGCGGGCCAGCGTGAAAGAAGGCCGGGCGGAGGAGGAGTTAACCCGGAGGACGGCGGAGTGAGGAAGCTGGCGTGCGCACCTCCCAGGCGCTGAGGAGACAAACGAAGCACTTCCTTCAGGCCGGTGCAGGGCTAAGACTACGGACTCGCCCCTCAGCAGCACCGACACTGGGAGCAGAGCTGCCGGTTGGGTTTGACCCCTCATCTAGAGAACACACCGACCCGAAGTAAGCTGGGATAATCGGGAAAGGGAGGAGGTCAAAACACTTGCTACCGGACTCGGGAGGGTGACGAACTGGGGCTACGTGGACATCCACCCCAGGAACCTGACTTACTTAACCCCTAAAGTACCCACTGAATAGAGGGGATACTAGTAGTGAGTGCAGTAGGAATTCAGTGGCTGGTAAAAGAACTGGTAGTGCAAGCACCATAGGGGGCTAACTGAAAGGACAGCCTTCACGGGTGAAGAGAATAGGTACAGGTGCTCGAGTGGTTACAGGGTTGCCCAGACAGAGCGGGTAAAAGAGAAAGAACCTGTATGCTACAGGGGGGATGTTCTAACCTGCCTGTTCTCTCCTAGTGGTGCAACTATTCAAACTAATGATAAGGTGTTGAAAGCCAGTGCTCGTGAAATCTATGTGACCCTGCCAGCCCGGGGGTAATGTATAACCTGTAACAGCAACAGTCTTGTTCTGATTCACCTGGCAGTGTATTGAACTACTAGTGGTAAAGGAGGGTAGAATAAATTAACTTCCTAGAACCTTTCCTATAGGGGAAGTAATGTGTCCTGTAAGGCATTGGGAAATGTAATGAAATGTATTAAGTGATGAACTGCATTTATTTAACAAGGTGATGTACTAATGTATTAAGTGATGAACTGCATTTATTTAACAAGGTGATGTACTAATGTATTAAGTGATGAACTGCATTTATTTGAAAAGGTGATGTACTAAGGTAACAAAGAGAAAATTTTATAAAAGGTACTGGTATTTTTCTAAACTGGTGTAGCGTCTGTTATTTTTAGTGGTCAGTCATTGGGATACTGTGAGTGGGTTCTGTAAGCACTTAACCAACGCCTTGGAGTTTAGCTGTTCCCCCTACTGTGCCAGGCTACCCTATGTAGTCTAGGATACCCTAGGTCTAACATAATTGGTGTTTCAGCGGTGGGATTACGGATTTGTGCTTACACTCACTTAGTAGTAACGCAGTGCTTACCACGGGCCTACACCTGGAGTTTTCTCCCTGCGGCCCTCCTAATCTGAATTTAGTTTTTTCTAAATTTATTTCTGGTGGTGGGTGGAGGTTGACCCCAGGTCACTTTTTGGTTTTTTCCTGTGTGAAAAGTTTATTCTCTAGTGAAAATGGAGTTAAATTTGGAAGAGCTGGAAAACTATACCGTGACCCAACTTAAGGAATGGTGTCAGCAGCAGGGGGTATTCTTTAAGAAAGGTGCCAGGAAAGGCGAGCTGCTGACAAGCATACGGGCATGGGTGGAGGCTCATTCCGGGGAGGAACCAGACCCAGAGGGGAGTGACAGGGACACTTTCCTTGAGACTGCAACGCTGTACCAAGCGGGAGGGGGGAATCTACTGACAGATCCCAGGACACCTTCCAGGGTGGGCAGCAGCGTCTCAGAGAGGGGTTTGACCGACGCCGAGCTAGAAGATAGGAGGGAGGAGAGGAGAATGAGGTTGGAACTAGCCAGGATGGATATGGAAAGGGAGGACAAGAGGTTAGCCCATGAGCGAACCATTAAAGAAATGGACTTACAAGCTCTCAACCTAAGGTCTTCCAATTCCGATAATGGTGGCAGCGAAACCAAGGTGAACACCAGAGAACCCAGACCCTATTTACCCAAAGATGTCATGGCTAGCTACGCACCAAGTGATGATATTGCAAAATGGCTAGCCGCCTATGAGGTCTCATTGAGGGCCCATGGGATCTTGGAAGCCCACTGGGGGGTGGGTTGTATAAATACATGCCACCTGCTGGCAGGGATACCTTGTTGGCCCTGGAGCAGCGTGAGCAAACCCACTACCCTACTATGAAGGTGGCGCTGATAAGGAAGTTTGGGCTAACCCCTGAGAAGTATAGGCAGAAATTCAGGGGTAGCCACAAACTAGGCACACAGAATTGGGTGGACTTTTTGGATTATGCCAGGAAGGCCTTGGAGGGTTGGGTGAAAGGCAGCTTGGTAGGGGACTATGAAGGTTTATATGACCTCATACTCAAGGAACACCTACTCGAGAAATGTTTTCCCGAGCTGCGACAGCATCTGGTGGACAGCAAGCTGACCAGCCCCAGGAAGCTTGCTGAGGAGGCGGACATCTGGGCTAGTACCCGGGTGTCATCAAAGGGGACTGGAGGGGATTCCCAGAAGTCTGGACAGGGCGCCCCCCAGAAGAAGGAGGGCGGAGATAATAAGAGGGAGTTCTCAAAAGGTCCACAAAATACTTCACAAGGAAGGGGCAGAGGATTCATCCCTAAGGGTAACCCCCCTCGCAACCCTAATCCTGGTCAAAGCCAGCAGCCAAGGGTTGTTCATTGTTTCGAGTGTGGTGGTGTGGGACACTATAAAAGAGACGTGAGATGCCCAAAAAGACCACCCCCTCCCACTGGTGGAAAAGCCCCGGGAATATCTAGCGTAGTGCTCGGGAGGAGATGCCTTTGGGTAATGGAGGGGAGCGTGCGGGTGTCACTTTAATGTCCCTGGGTGATAAGGAGATGGTACCAAGGACCCAACTGCCCTCCAATACTACCAAGTATGAGCAGTGGGTCACCATCAACGGCCGTAGAGGGGAGGCTCTGAGAGACACAGGAGCCAGTATGACTATGGTAAGGAGTCAACTGGTGTCTCCAGAGCAGGTCATCCCAGATGTACTCCATCCCGCCGTGATGGCTGATGGCAGATTGGGCAACTATCCTGTGGCCGAGGTTCCCTTTGAGTGGGGAGGGGTTGCAGGCCCACTTCGAGTTGCCGTAAGCCCTGCCGTGCCTGTTGACTGCCTGTTAGGAAATGATATGGAGCACAATGCTTGGAGGGGGGTGGAATACCAGACTCATTCTGAGATGTTGGGACCCCCTGACTGGGCCTGCATCAGCACCAGGTCCGCGACTACACGGAGGGGGAGTTCACTTACGCTGGAGCCTGGAACAATAGCCCAGCCGGCTGCCAGAGAAGAGAAGGACAGGAGGCCGGAGGACCCTGCCTCGGCATCTCCACCTCGTGAGACAGACGGGCCACCTGCAGAGGTGGATCTGGAGTCCACAAGGGAGAATGTTGCTTCCTTGGAGAACCTACCCATCCCTACTGAATGGCATGTGGAGGGAGGTCCTTCCAGGGAAGAGTTCTGCAAAGCTCAGAAGGAGTGTCCTACTCTTGAGGGGCTGCGGCAACAGGCCAAAGCCCAGGCAGCAGGGAACATTGTAGGGAGCTACCAGATTTACTGAGAGGATGGACTCCTCTACAGTGAGCCCAAGGCACCCGGACATGGTTCATCCAGGGCCTTGGTGGTCCCTCAATGCTTTAGAGCCTTTCTTTTGGAACTGGCTCATGAGATACCATTGGCAGGACACCTGGGACAGGACAAGACCTTTGCCCGGCTTGTTCCCCACTTTTACTGGCCTCGGATGAGAGTGGCGTCTGATACATATTGTCGGACGTGTGTGACTTGCCAAGCCAGTGGGAAAACAGGGGTGAAGCTAAAAGCTCCCCTGGAACCACTACCTGTCGTTAGCACCCCCTTTGAAAGGGTGGGCATCGACATTGTAGGGCCATTAGATCCACCAACTTCAGCTGGTCACCGGTTCATCCTGGTTTTAGTGGATCATGCCACACGGTACCCAGAGGCAATACCTCTGAGGACCATCACTGCACCCGCAGTGGCAAGGGCCCTGATGGGGATCTTCACCCGAGTGGGTTTCCCCAAGGAGGTTGTGTCCGACAGGGGAACTAACTTCCTTTCAGCCTATATGCGGGCTATGTGGAAGGAGTGCGGTGTTACCTATCGGTTTACCACCCCTTACCACCCACAAACCAATGGTAAGTAGTGCTTGCATGCAGTGGGTCATCCCTGCCTATGTAGTGGAACTTGATGGGTCAAATGTTCTTTCTTCACGTATGAGGTTATAAATGTCATTGGCTTCTGCTGAACTATATACCTTGGTTTCCGCCTTGTTCTCGGTCAAATGTGCTATGTTGTCAAATGACATGAGGGTTGTCTTAAGCTCTACAACTACAACTATAGTCACATGTCAAATGCCTCACTCCCTATGAGGAATTTGTAAAACATGTAATTATTTTCTGTTTGTAGAAACCCCTGAAGAAGGGTCCCTTAGACCCGAAACGCATAGGGTTGGATTGAATTGGCCTTCACAAGAGAACAGAGGCTAGAGACAGAAATAGTCCTTGCCCAGGAGAGGATGGCGGAGGCAGAGAGGGCCTTTGCCACAGAGAGAGTAGCTCAGGTGGGTAGGTTGTCCCCTGAGAGTGGTTTTAGGAGTCTGGATACACCGGTGAGGGTGGGATCCAGTGGTGGCAGCGAGTGTAGGTCCAGTACAAGGAGTCCCACTCCCGAAGCCCAGGAGACGGTGCCTGATTCCCAGGAAGAGGGGGACGGGTTAGTGTTCAGGGGCAGGGGAAAACTGTCCCACCAGTCCTGGGGAGAGTTTGAGGAGGAGTGTTGGACTGCATTGGAGGATTGGGTGGTGAGAAGAGCAGTGGAGGATTGGGAAGGGCTGTGCCATGCCGTTATCCGGGAGCACATGCTGAGGAGTTGTGTCCCAAGTCTGCGTCACCATCTGTTGCAGCGTGGTTTTGCAGACCCCAGGGAACTTGCACAGGAGGCAGACCTGTGGGTAAGTGCCAGAGCATCAGGGAAGGCTGAGGGGAGTGATCCTAAAGGGAGTGGTGCAGGGATCTCCCAACCCAGCGAGGCGGGAGAGGTTAAGAATGGCCCAGCTAGGTCCCAGGATATTGAGAGGGTTGTAGGGCCTCACATCCCATCTACAGGAGGGAGTGAGACGGGGAGGTGTCCCGAGGTGCACCCAACCACAATCACAGGGCCTGGAGAGTTTGGTAAGTGAACCCCAGGTTGGGAGCCTAGGCTGTCCTGATGTGCCTTCCAGTGAAAGGGATCCCCTCGAGTCAGGAGAACCCGGAGCATTAGTAATCGGAGCTCCAGTGGTACGGGGGTCTGACCAGTCACAGGATTTAGATCCTGGACTGGGGTTCCAGGTTCAGGGGTTGCCTGACCTGGAGGGTGTGGTACCTGTAATTAAGGTCCCTACCAGTTTGACTCCCAGGGGTACTTCTCCCGGTGGGAGGGTGCGGAACTCTGGGAGGGGGTGAGGAGGGAGGAAGGTCTCTCCTCTGGCACCGGCTCAGCCACAGGGCGCAGATCCCGGGTTGGGTGACCAGGTTGAGGGTTTGCCGGACCTGGAGGGTGGGACATCTGCGATCAGAGTCCCCCCAAATTTGACTCTCAGGGGTACTACTCCAGTTAGGAGGGTGCGGAACTCTGGGAGGGGTTGATGTTTAGGCAGATGGTATAGCGCCCAGTGTGCTGATGGCCTAGTATTAATGCCCCTGTTAATGGTGGGTATTGTGAGAGGTTGGCCCGATATGCAGCGTTCGCTATTCTAGCGACCGCTATGTATCGTTCCAAACGACCCTTATGATGATTGGTTGTAAGTCAACCTATAGACCAGCTATCCTAGTAGCGTGGATACGAGCAGTCTAAGGCTAAAGACTCGAGAGGGCGTGTTAAGCCAGCTGTTTATCACACACGTATCCCTTGAACACCCAGTGAAAGGACACCACACAAGCGTTATGAAAATAAACAGAATATTTATTAAGATTCACAACAGCCCTGTACTCTTTATGAGGACAGGGTACTAAGCACAAACCAAATCTCTTAGGAAAATACTTCAAGTGCACAATTAAAACAAGTGTCCGAAGACACGGAAAGATTAGTGGTCTCGGGCGGACCCGATAAGGCAAGTCGGAAGCGAGGGACTCAGGACCCTAGAGTAAGGAGGCTATGCAGGCACCGAAATGCCGAGTTACCTAGCCACGAGGGCTGCGGCTGCACAAGTCTTACAGGCGTCGGGGGTCTTCGCTGACGAGCCAGGAGCCGGAAGAAAAGGAGTTGCTGGCCGGCGACCAGTGATGATTAGTTCGTAGAGATCCAAGCCTGGATCAGAGATCGTTGATACCTGAAAGCAGAGGGGACCAAGTTCGTACTACTAGCCAGTAGTCAGAGGGTACCAGGAGGGCACCGGTTGGCCGTCACCTCGACCAGGTGAGTGGGCGACGCTAGGCTCTGCAGTCTCACGGACCAGGAGGCGTTGTCGGCGACCAGGATGGAGGTGCGAGCTGTCCCACGAAGGATGATGCTGTCGGCGTCGCTGGGCCCAGGATTGGGGCAACAAGCCTTGGCAGATCTCAGGGCCACGTGGTAGGCCTAAGATGGCGTCTTGAATGGACCAGGAGGGTCCGGGGTGCTCCTCTCGGAAAAGGGAGCAAGGGCCGATCTGGAGCAACCAGACCAGCAGTGTTGTTTGTCGGTCGTCGTCAAGGAAGGGCACAAGCCAGCGGCTAGTGACCAGACAACGGGCTGAGCAGCGAGCAGAAGGGCCCCACGCAGATCGTGGAGATGCTGGGAGACTGTACTTCGGTGCTGGAGCGGCTCAGGGTCGGGGCTTCTCGGACCCCAGAGCACTCACCAGAGAATTGCTTCGATGGTCGTGCTGGTTAAGAGCGTGCAGGTTCTGATGATGGCCGGTCCCTTGAGGTCTCGTCGCACCCACAGATCACAGCTGAGCTGATGACGTGGGTAGAGGTCAGAGGTGCCAGGGAAGCCGGTTCTCGTCGAGCTGGGCCGTCGGATTCCTTGAGGAAGGACTTACAGCAAACCGCAGAGTTCTTAGATGGTGCCCGCTGATGCAGGGTGACTACTCCTTAGTCACAAGGGAGAAATCTTGAGAAGAGTCTCGAATGTCCTTTCGTAGAAAGTAGTTCTTGATTCAAAGATGATCTAATTTGGAAGGGTCCCCGCTCCGGCCTTTATTCTAAAGAAAGGGGTGGGTACATGACTAGGTCCTGCCCTAAGGGTGGGACCAGGAAGGGGGGTAGTTACACCCCTCTCCCCTGCCGGACTTTCCCCAGGCCAGGGCTGGTGCCCCTGGAACTGGTTCTAACCGGCAGATGCGTAGTGAGCACCGGGGTGCCACTCTGCAGTCACCTTCTCGCAAAAGCCCTACCTACCCAGAATACACAAACCCTGTCTGGGACGGTGCGAACACCGCCCTCGACAGGAAACCCTTTGTCCAAGCGCTCCTTGCTGGAAGGACTCCCAGCAGCAGGAGGTCAGACTCGTGTCTGTGGTGGCAGCATCCATTTTGTGGAGCTGAGGCTTTAGTTAACTTTAACCGGGGTTCACAGTTACGTACATGTCGTGTCCCTCTAGAAGGGCGGAATGCTAACCTCGTCGCCAGAATGGGTGAGAGGGCAGCATCCCGATTCGTATGACACCTTACTCGACATGCCTTGATAACGCGACACCGAAGTTACCGATGTGGTACGCGTTATCATGGAACAGCCATTGGGTCTTGATTCCGCAAGCTGCAACCGGGCTCGGCTCGGGCCAGAACCTAGTTCACACGAGCCCACGCACTCTGCCTTCAGGATTGTCAAGGCCTGCCATAGGAGTGACTAATAGGAACTCGGGTGTCCATTGTATGGTTAGATATAGAGCTACTATACCTAAAGCGAAGAGTGATTACACGACTTCGCCCCAGCTGTCATGCAGCCAGTTGTGTCAAATTTAGGAGGCCAGCCAGGGGTGGCATAATACATGCTGCAGCCCCTGGCGGCCCTGGGTACACCTATGCCCTGCGTTACGGGGTCTGATAAGGTGGCCCAGTACCAATTGGTAAATGCACCTAGGGTACATATCGTAATTTAGAAAGAGAACAGCCAGGCTGTGGGTCTGATTAGCAGGCCCACAGCCAGAGAAAGTCGTAAACCAGTGAAACAAAAGCAAAAAATCTGGGTGATCATAGGAGTGCAGACCCTACTCTCCTACATGACCCCCCCCCCCAAACGTCGGAACAATAAGCTAACCTTGACCAGGTGAGACTTCTTGTTCTAAGTGGAAATATCTGGAGAGCCCATCGGCATTGCCATGATCAGTACCAAATCTATGTTCCACTGTAAAGTCCATCCCCTGCAGGGAAATGGACCACCTAAGCAGTTTGGGGTTTTCACCCTTCATCTGATTTAGCCACAAGAGGGGCTTATGGTCGGTCTGAATCTTGAAGTGAGTGCCAAACAAGTATGGCCTCAGCTTCTTCAGGGCCCAAACCACAGCAAAGGCCTCCCCCTCAATAGCTGACCAATTCTTCTCTCTAGGGGTCAGCCTTCTGCTTATAAAAGCAATGGGCTGGTCTTGACCATCAAAATTCAGTTGAGAAAGAACAGCTCCCACACCCAACTCAGAAGCGTCTGTTTGGACAATGAATGGTTTGGAGTAGTCTGGACTCTTAAGGATAGGCGCCGTGCACATGGCCTGCTTTAGGTCATCGAATGCTTTTTGACAGCTCGCTGTCCACTGAACCTTTTTTGGCATTTTCTTACTTGTCAGTTCATTTAATGGTGTCACGATGGAACCATAGTTCCTGACAAACTTCCGGTAGTATCCAGTCAGGCCCAAGAAAGCTCGAACCTGAGTCTGGGTGGTTGGAGGAGCCCAGTCCCTGATTGACTGTATTTTGCTCTCCAGTGGCTGAACCTGGCCCCCACCTACAAGGTGGCCCAGGTATACAACCTGTGTCTGCCCTACCTGGCACTTGGTGGCCTTGATAGTGAGGCCTGCTGCTTGCAGAGCCTCTAACACTTTCCGCAGGTGGACCAGGTGATCCTCCCAGGTGGAGCTAAAGACAGCAATATCGTCTAGATATGCCACACAGAAGTCATCCAGCCCAGTAAGGACTTGATTCACCAACCTTTGGAAGGTGGCAGGTGCATTTTTCAGACCAAAGGGCATCACCACGAACTGATAATGCCCACCAGGGGTAGAAAATGCGGTCTTAGGCTTGGCGTCCTCAGCTAACCTGATTTGCCAATACCCAGCTGTCAGGTCAAACGTACTTAAGTAGTTGGCCGAAGCCAATCTATCGATAAGCTCGTCTGCCCTTGGTATTGGGTGGGCGTCAGTCTTAGTGACTGCATTGAGACCCCTGTAGTCTACGCAGAACCTCATCTCTTTCTTACCGCCCTGGGTGTGAGGTTTCGGCACTAGAACTACGGGACTAGCCCAAGGGCTATCCGAGGGTTCAATGACTCCCAGCTCCAACATTTTCTGCACTTCACTCTTGATGCAGTCTCTAACGTGATCAGGCTGCCGGTAGATTTTACTCTTGACGGGCAAGCTGTCACCAGTGTCAACCTCATGGGTGCACCAATCGGTCTGACTGGGTGTTAGAGAGAACATATGTCTGAAAGACTGAAGAACCTGTTTACAGTCTTTCTGTTGATGTTCGGAGAGGCTGCCACAAAAGACAACACCATCGACCGATCCATCGTCAGGATTCTGAGTGAGCAGGTCGGGGAGAGGGTCACTCTCCTCTTCCTGTCCCTCATCTAGGGCCATGAGCAAACTCATGTCCTTCCTGTCGACATATGCCTTGAGCCTGTTGACATGAAGCACCCTGTGGGGGCTCCGGGGAGTTCCCAGGTCGACCAGGTAGGTGACCTCTCCCTTTTTCTCCAGGATGGTGTAGGGCCCGGACCATTTGTCCTTGAGTGCTGCCGGGGCCACTGGCTCCAACACCCACACCTTCTGTCCGGGCTGGTAAACAGTCAAGACAGCCTTTTGGTCATGCCAAGCTTTTTGGAGTTCTTGGCTGGCCTTAAGGTTTTCAGATGCCTTCTCCATGTATTCAGCCATCCGCGAGCGGAGGCCAAGCACATAGTCCACTATGTTGGCTGCAGGCTTTTTGAGAGGTCTCTCCCATCCTTCCTTCACCAAACATAGGGGTCCTCTCACAGGACGCCCGTACAAAAGTTCAAAAGGGCTGTAGCCAACCCCCTTCTGTGGGACTTCTCTGTAAGCGAATAAAAGGCAGGGGATCAGGACGTCCCATCTACGCCGAAGCTTTTCAGGTAGTCCATGAATCATCCCTTTGAGGGTCCTGTTGAATCTCTCAACAAGCCCATTGCATTGTGGATGATAGGGTGTAGTGAACTTGTAGTTGACACCACATTCCTTCCACATAGCAGTTAAGTAGCTCGACATAAAGTTTGCACCTCTGTCGGAGACGACCTCCTTAGGGAAGTCCACTCTGGAGAATACTCCAACTAGGGCTCTTGCCACAACAGGTGCTGTAGTGGTCCTAAGGGGAATAGCTTCAGGATACCTGGTGGCATGATCCACTACCACCAGTATAAACTTGTGCCCTGATGCAGTTGGTGGTTCCATGGGACCGACGATGTCGATCCCCACCCGTTCAAAGGGCACCCCCACCACAGGCATTGGTATAAGGGGGGCCTTTGTCGTGCCACCTGACTTACCACTGGCTTGGCAAGTGACACAGGAGCGGCAAAACTCCTTTGTATCTTCGTTCATATGAGGCCAGTGAAAGTGTGAGACAAGCCTGTCCCACGTTTTCGTCTGACCTAAGTGACCTGCTAAGGGAATCTCGTGGGCCAAGGTAAGTAGGAAACCACGCTGAGACAAGGGTACAACCAGCCTCCTGGTCATGCCAGGCTTGGGGTCTCTTGACTCAGTGTACAGGAGTCCATCTTCCCAGTATACCTTGTGGGTACCTGTGGCGTTCCCAGCAGCCTCAGCAGCAGCCTGCTGTCTGAGGGGTTCAAGAGAAGGGCAGTCTAACTGGTCCTTCCCCAGGTCTTCCCTTGAGGGTCCCCCTGAACCCAAGAATTCAACTTGATCAAGTTCGAACTCCCTAGGCTCAGTTTCCCTCAATTCCTGTAGGTCAGCCTCCTCTGAGACTTGATCCACGACCTGGGGCAAGGGGGAAGGCGCAGCCTTAACCCTACTGCTCTTTTTCTTGGGAGGTGTCTGGTCCGTTGTTCCAGGATCCAGCACCTGTTCAGTGGGGCATTTCCTGACCTGTGACCTGGTCACAGCGAACATATGTGCTGGCAAGCCTAACATTTCCATGTGAGTCCGGTGCTCCACTTCTGACCATTGTGATGACTCCAAATCATTGCCCAACAAACAATCTACTGGGAGGTCTGAACTAACTACAACCTTCTTTTGGCCCGTTACCCCTCCCCAGGAGAAAGCTACAATTGCCATACTGTGATTGGTAGTGACATTGCTTGCATTGGTCACCAGGAATTCTGTACCTGGCATGATCTGTCCAGGGTCCACAAAGTTAGGTGTCACCATGGTGACACTGGCACAAGTGTCCCTATAGGCCTGAGCCATTTTTCCATTTATGAAAGGCGTCTGTCTGTATTTGCCCAAAGTATTGGGACTTACGTCAGGGGACATATCCACATCCCCTGTACTGACAAGGACAGCCTGAGTGAGTGTGCCAACTAAGTTGTCACGCCCCTCAGAACCCAGGGTTAACCCTACTAAACCCTTGGGAGGTGCACTACCACTGCTGGCTGTACTAGGGGGCACAGGTGCCTTAGGGGCTGCAGTGGCAGGAGTCTGCCCTCCTCCTTTCTTGGTGCACTCACTAAACCAGTGAGATTTACTTTTGCAGTACTGGCACCATCTTTTGGATTGGCCTTCTTTCTTCTTTTGGGGAGCCTGACCCCCACCCTCTTTGGGTTGTTGGGGACCTGTCGAAGACTTCTGGTCATTTTGTTCCCCCTTAGAATCTTTACCCTTCTGGTCTGCTTTCTTCTGACCACCTTGATTCTGGCCCTGGTTCTGTTTAACTCTTGTACGAACCCATCTGTCTGCCTTCTTTCCCAATTCTTGGGGAGAGGTCAGATCCGAGTCGACAAGATGCTGATGCAACAACTGGTTCTGACAATTGTTTAAAATTTGTTCTCTCATCATCAAATTATACAATCCTTCGTAATCAGTAACCTTACTGCCCAGCAACCAGCCTTCAAAAGCCTTAGTGGCACAATCGACAAAGTCAGACCAATCTTGAGACTGCGTTTTCTGGGTATCCCGGAACAGCACCCTGTACTGCTCCGTGGTTAGGCCAAACCCTTCGACGAGTGTATTCTTCAAGACGTGGTAATTATTAGCATCCTCTACCCTTGTGGTGAGGAGCTTGTCTCTTCCTTTACCTTCAAAGGAGAGCCACAAGATAGCTGCCCACTGACTCTGGGGAACACCTTGCACAGTGCAGGCCCTCTCCAAAGCAGTAATCCATTTGTGGATGTCGTCCCCTTGTTTAAAGGGGGGCACTATCTTACCAAGGTGTTTCGTATCAAAACTCCTTTCCCTATTGCTAGGTACAATGCTGCCACCAGTGGGGACTGCCCCACTTAACTGTTGCTCTCTAGCAAAGGCAAGCCTTTCTTTGGCCAGGGCAAGTTCTTCCCTTTCAATCCTCAGATTAGCTGCCCTTTCTTTAGCTTCGTACACTCTCCTCTGAGGGGACGTCATCCCTCTTTGAGAAGAGTTGTGAGAGCCATTGGTTTGAAGGGATCTGTCAGAGTCTCTTGACAGAGATCTGGCTTGTCCATTCCCAATGTTAAGCTGACCTGATAGTGGCCCCGGGGGTCCCCCAGTACCACTGTCATGTTTGCTTAAGTTGGACCTGCTTAGTCTGACGACTTCTACCTGTCCCTTATCTGCCTCATCCCCAGAGGGATCCTCATTCTCATCATCCTCTACATCTTCAGTCTCAGTTGAGAGGTGGATGAGGTCAGGATCGTCTCTGGTTCCCTCGAGGGGAGGCATGTCTCCTTCTGGATTAGAAGAGCTGGGAAGGGTCTCAGCTTTTCTGGCATCATAAGTCTCCAAGAGACCAATCAGAAAGGACGTTGTGGGGTTAGACCCCTGCTTGATCTTCCTGGAGTGACACACTTGTCTTAACTCCTTGAAGCTCAGCACAGTATATCTTGAAGGGATGACCTGTGGAGGGTCAACTGACACAAGGGGAGACTCAGAGTTTCCTCCTTTGTCCGACATACTGTTTCTAGTGTGGTGTAAGTGATGCACCTACCTACACTATGTGTTTACCTACTGATCCCTTGCTAAGAGTTGCAGCCAAGGTGTGCTAGGCCTTGAGGAGCTGCAACAGCTGGTTCAGTAGAACTCAGAGTATTCTAAGCTTAGTTATATGTACTAACAGTACTTATGTGATCTTTCAACAAGATATTCTTAGGATACGTGTGGTAAAACAACAGCAAGCTCAAATCCCAACCGCTGCTCACCAATGTGAGAGGTTGGCCCGATATGCAGCGTTCGCTATTCTAGCGACCGCTATGTATCGTTCCAAACGACCCTTATGATGATTGGTTGTAAGTCAACCTATAGACCAGCTATCCTAGTAGCGTGGATACGAGCAGTCTAAGGCTAAAGACTCGAGAGGGCGTGTTAAGCCAGCTGTTTATCACACACGTATCCCTTGAACACCCAGTGAAAGGACACCACACAAGCGTTATGAAAATAAACAGAATATTTATTAAGATTCACAACAGCCCTGTACTCTTTATGAGGACAGGGTACTAAGCACAAACCAAATCTCTTAGGAAAATACTTCAAGTGCACAATTAAAACAAGTGTCCGAAGACACGGAAAGTTTAGTGGTCTCGGGCGGACCCGATAAGGCAAGTCGGAAGCGAGGGACTCAGGACCCTAGAGTAAGGAGGCTATGCAGGCACCGAAATGCCGAGTTACCTAGCCACGAGGGCTGCGGCTGCACAAGTCTTACAGGCGTCGGGGGTCTTCGCTGACGAGCCAGGAGCCGGAAGAAAAGGAGTTGCTGGCCGGCGACCAGTGATGATTAGTTCGTAGAGATCCAAGCCTGGATCAGAGATCGTTGATACCTGAAAGCAGAGGGGACCAAGTTCGTACTACTAGCCAGTAGTCAGAGGGTACCAGGAGGGCGCCGGTTGGCCATCACCTCGACCAGGTGAGTGGGCGACGCTAGGCTCTGCAGTCTCACGGACCAGGAGGCGTTGTCGGCGACCAGGATGGAGGTGCGAGCTGTCCCACGAAGGATGGTGCTGTCGGCATCGCTGGGCCCAGGATTGGGGCAACAAGCCTTGGCAGCTCTCAGGGCCACGTGGTAGGCCTAAGATGGTGTCTTGAATGGACCAGGAGGGTCCGGGGTGCTCCTCTCGGAAAAGGGAGCAAGGGCCGATCTGGAGCAACCAGACCAGCAGTGTTGTTTGTCGGTCGTCGTCAAGGAAGGGCACAAGCCAGCGGCTAGTGACCAGACAACGGGCTGAGCAGCGAGCAGAAGGGCCCCACGCAGATCGTGGAGATGCTGGGAGACTGTACTTCGGTGCTGGAGCGGCTCAGGGTCGGGGCTTCTCCGACCCCAGAGCACTCACCAGAGAATTGCTTCGATGGTCGTGCTGGTTAAGAGCGTGCAGGTTCTGATGATGGCCGGTCCCTCGAGGTCTCGTCGCACCCACAGATCACAGCTGAGCTGATGACGTGGGTAGAGGTCAGAGGTGCCAGGGAAGCTGGTTCTCGTCGAGCTGGGCCGTCGGATTCCTTGAGGAAGGACTTACAGCAAACCGCAGAGTTCTTAGATGGTGCCCGCTGATGCAGGGTGACTACTCCTTAGTCACAAGGGAGAAATCTTGAGAAGAGTCTCGAATGTCCTTTTGTAGAAAGTAGTTCTTGATTCAAAGATGATCTAATTTGAAAGGGTCCCCGCTCCGGCCTTTATTCTAAAGAAAGGGGTGGGTACATGACTAGGTCCTGCCCTAAGGGTGGGACCAGGAAGGGGGGTAGTTACACCCCTCTCCCCTGCCGGACTTTCCCCAGGCCAGGGCTGGTGCCCCTGGAACTGGTTCTAACCGGCAGATGCGTAGTGAGCACCGGGGTGCCACTCTGCAGTCACCTTCTCGCAAAAGCCCTACCTACCCAGAATACACAAACCCTGTCTGGGACGGTGCGAACACCGCCCTCGACAGGAAACCCTTTGTCCAAGCGCTCCTTGCTGGAAGGACTCCCAGCAGCAGGAGGTCAGACTCGTGTCTGTGGTGGCAGCATCCATTTTGTGGAGCTGAGGCTTTAGTTAACTTTAACCGGGGTTCACAGTTACGTACATGTCGTGTCCCTCTAGAAGGGCGGAATGCTAACCTCGTCGCCAGAATTGGTGAGAGGGCAGCATCCCGATTCGTATGACACCTTACTCGACATGCCTTGATAACGCGACACCGAAGTTACCGATGTGGTACGCGTTATCATGGAACAGCCATTGGGTCTTGATTCCGCAAGCTGCAACCGGGCTCGGCTCGGGCCAGAACCTAGTTCACACGAGCCCACGCACTCTGCCTTCAGGATTGTCAAGGCCTGCCATAGGAGTGACTAATAGGAACTCGGGTGTCCATTGTATGGTTAGATATAGAGCTACTATACCTAAAGCGAAGAGTGATTACACGACTTCGCCCCAGCTGTCATGCAGCCAGTTGTGTCAAATTTAGGAGGCCAGCCAGGGGTGGCATAATACATGCTGCAGCCCCTGGCGGCCCTGGGTACACCTATGCCCTGCGTTACGGGGTCTGATAAGGTGGCCCAGTACCAATTGGTAAATGCACCTAGGGTACATATCGTAATTTAGAAAGAGAACAGCCAGGCTGTGGGTCTGATTAGCAGGCCCACAGCCAGAGAAAGTCGTAAACCAGTGAAACAAAAGCAAAAAATCTGGGTGATCATAGGAGTGCAGACCCTACTCTCCTACATGACCCCCCCCCCCAAACGTCGGAACAATAAGCTAACCTTGACCAGGTGAGACTTCTTGTTCTAAGTGGAAATATCTGGAGAGCCCATCGGCATTGCCATGATCAGTACCAAATCTATGTTCCACTGTAAAGTCCATCCCCTGCAGGGAAATGGACCACCTAAGCAGTTTGGGGTTTTCACCCTTCATCTGATTTAGCCACAAGAGGGGCTTATGGTCGGTCTGAATCTTGAAGTGAGTGCCAAACAAGTATGGCCTCAGCTTCTTCAGGGCCCAAACCACAGCAAAGGCCTCCCCCTCAATAGCTGACCAATTCTTCTCTCTAGGGGTCAGCCTTCTGCTTATAAAAGCAATGGGCTGGTCTTGACCATCAAAATTCAGTTGAGAAAGAACAGCTCCCACACCCAACTCAGAAGCGTCTGTTTGGACAATGAATGGTTTGGAGTAGTCTGGACTCTTAAGGATAGGCGCCGTGCACATGGCCTGCTTTAGGTCATCGAATGCTTTTTGACAGCTCGCTGTCCACTGAACCTTTTTTGGCATTTTCTTACTTGTCAGTTCATTTAATGGTGTCACGATGGAACCATAGTTCCTGACAAACTTCCGGTAGTATCCAGTCAGGCCCAAGAAAGCTCGAACCTGAGTCTGGGTGGTTGGAGGAGCCCAGTCCCTGATTGACTGTATTTTGCTCTCCAGTGGCTGAACCTGGCCCCCACCTACAAGGTGGCCCAGGTATACAACCTGTGTCTGCCCTACCTGGCACTTGGTGGCCTTGATAGTGAGGCCTGCTGCTTGCAGAGCCTCTAACACTTTCCGCAGGTGGACCAGGTGATCCTCCCAGGTGGAGCTAAAGACAGCAATATCGTCTAGATATGCCACACAGAAGTCATCCAGCCCAGTAAGGACTTGATTCACCAACCTTTGGAAGGTGGCAGGTGCATTTTTCAGACCAAAGGGCATCACCACGAACTGATAATGCCCACCAGGGGTAGAAAATGCGGTCTTAGGCTTGGCGTCCTCAGCTAACCTGATTTGCCAATACCCAGCTGTCAGGTCAAACGTACTTAAGTAGTTGGCCGAAGCCAATCTATCGATAAGCTCGTCTGCCCTTGGTATTGGGTGGGCGTCAGTCTTAGTGACTGCATTGAGACCCCTGTAGTCTACGCAGAACCTCATCTCTTTCTTACCGCCCTGGGTGTGAGGTTTCGGCACTAGAACTACGGGACTAGCCCAAGGGCTATCCGAGGGTTCAATGACTCCCAGCTCCAACATTTTCTGCACTTCACTCTTGATGCAGTCTCTAACGTGATCAGGCTGCCGGTAGATTTTACTCTTGACGGGCAAGCTGTCACCAGTGTCAACCTCATGGGTGCACCAATCGGTCTGACTGGGTGTTAGAGAGAACATATGTCTGAAAGACTGAAGAACCTGTTTACAGTCTTTCTGTTGATGTTCGGAGAGGCTGCCACAAAAGACAACACCATCGACCGATCCATCGTCAGGATTCTGAGTGAGCAGGTCGGGGAGAGGGTCACTCTCCTCTTCCTGTCCCTCATCTAGGGCCATGAGCAAACTCATGTCCTTCCTGTCGACATATGCCTTGAGCCTGTTGACATGAAGCACCCTGTGGGGGCTCCGGGGAGTTCCCAGGTCGACCAGGTAGGTGACCTCTCCCTTTTTCTCCAGGATGGTGTAGGGCCCGGACCATTTGTCCTTGAGTGCTGCCGGGGCCACTGGCTCCAACACCCACACCTTCTGTCCGGGCTGGTAAACAGTCAAGACAGCCTTTTGGTCATGCCAAGCTTTTTGGAGTTCTTGGCTGGCCTTAAGGTTTTCAGATGCCTTCTCCATGTATTCAGCCATCCGCGAGCGGAGGCCAAGCACATAGTCCACTATGTTGGCTGCAGGCTTTTTGAGAGGTCTCTCCCATCCTTCCTTCACCAAACATAGGGGTCCTCTCACAGGACGCCCGTACAAAAGTTCAAAAGGGCTGTAGCCAACCCCCTTCTGTGGGACTTCTCTGTAAGCGAATAAAAGGCAGGGGATCAGGACGTCCCATCTACGCCGAAGCTTTTCAGGTAGTCCATGAATCATCCCTTTGAGGGTCCTGTTGAATCTCTCAACAAGCCCATTGCATTGTGGATGATAGGGTGTAGTGAACTTGTAGTTGACACCACATTCCTTCCACATAGCAGTTAAGTAGCTCGACATAAAGTTTGCACCTCTGTCGGAGACGACCTCCTTAGGGAAGCCCACTCTGGAGAATACTCCAACTAGGGCTCTTGCCACAACAGGTGCTGTAGTGGTCCTAAGGGGAATAGCTTCAGGATACCTGGTGGCATGATCCACTACCACCAGTATAAACTTGTGCCCTGATGCAGTTGGTGGTTCCATGGGACCGACGATGTCGATCCCCACCCGTTCAAAGGGCACCCCCACCACAGGCATTGGTATAAGGGGGGCCTTTGTCGTGCCACCTGACTTACCACTGGCTTGGCAAGTGACACAGGAGCGGCAAAACTCCTTTGTATCTTCGTTCATATGAGGCCAGTGAAAGTGTGAGACAAGCCTGTCCCACGTTTTCGTCTGACCTAAGTGACCTGCTAAGGCAATCTCGTGGGCCAAGGTAAGTAGGAAACCACGCTGAGACAAGGGTACAACCAGCCTCCTGGTCATGCCAGGCTTGGGGTCTCTTGACTCAGTGTACAGGAGTCCATCTTCCCAGTATACCTTGTGGGTACCTGTGGCGTTCCCAGCAGCCTCAGCAGCAGCCTGCTGTCTGAGGGGTTCAAGAGAAGGGCAGTCTAACTGGTCCTTCCCCAGGTCTTCCCTTGAGGGTCCCCCTGAACCCAAGAATTCAACTTGATCAAGTTCGAACTCCCTAGGCTCAGTTTCCCTCAATTCCTGTAGGTCAGCCTCCTCTGAGACTTGATCCACGACCTGGGGCAAGGGGGAAGGCGCAGCCTTAACCCTACTGCTCTTTTTCTTGGGAGGTGTCTGGTCCGTTGTTCCAGGATCCAGCACCTGTTCAGTGGGGCATTTCCTGACCTGTGACCTGGTCACAGCGAACACATGTGCTGGCAAGCCTAACATTTCCATGTGAGTCCGGTGCTCCACTTCTGACCATTGTGATGACTCCAAATCATTGCCCAACAAACAATCTACTGGGAGGTCTGAACTAACTACAACCTTCTTTTGGCCCGTTACCCCTCCCCAGGAGAAAGCTACAATTGCCATACTGTGATTGGCAGTGACATTGCTTGCATTGGTCACCAGGAATTCTGTACCTGGCATGATCTGTCCAGGGTCCACAAAGTTAGGTGTCACCATGGTGACACTGGCACAAGTGTCCCTATAGGCCTGAGCCATTTTTCCATTTATGAAAGGCGTCTGTCTGTATTTGCCCAAAGTATTGGGACTTACGTCAGGGGACATATCCACATCCCCTGTACTGACAAGGACAGCCTGAGTGAGTGTGCCAACTAAGTTGTCACGCCCCTCAGAACCCAGGGTTAACCCTACTAAACCCTTGGGAGGTGCACTACCACTGCTGGCTGTACTAGGGGGCACAGGTGCCTTAGGGGCTGCAGTGGCAGGAGTCTGCCCTCCTCCTTTCTTGGTGCACTCACTAAACCAGTGAGATTTACTTTTGCAGTACTGGCACCATCTTTTGGATTGGCCTTCTTTCTTCTTTTGGGGAGCCTGACCCCCACCCTCTTTGGGTTGTTGGGGACCTGTCGAAGACTTCTGGTCATTTTGTTCCCCCTTAGAATCTTTACCCTTCTGGTCTGCTTTCTTCTGACCACCTTGATTCTGGCCCTGGTTCTGTTTAACTCTTGTACGAACCCATCTGTCTGCCTTCTTTCCCAATTCTTGGGGAGAGGTCAGATCCGAGTCGACAAGATGCTGATGCAACAACTGGTTCTGACAATTGTTTAAAATTTGTTCTCTCATCATCAAATTATACAATCCTTCGTAATCAGTAACCTTACTGCCCAGCAACCAGCCTTCAAAAGCCTTAGTGGCACAATCGACAAAGTCAGACCAATCTTGAGACTGCGTTTTCTGGGTATCCCGGAACAGCACCCTGTACTGCTCCGTGGTTAGGCCAAACCCTTCGACAAGTGTATTCTTCAAGACGTGGTAATTATTAGCATCCTCTACCCTTGTGGTGAGGAGCTTGTCTCTTCCTTTACCTTCAAAGGAGAGCCACAAGATAGCTGCCCACTGACTCTGGGGAACACCTTGCACAGTGCAGGCCCTCTCCAAGGCAGTAATCCATTTGTGGATGTCGTCCCCTTGTTTAAAGGGGGGCACTATCTTACCAAGGTGTTTCGTATCAAAACTCCTTTCCCTATTGCTAGGTACAATGCTGCCACCAGTGGGGACTGCCCCACTTAACTGTTGCTCTCTAGCAAAGGCAAGCCTTTCTTTGGCCAGGGCAAGTTCTTCCCTTTCAATCCTCAGATTAGCTGCCCTTTCTTTAGCTTCGTACACTCTCCTCTGAGGGGACGTCATCCCTCTTTGAGAAGAGTTGTGAGAGCCATTGGTTTGAAGGGATCTGCCAGAGTCTCTTGACAGAGATCTGGCTTGTCCATTCCCAATGTTAAGCTGACCTGATAGTGGCCCCGGGGGTCCCCCAGTACCACTGTCATGTTTGCTTAAGTTGGACCTGCTTAGTCTGACGACTTCTACCTGTCCCTTATCTGCCTCATCCCCAGAGGGATCCTCATTCTCATCATCCTCTACATCTTCAGTCTCAGTTGAGAGGTGGATGAGGTCAGGATCGTCTCTGGTTCCCTCGAGGGGAGGCATGTCTCCTTCTGGATTAGAAGAGCTGGGAAGGGTCTCAGCTTTTCTGGCATCATAAGTCTCCAAGAGACCAATCAGAAAGGACGTTGTGGGGTTAGACCCCTGCTTGATCTTCCTGGAGTGACACACTTGTCTTAACTCCTTGAAGCTCAGCACAGTATATCTTGAAGGGATGACCTGTGGAGGGTCAACTGACACAAGGGGAGACTCAGAGTTTCCTCCTTTGTCCGACATACTGTTTCTAGTGTGGTGTAAGTGATGCACCTACCTACACTATGTGTTTACCTACTGATCCCTTGCTAAGAGTTGCAGCCAAGGTGTGCTAGGCCTTGAGGAGCTGCAACAGCTGGTTCAGTAGAACTCAGAGTATTCTAAGCTTAGTTATATGTACTAACAGTACTTATGTGATCTTTCAACAAGATATTCTTAGGATACGTGTGGTAAAACAACAGCAAGCTCAAATCCCAACCGCTGCTCACCAATGTGAGAGGTTGGCCCGATATGCAGCGTTCGCTATTCTAGCGTCCGCTATGTATCGTTCCAAACGACCCTTATGATGATTGGTTGTAAGTCAACCTATAGACCAGCTATCCTAGTAGCGTGGATACGAGCAGTCTAAGGCTAAAGACTCGAGAGGGCGTGTTAAGCCAGCTGTTTATCACACACGTATCCCTTGAACACCCAGTGAAAGGACACCACACAAGCGTTATGAAAATAAACAGAATATTTATTAAGATTCACAACAGCCCTGTACTCTTTATGAGGACAGGGTACTAAGCACAAACCAAATCTCTTAGGAAAATACTTCAAGTGCACAATTAAAACAAGTGTCCGAAGACACGGAAAGTTTAGTGGTCTCGGGCGGACCCGATAAGGCAAGTCGGAAGCGAGGGACTCAGGACCCTAGAGTAAGGAGGCTATGCAGGCACCGAAATGCCGAGTTACCTAGCCACGAGGGCTGCGGCTGCACAAGTCTTACAGGCGTCGGGGGTCTTCGCTGACGAGCCAGGAGCCGGAAGAAAAGGAGTTGCTGGCCGGCGACCAGTGATGATTAGTTCGTAGAGATCCAAGCCTGGATCAGAGATCGTTGATACCTGAAAGCAGAGGGGACCAAGTTCGTACTACTAGCCAGTAGTCAGAGGGTACCAGGAGGGCGCCGGTTGGCCATCACCTCGACCAGGTGAGTGGGCGACGCTAGGCTCTGCAGTCTCACGGACCAGGAGGCGTTGTCGGCGACCAGGATGGAGGTGCGAGCTGTCCCACGAAGGATGGTGCTGTCGGCATCGCTGGGCCCAGGATTGGGGCAACAAGCCTTGGCAGCTCTCAGGGCCACGTGGTAGGCCTAAGATGGTGTCTTGAATGGACCAGGAGGGTCCGGGGTGCTCCTCTCGGAAAAGGGAGCAAGGGCCGATCTGGAGCAACCAGACCAGCAGTGTTGTTTGTCGGTCGTCGTCAAGGAAGGGCACAAGCCAGCGGCTAGTGACCAGACAACGGGCTGAGCAGCGAGCAGAAGGGCCCCACGCAGATCGTGGAGATGCTGGGAGACTGTACTTCGGTGCTGGAGCGGCTCAGGGTCGGGGCTTCTCGGACCCCAGAGCACTCACCAGAGAATTGCTTCGATGGTCGTGCTGGTTAAGAGCGTGCAGGTTCTGATGATGGCCGGTCCCTCGAGGTCTCGTCGCACCCACAGATCACAGCTGAGCTGATGACGTGGGTAGAGGTCAGAGGTGCCAGGGAAGCCGGTTCTCGTCGAGCTGGGCCGTCGGATTCCTTGAGGAAGGACTTACAGCAAACCGCAGAGTTCTTAGATGGTGCCCGCTGATGCAGGGTGACTACTCCTTAGTCACAAGGGAGAAATCTTGAGAAGAGTCTCGAATGTCCTTTCGTAGAAAGTAGTTCTTGATTCAAAGATGATCTAATTTGAAAGGGTCCCCGCTCCGGCCTTTATTCTAAAGAAAGGGGTGGGTACATGACTAGGTCCTGCCCTAAGGGTGGGACCAGGAAGGGGGGTAGTTACACCCCTCTCCCCTGCCGGACTTTCCCCAGGCCAGGGCTGGTGCCCCTGGAACTGGTTCTAACCGGCAGATGCGTAGTGAGCACCGGGGTGCCACTCCGCAGTCACCTTCTCGCAAAAGCCCTACCTACCCAGAATACACAAACCCTGTCTGGGACGGTGCGAACACCTCCCTTGACAGGAAACCCTTTGTCCAAGCGCTCCTTGCTGGAAGGACTCCCAGCAGCAGGAGGTCAGACTCGTGTCTGTGGTGGCAGCATCCATTTTGTGGAGCTGAGGCTTTAGTTAACTTTAACCGGGGTTCACAGTTACGTACATGTCGTGTCCCTCTAGAAGGGCGGAATGCTAACCTCGTCGCCAGAATTGGTGAGAGGGCAGCATCCCGATTCGTATGACACCTTACTCGACATGCCTTGATAACGCGACACCGAAGTTACCGATGTGGTACGCGTTATCATGGAACAGCCATTGGGTCTTGATTCCGCAAGCTGCAACCGGGCTCGACTCGGGCCAGAACCTAGTTCACACGAGCCCACGCACTCTGCCTTCAGGATTGTCAAGGCCTGCCATAGGAGTGACTAATAGGAACTCGGGTGTCCATTGTATGGTTAGATATAGAGCTACTATACCTAAAGCGAAGAGTGATTACACGACTTCGCCCCAGCTGTCATGCAGCCAGTTGTGTCAAATTTAGGAGGCCAGCCAGGGGTGGCATAATACATGCTGCAGCCCCTGGCGGCCCTGGGTACACCTATGCCCTGCGTTACGGGGTCTGATAAGGTGGCCCAGTACCAATTGGTAAATGCACCTAGGGTACATATCGTAATTTAGAAAGAGAACAGCCAGGCTGTGGGTCTGATTAGCAGGCCCACAGCCAGAGAAAGTCGTAAACCAGTGAAACAAAAGCAAAAAATCTGGGTGATCATAGGAGTGCAGACCCTACTCTCCTACAGGTATCCCCATGCGTTAGGCTGTTAAGAGGATGCCCATAGGTCAGGCCTACTGCCCCTACTCTAAGGATTGTCCTATGGGTCGCGGTGGTGACAGGCACCAGGTTACTGCGCCCCCTGTCCATGATTGGGTGTCCTGTGGCTAAGGATACTGAGGCCCAGGTATACTGTTGTTTTACACCTGATGGGTGATTGTATGCTTTTGTGCCCACAGGGCAAGTGAATGTACCTTTTCTTACAGGTTTGGGCCTGGTGAACCCCTATGCTGGCTGGACGTGTTATTCCTGGCCCTTGTTATGCCCCATGGTAACGAGCAAGCCTTGCTGATTTATTACAGGTGCTCCTGTCTGTTAATATGTGCTGTGATGCCGTGAAGCTTTTCCTTTACAGGGGTCGTGTTGGATTTATACTGCATGGGGTGTCCTGATGCTAATGTTGTACTTTGCAGTTACAGTCTACTGCTAAGGATGAGAGCATGAGTTGTCCCCGCCATATTTACCCCAGGTTATATGTCACTTTGATCACATTCTTCTTTATTTCAGCCATGGACTTACGGACTCACCCCTTACTTCCCATGTAAATAATCCCCCCTGATACACTTGGCTCTGGTGCCAGTTGGCGCCGTGTTGTGATACCACTGTTTATGCATTTTTGCCTTGCAGGTTGGAGATATACTAAACTACTTATGACAGCTAGAGGTTTTTGTTCAGTTAGGACTTGGGTGCACTGCCAGGTCATACGCACAACGGTTTCACGAAAAAAATTACAGGTGCAAAGCGGCGAGTGGACCAACCTAAACCACTCAAACTAAGTGGGCAAAGCCACTTGACTAATTGACAAAGGGGGTTGCCGATGCACTCAAACACAGTGATACGATTGTTAGGTAACAATACAACAAATTTAGTTAAACAACATAAGTGGCAGAAGTAAGCCAACAGAACTCCAATGAAGGGTAATTCGTGGAGTCTTTATTGCAGTATACAGCCAGCCGACACGTGTTTCATCGCACTCGCGATTCCTCAGGGCTGAAACAAACAAATGGTTGACAATAGAACATGTGTCTTGCATGGATATATTTACAACAAGACCTTAGTTTTATGGCCTGTACACACTTAGTTATTGCTTCTACTGCAGGTAAAATATCCTAATTCACCTTTGTTACGTATCAGTGCCACCACAACATATCCGTGTCGGAAGTGTGCTGAGAGGCGATATTATTAATCGACGTGTAGGTGACTAGTGAGTTTATACTGACACGTTCTTTAGGATAAAAGAAATATATCATCCAAGTAGTCGCAACGAGTAAAAGTGTTCTATCCGTGTACGACTCATTCATACTACATGCTTTGTGACTAGAGCGTGATACTGTGACTCAATGCACGGAAGGGCACATACCTAGATGGCTGTGTCAAAGTCAGAAGGTCTAAATAATCCACATGAGAAATAGGGAAAAATTGAAAAAACCTCATCACTTAAAGAGTCATGATTATGAGTCATCAGGCAAGAAGCAAAATAGTGAGACTGTCAAATAAAATCAAAGGAAGCTCACCGCTCAGCTGGTGATAAATCCGACCCAGCCGGGCCCTTGACCGAAGATACTCGGTTTGAGTATTTGTGCTGATACGTAGGGATCGTAATTCTGTAACCAGACCAAATGTACTGAGTTACTGAAGGAGTATTAATATTACAGCGATTTAAACTAAATTCAACGTTTATCCTAGTACAATATTGCATTTCATGTCCTGTGTTCGAAATGCTAAAATCTAACATGCGAACATCGTAAAGGATTGTCCACTTTGTCTCAAACGGAGTCCGGTATAACATTCACACCGGATATTTAGAAATGTGTTAAGAGACTTACATTTCAGTCTTGTAGTTGTTTCTTTAAGACTCCGAGGTCTCCGTATTAAATAGTTCCAATCTTTTTTCAAAAACGTCGAACAGGGTACTGTTCTGAAAAGATTAGGGGCCCCGGTAAGAGTGTTGTCCATGAACATGTATATGACAAGATCGTGGCTGAGATATGAGAGTCTGTCTGGCTTACCTGTTGATAGGTTCGATCTTCGTAAAGATGCCGGTTATGGCTCTCAGATCACGGGACACCCCAGGCTGAAATGGCACCAAAATTACATGGAGTCAATTTCCGCGTGTGATTCATAAGACCAGTTCCTAAGTGAAGAAAGTCAGGCACGGTATCGGTCCTATCTAGTTTCCTTACCTGTGTGCAGTTCTGGAGCGACGTGTAACGCTTCCTGACCTCCGAGCTGAGTTCCTGTTTGGACACGTGACCGGGTCTCTCCGGACCTTATATACGTCAATCTGCTGCGCGTGCGAACGACTAGACCGTATGGATATGTTTTGGTCGTGTCCATATTGGGTAAGCGATCTCGATCAGTCATTCTGGAAGCTGATCGAGATCGCTTTTCCGTTTAAGACGTCGTAACTTGATCCACTTAAAAATCCATTTGAACTCGTGATTCGAGTCACAATTCTCCTAAACAAATTCTCCACCCTATCGCTTCACAACTTGAATATCTGGGCTCGACAAAAGAACCCAATATGGACACGACCAAAACATATCCATACGGTCTAGTCGTTCGCACGCGCAGCAGATTGACGTATATAAGGTCCGGAGAGACCCGGTCACGTGTCCAAACAGGAACTCAGCTCGGAGGTCAGGAAGCATACACGTCGCTCCAGAACTGCACACAGGTAAGGAAACTAGATAGGACCGATACCGTGCCTGACTTTCCTCACTTAGGAACTGGTCTTATGAATCACACGCGGAAATTGACTCCATGTAATTTTGGTGCCATTTCAGCCTGGGGTGTCCCGTGATCTGAGAGCCATACCCGGCATCTTTACGAAGATCGAACCTATCAACAGGTAAGCCAGACAGACTCTCATATCTCAGCCACGATCTTGTCATATACATGTTCATGGACAACACTCTTACCGGGGCCCCTAATCTTTTCAGAACAGTACCCTGTTCGACGTTTTTGAAAAAAGATTGGAACTATTTAATACGGAGACCTCCGAGCCTTAAAGAAACAACTACAAGACTGAAATGTAAGTCTCTTAACACATTTCTAAATATCCGGTGTGAATGTTATACCGGACTCCGTTTGAGACAAAGTGGACAATCCTTTACGATGTTCGAATGTTAGATTTTAGCATTTCGAACACAGGACATGAAATGCAATATTGTACTAGGATAAACGTTGAATTTAGTTTAAATCGCTGTAATATTAATACTCCTTCAGTAACTCAGTACATTTGGTCTGGTTACAGAATTACGATCCCTACGTATCAGCACAAATACTCAAACCGAGTATCTTCGGTCAAGGGCCCGGCTGGGTCGGAATTATCACCAGCTGAGCGGTGAGCTTCCTTTGATTTTATTTGACAGTCTCACTATTTTGCTTCTTGCCTGATGACTCATAATCATGACTCTTTAAGTGATGAGGTTTTTTCCATTTCTTCCCTATTTCTCATGTGGATTATTTAGACCTTCTGACTTTGACACAGCCATCTAGGTATGTGCCCTTCCGTGCATTGAGTCACAGTATCACGCTCTAGTCACAAAGCATGTAGTATGAATGAGTCGTACACGGATAGAACACTTTTACTCGTTGCGACTACTTGGATGATATATTTCTTTTATCCTGAAGAACGTGTCAGTATAAACTCACTAGTCACCTACACGTCGATTAATAATATCGCCTCTCAGCACACTTCCGACACGGATATGTTGTGGTGGCACTGATACGTAACAAAGGTGAATTAGGATATTTTACCTGCAGTAGAAGCAATAACTAAGTGTGTACAGGCCATAAAACTAAGGTCTTGTTGTAAATATATCCATGCAAGACACTTGTTCTATTGTCAACCATTTGTTTGTTTCAGCCCTGAGGAATCGCGAGTGAGATGAAACACGTGTCGGCTGGCTGTATACTGCAATAAAGACTCCACGAATTACCCTTCATTGGAGTTCTGTTGGCTTACTTCTGCCACTTATGTTGTTTAACTAAATTTGTTGTATTGTTACCTAACAATCGTATCACTGTGTTTGAGTGCATCGGCAACCCCCCTTATACCAAACTACTTACTAATTTTCCAACGCAAGCTGGTGTCCTGCCTCTTTTGTGGTGTGCCTGGTGTGTCGTCTGTGGGTACTGCATGAGTGCTTCACATGTCCTCCGAAGTTTGGCCTGCCTGCTTGGTTCCGTGCTACCCCCTGGAGATTTGGTAACCCCATTTCTTACACCCACTGATCTGGCCTAGCGGGAGGGGAACCCAGGGACCATCTGAAGTGACCTGCTGAGGAGAACCTCCAACTCAATCCCCCCCCTCCTTTCAAGGAACCAAGAATTTACTTCAGAAGGGCGCAGGACTCCACTGGCGCTGAGAAGACCCCCTTTCTGTGCCCCCAAGGACTACTGGGGACCGACCAGGTATTGGGCCTTGCCACCTCTGCGCCCCGTGAAACAACCTGTGCCCCCAGCGCTGTCCTGCCTAAAGTGATAGCCTGCCTCCAATTTAACTAAACTACCTGTGGAGCGCACTGCCTGCCTAGCGTTTGAACTCCACCCAGCTGTGCCCCTTCTGAAGCGCTGCCATTTGCGACCTGCTGACTGACCCAAGCGCCGTGAAACCCCCCGGCGCTAGGCCCCTCGAGATCGCTGAGCCACTGAACTGCCCCTGGCTCCAACGCGCTATCTGGTAACTCACCGCCGCAGCCCCAGTCCTTACTGAGTACCCCTGGGGATGCCCTGTGCCTTGGAGCGCTCCCGGGCCCCCGGCGCTGCCGTCACCTGCTGCCGATGCTCCCGGGCGTCTGAGGATCCCAGGGCCCTGCCGCTAGTGCCGTGGCCCCAGCGCTGTCCTGGCGAGTTCTCCCGGTGTTGCTAGCATCATCGCGGCGACCCTCGGTGTCAGGAGAGGGCCGCCGCTGTGCTGGAGTAGGCCGCACTAGGCCCTTAGGCCACCGAAGCCTGAAGCTGGTGTCCCGCATCTCGTTACGGGGGAGCCGCGACTTCAGCCGCGCCCCCGCCCGTGCAGCCTTGCTATTGGCCATCCCGGCCGCCCCCTCTGCTGCTGGCCGCGTTGTGATTGGCGGCCGGCCCTACCTGGCTGCGAGGCCTGGAAACCGGCAACATCCCTTTTGGAGGGCTCCGGGCGATCCGGAGAGCCCTCCCCCAACAAGGAACACGCCGCAAGGGCCCCGACTGGCCGAAGATCAAGGTAACACCCCTGGGAGGCGGGCGGGAGGCCTAGAGGAAGAGAGAGCCCCACGGTCGCCCCGCCCCAAAGGAGAACTGTTGTTTGGGCCCCGTTGGCCCCGGAGGACACTGTGAAGTCCCCATGATGTCGTCAGCTACTTGCTGGCATTCCGCAGCCAGATGCCCAAACTGTGGAAGGAAGCCTCAGACAAATTGGAGTCTAGCCAAGCCGTCATGAAGGAGTGGTATGACCGCAACGCTCGGACGGTGGAGTTGGATGCTGGACAGAAGGTGTGGGTCATGGAGCCTGGGGAGCTTAGTGCCCTCCAGGACCGGTGGACTGGTCTGTACAAGATTGTGGAGCGTCGAGGCCAGACCACCTACGTCGTGGATTTGAAGACCCCCGGCAGCCCCATCGGGTGCTCCACGTCAACCGCCTGAAGCCTCACCATGAGCGATCGGAGCTTGCTCTCCTCATGGTGACGGATGGGAGAGAGGAGGAGGAGAGTGAGCCTCTTCCTGACCTTCTGGCGGCCCAGGAGAAGGATGGTTCAGTGGAGGGAGTTGTCCTCTCCCCATCCTTGACCCCAGAGCAACAGAGGGACTGCCGCCAGGTATTGGCACAGCACGCCTCGTTGTTCTTCCTCACGCCTGGAATTACACATCTGTGTACCCATGATGTGGACACCGGGGACAGTCTGCCAGTAAAAACCAAGTCTTACCGGCTGTCTGAGAAAGCGAAGAACAGCATCCAGGGTGAGGTGGCCAAAATGCTGGAGCTGGGGGTGATCGAACCTTCCAGCAGCCCGTGGGCTAGTCCGGTTGTGTTGGTACTGAAAGCGGCCCCAACGGGAAATACACCAGAACTTCGGTTCTGTGTGGACTATCGGGGATTGAACTCTGTCACCAAGACAAACGCTCACCCGATCCCAGGGCAGACAAGCTGATTGACCGGCTGGGAGCAGGCAAATACCTCAGCACCATCGACTTGACATCAGGGTACTGGCAGAATGCCATGGCCGATGGAGCAAAGGAGAAGACAGCGTTCTCCACCCCCGAGGGTCACTTCCAATTCAGAGTGATGCCCTTTGGACTCAAGAATGCTCCGGTCACTTTCCAGCGGTTGGTGAACCAGGTGCTGTCTGGCCTGGAGTCGTTCTCAGCGGTGTACCTGGATGACATACCTGTCTTCAGTAGCACCTGGGAGAACCATCTGCAGCATCTCCAGGAGGTGCTGCAGGCTTTGCAACGTGCTGGCCTGACCATCAAGGCTAGCAAGTGCCAGATTGGACAGGGATCTGTCGTCTACCTGGGACACCTGGTGGGCGGGGGTAAGGTGCAACCCCTCCAGGCCAAAATTGAGACCATCATGGCCTGGGAGCCCCCCAAAACCCAAACTGAGGTCCGAGCTTTCCTCGGCCTCACTGGATACTACCGCAGGTTCGTCAAGGGATATGGTACCATCGTAGCCCCCTTGACTGAGTTGACGTCCAAGAAGCAGCCACGCATGGTGATCTGGATGGCTGCTTGCCAAGAGGCATTCGAAACACTGAAGCGCGCCATGTTCACCGCTCCGGTGCTGGCCACCCCTGACTTCCAGAAAGAATTCATCGTGCAGACGGACGTCTCTGAGCACAGCATAGGTGCCGTGGTATCGCAACTCAACAACGATGGCCAAGACCAACCTGTGGCCTTCATCTCCAAAAGACTCCTCCCTCGGGAACGGCGATGGAGTACCATCGAGCGAGAAGCCTTCGCTGTGGTCAGGGCCTTGAAGAAGTTGAGGCCATAGCTTTTTGGCTCTCACTTCCTGATTTAAACCGACCACAGACCCCTTCGCTGGCTCATGCAGATGAGAGGTGAAAACCCCAAGTTGCTAAGGTGGTCCATTTCCCTACAGGGGATAGACTTTCGGGTGGAACATCGGCCCGGAGTGACCACGCCAATGCTGACGGTCTCTCCCGGTTTCTCCGCCTTAGTGATGAGAACTCCCTAGAGGTTGGGTAGCTCTCCCGACTTTCAGCTGTGGGGACGCATGTTAGACCTGTCAGCCTTAGGGTGGTCTCCTCCATTTTTTTCACCTGTGCCTCATTTTTCCCACCTACTTTGAGTTGGCCGTAGGACTCTGGGCACCCTCCCATTGCTAATCAATGCCAGGGTGCAGGTGCTCTCTTCCCCTAACATGGCTGCCACTGACCCCTGCTACTGCAGCGTGGTCTTTTTAGGCGCACTCTAGTAGCCAGGAGCTGTCTGGAACCCTTGAACAATGTTGCAATACCAGCCTGCCAGCCTGCCCATAGCTAGAATGAGGGAAGCTCCTGGAACCTTCCAGAACAGGGGAGGTGCCACCAACTGCCACTGCCAACTGCCATCTGACGCTATATAAGGAAAGGGAGGGAAACTTTCTAGTCAGTTGGAGCATCACTGACCTGGGGGACCCTACGCAGGAGATTTAGGCGGTAGGGCCTAGTCAGAAACCTATACCACTGGTTGGTGACAGGGTCTAGGCGCTGCCCACCAAGCTGAGTAAGGAACACTGAACTAGCTCACTGATCTTGCCCAGCGGGAGGGGAACCCAGGGACCATCTGAAGTTACCTGCTGAGGAGAACCTCCAACTCAATTCCCCCCCTGCTTTCAAGGAACCAAGAATTTACTTCAGAAGGGCGCAGGACTCCACTGGTGCCGAGAAGACCCCCTTTGTTTGCCCCCAAGGACTACTGGGGATTGACCAGGTATAGGGCCTTGCCACCTCTGCCCCCCATGAAACAACCTGTGCCCCCAGGGCTGTCCTGCCTAAAGTGATAACCTGCCTCCAATTCAACTAAACTACCTGTGGAGCGCACTGCCTGCCTAGCGCTTGAACTCCACCCAGCTGTGCCCCTTCTCAAGTGCTGCAATTTGTGACCTGCTGACTGACCCAAGAGCCGTGAAACACCCCGGCGCTAGGCCCCTCGAGATCGCTGAGCCACTGAACTGCCCATGGCTCCATCGCACTATCTGGGAACTCACCGCCGCAGCACCGGTCCTTACTGAGTACCCCTGAGGACGCGCTGTGCCTTGGAGCACTGCCGGGACCCCGGCGTTGCTGTCACCGGCTGCCGCTGCTTCCGGGCGTCTGAGGAGCCCAGGGCCCTGCCACAAGAGCCGCAGCCCCAGGGCTGACCTGGCGAGTTCTCCCGGTGTTGCTGGCGTCATCGTGGCGGCCCCCGGTGTCAGGAGAGGGCCGCCGCTGCACTGGAGTAGGCCGCACTAGGCTCTTAGGCCGCCGAAGCCTGAAGCTGGTCTCCCGCATCACGTGACGGGGGCGCTGCGACTTCAGCCGCGTCCCCGCCAGTGCAGCCTTGCTATTGGCCATCCCGGCCGCCCCCTCCGCTGCCGACTGTGCTGTGATTGGCGGCCGGCCCTACCTGGCTGTGAGGACTGGAAACCGGCAACACCCCTGTCGGAGGGATCCGGGAGATCCGGAGAGCCCTCCCCAATGAGGAACACGCCACAAGGGCCCCGACAGGCCGAAGATCAAGGTAACACCCCTGGGAGGCGGGCGGGAGGCCTAGAGAAAGAGCCCCGCGGCAAATGAGAACTGTGGTTGGGGCCCCGTTGGCCCCGGAGGACACTGTGAAGTCCCCTCCTGAATGGGAAGGGAGCCTGTAAGCTATTTTGAGGCCCGGATTCCCATAAAGTTAACCCCCGCTGGGGAAGACTGGTGACTGGGCCCCATTGGCCCCATATTAGGACCTGAGCTGGGCCAGGGCCCTGCCAAACGCCTTTGGGGCCTGAGTTTAGTCGAGTTAACCCCTGGCTAGGGGTCTGCTAATGCTTTCTTAAATGTTGATTCAACCTGCAGAGTGAAGAGGTTATTGTTAAGGAATGAAATGTTTTACCTATGTTTGATGAAACCCTCATTTCACTCTATGCACTGTTTCTCCTTGCCTTAAACAGATGCTCTACATGAGTTCAATCAACTATTAGCCTTCATTTGATGACCTGCCTATTCCTGCCAATAGGAAATGTTATTGTTGAATAATGAAATGTTATTCCTGGGATGAAATGTTTATTCCTGCGAAATGAAATGTGTTTAATTGCCTTTATAAAGAATTCCTTGCAGGTGCTGACGAAGAGCAAGGCTGATGCCAGGGCTGCAGTTATTTAATATTTAATATTTATTCATTTTAGTATTTATTGCTGAGTGAGGAAACCCATGTGTTTTTAAGAGAACCTAATAAGTTATACGCCTGTGAATTTTTGATCACCCCGATGCTAATCTTATATAAATAGCTATTGATTTGAATCCAGCATACTGGTGTGGTCTCAGTCATTGCGTGTGCATTGATTGTCTCAGTGGATGTGTGTGCTTTGTAGTCACTTAACACCTGAGCTTTCGGGTGCCTACCTGCTCCAGCCAGGCTACCCCCGGGGAACTGGTGACCCCAGTTCCTACAGTTATATATTGGTTTTTTGGCTACTGCTACCCTTTATGGTGATTGCTTGATTGTTTGAATGTGGGGTGAAAGAAAATTGTATGCTTATGAGAAATCACAAAGGGAATTTGTTCCTGACCTAGTGTCACTTTGACGTCCTGTCCCTTTGGTGAGTAGCCCTGGGCAGAAAACTAAGCTACACTTGCAAAGTGTGCGTAGCGAGTGCAACTATGCTCTACACGAATCGCACGTAGCACAGTGCAAAAACTGTCACGTTTCTCATTACGAGTGGTAGCGAATGCTTGTGACCGCTTGCGATGAGAAACTACCAGTCCGCGTTGAGAAAGCTGCTGCTTGAGTACAAATCTACTCGAGCGCGTAGAAAACTATGGCTTGCACTGTGCATGATGCCATTTGCAATGATTGCACAGTGCAGACAAGCATCCGGCACTGTGTATTCATTGTGAACAGCATTTCCCTACCTCACTACGTAGTTCGCGTAGCTACGAGTAGTGCAACCTAGTGAAAAGTGCAATTTGCATAGTTACACGTAGCGCAACTATGCAAACTACGCCCAGGGTTAGAGTAGGACTCCTCTCTTTTCTGAAGGTACTCATTCTGTGCCAGGGAAGGGCCTTGAAGTACTCGTCACTGGCCATTTGAAATTAGTCCCTGGTCTGTAGGGGGATGCTCACATTTGTCTGGTTGAGACTCTTATGTTTTTACAGCCTTTGTGGAACCCAACCTGTGCCATTGAAAGGCCAAGCAGTACTCGTCGCTGGCCAAGTGAGCTTACTCCCTGGTTTGATGGGTGATGCTCTCATTTGTATGGTTGAGGCTCAAGTGCTTTTACAGCTTTTGTGGTACTCATGCTGTGCCAGTTAGGGGCCTTTCAGTATTCGTGGCTGGCCAGTTGAGGTTATTGTGCTTTACTCCCTGGTTTGATGGGTGATGCTCACATTTGTCTGGTTGGGGCTATTGCCATTTACCATCCATCCCCTTACTCTGGGTTGCTTGAGGTAGGAGTGGCTTTACAACCTCCAGGTCCTCACATTTGTAACTAGGTATTTTTCTCTTCATCAGTAGAATCAACATGGCGGGCATCATGTTTTTAAGTAGATTTACTGGTGCCTGCACACTCAGTTTTCTGAACCTGGCCGTGGGTGAGAGCATCACCCATGTGTTTTCCTATGTCCGCCTCATGCTGCCTCTTACCGTCTGCTTTACTTCTTTGACATATTTTGGTGATGGGACCCATTCGTATGTATTTTGTGTTATGATGGTACAGCAGCATCGTGCTTTTTACATTCTATATTTAATGTGCTATGGTGCCGAGTTCCTTTCTTTGTGTGCGAGGTTGTGTGTTGGATGTTTGCTGATCCTGGTGGTTAGAAGTGCATGTTCTCGCAGTGGGCACCACAAACAACAATAACATGTTGGCACCAAAGTCCCTGAAGTGAGTGCTAAATGTAGATTTGCATCATTTTCTGTTGTTTTCCAGATCATAGCTATCCATATTGCTATTTACCTGCTGTCTTTGCCAAGCAATGACTAAGGCAGTATATTAGATTAGAATGTGCTATTGCATGCGCCCACTGACATACACCCATATGTACATTTTGTGACAGGTCTTTCTGCCAAGTCTCTTGCTGCCTCTTCATGGCCATTGTTATATATTCCCAAAGATTGTGGTGCATGCATTAGCACATAAAGAAAGGCCTATTGGCTTTGAGACTGCTTTTTACTCTCTGTAATCAAGCAGATACCCTAAAACAAAACTAGGAAGTAGTGGATTCACCAAAGCCTGCCCAGGTTTCCTCCTAGCCTGTCCCACTTGTATGTCCGGATGATGTAGGGCTACAATGATGTGCCAAAGAAAGCACTCTACTGTTGTTGTGCTTCATCTTAAGAGGGGTTTTGGGCTGAAAAATGTATCCCTTTATTTACATAAATTATAGACTGCAAAAAGCATGGATTCGAGAAAAGAACGTACCTTTGATTTAAGATCACATTTTGCCTATTTAAAGATATGCCTTCTCAGGAATAAGATTCCCTATTTTTTTCTTCATAAGATATGCTTTTACTCCATCCATCCAGAAGCAGGGAGTAAAATATTCTAACTTCAAAGCCTCCTACAGAGCCCTCTTTGAGACTTTATAGAATGAAACATTTGGCTTCACTCTTTAACAATTAGTGAATTGTGAGGCAAGGTCCAATGCTACATTGAGGTCACTATAGGTAGATGTCCTGCGGTGCGACTACAAGAGGGTGGCAACTTGTGACAAATTATATAGCTGCCCTTGTACAAGGGAGCACACAAATGGCAAACGTAATCTTGCACAAGCCTTTGAAAATCCATGCACCGGTGGAGCACATGGAAGGTAATTTCTCTCACATCTGCAGGCCAGAGTCCGAGAGACATTTTCTGGGTTCCGTTAAGCAGGGCACTGCCTCTTCTTCTAAGCAAAATACAAATTCTTCATAGCCTGACAATGAAGTTCCAGAGAAGGCATCAGACAAGCCTTCTCCTGATTTTTATCATAGGTCTCGTGAGTTTTTCATGTCTTCCTAGGTGACCTTAAATTGCACTGAGGATTCATAACAAGAAGTCACCTGCACTGCTTACCCACTTTCTTCAAAATCTCCCCAGTGCCATCCCCACATCGCAACCTCTCCTCATCGTTGCTCGATTGTTTCTTTTCGTTGGCCAGCTCTAGCCATCTGTTGCCTCTTCGGTGGTACTCCCGCCCTCCTGTGCCATCCCTACACCACCCCCCCCATCATTGTTACTGCTCTATTGTTTGTTTTGGTTGGCCAGCACTGGCCATCTGTTGCCTCCTCATTCCACTCCCTCCCTCCCGTCATTACTGCTGTGACTTAATCTCCCCTGTGCCGGCCCCACATCAGCACTTCTCCTCGTCGTTGCTCGATTGTTTCTTTTGGTTGACCAGTTATAGCCATCTGCTGCCTCATCGGTGGAACTCCCTCCCTCCATGCTCATACCTTTTAACAATTCACAATATTTTTTTAACTTCCTCTTTCCACTCATTCTCCTTTACAACACCTGAGGTTATTTCACAAACACTGACTTCCTCTTCCAAGAAATCATCCACAACCTGTTCTTCTCCTACATCACAAACTAAACGAGACAGACAATCAGCTGAAACATTATCCACACCAGGGAGATGATCTACAACAAAATAAAAATCTTGCAGACCGGCAACCCAACGTCTTATGCGAGAGGAAATGGAATCAAGTCCCTTCGTTTTGAAAATCTCTTTTGATGGTTTGTGGTCTGAACATATCTTAAAATATATGCCCCAAACAAAACACCAGGCAAAAATACTTATAATCGCAAGGGAAGGGAGTCACACTTGGATTATATCCTGGTACAACTATCGAGGTGGTCAAAAGTTCAGGATTTTAGGATAGTTGATAGGATGGACAGTGACCATAACGCTCTTGAGTTAGATCTCGTCCACCCAGCACCCCAGGGCCTAGAGACCCATGAGGTAGGGAATCATCCCACACTCCTGATAGACAACAGCAGGAGAAAAATTAGGTGGGAGCATATGGTCACAAATAAGGACAAACTCCCACTGCTTTATGCCGAGATTGCCCCCATCCTGGAAACTGTCAGAGACCTTGATAGCGAGGCAAACAAGATAGATATCAGGAGTAAATTGTTTGATGCCCATAAAGAACTTATAAAAGTAGCGGCACCCCATTTTACACGCAAAGTACAAAAACCGAAGGCGAGGCCCCGCGGTAAAACGCAATGGTATAATTCAGCCTGCAGGCGGGCCAAAACAGAACTCCTGGGAGCAATCAGGGAGGGCAAAGGAGGTGAAAGTCTCAAGCAATGCAGACAAGCCTATAAAAAGCTTCTCGCACAGGCCAGAATAGAATGGGAGGAAAGCCAGTGGGAGGAGCTTACAAAGGCCCTAGCCGTGCAAGACCAACGCCTGTTCTGGAGAATGGTGAATGGGGGATCAGGGAGTCTAAATTCGGCAGTGGTGCCTAATATAGCTCCTGGAGTGTGGCAGGCCCACTTCCAGTCGCTATATAGCGCTGAGTCCGGAGAGCCTCCCGTACTACCTGAACTAGGGAGTCAGGGTTTGCAGGTGGATGAGGTAACACTGAGTGAGGTTACAGTTGCTATTTCAGGCTTGGCTTCGGGGAAGGCCCCTGGCCTGGATGGGCTACCAGGGGATATGTATAAACAGGAGAACACTGTCTGGGCGCCCTACCTCGTAGCCCTTTTTAATGGTGTTCTCAGTGGGATGGAAATACCCAGTACTTGGCTGGGGGCTGAGGTGGTCCCTATCTTCAAGAAGGGATCCCCCCTGCTCCCAGCCAACTACAGGCCGATTAGCCTGATAGATGTAGCACAGAAGCTGTTCGGTAGGGTTCTCCTGAACAGGCTACAGGAATGGATTGAGGAGGTGGGTGCCCTCAGTCCATATCAGGCAGGCTTTAGGAAAGGGGTATCGACTGTGGACCAGGTCTTCAGACTGAACCTGATCTGCTGGAGGACAGTGAGGTTCGAGGGCGGTAGTCTGTACACGATTTTCGTGGACTTAAAAGCCGCCTTCGACCTCGTGCCAAGGGGGAAACTCTGGGTCATCCTAGCAGGGATGGGTGTCCCACCAGACATCTTATTGACCCTACAGAGGCTGCATCATAACAATTATGCCCAGGTGAGGTGTGGGAGGTCGGGGGAGCTGACAGATAGATTTCCCGTTGGCAGAGGGGTAAGACAGGGTTGTGTGCTGGCGCCGACCCTGTTCTGCCTCTTCGTCAACGGGATATTCGCTCACCTAAACGCCACCGACTACACTGATGCCCCTAAACTGAATGGCAACAGCGTGCCCGCAATAATGTTTGCGGACGACACGCTGTTGGTATCCAAGACACCCATGGGCATTCAAAAGATACTTGATGCCTTTGTGGCCTTCTGCCAGGATAGAGGGCTCGAAATCAATGCCACAAAGACCAAATATATGGTGTTGAATCCAAGCCCTAAACAGCGCCCGAACCCCTTGTTAGGAGCAACGAGACTGGAAAGAGTTGCCACGTTCGAATATCTCGGCGTGACACTCAATGAAAACATGACCTGGGAGACCCACCAAACTAGGGCTAACCTCAAACTAGTGCAAATCACTGGGGGCATCACACGAATGATGACCGGTTCGACCTACCGCCCACTGGGGGCCCTAATCCAGATATATAAGGCACAGGCAAGGGGGGCGATCCTGTACGGGGCCGAATTGTGGGGCCATATCCCCTGTCGGAATTTGTCTCGTACAGAAAACAGGTTTTTACGACAAATTACCGCACTCCCCCCTAGCACCCCGCTCCTCCCTTTGAGGCTTGATTTAGGGCTACGGCCACTTGTCGACGAGATAAGTCTAAGACCCATAGCCTTTTGGCGCAGGCTGTGGTGCGGCGACGATCTCATCGACTACAGGGAGGAATTGGTCGAACTACTAAAACATCCCAAGGTGCTCAGTATTCCCTGGGTCCAAAACATCCAGTTGGTTTGCACAGATATGGGGCTCCCCGAGCTGTGGACTGAACCAGCTACCACAGCACCAAGAATCCCGAAGAGAGCACTTGCGAAGCTGTTCCACGAGCACAAAAGGGTTAGGGTTATAGCCACCCAGACAGAGGGGTCCCTTTCCTCCTTATTCCTACAAACTAAGGATCTCTACATATTTGAGAAAGCCCTTGATCCTGTATACCCTATATTCACCAGGAAGGTATTTCTCCAGTGGAGGTACGGCACTCTGCCTTTACGGTCCTTTACTAGTACCTGGGCGCAAACCACTTCGACCAAGTTCTGTCCTCTTTGCGTTGACAAAGAGGAAAATGACTTGCACGTGATTTTTTTCTGCCCAGCATATAAGACAGCTAGAAAGTACTGGCTGCTGCCATTGATCAAGAATTTGGGTGGCAGGGAATACGCACCGATGTACAGAATTTTAAAAAGCGATGTTTCTGGCCCAACTGTCTTTGCACTTTCCAAATTCCTAACGAATGTCTGGCACACGCGTAGTCGTCTTATAAAAAATACTGGGCAAACTGGAAATTCCCTCTTTTTTAACAATCACCTGTAAAGTCTGGTTTTTTTTATGAACAGTATGTATTGATGTTTTATAACTGTGATAGATTTATCTCATTTTATGTATGTGTATCTTTTATGACCAAATGGTCGAAATAAAGATGAAATAAATAAATAAACGTATTGAGTGCCCAGAAGATAGCCAACGCTTCCATTTAAATTACAGAGTAATTTAATTCTTCCCTACGTTAACTCCTTGTTTGTTTTAAAATGGCACCCAACCCTTTCGAGCTTGCATCAGTTAGTGGTTTCTCCACCTGGAATAAATGCTTGCAAACTTGGTGCATTCTTTAAATCTTATTTCAACTCTAAAAATTATTTTTGATACTCATTCAACCAAATAACTTCTTTGAAATTCCCTAGCAACTGTCTCATGTTACTTGATTTGCTTGCTAAGTTGTTTACAAATTCCCCATAATATTCAATCATTCCCAAGAATGAGACAACTTCTTCTTTCGATATGGGAGTTGCTAAGTTGAGAACGGTTTCAACCAATTCTTTCTTGGGAATAATTCCTGACGCGGTGATGCAATGTCCCAAATAGTTAACCTGTTGTACAGAAAATTTAAATTTTTCAAATTTTAATGTGAGACCTGCTTTCTCAAGTTTCCCAAGTACCAATCTCACATACATGTCATGTTCCTGTTAAACCAAATATCAATAGATCATCTTATTAGCATTTTACATTTTTTACACCTTTCAAAATTGAAGACATGACCCTTTAAAATACTGACGCAGCAGACACAAGACCAAACGGCATTCTTTTATATTTAAAAGCACCCATAGGAGTGATGAATGCCGTCAAGTCCTGTGAGCCCTGCGTCAGTTCTTTTTGGTGATAGGCCTGAGTAAGAACCAGCATAGTAAAAAACGTTGCACCACTCAAAGTAGACATTATTTCATCTATATTAGGCATTGGGAACTTGTTGACAACCACCTCCTTATTAAGGGACGTCAAGTCCAACCAAAGTCTATGTCGCCATTAGATTTGTTCACGACTGAGACTGGAGCTAGCCACTCAGAAGCTTCCATAGGAGAAATTATTTCTTGTTTGAGTAACTTATCTAACTCTTGCTCCACCTTCTCCTGTATAGCCATGGGAATCCTTCTCACTTTGTCCATGGATGGTACAGCTCCATTTTTAAGTTTGATGCAATGTTTCTAACCCTTCAAACAACCTAGCTCATCTTTGAACAAACATAGAAATTCATGCACAAAGTGATTAGTTTGAAATTAAATGAAATGAAAGAAGGTACTGTCACCCTACGGGTATCCTGGCGCTTAGATTGCAGAAATCGTTATAGCAATAGAAGCTGTCGGGGATACAATCTAGTTTTAGCTCCTAGGGAATAGCCAAGATTTCAGATTCTTCCTAAAGCAGGTCAGTGATTCGCTTTGTCTGAGGTTCTGTGGCAGCTCATTCCATAATCGTGTAGCTACCACACTAAAAGCTCTGCCCCCATCCTAGATTTCTTGAATCTAGTAGCCGTGATCAAATTAGCATTAGAGGATCGGAGTTTCCTCCTGGGATTATACCAAGTGAACCTCTCTTGTAGGGGGGCAGGTCCCAGACCGTGAACCGCCTTGTAAACAATGCAGAGAGATTTAAAACAAATTCTCTCCTTAATAGGCAGCCAATGAAGCTAGCTCAAAGCCATGGCTGTGGAGGATCTGCGCTGTCTATTAAGCACCAACTTTGCTGCCAACTTTTTACCTTCTATCTTCTGTATCTGAACTTGAGGTTCTGCATTAGGATTCAATGTGAATCCCAACAACCGTAGATGTGGCCAGCCAAGTAAACTATCCCCTACTTTTGAAACATACATTTTTCCAAAAATTAATTTCTTTTCCATTTCTATGCAAGCATTAAATTAGCCCAACATACTAATGTGTTGACCACCATACCCTCCTGGATTTACATCCATCTTATTTAAATTATTTTTGTGTTGAAACCATTTGCAATAAACTTCTTTTGAAATTATTGTCAAATGTGAGCATGAATCACATTTCATTTCAATATTGATACCATCAACCTTAACACTTCCAATAGGATGTTTGTTGCCTTCACTATCATCAATTTGTCAAATTAGTTCTTTTATGTCTTTATTTTGCAATTTCTTCTGTTTAGATCTACAAAATTGTATACATTTTTTTTTCTTCCCACACCCAATACATACAAAACTCAAAGCTAGGTAGGATTTTGAATTATCTTTGTGACCAGACCTTCCACACCGAAAACCTTCAAACGCATCTTTTGCTGATTCTTCTTTAGCTACCTCCTAAGTATCAGATTTCACATTTTTGACGAGATAAACACTTTCCTGTACTTCTTCTACACTAGGTGTACCTTTATTTCCTTCACCTTTTAATTAATTCACACATTTTAACATGTGTTCAACCCTTTTTGCTATTATCACTACTTCTTCAAAAGGTGGTTCGTCCTTAAGCCATAACCCTTCCCTTATTTTATCTTCCCTACACTTTAACACAAATTGATCTCTGAGTCTTTTCTCATTGGCTGCCCCAAACTTGCAACTTGAAGCTAACTTCCTTAACCCAGTTAAAACATCCTCTACTGATTCTTCTTTCCATTGTTCTCTTAGGCCAAAATGGTATCTTCCCATGATGGTGCTGACTCTGGGCACATAATGCTTATCCAATTGAAGCTAACATATTTCATATTCATTTAACCCTCTTTGTTCCTCTGTAGATAAATCCAGCAAATTTTCTAGCACCTCATGACCCTCACCACCTAAACAGTGAAAAAAAAATGAATGCTTTCTTTCTGCACTTAAATTCGTTCCTCAATCGCATAGTGCATAGTGTGAAAAAATCTTCTTCCATTTGTTCCATTTAACTGGAGGATCTCCTGGTGAGCTTAAAAAAATGGTGGTGCAGTTAAATTCTGCATGACTCACTTTCTAATATTAAATGTGAATAAGAGAAAGCATAATAAAACAATTTACTAAAATATATGGATATATACATTTTTTAAGAAAGGTACACCTTTTCTCCACTTTTTGGAACACCTTTTCTCCAATTTCTTTTTGAAAATAAATATGTTTTATGTTGGATTACTTTAGTTGACTAGGAAGAAACACTTCTTAAATGAATAGAAAATCCAACCTGAATGCTTTACACATTCTAATACACAACAAAAACAAGTTGTGCTTATTTTAAATTTATAAAGAATTAAACCCTTATCACATAATTAATTCTGTGCTTAAGAGAATATTTTATAACAGATGTCGTGGATATACGATGTTAAATACTTGAAATGTCCCTCAGAAGTGTAAATACACATAAAGTTTTCCTTTCAACAAGTGTAACGTATTCCGTGCATATAAGCTTTAAGCAAAGTCTTCCAAACACAATGTTGAAGAATCTCCAATCCAATTCCAGAACATCACTTAGATGGGAGTTCACAGGACTGATGATGCGTTTCAATTGCCAAATCCTTCAGCAGGATTCCAACACGTCATCAGACAATGCAGGCAACTGAAGAGGAAAGAGCTCCTCTTTCTGATGATCTAACTATGCGATTGTTAATGAACACTGTTTCCTTTGAGCAACCTGTCACGCCTGCCACACACTTCCAGGAGAGTTATGCCATTCAGCGTGCAGACAACCAACAACCCCTTCTGTCGACCTCCTCTCCGCTTTCATAAACGGGTGAGTCAGCCGCTGGAGAAGTATTAAACAACCTTCTCTTCTTATTAATACAGCCGCTGGAGGAGGTGGGGTGTTAACTTGGTTAGCAGGGTCATTTTCTTGTTATCAGATATTCCGCCTTGCTTTACATTGATAACGCACATTCAAATGCTGCTCTTCCCACGCTGAACTTATTAGCACAAACTATACAAACTTCCTTTCAGACTGGATAATAATTCCATGAAATGTAACTTCTTTCTTTATTCCAAAATGTCTAATACAATGAGAAAATAAGTTTTGCAGTACCTTACAGGTCCGAACTACCCGCAAATGCAATTTCCATCCAAGTAAAATTGTGACTAGTCTCTGGCCATGACACAATATGGTTCCAGCTTGATGTTGAGGTGTTGATTATTAACTCTCCATATTCCAATGCCGTAATCGTCACCGTTGGAACATTCTTAAGTAATGTGGACACACAGGTAAATGTCAACGTTGAAGGTTTATATCGTAACACCCCATCCATCAGCCACATAGGAGTAACTGACTCATGACACACAAGATGGATTCCAGGTTCTATGTTCTATAAAACCTGGATCTCATGGAAGAGAAGAGTGAGATCACACTCACCACCACCTCCCATCGTTGTTGTTCAATTGTTTCTTTTGGTTGGCCAGCTTTGACCATCTGTTGCCTCCTCGCCCGCACTCCCTCCCTCCCGTCTTTACTGCCGTCTCTTAATCTCCCCAGTGGCGTCCCCACATCACCACCTCCTATCGTCATAGCTCGATTGTTTCTTTTGGTTGGCCGGCTCTGGCTATCTGTTGCCTCCTCGCTCGCACTCCCTCCCCCCGTCTTTACTGCCATCACTTAACCTCCCCAGTGCCATCACCACCTCCTATCGTCATTGCTGATTGTTTCTTTTGGTTGGCCGGCTCTGGCTATCTGTTGCCTCTTCGCTCGCACTCCCTTGCTAAGGTGGGATTTTTGATCTCTTATCTGATCACTATAAATCTAGATCCCAACTCAGGTCGACTGAACCTTTGTTACCTGTCATAGAGTAAAAAGCAATCCACTACTAGGTTAATCAGTTTAAGATTTTACACAACTCTGAAGAACCACTTACTACGAATAAGTTTAAAAGTTTTATTTTAAAGCCAAAGATAACTGGAGATACAAACATCTCAATATAAGGTTCAAAAGATACACTGGCACTAATACAAACATGAGTTGTCCAAATGCTCTTAGGCGACAAAAGAAAATCACCAGAACTAATTCAAATATCATCAAGTTGGCGAGAATTGACACAAGTTGTAACTCGTGTGACATTTACAAAAAGGAAAGAAAATTCAGATTAGACTGTCCCTACTCTAGACTAAGTGACATCCCTACTTAAAAAGATCTTATCCTAAGAAAAAGGTGTCAGCCGTGGTGACTTCCAAAGAAGATCACTCACTTTCCCTAAGTCTTTGTTGTAAAACTATGCACCGCAGTTACGCTCTATCTGCCTACCCATCCGCTCTCTTAGGTTCCTCGGGTCATCTGCCCTGTCTCCACCCAGGGGTGCTGTCCCTAATACAAAATCACAATTACAGTTGAAACGCCCCTCTGAGACGCCCCTCACGTACACCCCTCACGTGGTATCGGTTCTGGCTTTATTCATGCTGATACTCCTCTGGGCTCCTTGTTAGCGTTGACCTTGCTTCTCAGGCTCTTCTCCGTCAAGCCGGTACCCCCCAGGAAATTCCTGAGCCCTCCTCCAGGCCTGTGCCTGTCTCCCAGAACAGAGCTCTATTCATCACTCTCCTGATAGGAACCCCCTCGCACCTGCAAACAGACCCCCATGAAGTGGGCCCCAAATTCCGGCCTCCAACTTATCTCCTAAGTCGTAAAACTTCAAGCTTGGTTCACAATTTATGCTTAACACGACCTGATTCTAACGAGCACATGCAGATCTAACGAAACGGCCTTATCTCTTCCGGCCTGCTAGAATTCCAAGAAACGGCCTGAGCACTCTATGAACCTTTATTTTTCAGCCTAAACAGTATTTTAGCTTATTACACACTCTGGTTATAGGGAACACTTCTACAAAATATATACTTTCAGTTCTATGTTCAATAATACTTTGAATTATAAAAACAGTAATCCATATCATGTGAAATTGCAAAGGCACATTTTCTTTCTTCAGTAAACTGTCATGAGGCCTACACATTTCTACGTTTAGCAACACCACATTCTCCTCTGCAATGGCCACATAACATGGAGTTTAATATCATTCTAACATCTTTAAGCACTACTATATTAGCTTTTCACACTGATATATGCACTTCTGTATTAATCAAACACTCTTATGGATATACACTTCTATAAATTTGACACACTTATACATTGCTTTAACTAAACTGGTGCAACTTGCTTGTAAATATGGTGCACCTCTACATTTTACTTGATTTGCGCTCTCTCAGTTCCCCCTTTGATGACCTTTAGTGGTCATCACCATCACAACACTATTCCTGAGAGTATGAATTGAATCAGACAGAACTCGTTGCAGTGCTCCCTCGCTTCATCATTTCTAGAGCCCTCAGATTCCGGTACTGGTTATCCTGCATCGCAGCTAACCTCTGCTCCTGCTCTCTCATGGATCTTTGCAACCTATTTGATCTATACCATTGATACAGCCGCACCAATCCCCACAATGTGATTACACAGATCACTATGATGATGATAGGTTTCAGTATGTACCAAATGAAACTCTTCCCTAGGTTGGCGAACCAACCTCCAACTTTACCCATTCCATGACCCACTTTTTCCCACACATTCACCAGTGTCAGATCTTCAATCTCATGATGAATTTCAGTGATGTTCTGTATATTTTTCTCAAGAGGTTTTGAATTGTCTGGAATGTAAGTGCAACATTCCTGGACCTTCAAAGCCTTACAGACTCCGCCCTCTTTGGCTAACAGAACGTCTAGAGCAAATCGGTTCTGAAGAACCATCGCCCTTATCGATTGCATCTCTCCCTCTACCAGCATAAGTGATCTAGCAGTACTGGCGGACAATCTATCTACAACTGTTGCCAGTCTCCTGATCTAGATATCATTCAGTATTATCCCTAAAAGAGGGAACACAGCACCAAATACGTCTCCAACTACCTCAACATCGCTTACATCTCTTCTCCCTCTGGCTTGAGTTCTTTCCTCTATGATTTCTAGATCCTTAGCATGGTATATTTTGGGGAAGACAATTGCTAAATAACATGATCCGTACCAATTATCAGGTAGCTTCACGTATGCATTTCTTCCACAGACAAAATATACATTCGGGATCACTTGCATTCCCTCCAAGAAATCTTTTGTATAGTATTCTATTTGGAAAGCATGTTCACAACTTACTTCTCCCACAAACACATTCTCATAGTAGGTTTTACCCCTACATATATATAGCTTCCCTTTCTGTGTTCGATCTAACGCTATTGGACCATTACTACCCTTCCTTTTGTGTGACTTTTCCTCCTCGGTCCAATCTGTTTTCCATTGGCCTGAAGCTTTTAGGTAAGCATGGGCGGAAAATCCGTTATGCTCGGGGATTTTGCGGATTTTTGGGAAATTCGCAATCCGCGAGATTTGCAAATTTCCCGCAAAATCCGCAAATTCGCACGCAGCGGATTTTTTTTGCGGCTCACGTCGTTGGTGATACAATTTTTGCGGCGCGCGGCGTTTATCATCGTTTGCCGAGTTGTTTTTCTCGATATTTTGCGAGTGCTGCGCCATTTTGGATCTTGCTGTGTGATCCCGCGGGAATTTGGCGAGCGCGATTACGTCATCGAGGCTTGCCAACTTGCACAGCGAGAGTTTGTCAACGCGAGTACGGCGAGATCACGTCTCGCGGTACTTTGCAATTGCGAGATTTGAGATGCGGCGAGCAGCAACAATCTCGCACAAGCGAAAATATAAAATTTGCAATTCTGCACAAGAAATCCACCAGCAAGCAGCATAAACTTTCTTGAAATGATGATTTTTATCTGAATAACTCCTTAGGTTGACATTTGCCTGCACTTTTTTGGCGAGGAGTCCATTTTGGGGAGGGGGGGAGGGGGGTGGGAGGAAGGAAGTGCCCCACAGTCTTCAACTTCCTGTTCCTGTCCAGCAGGCTCCTCCCAGTGCTTTGTCCATCTCCTGGTCACTTTTCATTTGGATCTGGAGCTGGAAGGAATACTTTTTGTGGATGCTGCTGGATATTTGGATTTGAGGCCTTTTTGACTTTCTTTGGATCACTGTTAGATTAGAAATTTTACAAGTAAGTTTGTTTGGGGCATTACAGTTGCTGCAACTAAAATTTTGGAATTTTCGATTTTTGGGCTGTTTTGGGGCCTTTTGCCCAGGGGTACTCAGTGGTGGGTGGACTGAGTCTTTCTGTGGGTTGTCTTGAACTTAAACATCATGGAGGGCATGGATGGATTGGGATTGTGCTGATTTTTCAGTGATTTTCGTTTTTTGGGGCTGTACTTGTGGCCTTTTCACCAGGGGTAGTTGAGTCTAGCATGGGCCTAGTCTTTCTGTGGGCTGTCTTGAACTTAAACATCATGGAGGGCATGGATGGAATGGGATTGTGCTGATTTTTCAGTGATTTTCGTTTTTTGGGGCTGTACTTGTGGCCTTTTCACCAGGGGTATTTGAGTCTAGCATGGGCCTAGTCTTTCTGTGGGCTGTCTTGAACTTAAACATCATGGAGGGCATGGATGGAATGGGATTGTGCTGATTTTGCAGTGTTTTTCGATTTTTGGGGGTGTTCATGGGGAGGGACAGGCCATGTGGCTGGTGGCCATTTTGAGTGCTGCTACAGGCACTGGCCATGTGCTGGGAGGCAAGTGGCCATTTTGAATGCAGGCTTTGTTGTTAGGCCTGCAACCATTTTGCCTACTTTTCAACCTTTATGCCCAGGGGTAGTGAGTCTTGCATGGGCCTAGTCTTTCTGTGGGTTGTCTTGAATTTAAACATCATGGAGGGCATGGATGGATTGGGATTGTGCTGATTTTTCAGTGATTTTCGTTTTTTGGGGCTGTACTTGTGGCCTTTTCACCAGGGGTATTTGAGTCTAGCATGGGCCTAGTCTTTCTGTGGGCTGTCTTGAACTTAAACATCATGGAGGGCATGGATGGAATGGGATTGTGCTGATTTTTCAGTGATTTTCGTTTTTTGGGGCTGTACTTGTGGCCTTTTCACCAGGGGTATTTGAGTCTAGCATGGGCCTAGTCTTTCTGTGGGCTGTCTTGAACTTAAACATCATGGAGGGCATGGATGGAATGGGATTGTGCTGATTTTTCAGTGTTTTTCGATTTTTGGGGGTGTTCATGGGGAGGGACAGGCCATGTGGCTGGTGGCCATTTTGAGTGCTGCTACAGGCACTGGCCATGTGCTGGGAGGCAAGTGGCCATTTTGAATGCAGGCTTTGTTGTTAGGCCTGCAACCATTTTGCCTACTTTTCAACCTTTATGCCCAGGGGTAGTGAGTCTTGCATGGGCCTAGTCTTTCTGTGGGTTGTCTTGAATTTAAACATCATGGAGGGCATGAATGGATTGGGATTGTGCTGATTTTTCAGTGATTTTCGTTTTTTGGGGCTGTACTTGTGGCCTTTTCACCAGGGGTATTTGAGTCTAGCATGGGCCTTGTCTTTCTGTGGGCTGTCTTGAACTTAAACATCATGGAGGGCATGGATGGAATGGGATTGTGCTGATTTTTCAGTGATTTTCGTTTTTTGGGGCTGTACTTGTGGCCTTTTCACCAGGGGTATTTGAGTCTAGCATGGGCCTAGTCTTTCTGTGGGCTGTCTTGAACTTAAACATCATGGAGGGCATGGATGGAATGGGATTGTGCTGATTTTGCAGTGTTTTTCGATTTTTGGGGGTGTTCATGGGGAGGGACAGGCCATGTGGCTGGTGGCCATTTTGAGTGCTGCTACAGGCACTGGCCATGTGCTGGGAGGCAATTGGCCATTTTGAATGCAGGCTTTGTTGTTAGGCCTGCAACCATTTTGCCTACTTTTCAACCTTTATGCCCAGGGGTAGTGAGTCTTGCATGGGTCTAGTCGTTCTGTGGGTTGTCTTGAATTTAAACATCATGGAGGGCATGGATGGATTGGGATTGTGCTGATTTTTCAGTGATTTTCGTTTTTTGGGGCTGTACTTGTGGCCTTTTCACCAGGGGTATTTGAGTCTAGCATGGGCCTAGTCTTTCTGTGGGCTGTCTTGAACTTAAACATCATGGAGGGCATGGATGGAATGGGATTGTGCTGATTTTTCAGTGATTTTCGTTTTTTGGGGCTGTACTTGTGGCCTTTTCACCTGGGGTATTTGAGTCTAGCATGGGCCTAGTCTTTCTGTGGGCTGTCTTGAACTTAAACATCATGGAGGGCATGGATGGAATGGGATTGTGCTGATTTTGCAGTGTTTTTCGATTTTTGGGGGTGTTCATGGGGAGGGACAGGCCATGTGGCTGGTGGCCATTTTGAGTGCTGCTACAGGCCCTGGCCATGTGCTGGGAGGCAAGTGGCCATTTTGAATGCAGGCTTTGTTGTTAGGCCTGCAACCATTTTGCCTACTTTTCAACCTTTATGCCCAGGGGTAGTGAGTCTTGCATGGGCCTAGTCTTTCTGTGGGTTGTCTTGAATTTAAACATCATGGAGGGCATGGATGGATTGGGATTGTGCTGATTTTTCAGTGATTTTCGTTTTTTGGGGCTGTACTTGTGGCCTTTTCACCAGGGGTATTTGAGTCTAGCATGGGCCTAGTCTTTCTGTGGGCTGTCTTGAACTTAAACATCATGGAGGGCATGGATGGAATGGGATTGTGCTGATTTTTCAGTGATTTTCGTTTTTTGGGGCTGTACCTGTGGCCTTTTCACCAGGGGTATTTGAGTCTAGCATGGGCCTAGTCTTTCTGTGGGCTGTCTTGAACTTAAACATCACGGAGGGCATGGATGGAATGGGATTGTGCTGATTTTGCAGTGTTTTTCGATTTTTGGGGGTGTTCATGGGGAGGGACAGGCCATGTGGCTGGTGGCCATTTTGAGTGCTGCTACAGGCACTGGCCATGTGCTGGGAGGCAAGTGGCCATTTTGAATGCAGGCTTTGTTGTTAGGCCTGCAACCATTTTGCCTACTTTTCAACCTTTATGCCCAGGGGTAGTTAGTCTTGCATGGGCCTAGTGTTTCTGTGGGTTGTCTTGAATTTAAACATCATGGAGGGCATGGATGGATTGGGATTGTGCTGAATTTTTAGTGATTTTCGTTTTCTGGGGCTGTACTTGTGGCCTTTTCACCAGGGGTGTTTGAGTCTAGCATGGGCCTAGTCTTTCTGTGGGCTGTCTTGAACTTAAACATCATGGAGGGCATGGATGGAATGGGATTGTGCTGATTTTTCAGTGATTTTCGTTTTTTGGGGCTGTACTTGTGGCCTTTTCACCAGGGGTATTTGAGTCTAGCATGGGCCTAGTCTTTCTGTGGGCTGTCTTGAACTTAAACATCATGGAGGGCATGGATGGAATGAGATTGTGCTGATTTTGCAGTGTTTTTTTTATTTTTGGGGGTGTTCATGGGGAGGGACAGGCCATGTGGCTGGTGGCCATTTTGAGTGCTGCTACAGGCACTGGCCATGTGCTGGGAGGCAAGTGGCCATTTTGAATGCAGGCTTTGTTGTTAGGCCTGCAACCATTTTGCCTACTTTTCAACCTTTATGCCCAGGGGTAGTGAGTCTTGCATGGGCCTAGTCTTTCTGTGGGTTGTCTTGAATTTAAACATCATGGAGGGCATGGATAGATTGGGATTGTGCTGATTTTTCAGTGATTTTCGTTTTTTGGGGCTGTACTTGTTGCCTTTTCACCAGGGGTATTTGAGTCTAGCATGGGCCTAGTCTTTCTGTGGGCTGTCTTGAACTTAAACATCATGGAGGGCATGGATGGAATGGGATTGTGCTGATTTTTCAGTGATTTTCGTTTTTTGGGGCTGTACTTGTGGCCTTTTCACCAGGGGTATTTGAGTCTAGCATGGGCCTAGTCTTTCTGTGGGCTATCTTGAACTTAAACATCATGGAGGGCATGGATGGAATGGGATTGTGCTGATTTTGCAGTGTTTTTCGATTTTTGGGGGTGTTCATGGGGAGGGACAGGCCATGTGGCTGGTGGCCATTTTGAGTGCTGCTACAGGCCCTGGCCATGTGCTGGGAGGCAAGTGGCCATTTTGAATGCAGGCTTTGTTGTTAGGCCTGCAACCATTTTGCCTACTTTTCAACCTTTATGCCCAGGGGTAGTGAGTCTTGCATGGGCCTAGTCTTTCTGTGGGTTGTCTTGAATTTAAACATCATGGAGGGCATGGATGGATTGGGATTGTGCTGATTTTTCAGTGATTTTCGTTTTTTGGGGCTGTACTTGTGGCCTTTTCACCAGGGGTATTTGAGTCTAGCATGGGCCTAGTCTTTCTGTGGGCTGTCTTGAACTTAAACATCATGGAAGGCATGGATGGAATGGGATTGTGCTGATTTTTCAGTGATTTTCGTTTTTTGGGGCTGTACTTGTGGCCTTTTCACCAGGGGTATTTGAGTCTAGCATGGGCCTAGTCTTTCTGTGGGCTGTCTTGAACTTAAACATCATGGAGGGCATGGATGGAATGGGATTGTACTGATTTTGCAGTGTTTTTCGATTTTTGGGGGTGTTCATGGGGAGGGACAGGCCATGTGGCTGGTGGCCATTTTGAGTGCTGCTACAGGCACTGGCCATGTGCTGGGAGGCAAGTGGCCATTTTGAACGCAGGCTTTGTTGTTAGGCCTGCAACCATTTTGCCTACTTTTCAACCTTTATGCCCAGGGGTAGTGAGTCTTGCATGGGCCTAGTCTTTCTGTGGGTTGTCTTGAATTTAAACATCATGGAGGGCATGGATGGATTGGGATTGTGCTGATTTTTCAGTGATTTTCGTTTTTTGGGGCTGTACTTGTGTCCTTTTCACCAGGGGTATTTGAGTCTAGCATGGGCCTAGTCTTTCTGTGGGCTGTCTTGAACTTAAACATCATGGAGGGCATGGATGGAATGGGATTGTGCTGATTTTTCAGTGATTTTCGCTTTTTGGGGCTGTACTTGTGGCCTTTTCACCAGGGGTATTTGAGTCTAGCATGGGCCTAGTCTTTCTGTGGGCTGTCTTGAACTTAAACATCATGGAGGGCATGGATGGAATGGGATTGTGCTGATTTTGCAGTGTTTTTCGATTTTTGGGGGTGTTCATGGGGAGGGACAGGCCATGTGGCTGGTGGCCATTTTGAGTGCTGCTACAGGCACTGGCCATGTGCTGGGAGGCAAGTGGCCATTTTGAATGCAGGCTTTGTTGTTAGGCCTGCAACCATGTTGCCTACTTTTCAACCTTTATGCCCAGGGGAAGTGAGTCTTGCATGGGCCTAGTCTTTCAGTGGGTTGTCTTGAATTTAAACATCATGGAGGGCATGGATGGAATGGGATTGTGCTGATTTTTCAGTGATTTTCGTTTTTTGGGGCTGAACTTGTGGCCTTTTCACCAGGGGTATTTAAGTCTAGCATGGGCCTAGTCTTTCTGTGGGCTGTCTTGAACTTAAACATCATGGAGGGCTTGGATGGAATGGGATTGTGCTGATTTTGCAGTGTTTTTCGATTTTTGGGGGTGTTCATGGGGAGGGACAGGCCATGTGGCTGGTGGCCATTTTGAGTGCTGCTACAGGCACTGGCCATGTGCTGGGAGGCAAGTGGCCATTTTGAATGCAGGCTTTGTTGTTAGGGCTGCAACCATTTTGCCTACTTTTCAACCTTTATGCCCAGGGGTAGTGAGTCTTGCACGGGCCTAGTCTTTCTGTGGGTTGTCTTGAATTTAAACATCATGGAGGGCATGGATGGATTTGGATTGTGCTGATTTTTCAGTGATTTTCGTTTTTTGGGGCTGTACTTGTGGCCTTTTCACCAGGGGTATTTGAGTCTAGCATGGGCCTAGTCTTTCTGTGGGCTGTCTTGAACTTAAACATCATGGAGGGCATGGATGGAATGGGATTGTGCTGATTTTTCAGTGATTTTAGTTTTTTGGGGCTGTACTTGTGGCCTTTTCACCAGGGGTATTTGAGTCTAGCATGGGCCTAGTCTTTCTGTGGGGTGTCTTGAACTTAAACATCATGGAGGGCAGGGATGGAATGGGATTGTGCTGATTTTTCAGTGATTTTCGTTTTTTGGGGCTGTACTTGTGGCCTTTTCACCAGGGGTATTTGAGTCTAGCATGGGCCTAGTCTTTCTGTGGGGTGTCTTGAACTTAAACATCATGGAGGGCATGGATGGAATGGGATTGTGCTGATTTTTCTGTTTTATTTTTTATTTTTTTGGGGTGTATAACTGAACTGATGTTCCTCTGTCTTCCATTGTTTTTAGGTGCACAAGACTCAAGAGAACCACCAGTGCCAGGAAGAAGTCCTGCAGCGGTGTGTGTGTGCAGCATAACGTCACGCAACGTCACGTCTGGCCTCAGACAACTCTACAATTCGTGCAACTGCGGCCTGCTGTCTGACCTGCTCTGAAGAAGAGGGCCCCAAAAAAAGGTCTCCGTAGCTCCTCTAGCAAGAAAGTTGCTAGTAAGGAGCAGAAGAAGCAAGTTACCAAGGAGGCTGGTGTGCCAACCGCCACGTTTTTTGGGAGCAAAAAATAAAGTACGCCTGCAGCAGAAGGATCTGCTGGGGACCAGGCTGGGTGCAGCACCCCCGCTCCATTGGGTTCAGTGCCTCCACCACCACGCCAACTTAAGCCCTTGAGTGCTTCAGAGTCAGTCAGTGTACTTCTCCAATCACCATCGACCAGTGATGTTGGCTCATCGCAAGAAAGTAGCAGCAATGTCCCTGAATCAACACAGGTTGTTGTAACTCATCTGACAAGTGTTGAACAACCACAGCCAAAACAACACCATGTGCAAGTACAAGCCCAAGTACATGTGGAAGGAGAGGCAGCGCAAGGAGATGCGCAAGCAGAGGTGCATGGAGGGTCACAAGTGCCCACAATAGTTGTTCCTCCCGAAGTAGGGGCACATCAGGAAATCGTCAATCAAGCCGAGGTATCATTGGAAGCCACTCCTCCTGATGATCATTCATTGTCTTCCACATCCCTAGCAAGGAAAAGATCAAGGTTGGTGTCTACATCTTCTTCAAGCCCACCTCCTTCTGATGAAATGGATCCCAATTGGGAACCAGCACCACTGCCGTCTGAGAGTGAGGCACACCATGATCTGACAAAGGTACCTAAGCGTAAAAGGAAGGTCGTCAACAAACTCATACCTATGGAGTGTGATGAGGCTCAACAAGAAGTGACGCATACTGCTGCTGATGAAGCCCTTCACGACGACGATCCAGTCATCATAAAGGTCACTGCAGGCCCAGCGGGCATACAGCAAAGAGACATTTTGACCCTATCCCGAGAAGCTGCTGAGCGTGATGATGATGTCGACGAGGAGGCAATGGAAATGGAAACACAACAATCATTACATTTGGAGTTAACTAGTACACCAACACCTACCGCTTCCATATTTCTTCCTCGCAAGAAGGGACCCACCTCGACCTCAATTCGTGGTGGTGAAAGTGCAAAACGTACTGAAGTTCGGCAATCCATATCCTCCACTTCATCTGGCATTAGCAGCAGGACCACCACCACCAGTATCGCCGCCTCCTCCGGCCCCCAAAGACATTTCATGTCTCCAGTTTGGGACTTCTTTAGTGTTTGCCCAAGAATGGAAAACGTAGCCATTTGTATCATTTGTAAGCTTCGAGTTAGTCGTGGTAAGTTTGGTAGCAACTATGGTACCGGAGGCCAGAGAGGTAATCTTAAGAGAGCGCACCCTGTCCAATGGTTTCCGCACCTAGAGGCGTTCAAGCAAGCCGGAATTGCACGTAATGAAAACGTTGATTTTTCATCTGATGATGACGAGGAGGAAGAAGACGATTCAAACACTTCACTTACACCCAGTACCCCTGTCAGCAGCACACCCCATGTGAGGCACACTAAGAGTGTGGGAGAGAGTGAGACATCAATGCGGAAAAGTTCATCAGCGAGCGTAACTGGGTCGAAGATATCATCATCATCCCGTAAATCCTTGGTCCAGGGCAACATTAAAAAGATGTTGTTTACAGAAGCGCAATATGAACGCAACCACCCACTGACACGTCTGTATAACACTAAGCTGGCTAAAATGCTAGCTCTGGACCTTCTCCCTTTTTCTTTTGTAGAAGGGGTTGGTTTTCTAGAATTAGTGGCAGAGCTCTGCCCAAAATGGAAGGTTCCTAGCCGGTTCTATTTTGCCCGAGTTGTGGTTCCAGCACTACATGAAGATGTTCTGAAGGTGATTGGGGCAGCTTTGCAGAAGAGTGCTGTTCACACTATACATCTGACAACAGACATGTGGACCAGTGGCGCAGGCGCTGATTACATGTGCATCACTGCACACTCGGTCTCTTTTTCAGGGGCTAAAGCAAAGCTAAACACAGGTGTTGACACGGACATTGTTTTTAAAGCTGCTCGGAAACATGCAACACTAGCCATGTTTGGTTTGGAGAAACGTCACACAGCAGAAAACATTTTGGATGTCTTTAACACAAAGGTCCTTAACTGGCTGTCCCCACTAAAACGCCAGGTTGGTTATGTTTCCACGGACAATGGCGCCAATATAGTTAAGGCCATGAGGATGGGTGACCATTTCAGAGTGCCGTGTTTGGCGCACTGTATAAACCTGGTTGTCCAAAAATTCTTGGGTGATAAAGGCAGTGCAGCGTACAGAGTATTGGACACCTGCCGAAAAATGTGCAAGCATTTCAGCCATTCTTTTAAGGGCCGGAAGCAGCTGAGGAGCCTGCTATATTTCAAGTCAAATACCAGTGAAAGCACTCATCCAGGAGGTGGTAACACGTTGGAACTCAACCTTCTACATGCTTGAGCGTCTGTATGAGCAGTATACGGTACTCAATCAATATTTCTTGACAGAGGGTACAGAGGACCTGAGGATGGGTTCGGCGCAATGGAAAATAGTTCAAAGCCTGACACGCATGCTTTGTCCTTTTGAGTTCTTCACGCGTGCAGTCAGCAAGGAGGACTCTAATTTGGGAAAAGCTATCCCATTGTTGTACATGCTGGAGGACCAACTGAAGGAGGTGTGTTCTGTGTTTGGAAAAGATGACAAAAACCAAGACTCTTTGCTTCTGGCTGAGAAATTATTAGAGCTCCTACAAGGTGATGAACGTCTTAAAAAGATCCACTCAGAAGAGCATTACATTTGTGCTACTATTCTGGATCCACGCTACAAAAAGGCGCTGGCAGGCCAAGCATTCTTTCCTTTTGATGATGAACATGTTCCAAAGTACAAACATTGGCTAGACTTGTCAGCCAAGAGGTTTGAAAGAGAACGGCTGAAATTTGAAGGAAATGGCAGTACATCAGCAGGCCATCCCCAGTCAAAACAATCCACTTCTGCACCTGTGGCTGTGGCACAAGTGACCTCTCAGCCGTTAAAGACACCGGCAACCGGATCATCTGCACCAGACATAACAGAAACATTGGAGGCTGAAGAGGATTGGCTAGCTCTGCGTGGGTTTGGTTCTCAAAAGGTCAGAGGCACAGCAAGAGCTAAGCAAAGTGGTGGAACCTTGGATGAGGACCTTGAGTCGATGGTGAAGGACTATCTGAATGACTCAACAGAGGTCTATGTTAATTCTGACCCATTGGCGTATTGGCATGGGAAAAAAGAATTGTGGCCACAGCTCACCAACCTGGCTTTAAACTACTTGTCTTGCCCACTCGCAAGTGTGTCTTCTGAACGTGTTTTCAGTGCTGCTGGTGGCATTGTAACTCCCAAACGGAGCCGCCTCTCGCCCAAAAATGTGGAGAAGTTAACAATGATCAAGATGAATCAGCACCTCATACCACCAGATTTCAGAGTACGAGAAATCGCGCCGGGTGAAGAGGAGGTGGCCAGCAACATAGATGAGGGAATTTCTACTCTGTCAGGTGACATTGAGCTCACCCTGCCTGAATTCGCAGAGTATTATGACGAAGCCTTATTCTCATTCCTGGACCGTGATACTGAGCCCTGAAAATGAGACAACGAATCAATAACTTTCTTTTTCGTCCTTATTCACTTTTATTCCTGTGTGTCTGTCTTTCTTTGTTGTGCACAGTTAATATATTTCAAACTTTAATCAGATAATCACAAAAACAAGCCCATCAGCAGAACTATCTTCACTGGTTTGCTAATTGATTTGAAGTTGCCGCAGTCTGCATTCCTCAGGTTCACAAGTTCAGAAGAACATGCTCCTCTATCCTCCTCCTTCAGACTCCTATTTCCATCAAACCAGAGGGCTGGTTTACGCCCAATGAAGAAAGACTCAGCACTTGTGAAGGTGTTGTTCTACCTCTTTGCAGGTGAGTTGACGGCTCTGGGACCATTGTTGGGAAGCTCTAATACCGGATAAAAGTGTTTTGGACCAAATCCGAGGCGCAAATGTTTTAGTGTTTTTGCTGACTTGCTTGCCTTTGAGGTGCTCTTAGGGGGGCTTCCTGGTGTTTGTGGGTGAGTTTCAGGGTCTGGGAGCACTGCTGGGACACTCTAATCTTGATTGCATTTGCTTTTCAGGAAATCCGTGGTAGCAACCCCGACTTATGGCCTAGCTACGCAGCGCGTTTGGACCGAAGGCCGAGACATATTGCAAGTATGAGATTTTGCTTTTGGCCTGTTTGGGGGTGTTATGCTTCTTGGCGGGTGGGTTGGCGGGTCTTGGGGCATTCCTGGGAAGGTCTAATACCGGCTAGAAGTGGTTGGGACAAAATCAACGCCAAATTTGTTTTTGCTATTTCTGACATTTTGCTCAATGTAGCGTTTTTGGGGGCCTGTTTGGGGGGCTTCCTGGTGTTTGTGGGTGAGTTTCGGGGTCTTGGAGCACTGCTGGGACACTCTAATCTTGATTGCATTTGCTTTTCAGGAAATCCGTGGTGGCAACCCCGACTTATGGCCTAGCTACGCAGCGTGTTTGGACCGAAGGCCGAGAAATATTGCAAGTATGAGATTTTGCTTTTGGCCTGTTTGGGGGTGTTATGCTTCTTGGCGGGTGGGTTGGCGGGTCTTGGGGCATTCCTGGGAAGGTCTAATACCGGCTAGAAGTGGTTGGGACAAAATCCAGGCCGATTTTTTTTTGGCTATTTCTGATATTTTGCTCAATGTAGCGTTTTCGGGGGCCTGTTTGGGGGGCTTCCTGGTGTTTGTGGGTGGGTTTCGGGGTCTGGGCGCACTGCTGGCTATATATACTTTACTTTGCAAGAGATTTGAAGCAAATCCATGGTGGCAGAGGGGAGTTATGGCCTAGCTGCAGAGCGCGCGCGGAGTGATTTGGGAAATTTGGGAAAAACTGACAAAGTCCCCATTTTTGTACTTTTGCTCTTTGGCTGTTTGGGGGTCTTCTACTCGTTTTCCCCTGGGTTGACGGTGCTGGGGCCATTGCTGGGAAGCTCTAATACCGGATAAAAGTGGTTTGGACCAAATCCCAGGCGGAATTTTTTTTGTGTTTTTGATGACTTGCTTGCCTTTGAGGTGCTTTTAGGGGGGTTCCGTCTGTTTGTGGGTGAGTTTCGTGGTCTGGGAGCACTGCTGGGACACTCTAATCTTGATTGCATTTGCTTTTCAGGAAATCCGTGGTGGCAACCACGACTTATGGCCTAGCTACGCAGCGCGTTTGGACCGAAGGCCGAGAAATATTGCAAGTATGAGATTTTGCTTTTGGCCTTTTTGGGGGTGTTATGCTTCTTGGCGGGTGGGTTGGCGGGTCTTGGGGCATTCCTGGGAAGGTCTAATACCGGCTAGAAGTGGTTGGGACAAAATACTCGCGGAAAAGCCTTTTGGCACTTTTTGTAACTTAGGGTTTGTTAGGGTTAGCCCTAGCAGCAGGATTGCATGTGTTTCGGGGTGTTCTAGATTTTTGCAACTGAGTTCTGGGGTCTTAGAGCACTCGTGAGAATGTGTAATTTTGGTTGCAAGTCATTTGAAGAAAATCCATGGTGGGAAAGGGGGGATTTGGCATAGTTGAAGAAAGCCTTTGCCACTATTCTTAACTTAGGGTTCGTTAGGGTTAGCAGTATTTCTATTGCATGTGTTTGGGTGGGGGGGTTTTCGAGTCTTGGAGCGATGCTGGCTATGGATACTTTTGCTTGGTTGCTTGCAAGTGGTTTGAATGCAATCCACGGTGGGTAAGGGGGTACTTGGGCCTACTTTTACTTTCAAAGTACGTTTTGTCACCAGTTTTCTGCTAGGCCTCGTTTTTTGAGATTTGATTGGGGGTCTTCTACATTTTTGCGACTGGCTTTAGTAAGGGTCTGGGACCGTGGGAGCACTGCTGGGAAGATCTAATTTTGTTCTAAAACACAGTTTACAGAACACCTAGCTTGAAGGGAAAGATCCACTACATTAATTTGCCCCTACTTATTTATCCTTCAAAAGGTGACTCAGACAGAGTACGCACTTTCAAAAATATTGTACTGTATACTAGGAAAATCAAAGTGTGACTTTTTGCACTCCACAGCCTACATACCTTATATTTATTTATCAGTGGTGTTGTAATATTATATCACTTCCTGTTTTTCGTTGAATAATTACAGGCCGGGTTTCAGTCTCTGCAATGGGGAAAAAAGGATGGAGTCAGGCTTCACATTAGCGAGCCACAATTCAGCATCAGGCAGGCAGTAGACAGGGTGTCTTCTGGTCACCAACATTGATGGACGAAGCGTCAGCTGCAATGGAGGAGTGCCGCTAATGAGAGGAATTTTTTTCTGAATGCAACTTACTTACCAAATTCAACAGGACAACTACAACAACATACAGATACAGTATCCTTAGTGTTTTTCTCTGACTGTGACTGCATTTCTTGGATCTCTCTCTGCTTCTAAATTTATCCCTTAACACATCACTTAGTCCACTCCACTATCACATCTGCACCACACATAGTCATTTGTAAGTGCTCCTACGTAATTCGCAAGTCGCAGCACGCCCCAGCCCGTAGAGGACTGGGATGGCCCCAATGATGAAGCATGTCACCAAGGGGCAACCCTGGTGAGTGAGGGGACACCTAGAAAAAAATCAATTTCTCCTTTTCTATCTACTATACCTTCCAGACCAACCCCATTGAGTGTTGTGAATGGATTTATAGTGACCAGCAAGGCTCTCAGGTATCTGGCTACAGAGACCTTATGTTGAATATAGTTATCAATATTTACACCCACGCCCTGTACTGTCGCATTCTTTCTTCCACAGTTGTCGAAAGTACTACTTACTTTTCACTGACATGCATGCAGTAGTGCATGCACTTTCAAAGATTGATGGATAGGTTTGTACCCAAAGATTTGTTTATGTTCAATTGTTTGTCCATGCTGTGCTTTTTTTACAGGGTGTCTTCTGGTGACCAACATCGATGGACGAAGCGTCGGCTGCAATGGAGGAGTGCCGCTAATGAGAGGAATTTTTTTCTGAATGCAACTTACTTACCAAATTCAACAGGACAACTACAACAACATACAGATACAGTATCCTTAGTGTTTTTCTCTGACTGTGACTGCATTTCTTGGATCTCTCTCTGCTTCTAAATTGATCCCTTAACACATCACTTAGTCCACTCCACTATCACATCTGCACCACACATAGTCATTTGTAAGTGCTCCTACGTAATTCGCAAGTCGCAGCACGCCCCAGCCCGTAGAGGACTGGGATGGCCCCAATGATGAAGCATGTCACCAATGGGCAACCCTGGTGAGTGAGGGGACACCTAGAAAAAAAGCAATTTCTCCTTTTCTATCTACTATACCTTCCAGACCAACCCCATTGAGTGTTGTGAATGGATTTATAGTGACCAGCAAGGCTCTCAGGTATCTGGCTACAGAGACCTTATGTTGAATATAGTTATCAATATTTACACCCACGCCCTGTACTGTCGCATTCTTTCTTCCACAGTTGTCGAAAGTACTACTTACTTTTCACTGACATGCATGCAGTAGTGCATGCACTTTCAAAGATTGATGGATAGGTTTGTACCCAAAGATTTGTTTATGTTCAATTGTTTGTCCATGCTGTGCTTTTTTTACAGGGTGTCTTCTGGTGACCAACATCGATGGACGAAGCGTCGGCTGCAATGGAGGAGTGCCGCTAATAAGAGGATTTTTTTTCTGCAGGCAGCTTACTTACCACTTTCAACAGGACAACTACAACAACATACAGATACAGTATCCCTTGCCTTTTTCTCTGACTGTGACTGCATTTCTTGGATCTCTCTCTGCTTCTAAATTGATCCCTTAACACATCACTTAGTCCACTCCACTATCACATCTGCACCACACATAGTCATTTGTAAGTGCTCCTACGTAATTCGCAAGTCGCAGCATGCCCCAGCCCGTAGAGGACTGGGATGGCCCCAATGATGAAGCATGTCACCAAGGGGCAACCCTGGTGAGTGAGGGGACACCTAGAAAAAGAGCAATTTCTCCTTTTCTATCTACTATACCTTCCAGACCAACCCCATTGAGTGTTGTGAATGGATTTATAGTGACCAGCAAGGCTCTCAGGTATCTGGCAACAGAGACCTTGTGTTGAATATAGTTATCAATAATTCCACACACGCCCTGTAGTGTCGCATTCTTTCTTCCACAGTTGTCGAAAGTACTACTTACTTTTCACTGACATGCATGCAGTAGTGCATGCACTTTCAAAGATTGATGGATAGGTTTGTACCCAAAGATTTGTTTATGTTCACAATTGTTTGTCCATGCTGTGCTATTTTTTCTTGTCTCCCAAAACCTTTCCCAAAAACCCCCGTACCCATCCATTTTTCAAACCCTAACCCTCTTCCCCCGGGCTGTGTGGTTTTGATTGATGTGTGACTAAATTACAGCAATAAATCCACACACTTGCTGGGGAGGATAAGGTGATAGCAACAGGCTGGTGAAGAAATCCGAGGATATATTCTTACTCTGCTTGACAAAGACCCATGGCTAATGTCAAAGAACTTCAACCGAATTAGTAGTTATACTTTACCATTTGTTAGGCTACAATGTGGCACTGTTCTAGTGTACTTCTGTCACCTGCTATATTCTCTATTGTACCGTTGAATTGCTCAGGAGGACAAACCAGATTAAATTTTCTTTTTTTTCATAGGCATGCAACTGCCACTGTGTCACACCACTAGTACCACCGCTATGAGGAAATTTTATCCGACCAAGATTGCCAACCTTATTCGCTGTTTCCTGTGGAGCCAGCCCTGGGTCTAGCCCTACTTTCAAACACAAATTACAGGTAAGATAAGCGTTTGGTGGTTTGGGGGTATAATGGAGTATTAGGAGGAGAGACGAGAGACTGACGGTAGTACTACTAAAGTCCTAGGACTCTTGGATTCACTTCACTTACTCTGTGAGAGGCACTTAGTGTTGAAAACATTTGGGCATTTACACTTAAAGGAAGAAAATGGAACTAAACTTTCAGGAAAACAAAGTCACTGTTAAACCCCCACCCAACAGGCCAGCAGTAAAAAACGGGTATGCTCAGATAAAGTTTGAAAAAGTATATTTATATCCCTAACAAAATAATCTCCCACAAGACCCTCCCTAACCCCAATGATTGTCCTTCAAAAGTCCCCAAAAACCCAACTCCCAATTCCCACCCCCCAAAAGTCTCTAAAAAAGGGGCAAGGGACACTATGGGTGGATGCTGTCTACTTTTTGGGCCAGGGCATCATGCTCCTGGCGGAGCAAGGCGTGCTCTACGCGGAGCCCCTCCAACACGTTTGAAAAGTGGTGGACCTCCTGCTGGAGGCGGGACACCATCAGGGTACTGCGGCGCAGGCGTGCCTTCACTGCCTTGCAGGTGCAATGGCTGTGAGAGGAAGCTGTTGTCCTTGCTACTCGGCGGTGGCATTTGGCTTTGGCAGCCCGGCTCAGACTGGGTGGACCACTGTGCTGGGTGGCAGCCCGTGGGGGCACGGAGGCCGATGCAGACGACGTTGTTGTTGTGGTCGACTGCACACTTTCTTCGTCCTCCAGGGCCACCAGCCGCCGATATTCGGCCACAGTGGCATCGATCCTCCGTTGCCGGGCCGCTCTAGCCAGCTCCTTCCTCCTTGTTCGTTTGGAAGGAGCATCTATATGAAGAAAGAAAGACATAGTCTGTAACCAATGCTCTTTAAGATTAACTCAATCATTCAGCAGAAATTTGTGTTGCAGTACAACTAGCAACTTGCAAGCACATTACATAACTATTGAGGCCAGTATCTATCTAACCTCACACTTCTTCATCCTTGCTTTAACATTAGTGGGAGTTTAAGGAACAAATTCTACGAGCACTATGGACTTCCATTGGAGTCGACTATGAAAGTACACCAGTCTTATTGATATGATATGAATAGGCTTTTATAGAGCGCAACTTACACTCCATGGAGCATCTTGGCGCTAGACATCACTGTCCCGAAAAAGAAGGGGGGGAGATGCTGTTTAAGATTGATCATATTCATAGATCATGGTCTATAATTAAAGCATAGGGTTAGATTAACGCTAAGCAGAGTGAGTCTTCAGCCTTGAAGATCCATGTTTTGAGCGTTTTACGAAACAGTTTTTCGGAATGGATCAAGCGCATTTGGGGTGGGAGCTTGTTCCAGGCTTTGGCTCCTAGTACTCCGATGGATTTTCCACCTTTTGTGGTTAGTCTGAATTTGGGGACTGCGAGTAGATTTAGGTTGGATGATCTGAGTGAACGGGAGGGAGCGTATCTTCCAAACCTTTGGGACAGGTATGTCGGTCCCGACTGGTGGTAGGCTCTGAACGTGATGAGTAGGATTTTAAATAGCACTCTTTTGTGGATGGGTAACCAGTGCAGGGTTTTAAGTGCTTTTGAGGCAGATGATTTCCTGGGTAGTCTTAGCACCAGGCGGGCGGCGGCATTTTGAACCATCTGCAGCTTGTGCAGAACAGCTCTGTTAGAGCCTGCATAGATGCTGTTGCAGTAGTCTAAGCGGGATGTGATGAGGGCTACTGCCACAGTCTTTCTGGCTGTCAGGGGAAGGAGGTCGAAGAACCTTCTAAGACCTTTGATGATATTGAAGCAGGACCCTGCCACTGTACCTGCTTGTTGCTTAAAGGATAGGGCTTCATCAAACCTTATCCCGAGGTTGCGGGCCGACGTGATGGTATTTGGTGGGACTTCGGCGTCTTGGGGCCACCAATTGGTGGGGGAAAAAAGGTTGTTTTGGCCAAAAGGGAGGATTATTCTTCTTCTTGTCTCTTGTTTAGGAAAATTGGTATGTTATCTTCTGCAAGCCGGCATAATGCCAGCGCAGTAAACTTGCACCTGAGAAAAAGAGACGCACGCCATGATGAGTGACCTAGACTTGCGTTGCGTTACTGTACCCGTCCAGTACATGCAGGTGGTGAAGCTCTTACTTTTCTATTACGGGTGGCACTGAGAATACTCTGTTACAACTCAAGGGCTACTGCTTAATTAATTTAACTTTCACCCTACAGTGCAAATGAGTACTAGAAATGGAAAATTGAAGAAGATAAATAATCTGATTATCTATCACTTCACATGGGATGTTTTTGCTTATATATGGGATGACTTTAGGTGCTTTGCTTTTTATTGAGTGACCAGTGATACATCCACACATGAATGACTGAGTACTACTAAACTTATTAAGAGAGGTAGGGAGTGGCCACCGTAATAACCGGATCTATGCTGTGCTTGCAATACAAACTACTGCTACTGTTGATGGTAGTATTTGGACAAAATTAAAACTTCTTTTCCTTGCCTTTCCTACACTGGAAGGGACGTGCGGGTGCAGTGTTACATGCTCTTCAAAGTTACACTTAGTTCATTCACTGACCGTCTACTCTCTCTAGATCATGGGTACTCACAAACTTTCTCTCAGGGGCTAAATTTACAGTGTAGTTTGTGGCCGAGGGCTGCACTGGTGGGGGCGGAGTCAGAGGGGGCGGGGCTAAAGCAAAACGAAAACTTGTGACCATGAGGTTGCACACAGGTCCCTGCAGCAGATGCCTTCATCCACTGAGCCACCAGACCCAGCATTTACATACATCTCTCTCACTCATGCTCTTCCTACTGCCCTCCCTCTCCATCTCTCTCTCCCTCCTGCCCTCCCTCTACCTCCCCCTCTGTCATCTCACTGTGTGTGTGTCTGTCTGTGTCAGCCTTCAGCCCGGGCTGAGACAGCTTCCTCAACGCGCACACACAGACAGCCACACCACAGTACTTAACAGGTCTTTAAAAGACCATTAACATATTATTGAGGCTTTGTTTGTTGTAGCGCCCCTGCATCTCCACCCTGACAATCACTGCTTGCCCGGCCCCACAGAGCAGAGGCTTTGTTCTATTTCACCTCTTTGTGGCCCTGCATCTCCACTCTGCTCTGTGGGGGCCGGGGGAGCAGTGATTGTCTGCAAGGTCTGCACACCGCCAAGGAAGGCTTGCCGGGCCGCCACCGGCCCGCGGGCCGTACTATGAGTACCCCTGCTCTAGATACACATATGCTATCTAAGAGTCAGATAGTAGCATGATCCAGGTATATGGACACATACAGTTTCTGTGTCACCCACCCAGGCTGTTGTCCTTCCACCAATCATTGCTTCATCATTCACCCAGCCATGCATCTCATATTCTTTCCTTCCCAGCCACGTCTTCAATCTCAATAAGTAAGGAATATATAAGAGCTTACCTCTGCCCGCCACCACCACCGTCTGAACTCTCACAGCCGGCACTGGAACCGCCGCATCCTCCCCTGAGGAATTGCCCTCCGCCTCCGTGTCGAGCACCACCACCTCCGCGTTGGCCCCGCCACCAGATGTTCTACCTACAAAGTACATTTAAGAATGTTAGAATAAACTACTCACTAGTATTTGGTCTAGGAATGAAGACATGTGAAAACAATGTAATGCAGCACTTTTTGGCACAACTGACGAAGGCTGGCTTTTTAACACGCACCATTTTTTTCCACACAGACAGAAGATGGACTTCTAACAACAAGATCAAGTTGAAACAAGGTGAGAGCTCGGCTCGACCACAAGAAATGTCTTCAATTAATCGTCAGCACTAACTACTTTTACATTCTCAGTTAAAGGTTTCGTTTTTTTATTATGACTTCATTTTAATAAATGTGTTTACTTTTAATAAATCTTTTAAACTTAGAGAGACTCTGTGTTTTTTGGTCCAGAGTGACTAGAGTGACTGAGCGAAAGGTTTTGCAATTTTTGCAAGCATGAGTCCGTGCCTCTGACACTTCTTGACTCTGACTCCGTACTCTTCAGCTACGTTGGATAATAATCATCATTGGGGATCAATGATCGATGAATTCGGGAGGTAAATGGCTGTGCCACACTATGTAGTCAGTCAGAAAGGACATTGGGGGTTCAAAATCTGTTATCACAGAGGTATGTGGAAACTCTAACAGCGCCTATTATAATTGATAAGCAATGCACTATTTATTGTCCTTAGTTCTGTTTCTGCAGAAGAATTGTCCGCGCCACTGTAGTGGTATGGATTGTTCTCCTATCCAAACCAAAAGGTAGTATCTTATTCTTTCTTGGTGGTCATTCACATTTTATAGTTGGGAATTTTCAAAGCAGATAGAACACTTCAAAAGACATTATGGACAATCCCAGAGGACTGCACTAAGTTGATAGAGCTATTGCTAGACTAGAATAGGAGTTTCGCCAACCGTGCAATCTTAGTTAGCTACACAGACAGACTAATAAGAATAATCTAGTAATACCACAGGGAGTCATAGTAGAGGCAGGATAAGAATTTAGATACAGTCTACAAGAAGAACAAAGACGATTTTGAAAAAATCAAATGAGGAACGCTAGGAAAAATAGGTACTAGTCTAAAATGAAAACTTACTGGGGCCAGCAAAGGAGCCCTCGCCTGCCCGATCCTGGCCCTGTTCAACAGCATCCGCCGCCTGCTGCTCCTGTGTTCTCCCCTCGCCCCTGGGGGGAGCTGACGTACAACATGAAAGAAAGAACAGAAAACATGGATGATTGTTGCTTGTCAATGTCAACCAAATCAAACATTTCAAAAGAACAATAACAAAATATTTCCGTGAAATTATATTGATTAGGGTTAGTTTTCATTTATTTGCGGACCTGTGACTTCGAAAGTCACGTAACTCACTAAACAAAGTACTGAAAGGTTCACCTAGGACTGGCAGGCAGCAGTCTGCAGGCAAGACGCAAAGTGACAGACAAACTCCATTGTGATTTCAGTCAGATCAGTGACAACACTAACAGTTGCCTGCTACATTACCAGTCATTTAAATAGTCAAACTATCAATCCACCGCCACTATTTTTCTTATTGTCAGGGGTACAAAGGAAGGGACAGATTTAAGCCCCTTGCGGCTCTTTTGCTCCGTTCTTGCGTGACTTTTGTGACGCAGCAGCTAAACAAAAAAGGGGCCTTGGTGCGGCGTATAATATTATAACAACGTGACGCATTTGGGAGATGCATCCCGTTATAAAGCCCTGCGCCATCAGGGGGCGTTCCGGCGCAAGGGAGGGCATTCCTGCGCTGGAACACATCCTAAAAGTGACTGAGGGAACTCTACAAAATTTCAATCAGTCACCTTTAGGACAATGATGCGTCACACAAACCCTGCACCTGCTTGAAGCAGACGTACGGCTTGACCCAGCATTGGGGAGATAGGGTACCCCAGAGCATAGCTGGAGCTGCGCCATCGTTGCGACGCAACTCCAGCAGTAAAGCTTCAGTGACGTTTTGGGCCCATGGTGCGCCGCATTGCAAATACGGCGCACCATGTTTGGTGGTGGTAGCGGGCCGCACAATTCTTGGCGCATCCCTGCTACTTTGCAGGGATGCGACGGTAATTGCAATTCTGCCCCTTAGGGGCATACTTACTTACGCGTTCTGGCGCATCTCCAGAGATGCGCCAGATCAAATGCGTCACGCAAAACTACCCTTGCGACACGGCAGATGCGCCTCATTTACAATGCGGCGCGCCCTGGCGCAAGGTTAGGCCCTTGCGTGACGCATCTCGTCACGTAAGAGCGGCGCATTGCTGGAGTCACGTCGCCAACGCAATGCAACTCCAGTAATGCTCAGGGCCACCCAATACTTAACATGCTGTGTCAGTCCTTACGCCTGCTTCAAGCAGGCATAAGGAATTGAATTGACGTAGCAGCGTCGCAGAAGTGCCTGCGTTAAATCTTGTAGATTTCACGCAGGCAATTTTGCGAGGCGCACAGCCGCCGGACCGCCCACCCTGCGTACTAGGAACGCACCCATTGTGGTGCAGGCCCATGGCTTTATAACGTGACGCATCTCCCTAGATGTGTCATGCTGTAAATGACTCGCAGGGATGCGCCACGTTTACGCCGCTGTTGCGTCACGCAAGGCAACGTAAACGTGGTGCAAGGGGCTTGTAAATGTAATCTGCCCCCTAGTGTCTAGCATTACGCAGTTCTGTAAAGTACACTCATACATAATAGTTACTCAGGCCAATGAGACCACAAAATAAAAAACAAATAAGCATAGTAGCAACGCCACTGAGAAGGAGAGCAGTGCACCTGAAATGCACTGAAGATTTTGAAATATAATTTAACTACAATGTAATCGTCATCAGCGGCATGTAAAAAACAAATATTTGCAATACAACAACACAGAGCAGGAGAAAACATGATAGTAGTGAGTGATGAAATGGCTACTACTACTCACCAAGCCCGGGGATCTCCAAGCCGAGCTGGTCCAGCAGGTCGCGCTCCCGGTCCAGGAGGTCCGTCCAGCGATGGGTGACCTGGCTGTAGGTGCGCTGGACCCCGTAGAGGTGGGATATGGCCCAGCACACCTTCTCCCACTGCTTCCGGCGCTCCCGGATGTTGTAGCCGCCGGCCGCGATCCTGCCGCCTCCCGCGATGGTCCTGGGCAGGCGGCGCTGGACGAAGTAGACCAGCGCGCCCACTTCCTCCGGGCTGAAGATCTCCCGTCGCATCACCTGCTCCCCCCTCAATCGACCGCATGGTGTCCTGGCACGGGGTCCAGGACTCCTCCTCCCCGCCGCCGCTGCCGCCCTCAAGTGCCTGGGCAGCTTCACGGCGCCTGGCTTCACCATGGTCTGGGCAGGTAAGGTAGGAAGTAGAAAATTAAGAAGGAATAGGATAGGGAAGAAGAAAAGAAAAGAGTTTAAAAAAAGTAGTTTAAAAGTAAAGAAAAATAGCAGAAAAGACAAAAATATACAGCTAGGAAAAGAGAGGGATAGATAAGAAGCAAAATCGTTAAAAAAAACCTGAAAACAAGCAAAGGATGGCAAAGATAGCAAGAGGATTAAACACCATGCCCAGACACAGGAAATGAATGAAAAACAAGATGGCCGGCGCCCGTTCACGAGCGCAAAAGTAAGTTCGCACGAGATTTTCCTCGCGATCTCGTGCGAACTTGTACTCGCAATGCGCTTATTGCGCGAGATTATACATAGCGGGCGGAAACGGAAATACGTTACGCAAACAAAATGGCCGCGCCCGTACTCGACCTTGGGGTAAATTCGCGTGTTGCGCTGCAAGCGGCTCGCGAATACTGCAAAAAAACTCGCGAAACAACAAGCCGCAAAAAAATATAAAGCTCATTCGCACATATTGGCGGCTTCCGCGGTCGGTTTCGCACGAAGCCGCGCCCCGCGAATAGCGCAAAAAAACCGAAAAACGATTTTTGCAAAAGCAAAAGCAATGAGCAGGTGCAAAAGGTCAACCTCATGATTTGTAACGATTCCCTGTAGTGCTTTCTGAGGGGGCCCTCCAGAATTCGGTTGCCTGCTTGCAACTATTGTGTGACCCTGCTCTGACCTTAACTGTATGCCACAAAGGTCCTGATTTACAGCTAAGGGAGCAGACAAGCAGGTGCCAGGCTGGAACTTCAAATTCAGTGACACATTAATTAGCCCCTAATTCATTATTGTCAGTTGGGGCAGGGCAGGTGTTGTTAATAAACTAACCCCAAATTAATTCATGTCAGTTCAAGCAGGGCAGGTGGGCTTGCTTTTCCCCCCCATCTTCTACAGTGATGATGAACCAGAGGGTGGCATTGATGTAACAGAGGGTGGCATGGGTCAAAGAGAGGGTGGCAGTGGTGAAACAGAGGGTGCTGGGAGGCTGTGATGATGAACCAGACGTAGAAACAACATAGTCGCGACCGTTGCGAGCCGACAAGTAAGTTCGCAGTTGCGAACTAGTACCAAATCCTCGCGAACTGGCAGAAACACTTGCGAACACAAAAAAAAAATCCACAAATTCGCGAGAATTCGCGGATTTTGTGGATTGCGAGTTCGCAAATCCGCTAAATTCGCGAACGCGAGATTCGCAAAATTCGCCCATGCTTACTTTTAGGATCTTCTGCCTTCTATATCGATCATCCACCTGCCCTATAAACTTTTTCTCAATTTCTGACACTTTACAAGTCAAATTATTTCTTCGGGCATATGAAGTATCCAGCGTATTCCAAGGACTGAAAAATTTCTTTAATCTATCTTCACTCTTGTAATAGTCCCACTTATTCATATACTTGTAATTCGGGACCTCTGGTAAAACAGCATAAAGATTTGAAAAATAATATTCAAAGCTATCACGTCCATAGAATATACTAAGCAACAAACTACATGTGATTCCATAAGTCAATGGAAGATGATGGTACCTAATACCTTCGTCTACAGAGGCTGGCAATTGCATGCAAACATAACAGTCCTTTGCCCCCATAGCATCAATGTATTCATACAGTAATTTAGCATATGCATTTGACTTGAAATTTCCTTGTGATTCATCTACGTGCAACCTACGAGTTTCTGCTGCTAGCAAAGCTTTATCTTTCTCTGCAGTGTCCCCCTTTTTACCAGCAGTAGTAGGTTTCGGTGTCGCTGCAACTTTCACTGCTTTTGTTGCCTTCTCTTCATTTTCATGTCCCACTATATACGATACAGTAACTACTAAAACTATAAGAAATATTACTCCCACTAAAAGTGTGCCTACTATGCATTTTGCCCTGCGGTTCGGGTTGCCGGCCTCCATGATCTCAAGATAGTGTAGTTCTATTTTTCTTTTGTCACGACACAAAGTCTCTTTTCTTTGCTCCTTCAACCGTGTTCTCTTTGCTTTCTCGGTCTTTTCGAACCACACCTAGAAGCTGGCAATCCCTTTTGCAAGTTCAGTCTTTTGAATTATAGCAACAGACAACCCTAGCCCTTCTCCGTCCACTAAATGGAAAAGTCCCTAAATTTCTTCTTCTTCCACTTGCCGCTAGGTTATCTCTCAATCTTGTTTATTTACAAAGTCTTTAGTTGTCTACGATCATGCGTGTTCCAACCGCTCTAATCACATATTCTAAAATTTCTAAGCGAAGAATGATCTCCTCAAGTGTTGGCATCGTTGGACCAAAAGTCGGAAATTCTATTCTGTTTAAAACCAGTTCTCATATTCTACTCAGATATGGAGGATTGGGGACAGTGAGTGTCAGCAACCCTTCGACCTCAATTCCAGGTACCAACAACACCACTTCCAATGTTATGATTGGGTCAGTACTAGTCACTGTCACTTCCCTCACCCTCCCGGATCTCCGTGCACAGGACATCTGCTGCTAGGTAGGTCCACTCAGGAGTGGCGTATCTTCTGCAGGGCACTCGCACCCTCCATGATCTTCTTGGACCCTCCTGTTCCTGATTCTGTGCACCTTCGTCCAGATCTGAGTCTTCCGATATAGGAGCAAGAGTTCTCTCTGGAGTTTGCTTCAAGCTCAGCCTCTTCTTCCTTTCAGGCCAACTAGCTTCTCCACGTCTTGTTCTCCTATTTCTTGTCCTCACACTCGGTTCTTGATCGCTTGTGACTTGATCAGTGTCTGAGCCGTATTCACAGCAACTTTCTCCTTCTGTGGCAACCTCAGTTTCACTGTTGTCTTGTCTTTCTTCCGCTTGATCTGAAGCACTCCCAGCTTCTTCCGACACCCCCACAGCTTGACTGATCCCCTCTAGTGGTTCACCGTCCACTACTGGATTTTCATCTGTGAGAGGAGCTGTTTCTTCTAGGGGTGCTGGAACTCTTCGAGTGTGTGAGGCGTGTATCCAATTTGGCAGCCCTCCACACTTTACTGCAGTATTCGTCGTTAGGATTATTTGGTAGGGCCCCTTCCAGCGCATGTCTAGGCAGTTCTTCCGGACATGTTTCTTCACCAGCACCCAATCACCAGGGCACAGGTCGTGACATAGATCTCTGGAAGATGGAATTTCGGCAGCCTGCACCTGAAGAGACACAGAATGAATGACATCAGAAAGTCCCTTGCAATAATCCAGGATCAGATCATCTGTGATATTCAACAAAGCTGTGGTTGGAACAGATGGAAGCCTCATTGCCCTCCCCATTAGGACCTCATGTGGGGAGAGACCTGTTCTCCTGTCTGGTGTGCTACGTACACTCATGAGTACCAATGGCAAGGCATCAGGCCAGCTTAAGGTTGTCGATGAGCACACTTTGGCCATTCGGGATTTTATCGTACCATTTATTTGTTCCACGATTCCCGAAGCCTCTGGTCGATAGCTACAATGCAACTTCTGATCGATATTTAATGCTGAACAAAGTATCTTCACAACTTCACTGTTGAAATGTGTCCCTCTATCTGATTCCAAAGAGGTCGGCACCCCGAACCGTGGTATTAACTCTCTAAGCAACAATTTTGCTACTGTGAGTGTGTCACACCTGCGTGTAGGGTATGCCTCGACCCATCTGGAAAATATGCATACAACCACCAGAACATACTTGAGGCGGTTGCACTTTGGCATCTCAATAAAATCCAATTGCATTCGGTTAAAAGGCCCACCAGACCTCCCAATGTGACTCAATGTGACTGGTGTCCTTTTCCCTACATTTAATTGTTGACATGTTCCACACCTCTGACACACTGCTTCTGCGGCTACTCTAAACTTGGGGTTATACCAAGTCTGCCTAAATACCCGCAGCATGGCATCTCTTCCTAGATGTACTGGACCATGAATTTGTCTTGCCATTGGACTCACTAGTTCATTTGGTAATACTGCCCTTCCATCTGCCGAAACCCACAAATCCATTTCACCTTTTACACAACCTGCGGTTTCCCATGCCTTTTTCTCTATATCTGATGCGTTATCTTGCATGCCTTTTAAATCATCCCAAGTGTCCACTGTTTCTAGCATCATGCTTAACTCTGTATTTTCCTGTGTCCCACCCACTTCCACTTCCGTGAAAGAGTATCCTTGCTCCGCGCAATAGCGAGCAACCTCATCGGCATACCTGTTTCCTTGGGACACTGAATCGATACCTTTGGTATGAGCTACACATTTAACAATGGCAATTGCTGCCGGACCTTGTAAAGCTTCTAACAATAGTCGCACAAATTCCCCATTTCGAATAGGCGAACCTGAGGAGGTCATGTAACCTCTCTGAGACTATCATAACAACTCGTAAGAGAGGGTCCGAGGGAAGTGTTTAACGACCAAACAGGCTAATACCCCCTGTGTAACTACCTAAATAACAACAAAGCCTGTTGGTCAAGTGGTGCTGAGATATAACAATTAACACTGGTAAAGTTGTGCAACAAATAATTCAAATAAAGACTATCAACTTGATGATTAAGTCCTATCAGCCCACCTGATGGCGGAGCCTCATCATCTAGGACTTCCAAAACCAGGTCTGTGTGCGATCACCCAGTTAGATATTAGCAACGCATCACACAACCAAGGTATGGTTACCACAGTTGTAAGTCTAGATAGTGGGACTGATATGTGCAGTGCAAAAAAAGGGTAAAGTGAAGTGCATTAAAATGGCTATCGAGGCAAACAAAGACCTTTATTAGTGTTCACCTGGACGTCAGATTAAAAATAGTGGACTGACAGTGTGAAATAATCACTCTCTAACTTGCTTGGTAGAAATCAAGACAAAGATCTAAACAGGGCCAACATGTTTCTGCCTTACTGTGAAATATCACTGGCATTCATCAGGGCCAAGCTAAAATTTGCTACTGCAAGGGCACTATCATATGTGCTCAACTAAGAAATAGGCACCCCTTCGGCTCGTGATTTCGCCGCGAGGTACAGACAGACAGAGCGGTGCCTTATTCGTCCGAGCAGTTGCCGGGTGAGGTGAGGTCCACTTCCCATAAACCGATGGGAAAGACCTATTGCATCAACAGAACAATACTGAGAAGATGTGGTAGGATGGTTTCTAATTAATCACTCTTATGTTTATTCTCCTATTTCTTAGTTGAGCACATATGATTATTTCACACTGTCAGTCCACTATTTTTAATCTGACGTCCAGGTGAACACTAATAAAGGTCTTTGTTTGCCTCGATAGCCATTTTAATGCACTTCACTTTACCCTTTTTTTGCACTGCACATATCAGTCCCACCTCTCTGAGACCACAATTGCCCAAAATCATGAACTACACCGAAACCATATTGGCTATCTGTGTAAATGGTGACTCGAATTTTGCTACCTGCTAAACAGGCACGTGTCAATTCAATGATTTCAGCTACCTGAGCGGAGTGTACTCCTTCCAGGCAAGCGGCTTCCACAACTCCAGTAATGGTACAAACAGCATAAGCTGCTCTCAATTGACCAGTATCGTCTCTTATACATGAGCCATCAACGAAGTAAATTTCATCTGGGTCAGTCAACGGCTCATCCACAATATCTGGTCTTGGCTTGGTGCATAGTTCAGTCACATCAAGGCAATCGTGATCTTCACATTCTTCATCTTCTATATCATTAGGAAGTGGCATCAACGTAGCAGGATTCAAAACAGAGCACCTCTTAAGGGTCACGTTCTCCGCAGCAAGAATAACTTGCTCGTAGCGCGTGAGCCTATTATTGGTCAAGTGCTGTGTCTTGGTCCTGGTCATTAACAGTTCTACAGAATGAGGTACATACACCACTAACTGGTGTCCCATTACTATACTTTTGCACCTTTCAATGCTGACACCTGTTGCAGCAACGGATTTGAGACATCCGGGCAACGCTGCGGCTACTGGGTCTAAAGTAGCCGAAAAGTATGCAACTGGTCTACGGGCATTTCCATGAATTTGTGCTAAGACTGACAAAGCACAACCTTCTCTTTCGCAACAGTAAAGTAAAAATGGTTTTTCGTAATCAGGCATTCCCAGAGCCGGAGCCCGACACAAGTCCTCTCTCAGCTGTAGGAATGACATCAAACAATCTTTGTCCCATGGTACCGGATCACTCACCTCCTTGTGCGTCAGTTTTTGTAAGGGTTTTGCTTTCAGGGAAAAGTTAGCTATCCACTGTCGGCAATAACTAACCATTCCTAGGAACATCCTGACCTCTCTTTGTGTCGTAGGCGAATTCATCTTCATGATCGCCTCTATCCTGTCTGGTGACACCTTCCGTTTTCCTTTTTCAATTCGGTGACCCAAGTACTGTACTTCTGTCAGACAGTACTGCAATTTGCTCGGAGACACTTTATGCCCATTTTCAGCTAAATGGTTCAGCAAGGCGATAGTGTCTTCCTTGCAAGCTTCTTCTGTTCCTGACGCAACAAGTAGGTCGTCTATGTACTGAACTAGAACCGAGTCCTGTGGCAGTACTAGACTTTCAAGATTTTTCTTCAGTAGCTGGTTGAAAATCGATGGGCTTTCTGTATACCCTTGTGGGATACGACACGATTTTCCAGCTTAACAGCGAAAAGAAACTGGCTCTCCTCATCTAATGGAATTGAAAAGAAAGCCTGGCAAAGATCTATCACTGTGAACCACTCAGCTTGGAATGGTATCTGAAACATTATCACGGATGGATTCGGTACCACTGGACAACATGAAACTACTATGTTATTAATCTTTCTGAGATCCTGCACTATTCTAAATTTCCCGCTAGGTTTCTGCAAACCCATAATCGGGGAGTTGCATGGACTACCCACGATTTCCTTCAGTATTCCCTGCTTAATCATGGAGTCGATCACGGGTTTTTGAGGCGTTCTTGGATATTCAACATTTGGCTTTACCATTATTTTCACTGGTTCCACTCCTTTAATCAATCCTATCTCTTCTCCAGTGAAATCCCATACTTCGGATGACACAGTATCTCTTAAATCCCAAGGAAGCTCTTCCACCGTCAGGGTAGGATACAGTTCTATGCATACTCTTGAATTTGCAACTTTAAAGGTAGCATCCTCATCGTTAGTCTATACCTCTACTCCCTGAGGCGTGCAGTATATTGTGCAATTTAGTTTGCACAACAAATCTCTTCCTAACAGACACACAGGGCTAGAATCACAGACTACAAACTGATGTTCCTCGCTGTAGTTTCCTATTCTCACAAGCACTGGTTCCGTTAAAGGGTTAGTCATTCTCCTATTTGCGACTCCTACCACTTGAATTGTTTCCCCCGACATTGGCAGGTTCGGAACCACGGCTGATCTCAAAGTTGATCGAGTAGCTCCGGTATCTACTAAAAATGTCGTAGGGCACCCTGCCACCTCAGCCTCAACAAAAGGTCCTCTTTGGTCCACCTCTAAGACTGCCCCGAGGGTACAGTCCTCCTCTCTACTCACACGCCGTCCGGTTAGTGGATCAACGTAGTAACACTCTTCTCCTTCTACTAAAAGAGGCATTTGTCTATGGATCTTTCCCCCTGTTGCAATCTTTGGTGGTTGAGGGAACTGAGCTCGAGGAGCCAAAGTCCCCCCTTTGACCACCCTACTCTTTGGTACAGTCACCATTTGGGCCGGAACGGTCTGAACTTCCTCCTCTTCTACCTCTGGTTCTCCGTTCTCAGGGTTATAGGGAGACTCGCGTTTCCAATGTCCCACCTGGTGACACTGGTGGCACTTTGTCGTCTTTTTCAGTGTAGCAAAGTCTATTCTAGGTCTCGGATTTTCCTCACTGTCTCTATTCTGACTATTCGATCTCCTTCCCATCGTCCCTGTTCCCTGATGCTGCTGTCCACCCTTTCCAGCCGACTGCATCTGAGCCATCATCAACTTCTCCTTGAGTTTCTTCACTTTGGAATCTATTTCATCACTGCAATATCTTGCGTACCTCAAAATTTCATCCAGTGGTTTATTTTGCCAACAAATTAAGTGTTGCTGAATCATCAAGCAAATATCAGGTCTCAACCCCAAAACGAACTTCGATACAAACTGTCCTATGTCTTTGGGATCCATCACATCTAATCCACTGTATTGTTTGAACGTTTTTAGCAATCGTTCATAAAATTCATGGACTGTCTCCTTGGGTTCCTGTCTAGTTCGGTCTATTTTCACCCAATCTATATCTTGCGGTGGCACCTTGTCTTTCAGCCATGTCATCACCCTTTCATATTTGATCATTACTGTTTCTGACGGTCCATTAGTACGTGTATCTCTTTCTGGTTCTGTTGTGGGCCATTCGACACTAACTTTGCATGCTATCCACAAATCTCCTGGGACCACAATGTCGAATAAAGTGTTCAAATCTACCCACAGTACCTTTGAGATTTTGACAAACCTCTCTACCTGTTTGTACCACTCCACTGGGTTTTCTCTCAACTTTGGAAATGAATTGGTAAATGCAGCCAAATCTCCCCAACTCCAGGGCACATGTACATAACTCCCATTCGCTATTTCTCGCAAAGGGAATGCCTCCATCTGCAGTGGCCTTCCCTCCGGGGACATCCCAATCGCGCTTTGCCTAACAGTCCCTTTCTTGGACCACCTTTCTTCCCATTTGTCCAGATCTCTCCATGCTCTTATTCCTGCGATCAGTTCCCTTATGTGTGTTTTTAATACAGTTGTACTCCTCTCATCTAGGTCCTGATCTGAATATTGCAACCTATGGTTACCCTGTAATGCCTTTGTTCTCGACAGGTCTACCATATACTTGTCTGCCAGTTCAGACAATTTCTCATGAGTTGCTCTTGCCTTTCGAGTAATATCCTTAGCCATAAACAGTAACTCATCTTGTTCGTACATGTCAATCCTTTCTAAAGGCAACGCACCATCTATTATCTCATCCAGGTCAGATTTTAAACTGGTCACATCAAGCCTTTTTGCCTTAATCTCAGCTTTCAGTATGCTGTCTCTAGGGAGCCCATTTACGTCTCTCCCATCACAGCTCCGAGTCCTACATCTGGGCTCAGGTGTGTTATGGGGAGTCCTCCCATGCTCCCATCTCTCCAGGTCCCATGCAGTTCCATCCTCTGTTGGTGTGTGGTGAAACACTGCTCTATTCCCCATAGTCCCATGTCTCTCTTTCTGCCTGGTTTCTCTAGGTGCGTGGTAAGACACTCCATTATTCCCCATGCTTTCGCAATTTCCCTGTTGTCTATTATCGCTCAACACATGGTAAGATCCTTCGCAGCTCCCCATGGTCCCGCGATCCCGCTCCTGCCCATGATCGCTTGACGCATGGTGAGACACCTCGTGGCTCCCCATGTTCCCGCGATTCCAATGCTGTACGTTATCGCCAGGTGCATGGTGGGTGCACCTAAAGCTATCCCTGTACTCTTGCGTCCTTCGGTCTCCCTCACTGTGAATGAGCTGGGACCTCCCTCCACACTCTGTACTTCTACCTTCTCGTTTCTGCCTGCTTCCACCGTGGATATGACGGGTAGTTCCTCTACTCTCCTGACTCTTACCATCCCACTCCTGACCGCTTTCGCTAGCCCCGCAGTGAGACAATGTCCCGTTGCCTCGACTTCCCCATTCAGCTTCTGTTCTTGACCTGCTACTCTGTGATTCTATGGCAGCATCCCATTCCCTCAAGTCAGCCCTCAGCTCCTTAAAGGATTTCGGCCGTGGTCCTCTCAGATCCATCAATCCTCTCTGACCCCCCTGTTCTGTTATGGGATCCACTGCCAAATTCAATGGGGTGCTCCCTTCTCTCAGTCCTGACAATTGCCTCCCGGCATTCGTCATGTTGTTCCTCCTTTCCATTTCAGCCCTTTCTCTATCTAGCCGTACCTGGTCCTCTTCTCGCTCTCTCTCTGGGTTATAAACCGACACTATAGGACCTATTGTAACGGGTACTTGAAGAGCATCTGGCAATCTATGAGACTCAACACACTCCGTTGCTGGCACCTTCTGCACCACAAACCTTCCGACTACTCTCTGTACTGGACTAGGTTGAGGTGTTTTCTCGCCTTTGGTAGGTTCCCAATCCGATATAGGAAGCGATCTGTTCTCTTCTATGCCCCTCCTATCTTCCCTTGGGAGCCCAACACCGTCCATCTCTCTATTGTACGGAGGCGGTCTATCTATCAACAACCTATTTATTAGGCTAGCCTCTGACTCGCTCTCATCATCTTCCTCTGGGGTACTCTTTCCTCCTGTAACCTCTATCACTGGGTACAACTTATCCACTTCAATAGTCTGTACCCTCCATTTCTTGGCTTCCGCATCCCACTTGGCATCCTGTACTGCTCTTACCGATCGTCTCACTCTTTCTTGGCGCCTGTTCTGATTCCGGCCATGCGCCGCTCTAATCCACGCATTAAGGGCTTCAAACTGTGTTGGTCTAGGCAAAGGTCTCAATGAGGACATAACTGCTTTAAGTTGGTGCAACACTTCTAATCTAAACGTTCCGTATTTTGGAAAAGTCAGTTCTTCGTTCCCTTCTGTAATCTTACTCCAAGTAGCGAGCCACAGTATAGTATGCAACCCAACATTCGTAGCCATATAATGAGCTGGTGTACCCTCTGGCGGGCCTCCTCCCCGTAATAAGATTCTCTTCTGTTTCTCTTGAAAATCGCTCTCAAGCATTTAAAACACTTCATGATCAAAATCGACAAATTTTCCCCTATTTCCTGGCGTTCGTTTACTTCCTGATGACAATCTACCAATCCCAGCGCGGCTTTCGCTAACCGGCCTATCACAGCGCGGCTTCACACCAACCGGCCTATCACAGCGCGGTTCGCGTCAACCAGCCTATCCCAGTGCGGCTCTCTCTGACGTCACTCGTCTCCCCTCTGCAGCAGTTCCCCTCCTTTCTCAGCTCGTCTCCCGGTCATGCATGCGTCCCATTCAAACTCTGGAAAATGATTACTTCCGACCAAGCGATCACTTTCCTTGACTGTACGCCCACAATCTAACTGTAATTGTCACCTTAACTGACGAGATGTCTTTCCATGTACGTCCAGACAATCGCCTTAACTGATAGGTTACTTACACACAGTAACTTCCGACCCGCGTCCGTTACTCATACACTAACTCTTGCATTCCCCCTATCACGGTCCTGCGGGCGATCAATGGTACCTCATGACCCCCTTTACAATGGTCGACAATTACTCTGGATGTCCGATACACCCGAACCACTTAAGCTCTTCTCTGAACTTAAGATTTTCACCAGGTTGCGCGCGCTCACAACCCTCTCTCAATCACACTACAGGCATTCAACTCCGCATGACATTACAATACAGATACAACACAAAACACCGCAATCTGACAACGCATGACCCTTATTATACTCACTCTCGACCGACTCTGCTGCTTTTCTCTTGCACCGTCAGCACCTTCTTCGGCAAGTAATTCTTCCGCTGCTCATCTCTCGATCTTTAGGGGCCTCGGGGTAATCTTAACCTAGTCTAGATCACCTTCCTCTAGAAGGTAACCATCCTACTTCTGCTACCAACTGCTAAGGTGGGATTTTTGATCTCTTATCTGATCACTATAAATCTAGATCCCAACTCAGGTCGACTGAACCTTTGTTACCTGTCATAGAGTAAAAAGCAATCCACTACTAGGTTAATCAGTTTAAGATTTTACACAACTCTGAAGAACCACTTACTACGAATAAGTTTAAAAGTTTTATTTTAAAGCCAAAGATAACTGGAGATACAAACATCTCAATATAAGGTTCAAAAGATACACTGGCACTAATAAAAACATGAGTTGTCCAAATGCTCTTAGGCGACAAAAGAAAATCACCAGAACTAATTCAAATATCATCAAGTTGGCGAGAATTGACACAAGTTGTAACTCGTGTGACATTTACAAAAAGGAAAGAAAATTCAGATTAGACTGTCCCTACTCTAGACTAAGTGACATCCCTACTTAAAAAGATCTTATCCTAAGAAAAAGGTGTCAGCCGTGGTGACTTCCAAAGAAGATCACTCACTTTCCCTAAGTCTTTGCTGTAAAACTATGCACCGCAGTTACGCTCTATCTGCCTACCCATCCGCTCTCTTAGGTTCCTCAGGTCATCTGACCTGTCTCCACCCAGGGGTGCTGTCCCTAATACAAAATCACAATTACAGTTGAAACGCCCCTCTGAGACGCCCCTCACGTACACCCCTCACGTGGTGTCGGTTCTGGCTTTTTCCATGCTGATACTCCTCTGGGCTCCTTCTTAGCGTTGACCTTGCTTCTCAGGCTCTTCTCCGTCAAGCCGGTACCCCCCAGGAAATTCCTGAGCCCTCCTCCAGGCCTGTGCCTGTCTCCCAGAACAGAGCTCTATTAATCACTCTCCTGATAGGAACCCCCTCGCACCTGCAAACAGACCCCCATGAAGTGGGCCCCAAATTCCGGCCTCCAACTTATCTCCTAAGTCGTAAAACTTCAAGCTTGGTTCACAATTTATGCTTAACACGACCTGATTCTAACGAGCACATGCAGATCTAACGAAACGGCCTTATCTCTTCCGGCCTGCTAGAATTCCATGAAACGGCCTGAGCACTCTATGAACCTTTATTTTTCAGCCTAAACAGTATTTTAGCTTATTACACACTCTGGTTATAGGGAACACTTCTACAAAATATATACTTTCAGTTCTATGTTCAATAATACTTTGAATTATAAAAACAGTAATCCATATCATGTGAAATTGCAAAGGCACATTTTCTTTCTTCAGTAAACTGTCATGAGGCCTACACATTTCTACGTTTAGCAACACCACATTCTCCTCTGCAATGGCCACATAACATGGAGTTTAATATGATTCTAACATCTTTAAGCACTACTATATTAGCTTTTCACACTGATATATGCACTTCTGTATTAATCAAACACTCTTATGGATATACACTTCTATAAATTTGACACACGTATACATTGCTTTAACTAAACTGGTGCAACTTGCTTGTAAATATGGTGCACCTCTACATTTTACTTGATTTGCGCTCTCTCACCCTCCCCCCGTCTTTACTGCCATCACTTAACCTCCCCAGTGCCATCACCGCATCCTATTGTCATTGCTCGATTGTTTCTTTTGGTTGGCCGGCTCTGGCCATCTGTTGCCTCCTCGCTGGTACTCCCTCCCTCCTGTGCCATCCCCACACCACCACCTATCATTGTCGATGCTCAATTGTTTCTTTTGGTTGGCCACCTCTGGCCATCTGTTGCCTCCTCATTCCACTCCCTCCCTCCCGCCATTACTGCTGTCACTTAATCTCCATAGTTCCGGCCCCACATCACCACCTATCATTGTCGTTCCTTGATTGTTTCTTTTGGTTGGCCGCCTCTGGCCATCTGTTGCCTCCTTGCTGGTACTCCCTCCCTCCTCTGCCGTGCCCACACCACCAATTCCCACCGTCGCTGCTTTTGCCTCTTCTTAGTGCATGGCGTAAAAATTACACAGAAGAGGTGCTTCTTTTTTCAGCACGGCGTCCGCTTTCATCAAATGCGATGGCTTTGGGATGCTGGACACTTTTGCTGTACCGACAATAATGTGCAGCATTGATAACTTCATAAGTCTCAAAGATGAGACCGATTGCATTGCAAATGCTTGTCTATTATTATTGTTTCTCTATTGTAGCCCACATTTCACCCCATTCAGTGGCTACAAGGCAGGGCTTTTTCAAGGCTCAAAAATATATATATACCACATAATTTGGCAACATTATACAATATACTTCACAGGATAAATCTCTTGTGAAGCAAAGTGCCCAAAAGAATAAAGAGACGTGCTCGTGGACTATCCTCCAAGAAAGTCGTGCTCGTCCTCTAAAGAATCATCACCAGCAGAGAGTGGCTGACAGCTGTGGTGGTGAAACCTCTGGACAGAGTGTGATGGTGTGTGGCTCCTGCTCTCGGCCGACACAGGTCACTTTATATCCAGTGACCGTCTGATGCCAGTGAGTGGTAGCGTCTCTGCGCAAGCCAGGGATCTGAACAAAAACTAGGCAGCCCTAACTTGTAGCGCTGCATGCTGCGCTGAAGGGTGGATTTCTAAAATTTCTTATTACAGAGATGTTTAAACTTGATTTTAATTACATCTACGTTTGTCTAGGAGTCTCACACTTAAACCATGGCAATGTCACACATAAACACTCACTAAAACCACAACAATGTCACACATAACCAGTCTGAAAACTTGCAGCTATGCAGAGGGTCAGCGGGTGACCAGCAAACGTGAGACCGCGGATTGTGGAGCTGATGGGGTCGGGTCGCTAAGCAACAGAGTGCCAGCTTGGGGCATACCGGACCCCCCCCCCCCCCCCCCCCCCGCAGCCTTCGGTGCCAAGATTTCAGATTGCTTATGGTTGATATTTTCATGATATCAGTGTACTTGTGAGTAAAAATAATGAACAACCTCCCACGTGCCCTTAATTTCTTTGGTACCAGCTAACAGGTAGCATAGGAACGGGTCATTGACTCATGATTTCTCCACACATCAATCAATATTTCAAATTTAATTTATTTCATTATTATACAATTGAATAAAGATCATGATTATCATTATAACATTACTAAAACCACTTCCCAAACAAATAAACAGTGTTGGACTGGGTGTTATGAATGCGTGTTGTATGTGTCAGTGATATGAACGTGAATTATGTGAATGAGGTGAGAGTTTGGGGTAGCTGCTTTTTGTTTGGAAAGTGGTTTTAGTGCCTAAAGATGAAATGTCAATGATTTTTGTACATATACATATATATTACATATGGATCATGATTATCACAGGAAAATGTACAATTACATTTGTTGATTCATTGGGAATGAGAAATGTTGTACAAGTAATGTTATAATAAGAAGGTCACGTGGGAGGTTGTTCATTACTTTTGGTTTATTTCCCACTTACTCCCAGACCCACATAGTTTTGTTCTTGGGGGGCGCCTTTTCTAAGTGTTCTTATGAGTGACATTCTACTACAGAATGAGTGACACTTTGAGTGACACTTTCTGCCAATTAAAACTAAGGAATTAAGTGCATGTAAAGAGCCGAAGTTTTGCACGTTTCTGAACATCCACAGACTTCACATGCACCTACATTGAGTATCTCTCACATATGACTGAGGATAAATGTGCAAACAAGCGGAATGTATGAAGTTGTAAGTAAGGTAAAAAAGGTTTCCCTTGGCAAGATTACTGACTATTCAGGCCCAAATGTTAATATTGGACATTCACGTTGGACAAGTATAACAAAACATATGTGTGTAAAAATTATACCAGATTTATTATTTTATGTTAAAAACATAGGAAATACATAATAAAAACAAATTCACATTTTGTGTGCTGCTAAAATAATCACAATTTTAAATTACACAAGCTTTATAGACATAAACATACAGTTAATCAATTATAAAACAGAGGGGAGAGACAAACAAAAGACAATCTGATTTGTCATTAAGACTTAGCACATCGAGTATCTAAAGTTCAAACAGCAATCCTGGGCACATTAGAATCTTGCAGACAGTGCCGCGTATCAAGAGAGACCATATATAAAAAAAGTCTTGAAAAAGATGGCACTAAATTGATATAATAGCCATCAAAACGCGTCAACGCCATAAAAATTGCATAATCGAGCAATCAAGCTTTTCCTGTAAACGTCAAGATTCTAATGTGCCCAGGATTGCTGTTTGAACTTTAGATACTCGATGTGCTAAGTCTTAATGACAAATCAGATTGTCTTTTGTTTGTCTCTCCCCTCTGTTTTATAATTGAGTAACTGTATGTTTATGTCTATAAAGCTTGTGTAATTTAAAATTGTGATTATTTTAGCAGCACACAAAATGTGAATTTGTTTTTATTATGTATTTCCTATGTTTTTAACATAAAATAATAAATTTGGTATAATTTTTACACACATATGTTTTGTTATACTTGTCCAATGTGAATGTCCAATATTAACATTTGGGCCTGATTAGTCAGTAATCTTGCCAAGGGAAACCTTTTTTACCTTACTGTTGATAAGTACCCTATTCCCCTGGTGTGAGGGGGTCTCTCTCTGTTTAATTCAACAATTGAAGTTGTAAGTGACATCGACTGAATGTAAACATGCTGCTCTTTCCAATCAGGGTTGACATTGAGTGTGTTCAGTTCCTCTGTACATAAATCACATACGTGAATAGGGTATGTGAAACTTGCTCCAAGGTGCCACCTTGTTTTTGTTTAATAAGGCCCACACATGCGTGCCTTCGGAGGTCGATGTACCTCGGTAACACCTTTAGTAGCAGAGCAGCCAACAGAGCTCCCGCCACACCCAGGACCAGAGGCGTGAGCCTAAAACTCGTAGTAAAGCCAGCGGGGATCATGTATGTAGAGCAGTGTTCGAAGTGGGCGGGATTGGCAGGGCAAGGCGTGCCCCTACTTCTTTTACTGAAAAGATTCAGTTCCCCTCATTTCTCTTTTCAAAACGGTGTCCCAGGACGGCAGAAATAGACAAGGCCTTCAGATAAGGCTCTGCTTCATTGGCCCTTTGGGAACGGGCGGAACTGGCAGAGAAGGAAAAGGACTCTGTCTCCTTCCTGCCCATAGAAGACACAGTCAATATCCACTTCTGCTCTGGTGCTGGCAGCTGCCCTCCTCCCCCTCTCCCTTCCTCTTATCCCATCTCTTTCTGTCTAGCAGCCCCTCCTAACTTACTGAAAACCGTGACTTGAAGAAACGGTTCACAACCTCTCTTTCCTGCTTTCATTCAGTTGCCTGCCTGTGAAATGGATCACAAAAAGAAAAAACTTTTTTAAAGGAAATGCCCTCTTTTTCTCACATTTTACTATTCCAAAGTGCAGCCTCACGATGGAGAGAAATAAAAGGGTTAAAACATGAAAAATAAATACATAACCAAAGAAAGCAAGACAAAGTGGTTGCAAAGATTTTATTCACACCCAAACACATCAGCCTCACTTTTAAGAGTTTGCCAGTGAAGCACTACTTTTGTTTTCTCGTCTATCTTTGAAAAACATTGTTTTCCCTGTGTGGGGTAGTGCACCATTCCTGTAAGTACTGCAATGCCTGGTTGATGGGTGGATTGGAAAACAAAATGTGTACCACAGCTCTGTGTTTATAGAAGTGGTCATTTAAAACCAGACTGCTTACGTTTTGTAGGATATAAGCTATGATCATTGAAACGGGTCCTTTCAGGGCTATGTCGTCATGTCCTTATCTTGTCAGGGATTGGCAATGCAGGATATGCACGCACACCAAACTAAGTTTGCACACTTCACACTCTCTGCTTCATGCAAAAGCACTTTTAACATATGCTACCTGCACTGGGGCCACTGGAATTATGCAGCAATGAAGGACAAAGGTATGCTGCAGTGTTGACTAAATTAAACAACAAAAAAAGGCTGCAGCATAATGCTATATATTTTCATATACTTTATTATTTTGACATTTTTACCCATGCTAAGTCTCTGCAAAGATTCTGCCTCATTAGTACCAGTGTAACATACAAATGCAGCAGTGCAAAAGGTGATCAGTCAACCTTTGCAAAGGGTCGTCCACTTTGCAGCAACACAAGTCATGTTTTTTAGTAACTTTTTATCTGTTTGAGCTACAAAAATGATTAGTTAAAACTGTAAGAATATGTAGTGGATGATGTATTATGTGGCAAATATGGCAGAGCCACAGTTATATAGAAAACATTTGCAAACTAGGATATTTTGCCATTCATATTTGATCTGCTCTTGTGGAAGAAGGGAGAAAAAGTGCTAATGAGAGAAACTGCATGGCTTGGGGACAGATGGCTTGTGATTCCACTTTTAAGCGTATTTGGGACATTGTATGATTGTAAATATATCCCACTTAGTGAATGTTTTTAAATGCCAATAACTCATATTCAACCTTAAATTATCAAGTGTATCCATTGGTTGAATTAAATAGCACAATAAGCTGTAACCGGTCAGTGAAATACCAAACAAATACTACAAATTGGGATGTTTTGCTCATTCTGGCCACACCTCTGACTCCGCCCACTGATCCAATCCTTGGGTTATTCCAACCCTCAGAGTCTCCCCATAGTTCCCCTACTTGTTTTACCCACTTCGACCACTGATGAAGAGGCGTATACTGGCGGGGTAATCTCATGCCGCCCAGGCTGTAGTTCTGCAGCTCGGCCTCAGCCTCACCCTCCTGACTCATGATTGGCCAGGATTGTTTGCAAATGAGCAGGAAGGTAAGGGGGGTCCTTGGAGGTGAGGCGGCCTCTGGTGCGTGCACCCACTTCATGCAATACAGACCTATCCATGCTCAACTTACAATATTTGTTGTGGGCGGGTAGGGTGAAGTTTGGAGAAATCTATTGAGAAAAAAATACACTTTGAGTGCCATCTAGTGTCCAAAAATGGCGTAAGGGAACACATACTCAAAGCGGCTATGAGAACAGGGCCAGGCAGTTAATTGTGAGGTTTCTGTGGAAAGATACATAGCACTGAAAGAGCAGCGGATTGTAAATCGCACCTTCTGCCAATAAATCACAATCATCACAGACACCCCCTGAGTCACTTTCGCCTTCGTATCTTCCATCTTCAGGTGTCATTTCCAAGGAGGGAAGGGTGGGTACCCTCACCCGGAAACGCCCATGTGATAATAGGTCAGAGCACTCTATTGAGTATATTGTACTTTTTTGTAGGTTTATCTGCACATCGGACATTTTAACATCAACTACTTATTTTAAAATAAAGATTTTTTTTATCATGAGGCCTTCCAGTATTTGCACGACCTGAAAGACAGGATAGTTTGCCATTGGGTTGCCATGTTTTTATATAAGGTACCTTACGGTGGGGACCTATTGAATACTCTGGAAACTAAATGTACTTAACCAATGTGTCCTATGCAATAAGTACTTAACATGCAGCTAACTCGTTTCTATGGGGCATATTAACGAGAAGGGCGTTAAAATTATTGCTGCTTTAGCCGCAGGAAAGTGCTGCTAAAGCAGCGATATTGGGCTTGATAATATGCTGTAGAGAATTCCAATAGAAGCACAGGTTCACACAAGAAATTGGGCTTCTATGGGAATTCACAAGAGCATATTCTAATAATAATAATAAACTGAGCTTATACAGCGCCTGGTTACACTAACCAGTGTGTCCCCGCTAAGAAGTTGACCGCCAGCTTACTATACGATTATGACCTCCCACACAGGACCTCATTAGGCCTATCTCCTAGGAAATAGATATGTTTTCAACTCTTGCAGAAAACCACCTCAGAGGCTTCCACACGGAGCCTGAGGGGTAGGTTGTTCCACAGACGGGCAGCCAGGAACCCGAAGGACCGCCCTCCCATTCTTGCTCTTCTGATTTTAGGAACCTGCACAAGACCCGCCCCCTGGGATCGCAATTGACGAGTTGGGGTTTATGGTGTTAGGAGATTAAGAAGAAAGCGGGGACCTTTCCCCTGTGTAATCCGATTACTTACACAGAGGGCTTTAAACTGTACACGCTCCCTAATCAAGCCCATTATCGCCGCTTTAGCTGCAGTTTCTTGCCAGCTAAAGCGGCGATAATTTTAAAGCAGTTTCTTGATAATATGCCCCTTTGTCTGCTGAGAGAAGATGTTTGTAACGCACCGAAAGGAAAAGAACTTCAAAAAGTTAAAATGTTAGCAATTTTATCTTAACTGGTAGATTTGGAATTTTTAACGTTCTATTTTACTTCGTGTCTATGCATTGTTTATTTATTCTTTTTCTTGATTTTAAATCTTACTTTGTAAGGATCTGCTGCTTCTTTGGTTTACTGGCATGAAATGAATAAAGTTAGACTTGACTTGACTTCGCCATCTAGTGTCAGAAACGATGATCAGCAAAATGTACTTTGCAAGAAGCAAACTGCGCGATGACCCCTTTAAATATATAAATTAATTCCATAGAAAGACCAGCAAGGCGTGTCATTGCCCAGAGAAAGAGGAAGTGGTCCGTTGGCTAGACTGCTGGCTCTGGTGCTGGAGACCAGGGTACGAGCCTCGGGGTCGCGTCCACATCCTTTTATTCTGGGCAAATCACTTAATCTTCCCGTGCCTGAATGTGTGATGTAAATAGCTCCAATGCCTTTGGGTCGAGTTCGCGCTATAGAAATATACAAAAAAAGAAAAAAAAAGGAACTTGCCCACCTTGTGCTTGTTATTAGCTGAAGGAGAGAGCACAGGGTGCAGGCCTCGGCTGTGGAAGGGTCTTCGGGTTCAATGCCCACCTTAACTCCTTCCGCGCTGATGACGGAACCGCTCCGTCATCAGCCGCGGTAGCGCTGTGCTGTTTACGGAGCGGTTCCGTCATGGCCCGCCCGACGCGCCTCCGCGCCGCTGATTTCGCACCTGCACGGCACGTTCTATTGAGCGGGCATGGCAATGATGGGACCGCTCCGTCATGAGCACAGCTCAACCGAGGCTGGTGACTGAGCGGTTCAGTCACCAGCATTGGCGCGCCGCGTGGCCCCCCTGCCCTCTTAGCGCTGCGGCAGAATAGCCGCCACAGCGAAGGTGTTAAGCTGATCACCTGTGCAGGCTCCACCGAGTGTGACACTTCTGCGTGACAATCTCAGGCAGCCCAGTAATGCCGGGACACTCCCGAAGATGCGTGACACTTGCCGGGCTGCTATGGTCACTTCTCGAACTTCTAGCAGCAAATATGATGGGACCCCCTCAAAATTTGATCAGGCCAGGGAAAAGAGGGGAGAAGAATATCACAAAGAGCAAAGCAGGTTTCCCCCAATGGCCACACAACTTTTATCACATTTGTATTGCTAATTAATCACATGATATTGGTGACAAAAATACAAATATTCTTTTTTATTTCATTCAAAAAATATCGTTTTTATTTCATTTTTTCTAAGTTATCATTACTCTTTTATATAGGAATTTCTTTCCTTATTTTATCACAAGTAGAGAATTACCATTTTTTTACAGAAAAAACTTTTTTTTTAAAGTGTAAACATTTTTTAGAAATTTAAGCGAAGAAAGACAAGAATAAATATATACAATATGTGACTATATACAAAAAACTATATATTGTTGTGCACTACATTCAATTCAATATACCCCTGGTTGAAAACAGACTATCACAACATTCTGACACATACACACCCTACTGCATTCATCACCACACCATCTGAGGGGGAGAACCCGAATCATAGAAGGCAGAAAACCGCTGCCAACATTTATAGGTCTCAGAACTAAGTCTAAGACCCCGCACTTGGTCGACGCGCTTTTCGGCGGCCCGGAGCCACCTTCTTCAGGACCTCTTTCAGATTAACACTCCGAATTTCCAGGGGACATTGGGTATAGTGCATCTATGGATTTAGGGCTCCTGTGATTGTACCTCACATGTATTCAGAATGTCTTGAATTCTGCATCCTAAAAGTTGAGTTACCCTAAGAGGGATGCTGTAACGTTTAACTCAGTCTATTCACCAGGTTAGGACTTCGTGATATCCTCAACTATTCATATGGATCAAAAAGTTGGTAGGCCTGGTGTTTTCTGTTCGCTATTTCTTATCCACGTATTCGTGATGGAATGTTCGCAATCGTCCTGTCTTAATATCGTAGAGTATTACCGGGTCAGCGTTTCCCTCTATTCATTAACCCGATACGGGCAGCCATGCACAAAGATTTGTGGTTAATTTCAAACCCTCGAGTGAATATCCCAAGTGGTATCAATGCCGGCCTCTCCTTCTGCTTGCTATTTCGGCGACAGCAACCAGCTTTGCTCTCACTTCTCGAACTCCTGACATAATCACAAACAAATAAGGTGTGTAAAGTGATGGGAGATTAAAAGAAGTGGGGCTGACAATATAACATTGAAAATGATGTAGCAGCGCCTCCCAGTGGCGTAGACTGATCTCTGCATCTTCCTCGGTGATGCAGGTTTGGTCAGTCAAAAGGCCTCTTAGTACAGATGTAGGGTCTGGGGAAATGACAACCTGACACCCTCAGGGCTCCATGTCCGATGTAGGCGCACTCCCCGAAGTCTGTGATCATACATCTGGGAAGAGAGAGAGACAGCGTCAGAGTCAGTGTAAGGCTTAAATCTCTACAAGGGTTTTATAAAAAAAATAAAAATTGAACCATGACATCTATTGTGCTATTACACTCGTCAGCTGTACACAGCGGGTTTGTCAGTAAAAATATGACTATTATAGTATCAATGCTGTCTCATAAGTGTGAGCAGGTGAGCTAGAACCGAGGTCAGTGCCAGCAGCACTGGGCCCTGTCAAGCGCCTCGTTATATTTCTTAAGACTCAGGCACTCTACTGAGGAGACTTTCTTTCAGATTTATATAGGGCGAACTCAAACTGATGGAAGGCGCAGGGAGAACAAGGGGCATATTCAGAAGGAGCTATTGTTGAATTAACTGCACTTTATCGCAGCCAAAGTCGTGAAAATGTACCTCACCATTCACAAGCAGGTGCTAACAGCCCATAGCACCAGTTTTCCCACGATAGCAGCCACAGAAAACATTGCCACAGAGGACCCCCGTAACTATCGCTAATGAGATGAAAAGTAGGCGTTCCCGTGCCAAAAGCCGTGACAACACCACACCTCAACATTCAAAACGACCAGCCAGATCGGGGATAAGAACACAAAGCACGCAATAAGGCGCGTTAGCAGCAGGAAATTTACACCTGCTCTGGCCTTGTGTAAGTCAGACGGTAGCCAGCACCACGAAAGGGAGACCAGCCCAGAGCCACACCTGAAGAACAACAGATGCCATGGATCCTCTCATCATGCAGACCAGACACCCAGAGGGCCACAGCACCCCCCCTCCCCGGACCACTACAGAGGCTGCGCAGACAAAGACAACGGCCCCCAGGAAACGCGCCTGTCTCCCAGGCACAACGTCTGACAATGTCACTGTCCACCACAGGCTGAAAGGGACAACCACCCTACATATCTTGGCCGTCATTGCCCAACAGGCCATAGGCACTAACACAGCGGACAACCAACATCCCACCCCACACCAAGCTACTGGCTGTGCTCCACCTGTGGGCCCTTGTCATGGACATCACCATCACCCTTGCACCCCAGGCCAAGTACAGCCAATACAATGCGCATGAACCACTGGAGAACAGGCAAGGACCATACGCCATAGCCGGATGCACGCACGTATCGGGGGCAATCCACTGCACACATGTCCCACCTGTGCCCTCTGGTGACACAGCACACAATCAGCGCAACAGGAAGCACACATCACGCATCTATGTGCAGGCAACATCAGAACACCGTGGGACCTACACCAATGTCCCATCCAAATACACAGCCAGTGTGCATGATCCCTTCGCCTTCTGACATTCCATCAACAACCAGCCTTCCCAGGATGGCACCCAGGGAAATGCACAAGTCCTTGGCAAGTTCCCAATCAACACCCCACTCACCTCAAATCCACAACCATGCAATCCACAAATCTGGCAATGCACATGTCACAAGTTCACAACCAACATGCACAACAACATGCCCACCCACCAGACACGATTGAACAACTTGCAATGGTAAAATGGGCGAGCTGTGAACATGACCAATCAATGTCATGGCAACTCAGTGACACAATTGATGAATGTGGGGAGAGGAGGCAAGCAGGCATGTGTGAAGGATGTGGTAGAACCATGATTGGAAAAGTACACAATGGCAAGAGTTGCGGCGAACTGCTGGACAGACCGCATTAAGCAGAACACACCCCTATCCACGGCGACATACAGCTCTGGTGTATGGAGCGTAGTGGATAGTGGACGCAACCATGTCACCCCAACCAATGGGTGTCCTTGCGGTAATGTTGCCTGTTACCCCCCTCCCTGTAAGCGTGAGCAGAGTGGGATGGGCCGGCGTACGCCAGGCCAGCGTAGGGGTGTGAACAAAAAGCACATAGCCCAGGGCGTGGTCCTCTTTGGGAAAGCACATCGTCCCCTCCAGGACAGTGCCTCCCACCCCGCCACGAGGCCGGCGCCATCCTCTATAGCGGAGTAGCCTTAGATCTTGTGAGCCTGCCGTACCCCGGCCTGCTGGAGCCAAACCCATCAGGGCTGACCCTGCGCAGCTAGGCCACACTGATCAGCATCAGACACCGGCGTGTCAAGGGTGGCCCACCACGTGCTAGTGTAACCTCCAAGCCCAAGGGTCGCGACCATGGAAGCCTTTCAGACCACCGCTATCCCCCTGATGTTGTTCCACATTACTCCGGCGACACTCGGTGAAAGGCCGTGCTGACCCCTCCCTCCGGCCTACACAGCTCAAGGCCTAGTCTGCGCTTGAATAGGCCACAGATTTTTAACTGAACATTGTTAGAACTGGGGGTCACTAGTTAGCAATGGTATACACCTTTGACCAAATAGGGACCCTTGCTACTAAGTCAGGGAAAGGGGATTACACTACTGGATGACCCCTGCTCACCCACTTGGTAGCTTGGCACGAGCAGTAGACTTATCTCAGAGGCAGTGTGTTAAGCATTTGTGAATACACACAGTAATACAGTGAAAACACTACAGATGGACACAACACAGGTTTTATAAAAATAAGTATTCTTTATATAGACTTAACACAAGACCACAAATGACAAAAATCCACAATACTTTACTTCAAATAGGCTTAAAGATGTTAGAAGTTACTTAATTCAAGTTGATGATGAATGTGACAAATTTCTCACAAAAGTACCTGGATTCGTAACGCAAAACAAACAAAAGGTTTGCAGGAAGGAAGATGCGTCAGTTCCTTGCTTCGGGGGAGATGATGCGTCGCTCCTCAATGCTTGCCCAGAGTGAGGGATGCGTATTTGCCCTTGCCAGAGAGTAGGTGATGCATAGATTCTCGTGCTGTGTTCTAGTTGCAATGCGACAAGAAGGCGCCTCAATGTGATGTGACGATCCGGTGCGATGTGATAAGATGGCGCCCTTGATGCAACAATGTGAATACGACGATGCGTGCATGCCAGTGGCGTGCGGTGAACTCAGTTGCTTTGGAGCCGCAACAGGCCCTGTGACACACTTCTCTAGTGATGCTACAGTGACCCTTGCGGTGGCAACATGCTTCTCCGGTGACTAGTTGGGTAACAGCTGTGACACGCTTCTTCTTGGTGCGTCGCAACACGCAGGCTTCTGCAGACAGAATGCCCAGCAAGGAAATTCAGAGGGGAACTGGTGGTGAAGTCTTTTGTCCCGGAGACTTCAGCAGGAGGCAAGCACAAGTTCAAGCCTTGGAGTAATATTATGCCAGATGATGAAAGTTCTTTAAAAGTTCCTCCTCCTTTCCTTGGCAATAAAGAAACCACTGCAGGCCAACCCAGCAACACAGCACACTGGCAGAGGGGCAGTCCAAACTCCTGCAGCTTCCTTGGTTCTTCTCCTTGGCAAAGGTTCTGCTTGTTGTTCCTAAAGTCTTGGGGTCTGGGTCCTCATAGTTATACTCATATTCTCTTTGTTCACTGAAAGCAGAGAGGTCTTTGCTTAGTCCAAACCAGTTCTGGTCAGTCCTGGAGCACTTGCTGACATGACTCCTTCTTGCCTTTCACAGCGTAGGCCAGGGACATCAGACACACCACAGGAGGTGGAGCCAGCATTGTGGAGGGAAGGCACAGGTCCCAGGTGCAACTCCCTCCACCCATCTACATGCAGATCTCTCTATTCAGCCCTGTGCTGACTCACCCTGTCTCCTGGAATCCCCAAGCCCCTGTCACTCAAACTCCAGACAAGAAATACACAACCTAGCGGAGGCAGGCTTGGATAGTTAGGCAAGAAAATTCTACTTTCTAGAAGTGGTATTTTCAAACACAGAAAGTTGAAACCAACTTCACTAAAATATGTATTTTATCATCCTGAGTTCAGGCATACTAAACTGAGTCAGTTAGGCTTATAAGCTGTTATAATCAAACTGGCCATTCTGGCCTATGGGGAACAGGTAGCCTTGCAATAGTGAAAACGAAAATGGCTGTATTTCACTATTAGAATGTCACACATATCAGGGCATGTCCTACCTTATGCTTACAATGCACCCTGCCCTTGGACCTAACTTAGGGGTGTCTGATATGAAGAAAAGGGACGGTTTAGAGACTGGCAAGTGGGTGCACTTACCAAGTCAGCATGGCAATACTAGACAGCACACAGGCTCTGCAATCGCAGGCCTGAGACGCACTCTACAAGCTGCTTCTGTGGGTGGCACAACCAGTGCTGCAAGCCCCCCAGCAATATTTGATTTACAAGCCCTGGGCACGCATGGAGCACTGTACAAGGGTCTGACACGTAAATCTAATAACCCAGTCATGGGGTCACTAATCAATTTAACATAGGGAGCACTTGCACTGTGGCACTGAATAGCAGTGGCACAGTGCCCAAAGTATCTAACCAGCAAAACAGATCAAAAACAGAGGAGGCAATCAGTAAAAATGTAAGGGGGACTCACGCCAATGATACCAGGTCTAACAATTATTGAGTATGCAAAGGAAGATATCACTACATTGGATGCAAGAAGAGGCGTAAGTGGATGACGCCTTGCATCTTGGCAGAGAGAAAAGGATCATCGTTATGGAGGTGTTCATACACTACTGACAACTGCCCTGGTGTGCTGTGCATCACGACCCCATGACACATGGCTGTAGGCCACTGCTGATCATTGCAGCCAGCCTACACTGCGGTCCAGTAGGTCACAGAGTCATGATTCAGCAATGGCAGAGTTCATATCAGTGTATCTGCATCATCGCAGACTGCATCCCCACTCAGCCTAGGTGCCACTAAGTCTGTTACCCGGCAATCATGGACACTCTCTGGTCAAACTTTGGTGGCATCTGAGCCTATGGACTAGGGGGCAGTTTTCATCCTCATGTAGCTGATGCCGAATTGGTGGTGGCCACAAGGCTGTCGCATTCCACTCCTGAATTTACTGCTTCCTGATAAAATCAAACCTTTTGGCATCTTGCCCTTGAGGGCACCTTCCTCTGTCCCCTAAACTCTCCGAAATATACACCTCGTACACTGATGGTGACCTGCTCAGGTCGCATGGCCCATCTGACTGCGCCGCAAGTTACCGTCCCGTGGCTGGGTGCCTGTGCCGGCTGCTGTGCATCTGGGGCCACTAATTCCGTACAGGTCATGTCCGGGACCTCTTTCCCGGGGACATTGGAAGGAACCTGAAGCATAGGCCTTGGGGTCATCAACGCCATTTCCCTGTGGTCTTGCGATTGCACGCAGCCTCCGGGCCAGAATTCGTCCCACCAGGGCTCACACACCAAAGCGAGTCCAGGCCGGCTGAAGGCGCGCCAAAGGCAAGCCCGTCTGTGCCCGTCCATGCCCGTCTGCGCCCTGGAAGCGCCCAGGGCCAGCCAGCCACGCGGCCCGACACTGTGAACTCAAGGATGGCCGGAGGTCCTTCAGTCATAAGGGACTTTTAGCGCTTGGCAACACCAAGTGCAAGGGGAGGGATCAGTGGGCTGTCCTCCATAGTTTTCACAGGACTTGCCCCACCTGCCAATTTTGTTTCCATATTAAGCCACTAGTCCCCGCTCCTCGAATTGAGAGGAAGAACAGGATTCGAGCTGCACTTATTAACTCCCTCTCTATGGTGAAACGTGCTCCGGACATCTATGAGCTTCTTTCTGATGGAAATCTAGATGTCCTATTTATAACTGAAATCTGGCTTAACGATCACTGTGCTCCTGTGGTCGAGCTGGCCATTCCTGCATGCTTTAAAATTGTGAGAGCAGACCGTAGAACTGGGAATGGGGGCGGAATAGCGGTGGTGTTCAGGGACATTAAGGCTTTCTCCAGTGAGCCATCTGCGGGGCTAGTGGATGGCGAGGCTCTCGACTTCTCCATCGTTATGCCCCCCATTACACACTGGGTGGCACTTTAGTTTACCACCCACCTGGTCCTTCTGGACCTTCCCTGAAAGCTCTGGACGATGTCATTGTCGCCATGCCCTACGCTTCCCATGCTTCCTCCTCCTTGGCGACTTTAACATCCATTTAGATTGTCCGGAGGCTCCCGATTCAAGAGAACTTATGGATCTCTTTATCTGGCACAGCTGACCTAGTGGATTAAGTCTCCTTCTCACAAGGGTGGTCATATGCTTGATCTAGTATGTTCCAACTTTGCCCTTTCTGCTACTGACCCCCTTCAGGCCACTTGGTCCGATCACTATCTGATCCGGTTTTCCTGGTCCATAGGGAAATCGCCGGTCCCGTTAGGCACGGCCCAAAATAAGCCAGTTCAGAAGATTGATATTCCAGCCCTTTCTAAGGCCCTCTTACTCTCGCGCCCATCGGCGGCCTTGGGTCTTGAAGGAGCGGTGGAGAGTTTACCTCCTGGATCAGCCAAGGGGCTGACTCTGCCTCTAAACTCCGACCAAATAAATGACCGAGACAATTTCCATCTAAACCTTGGTATTCAGACTCTCTTAGAGCGCTTAAATTGGGTTGTAAAAAATGTGAACATCGCTGGCGTCGGGAGTACTGCCCCTTGGCCAAAACTGCTCTCTGTAAAGCCCAGAGAAACTACTATGCAGCCATTAGTGCGGCGAAGAGAAGTTTCTACGCGGAGCAGATTGGCAAGGCTAACAAAAATAGTAAGGAGATTTTTCCCATTGTTATAAGCTTTCTAACTCCTTGCGCCGAACAATCAGTCTTCCCAGCTTCATCACAATGGTGCGGGAGCTGTCCTCCTTTTTTATTGAAAAAAATACAGACTATCCAAGACAGCTTGGGGACGGGTTCCTGGGAGCCAAGGGATTTTTCTTCTCTGCTCCCCCCAGTCCTCACCCCTTCAGTATCTCCCCTTACAAAGTTTATGCCCATAGCTGGGTGTGACTCATTGGCCATCCTTGGATCTCTTAAGTCGGGTTTCCCAACTGATCCTTGCCCAGCTAGAGTTTTGGCTGGGGTGGCTGAGGTTGTCTTTCCAGAGGTTACCATGATTATTAATCTATCTCTACAGACTGCCACTGTACCCCTGACTTGGAAACATGCTAATCTTTTACAACTTTTAAAAAAACCTCCTTGGATCCGCTTAAACCTACCAGTTATCGACCCATCTCTCTCCTCCTGGCACTGTCCAAGGTTTGCGAAAAGGTGGTTTTTCAACAGCCTGAGGCATATGTGGAAGCGTCCTGTGTCTTACACCCGGCGCAATCTGGCTTTAGGGCCTCATATAGCACAGAGACTGCACTGGTGGAAATGGCTAAGGCAATAAGGGAATGTCTAGACGAGGGCGGCGGAGCAGCTTTGGTGCTACTCGCTTTCTCTGCCGCCTTCGATACGGTGCCCCACCAACTACTTCTCACTCGGCTCTCAGACATTGGCATTGTGAGCCCTGCCTGGGATTGGCTGAAATCTTTTCTGGAAGAACGCACCCAGAAGGTCTGGATGCCACCTTTTTCATCGTTTGCCAGGAATGTATCTACGGGAGTCCCACAGGTATCTTTGAGCCCTTTGCTCTTTATTATTTACCTGACTACGTTGATTTTTCTGGCGGAGGAGCTGGGAGCAAAATTAATAGCCTATGCTGATGATACCCAGCTGCTCTTCACCTGGAAAGACTCTGACCTGTCGATCGAAGGGGCCCAGAAATGTCTTGCGTTGGTGTTTCAATGGCTTGCACTTGCTGAACTGAAGTGCAATGAGGACAAGTCGAAGGTCCTTTTTATAGCCAGTTTCCTCCTGCCTTTAGAGAATCTTTGTGGCCTCCTGACTTCCCCCAACCAAATTCTGTCGGCACACCAGCAAAGAATTTGGGGGTATGGTTTGGAGAAGACCTTTGCTTCTCTACGCAAATTAAGAAACTCACCGGAGTGTGCTTTGGCACTCTTAAATCACTAAGACGATTCTTCCCTCTGCTTCCCTGGCCAGCTAAGGAAACGGTCGCTTGGGCTCTTATCCTTTCTCACATTGACTACACCAATGCTCTGTACATTGGCATCCCAGGCTATATGGTTAAAAAACTGCAGACCATACAGAATGCCGCGGCTAGACTTCTGTTTAACATCTCCAGAAGATCAAGCGTAAGACAGCACCTGCGAGATCTACACTGGCTTCCTGTGGCACATAGAGTGCAATTTAAAACTCTCATTCTGGCCCACAGAGCCCTGCACGGCCTGGGTCCACTGTACCTGACAAAGCGTTTTGCTTTCTATGCTCCAAGCACCCCAACGCCGGTTGGTGACTCCCAGATTCCGTAGGATGCGGCTGGGAGGTCAGTCCCTCTCTGTGAAAATAGCTAAAGCATGGAATTCTCTTCCTTTGGAATTACGCGACATCCATGACTCTAGGTTATTTAAAAAAAAAACTCAAAACCTTCTTCTTCAACCTTCCAGTTTAAACTCCTTTGCCCCGCCAGGTCACTGTAACTTTGCGTGCCAGGATACTCTCGAGTAATTGTGCGCGATATGAAACTTCTATATCATAACATAACATAATATAACATAACATGTCACATCACTGCAGGAGGCACCCGCCACCACGGCAGGGACCACCTCCAAGCGCCATCTGCCAGAGTTGAAACGGTGATCCTGACAGACTTATGGAGTTGCTCAGATCTGTCGTGGATGCCATCATTGGCCTGATACCCTGCTCGGCACTCCAGGTGCCAGTGACTCAGTACACCACAGGCCATTGTCCGTTGATGATTGTGTTTTGTGCTGTGGAGCTGTTGCGCAGTTATGTCACCTCAAACAGTGTGGGGGTCCTGAGACGGTGATGGTCAAGATGATGCAGGTCTCACACACCTCACTGCATTTGCATCATGGATGTATCGAAGGGACACAATCAAAGACGTTTTCTTCACATGAGCGCATCTCCAGTGTCCAAAGCCCAGTGCATTGCAACTCACTGCAACTTACGGACACTACTGTTTGCATGTTGGTTGTCCTCTGGAAGTTCTCCGGCTCACTCAATGTTGCTCAGGAGTTGACTTCAAGTGGTTGGCAGCACCAGACATTCCGTGTGGAATGGCTTACACTCACCCCACAAACATCCAGCACTGGCGTCACTGTATATGTGGCCCTGCCAATAAAGGGGCCGGGCGCGGGTGCCTGTAGCCAGTTCAACATGATATCTGTGTGTGTCCCTGTGGCCTTGTAGTATGCATGAGGGCCCTGGGCCCTACGACATTACATTGTGCTGTGTACATCAGATGTAGGCATGTCACCGCAGGCAGCAGGTTGGAGCTTAAACATGTAGCTTTGGCGTCACCCACTCAATTCATAAGGGGAGTGGCCAGGGCCATCATACGCACAGCCAACATGGGTGTGACTGCTATTTCCGAGCTCCTGGGTGTGGTTCTGTGCCGATCCAGTTGTGTCCTCTGTTCTGCAGTGTCGGCTATGCGCATTGTTCTATGTTGTAGTCAATGTGGGTATGCTGTTCGTGCTATGTGTGTGTGCTGCGGTGTGCAAAGGGGATCTGGGACATGGTCCTGGGTGTTTGTGGGTGTGCAGTGTGCTACGCCTCGTCGTGTATGATGCCATTGTGCCCATCTCCCCCCATCCACCCAGTCCCTGTTTGTGACACTGCCTGTTGATGTTGTGTCAGGTCCTCTCGAGCTGTGTCCGTACTCCCTACTCCTAGCACCGTCTCCACACTGATGACTGTGGCCTGGGTTTCCTCGGACTTCCCTAGGGGCACTGGACTGCCACCTCCTGTCGCCGTTGCTGCCTTCCTGTCAGCTGCAGGTTTTAGTCCTGGTTTAGGTAGTCACGTTATGCTGGTGCCTATTGGACTCCTGGGTTGGCCTCCTTGGAATTCCGACTGCAATCCGGAAGGTCTGCTAGTGGGTCAGTTGCTGGTAAAGTTCTGTCACCTCCGTGATGGGATGCTGGTCTTGTTTTCCTGCGGGCCGCACCCTGTCTTCCACTCCCTCTTCTCCTTGGCCTTCCCCGACCCCGCTGTTCCTTGCTGGTAGTCTGTGGGGATTGTGGGGTTCGAGTTGGCCTCTGTGCTGGGTCAGGGTACATCCATGTTGCTATGTGCTTTGGCTTGTTTCTGGTGTATTTTTTTCTGTGCTGTTTTATGGTGTATTGTTCCGACAGACGCATGGGATTTGCAGGCCTGTTGCAGTTTTTCGCGACTTTTGAACTGCATTTGGCCTCATCGCATGGTTTTTTTTGCCTTCGCATATCGCATTTTAGCGGTGTGGCGTTGATTTTCACGCTGACATTTTCCTTGCTATCTGTTGTCTATCACATGCTATTGCCTTGTTGTGAATTCCACGTTGACACAGGGTTATTTTTCCGTGATGGGCTGCGATGTTGAAAGTTGCGTTATGCTACTCTTGCGGTAGTTATCACAACTTCTTGTGAATACACTCCTACGTGATTTGTCCAAAATGACTGGATGCCGAGCAGACGCCAAGGCTCCAACTGTTTCCCCAGCTCCAAAGTCGGCAGCGCTGGCCGTAAGGCCACATCCTCTACCATGGTGCTGTTCTAGGAGCTTGGGAAGGTATTTCTGGGGACAGAGGTTTTGTGACCTTTGTTTTTCTGTCCAAGATTTAGATCATGTGTGATTTGTGTGGCCCTTTCTACATTCATTGCGACGCCAATTGTTAAGACCATTGTTCATAAAGTACAATTTAACTTCGCCAGCGGAAGCTCATTATTGCCTCTTCACCCCTCCTCTATCCGAAACAGATTGCACACATTTGTTTAATAAAAATATATATATATTTTTTAAATGTATTTTGCTTATTGTAATTTTTAGTATTCACTGTATCTGGCTTGGCATCATAGGGTTCCATTAAAGACTGCCTATTGCATAACAAATGTACTGTATAACTAAGTGTAGTCTGTCGGAGGAAACGTCTAGAAATACTTCCCAAACCCATGTGAGCGGAGGATTCACTTTCTAAATTAAGAAAAGTTTGACTCTAGAAAAAGAAAATGATCCATTCCAAGCTTTTATATTGTGCCAAGGTTTACATGAGGAGTGAGTAAGTCATTGAGTTGCCATTAAAGGTTCACAAGAGCTGCAAGTAATTGATTAATCATCAGAGGTTTGCAAGAGATGCAAGTCATAGTTTAAACAACAAAGGTTTATAGGAGGTGTAAAGCGTGCAAGCTATTGATTAGTAAACAAAGGTTTATAGGAGGTGTAAAACGTGCAAGCTGTTGATTAGTCAACAAAGGTTTATAGGAGGTGTAAAACGTGCAAGCTATCGATTAGTCAACAAAGGTTTATAGGAGGTGTGAAACGTGCAAGCTATTGATTAGTAAACAAAGGTTTATAGGAGGTGTAAAACGTGCAAGCTGTCGATTAGTCAACAAAGGTTTATAGGAGGTGTGAAACGTGCAAGCTGTCGATTAGTCAACAAAGGTTTATAGGAGGTGTAAAACGTGCAAGCTATTGATTAGTCAACAAAGGTTTATAGGAGGTGTAAAACGTGCAAGCTATTGATTAGTAAACAAAGGTTTATAGGAGGTGTAAAACGTGCAAGCTGTTGATTAGTCAACAAAGGTTTATAGGAGGTGTAAAACGTGCAAGCTATCGATTAGTCAACAAAGGTTTATAGGAGGTGTGAAACGTGCAAGCTATTGATTAGTAAACAAAGGTTTATAGGAGGTGTAAAACGTGCAAGCTGTCGATTAGTCAACAAAGGTTTATAGGAGGTGTGAAACGTGCAAGCTGTCGATTAGTCAACAAAGGTTTATAGGAGGTGTAAAACGTGCAAGCTATTGATTAGTAAACAAAGGTTTATAGGAGGTGTAAAACGTGCAAGCTATCGATTAGTCAAGAAAGGTTTATAGGAGGTGTAAAACGTGCAAGCTATTGATTAGTCAACAAAGGTTTATAGGAGGTGTGAAACGTGCAAGCTATTGATTAGTAAACAAAGGTTTATAGGAGGTGTGAAACGTGCAAGCTATTGATTAGTAAACAAAGGTTTATAGGAGGTGTAAAACGTGCAAGCTGTCGATTAGTCAACAAAGGTTTATAGGAGGTGTGAAACGTGCAAGCTGTCGATTAGTCAACAAAGGTTTATAGGAGGTGTAAAACGTGCAAGCTATTGATTAGTAAACAAAGGTTTATAGGAGGTGTAAAACGTGCAAGCTATCGATTAGTCAAGAAAGGTTTATAGGAGGTGTAAAACGTGCAAGCTATTGATTAGTCAACAAAGGTTTATAGGAGGTGTGAAACGTGCAAGCTATTGATTAGTAAACAAAGGTTTATAGGAGGTGTGAAACGTGCAAGCTATTGATTAGTCAACAAAGGTTTATAGGAGGTGTAAAACGTGCAAGCTATTGATTAGTCAACAAAGGTTTATAGGAGGTGTAAAACGTGCAAGCTATCGATTAGTCAACAAAGGTTTATAGGAGGTGTAAAACGTGCAAGCTATTGATTAGTCAACAAAGGTTTATAGGAGGTGTAAAACGTGCAAGCTATTGATTAGTCAACAAAGGTTTATAGGAGGTGTGAAACGTGCAAGCTATTGATTAGTCAACAAAGGTTTATAGGAGGTGTAAAACGTGCAAGCTATCGATTAGTCAACAAAGGTTTATGGGAGGAGCTGCTGATTAAAGTTTACTTAATTGTCAAGTGGTGCATAGGAAGTCGTTTTAAAATTATTATGGTACAACTATCTATTGCAAACGGTGTTTATCTACACTAAAAAAGATTTGAAAATAACACGTCGGGGACTGGATTGGATTAAGTTATCTTTAATGGGGACGACTTCTTAACCTCTTAGGCTCGTCCCTTTCTCAACATGTGGGCATCAGAGCCATCCAGCGGCAGAATAATGAACTGCTTCCATAAATGTTTCCATACTCTCCTCTCTGCTGGTACCTCAGTTGCTTCCATACGTCATATACGGCAGGCCCCAATACTGGCACCTATGTAGTTCAAGGTGATTTGCAAATAGGGTGACCAACCGTCCATAAGTTTCATGGACTGCCTGTTTCTTGGACCTCTTGTCTGTTGTCCGTAAGGAATTCTTTCCCGGGCGCCTTTTGTCCGTAATTTCAGACATTGGACCGAGCTGTCCTCCTGCAAGCAGCCAGAGAGTCCTGTCACTCTCACTGCAGGGGGGCGGTTGCTCACGCTCCTGCTGTGATAAGTGGTCTGCAGCAGCCCCTCCCCGACCTGGCACAGTCTTCTATCGGCCAATTATCATTCTGTATGTCGGTCAAATTATCACATACAGAATGATAATGGGCCTCTCTTCCCAGTAACAGCATTTGCTGCCCCTCCTCCTGCCAGAGCCCAGGACATGGCAAACTGCTTTTGTTTATGGGCTCCTGTCACCTCCCAGGGGCCAACCTCTGGAGGGGTGGAGGTTTCATTTTTCATTTTGGCGCTTGTTACTCAGGTGCATCCACTGTTAGCCTCTTACACTGTCACACAAGCAGTGATAATGGTGCAAATACAATTGTCTTTTGATATTTATTTATTTTGCTCCAATAGTGCAAAGTTTCTGCATTTGTGATGCTATTATTTTCTTGTTTACCCTAGCCCCAGAGCCCCGTTAGCTTTTATGCACACCCCCTTGGGATTGTGGACCGGATTGTTTTTTTTTTCTTTTCAATGGGAGCGAGGGGGCATGTAAGATCTGAGAAGTCTTCAGTTTTGATCATGTTCTTCATTTTGTTTTATATGCCAACGCAGCTGTTTAAGTTTCACTCGCACACACATACATCAGATGCAGTGCAAGGTTGTCTCAGTCTAATATAAAAAAAAAATTGACTTGTGGCTGGGTTGGTTGTCTTTTTACTTATGTAATATTGCACGACCTTCTCTGATGTGTCTGTAAAACTTACTTTTTGGCCCAAATTTTTGTTATGAATTCCGACTTTCTGTCTTGCATTTTTGTCCTTAATTGTGACCCTTTGTCCTGAATTTTTACACTCACTGTCCTTAATTTCTACCCATGCCAGTTGGTCACCCTATTTGCAAGCAATGCCGAGCAGTGCAGGAGGAGGTTCATAAAGGAAAACAGTCCACTGACTGGGGGTAGAAAAGACACAGGGCAGGCAGTGCTGAATTTGCGCCGGGGTTTTCCAGTGCTCCGCATCAACACCTTATTGTCAGCACTGGGGCTATGACAGTCTGCCACATGGTGGCGCTGTCATGCTAATTTAGGTATGAACACAACAACAGGGGTTTATTTGTTCAAATAACATTAACAATGACTAATGCCTGCCGTTCTTCTGGCTTTTGGGGGCCTGAAATAGTCTGTCTTGTCATACTTATAGGAGTGTGAAGGTTGGGAGCGGTGTATGTACTGTAATTAGCAGCTGGCATGGGTTATGTGAGGTGTAAGGTGCAGTGGCCTCCTGACGAGAGCCCCAGCACTTATCCTTGTACAAATTAAGCACTGAGAGCAGGTGACTTCACGCTACTCTCACATCTGGACTCTTTTGAGCCTCATCCTGGTGCAGATACCACTATGTTAGACATGACAGCATTGGTGTGGGTCTTCCTTCCATTTTTTCACTGTTGCCTCCTGTGTTTTTGCTATGTTTTTGCTGGTATAGATGCTTTGGGCACTTTCCCACTGCTATTCAGTGGCAAAGTGCAAGTGCTCCCTGTTGTAAAGTGTTGTATTGGATTAGTGACTCCATGATTGGCTTATTTGATTTACTTGTCAGATCCTAGTACAGTGCACCATGTGTGCCCAGGGCCGGTAAATCAAATACTGCTGGTGGGCTTGCAGCACTGATTGTGCAACCCACAGACGCAGCTTGTAAATGATGGTTCAGGCCTGCCATTCCAGAGCCTGAGTGCAGTCTGGGTATGCCATGTCGACTTGGCAAGTCCACACACTTGCCAGTCCTTAAACCTTCCCTTTTTACATGTTGGACACCCCTAAGCTAGTCCCAGGGTACCCCCATGGGCAGAGTGCATTGTATGTGAAAGGTAGGACATGCCCGGATGTGTGTGGCATTTCCTGATAGTGAATTACAGCCAATTTCGTTTTTCACTATTGCAAGGCTACCTGTTCCCATAGGCCAGAATGGGCAGTTTGAGTATAACATCCTATAATCATAACTGACCCTAGGAACAAGATAAGAAAAAAAAGTTTAGTATGCTTGAACTCAGAATGTTAAAATACATCTTTTAGTGTGGGTGATTTTTACATTCTTTGTTTGAAAGTACCACTTTTAGAAAGTAGGTATTTTCTTGCCTAACCACCCAGCATGCCTCTGCTAGGTTTGTGTATCCCATGTCTGGTTTGTGAGTGAGAGGGGGCTGGAGAGGGCTTTGGCTCCAGCAGTCTGATGGGTCAGGACTGGGCTGAATAGGACCTGCATTGAATAGAGAGTGGGGGCGGAGATTTCCTTACACTGACCTGAGCCCTCATAGAATAGAGAGTAGCGGGAGGAGATTTCCTTTCAGCTACCTGGGCCAGGACTGCTTTCAACAATGATGTCTCCATCTACTGCCAGGAATCTGCAGAGAACTGGTTTTGGCTGGGCACATACACCCTCTGCCTACAAAGGACAAAGGATTTTGCAGTATAAATGTTGGGGCCCAGACCCCAGAACTTCAGTTCAGTACTGGGAATCAAGACAAACCTTTGCCACGGAGAAAAAACAACGAAGCTGAAGGAGGAGACTGCCCCTGTGCTGTGCTTGCCTCCTGCCTGAGACATCAGGGATAGAAGACTTAACCACCAGCTCCAATGAATTCCCTTGCTGGGAATTCTACCTACAGAGAGATGCCTACTGTTGGTTGGGCCCTTTGAGAAGACTGCTTGCTGCTGGGAGCTGGAAATGCTACGCAACGAGGAGAAGCGAGTCGCCGCCGCAGCTGTTCGCCATCACAACACCGACAAAGCGTGTCGCATCACCGGAAAAGTGTATCACCACCTCAGAGGTCGCCTTCTCTTCACCGGAGAAGCATCTTGCAGGGCCTGACGCAGCTCCGAACTTACCTAGTTTGCCGCACGGCCATCGGGCGTGCACGCATCGCATCAAACGTTGTCGCATCGCATCAAAGATGCCATTTGGTCGCATCACACCGGATCGTCGCATCGCATCGAGATGCCATATTGTCCCATCGTCACTGTGCCACAGTAAAAAACAATGCATCAACTCCCCACACAGTAAGGAAGCGACGCATCATCTCTCCTGCGCAGCAGTAAGGAACCGACGCACCCACTCCCCTGAGTGTAAGGAACGGCGCCTCAACTTCCCTGCGACCCTTTTGGTTGCATTGCGTGATGCATCTAAGGTACTTTGGGAGTAAAGTGTCCCATTTACCATCCACATTGAACTAAGCTATTTTCTACCATTTAAAGACTTATTTTTTATTACAGTATTGTGGATTTTTGTTGTTTGACCTTGTGTTAAGCCTAGTAAAGATTACTTATTTTTCTAAACAGGTCTGGTGTCCATTTGTGGTGTTTTCACTGTATTACTGTATGTGTTCACAAATGTTTTACACACTGCTCCTGAGATAAGCCTGTCTGCTCGTGCCAAGCCACTAAGGGGGTGAGCAGGGTTTTTTTTGGAGTGTAGCCCCTTTCCGCGAGTAAAAGCCAGTGTCCCTATTTGGACAAAGCTACCTACCTCTGCCAACTGAGACCCCCATTTTTAACACACTAGATCTTAGAAGAAGAACAAGAAGGAGAGGAAGGGAGGGAGGGGCAGCTTAGAGCTAGATGAAGAGACCCACAGAACTTTCTGCAAACCTAGAACCGTGCAACAGCCAGCACCGCTTAGTCTCAGCAGCCTGCATGTGCCATAATTCACCCAGGTTCCCAGAAAATCCCTCTTGTCAAGCAGATGCCCACAGAATGTCACTGATGCTGCCCCAGCCCTCTCCGAGTGACCATAGATAGTGGGTGGACCTTGGACTCCATGGAGAGTGCAGACATGTGAATCCGCGACATTTGTTAAAAACAACATATGGACAAGAGAGACCGCACATACATCTTTTACGACCATAGACAAATATCCAATAATTGAATGCATATTAGTAACACAAGCACTGGCTCCTCAGATCCAATATACTGATATAGAACTACGCCCTGAGATCTATAGATAATGATTTGGTTATGAAACAGAATAAACCTCTTGTTTGGCGCTGACAGTCATCAGAGGCCAGGTGTTTAGAAATAAACTGAGACACATTAAAGAATAACTTGACCTGAGTGAGGGAGTTCGAGTCTCACCTCAAGGGTTCTGGGGCAGATTCAAAGCAGTCTGTTTTCTCTATTAATGATGCAGGACTTTGTAGATTGAGGCCTTGTAAATATTCAAGTGAGGCAGGACCATGAGATGGAGAGCCCACCCTGTTGACAGGTGGCAAATAAGGTGCAGCAAATTTGAAATAATATGTGGAATGTCCGGGGCCTTACCATACAATATTAACACAATATCCAAAAGTGGACTTTGGGATCGCAGTAGCATCCTTCTCTCAATCTTGGTAGAGTGGTAAAGACAGGCTGACTTAGAGGAACGTGTGTAGAGCATTTTACAGTACTAACAATGACAATAAGTAATTGACACGACTAGAGAAAATTCCAAAACCAATTTATAAAAATAGAGCTTATTTTTATGTATATTTAGATACCCGAATGAAGTATGTATAGTTTGTATAACCAGAGTGATAGAATTTACAGTGATAATAAAATCAATACATTGTACAGCTGTCAGACTTTACCAATCATGTCAATGGAAGAAATACAAGGTGACACTCGTCACTCGCGGTTGAGTTCAATGGAACCCACTTGGAGTTAAGGTCTTGCGACTCCTCTGACCAAGCGCTGAGAGTCACAAAAATGTAACTTGCTCAGGGAGTCTGGGTGCACAGGTGACGTGGCTGTCTTTGGTAATAAGCGGGATCTGCGGAAGCTGTAAAGAAAGACACTTGACAAACCAAAACTTGCAGGTCGAGTTCAGAGGGGCCCCTTGCAGACAAAACTTGGAGGGACCCCATAGACCAGTAATCACCAGACAGAACAGCCGATATGTACCTCACTATCCGTAATGCTTAATGGGACTGCAGGAACAAATGTTGCCAGGTGTGCCAACACAATCAACTTTGAGATGTAAGGGCTGTGCCACTGGAGAGGAAGGGAGATTATGCAAGGTGTCCCCTCCATGTGGGGCATTGAGTGAAGCAGGTAGTATTCAGCTAGATCAACTACAAGCCTTGGTCCCAACAAGGGTCAAGACGAGGTCAACCTTCTTCCAGAGATCCTCGGAATTCTATAGAGGCCTGTGACAGAGGTTCAAGATTACACTTCCCAGAAGGCACCTGGCCAGTTACTTTTGGGCTGGTCCACAAAGGGTCCCAGTGGTCAGTCATATTCTGGATCGTAGAAGTGTGGTTGTGCCTGCCTACTGCAGGGTACTGCAGTTGGCAGGGAGTCCTGATGAAGTCTTTAGGTTGCATAGAGGTCTGCCTTTCTTGTGAGACCGGTCTCTGGTCCTGGACGAGTCATGTCCAGCAGGTGCAGAGAGCTACCATGGGTGTCGAGCTTGCAACTTCTTGTTGTGGATTCCTGGCTTGTGCTGACATGGGTCTCTTCTTTATCCTTCTTCAGAGCAGATCTGGAGTTCTGGTGTCAGATGTGCCACTTAAATCCTGGATTTATGGGGTGTTTAATGGTGTGAGTGCATGTAGCCAATTCTACTAGTCCTGCAGCTAATCCTCCCCTGAGGTGAGAACATCCAGTGGGTTTATGTCAACAAACTACCCAGAACCTACTATTTGTGTGACTTTTAGAGATAAATAAACAATTGTGCACCGAGCACTCCAATTTGATATCTATATTTATCTTGCTTAGATATAGTATAGTGATCTGTGTGCTGCGACTGATAGAGTGTACCCTAACACTCTGACTGTAACATGAAAATATGGCTGGTTAACAGAAAGTTAACTCTAATAAAAGAGAGAGGGACCCCAACACCAAAGGGATAGGGTACCAAAATTGACGCTAGTCAGACAGAAGTTCCCTTTGGATGAAATATCAACAGTACCTAAGTACTCACAGGCATACAAACAACAATATACATCGAAGCAATGTAGATAAACAGGATACAACCACTCTATGTGAAAACACTCTCAAAACAATTCAAATTAAAAAACAATTTATTAAAAAACATCACATTAGATAAAAACAGAAATCTGGGAAACATATAAGGACGGTGTAATAATCAATAAAAACAACAACATTCAGTAAAAAAGGAGTGGGCAAGAAGATAAGGATAGAAACCATTCAAAGAAAGCCAAATTTGGTTTCCCCCTTCATGTGTAATCCTAGATTCACTCCTTAGGCGTCGACGCGTTTCGGCGGTGTGAGCATATTAATCCGCCTTCATCAGGACAATAAACAATATAGTTTCCCAAATAGATTCTCAGACATATGAAGAGTATGACCTATAATGCATGGGGTGTTCTGCCTCCTATGCGTCAAACAGAGGAATTCGTCCAGCGAATTCTTTTAACTATGCGTTCAAATACGCATTGGTGAACTATATACTGTTGTAAGGCGTGACTACGTCTTTATGATAATATAATTATCATAAAGACGTAGTCACGCCTTACAACAGTATATAGTTCACCAATGCGTATTTGAACGCATAGTTAAAAGAATTCGCTGGACGAATTCCTCTGTTTGACGCATAGGAGGCAGAACACCCCATGCATTATAGGTCATACTCTTCATATGTCTGAGAATCTATTTGGGAAACTATATTGTTTATTGTCCTGATGAAGGCGGATTAATATGCTCACACCGCCGAAACGCGTCGACGCCTAAGGAGTGAATCTAGGATTACACATGAAGGGGGAAACCAAATTTGGCTTTCTTTGAATGGTTTCTATCCTTATCTTCTTGCCCACTCCTTTTTTACTGAATGTTGTTGTTTTTATTGATTATTACACCGTCCTTATATTATCATAAAGACGTAGTCACGCCTTACAACAGTATATAGTTCACCAATGCGTATTTGAACGCATAGTTAAAAGAATTCGCTGGACGAATTCCTCTGTTTGACGCATAGGAGGCAGAACACCCCATGCATTATAGGTCATACTCTTCATATGTCTGAGAATCTATTTGGGAAACTATATTGTTTATTGTCCTGATGAAGGCGGATTAATATGCTCACACCGCCGAAACGCGTCGACGCCTAAGGAGTGAATCTAGGATTACACATGAAGGGGGAAACCAAATTTGGCTTTCTTTGAATGGTTTCTATCCTTATCTTCTTGCCCACTCCTTTTTTACTGAATGTTGTTGTTTTTATTGATTATTACACCGTCCTTATATGTTTCCCAGATTTCTGTTTTTATCTAATGTGATGTTTTTTAATAAATTGTTTTTTAATTTGAATTGTTTTGAGAGTGTTTTCACATAGAGTGGTTGTATCCTGTTTATCTACATTGCTTCGATGTATATTGTTGTTTGTATGCCTGTGAGTACTTAGGTACTGTTGATATTTCATCCAAAGGGAACTTCTGTCTGACTAACAGAAAGTTAACGCAGGCTCAGTGGCGCACAACTTTAGTGTATTCTAATGATCAAACCTATTTTGAACGTTTAAACATTTTATTTGATTCATATATATTTTTTCATATAATTTCTCATCAATCTAACATCTTTCAACATAACATTCTGTGTTTAAGCATAAACACATAACTTTCCATTTGTTAAACCAAAATCAAATGCATATATACATGGTGAATGCGTAAAATATTCTTGTGTGCATCACAATCCGCCCAATGCATTTCGGGACGAATGTCGAGTCCCTTCGTCAGGGGCAATGGTTAGCACACTAGTGAGTGTGCTTCTAATAAACTTCGTAATCCAACAATCCAAACAAACTGCTAATGTAGCGAATAAATGCGTGCTGTAAACCCTTGCTCCTTTCAATATATATCCAACAGTTGTCACACCTGTCGTTTTCAACAGCAAACGCAGCTTCTTAAATAATCCACTCGTAAACGCAGCTCCTTCAATAATCCACACGGACACCAAATCGACAAAACGGAGTGAAAGGAGCAAGGGTTTACAGCACGCATTTATTCGCTACATTAGCAGTTTGTTTGGATTGTTGGATTACGAAGTTTATTAGAAGCACACTCACTAGTGTGCTAACCATTGCCCCTGACGAAGGGACTCGACATTCGTCCCGAAATGCATTGGGCGGATTGTGATGCACACAAGAATATTTTACGCATTCACCATGTATATATGCATTTGATTTTGGTTTAACAAATGGAAAGTTATGTGTTTATGCTTAAACACAGAATGTTATGTTGAAAGATGTTAGATTGATGAGAAATTATATGAAAAAATATATATGAATCAAATAAAATGTTTAAACGTTCAAAATAGGTTTGATCATTAGAATACACTAAAGTTGTGCGCCACTGAGCCTGCGTTAACTTTCTGTTAACCAGCCATATTTTCATGACTTTTAGAGATGGCACGTTCCATCCTTGGCTGTACAGACCCACCTGCCCACACTAATAGTATGGCTATCTTTGCATGCCTAATTTACAACCTGCTTACGAACCCAAGTGCCAGGGGGCAGCGGGGGCTTTGTCTTCACTGGGAGACAAGTCACTTACAGAGGCACCACTGGCTTTTAGGCTTACTGCCCTGATGGGTCTTTCACTAGTCATCCTGAACGGCAGAGGTGTGACCTCTTTCCTGCCAGGCCTTTTGTGTCATGTCCTCTGGGAGTGACAGCACTCACCAGCAGGAGGTTAGACTTCCAAGTTCTTTCTGGTGGCATACAACTCCCAAAGCCCATCAAGGCACAGAGAACTTGGTAACTTGGAGGGCACCCTCTAAGGGTGGCACCTGGGTGCCTCCCAGCTCACCCTGAAAAGGAGAATGATGTCAGAGGTGAAAAAGCTTGATGTTTCATACCAAACATGACTACATTTGGGGGTGCCATCTTGGAGCTGGCGATCTCGGTTTTGTTCGATAGCCAGTCCACGTTAACCTATGGACCGCTGTGCACTTATAGTAAATTTGAATGGTAAGGTTACTGCAGAGGTATATATGTCTGTACATATATACATACCTGCACCATTAATATAATGCACCCTACCTCCTGGGATTTAGGATGCCTACCTTAGGAGTGACATATATATATGAAGGCAGTGAGGGGACTCTGTCAAACAGGGGATGTGCAGAGTCACACTCAAGCAGAGCTGCCCGTGCAGACTGTAGTAGCAGACCCGTAGACTTTACTTTTATTAGGGACACTCAGGGTGGCACAAATAGTGCTGCAGCCCCTGTGACCCCTTTAACTCCCATGCTCTGGATATACCTGGTGCTGTTTAATAGGGACTTATAATGGGGGGTTAAAGTTCCTTTTTATTTCGGTGTACCAACTCACATTACAATTCGAGGGGAAGAGCACTGGCACTGGCCTTGGTTATCAGGTCCAAGTGCACTGTCAGTTCTAATACCACAGCATCTACAGCAACACGTGGGGGGGATGACCATCCAAGAAGCACACTTTCCTACAGTACGTTCTAGTTTGCTTGTCGCCAAAAGCGTCTTCAATGATGTTGACTGGTCCTGCTCACAGTTGGTCTTGGAAAGGGAAGACTAGGCCATATGTTAGTGGGGCTCTCAATTTTGTAGTAGAATCACTGATTTCTCATGCATATAATTAGAGGATAAGCAAGGTTTGCCTTTTGGACCAGAAATGCATAGGCTTGTGGTCTTGGCTAGTGATATATGGGATAAAGTACCTCCTGCTGTATTTCATAAGGATATTGCAAGTCACTGAGGAGTGCCATATAGAGGAACGAGTCTGAAGGCTGAGCTCCTTTATAAGGTTATGGGACTACGAGTACATTCCTTATCATTGTCTTATGTATAGATTTAACGATGTTGACATAAAATACTGTCTCAGATTAGGTATTAATCAGAGGCATCTCATTAAGTAACTAATGACAAAATACTTTAAAAAATGGAATTCAAAGTTTAAGAACTTGCTGATTGCATTTATGTAGACAAAGTCAGTATGTTTCCTTTGCATTTGAATACCACTAAAATGGATCACAGTATTCACTAAATATAGGTGATTTTGCAGAGGGCGCTGGCATTCTGTGTATATGACATAAGTGTGGAGACCTGAACACCATCTTGATGCAATCAAAGCTTTAAAACTGAAATGATGTCCTATGGAGAATACTACAGTGAATGAACAAAATGAGGGGTTTCTTTTTCTGCATAAATTATGGTTATTGTATAATAAAGCTAAAATGAGGTGAAATGTCCTATGAGTTTTCAAAAGAATCTCCTCATTCATGGCAGAATAGCATTCTGAAATGTGAAGAGAAATATGCATTTCCAACATCCGCAGCAGCCTGTCAGCATCTTGAGCGCAAATAACGAGACCTCCGCATCAGGAGCGCTTTCTGCCAGGCGCAGTTGATGTGGATATCATGATAAAACAGCCAGGGATTGTACCATTCAATTGCAAAAAGCTTCTCCAGCAGCCGAGGCTGTGTTTTTCCTTTTACGAAAGATCAGCGTGTATGGTATAATGACAACATGAACTTTAAATTGAAAGTGGAAAGAGCGGATTGTCTTGTTTCACTCTCTGTTGCATCGGTGCTCATGGACGTATCTTAGCCTCGGGAGCACAGATTTCAACAGGTGAGTTCTCATTGGAAAGGGGAGAATCTTGCTTTTCTAACAGTATCCCTCCCTAGGGAATCCCTGCTTGTGAACAGGCTTCTGGCGGCGATCCCCAAGCAGGAACCCACACCACTACACACCAGGGATTCATTTTGGGTGGGAATGTTCTCCCAGGCAAAAAGGCTATTTAGTTGCCCTCAAGCTGCCCCATTGGGGTGGTAAAAAGCCCAATTGACACAACAGAAAGGGGTGGGGAGGACCACCCCACCCAGCATTGGGCCATGTCCCCACCGAAACGGGGCAATACAGTCCTCGTGCCCAAGGGAGGCAGATTGAGCGGTCTGCCCAGTAGACAACAGAGATGTTACGCTACCCTAGAACGGTCAACTAATCTGGCATCAGGCCATGTGTCCAACCCCTGAAGGGCAACCAAGTCTTTCTGCCCATCCCTGGGGGCAGATAGACGATTTGGCATGATAGGGGTGATGCCTGTCAGGCGGGCAACTAGACCCAAATTTCGGGGGGGCTGAAAAATATTTCGGGGGCGGGGCTAATTCTTCCAACCACGGACAGAGTGGCTGTAAGAAGGGGTCAACACACAAAAAAAGCCTCATTTACAAGTAAATGGTCTTTTAAAGACCTGTTAAGTACTCGGATGGGGCTGCAATTAGATGCTCGCCAGCCTGCGAAGCTGTCTCCGCCCAGGCTGACACACACGACGGGGGGGGGGGGGCTGGAGCCCCGTGAGCCCAATGGGTGTTAAGTGCCTGATGCCTATAATATTCCAGCTGTGGATGGGGAAACGTTGAGGACGGCGTAGAGCGGATATATGCCGCGGCCGTTTGTGAGTGAGGACCCGACCTTTTGGCGACCTGCTGAGATTGAATTTAGAACTACCGACACCCGAGCTTTTGTGGCCCCAGGGAGATTGAGTACCCCGAGCTTGTGCATTAAGAGTAGCAGAGCGGACATATATAAGAAACAGTTGGCGTTTTTTATAATTTTCGGGCGGCTTGCCGCAGTGGAATTGAAGTTTCCTTTTTTTGTCGCCCTGTCCTGAAGAGGCCTGATTTGTAGGAAGGCCGAAACGCGACCGCGTCGACACTTTCCTATTGGAGGAGTCTTTTTGTTTTCAATTAATTTGGGAAAGATACACCACGGGACACATATGAAGATTTAGGTTCCTTGAGGTTTTGGCTTGGAACCATTGTGTCCGACTACCTCCTAGTGTAACACCTAGATTTAATAGGAGGACACTCTTGTAGTACTGTCTCATAGGGTGAAGAAGAGATAAATAATTACATGACAAAGATATATACATAAAATTAACCCTTTCCATTTTTTCTGTTATATGTCCTGTTGTATAAAGTGTATATGTTGTTTCACTGTGTATATTTGTTGTGTATAGGTATGTACATAGGTATGTCAATTCACTGTGTATAGTGCATATATTTGCTTTGAGAGGATTTTCTTGTTTGTTTTGAGATATATATATATAAAAAAGAAATGAGATAAATATATTCTGACTGGATTACAATAAATAGAAATGTGTAATCTTATCCTCCTGTGGGTGTGATGACATTTTAAATATTTGAATAATTGTTCAGTGGACTTCTGCCACAAGACCAATAGGAGAATTTACTGTCACCTATTGTGAAAATTTGTATATATTTGTTCCTCCTTTCGGTACACTTTCCTTCCCTTATCAGTGGATGAGGAAAGGCCACAATGGATCCATGACTTTTACAATTGCATGAAAAAAGTAGAGGGGGTGGCCCACCTGGCATCAGGATATGCCCACACCTCTGAAAGGGCACTACAGCAAGTTTTCCACCAGACTTTGGCTGCAGGGGCTAGCAGTAGAAAGCCCAGTAGGCAACCGGCATTTAAGAATTGTGCTGAAAAAAGGAATAGGCAACCCTGACATCGGGCCATATCCACACCGTAAAAAGGCCAATTGAGTCTTTCTACCCCCCAGGGGGCAGGTTTCAACCATTTGGGAATTTTCCAATATTCTGCCACCCTGGTGAGAATCGAAAGCCCGACAGACATCAGGGATATTACCATGGGGCGAAAAAGGGGTGGGAGATTAAATCCTGGCATTGGCCCATAAACACCCCAAACATATACAATATAGTATTTCTGCCCACCTTGGAGGGTTGCTGGAGGACAAACCCCTGGGGGGCACCTTCCTGCACAAAAACAATCCAGAGAGGTGTTTTCCTCTCTCTATGTGTGCCTCAGAATGCAGCACACAGAATGAGAAATAAATGAGGAGATATACAATGATTTATCCTTGTTGCGGTTGCTCTGCTGAGGCGTAAGGTTTTAGTGCTTCCCCAGGTTTACGTGATTAAGGAAATCTGGGGCAGGATCAAGACCCATGGATGTTGCATGGGAAAACTTACTGCAACGCCCGTGGAACGCCTCCTTGGTACAGACTAAGGCAACACAGCACCTTTGTGTTGCTTTGTCTTACTCCATATTTATGAGGCCATTCAAGGCTATGCAAAGTGGCTTTGAGAGGCCTCATAGATACAGTGAGAGGTTGGCGCCGCTGGAGGGTAAGAAAAAGTGGCGCTCCAGCGGGACTAGGCTCTAATAAATAAGCCCCTTAGTTTTCAGAAATGTCTGGGATTGACAGAGTTTACGCAATGATGGCCGAGGCCAGGCCCAAAATAAAGAGCTATCTACATTACAGCAAGAATTGGAAAAAGGCAATAAGTCTTGGCAATGTCTGAGCTATTGGCCTTGTCAATGTGAATGTCTTTTAGCCATGTTGGAGCCAGCTGGAGAACTCAAACTCTATTTTCAACATTTAGCACTTCACGACTCGCCGGATATATATATAACAGTAGTGTGAAGAATGTGTATGCAGAATTTGGAAATTATGATAGAGTAAATGTAAAATATGAAATTTTTATGTTTATAATTTATGTATTTTAAGACACTGAATGCAAGTTAACACTAAAGTAAATTGACTTTGCAGTGGGGAAAATAGCTACTATGGAAAATATTACCCGTGCAACACCATCAAGGGGTAAACAGCTCAGGGTCTGAAAGATTGGTTTCTAATGCACTCTAGCCCCTTGAGCACATGTAATTTTAAAATATATATTTTTTAATTATAGAATGTAGTCGCCAATATTTGAGCTTATAAAAAATCTGCAGCATTGCATGCATTTACATGTTAGATAGGGCTTTTAGTGCAAGTCTAAAATATACATTTGTAGTGCAGTTGTATGCAGAGTTGTCAGTTCTGGCTGCAAACTAGGAATTAGTTGCGATATATGCAGGTTTTCAAAAAGAACACAGAAAAAGCAAAATACTCAGTGCCACAATTTGGCCACTAGATGTCAATATAGGACAAGCTACTCAACCTATCTTCACGCAATGATAAAGATTTCTTCACGTTTAAGACTTCTGCATTCTCAGTCACCAAACAACAATTAAAAGCATTATTTGTCAGAACCCTTAACTGTTAAATTACCCTTATTTTGTAGGTGTGACCTAGCTTTAAAAAAAAGTCTAGATACCCACTGTTTAATTCAGTGGAATGGAAACACTGATGCCTACTTACTATTTCCGTCTGAGACTGCTACTAGCTAAACTAGGCAGCGGCATGGGGTTTATAAAAATAAAAATGGCACGCATCGCTATTTCAAACACCATCGCACCTAACGTTTAGCGGGACCGGTCACCCATTTTCAAAAGAAAAAAAGCAATCCCAAAACCGGGCATGAAACCGGCCACTGTGCATGTTTAACAGTAGTTGGCCAGTGCTCCCAGGGCGGGCCAAACACCGGAAGAGGCATGATGTATGCATTCCCTTGACAAATGGGTGAATGAAAAATAGAGTGTCAATGGTAGGGGCAAATGGGAAGCCTGTGCACAGGCTGTAAGCCCTTAAAGTAGATACAGCAGATCTCTGTCCAAGACAGCACATGTGCACTGCCTAGAGCTTAGACTTAAAAAGGGTTGGTCTAGAGAGAAAAAATGCATCATTTCATCTTGCATTTTGGTGCCTTTCCTGTTGCTGGCGCTAGGCCCACCCACACAAGTAAAGCAGTGTTTTTATTACGACAAATGTGGGAAAACTAGATGGTAGGAAATCTACGGCTTCTCATCTATTTTGGAACTCTTTCCCCTAGAAATATAAGGAAAGAGCATGTTTTTTTCCATAGTATGAGGTTTGAAAGGGATTATAGGGACACAAATATAGGGGGATCCACACAAACATGACCATCTAGAGTCTTCTATATGCCTAGGGCCTCATTTATGAGGCCCCTTGCGCCATCGGAACTTCACTTTTCATGAAGTTCCGTGGCGCAGAAGCCTGCGTGGTATTTATCAGGCAGCAGTACGCCAGTTTTTGTGGCGTACTGCTGCCTGATAAATATCAGTTCCTTTAACGCAGTGTACTGCGTTAAAGGGGCGTGCAATGGGTGTTGCTGGGGGCGTTCCCAGCAACATCCATGGCCTTTTGACACTGCCCCAGATTTACGAGAAATCGTAACTCTGAAGCAGTGTCAAAAGCTTACGCCTCCCCAGGGGAGGCGTAAGGGAGGCGCAACAGGGAGAAATGTCTTTATTTCTCCTCGTATTTCCTTTTTCCATGTGTGCTGCATTCTGCAGCACACATGGAAAGAGGCAAAGGGTCTTGTGATTATTTTTGTACAGAAAGGTTTCCCTTCCTTTACAAAAATAATCTTCCCCGCAACGCAGGCACCCTTGCACCATTGTGCAAGGGTGCCTGCGCTAGCGCAGGCAGCCCATTGTGCGCCGGCGGAGGGGAAAAGGACAGGAATGCGCCGTATCTTATAGATACGGCGCATTTCTGCCCTTTTCTTTTGCCGTAGGGAAGCGCAGCAGGAAGGCCTGCTGCGCTTCCTTACGGCAAAAAGTCATAAATGAGGCGCCTAGTTTTCAGAAATGTCTGAGTTTGGTAGATGTTACTGGGTTACTGCCGATCTTAAAAACAAAATGCACAGCTAAGACCATTCAGTGCTTTTCTTTCATTTTGGATCCGACATTGTAATGGATCACATGGTCACCGCTGCTGTGGCATTTCTTGCTGTAATAAAAAATTGCGGGCTCCACTCTGAAAGGCTGAAACTTTCCCAGTCACATTGACTATGAAGTACCTAATCAAGGACCAACTAGCCACCCCAAACTATGTATCAAGTCATGTTACCTTAATCAACTTTGAGAAGAACTGGATCTAATGTAGTAGAATTGTGAGAGAGTCTGCTAATGTATTCTGTAGTTAAATGTTTCTTTTTGCCTATTTCGCATTGGTGCAGACCCTGAGAACAATGTATTGGTGTAGTGAATGTCTGAAATCCTTTGTCTAAAGTCCTAGGACCTGCTTACTCGGTTTGTGAGCTCCCATGTTTCCCTTTCCTAGAAGCTGAATCTAGGCTGGATTGTCTGCAGATCTTTACTGCTTTCTTTGTAATTATGATTAATATGCATTTATGCTTAATCGATTGATGATCCAACATATGTATTTATGTACTTATATTCTTTGAGTAAACCTTTAAACTTTAGTCCTTGTCTGTCATTCATATTAAGAATGTTCAAAGCTTCATTGTAATTTGTGAGATTTTAACAAGGTAGAGACGGGTCCTTCAGGGAGCACCAATGTCTGTTATTGACTACACCACTTCCGGTCCAAGTAGTTGGTGTGCACTGGGCATGTAAATGAGACACAGGTTTGTGCACTGACACAAGTCACACCACACTAGACTCGCCTGGTGTCTAATGTTCAGAAATGTCTTGGTTTGTTAGATTTTCCTGGGTGGCAGCAGAACTGAGGGTCAAAGTCTGCAACTACCCACATCGCACAAAAGAGCCCATTTACACTGATAGCATGTCTCCATATCTTCTTTTAAGTGTTTTGTGTCACCGTTTTTACTGTGAGAAGTGTGGGAGTGCAAGGTATTGAGAATTTTGTGGATTACCTCACCGCAGAAATGTGAAGAAATCGCATTTGTAGCCACAGTTTGAAGTTTAAATGGTATTCTGGGTGAAAACGTCCTGAGATCCACGAAGGGTGCAGCAGCCTGGTCTGTGGGTGTCTAGTTTTGGAAAATATCTGGGTTTGGTAGGTTCCCTAGGCTAGCGGCTGAGCTCGGCCCACATTTTGCAGCTACTTGCATAGTAAAAAAGTGTTAATTTTGCTGGGTGATATCTGTTGAATGCGAGTCATATTTGGGGGTATATTGTGATATGGGGGCACGGCCCAGTCATACGATTATGGTACTGTATTGATCAGGAGATATGTGAAAACATAGAATAGTATAATATTTCTTATTAGATTTCTCTGCATTATTGGTTTCCAACTAATGGCATATAAATAGCATAATCCATCGACACAATTGTTGTGCACGTTGAAAGTTAAATTGAGCACCGTATGAAAACAGTAACGTTTGTTCTGCAAGTAGTGCTCCATGATAAACAAGGTAAACGCCAAACCCACCTGATGTGAGTTGAAGAGTTATGTTTCAAAGTAGATTGTGGCTTATTTACAAAGTCTTTTGCTAAAAATCAGAGAGAATAGAGAAAACATGTTTTGACAGTGGATAACCGCCAGCTGCACAGGTCACTCAAACATGTGTTGCGGGGCGTGGGGGGAGTTCCTGGCCTTCTGCCACGCAACACCCACTGGGGTCAATTTCAATGTTCTTCTTTAAATGCTAATTCACTCCAGTTCACCAAAAGTATACTTTTTGAGTAAGGTTCTAACTTTCTGCCAAATTTGATGAAGGTCTACTCAGCTGTTTTTTGTGTATCGGAGAGCAAAGTTATCTATGATTATTACCACAGAAAGAAACATGTTGGTGCCCTTTCTCTTTTTTCATGGTTGACGCTTGACGTATCACCACAAACCTTTCCACGTAGGAGCCGTTGTGGATGGACATTTTTTCAAAAGTTTTGTGGAGATTCATCAAATGTCACCAAAAATATTAGCCAAACAAAAAATACTCCTCCTATGAAATCCCTGTCCTAACTATAAGTACTTAGTGGCAAATACCACTGTGTAATATCTATCTATCTATCTATCTATCTATCTATCTATCTATCTATCTATCTATCTATCTATCTATCTATCTATCTATCTATCTATCGCCATCTATCTATCGCCATCTATCTATCTATCTATCTATCTATCTATCTATCTATCTATCTATCTATCTATCTATCTATCTATCTATCTATCTATCTATCTATCTATCTATCTATCTCTCTGTCTATCTGTCTATCTGTCTGTCTGTCTGTCTATCTGTCTGTCTGTCTGTCTGTCTGTCTGTCTATCTATCTGTCTATCTATCTATCTATCTATCTATCTATCTATCTATCTATCTATCTATCTATCTATCTATCTATCTATCTATCTATCTATCTGTCTGTCTGTCTGTCTGTCTGTCTGTCTGGTTGTCTATCTCTCTATCTGTTTTTATACTCTTTTAAATTACTCCTCCTCAGATGGGTGAAAGAGAAGAGGGTATGTGGGGCTGTTGGGGTACAAGGTCTTATAACTGAGGCAGCACAATATGAAGCATATCTGAGCTCGAAGAGTTAGTGACGTTAATATGAGATGGGTTTTCATGAAGTCACTGGCACTTTTGGCCGTACTGTTAATGTGGGGGATCAAGGAAAAAGAAGGATCTAGAGTAAAGGATTGGTATCTCTGCGTTGGTTTTGGGGGTGGGGGTGAGACCTTCATGTTTTAGGTTCTCCACAAGGCAAAAGTGTAGTCTGCATTTCCATGAGCCGGAGAAGAGAATAATGTCAGTTTTCTTTGCACCACAGCCATCATGAACTCCATCCACTCTGAAGCAGCCAAAGACCTCTGCCCCACCCACTTCTTCAACCTCAGAAGTGAACAAATCAGCGGCAAACTCACCTACATTATCAACACATTCATCTCTATTCTTGCCCTTCCCAACAGATGGAAACACACAGAGGTCAGACTGCTTCTCAATAAACTCCCCACTGATCCCAGTGATCTCAAGAACTATAACCCCATCTCTTTGCTCCTGGTCCCTACCAAAGTTCTTGAGAAGGACATCAACTGCCAACTCATCCAACACCAGGAGAAAAACAACCTGCTGGACACAACTCCCAGTTCACACCAGCAACAGAATGGACACCACCCTGATCGCCGCCGCAGATGCCATCAGGACCCTCCTCACTTGGGGAAGAACAGCAGTCCTGATCCTACTCGACCTCTCAGCAGCACTCAGCACTGTATCCCACTGCAGCCTTATCAAGAGACTCCACCAAATTGGTATTCAGTGAAGACGTGCTCAGATGCATCGTAACCTTCCTCAAAGGACAGACCCAGAGATTCTGCCAACCACCCTTAACCTCAGAACCCAAGAACCTCATCCGAGGCATCCCTCAAGGTTCACCCCTTAGTCCCACCCTACTCAACAGCTACATAATGCCTGTGGCTAACATTGTCATAAACCCACGGCATCAAGATGTATCCGAGGCAGACGACAACCATCTCATCCTCCCTCACAGTAGACCCATCCACTACTAGGACTAACTTCAGCTGCATGACGAGTGTTGCCGACTGGATGGAGACTAACTGGCTGAAACTCAACATGAACAAGACAGAAGTGCTGATTTGGGGACGCAACCCCTCCCTGTGGAACAACACGTGGTGGCCTGCCGAACTCTGACCCACACCGACAAATCATTCCCGCAACCTCAGCATCCTCCTGGTGAGGTTCCATGACGATTTGAACCCGTGTTTTCAATATTGTCGGAAATACATAATATTGGTATCAGCGAACCGCAAATGATCCATTTAGCATATCCTGGTGTTTTCGCTACGCTACGAGCAAGAGCACTCCTTTTATAAACATATTTCTGATCTACCCACGGCATCCATCTTAGATCATGGCCGCCATTTTGTGTTTCTTGCCCTCACATACGCAATAACCTCTGATCACTTCATTTCGATTAAGGACACATAGCCTTAGCCGGAGATTCACCTCTTTCATGACACGTACACCTTAAACCAGATCACGCTGTAGCTGCATGACTCGACAAGGCTGCCTTCTCTGCCCGAGGCCAGTCCTGCTAAACTGGTCTTCGTGTCCATTGTCCTGATCACGATTAGGCGGCCGAAGCCGGTAGCCTTGCCCATTTACAACCCACAAACATCCCTTATCCTGCTTTCCTATCTTGTACACCTGGCTCTGCTCCTTTCCTTCTGGGCTTTTATTAGGGGGAGGTAACGAAATTTACGATGAGGCGGTCCGGGTCTTGAATGAAAAGTTGACATGGGATTATGATGGAAAAGTGGGAACCCCTCGTTTATAATGTTTTGACATCAGATATTGTCGACGATTCCTGTGTACACCAAATATTTATTGTTCATGACACAAAGGTTTGGGAATGTACTAACATGTGAAGAATTCGCCTGAAGGCCAAAATTTAGTATATAAGGAGCAACCCTCTTTGTACAAATCGAACAGGCTCCTAGTTACTGCCCATGCATAGTTTCTGTGACTTCTGTGTCCCTGCAGTAATAAACCTTTGGTCTTTGACGCCACCATCGAGAAGCCCGTGTTTCTGTTCATTTGTGCACCAAGGCAGGTGGAACTCCGGGGTCTTTGGGTGTTGTTCCCTGACACCTCTGGACGGAACCAAAAAGTCCAGAACTCCAATGGGCGCCCAACGTGGGACGACGTCATTCGGTACCGGTCCAAAAGCCTGAAGAGTTCGAGAAGCTTCGTGTGAAGATTCCTGAGGGAGGCGCCCCACTTCATCGATCCCGGCATATCGCAAAAGTGGCCCAACGTTCTCTTCCACGAGGGTTCCCGTTCAGGACGGCTGCAGTGGGCCGTTGCCTTGACCGTCGCCCTGTCTTGGACCCGAGGTGCAGTCCTTAGTACAGCGAAACGTGACGGGTTTCTCCTTGGTGACGTCTTCAGTGCCTCAGTTAAGTATTTAGTGTTAGCTAGCTAGTTACTTTGTGAGGGTTGCTAAAATCCTTGATCGGTTCTTGGTTTGGTTTGGTTTCGTAAGATTATCACTGGTTGTTCTAGTTACGATAATCTATTTGGTTTAGTTTGGGTATCGATACATCAGTTTGTTTTGGTAGGCCTAAGTTCTTGGTTCGAGTGCACATATCTGTTTTGTGTTTTGTTTGTTTTGTGTTCCAGACTGAAAATGGTGAGTCGGAAAAACTGCATGTTGTCCTGTTTTAGTTGCAACAGTGACTCACGATTGGAGGACTCGTGTCTGGTTCCTCCAATTGGGACTCCCCTGTATGACTTGTATTGTAAATATGGTGTGGGTCCTATATCTTATAATGAGGTGTGGGTCCGGTACACTAAGAAGGATGGTGTCCTTAGTTGGCCACTACATGGTAGTTTTGAACCCGAAATTCTCGACAATTTAGAAGCGAAATTGTTTAGGAAGAAAGCCCGGCCGGCAATGTTTGATTCTTTCCGTTACTGGCGAAAAGAATCCAAACAGAGAGAAATGAAAAGGTTAAAGAAAGAACAAAAAGAGCAAGAAGAGTTGACCCTAGAACAAGCAACTAAGCAGTTGCAGGCTAACGAGTGTGAGAAAGCCATAGAGGTGGCCATTAGAGAGCACAATTTAGCGATCGACAAGTGCTATCCAGCCTTGCCATCGAAAACAGCTAAGATACTAGAGGACTCTGAAAACGATCCTCTGTTGTCTTATTTGTTACGGTCACCTCCACCGTATGCACAAGGTGCTACGGCTCCACCTTTACCGAATGTACAATTGCCGGTTGCTGGACAACCTGGTATTCCTGTTCTTGCCCCTCAGAATCAAGCTCCTGTACCTCCTATGGTCAATGTAAATGTTCCTACGGCTCCTCCTCCTCCTCCTGGATTACCAGCTTCTATACCTGTATCTGTCTCGCTTACACCTACTGTTCCACAAACTATTTTCCTTGATACTTCTACTGTTCCGTTATCTGTCCCTACCTCTACTGTGTTCTCTGCGTCTGCGAGTGTGTTGACTCCACTTTCTGTTCGTCGGAGAATCACTGATTCTGTATCTAATATGCTGTCTCCTTTCTATAAAACTTTAATCAAGACTCCTACTCCTGACTCTGTTCAGAGACGTAGTCAGCTTCCAAGTACTGAGGAACGGGGAATTTTAGATTCCACGGCTCTCAGATGGATTTCGAAGAGTAGGAGATATAGTACGAGAGATGTGCTAGATACGTTTATGCAGTGGAAAGAACCAACACAACGGTACGTCTTTGACGAGATGTGCTCATTGTTACGTGAAGAAATAGAAGAAGACGATGTTGAATCTAATTTAGAAGATTTAATTAAGGTTCAGAAAGACTTTGCTGCTGGAATGATAGTGGGTGATAATATAGAAGAAGCGATGGAACTGATTTTAAGTTATAGGAATGATCCATCACTTCGTTCACCAAGGGATTTGGAGAAAAGTAAGACGAAGCTAAGTCGCCAATATCCAATGAGGGAGGTTCCTCCAATTTGGCGCGAAGCTGTGCAAGCTGATCATAATAATGGTATTGTAGCTGCTCCAGCGCAATTCCAAAGGGTGTGGATACACATTCCGTGGAAGCGAGCTGAAGTGCTAGCAGTGAAGCAGGCCTTGCCAGATCCGCGTAAGAATCCTGCTGGATACTATAAGGAATTAACACAGACAGTTGAGGCTTGTATAATGAACTTAGCAGATATCGATATGTTATTTGGCAACGTAGTTCCGCAACCAGTGTGGGCTAAAATTCGTAGAGAGGATCATCAAGTTGCCTTAGGTGGTGACTGGGCAGCTATCACTGCAGCGGATGGTCAGCAAGTAGGTGGTGCAAAACCCGAACCCCTAATTGCTAATCTTCCAGGTAGAATAATTGATTTAATGAAGATTCTGATGCCCGCATTGCGTGTTAATTGGGACAAGTTATCAGCATGCAGGCAGAAGAAAGACGAAAGTGTCTCCGACTTCTTCACGAGGTTCGAAGAGACTTTTGTAGATCATAGTGGTCAGGACATGAGCACAGAAGGAGGGCAAAGACTGTTTGTCGATAGATTTGTGCATAATTTGTTACCTGAATTATGCAATAAATTAAAAGATTCAGAGAGTGCGTGGGCTGTGTCCACAACTGCGCAAATACTTGCGACTGCACAGTACTACGAAAACAGGGATAAAGAGGAAAAGGAGAAATCAGAAAAGAAAACGAAAGACTTAAAAACTAAAGTTCTTTTTCAACAGGCGTATCCGCCTCGCACGAATCAGACTAATATGCAACAGGGTTCATATCAAAGAACAGATTATAGTACATCAAGACCTCAATATCAGTGGAACCAATGTGCGTACTGTAAGAAAGAGGGTCACTACAAGAATGAATGTCCGATCTTAGCGCAAAATAATGCAGCAGCAGCTCAGAGAGGTCGTGGTGGTTTTGTGCAAAATTCTAGAGGTAGAGGGCAAGGTGCTATGCCTCCACAAACGAATGATCGTCCTTCCAATCACTTTGATCAACGAAATGGACAGTCTGCCCAGCAAAATAGATCTCAACAGTATCTTGTTGAAGATTATTGTGAAGTGGATGAGGGATTTCAGCAAATTGGGTACTAGGACAGCCATGGACAGAGAGAGGGAGTAGTATCAGTTCCAGTGGATCAGAGTGGGCCTTATGTCGCAGTAGCAACATCAGGTGTAGTCGAACCGTTTCTGTTGGATACTGGTGCCGCAAAAAGTTCTATCATTCATGCGAAACTCCCTGGCGCACCTTTGTCCGGCTCAACAAATGTTTCTGTAGGTTTTTCAGGCGCCCCTGTTTACAACCCGATATCTGGTCCTTTGTCTATTTCTGTTGGACCATGTCACTTGAAAGCACCTATGATTTTGACAACAGGTTGTAATGAAAATCTGCTTGGTCTAGATTTGTTAAAACGACTATATGCGACATTGTACTGTTCTCCGGAAGGAGTACAGCTTACGTTGGGTAAAAATATCACTTCTCCGATGTACTTGTCAATGGATGCACTCCCGCCAGAGCTACGCTCACTCCCTGATTCTCTTTGGGCGACTGGTCCTAATGATGTAGGCCTTTTAGAAATACCACCGTATGTAGTAACTTTAAAAGCGAATGTAAAATTTCCAAGAATTCCTCAATATAAAATATCTAGTGAAGGTAAACGTGCACTTTTATTGATTGTGCAAGATTTGATTAAGAAAGGTGTGGTTGAAGAAACGAGAGGAAATGTCTGTAACAGTCCTGTACTACCGATTTTGAAACGAACTGATCCTACAAAGCCTCCAGTGTATAGGTTTGTTATCGACCTTAGAGAGGTTAATAAAATTGTGGTCCCGCAGTTTCCTGTAGTGCCAGACATTACTGCCTTGTTAACACTAATTCCTGCTACAGCTACTTGGTTCTCAGTCATCGACTTGAAGAATGTCTTTTTCAGCATTCCGATAGCCGAGGAAAGCAGAGATATTTTCGGCTTCTGTCTAGGAGGTTGCAGTTTCAGATTTAAACGCGCTCCACAAGGCTATTGTGAGAGCCCATCTATTTACAGTCAAGCATTAAAAAGCCAGTTAGATTCCTTTGTCCTTCCTCCAGGTTCCGCTCTAGTACAGTATGTAGACGATCTTTTAGTGGCTGCTGATGATAAGGAAACTTGCAAAGCAGCTACGATCTCGTTATTGCATCATTTGTCTAATTTGAATCACAAGGTGTCACCTTCGAAAATGCAATACTGCTGCCAAGAAGTGACCTACCTAGGTCATCTCTTGTCAAAGGAGGGAAGGAAGTTGACCCCAGGGAGAATAAAAGCAATTACGCAGATGAGTGTTCCACGCACACAGAGAGAAGTACGTGCTTTTCTAGGTATTACCTCTTACTGTAGGCAGTGGATCCCAAATTTTTCTCTTTTAGCAAAACCGTTGGTAGCTTTGACTGGGAAAAATGTTCCGAGTCCGGTGCCATGGTCTGATGAATGTCAGGAGAGTTTTTCTGAATTACGAAATGCACTTTGTTCAGCTCCTGTATTGGGTACACCCGATTACAGCAAGCCATTCACGCTCTATGTCCACGAGAGAGAAGGTTGCGTGTTGAGTGTTCTGACACAGAAATTTGGTGACAAACAACGCCCTTGTGCGTATTTTTCATCAACATTAGATCCGGTAGCTAGAGCGTTGCCTAGTTGTTTGAGAGCTACAGCGGCAGCTGCGGCTTCCATTCGACAATCTGCTGGTTTGGTAATGAACAACATGCTAGTAGTCATGGTTCCTCATGCAGTGGATACACTCATGAATCGAACAAAGACACAACACCTTACCAGTGCGAGACTATCTGGGTACGAGCTGACATTACTAGCAAGTCATATTCAGATCAAAAGATGTAATGTATTGAATCCAGCAACGCTGTTGCCGACTGATAAAGAGTCGAGTGATTCCGAGCCACATGATTGTTGTTTTAAAACGGAGGAAGAGACAAAAGGACGCATCGACTTAAAGGATACTCCGCTATCCGATCCAGATGGTACGCTGTATGTGGACGGGTCATGTTTTAAATTGGAGAATGGTGAGGTGACTGCTGCTTACGCAGTAACGACTTTGAAGACGATTGTGGAGACTGCAAGAGTGAGTCAGAATTCTGCCCAAGCTGCAGAATTAATAGCTCTAACAAGAGCGTGTGTTTTAGCTAAGGGAAAGAGAGTGAATGTCTTTACAGACAGTCAGTACGCATTTGGCGTGGCCCATAGTTTTGGCCGTTTGTGGAGAGAAAGAGGTTTCATTACGTCCCATGGGACTAAGATCCAACATGGTCAGCTAGTTAACGACTTGTTGGAATCTCTAACCTTGCCGACTGAAGTTGCGATTGTAAAGTGCAGTGCTCATAAAGCAATCACGGATGATGTTGGTCGTGGGAATGCTTTTGCTGATGAAATTGCTAAACAGACAGCTAGAGACACGATGAGCAGAATGTATGTTGCTACGTCTGCAAGATGGATTGCTGACTCTGGAATGTGTGAGGATACTATGGAAAGTGTGAAAGAGATTCAGAAGGAAGCAACTGAGGAAGAGAAACGTGTATGGAGAGAAAGTATGGGCAAGTTGGATTCGAATGGATGTTGGATTGATTTGACAGAACAGCAACGTTGGATGCTGCCTGACGCGTATGTGCTTGCAGTGGTGACAATGGCGCATGGAGTAGCGCACATAAGTTCTAAAGGAATTTGTAAGATGTTGGCTCCAGTCTGGAAGAATGAAGGGATCAGTAAGTGTGCAGAGAGAGTGGTGAAAAATTGTATGGTATGCCTGATGCATAATCCTGGCAAGGGAACTCCAACTCCAGCTGGTCATTTCGCTCCTCCTTCCTGTCCCTTTGAAGTGATTCAGTTAGACTTCATTCACATGGATCGCTGTAATAATTTGAAATATGTCCTGGTGGTAGTTTGTGCTTTTTCCAGGTGGATCGAAGCATATCCACTAAAGGACAATACTGCCCTATCAACTGCCAAGATTCTTCTCAAAGAATATTTCCCTAGGTATGGAATGCCACGGATTGTATGGTCAGATAACGGAAGTGAGTTTATAGGGAAAGTTATGCAGAGTGTGTGTGCGGGTCTAGGGCTGAAACAAAAATTCCACAGTGCGAACCATCCCCAGTCTGCTGGTTTAGTGGAGGGTTATAATGGCACCCTCAAGCTGAAACTAGCTAAAATACAAGCATCCACAGGTTTAGCCTGGCCAGACGCACTTCCTTTGGCTTTGTTATCAACGAGAGCAACTGTACATTCTAGAGTGGGGCTTAGCCCCTACGAAATAGTTTTTGGCCGCCCGGCAAATATTTGGGGCGTGCCAAGGCCTAAAAAGTTTTGTTCTCTAGAATATCCTATGTTGATAGACTACCTTTATGACTTGACTGCTAAATTGAGTCTTATTCACCAACAGGTTTTCGATGCTTTACCAAAGCCTCCGGAGAGTCCAGGGCATCAGCTGAAACCAGGCGAGTTTGTTGTTATCAGAAATTTCGCGAGGACGAAGAACCTTCAGCTGAGATTTGTCGGCCCCTTCCAAATCCTACTTACAACGAGAACAGCGGTTCGTGTGGCTGGACGCAAGCACTGGGTGCATGCATCCCATGTAAAGCGTGTGCCTTTGCCACTTCCTTACGACGACTGGGTGAAGAAGGGAATTGGTTCCTCCGAATTTGAAAGCACGCCAGAATTCATCCCCTTCAGCGATGCCGAATTGATCACTGACACTCCAAGCTCTGACTCTCCTCCAGAAAAGACTCTTTTGAACACTGAACATTTGTCCCCTGCATCAGAAAGAACTCTGTCATCTGCGAACTTGAACACTGCAACAGCCACCAGTGAAACGTTATTTGCTGATCAGACAGTACCTGCAAAGCAGAGATATAACTTACGAAACCGTAAAATGGACAAATAAAGCAGGCAACTGCCTATTGCGATATTTTGAAATTTTTGAACTTTTACCTTCAGCCAGGAAGTTTGCTATTGTTTTGTTGTTTTTTTAAAATTGCCTTGCCGTCTGGGTAGCCGTAGGGTCGTGGCTGTGTGCCTAGTTGAATCTGCAGGGGTCTGACACAAGGTCGATCTTTCTGTTGGTTCTGGGAACTCCCAGGGCTGATAGAGGCATTTTCATCTACGTACACATCATCAGTGGTCGCGAGCGGATTGTAGAAGATGGAGCTTCCTGCGCTGCAACGAGAAAATGTGATTTATGTTCGCAGAAACAGACTTTATAGAATTCTCCATAGCAAATGCTTTTTGATGCAATGTGCCATTACATTCTTGATTATTTTGGTAACGTTGGTGGGTGGAATCGTCTTCAGTATAAATTTGATTTTTGTGCCAGTTACTATAGTACCTCCCCTTGATCCTGCTACTTCTACTGTTTCTTCTATACATTCTTTTCATTCGTTTCCCGAACATGAGCAAGCCCGACGCTCAGAGTTCATTAACAACACTTTTGTACAGCTCTTGCACCAACACCAACTGGTAGTTAACACTACAGACTGCTGGGTGTGTGGCTTGATACCCCACACTATGGATAAAGGTATTCCTTATCTGGTTTTGCCTTTCAGCTACAATGGATCATTTCAGGCCCTTCAAACCATCTTTGCTTATGCCCTTGAGACCTATCCTCCACGTCCACCACGTTCCACTAAATATAACTCTGCCAACAAAGCTTTAGTCCAGGGAATTATTGACATGATCAAGGACGTCAATAATACTACATCATACCCTAGAGACGAATTACGAGTGTATTTAAGTTGGAATACTTCAGAGTATCGCCTTAGTTTAGGGGAAAGCAAGCGTAAAAGCTCAACTCCAATCTGGGTCGTACCTCACCGAGGTCAGGTCTGTTTGCAAGGGAATGGGAGAAATCCGAGAGCTCAGCTAGGGAGGAGTGAGTGCGTAGAGACTTATGTGTTTCCGGCTAACTCTTCCCCTGCCTTTCTTACTGCTAGGGGTACCTACTTCATCTGTCGAGATAGAGCTTATACATGGTTGCCTGCCGACTTTTCAGGATCATGTTATATTGCTCGATTGTTACCCCCGACATACACTGCTTCATCTGATTATCACAGAACCAGAGTAGCGAGAGGTGTCTTCAGCAAGGAAGATACTGCTGGTCAGGAAGCTGGAGACTTCTTCAAAGGCTTCCTTCCGTTCTGGGGGCCTATGGCCAATAGTAGAAACATACGTCAGCTAACACGGGTAGTTGAATCTACTATTACCGAAACTGCTGGTGCCCTTAGCAATTTGACAGCTGAGCTTCAGGCGGATAGACTCATGACGTTGCAGAACCGTATGGTTCTAGACGCTATCCTTGCAGATCGAGGTGGGGTATGCAGAATGATCCAATCGAGCTGCTGTGTCTTTATCCCTAATAATGCTCCAACAGTCTATGAGGCGATCTCTAAGCTACACAAGATTTCCGACTCTATTCATGTAGACAAGGGAAACTGGTCCTTCATGGAGTGGTTTTGGACTCTGATCTCAGCGTGGGGATGGAAGGTTCTAATGGTCATTGGTGTTGTCTTAGTATTCCTATTCTCATGCTGCCTGATTATCCAGTGTGGTCCTGCTCTGTGTAGTCTTTGTGCTGCAACTTGTCTTAGGAAACCACCTGCGTTTGGAGAAAAGGCACGAGAAAGGATGATGATACAACAGCATGTCACTGACCTGATGAGCATAGAACTAGACTCTGACATAGACTGAGTAATTGCCTATGTAAGGGCAAAAGTGGGGTCTGAGGTTCCGTGACGATTTGAACCCGTGTTTTCAATATTGTCGGAAATACATAATATTGGTATCAGCGAACCGCAAATGATCCATTTAGCATATCCTGGTGTTTTCGCTACGCTACGAGCAAGAGCACTCCTTTTATAAACATATTTCTGATCTACCCACGGCATCCATCTTAGATCATGGCCGCCATTTTGTGTTTCTTGCCCTCACATACGCAATAACCTCTGATCACTTCATTTCGATTAAGGACACATAGCCTTAGCCGGAGATTCACCTCTTTCATGACACGTACACCTTAAACCAGATCACGCTGTAGCTGCATGACTCGACAAAGGCTGCCTTCTCTGCCCGAGGCCAGTCCTGCTAAACTGGTCTTCGTGTCCATTGTCCTGATCACGATTAGGCGGCCGAAGCCGGTAGCCTTGCCCATTTACAACCCACAAACATCCCTTATCCTGCTTTCCTATCTTGTACACCTGGCTCTGCTCCTTTCCTTCTGGGCTTTTATTAGGGGGAGGTAACGAAATTTACGATGAGGCGGTCCGGGTCTTGAATGAAAAGTTGACATGGGATTATGATGGAAAAGTGGGAACCCCTCGTTTATAATGTTTTGACATCAGATATTGTCGACGATTCCTGTGTACACCAAATATTTATTGTTCATGACACAAAGGTTTGGGAATGTACTAACATGTGAAGAATTCGCCTGAAGGCCAAAATTTAGTATATAAGGAGCAACCCTCTTTGTACAAATCGAACAGGCTCCTAGTTACTGCCCATGCGTAGTTTCTGTGACTTCTGTGTCCCTGCAGTAATAAACCTTTGGTCTTTGACGCCACCATCGAGAAGCCCGTGTTTCTGTTCATTTGTGCACCAAGGCAGGTGGAACTCCGGGGTCTTTGGGTGTTGTTCCCTGACACCTCTGGACGGAACCAAAAAGTCCAGAACTCCACTGGTCAGCAAACTCATCATAAAATGCCAGCTCAATGTATTATCCTCCACCTGCTTGGAAAGATTTTCTGATGATCAACACCAAGAAAACATCACTCAAGCCCTGGTCACCAGCAGTCTGGACGAAGGCAACTCCAAAAGAGACTCCTGGTGATACAGAATGCTGTTACCAGACTCATACTCCCCAAATGGACCCACATCACCCCACACCTCTGGAACAACCACTGGCTCCTCATCATGAAAATATGCTGAATCAAGTTTGCTGATACATGCCCACAAGGCCCTCCACAACCAATGACCAGGATATATCAACAACTGCCTGAACTTCTGCCAGCCAGACCAACACCTCTGCACCGCCTCACATGCCCTCGCACACACCCCTTGCATCTACTGAAGACACAGTGGAGGATGCTCCTGCCCCTACCTCACTGCCAAGCACTGGAAGGACCTTCCGAACCACCTCTGAACATCATCCTCTCCCCCGGAATTCAGAAAAGGACTCAAGACCTGGCTGCTTGAGATAGCCAAGCAAGATTTTGGAGCCTGGTTACCCTTATAGGTGGTAAGCCATGCTTTACAAATACGGATTAATTGATTGATTGACGAGAGCTACAAGACATTTGTTATTAACGTGAAGCTACCATCTTTGATCTCCTACAGCAATTAGTTGCTTCCTTTATACTGAATACTTCTAGTTCTAGCTTCAGGCATTTGTGACCCTTAAAGGGGAATTGACATACCCAGCTTTGGGGTGTATTATCATGCAGCCCAGCTAAGCAGAGAGGTCAAGTGATCCACTGATACGTAACCACTGTGGGACGTGATGTGGATGAAAGGGATCTGAGACTGAACAATGCGTATCTCAGCCCACTGGGGGCCATGACGTGTAGATCCTGAAATATACTAGCAATTGGACATTTTCACCTTGAATTCCCACCAGTGATTAATTTAGACCCAATCAATAAATGGATGGAAGGAGCAAAAATGATTTCAGATTTAGTCTGGGGAGGTTCTATAAATAATTCATTGAGAGTGACCAGGTTAGTCTGTTGCATGAATCTGAAAGAATACATTCTGCTGAATTTATTCTTGGGCAATGCATCTCATTTTAAAGACTGCCGTGATGAGGAATGTGATTCCTTCACAAAAATAGGGTTTAATATTTCAATTATATGCAGTTGTATTAGCCTCTAGACTCACACAACCCTGGTATCATTAGTAAATGAGACATATACCCAGGAAGAGAGATTGTTTGTGAGGAGTGAGACTCAGTGGGACATACATGTAAGCACCACATGAATGGGTCACCATACCATACTCTTTGATTGCAGTCACACACCAGCTATGCAGCGGCACACGCATTGAGCACAAGTCCCCGCTGCTGGGGAGAGTGTAGGCAAACACCTTGCATACATGGAGTGGGTGTCCAAGGATGGTCCAGCTATAGAAGGAAGTGCTCGCTGCATCGAGGGATGTGTCAGGCTATCCAGTGCCAGCTGATCCAGGTGTAACACTGCAGTGAACATGATATCTGACACGTGGGTGATTTATGAGGCCAGACGGGTCTCTGATTTGCCATGTAAGGAGGCCGCAACATTGGGAATCATGTTCCTCTTGAAAAAAGAAACTCTCCATGAATCAGTGGTATAGGAGACTTTGATGCAATGTGGCCATAAAGCATTTGATTAGAGACAGTAAAACAAAACACTTGAAATCTGATATGAAATGAAAATCACTGCTGGAAAATATCTACATTGTGTTGCATCTGCCTAGGTTCAGAGCTCTGAGCCTGTTCTCCTGACAGGGAAGTGATGGGATGATGCTGAGACTTTACTGGAAAGAGTCTGCTGGGCTTGACTGGATTTATAATTTTTTTCAACTTTATGCCATGTGATTTAAGGAATGTATTTTCGAGGAGAATGGGCTACAGTTGGGGCCAGATGTGTCTTGGTGCGATGTGCCGGCATGTGAGAGACTGCACCTATTTTATTAGTATTGCCAATGTAATATAGATTACAATTTAGTTTTATTGGGAATTCATTTACTTAAAGTGACATCCTCAGCTTTCAAAACAAAGCTAGCACACTGCCTCATCCAAGCTAACCCCGAAACCCAACCACAATTACATCACAACATTGTCACAGCTCCTGACAAATGGCAAATGTATTCTCCAGAAAAGAAAGCCCAGAGCTCACCATATTTCCTGGTTTGACAAACACATTAAATGCACTTGTGACAGAAGGCTAAAGTTTGAAGACAGGCAGGTGCAAGACAACAACACTATCTCCACAATAAACTTCCCACACACATGCACCACTGACAACAAACGAATACTTCAAGGGGTTAACCTGAGCTGGGCGGGGCGAGTGCGAGAGCGACAGGCGTAAGAAGACGCGGGAGCCGCGGGAGCGGGTCTCCAAAAAAATCAACGCAGAAAAAACAAGCATTGGAAATGCAATAGGTCTCGCATTAGAAAAGTTGGAGCTTTTGGTTTTGTAAATGACAAATATTTTATTTATTTGTTGGTTTTTAAAATAGCTAAATTGATAGCTTTGTCATTTACAACGCCAATAGTTATAACTTTTGCGAATGTGACACCTATAGCATTTGGAATGCAACATGTTTTGTATTTACGTGACTTATATGGCAGCTCTCGTCGTTATGCTACATCTCTAGAGAGCAGGAGAGTGCAGCAGGGGAGAGAAGCACAGCAATGCAATATGTCTCGTATTAGGAAAGTTTGAGCTATTGGTATTGTAAAGGACACATTTTTTATGTATGTGCTTGTTTTTAAAATAGCGAAATAATAGCTTTGTTATTTACAATGCCAATCGTTTTATCTTTCGCAAATGTGACACCTATTGTAACACAATAATGTTGTGAGGGTGAGTGAGGGTGAGGTGTTGAGGGTGAGGGGTTGAGTGTGAGGTGTTGAGGGTGAGTGAGGGTGAGGGGGTGAGGGGTTGAGGGTGAGTGAGGGTGAGGTGTTGAAGGTGAGTGAGGGTGAGTGTGGGTGAGGGTGAGTGAGGGTGAGGGGTTGAGGGTGAGGGGTTGAGGGTGAGTGAGGGTGAGGTGTTGAGGGTGAGTGAGGGTGAGGTGTTGAGGGTGAGTGAGGGTGAGGTGTTGAGGGTGAGTGAGGGTGAGGGTGAGTGAGGGTGAGGAGTTGAGGGTGAGTGAGGGTGAGGGTAGGTGAGGGGTTGAGGGTGAGTGAGGGTGAGGGTGAGTGAGGGTGATGCTGAGGGGTTGAGGGTGAGTGAGGGTGAGTGAGAGTGAGGGTGAGTGAGGGGTTGAGGGTGAGGTGTTGAGGGTGAGTGAGGGTGAGGTGTTGAGGGTGAGTGAGGGTGAGGTGTTGAGGGTGAGGGGTTGAGGGTGAGTGAGGGTGAGGGTAGGTGAGGGGTTGAGGGTGAGTGAGGGTGAGGGTGAGTGAGGGTGATGCTGAGGGGTTGAGGGTGAGTGAGGGTGAGTGAGAGTGAGGGTGAGTGAGGGGTTGAGGGTGAAGGGTTGAGGGTAAGTGAGGGTGAGTGAGGGTGAGGCGTTGAGGGTGAGTGAGGGTGAGGGTGAGTGTGGGTGAGGGTGAGTGAGGGTGAGGGTTTGAGGGTGAGTGAGGGTGAGTGAGGGTGAGTGTGGGTGAGGGTGAGGGTGAGTGAGGGTGAGGGTGAGTGAGGGTGAGTGAGGGAAGAGAAACTTCGTAACATATCTTGAATTATAATGAAATGAAGTTTTGCCAAAGACACACTATACGTGGCTACAGGTCTGAAAATTCCAAAGCCTGCATAGACTTTTAGAAAAGTACAACATTCGCGCTTCAGCCGTAAACGCATCATATAAAAAAATACACTTTCGTAGCACATTGCTGTAGACGTCACAGGTAGGATGCATTATTTATATTCCTAAGGAAGACGTTTGAGATCTGCAGTCTCCCTAGGTCTTTACTGGTTGAAATGAAGTAGCAGTAGAAGGAATGAAGTATGCCATGGATAGGAGCTTCTCGGCTCCCACAGCAGAACATTTTTCCCACATTCATAAACTATCAGATTGCTTTCAACCATTTTAAATTCTCCCGATCCTTGTCCGACAAACACATTTAAAGTTACATTGCCTTTATATCACCGACAATATTTGAAGTATTTGCAGGGAAAATATACAGCAAAAAGTGTAAAGTCCAAAGCGACATAGCAACATGGCGACATGTCCGTGTTTTCACTCTGGGCGGAAACACTGATACAGCAGCATGGTGTCTGTGTGATGTGCACATTATCACGGACAATGTATTTATCGATTAGGCAGAAGTACATCGCATAAATAAATGCATGCACCCACAATCAAAAAAATAAAACGAGCATTTGGTAAGTCAATAAGACTAGCCTTGGCAGTTTTACCGGAAGCATGTGTCAGAAAAAGAACATATGACAACACTTGCTAGGCCGACATATGCATGAAATATATTGCAAATTACAAAAAGTCATTGATGTGGCTGTTGCAATGTTGATTTTTTTTAAAATAAACCTTTCCATTGGACCATGCACTTTAATATGAGAGTAGGAACGGAGGGCATTGCTGTGGGGAGGGGGGAGGAGAAATGCGACGCGACATGGCAGGCAGGGGAGGGGGCGGAGCGGGGGTGTGGGAGGAGTGTGGGAACAGACGGCGAGGGGAGGAGAGTAGGAGGAGGAGAGTAGGGGAGGCACGGCCTAGCGGCCGTGCAATCAAGAAGTGAGGGGGCGGGAGAGTAGGCAAGGCAGGCGGCTGGAGGCATGTGCACGCGCTTTTAAGCTCAATGCGCATGCGCATTGAGCTTAAAAGTCACGGGCACTGCAAGTAATCGCCACGATTCCTTGCAAGTTGGACAAAGAGTGGATAAGCCACCATAGTCTCGCTTGCTCGATGCGCATGCGCATCGACAGGCGAGACCTAAAAACCACTGAAAACGCCGAAATCCCCCGAAAATACAACGGCCGGACTGTGAGCCAGAGGAGAGCCGCGAGGAGCCGGGGGAGCGGGTCTCTGAAATAAATAGCGCCGAAAACGCTGAAAAACACCCGAAACCACTGAGCGTCAGGCAGTGAGCCTCCCTCGTGTATTGGAAGAAGGGCAGCGAGCCGGTTTCATCAGGGACGGGCAGCTGCCGGGGGAAATTGCTGCTAAATACCGAGTGACCGCAGCTGCTGATTATTGCTTATTACCGCTGTGAGGGAGTTGGAAAAGCTCGCGGTAAGGTCCCGGGTACCCCGAGTAAGTTCGTGCAAAGCCACTCGCAGCGTGGACTGTGAGGTGGCTTCTGTGGCTAAGAGTGAACTCGAGTGCCAATCACTTCACGATTGGCACTCGAGTGCAGTGACTCTGTGGTGTGTTTTGGGTCATTTTGGATACGTCAGCGGGTCTGCGAGGAGCAGCAGCCCCGGGCCGGAGAATGTCAAGTCGGGAGAGCAGGAGTAAAGCCACGTCTTCAGGCACATATGTGGCAGGTACTCTGGACAATTTCCTGGTCAGAGCTAATTCGGTGTTGGCTAACGAAATAACTATCTTAGAACGCCGATTGTCCCAGGGTATTGACAATGCAAAGAGATCATCGCTGGGGCATGTAGCAAATGCTAGAACCCCAGAAAGGCCCATGGTTCCCCCTGTTCTTGATACATTGGTCCAGGATGATCGTTTGTTAACCTCTGTTTCGCCGATTTCCAGGTGCAGCCTGTCTGGGGTTAGAGATTCCCTACAGGCTATCCCTGAGTCAAGTCCAGTGGCGAGCAGTTGTGATGATCCAGTAGCTGATAGAGTACCTGAGCTCAATACTCGCCAGCTTTGGGGGAATCGAGAGGGGGCTGTTCAGAAAAGAAAACGTGGGGCCCAGACAAGTGGGGGGAACAGGGCGAAGCTAGCCAAACAATTAAGCCGTGATGACCCTATGGCCCAGGTTCAAGGTAAAACTGCTCTCCCACTACCGAATGGAATCACCACACTGACCAACTCCTGTAGTGATGTTTAATAATTCTAATACTGGTGGGGTAACCGTGGTTGAAGGAGACTTAACAAACTCTAACATAGCTACTCTCTTGAAGTCCCTGCTAGCCCCCTTGAATGCCAGACTCGCCCAAATCGAGTTTAGGCTATCCAATTTGGAAAAAGCTGCTGGGACTATGGCTGAATGTTTGCAAACTGCAAAAATATCGCAGGGGAAGTCTGATATCAACGAGGGAGCAGCTGTTACAACTAACAGTTGCCCTGCAGTAACCACCCTCCCCGCAGCGTCAAGCCTTCCAATCAGTATTACTGATTCTGCTTCTCCAGCCAGCCCTTTTGAAGGACTGGGTTTTATTAAGACCCAGCGGTGCCAGGGGACAACACCTGAAACCTTCGTGGGTAACCTGTTCCGGCGTACCAAATGACAGAGACACGGGACACTTCCTTCGGCGTCAAAGATTCGAGGTTTATTACTGCAGGGAAAACAGAAGTCACGAGAAGTACAACACGTGTAAGTTCCGAGAGACTGCTTCAAATTGTTGATGGGGTCGCTCCTTTTATACACATTTCTCTCATAGGTTAACATGGTACACAAAGGTTTACAACTTGGTTCCCACAATAAACCACAAGGAGGTTGCTTTCATGCTTTCTGGGCCCGGCACATAAGTACGGAAACATTTGGTGGTTCCCAACTGTAAAAACCCATCTTCCCACCATTAGTACATTCCAATCAGCAATAAACAGATCGAAGAAGGAACAGGAACAGGTGTAGAGGAAGGCAGAAACAGTGGGGAGATCGGAAAGGGTGTAAAAGAGGTGGTGTCGGGAAACACGAGTTTCAAGCATCAAAGGGACGCACCTAATGAGATGCACGGCTGAGACAATAGACCGGCATGGCAAGATGAGCCTCGAGCGGGGCCATCTGCCTTACAGTATCATCCCCCTCATCATAAAGACACTTTCAAAGGAAAAGTGTCTTCCGCAAGAGTCTTGGGAATCCCAGGGCCACGAAGCGGACAGAGTCCGTTCGCTGGCTACTTGAGGGCAAGGGACAAAATGGATGCCGTAACGAAACAGACGAACGGTTTAGGATAGCACAGCAAAACTGCGTACACCCACTAAACTCGTCATTTGCGGTTCATAGATACCAGACTCGACCATATTTGTGCGAGTCAAAAATACCACTTACGATCGTCACGGAACCTCAGACGCTCCTTTTGCCCTCATGTAGGCAAGCACTAGTCAGAATCATATTCGATATTCAGACCATCTAGATGTTGCTGCAACATAACTCTATCCATCTGAGCTCCCTTGCTAACAGGTGGTTGTCTCATACACGTTGTAGCACAGAGACCACATAAGGCAGGGCCACACTGCACACAAAGGCAACACGTGAATGGAAACGCTGCAACAACTCCGATGATCATCAGAATCTTCCAACCCCAAGTCGACATTAGGCCCCAAAACCACCCAAGTAGCGTCCAATCCCCCACGTCCACGTGTATGGACTCAGAGATCTTATGCAACTTTGAGATGGCTTGATAGACAGTCGGAGCGTTGTCTGGAATGAAAATACAGCAGCTCGAATGGATCACCTTACATACTCCACCTCGATCTGCTAGAACAACGTCTAAAACCATACGATTTTGTAACGTCATGAGCCTATCCGCCTGAAGTTCTGTGGTGATATTACCAAGGGCACTGGCAGAGATATTAGCTGTCGATTCCACCACTCGAGTCAACTGTCTCAGGTTCCTACTATTGACCATAGGCCCCCAAAACGGAAAGAAACCCTTGAAAAAGTCTCCTGCCTCTTGACCGGCAGTGTCCTCTTCGCTAATCACGCCTCTCACAATTCTAGTCTTGTGATAGTCTGCATCAACAGTGAACATCGGAGGCAACAAATTTGCGATATAACATGAGCCCACAAAGTCAGAGGGCAACCATGTATACGCACGATCATGACAGACGAAGTATGTACCCTTGGCAGCCAGAAACACAGGGGAAGAGAGCATCGGTAGGATATAAGTCTCGGAGCAAGAGCTCTCTCCAAGACGAGCTCTCGATCTTCGGCCACGACCTAACAGACAGAGATTACCAAGGTGGGGTATGATCCATATCGGAGGCGAGCTTCTGAGCTGTTTTTCACCCACGAGCGCACTATACTCAACCTCACTCAGATCCCTATAGGCTCGCACCTCTTCCTCTGGGATAAGTAACGGCTCATAGATATCCTCATCTAAGTCCGCAATCACTATAGCCAAAGGCCTGTGATACGGACCAGGACCAAAGTGGGGAGAACGTGGCTCTCGATTGGGGTAGGAATCTAGTGCGCTTCGAAACATAGTTTGGAATGCTCGAGCTGAACCCTGGGAGCTATAAGGAAGGACCAGATATGGAATTCCCTTATCCGTGGTATGGGGCATTAACCCACACACCCAGCAATTTGTAGTATTCACCACTAACTGATGCTGATGAAGGAGCTGAATAAAGGAATTATTTCTGAATTCTGCGCGTCTAGCCTGCTCGTGTTGTGGTAAGATGTGGAAAGAATGAGGAGAAACAGTGGAGGTAGTTTTAGGTTCAGGAGAAGGGGTAGGTGAGGCAGTAGGCAAAAACGTCAGTATCAGATAATACACCCCACCCACCAATAATGAAGAAACAGTCAAAAACAGTAGGAACACCTGAAACATAAAGCATTTTGTACGAGCAATTTGTTGCAGTCTGAATCTTTGCGCCTGAGCTTTTTCCAAGTCCACAAGCTTTGAAAACGCCATCCCCTAAGACCGTCCGCAACGCTTCTTGACGCACTTCGTTCTGTGTAGCAGTAGTCAATCCCTAGGAGTTCCCAGGAACCGACGGCCTTTGACCTAGTGTCAAGACCTACCAACCAGAAGGAAGTACACGCGCGGCCCTACGGTACACCTGGATGCAAGGTATCTTTTTCACAGATATATGCAAAAGTCTCTCAGCTGTGGAAGCAAAAACACAGATGTGGAAAAAACTCAAAGTTTACAAGGAACAGTTATGCAAGTGTTTGGACTGATCATAGCAATGGGGTGACGTGAATGTCGAGCAATAAAGGCAATTTTTATTAGTCTTTGGTGTTGGATCGCAAAAAGTATCGGCTCTTTCCAGGACGTGTCTGTTCGTCAAACAATGAGTCCGATGAGGGAACAGAGTTCTGCTGATCAGTCAAATTTTCGGATCTTGAGCTTTGCGGTGACAAATGTTCAACAATGTCTTTCTGCTGCGCTGAGGATTCTCCAGCAGGTTCAGCGTTGCTAAAAGGTACGAAGGTCTGGAATTTCTCTGTTTCAGATGAAGCAATGCCTTTCCTCACCCACGAGTCCGCCGGTAAAGGTATTGGTACCTTTTTAGTATGGGTGGCATGCACCCAGTTCTTCCGGCCTTCCAAACGGACAGCAGTTCTCGTGGCAAGGAGGACCTGGAAGGGTCCAGTAAACCGAGGCTCGAGGTTTCTTTTTCTTGCGAAGTTCCTTGTCACCACCTAGTCTCCTGGTTGGAGCTGGTGGCCTGGACCCTCCGTCTGCATCGGCAGTGCTTCAAAGACCTGTTGGTGAATTAACCTCAGTTTAGCAGTCAGATCATGAAGATAATCGATCAACATTGGGTACTCAAGATCAGAAAACACACTCGGTCTAGGGACCCCCCAAACATTCGCAGGACGGCCGAACACTATTTCGTAGGGACTGAGCCCTACTCGGGAGTGTACTGTCGCCCTTGTTGACAACAAAGCTAGAGGCAAAGCGTCAGGCCACGAAAGACCAGTCGTAGCCTGAATCTTAGCTAGTTTGAGTTTAAGGGTGCCATTATACCCTTCAACCAAACCTGCTGACTGGGGATGATTGGCGCTATGAAATTTCTGAATAATTCCAAGGCCCTTACACACACTCTTCATCACACTCCCTACAAACTCACTTCCGTTATCAGACCATACAATCCGAGGCATTCCATACCGAGGAAAGTATTCCTTCAGTAGGATTTCCGCAGTGGACAAGGCTGTGTTGTCTTTAAGAGGGTAGGCTTCGATCCATCGGGAGAATGCGCAAACCACAACTAAAACGTTTTTCAGGTTATTACATCGCTCCATATGGATGAAGTCTAGCTGGATCACTTCAAAGGGATATGAAGGGGGAGCAAAATGGCCAGGTGGTGTAGGGATTCCTTTACCAGGATTGTACATCATACATATCATGCAATTCTTCACCAATCTCTCAGCACACTTCGTGATACCATCATTCTTCCACACAGGGGACAACAACTTGCAAATACCTTTCGCGCTAATATGTGCTAACCCGTGCGCCATCGTCACAACAGCCAGCACATACGCATCTTGCAACATCCATCTCTTATGCTCCGACAAATCAACCCAACAACCATTCGCATCCAACTTTCCCGTACTCTCTTTCCACTTCGTCTTTTCAGTCTCGGTGGCCTCGTTCTGTATCGTTTTCACGCTCTCAATGGTATCTTCGCACATACTAGTTTCTGTAGGCCACCTAACCGAACTCGTCACATACATTCTAGTGCTAAGGTTCCGGGCAGTCTCCTTAGCAGTCTCATCTGCAAACGCATTACCACGACCAACATCATCCGTCACCTTACGATGCGCACTACATTTAACAATCGCCACCTGCTTAGGTAACGTAAGTGCATCCAAAAGATCGTTCACAAGCTGTCCATGCTGAATCTTAGTGCCATGCGACGTCATAAAACCTCTCTCTCTCCACAATCGTCCAAAGCTATGAGCGACGCCAAAAGCATATTGGCTGTCGGTAAACACATTCACCCGTTTCCCTTTCGACAACACACACGCTCTAGTCAGAGCGATCAGCTCTGCAGCTTGGGCAGAGTTCTGATTCAATCTTGCAGCTTCTACAACAGTATTCAAAGTTACCACAGCATACGCGGTCGTCACATCACCATTCGGCAATTTAAAACATGAACCATCCACATACAAGGTCCCATCGGGATCGTCCAAAGGAGTGTTTTTAAGGTCCACACGACCTTTTGCTTCCTCCTCAGTCCGCAAGTAGCAGTCATGAGGGGTTACCTCATCTGACTCCATGCTAACGGGCAACAAAGTTGCCGGGTTCAGGACATTACAACGTTTTATCTGAATATGACTTGCCAAAAGCGTCAACTCGTACCCAGACAACCTCGCACTCGTCAGGTGCTGAGTTTTCGTACGATTTAAAAGAGTGTCGACTGCGTGCGGAACCATCACCGTAAGCATATTATCCATGACCAATCCTGCTGATTGTCGGATGGACACCGCAGCTGCCGCAGTTGCTCTCAAACAACTCGGCAATGCTCTAGCTACCGGGTCCAAGGTCGAGGAAAAATATGCGCATGGACGCTGCTTGCCGCCAAAAGGTTGCGTCAAAACACTCAACGCACAACCTTCTCTCTCGTGAACGTATAGTGTAAACGGCTTGCTTCACCTGCAGAACTTCCGATCGTTTCCATGGGAGGTGTATCCACACCCTTTGGAAATGCGGCAAGATCGGTGGAGCAACATTAGCGTCGCCTGGCATCCACACTGGTGGAACTTCACGCATGGGAAACTGACCAGGCGCGCCTAGTGGTCCCTCAATGTCTTCTACAAACAATGCTCTCGGCATTATAGAAGGACGAAAAGATAGCAGCTGCTCAACAGCGCGTCGAACATTTGAATCAACTATCATTCCGCTCGAGAACTGAAGCTGCAAATTAGTCAACGCAGTCAATACATCGTCAGATGCATCTGCCGATATTTGATCACGTAAAACCTTACACATTTCCTCAAAAACGTATCTTTGCGTCGGTATATTGAATTGACAGAATGTGTCAAGCACCACACGTGGAGGATTTCTAAGAGGGTGTCTCATCCAACCCATCGCCATATTGTACAATGCAGCACGTTCCCGATTACCGGGAAGCTGACTGCGTCTTTGAGGACTGTCCGAACCAGCGGACTCAAGAATCGGTCCAAGAGAATTGAAAAAGTTAGCAGCAACAGAAGGGGTACGACGTCGGGTAGATGGAGAAGTATAACATAGAGGATTAACAAGAGAATAGGTAGAAGCAGATGAAACAACAGGAGTAAGTAGAACAGGAGCAGCAGCGGGAGCAGGAGTATGAGGAAGTACAAACGGTGGAGCAGTAGGGACAGCAGTAGGCAAGGGAGCAGGAACAGTCGGAAGAACGGGTACAGGTTGAGGAACAGGTTGAGGAGCAGGTACAGGAGCAGGTACAGGGGGAACCACAGGAGCTGCGTTACCCTGTACATACGGAGGTGGTGATTTCAAAAGATAGGACATTAGAGGGTCCTCAACTGATTCTTCCTTTGTATCCGACTCCGTTGGCAAAGCGGGATAACATTTATCTATAGACATACGCTGAAGCCTATCAAAAACTTCCTTTTCCTTTTCCTCCTTATCTCGCTGAAACTGCTCTGCTTTCTTTACGATAGTAGCAACTCCATCTCTCTGATTACGTTTTGTCTGTCTGATTTCTTTCTGTTTGGCTTCTTTGCGCCACAACCGAAAGGCATCAAACATGGCTGGCCTTGACTTTTTCCTAAACTATTTAGCCTCGAGGTTATCTTAGATTGGGGTCTCGAAACTTCCATGAGGTCGCCAACTAAGGACACCGTCTTTTTTGGTGTAGCGAATCCAATATTCATTAAAGGTAATCGGACCCAACCCATGTTTGCTATACAATTCGTAAGTTGGAGTTCCAACCGGAGGTATCGGACACGAGTCCTCCAATCGGGAATCCGTACCACAACGACCAAACCAACTGAACAAAGTACTACGGCCAGGCATCTTGCACACTAGCTGAGTTTCACAAACTTCAAGGGTTACGGGATTTACCAAGTCCCAGCAAAGAGCAAAAACCCTCGGTTTTTGGCGACTGCAGGCGTCAAATAACACAACAAAGAACCAAGTACTAAGAACCACAAATGCAATGGAACCATGCAACAACTAAGCACCCACAACTAAGGACTCTGGGAGCGACCCACAAATACTTAACTCAAAGATCGATGGCGTCACCAGGAAGGCCCATCAATCGTCTCGCTGTACCAAGGTCTACGCCAGGCGCCAAAACAGGTCTACAGTCAGGGCAGCAGTCCGTCGCAGCCGTCAGGAGGCGGGAATCTTCGCGGGAAAAGTCGTCGGGCCACTTGTTTCGACAACAGTATCGATGAAGCGGGGTGCACCTTCCCTCGGAGATTTCACACGAAGTTCCTCACGATCGTCGGGCTTGGACCGGTACCACTGATGCAGCCCCACAATGGGCGCCAACTGAAGGACTGGGTTTTATTAAGACCCAGCGGTGCCAGGGGACAACACCTGAAACCTTCGTGGGTAACCTGTTCCGGCGTACCAAATGACAGAGACACGGGACACTTCCTTCGGCGTCAAAGATTCAAGGTTTATTACTGCAGGGAAAACAGAAGTCACGAGAAGTACAACACGTGTAAGTTCCGAGAGACTGCTTCAAATTGTTGATGTGGGTCGCTCCTTTTATACACATTTCTCTCATAGGTTAACATGGTACACAAAGGTTTACAACTTGGTTCCCACAATAAACCACAAGGAGGTTGCTTTCATGCTTTCAGGGCCCGGAACATAAGTACGGAAACATTTGGTGGTTCCCAACTGTAAAAACCCATCTTCCCACCATCAGTACATTCCAATCAGCAATAAACAGATCGAAGAAGGAACAGGAACAGGTGTAGAGGAAGGCAGAAACAGTGGGGAGATCGGAAAGGGTGTAAAAGAGGTGGTGTCGGGAAACACGAGTTGCAAGCCTCAAAGGGACGCGCCTAATGAGATGCACGGCTGAGACAATAGACCGGCATGGCAAGATGAGCCTCGAGCGGGGCCATCTGCCTTACAGTATCATCCCCCTCATCATAAAGACACTTTCAAAGGAAAAGTGTCTTCCGCAAGAGTCTTGGGAATCCCAGGGTCGCGAAGCGGACAGAGTCCGTTCGCTGGCTACTTGAGGGCAAGGGACAAAATGGATGCCGTAACGAAACAGACGAACGGTTTAGGATAGCACAGCGAAACTGCGTACACCCACTAAACTCGTCATTTGCGGTTCATAGATACCAGACTCGACCATATTCGTGCGAGTCAAAAACACCACTTATGATCGTCACGGAACCTCACTTTGACGCAGCTCCCCTTGCAGTAGTTTTGACTGGAGTCCCTGAGCTAGACACCCCAGCAGCAGAATCATTTGCATCACTTAAGAACAAAGTTGCAAGTTGGCTGAATATACACAGACCCCTCCCACCACATATCTCTAGTGAAATACTAATGGTTAGAAGGGACAGTTGGGTGGGTAACACTATTAAGAATATTAGCAGGGACTGTGTTCTAGTCAACTTTAAGGACTATAGAACAGTTCTTCACATTTGTAATTGGCCGGCAGGTAACTCAAACACAACTATCAAGTCCGTCCCATTGTCATTCTTCTATCCATCTGACATTTCCTCCCCTGAAGAGGGTTTAGAGGGGGGATGGACTAGGGCGGCATCTAGAGGGCGGAGTAGGGGCTCTAGGTACACGGCCTATAACACTTTTATTCCTACTTACAATCGGTATAGCTGCCTGGAACAGGTCGACTGACTACATCGTAAGCACGACGTAGCAGTTCGACCTCGGACGAGATGCACCCATCCCTGATTTAATCTTGCAGACGGGGCACGTCAAATATAAGAGTGAAGAAAGTTCCCAAGGGGAGAGCGTTCATCTGTCCTAACTGGAATGTGTACCTACCGAAGCCAGTTAATATGATCTTTCGACACCTGGCCCAAATATTCTTTATATCCTCTTAGACAACACAAATAAAATGGATCCGTGCCCTTCAAAAAAGGGAACAACAACTGATGCCGACTCACTGACAATATTATCCTGGAACCTGGCTGGTTTGCGCAATAAAATGGGTTGCCCAGAGTGGGGTTCCTTTATAGATGATAAAGATGTGTGCCTTTTCCAGGAAACCTGGGCTAGGGAGGATCAACTACGGAGTGGCTTAGCCTAATTCTCAATCCCGGCTAGGTGGGGGGGAAAGGGTTGGCCATCCGGGGGCCTAACAATTTGGGTGGGCTCACACTTGGGCTGTAAAGCTAGAACCATGAATACTCACTCGGAGGATGCGCAATGCGTAGTCTTAGAGTGGCCAAATGCCTCAAGGCTCGCATTGGTTAATGTGTATTCCAGGCCTACGAACGCTACAAGCGAATCTAAAACAATTGAGGAACTTTCCTTATTTCTGAACACCATCCCTCATGGTATTTCGTTTGTGGTGGAGGGTGACTTGAACTGTCACTTCGAGCCCCTTCCGGGCTTGATGGAGGGTGCAAATCTGGAGGAGGACGAGCACTGGAATATACCTCCTATCGAGGGCCCTCCGCCCAGGTCCTGGTCCCCTTTGGCCATTCAAATCATGGCCCTGAAACTTAACCACTCAATTCGGGCCTGCAACGGACATGTAAAATCTGATTTCCCCCGACCTGTACTTTTAATAAGCCAGGACAAGAGTCCCGTTTGGACTATATATTTGTCAAAAGCCGAGCCTGGACCAAGGTCATCGATTTCCGAGTCGCTCCTAGAGGTGAGAGCGACCATAATGCCTTGATCCTGGAATGTTCCTCTCCTGGTATTTCTAAAGATAACTGTATGCCAATTGATGCTCTCGATTCAAGGGTGGTTTTTTCTAGCAATAGGCATAGAGTTAGATGGGAAAGAGTGGTAAAAAATCCCGAGCAAGTGGCTGAGCTTTATGCTCATTTCGTCCCTGTTTTGGAAGCAGTTGGTACTTTAATTATGCAGAAATGTACCTCTGACACATCAGAAGTTAGGGGACCTACACCAGGAGTTAAGTACCACTCTAGCAGAGGTACTGAACCCCCTGGTTCCAAATAGGAAACCCAGGAGTACCAAAAATTACTTGGTATAATGGTGCCTGTTGAAAGGCGAAGGCAGATTTATTGCTGGCCGTTAAGCAAAACATTAATAGTAAGTAATTCATTTATTGTGTAGTTAATAAAAACCATTACAAAGTTAAAATACGTCATTTAAAATTAATCAGTTTACTTGCTTGATTGAAAATTAAAATCAGTATCAAGTTCATGTATAATTCGAGGTTATTTCTTGGCTCTGTACATTAAATGTTCTTTTATGCTCAAACATCTTAATAAATTGACTGTTCTACAGATCAATTGTGGGTCCGCTGTACACAGGACTTATATTATAGCAGAGCGGCAAGTACGTATCCCGTGCTCATTAAACTTGGCCTTTAACCAGCTCCGACGTTCCTGATCCAAAGCCGGATAGATGCAAATCAAGTGCATAAAGTCTTGTTTTCTAACACCACATAGGTCACACTCCTTGGTGCCTGGGGTCCTCCAGTCCGGTCGTTCAGCGTTGGTTGGAAAGCTGCCCATCCTTATACTAAGATATTTTAATTTGATGTATAATGGAAATGCAAGCCCTAAATAGGCCACTGGTTTCGGCTTGTTGTATGATTGAAGTATCATCCAGGCATGTGAGTGGTGGCTAAGGATTGACGTATCATTAAATCATAGAGTGACTGTTTGCCGCCTTTTTAGCTACCAACTTGAAAGACGATACAGGTAGCTTGGTGTGCCACAGGGATGTTAGTTCAGTGGTTTCTAGGGAGATTTTAAAAAACTTAGTGTATAGAGAATCAGGGCTGTTTTGCATTGCTTCCCACATTGCAGAGTTAATTTCTTTTTCCCTGTGCATCCAGATGTCATACCAGAACTTGACAGTCTCATATTTGTTTTGCAGTTCTTGAGACTGCAGACCGAACTCGAGCCGAACCTGTGCCGGTGAAGCATTACAGGGTAAATTAAAGATTCGCTTGTAGACACTCGTTTGAATTTTGTCTAGAAGCTTGGCGCTTCTGCCGTGATGTAACACACTGCCATAAGATATTGTTGGAAGCAGCTTGGCCTTGATAACTGTCAATTGGGGACTGAGTAGCGGACCTTTTAATTGCTTCTATAAACTGTTTAGAGCATACAACAATGCTATTCTCTTCTTTTCGATGTCCTTAAAATGCGTAGAGAAATTGAGGCGCCTGTCAAGTTGTAATTCCCAAATATTTATAGCTATCAACAACTTCCAGTTTTTTATTATCTATTATAAAGATTGGCAATGCTTTACGGCGGTGAGTTATTACCATGATCTTTGTTTTCTTGATATTTATTTAAAGAGGGTTCTGTTTTGTGTATACCGCTAGTTCATGCAGAAGGCATTGCAGGCCTACTTTAGTCTGGCTGAGCAGGACAACATCATCGGCGTAGAAAAAATGTGTTAACCGTAAGATTCCTAGCCGGGTGGGGGGGAATTAATCCCATCCAGCCTTGTGGTCAGGTCAGCCATAAATAGATTGAAAAGATGCGGGGCCAGGACGCAGCCTTGCTTTAATCCGTCATAGTGGTGATCTTCCTGGTTAACCGGCGCCCATTATCGATCTTGACCTGCATCCAAGTATCCGTATACAGGGCCATTATAGGATTCAGTATTGTGTCTGGCAGACCCTGCTGCTTTAGCTTTGACCAGAGTAGCTGTCTGCTAACTCGGTCAAAGGCCGCCTTAAAGTCAACAAAGCAAGAATAGAGTTCTTGATGGCTTTGCACGCATTTTTCGGCGATCATACTTATCGCCATTGCATTGGCCATGGTGCCTGTACCGCAACAAAATCCTGTCTGATTGGCTGGAATTTTATTTTTTACTTCGGACCATTTTATGAGATCAATTAGCACCAATGACGCATAATATTTTGCTTCAGCGTCTATTAGTGCCATCAGGCGGTAGTTTGCTGGGTTTTTACGGTCTCCCCCTTTATAGATCGGGTTTATTATCGCCCCTCTCCAGCTTTCCGAGAGCCGGCTTGTGTTGTTTATTGTTTTGAACAAGCTGTTGAACTTGCAGGCCCAAAACTGAGGATCCTCCTTATAGATAGCCTGAGGGACTCCATTCGGTCCTGGAGCACTGTCTTGCTTGCTTTTCTTTATTATTCTTAATGTTTCTTGTTCCACATGTGAACCAGATGTATGATCAGTGCCACGCTGTTCATTACTAGAGTTATTTGGGTGTTCTGGAACGAAACTCTCCTGATTCTCTACATTAGGTGTTCAGTGTACTTTGTTTTCTGTTACGAGTGGCGGCATCACTCTATTTATCGAAAAAGAATCAATTATGTGTTGGACCCAAGCCTTTGCCGTAATACAGGTTATGTTTACTACTTGCACTGGCCTGCTTAATGAATTTACCTGTGCCCAAAATGCTCTGTTGTATAGCATTTTGGTCCAGAAATCATTAGTTCGATCTTTTTTTTCTGTCCAAATTTGTTTCTTGTATTGTTTCCTTATTAGTCGGACTGTTTGCCAGACGTGAGAATTTGAACTATGGCCTCGCGCTGCTCTCATTGATTTCCTCAATCATCTTCTTATTACAAGTGTGGTCTTGTTGAAATGACCGTATTTCTTTTGATTAGCCTTCTCACTCAGGTTGGTACTAGTCTTAGGTAATTTTTTTACAAAGGCGCACCATTTTTCTATAGACAATTCGTTTTCCTCGCTCATGGTTTGCAATAGATGCTTTGCCTCCTGTGCTATTTGTGGAAGTGTGGCACGTTTGAGATTAATTGTTGATATTTCCCCCACATTTAATGGGGCCTCTAAATGTTGACGCAGTGGCAAATTGATCTCAATATGCTGCTTTGAGTGGACGCTATCTGCAGTACCTATAATTTTAAAGCTTTTTATCAATCCCAACAGGGGGAGCGACACTATGGTGTAATCCAAGATTGTACTAATGCTAGGGCCTATGTAGGTACTTGAAGGGGGTTTATCCTGTTTAATTCTTCCATTTAAAACTCTTAACCCTTGATTCTCGAGGTCCCACATCAGCTGCCTGCCGGCTTTATCGATCTTCTTAGCTGGGGGAATCTCCTGTTCTTCAACTCCCCAGAGTTCGTTGGCCGTAATAAAATTCTCCTCATCTTCTGGTAACTGTATTAGGTTTGTGTTGAAGTCACCTGTAAGGATTATCTCCCATGCGGGCTGATCAAGACGAATCCCAGATATAATGTTGTTGATATGTTGGAATAAGTCTTTTTTTGCTTTCATTTTTGGGTGAGCGTAAACATTTATTAAAATAATGGTACTGATGCTGGTGTGCGTTGTTCTCTCAAATTTATTAATTTGCATCTCTTCTGTGGTGCAGTCAGCTGAAAGGCCTTGATGTTTAATGCAGTTCTTATATGGACGGCCAGATCCCCCTTAGCTCAACCATAGCGCTGTGTGCGGGTAGCGTTGACATAAAAACGTATTCTGCCTGGAACATCAATTCGTTCTGTTAGCCATGTTTCTTGTAGGGCTATCATGTCGTACGACCCCCAGATTTCCATTTTATTATTGTCATTTAGTATTTCTCTAGCACCAGCAATGTTCCAGGAAAGAACTTTTACAATATTTCGTTCTGTTTTGCCCGCACAACTATAGATTCAGTGGTCGTTTAGACTGTGTTTTTGTCTGTTCAGCTGTTCAATTTTTGCGGTTTCCGCACCCCTGGCACCTTGCAGTACCGAGTATGTTGTTCGACTTGTCATAATATAATCATCTCTTTTTGTACGCTTTCTTAACAGGGGAGAAGGATAACCTGAGGTTTCCTTTTCCTTGAGCGAAATCCCCCACTCTTCAAATTTTGTAATTTCATTGAGTATGTCCTTGACGATTTGCGGATTCTTCCAAGGTGTGAGGGTACCTTCCTTGTTTGTGTTATCGCCAAGGTTAATAAATTCAATTGCTATTAGGTCAGTAGATGTTATGTGGGTGAGACTCCGAATTACCAATGTCAGATGTAAGATGTTTCCTCGGTTTAGATAGTCTTGACCACCTTGTGTTTTGTAATTGGGTATGAAGAGTAATTTTCCCATTACTGTAGAATTTGTAATGTTTGGCTGCTCCAGAATGAGCTGTGAGTTGTCAACCGACGGAATTCTCGTTAATTTATTGCTTCCATTAGCCTTTGCACTATCTTTTGTATTTATTTTCTGCTGGTTTCGATCATCATCGTTCACAGTCTGCCTGGCATTACTTTTTACTTTCAATCCTACTCTTTTTTGACCCAGTGATTCAATGTTAAATGTGTAGTCATTAGCAGTAGCAAGATCATACCTTACATCTTTTTTTCAGTCCTATGCTTCGTTGTTCAACATAGTGCTCTGTAAATATCTTTACTTGTAACCGATCCTGCTTGGTCTTATCTGCTTTTGCTGTAACTTGTCTTATGTTTTTGTTGTACTTATTAGGAGAAACATCAACACTCATGGGTATATCCGGGATTAGAGTTACTTTCTGTTTGTTATCCATACCTTTCGTCACTACCCTTTGGCCATCGTGAATATTTAGTTCGTGCCTACTGCACTCCTGTGTCCTTATAAAGGTATTAATCCCTTGCTTAATGGGCCAAGGTTTTTGTCGTAGATTGTTCCCATTATCTTTCCATTCAGCCTTTTGTTTCCCTTCTGTTATATTCAATTGTGAAGGATCACCATCAGTACTTTCCAGAATCCAATCTGCGTTACTTGATGTTATAGATGAGGTCACTGAATCGTCCTTGTTTGAGTTCTCCGTACCTAAGCTTGTTGCATGGACGATCTCCTCTGTGTGCATTGATGATTTTTGCCTTATAATTTGGGCTAACTCATTGGCGCTTGATTCAGTGGCTATGAACAGTTGCCCTTCTTCTTTTAAGCTGCGCATCAGAGGTCTTCCTTGGTGTTTTGATGTTATTGGTGACTGATGTGTCCCCTCTTTAATGTCTACTTTGGGTTTTAATTGCTTGTTTGGACCATTGAAAATCGGGAAGTTGGTCACAGGCTGCTTAATTGCTGGTATGGTGCTCAGTCGCTGATTTCTATTTTTCCTCGCATGTTTTTTCTGTCGTTTAGTGAGCGGTTGTTTAATGTTTGAATTTTTCTCGCTGCCCTGTTCGAACTGTTCATATTCCAAGGGTTCGTAGCTGTTGCCCTTTATTTGGTTTTAGTCAGCCAATGGCTCATTGTATTCTGTTTTAACTTCTTTGCTCCTATCACGTATAACTATTTCTTCTTTGTCCTCGTCTTTGTGGTTGGCAAAGGTAATGAGGTCTCTTTCATTTAGTGTACTATCGAGGGCATGATTTGCATGTTTGCATTACTGAAGAATGTCTTTGAGAATCAAGGGCAAATCCTTTAATTTATCTAGTATAGGACTACATGTGCATTTTGGGGGCTGTACACATAGCCCTTGTAGGGTATCATACTTATTTGCCATGACACCCAATTTTTCATTTATACTGGAAATATGTTCTGAAACTGTACTCATCAAATGTATTTGAATATCGAGTTTGTCAGATTGCATATTCAAAGTTTTGATTGAGGTTTCCAGTATATTGCCTAATGCACTATGACGAGTGATTATGGATTCCAGATTTTCATTAAGGCCCGACATTCCTATTTGCTGGCTTTTGTCTGCTTTTTTGATATTTGTGTTGGATTTGCAATTTGAATATTCATCGAGAAACACGGAATTTCGTCGATCAACATTGTGTTTGTTCGGAGGACTAATATTTCCGATGGGTTTTGTGAGTGTTTGATTGTTTAATGTTGACACTTGAGATTTCTATAATTAGAGGTTCCTGACGATGATCAGCATCAGAGCCGAGGTACCCTCATCTACAGACCCTCGGGACCACGCACACAATTCAGCGAAGACATCGCCGACTTCATCAGCCCGCACGCCCTCCCCTCCGCTGACTACATCCTCCTCGGGGACCTCAACTTCCACCTGGAGAAAAACAACGACCGCCACACCACCACCCTACTGGACAACCTCGCCAACCTCGGTCTCAAGCAGCTGGTGACCACCCCCACCCACCACGCCGGACACACCCTCGACCCTGTCTTCTCCTCCAGCAAGGACATCGCCTTCAGCCACGCCACCGGACTCCACTGGACGGACCACAGCTGCGTCCACTTCAGCTTCAGAAAGAACACGATCCACCACCACCAGCAACAGGTTGCACGCAGAAGCTGGAACAAGATTACAGCCGACCAGCTCGCTGCATCCCTGAACCAGGACCCCCCCGCCAGCTAATCGAACCCCAGCCAGGCCGCCAACAACCTCACGAAGTGGATCAGCAACTGCGCAAACTACCTCGCCCCACTGAGGACCCCGCCCAACTGATCCACACCACCAAGAAAACCGCATTCAAGGAACGACTGGACAACAACGCCCACAACAGGAAGGAACTCTTCAACATCGTCAAAGAGCTCTCCAACCCCAGAGCCGGAAACAACGACATCACCCCTTCACAAGACCTCTGCAACTCCCTCGCCTCCTACTTCCACAACAAGATCGCAGACATACACAACAGCTTCAGCACAGCCGACGCACACCACGACTGCACCTGCACCCCCCCACCACCACCCTCCACGCCTGGACCCCGATCAACACCGAAGAAACCCTGCGCATGATGAACTCCATCCACTCCTGATCTCCAACCGACCCCTGCCCTCACCACGTCTTCAACAAGGCCGACGCTGTCATCGCGCCCCACCTGCGGGACATCATCAACACCTCCTTCGACAGAGCTACCTTCCCGGAGAGTTGGAAGCATGCCGAACTCAGCGTTCTACTGAAGAAACCATCAGCGGACCCCACCGAACTCAAAAACTACCACCCCATCTCGCTCCTCCCGTTTCCGGCCAAAGTAATCGAGAATACCGTCAACAAGCAGCTGGCCGCCTTCCTCGAGATGAACGGATCCCTCGACCTCTCGCAGTCTGGCTTCCGGGCCAACCACAGCACAGAGACCGCCCTCATTGCAGCCACTGACGACATCCGAGCCCTGCTCGACAACGGGGAAACAGCGGCCCTCATCCTCCTGGGCCTCTCCGCCACTGTTTGCCACCGCACCCTGGAGCAGCGCCTCAGCAGCATCGGAATCAAAGAGAAGGCACTAGAATGGATCATCTCCTTCCTCGCCGGAAGGACACAGAGAGTCCGCCTCCCCCCTTTCAGATCAGAAGCCACCAAAGTCATCTGCGGCGTTCCTCAATGCTCCTCGCTCAGCCCCACCCTCTTCAATGTCTACATGAGCCCCCTTGCGGCCATCGCACGCCAACACAACCTCAACATCATATCTTACACCGACGACACCCAGCTGATCCTCTCCCTTACCAACGACCCCGCCACCGCCAGAGCCAACATACACGAAGGGATGAAAGACGTAGCCGAGTGAATGATGAACAGCCGCCTGAAACTGAACTCAGACAAGACGGAAGTCCTCATCCTGGGATCTTCGCCCTCCGCCTGGGATGACTCCTGGTGGCCCCCTGCCCTGGGCAGCGCACCCAAACCAACAGACCACGCACGCAACCTGGGCTTCATCCTGGACACCTCCCTCTCCATGACCAGACAAGTCAACGCCGTCTCATAGTCGTGCTTCAACATCCTGCGCATGCTACGTAAGATCTTCCGGTAGATCCCCACCGAGACCAGGAAGACGGTCACCCAGGCCCTCGTCACCAGCCGACTGGACTACGGTAACTCCCTCTACGCCGGAACCACTGCTAAACTCCAGAAGAGACTCCAGCGGATCCAGAACGCCTCAGCAAGGCTCATCCTGGACATCCCCCGACACAGCCACATCTCTGGACACCTCAGAGACCTGCACTGGCTCCCGGTCAACAAGAGAATCACGTTCTGACTCCTCACCCACGCACACAAAGCCCTACACAACCAAGGACCAAGATACCTCAACAACTGCTTCAACTTCTACACTCCCACACGCCAGCTTCGATCGACCAACCACGCCCTCGCCGCCGTCCCCCGCATCCGAAGAGCCACCACAGGAGGAAGGTCCTTCTCCTACCTGGCCGCCAAGACGTGGAACTCCCTCCTGACCCACCTCTGCCTGACCCAAGACCACCTCGCCTTCAGGAAGCAGCTCAAGACCTGGCTGTTCGAGCAGTAGCGAACCCCCCCTCCCCAAGAGCCTTGAGACCCTCCGGGTGAGTAGCGCGCTATATAAATGCTTGATTGATTGATTGATTGAGCCATTGGACAAATCTTTGTGACCGTGAATTTCCACTTCACCATTCGACCCACTAGATATCTCAATTAAGTTATTGTTTGACGATTCCTGATTCATTACGTTTGTTGAGTTGCTTGGGTGCCGTGCTTTTAAACTTCCTTTATGCGCCTCTTTTGCGAACTCTCCCATTTTGTTAAGTGGTGACTTTTGCTAGGTACTCCTGTTTCTTTGTCCCGTTTTTCATCGCTGGGCAGTTTGTCTTGTCTCCCTTCGGGGAAAATGTTAGACTCCAGCCTGGAGTACCACCTCTCACTCCTGTTACTAGGTTTTCGCTTGATTTGATTTTAACATGACTGCATTCTTGGCGTTGAGTGATTATCTGGCTGTTCCTTATAGGCAATGTCTGGGCTACTGTTATTATGGCCACCCTCGTCGTTAACTATGTCCAGTGTTAATGGCCTTATGGTTTTTTGTTGGCTTTTTGGTGTACTCTTTTCCAAAGAATTTTCACTGAGGGTATCCGTTGTCCTATTATTGATACTTAAACTCCCTGAATATTTCTTTTGTTCTTGAGCCTGTTCAAAACTTTTGTTTTCCATATGTACTTGAGCTTTCATTTGAATCTTGTATTTATTATTTCCTTGCGCTAATTGCGTGCATTCGATTTGTTCGTCTATTTCTATTCCCTTTGATAAAGTAGTGTTTAATCCAGACAAGGGCATTAGTGGCACTGCTAATTGTGCAGGTGCTTTGCTCGGCGTCAGAGGCTTTTGAAGACCATTTGGTAATATTGGCATTTTGTAGATTGCGGTTACAGGATTTTTCAAAAAAGTGAATTTTCCAGTAGGCTTTGAATGACGGAAGATAGAAAAAATGGGTGGTGCCAGTGGGGTAGTTGGAGGATTGGCTACAATGCCTTCGGAGGGGCCTGTGAGGTCTTTAGTTTTGGATTTCTGTTTCATGGTCACTGGGGGATTCCTCTGTGTCCTCCCCGACCTCATTATTCAAACTGGCTTAATTTCGAGGCTTCTGCAGGTGGTGGTTCAACACCCTCTGCCCACACTGCTCTGCTCCCTCTGCCGCTCCACACCGTGTCTGCGATTTGTTGAGAGCCGCTACTCCTTAACTGTCAGTTGAACGTCTCACGGCGAAAAGGTGATTACAACTATCCAGCACGCTTGTACTCTGCACGCTTCATTGTTATTAGTCACACGCAGGGGCAGCAGGAGCTCCTCTTATCGGGGGGTTAACCAAGTTCTTCAGGGTTTTTTTGAGGTGCAGGAGCCAAAAGCCGTAGGCTGATTCTGATACGTTTTGCGTTTGTTGTGCTTATTTATTGTCCTTCCATATAATGCACAGGAGGAGGGCTGAGGCCAACAAGACCCCAATGTCCGGTTGTAAAAAAGCTGGGCGACGTAACCACTAACCCACTAACCTAGACAGGACCCAGGATCTGCAGTCACAGCCACAACAGCCACTACAACCCCCACAGCCTCCACTCCAGTTCAGCGCTTCTCTCCTTACTTGCTCCTTTCACAGCTCCTTTTTCTCTGCTTCGAGGGGGTGGGGGGGGGGGTTACCGCAGGAACACAGCGTTTCTCAGCCAGCTCACCAGCTCGTGGGCAGGGCAGGGAGCACCTGTGGGTTCTCCTACGGGCCCTCCTATGGCCCATCTCAGTCTTTATCCTTTGCCCGCTTTATGCCCCCTGCCGAGGGCTGCCGAGGACTGCTGCTCCACTTCCGCCTCCGCTCCGCCTCCGCTCCGCCGTAGCTCCGCGCCGCACTGCAGTGCAGGACAGGGCTTACTCGGACCAGCCGGACCCACCGGAGCACGAGCATGAGCAAGGCACAGCACAGACGGACAGCGAGGGGGGCCAGGCGGTAGCAACGGCTTGCTGGCTGCAGGGCGGCCGCGGCGGTTGATGTAAGATTAAAGCTGAAGGTTGAAGGCAGGCTGAGAGCAGCCCAGCCCCGTCACTGCAGCAGCAGCAGCCCTTACAGCAGACCACTCGAAATGGCGCTCTGGTGTTCTGGCGTCCCGGAGAACAGGTTGCTGCTGCACTCTAGTGGACAACATTAATAGGGCACTAATAAAAACTAGGAGACTGGAATATAAGCGACTTATTCACCACGCTAAGTCGGAATGGGACAATGACAACTGGGCCACCCTAGTGTCAGCTCTTAAAATAAGTGATGCACGGAAATTCTGGCAAATTGTGAACAGCAGCGGGGGGAGTCCCGGTCGGCTGTTGAACCAAAAATTGCCGCAAGCATGTGGGAGGACCACTTTCGCACCCTCTGTGGTGGGGTCAATGTCAAAAGTACTGTGGTCCAAGGAGGCTTGTTTTCAAATTTTAAAGTTCCTACTGATGGGGACCTCTTCACTGTGGAAGAGATTGGTGCAGTAATAACCAAGTTACCAGCAGGAAAGGCGCCTGGGCTAGATAAACTCCCAGGCGACTTATTCAAGCAAGGAACCTATGGTCTGGGCTGCTTATTTAACGGTCATATTCAATGCAGTACAGAAGGGCATGACGGTCCCTAGTACTTGGCTGGGAGCAGAGATTGTTCCTATCTTCAAGAAGGGCTCTTCTCTCCTCCCAGCCAACTACAGGCCTATCAGCCTCATTGATGTGCAGCAAAAGATATTTGCGAGGCTGATACTAGACCGCCTCCTTGACTGGATGGAGGAACACTCAATCCTGAGTCCTTATCGGGCAGGATTCAGGAAGAATGTATCCACTACGGATCAAATATTCCCTCCTATTTTGGAAAATTGTTAACCCCTTAATTGCACCTGCCCAGTGTTGCTGTCAGCCATTGGCCGACGGCGCCCCACCCGCGCACGGAAACGCCCTCACCGCGGCGGAATTACCGCCGCGGTTAACAGGTTAATATTGAGGGTGGTACCCTCTATACTGTGTTTGTGTGACCTCCGTGCGGCCTTTGATCTGGTCCCGCGGTGGAAGTTTTGGTCTGTGCTTTTAGCGCTGGGGATTCCCCTTCAACTATTGAACCTAATAATACGGCTCCACAATGAGAACTTCGCACAGGTCAGGTGCGGGAAAAATGGTGCCTTGTCGGCCAGGTTCCCTGTTGACAGGGGGGTGAGACAGGGTTGTGTGCTTGCACCGACCCTGTTTTGCCTCTATATCAACAGGGTAATCGCGTACCTGAATGCGGTACTGAACATTGATGCCCCTAAGCTTGCTGGTTGCTGGGTGCCTGCAATTATGTATGCAGACGATACTCTGTTATTGTCTAAATCCCCCATGGGCATTCAACGTGTCTTGGACGGGTTTGTGTCGTTTTGCCATGAACACGGTTTAGAGATAAATGCTCTAAAAACCAAGTTCATGATTTTTAATTCCCCAGTGACCACACGCTCAACTCTGAGAATAAGTGCAGCAAGGTTGGAAAGGGTGCAGACCTTTGAATATTTGGGCGTAACCCTAATTGAAACTATGACATGGGTCCCCCACCAAATTAAGTCCCAACTCAAACTGGCGCAGCGAGCAGTGGCAATTTTCAATCTTTCGAATAAATCCTCTGTCAAACCGATAGGCCCTCCTCTAGAGATCTATAAAGTACAGGCAAGAGGGGCAGCAATCCATGGCGGTGAAGTTTGGGGCCATCAGTGTAGACCCAAGATTGTGGCTACTGAAAACAAATTCTTAAGGCGTCTCTTGGCATTGCCGCGTAGTACTCCCCTGGTACCAGTCAGACTCGATTTAGGGCTCACACCAATAGACGAGGAATTGGGTCTGAAACCACTAATGTTTTGGCGGAGGCTCTGGGTTACTCCAGAGTTGATGAATTACAGGTTGGAGCTAATGGAAATCCTAAGACTCCCTACCATGGGGAAACTCCCATGGTTCAAGCATCTGAGAGAGGAGTTTGGTAGGTAGGTCTGCCTCTACTGTGGTCTGATCCAGAGACAGCTTGTATCCAAATCCCACGTGAACAATTGGCAAAGCTGTACCATGAAAATAAACTATCCGCCCTCACACAGAAAGCACGAATTGGCACTTTATCAGATCAATTTTTACTTATTAAAGAGGTTTATTGTTTTGAAGGGGTTTTAAACGACATTCATCCTGTTTTAACTAGAAAATTGCATCTACAGTGGAGGTACGGCACCCTGCCAATTAGAGCTTTTACGAGCAAGTGGTGTTCGTCTTCTCCAAAAAATTGTCCCGGCTGTAATTCCGATCAAGAAAATGACTTGCATATTTTGTTTTTTTTTCCAGCCTATAAGAAGTATAGAAGGTATTGGATTGTCCCCTCATGTAAAAATCTGGGTCTTATACATTGTATGCAAGCATACAGAATTTTTAAAACAGATCTTTCCACTGTGATTGTTTTTGGGGTAGCAAAATATCTGGCAGCTATGTGGAATAAGAGAAGGCTCCTAACTAATACCATTTGAATACGGATCTATTTATTTAAAAAATTGTTGCAATAATGTATACATGAACAAATTTATACCTCAGATAGGCATTGGATAAAATCATCGGTTCATTTTTACGTTGATTATGGATTGTGTGTGATTATAACGCCCTTTGGCTGCCTATATTTTATTGTTTTTATTACCTGGACAATTTTCGTAATATGTTTTAAACTTTTAGAATGTTAATATTTGTGAACTCTTTTATGACAAACTGTCGAAATAAAGATACAATGAGAATACTTCACAGGAAGAGTAAGCAAGTCCATCACAGTCCCTCGACTCTTCAAGCTAGCAGAGCTACACCAACACTGTAATGCATGACGACTGACATCCGTCACACTGAAGAACATTGAGGCATACATCTCACCTTATTCACTGACAAAGTTCACAAATTAATATTGCACATTACACCACCCTACAGCTTCTGTGTCACACCAGCCAGCCCAGCAGAAAACTTCTACCACAACAACTACTTTACAGTGATCAGTTATTACAGAGGAGAGACTCGAGATGCAGCAACAAGTAATTTTATTCGCAGAAATTAAGAGCTGAATCAACAATGAGTATCATCGTCAAGTCCCAGGTCTAAACTGACTCCCAATTGAAAGCTTTCCCAGCATTCTAACATCTTAACTGTCACAAAGAACCCAATAACATTCAAGGCTCTGTGAGCTCATGAGCTCGTCACAACATTATGTTTTTTGTATGTTTTTTCGGATGGACACCCAGAACCAATTTCCACCCACCCCAGAGCATGCTAATAAAAAGAACTACTTAGCAGATCACTAAAGATCAAAATATGATTGAAGCCATGAAAGTAAAGAGACTTCAACTTGTCTTAATTTCCATGGAAATCTTCTTTCACTACAGACTCCAGTTTAAATGTCTCTGGCATTTCCTTTCAAATCACCTTGCTTTACAACTTTGCTCAATAAATGTGTTAATCACTCTCTCTGCAGTCCACCAATGCCATTCCTGTGGGCTCACAGCATTAGCACATACCTTATCAATCATAACTGTGTTATATATCTGAATATGTGCTACATCTCACTTTGAAAAATCGACAGGTTTGTTTTTTTCTATCATGAAAAGTAGCCTTTTGCTTATCTTGGGACATAGGGACTATATCTCTGACCAATCCAATCAAGACATTGATGAAGACTTGCTCAATAATTTACATAACCTAATCAAATCAAAGAATAGTTTAGAGCAGTGGTTCCCAAACTTTTGAGTCCTGAGGACCCCCACTGAATCACTACTGGAAGCCAGGGACCCCCCAAGCAATTTGTACAATTTAAATTTCTTTTAAAAACGCCTTTTGAAGCAGAGGCAATTTCAAGAGGGAGACAGCCTGAATTGGGTCTATTGGCATGCACATGTATGCATACAGCAGTGTATTATTTAGTGGTACAAGTCTCCTGCTCTAAGCCATAGCAGCACCTCTACATTCTCAATCCAGAGCCTTGGAGTGGTGACCCGTCCTTACAGCAACAGGTTGAATGATTGTGAATTATAAGCATTTTTACCTATTCACAGTTTTTAAGAAGGTCTAAAATATTATACAATTATGACGCATTTGATAATAAAGACATGCCCCAAGGAGCAACAAATGCTGTGAAATTCTAAGGAGATAGTGCACAAAGCGATGAGTCCAGTGTTCAGAGCAAATTCAAGGTCTATATTAGGAGTTCATCTTGGAAGTGCAAGAGATGGCAGGAAAGTATCGGCACAGGAGGCTTATTGTTTCAGCGAGATCATGGAACAATGCTATGCCAATTACCATAAACCCTTGTTAGACATATTCTTTAGTCACAGACAGCAGAACAACATTTTACCACCAAGGGGTGAGCAGGGCAGTTAAGGCATATTTCAGAGAGGCCTCGCGTGGCACCTGACATGACCCTCCCCTGTCAGGATGCCCACTGCCCCGTTCCTTGCCAACAACAAACTACAAAGGCTACACAGAATAAGAGCTTGATATGTCTGAATATGAAAGCTTGACAATAATAAAATAATAATAATAATAAAACATTTATAAAGCGCCTGGCTGCACAAAACTGTGTGTCCCCGCGCTAACTGCTAATGCAATACAGATCCAGAGGAGTAGTGGCAATGGAGCTCAGAGAAGGATTACTTGTTGGGGAACAGATACGTTTTTAGTTTTGTCCTAAATCTCATTTCGGATGGCTCCATCCGCAAGTAGAGCGGGAGTGCATTCCAATATTTGGAGGCTAGGTATCGAAAGGATTTTCCTCCCATTTTAGCTCTTGTGATTCGGGGAAGTTTAAATAACATCATGCCCGATGATCTTAGGTTCCTAGTCGGGCGATGTATGGTAAGGAGATTTTTTAAGTATTCAGGGCCTTTGTCCTGAGCAATGCGGTGGACATAGAAAAGGGTCTTAAACTTAATCCTCTCCTTGAAAGGGAGCCAATGGAGTTTGGATAAGGCAGCTCTAGCAGATGTTCTTCTTGGGAGACCGAGCACCAGTCGGGCGGCTGTGTTCTGCACACATTGTAATTGATGAAGGCCCTTCTGGCTGAGTCCAATCAGGAGGGCATTCCCATAGTCCAAATGAGGTGTTATCAGAGCATGGACTATGGTTTTCCTGGCCTCGGTGGGAAGAAGATCCAGCACCTTTCGAGAACGTTTAGTATGCCAAAGCATTTTCCCATTATCTTGTTGACTTGGGTTTCACCGGAGAGGTCGGAATCCAGCATAACGCCTAGATTTCTAACCGTCTCTGCGGGAGTAGACAGATTGCCTAGTTCACTAGGCCACCATGCATGAGACCACGCATAAACGTCTCTCCCAACCTCCAGTACTTCTGTCTTATCTCCATTCAGACGGAGACAGTTGTTGTTCATCCAGGCCGCTACCGCCGACATACAGTCTGAGAAATTGGTGGCATATTCTCTTCGGTCAGGGGTTAACTTGAACACCAACTGGGTGTCGTCAGCGTAGCTGACAATGCCCACCCCAAAATCCTCTACAATGTGTACCAGGGGTACCATATAGATGTTAAATAACGTGGGGCTCAGGCTAGAGCCCTGTGGAACCCCATGGCTCACCTTCCGAGGGAGGATCTGATGGGTGGGCAGTGTAGCTGGAAAGTTCTGTCGGTCAGAAAGGAGTGTAGCCAAGCGAGTGCTGGGCCCATTACTCCCATATCCGAGAGACGAGACAACAGCGTTGAGTGCAGCACGGTGTCAAATGCTGCACTAAGGTCCAATAGGACCAACGCCGCTGTCTTGCCCTCGTCCACCATCTTCCGAATACATTCAGTCGAATATAGAACTGCCGACTCAGTTGAGTAGCCTGATCTAAATCCTGACTGGGAAGGATGAAGGAGAGCTTCTTTCTCCAAAAACTCCATAAGTTGTTTATTTGCCACTTTTTCTATGATTTTGGCACAGAAAGGGAGAAGTGAGATTGGGCGTAGATTTTGGAACTGAGAAATATGAATGTTGGGCTTCTTCTTTAATGGCATAACTTGGGCAGTTTTCCATATTTCTGGAACATAGCACTCCTGGAAAGATAAAGTGATCATATGACTGATGTGATCAATTAATGTGCTTTCCATAACTCATGACAGCACACATAATTCCCCCTAGGGCTTGTGGAAAGTCAGCAATCCAACAGCAGCACGAAAATCCTACTGCTGATCCTCGCTGCATCTATTTTACCTGCCTGCAAAGTAACGGTAACCTATACACATGTGCCTTTCAACGCTTTGTTACTTTTATTGTATTGCCTGTATTTTCATTGTTGTATCTGTGACTGCTGTTGTCTGTCTTCCCCCACTGCCTGTACATGGTCTGTGCCCCTTTTTCTTCCCTCTGTTCCCCTCACTGTCCCCGTGCTCTCTCTGCTCGGTCTTTCCTTCTTTACCCCTCGCTGCCCCGTGTCTCTGCCTGGTTTTCCCTTCTGTTCCCCTCGCTGCCCCCATGCCTCTCTGCCTGTTCTGTCTGCTGTTCTTAGCTACACCTACATTTCTGTATTCTGTATTTTGCCTTTGTGCCACTCGTTTTTTGTGCCCTTCTGCCCTCTGTTCCACTCGTTTTTGTGCGTTTTTTGTGCCTTTCTGCCCTCTGTTCCAATCGTTTTTTGTGCCTTTCTGCCCTTTGTGCCACTCGTTTTTCCTTCATTTTTTGTGCCTTTCTGCCCTCTGTTCCACTCGTTTTTTGTGCCCTTCTGCGCCACTCGTTTTTCCTTGTTTTTGTGCCCCTTTGACTTCTTTTCAACTTGTTTTTTGTGCCCGACTGCCCTCCGTGCCACTAGTTTTTTCCTCATTTTTTTGCCCCTTTTGCCTTCTGTTCCACTCGTTTTTGAGCCCTTTTGCCTTGTGTTCCACTTGTTTTCCCCTCGTTTTTGTGCCTTTCTGCCCTCTGGTCCCCTCGTTTTTTGTGCCTTTCTGCCCTCTGTTCCACTTGTTTTTTTGCCCTTCTGCTCCACTCGGTTTTTGTGCCAATCTGCCCTCTGTTCCACTCGTTTTTTGTGCCTTTCTGTCCTCTGTGTCACCCGTTTTCCCCTCATTTTTTGTGCCCTTCTGCCCTCTGTTCCCCTCGTTTTTTGTGCCTTTCTGCCCTCTGTTCCACTCGTTTTTTTGCCCTTCTGCTCCACTCGGTTTTTGTGCCTTTCTGCCCTCAGTGCCACTCGTTTTTTTGTGCCTTTCTGCCCTCTGTGCCATTCATTTTTCCCTCTTTTTTTGCCTTTCTGCCCTCTGTTCCACTCGGTTTTTTGTGACCTTCTACCTTCTGTGCCACTCGTTTTTCCCTCGTTTTTTGTGCCCTTCTGCCCTCTATTCCACTCATTTTTTGTGCCCATCTGCCTTCTGTGCCACTTGTTTTGCCTTGTTTTAGTACCCCTTTTGCCTTCTGTTCCACTCATTTCCCCAGCCGCTTTGCCCCCTGCGGCCCCGCCCCCTGACTGCCCACTCGCTGCCCCCGCTTTCCGATTGTATTGTTGTGGCCTCGCTGCCCCTGCGGCAACATTCACAGCTCTTGTGTGCTGTGAGGGCGCATGGGCATTTCATTTTTCACGACGACAGGCACTCGAGTCCTGCAGACCCCCTGTGAATGTCTCATGGACCCCTGGGGGTCTGCGGGCCACAATTTGGGAAACGCTGGTTTAGAGTACTTCCTCCATGGGGCAATGGCTGGTTTAAGCCCATAAGAAATACTTTGACATCATTCTATTTAGGAATTTAACCAAGCCGTTGGTTTGAGGGTGATATAACGAGCTTTTAAAATGTTATACACTAGATATTTCAAGGAAACTTTCCATCTCCTGACCGATAACATGAACTCCATTGTCCGAAATGAGAAATTCTCGCTAACCTTCTTTAGAGCATATTTTTTGTCAGAAAATCCACAGCCTTCCTAGAATGAGGTTCTTCAAATAGAACAGTCTGCTTTAACCTTGAGGGTTCCGTATATATTTTCAACGTGGAAGAGGCTCCGGGTGCCGTGCAAGAAAATAAACAAGCTTTGGCATAGCCAATAGGTCTCGCCTTTGGGACCTTATAAGTGTTTAGTTATCCAGCACAATATCCTTGGTGCAACAACATCAACTGTTGCATGGCTAAACACTTATAAGGTCCCAAGGGCAAGACCTATTGCCAATGTCAATGCTTGTTCCATTTACCATGTAGATTTCAGAGCTCAGTTGTATATGTGGTTATTTATTTTCATGCTAGCAGGGTATAACATTTCATCACAGCCACAGTGTCACATTCCTAGTTTGGCCTTCTTGGTATCTGGCATTCCATCAGCTTCACTATCTTATTTATTATATAGCCTTTTATCATGAAATTATTGCTTTTTCGAAACACTGTAAATCCCAGGTGTTGCATTTAAGTAAGCTAATTGCAATAAAATGATCAACCTCACAAGTGAGAAAGGCTGAGTTGGCCTTATCAATATTCAGACTCCTAAACAACAGGAAAGCAGCAAACTTTCAACTCACTGAGCCATCTACACTGCTGGGAATGAGCTTGATCTGCAGTTCGAAGAGGACATCAAGGTCATACTGTTTGTAGAATATGTGGTGTATGACTATGGGGAAGTGTTAGAGCATGGTGAATGGCTATGGGTAAGCATTATAGGATGGGGATGCTTTGGGAAACTGTTAGAGGATGGGGTATGGCTATGGGTAAGTATTAGAGGATGGGGTATGGCTATGGGTAAGTGTTAGGGGAATGGCTATGGGTAAGTGTTAGAGCATGCAGTATGGCTATAGGTTAGTTTTAGAGGATGGGGTATGGCTATGGGTAAGTGTTAGAGAATGGGGTATAGCTATGGGGAAGTATTGGAGGATGGGGCATGGCTATGGGTAAGTGTTAGAGGATGGAGTATGGCTAAGGGTAAGTATTAGAGGATGGGGTATGGCTATGGGTAAGTATTAGAGGATGGGTTATGGCTATGGGTAAGTGTTAGAGGATGGGGTATGGCTATGGGTAAGTGTTAAAGGATGGGGAATGGCTATGGGTAAGTGTTAGAAGATGGGGTATGGCTATGGGTAAGTGTTAGAGGATGGGGTATGGCTATGGGTAAGTGTTAGAGGATGGGGTATAGCTATGGGGAAGTGTTAGAGGATGGGGTATGGCTATGGGTAAGTGTTAGAGGATGGAGTATGGCTAAGGGTAAGTATTAGATGATGGGGTATGGCTATTGGTAAGTATTAGAGGATGGGTTATGGTTATGGGTAAGTGTTAGAGGATGGGGTATGGCTATGGGTAAGTGTTAGAGGATGGTGTATGTCTAAGGGTAACTTTAGAGTAAGAGGTATGGCTATGGGTAAGTGCTAGAGCATGGGCAATGGCTATGGGTAAGTGTTAGAAGATGGGGTATGGCTATGGGGAAGTGTTAGAGGATGGGGTATAGCTATGGGGAAGTGTTAGAGGATGGGGTATGGCTATGGGTAAGTGTTAGAGGATGGGGAATGGCTATGGGTAAGTGTAAGAAGATGGGGTATGGCTATGGGTAAGTGTTAGAGGATGGGGTATGGCTAATGGTAAGCGTTAGAGCATGGGGAATGGCTATGGGTAAGTGTTAGAGCATGGGGATGGCTATGGGTAAGTGTTAGAGCATGGGGTATGGCTATGGGTAAGTGTTAGGGCTTGGGGTAAGGCTATGGCTATGAGTGAGTGTTACAGCATGGGGTATGGCATTGGTAAATGTTAGGGTATAGAGTATGGCTATGGGTAAGTGTTAGGGTATGGGGTATGGCTAACTGTAAGTATTAGAGGATGGGTAAGTGTTAGAGGATGGGGTATGGCTATGGGTTAGTGTTAGAGAATGGGGTATGGTTTGGGTGAGTATTAGAGTATGGGGTATGGCTATGGGTAAGTGTTAGAGGATGGGGTATGGCTAAGGGTAAGTATTACGGTATAGGATATGGGGGATAGCTATGGGTAAGTGTTAGAGCATAGGGAATGGCTATGGGTAAGTGTTAGAGAATGGAGAATGGCTAAGGGTAAGTATTAGAGTATGGGGTATGGCTATGGGTAAGTGTTAGGGTATGAGGTATGGCTATGGATAAGTGTTAGAGCATGGGGAATGGCTATGGGTAAGTGTTAGAGTATGGGGTATGGCTATGGATTAGTGTTAGAGGAAGGGGTATGGCTAAGGGTAAGTATTAGAGTATGGGGTATGGCTATGGGTAAGTGTTAGAGCATGGGGAATGGCTATGGGTAAGTGTTAGAGTATGGGGTATGGCTATGAGTAAGTGTTAGAGCATGGGGTATGGCTATGGGTAAGTGTTAGAGCACGGGGTATGGCTATGGGTAAATGTTAGGGTATGGGGTAGGGCTGTGGGTAAGTGTTAGAAGATAGGGTTCGGTAATGAGTACGTGTTAGAGCATAGGCTTTGAGTAAATAATCATAATATTGATCAATTTAAACGGGATTAAGTATAGTGCTGAAGGGAAGGAGTAATTGGGTCACCCATCAAAAGTATGCACAAAGAAAAGAAAACTCCACGATTACTTTATGAATGACCAAACAAACGTGGGGTTTGAGCAAAAACTGAAAAGAGTTGGAGGCTGACATTATTCACTCTGAAATAAATCACCCCAGACTGTACCTTCAGTGATTAATGATCACAAAAATAACGCATGGAATTGCGTAGAGTGTATTTGTATTTGTATTTGTATCTGGGTTTTATATCGCGCCAACTCACCGACAGGTCTCAAAGCGCTTCTGACCAAGTACAGCAACAAAAAGAAGGGTGGTAGGAATGCGGAAATGCCGACCTATCTTACGGGGATGTAAACGCGTCCCTGAAGAGCAGAGTCTTCAGGGATTTCCTAAAGCGGAGAAGATTGGATTCTCTACGAAGCACCTCCGGTAGCTTATTCCAAATGGTGGGGGCCTGGACTGAAAAGGATCTGCCACCTTTGGTTGCCATTTTAAAGCGTGGGCAGGATAGCAGAAGGGAATTGGAGGATCGCAGAACGCGCTTGGGTTCATACACTTCAAGCCTCTCTTTTATATAGGCCGGCGCCTGTCCATAAATTGCTTTATGGCAAATGCACAGGCTCTTGAATTCAACCCTTTGCTTTATAGGGCGCCAATGTAACCTTTAAAGTAGAGGAGAGGCATGGGTCCGTCTGGGTAATCCGAAGATTAGCCGTGCTGCGTCGTTCAAGATGACTTGTAGACGATTGATAGAATTTTTTGGAAGACCTAGGTATAGTGCGTTCCCGTAATCGATTCTGGAAACTATTGTGGCTGAAACAATGGTTCGGAGTATATTCGTTGAGAGCAAAGGGACAAGCTTTCGCAACTGCCTAATCAGGTTGGTACATGAACCAACCACAGCGGATACTTGGTTGGTCTTCGAGAGTTCCTGATCAATTTTCATACCGAGACTCTTTACACTAGGACACGGCTTTGGGGTACGTCCAAGTTCTTGGGGCCAGAACAGATCGTTCCAGGGGAAAGCAGAGGTTGAAACTACAAGGACCTCCGTTTTGTCTGGATTGATTTTTAATAGATTGGACGTCATCCAATTTACTGTGAACCGTAGTATCTTTTGGGCAACTACTTAACGGGTGTTTGAAGTTATGTCACATTATTAATACTTATCTCTCATACTTAGAGTGTCTTTCTTGTGCTCTAAGACTTAAGACATCATGCTGATAATATCCGCTCATTGGTGCAAGCATGCACGGACATGCACACAGTCCAGCAATCATACATTCAGACACTACACACACAGACAGTCTTACACTATATCCCCCCCCAAAAGAAGAACACAGGTTTGCTGCTCTACCCTCTCCCAAGCACACAGCCCTGTATATCTGTCACATGCCGGCAGAGGATCACACCTACATGTATCCACCTACTCATACACACAAGGGCAGGCTGGTAACCAAAACCTGCCCTGACAATAACATTTAAACGAGCACCACAGTGCACTGTGCTAGTGGGCAGAGGGGTTGAGGCTGACCCTCTCCATTGGGTTTGGAGCCAAGGATATTATCCATCCCAAAATTTTTTGGGGTGGATAATATCCTACGAGGAATATTGTCAGTACTGATGTGCGTAAGGCAGGCTTCTGTCTAGAGTAGCATTCCAGTAACAAATGATGGGTTGGAATGCTAGTCCAAGCGATTTCAAGTGATTTAGAAAAATTGCAATTATCCCGTCTTAACCTTTTGTGTGTTTTATCTAATGCCCTAAGTGGTTATGGGTGTGCCCAGATGTGGTCCCCATGTGCATCACCTTTTACGTATTTGATGTAACGCCCTGAGTGGCCAAGGGTATGCCCATACATGGGCTTATTGATCACAGTGCCATTTCTTACTGAAACCAGTCTGGGGTTTGCTGGTGTTTCCTGCTGTTTGAGCCTTGCCTGCCGGTTCAGGATGGACTGATCTTGCCAGGACAGAGGCAGTACTGAAGTGCATAAGGTGGGCCTCTGTGTGGAATTGCACAGTGAGCAAAAAATGATGGATTGGAATGCTGCCCTCACGGATTGCCAGTGGTTTAAACTATTTGCAAGTATTCCTCTCATCACCTTTGTGTCTTTGATTCCCTGTGATATACATGTCAGACGTTTTTGCTGGACCCAGATCCAAAAAGCCAGCCCACCTCTATTTATAAATTCTAAAAAAAAGATGTCCCCAGGGAACAGAAAACACAGCAGCTCCTCAGGTTGGTTCCATCTGGAGCTTTTAGCCTTGCTAGTTGTAGTGAATAAACAGGTCATGTTAGCTACATCTTCTATAAATAGATTATGCAGCATGAGGACAGGCCCTGCTAAACCATTGAGGCTGTGGGTTAATGAAGCTTAGCACCCCCTTCTGTCACTCCGACCTACTGCCCCACCTTGCCGTCCATTGGGCAATGTCAGGATGCGAGTCCACACCCCATGCATGCACAGACTCAAACATGTCCAAAAGGGAGAAACAGATGGGTGTGAGGAAGAAAGTCCAGTCCCATGTCAGCCGTCTGTCCAGCGGTGGCAAGGGGGCTTCCAGTGACAGAGCCGACTGTGTCTCCAATAGCACCATGCTTTCTGGCCCTCTAAATGAGGCAGGGGGCTGACAGACTGGTGGGTGGGACATCCATCCCTCTTTTGTCAAGTTGTAATAGAGGTCTTGCACCACAGGTGTTAGGCACAACTATTCACCTCCATATTCACCTCCATGGTCAGTGGTAACTCATTCTCTTCCTATGCAGCAACCCTGGCGGGGCGTGCACGGTGCATCTTCCCTTCTTGTGATACCTATTGTGTATGTTCTTTCTGAGACCTCACCCCTAATCCACCTCCTGTGAGTGAGCATTGTCTGCTCAGCCACAGTTACCAAAGGAGAGCCAAGGTAGCCACGAAACCCTTTGCTGGCCATCACAGGCAACAGTTTTGATGTGCCTGTGAGAGCGACGAGAAGCGACTGTAAAGGGACAGCACAAGACGCATTGAGGCGTTAAATACCCCGAACCTTCCTCGGATCTAAAAACAGCTCGGCACGGGGTCCGAAACTTTCAGAAGGATTGATGAGAGACATTATAATGCATGGGCAAACTGGGCTCTGGCCCAGGGCCCTAGCCTTTCAGGGGCTCCCTGACAGAGCCAGCTCTGTTCTACAGAGAGTCTTGCCCTGATGACCTTGAAAAATTCATAAACAGATTGTGACTCATGAGGCTCGTCAGTGGTCGTGTCAGTGGAGGAGTGAGGCGCAGCTTGTGTGCAGAGGCTATATGAGGAACAGGCAGGCTGCCGAGGTCGTGCGCCGAGAGGTTCGAACCAGTGCCAGTGCTGGAGCCTGAGTCAACCAGGGTGAGGCAGGAGCCGAGTCGAGCACCGAACGGAGAGCGGCGGATTCCGGTAAGGCCGCTAGGGCAGCACAAGCTCACGCAAGGGGGCTTATGGGTGTAGGGGTCGACCGGGTCGACCCGGGAGGAGGCAGCCTCGCACACCGCCGCCTTCCTTTCGATCGGGTGTGCGGGCGGCTTCCCTCCTGTCCCTCCCTCCCCCCCCTGAGACAGTGTTGATGCAGCTGCCTTATGCTGAGAGCTCACTGAGTTCTCTAGCTTGCTAGCTCTGCCGGCTGTGCTCCCTTGGTCCTCGAGGCATTCCGTGCTTTTGACTTTTGGGCGCTCCCTGACCTCCGGTCTGGTGCTGGTGGTGCCTTGTCTGTCCCGCAACCTCTGCCCGCAGCCGCCCCTCCATCTGCCGGCCGCTTTTTTGACTTGCGAACGGGAGTTCGCCAGCCCTGGGGCTGCTCCCCCTGCACTTGTCCTGAGCCGGCTGCCCCCTGACCCCTTGCCCGGCGCTCGTCTGCTTAGTGCTGCCGCCCTACCCCGTCTCTAGGTCTCGAGGTGTGCGTGCCCTCTCTCAGGGGGCCGCACTGCACGCAACCTCCAGTGTCCCAGGGCCTGAGCGACCTAGAGAGGAGTGGTGGGTCGGAGTGGTGTCTACAGGCACGGGCAGGAGAGGGTGGTGGTTTGGTTGGGCAGGATAAAGTGAGCAGGGGAGTGCCATCCTCTACAGATTGACATAGTCACACAGAGTGCAACCATGTAGTGTATACCATCGCAGTCACCCCTGAAGAGTGAACCTAGAAAACCGTCCTCCAACAATCCTGTTCCTGTACCAAAGCAGCAGCGGAGCCGGATCAGCGATCAGTCAAAAGAGCCCTAAGCCAAGACCACTCCGGTGCAATGAGATCTGGAAAAGAAAGAAAGAAAGTACACTGCACCCAAGCGAAGGAAGTCCAAGCAACCAGACGCAGCTGGGGTACAAGTCCATGCCAAGCATACACTAAAACCTCGAAAACCCAAAAGCCTAACCATACGGGACTTTTTTAGAAAGACTCCATCAAAAACCGCGGAACTAATACAATCATTAGAGCAACACCCGCAAACTTTGGAGGTAACCACTTCTACAATCTCGGACCATTCAGGGTTCGACCGGCAAGTACCAGCGCAAAATTGGTCTATATCTTTGGGTCTACCTGTACTAACCATAACAAGGAAAACACCCAAATTGTTCCTTTTCAACCAGGCAGGCCCTTCACGTCTCTGGCAGATGACAATGGGCTCGCCCACCTACCGCAATTACAGCTGGAAGACATCATGTGCCCAATAGAGGCTTCCCCTGTGCCGCTACAACTCTCACAACTTTCCGTCACTGGACCGGTGTCCTTGACCCCGTCTAAGCCATCTACGGGCCTTCCCCAGCAAATAACGACGGTGCAAATCCACGGGCAAGCTGGGCCTGTGCAATCCAATGGTAGTCACCCACTTTCAACCTCGTTAACCCCACCAATAACAAAAATACTAATAGCATCAACAGACTTGATTCCTCTACACAAGTTATTCTCGCCTCCTGGCCAAACAAGGACTCCATGTCAAAGTCAAACAGCGCAGCTGGCAGCTAACGACCAACCCATGTCGGATTTGTCCCTCTTCTTTAAGACCACCCCAAGTTCCCCAAGCCCGAGCTTCACTCCAAATGAAAAACCTAATACAGAAGAGGACACTACGACTAGTGTCTGGCCACAATTATTACAGACTCTACAACAAACTGTGACCGCACTCAACTACCACTCAGTAAAACCAGAGGTGCAGGTAGACTTACTAAATACCCTGGCACTTTTCACGTCAGGGATTGATGGCAAATTAGAGCAACTGAACTCGCTAATTTTAAGGGCGCAAGCATCCGCGAACTTTGTCCAACCAACGTGCTGCTGCTCCTCAATCATTGACTCCCTCTCCCTGCTTCCAGATTGCCTTTCCACCATCATCAGGGAAGTTAAGCAGCTCAGGGGAGGAAACGTGTTAGCCAAACCGCAACTCCCCAAACATCAAGAACTGGACAAACCCCCGGAGGACTTTGGAAACAAAAATACAAAAACAAAGGAAGAAGAAGTGGACATTACAGGAACAATTAACCGCCCTCCATCGATGAACGGTCGCCCTCAGAGCGCTTCAATAAAACCAACTCTGACGGTTGAAAACGGCCCCCTCCCGTCACCAACTGGGCTAACAATCCAGCATGCCCAATTTGAGGATGGGCGAAACAACAGCTCTACTTCTTCGCCCGCTCCATCAGTCCCGGCCCCCCCGGGGCCTATTCCTCCTTGCAGCAAGAGAGAGCGCAAACATCAACGCAAAGCAAGAAACACACTTAGGGCTAATTCCAACTTGGCCCATCAGGATCTCTTTCCCATTTTTTCGATAGCCGAAAATAAAAAATCTTCTATAGAAACCAGCACAGTGGAACCAACGACAAATCCAACAATAACCTCGAATGGAGCCATACCGGATTTACCCACTCAAGAACTGGCGAGGAGTCCTCACAGTCAAAGAACACTAACAATTGCCCCCGCAGCGATAGCAGAGGGCAGCAATCCCGCAACAAGCACAAGGGTGAGCCTAGCCAGGTCAAGTAACACCAGGCACGAGACAGCGGCAGGAAAATTTTGGCCTTTAACGGCTCTCCCCCTTTCTGGGAACGAAAACACAACGCCAAACTAAGTTTTACTAAAACTATCTGTAATGACACAGCTATCCGGATCAGTCACACTTCACAATTAAAACGGGTCCCCCTCCGACCACCACAGCAGTTACATAAAAACAGATCAGATGCAACAATCGAAAAACCTGTCTTCAGACCCATAAGTGCACCAGAGCCGCGAAGCAATGACCTATCATGTCATCGGATTTTACTAGCCCCTGAATACAAATCCAAGGGGCGGCACGATATTCTTAACAGATCAAATCTGTTGAAATTAGTGGAAGGCATACCGGTGCTAGCAGGTCTGGACATGAACAGCATCGAATCCATTGAATTCCTTCCCCCACGAGGAAACCAACCCCCTGAGGTCTCCGTTGTAACTTTTGTACAGGTAGGCTGGGCAGGAGCCTTTCTCGAACACAAGGCCATACTGCGGAATAGGGGAATTAGAGTGTACCCTTACTCAACCCCAGGGTATCCAATCACGCTGCTATCCAGAGCGACCACACCCAGCAAGTCGGCCCCCACCAAAAACACAGAGCATGGGAGGCCGTTCTCTGTTTTAAAAAATGCCTCAGGGTCGGATACAGAACTTAAATGTCCCAAAATAGCGGCGAGAATTGAAGAACTAGACCACGTCTGGGGATGGCTGCCAGCAGTATTGGCCTCAAAACACTCAAACTGACCAGCGGCGGCTGGGACACCGGCATAAACACACAATGCATCCAAATCACTCCTCCCGGCAGTGGCACCACAGCGAGGATAATAGTAAAGGGGAGCTACTCTTTTCACTATGCTCATGGAATATCAGCGGCCTACATCAAAAAACCGTAAACGAAGACACCATGGTTTTTTTGGGGGAACACGTGGCAATTGCCCTACAGGAAACCTGGGAACCAGAAGGCCGCCCTATAGAAGGATTTATCGAATATCAGAAACCGGCACTTAGGGACAGCTGCTTCGGCCACCCCAAAGGCGGGCTGTCCACATACATATCCAATAACCTAAAAGGCGAATTCAGTCAATTTTACTTGAAAGAAGACTGGCTATTGGGGGTCAAAATTAATCTGCGGAGCAGACAGCGATTACACTTACTTATAAATGTGTACATTAACCCCAACACCCGCACAAAAAAAGACCACCTGGCCAGACTCTGCGAAATAATGAATGATATAGCTACAGACTATCCGGACCGCATTATCACAGGGGACTTTAACACAAACCTATTTCAGGGGAACACAGCAGACTCAGAAGGACCAAACATGACCAGCATTATTGAGGCTGTCCCCCAATCCAAACCTCCTGTGCAAGTTTCCAATATATTAGGCGAGGTCACCGTGTTGAGACTCTACACCGCAGGTTACCTGGTGGTGAATGGAAGATCGGCCAGCGACTCCCCTCCAAACTGGACCTGGTCAAATGGAAGAATAAAGTCCTACCTGGACTTTACTATTTGCAATTCGGAATTCCTGTTTAATCTGGATAGTTTCTACGTCCTGCCAAGGTCCGAAAGTGACCACAGGCCGTTGGTTATCTCCTTCACCACAAATTTAGTTCTCCATAAAAAGGCACCATTTACCTACAAAGGAATACATTCCGATAATTTAAAACGCCTGAAATGGAGTGAGTCCAATTGTCAGAGCATCTTAAAAACAAGCAAGGATTTTATTATGTGTGTTCCAGACCAAGCGGCTTCCCCAACAGTAATATGGTCGCAGTTATGTGCATATCTGATCAGTACTTACCCAGTGACAAGGCAGGGCCCAAATCGCACACCACTAGTAGGAGCAACAGCCCTCCCCATCATAAAAACACTTAAAAGAACGAGAATAAATGCACTGAGGTTGCTATCAAAATTTCCAGGGAAAAGCAGCTTTCTCGTTACATACCGTCACGCCCAAAAGGCACTTAGGAGGGCAGTCACCCAAGAACAAAAGGCCCAGGAATCTCAATTCTGGGTCAAACTGGCTTGGGAAAGCAAGAAAAAGAACTCAAGGAAATTCTGGTCACTTGTCAACTGCACCGATCCAAACATAACATCGTTTGGATCAGCGAACATTCAGGAAGCAGACTGGATCTCATACTTAACAGAGCATTTCCAGGCACAAGACTACCCTGACCGCCCCGGATTAACATGGGTTTTTGACACTGGCACGGGCGTAGCACCGAATACCCCACCCGATTCAATGCAGGGGCTTACCTCACTTGATGAATTGTCTGAAGAAAGAGTAGCTAAAACACTGACAAAAGGGAGACAAGACGGAGCACCGGGCCCGAATGGCCTGCCACAAAGGCTATTCAAGTCCGACGTCCCCTTCTGGTCTCTGGTGCTATCAAACCTCTTTAACTACACCCTGAGCTCTCAAATCATTCCGGATTCTTGTAGAGGTGCTATCATTCATCCCATTTATAAAGCTGGCACCCGAGGCAACCCGAACAATTACAGATTAATCGCCCTGCTGGATATAGAGGCAAAGCACTTTGCAGGCCTCATTTTGGAGGATCTTAGACAATGGGCAAAGGACAACAATCTGATTCCCCTGAATCAAACAGGGTTTTTTGCCAAATCAGGTACAATGACAAATCTATTGACAATCTCTACCATCATTGACAAAGCTCTTTCAAACTCCAGGTCGATTTTTTTGCTGCTTTGGCGAGTTCAAAGCAGCATTTGACAGGGTGCCCAGGGCTGCACTCTGGCAAAAACTGAGGCAGTGGGGAATTCCAGACAACATAATGAATCCAATCATCCAGCTGTATTCCAACACATGGGTTCGAGTGAAGTTAGGGTCCGGCTCGCATCTCTCCCGGAAAATCTCGACCTTTCGTGGTGTCAAACAGGGATGCGTGCTGGCCCCCCTTCTCTTCAACCTATTCATTGCTGACCTGTCAAGTACCCTAGAGAAGGTAATCAGCCATCCACCCAAAGTAGGAGGCACGGCATTATGCAATCTCTTATATGCCGACGACCTGGCACTGTTCAGTCTCACCAGAGTGGGGCTACAAAGACTCCTTGATGCCTTAATGCAATACACGGTCAACGACCAGTTAGAAATTAACATGAAAAAAACCATGATTGTCCCGTTTGGCAAAAAACGCTACAGCAGTGGAGCCTGGTCAATAGATAAAGAAAGCCTCTCAATCGGCCAATCTTACAAATACTTAGGGGTCCATTTGGACTCCAGGGGCAGTTTCACCAAACAGAACACTGTGATTTCAGCCAAGGCTACAGCTTTATTGGTATCCTTGGCTAAGCATTCGAGGAGTCTCTCAGGCCCCACTGTCTTCCCTTACTGGAAGTCCTTAGAGCAAAGATCGGGCCCACACTTTCTTATGGCATAGAGATTTTTAAGGGTAAAATGAATAATACCTTAAATAAACTTACAACTAAACTCTACAAGAAATTGCTTCACTTGCCGAGTTCTTCCTCGCCAGCACAGGTCAGACTAGAGCTGGGCTTAATTAATTATGAATCCTCCGACGTTGGCTCATATCTTAAGCTGATCCACAAATTAAGACAGGCAGAAGCAGGTACCCTGGAATTCCTAGTCTGGAAGGAAATCAGTGTAAACAACCCGGGGGGATCATTTGGCCGCCTCCTAAATTACCGCATTCAACAAATGTCTGCTGCGGATCTCTGGGCTCTTAATCCAAGCCAGACTGTCTTTAAAAACACAATTAAAAAAGGTATAAGATTGAAATCCCTGATCATGGACAAAGCTCTTCTTGCGAAACGCAGTCATGCTTGGGCAGTAGCCAACTCTTATAAACGATTATCCCCGGCCAATTACCTTTCAACAACATTTTCTCATCATCTAAAGCGATGCCTGATCGCCCTTAGATTGGGAGACTGGCGTTTCCTTCAAAATCTCCCAGTATGGCGTCGATAAAGGGACGATCTAATGTGCAGAGGGTGTAGGGCAGCAAATGAAACTATTCTGCACGTGCTTTGTACATGCCCTTTCTTTACTCTTCAACGCAGACGCCTTCTCAGGCCAGAATGGAATAGGCTGGGAGTTCGGACTTGTAGGCACGCCCTTATTGCTGCTCTGTCTTTAGAGAACACTGTTTTAAATATAAAATTGGCCAAATTCGTTCAGCAAGTTTACAGTATTTTAGAAAAATTGGAAACGGCTAAGGCTTCGCTGATAACTGTGTAGAATGATATGTACTTTAACTTCATCTGCATTGTCCGGGAGTGTTAATTTTTAAATTGACACGTTGCAGTAAGCACTGATAAGAAGGCCAAATTTTACTTTTGTTTTTTCTATTCTTTTAATCTGTAAAACTGTGCTTAATGTGTTGGAAGAATCTTTTAAATATATGTTTTTATATATCTAAATAAAGAAATTATTATTATTATTATTATTCATAAACAGATTATTTTAAATAGCGTTTTCCTTTAATTTATGTTTATTGTGGGTGATGTGTGAGAGTCATTTACACATATTTTGTATAGCAATTTTGTGTTTTTATTTCATGCAATATCCATGAAAAATGTTTTTTTAGAGATCAAAACAGGATCTCACATATGAGAAATGGGAGGGTGTCACAGTGATTATTTGCAGTAATATTACTGAGCTGCTGCTGTGTTGCAATATGCAAAGCACGTAAGTATCCCTGAGTATTAGATGTAAACAGATTTAGAATTTGAATGGGGGGGCCTGTGCACTGTCAGTGACCAGGCAAAAGAGGGTATGGAAGAGCTGAAACTGAATCATAAATTCAAAGTTGTTCTGAAGAGGGGCCCCGAAAAATACGTTTGGCCCAGGGCCCCCCAAACCTTTAGGATGTCCCTGATTGATGCGCATTCTCAGTGGCTGAAAACAAGTGCAAACACATGCACTGTCTGACACAGACTACTGCCCGCAGGCACTGACACACAACCAGCCTGCATTCTGACAGAGCCACACGCACACAATCATATCTGCATACAAACACAAGCACACAAATACATCTGTATAAGGACACAAACACGCTCCAACGCATAGTCAGACACACACACATGCGTACATCAACACATACATGCTGACACTCAAGAACATCTTCACCACTTTCAAACCAGCATCCACGCATAATCATATCCACACACCTACAATCTGCCAGACATGCACCGAAAAACACTCGGAGAAACAAAACACTCCTTGCCGCTGACACCCGGACAAAAACACATGTGCACAGTCACTGAGAATCACAGTGTCCGAAAGATACACACACTCATCTGCACACAGACACACAGACATCTGTTTTGACACAGACACTCACAGAACTCCACGCACTGACACACCACACAGTGATCAGAGGGTGCACGGAAACACATACTGACAGACACACCCTGGGGTGGACAGGCGCCTACTGCCTGTCGCACATCTGTTCACACACACACATGCTGACAGTCGGCACTACAGACACGTGTGCCACTCACACTCAGGCTGTGCGCTGCCTGCTCTCTGTCAGCATCAGTGCAAGAGGGGGCTGTGCCCTGCAGCTGCAGCCAGTACCCCCCGCACTGCACACACTGCACGAGGCTCCAACGTGCGAGGCATGTGCGCATTTCTCAGGGAAACCCTCCAGCCCTGAGCACCCATGGGTGCCCACCCAGCCCTGCTGCTGTGCCTCCTCCTGAGTGCCTCCATGTGCCCAGCAGCCGAGTGGAGGGACTTCGTGGCGCAGGCAGGTGAGTGCTGCAGCGCCTAGATTCCCAGAAGAGTCCCTGAGTCTTGCTTTACATCGTCATATGTAATGTTAAAGGATCTGGCGGCGGGAGTCTGCGTGCGAGGAGGTGCATCCCAGTGAGTGTGTGACGGGATGTGCGGGCTAGTGTGTGTGTGCAGGGAAACTGCAAGCGATTTCAGAGTGTAGGAAACTGCACAGTAATGGGTGTTTGTTAATACAACAGCAGTGTATGAGTGAGTGTCAGGAGTGTAATAAACTACATTAAGTGTGTGGTACTATGAGGGACGTTGATCATAGTGCGGGGTGTACCTGCACGCAGAATCAGTACATTTATAAAAAACCATACAGCAATGTGTGTGTTACAGGGGCGTTATATGACGGGTTTAGGGATTTCCATAAAACAGCACTGCGTGTGAAAAAGTGTAGAGCAATGAACATGCACTAGCAGGGCGGTTTACGAGTGTGCACAGTGAAAGCGTGCACAGTGGCTATGAGGGCAAGACATTGTACAACAATGAGCATCTCGTAGTGCTAAGGGCAATATCTGGATGTGTGCAGGAAACTTCTTAGAGTAGCTGGATAAGTAAGAAATTGTATAGCACTGAATATGGTGTGGAACGAGTGTGTACAGGTACGTGGTACACAGAAAATAAAAGGGGGAACTTGTATTACCCATAAATGTGCCATAGCATAGAGTCACATAAGATAGTGAGGGACACTGCACAGAGTTGATGGGTGTTTATGAACTGTACAGGACTGAGTATAACTCGCTATGATGGGCATTATACGTGTGGGTGCACATAGACACCGCACGCAGTGTTAAAAGTTACACAGTACTGTGTATAGCAGTATCAAGGTGTATTGTTTAAGTGTATAGGGCCACCGTTTACAGTGTTAACAAGTAGTATTGATAAATGCAAGACAACAGTCTTTTATATAGTGCATGAACAAGGAGAAAACACTGCAGAAAGTATCTGAATTCCTGCAGTTGCCCCTGGGCACAAGCAGGCATCCACTTCTGTCATTACAGCTCATCGCAGCAAAAAGACAGAAGTGGATGCCTGCTTGTGCTCTGGGGAGACTAACATAAAAAAACAAGCATGCTGCGCCTCGCACTGGTAGCAGGGGGGAGGGAGAGAGGAGCGGGCCTGCGTCTGCTTCCCTTACGGGAACGAGCGCTAACACCATATGTTTACAATTTAATTACAAACATGTGGTGTCAGCCCTCAAGCCCGCAAGGTAATAGCCACACGTGCATGCGTTGCCATTAAAAGCAATGGAACGCGTGCACTGTTGTGGCTTAAAAAGGGGACCGATGGCTACAGGTCTCCTCCTATGCAGCGCATGTGCGCTGCGTAGGCGAGACCTAAAAAGGCACATATGCTGTGTGATGAAGTGTGGCGGCCCTGAATCGGGTGCCGCGCTGTAGATTCTGAAGCAATGAATATAAACAAAACACGAGCATTGGTGGGAAGTGCTCGTCCCACAGGATTGGGGGAACACACAGTGAGGGACCAATTGCAAGAAAAACAGCATTTACAATGCACTAGGGCTTGCATTACTGAAACTTTGAGCTATTGGCGTGCCATTATTAATGGCACGCCAATAGCTGAAACTTTCAGTAATGAGATACCTAAAGGATTGCAAATGCTTTTCTTTATTGCTGCTGGTAATATTTTACCTCCTTTGTGGGTTTGGGTTGCAGCAGCTTGTATGTGCTTGCTGCAAAATATCTGTAGTTCAAGGCTGGCCTCTTATCCTTCTCATATGCATGTGGCTCGTTATACCACAGTTTCACTCTCTAAGCTAGCATTATTATTATGTACCCATTATGCCTGATTGCAAGACAAACCAACAACAGAACTACAGGCAGCAGTAGACAAGGCTGCATCACCACACCACCAAATGTGTACAGGATCAAAAAGCTTATGTGTAACATAGCATGAACAGAATCATGAAACTAACGTGATGCCTCTTACTATCGCTTTGTCTTGGATAGGTCAATGGGAGGTTGCATGAGTAGGAAGGGTGTAAGTTAAAACAGTGCAAGTGAAATACGCTTCTAAAGGTAAAAAAAACGAAAAAAGGGCGGAATGTGAAGGAGGTAAATCAAAGCTACAGGTAGGGTGAGAGGGAGGCCGTATAGGGGGTGGCAGATCAAAAACCTGGACAGCATGCACCACCTGAAATGAAATGCCGCAGAGGAAATGCTCCAGCAGGTAAACAAAAGTTCTACTTGTGTGTAAATAAGGTTGGGGAATGCCTTGAAAGGCACCTTCAGGCACAGACTGCCCGATCCCACATCATAAGGCTTCAACAACCGGATGGTCCTTGGGCCAGCTCGGAGGTGGACAAGAGTCTTACACTGGAAGCCTTCCATAGGGATCTCTATGCGCATGCTCACTGTTCTCCAGACTCTGTCAAAGCTTTCCTTGATTCCTGCCCTTGGGACCCAATTGATCCCTATTTCACGAAGCTGCTTGACGATCCTATTTCCCATGAGGAAATTGCTAAAGCGATAAAGCACCTACCGATGAGCCAAACTCCAGGCCCCGATGGCTTGTCGCTTGCTTTCTATTTGTTTTTTATCTGCAACTACGGGAACATATGCTCCACCTCTTCAATAGCTTAACGGATCTCTCGGGCCTTTCCCCCACGATGAATGAGGCGGAAATAGAGCTTATTTTCAAGCCTGGGAAGGATCAGACCTTGCCAGCTTCCTTTCGCCCTATAGCCTTCTTAAACACGGAGGCTAAGATATTGATGAAAATCATGGCAAATCGATTGGAACCACATCTACCGGGTCTCATTGACTCTGATCAATTAGAGTTCATACGTCACAATCATGGGGCAGACAACATCCGCTGGATAGCCCACTAAGAGGAGACAACGCAAATCAGAGATATCCCTGCCTGTCTGGTGTCTCTGGATGCCGAAAAGGAATTTGACCACGTGGACTTGGGCTTTCTCAGGGCGGTTCACCAGAAGGTCGGTCTGGGGCCCAGGATGATCTCCAAATTGATGGCCCCATATCCGAATTCCACCACATGCATCAGTTTAATGGCTCCCTCACGGCTCCTATTCCTATTCATTGCGGTACTCGCCAGGGAAGCCTATTTTCTCCCCTACTCTTTGCCCTTGTGGTGGAACCACTGGCTATTGCTCTGCGCCGTGATCAAGATATACGGGGTATCCGCATGGGTGGCTACGAGCGTAAAGCCTCTCTCTTCGCTGACGACCAACTCCTGTCCCTGTCCTCCCCATTGACCTCCCTTCCTGCGGTGCCAACACTCCTGGAGTCCTTTGAAGCTGCTTCCGGGTATCGGATCAAACTTGCAATATCCCATGCTCTTAATCTTACACTTTTGGCCCAGAGGTCCTGGAACTGCAGGACCTGATCCCGGTGCAGTTGACCGATCTTTTGATTCGCTATCTGGGCCTAGATCTGACCCCCTCACTTGCGTCTTGGACCTCGGCTAATTGGCCCAGATATCGGAAGTCGATGAGAGGGCATCCTACTGGCATGGCTAGGGCAACTTAACGCTATCAAAATTTTGCTCCTTCCTAAAATGTTCTATAGTTTCCAATCTCTTCCCACCCCAGTACCACAAGTGGACATTTTGGCCCTACATCGGGATTTTACCAAATTTATATGGGGGAAATCTCGCCCTCGCTTCTCTCATAAGATTCTTATACTTCCTAGATCCAGGGGGGACTTGCCTGTCCCAACCTGCTGGAATACTATTAGGCCTGCCATCTTCAGTTCATATCTGAATGAATTGTCCCCGAAAGTGAGAAGCATTGGTTCCACTTCGACCAGGGCTGTAGCTTGTAGACCCCTGTGGGACCTTGCCTGGCTCCCGCGTGCGGCCCGCCCCCGGAGTGCTTACATAGGTATGCCAAGGAGAACGGTCTTGTATATCTGGAATAGACTGGCGTGTAATCCCCTGTTTCCCCCAACCTTACAACCTCAGGCTTTTGATGCATGGACTGTGGAGGGTCCACAAGTAATCTAGGACTTCTTTCAGGGCACCGCCCTCCGTACTTTTGACCAGTGCAAACAAACCTTTAACCTCTTGAAAAGCGAGCACATGCAATACTATCAGTTGAGGTACTGGCTCACCTCCCCGACACATATTCGGGAAGTAACTCGACAGCTTACTCCCTTTGAATCCCTGGTCAGTCAGTTTGTGGGGTCACGGGGACTGATTTCCAAAACACTCTCAGCAACTCCCACCTCATAGCTATCAGACACGTTGGGCCTCTGACCTGGTCACTGACATCTCCCTGGAGGAGTGGACCAGATTGTGGAGGGACATTCCTAAGGTTTACCGCAGTACACCTCAGCAGGAATCAGCGTACAAACTAATGACACAATGGTACTATACCCCCACTCGCCTCCATCGGATGCTCCAAACTCCCCTTCGCTCTGCTGGAGATGTCAGGGTGATGGAGGGGACGTCTTGCACATCTGGTAGTCTTGCCCTTGTCTCACGTTATTTTGGAAGGAGGGTCTTAGTCACATTAAAGGGGTGGTTGGTTTCCCCGTCCCCTCTACCCCATCATTAGCAATCTTGGGCATTAAATATGTCACGCTGAAAGCCATGACTAACTAGGAATGGCATTTGATCCTTCACTTGCAGGGGGAGGAGAGAGAATACATTGCCTCCTGTTGGAAAAAGACCCATCCTCCTCCCATTGCCACTTGGTTCTTTCGGCTGTGGGATGTCCTGCCCTTAGAATTACTTGAACAGCAGGCTCCTCCATCAATGGATACACAAGACCCTAATTCTTGACTTCATCTCGCTGGATTCTTGTGACAGGTTTATCACTAAATTTCTTCATGAGCTCCAAAGGTAACTGGTCATGCTTGAGGAACGGGTGTGCGTTTCCTTGTCTTTATTTATGTTGCATGTTTGTGCCTTACTCTCTCTTTTTTGTTTCTCCCTTTCCTATTTTTCGATCAGAGTTACTCTCGTAACCTGTCTTATCCTACCTTCTTCTTGTTCCCATTTCTTTCTTTTCCTTCTCTTCTATCCTAATGGCTAATGTTCATAATATTAAAATTGTTTCTCTTAATGTGAAAGGTTTACGACATCCAGTAAAACGTTTAAAAATTTTAGATTATTTAGGTAATTCTAAGGCTGACATCTGTTTTGTCCAAGAGACACATGTTGATGATAAAGTTTTAAGTTATATGAATAAAAAGTGGGTGGACTCTATTGTCTCTTCACCTGCTGCAGGTAAAAAGAATGGAGTCGCTATTTTCTTTGCCAAAAAGTTGCATTGTCAGGTCTTGCATAAGATCTCAGACTCTGATGGCAGCTATATTATAGCTAAAGTTAAAATTCATGACTCTATTTTCTTTTTGATTAATGTTTACGGCCCTACGTCAGAGGACCCTGTTTTCTGGGCCACTGTTACGTCTGAAGTTTTAAAGTTGGGAAATGCTCCATTGATTTTTGGTGGTGATTTCAATTTTTTTTCTAGATCCCTTGTTGGATAGATTGTCTACATCTCGATTTCGACCGTCCAAGACTTTTCATGCCTTTAAGACTATTCTTCAAACCACCAAGTTAGCTGATATTTGGCGATTGCACTATCCAACTGGTAAAGAGTTTACTTTTTTCTCCAATCCTCATAATTCCCATTCCAGAATAGATTATTTTTTCCTTTCCCCTTCCCTTATTCAATTTACAAATGACCCTACCATTGGTACCATCGACATTTCAGATCACGCTATGATTTCTTTTGTTTTAAATGTATCATCTTCATTTACTAAACAGTCGAGATGGCGTATGAATTCCGACATTGTCCTTAACGACACTCATAAACCCAAATTACTCCAGGCTATTCAGGATTATTTTACATTCAATCCGGAAGGTTCTACCTCCATTACCACTCAATGGGATGCATTTAAAGCCTATATTAGGGGTACCACTATTTCTATCATGGCTCATGAAAATAAGAAGTTTAATTCACATGTTAAATCTTTAGAGAAACAAATAGCGCATTTTGAGCGTTTATTTATTACGTCTAGTGATCCCCAATATAAAGTAAAATTACAAAAGCTGAGGTATGAATTTAATGCTATTCTCAGCACTAGAGCTGGGATACAACTCTCTAAATCCAATGCTAAATTTCGTTTTAACACCAATAGGTCTGGTAGACTTCTGGCTAATTATTTACGTATTAAACAAGACAAAACCCAGATTACCTCCATTAAATGTCCTCAAGGTAAAATTGCTTTTTCCCATAATGAGATTGTTAAAGAGTTTTTGAATTTTTATTCCACTTTATATAATAAGCCAGATTATTGTGATGATTCTATAATTGATTCCTTTTTACAACATTCTGATTTACCTCGGATTTCTTCCTCTGATAAAATTAAGTTAGATTTACCCATTACTAATGAGGAAATTCTCTCAGCCATTAAATCGCTTCCAAAGAAAAAATCCCCTGGTCCTGATGGTATCCCTGCAGAATTTTATAAAGAGTTTCAACATCATCTTTTACCTTTTTTGAACCAGATTTTTTCTCATTTTTCTTCATCAGGTACCATTTCAGTTTCTTTTTCTGAAGCCTTAATTGTTGTACTTCCCAAACCTGATAAAGACCCTACCCTTGTTGCTAATTATCGTCCCATTTCCTTGATCAATCAAGATTGTAAACTATATGCTAAAATTATCGCTTCCAGGTTAGCACCTATCCTTCATTCAATTATTCACCCTGACCAATCTGGTTTTATGAAAAATCAATATTCTGCTAATAATACGAGAACGTTATTACATGTTATTGAACAAAGCTCCACTTTCCTTAGCCCTGCTGGTGTTATGGCATTAGATGCTGAAAAAGCTTTTGATAAAATCCATTGGCAATTTTTATTTAAAACTTTGTTATCTTTTAATTTTGGCCCCTCCTTTATTCGTATGATTTCTGCTTTATACTATGCTCCCACAGCTCGACTATTTATTAATGGCCAGATTTCTAACCAATTTTCTCTTTTCAGAGGAACTCGTCAGGGTTGTCCCCTCTCCCCTCTTTTGTTTTTACTTGGTATAGAGCCATTTCTTAATTATATTCGAAAATGCGATAACATTCAAGGTATTACTATCAATGATATTACTGTTAAAACTTTAGCGTATGCTGATGATGTGTTATTATTTATTTATTTATTAGTAATCCTGTTTCCTCTGTTCCTTTTTTGCTTGATATTATTTCTAAGTATTCGACTGTATCAGGTTATAAGTTAAATGTTAGTAAAACTGAATTTTTTCCACTAAATATGTTATGTACTCATGAAATACCTTGGAATATTATTTTCATCATCCCTTCATGCTACTTTAAAATTAAATTGTGACTTCATTCTAGAATATATTAAACAAAAAACATCCAAATGGTCCTCCCTTCATCTTTCCTGGTGGGGGAGAATGGAATCTATTAAAATGACTATTGCCCCTAAAATATTTTATTCTCTTGCAATGATCCCAACTCAATTTCCACTCAAATTTTATAAAGATATTGACAAAATTTTATCGAAATTTTTATGGAATAATAAGCCTCCCCGTATTGCTTATAAAAAATTAAAAATTCCCAAATGTCATGTTGGTTTTGCCCTACCTGATTTCCTTCTGTATCATAAGGCGTTTATCCTTAAACAGAGTTCGTTATGGTTTAATATCTCTGCTATGCTTACTCCACCTATCTGGTTTCATATTGAGACTTCCCTTGTACAACCTTTTCCTTTATTGTCCCTGTTAACCATGTCTCCTGTATCTAAAATTGTACATTCTTCTTCCATAATTAAATCATCAAGATTAATTTTTAATGATTTAGACTCCAATTTTGAATCCCCTTTACTTTCTACGGTACATTTGTCCTTATGGCATAGTGCCTTAATAAAATTAAATAGGAATATTTCCTTTTGGTCTTCCTGGATTGCTAAAGGTATTTTTTTATCTTGGAGATGTTTTCATGGATGATGCGTTTATTCCATTTATTCAACTCCAATCAAAATTTAATCTGCCTTTATCTGATCTGTCAAAATATCAATTTCTCTGTAATTCTATTTTAGATTCTTTCCCAAATGGCATTCCTTCTAAAATGACAGCTGATTTTATGCTATATGTTAATACTGTTTCTTTATCCTCTAAAGCGGTGTCTGTATTTTATAAGAAACTCACTGTATCCTTAGGTTCCTATGTTGATACAATTTCTACTTTTTGGAATAATGAGTTATCTTTATCTCTGCCAAACGATTCCTGGTCATTAATATGGACTCATTCTATTTCTGGATGTTTACCAGTGTCAATTTATCAAACTAATGCTTATATTTTATTTATTTCCTTATGGACACCATTGCGTTTATTTAAAGCTCACTTATTGCCATCTAATGTATGTTGGCATTGCAATTTGCATCCTTGTTCCTTACGTCATATGTTATTTGATTGTCCGACTATTTTGAAACTTTGGTCTGAAGTATGGAATGTTATACAGAACATTTTACCTATTTCTGATTTACCCTCTTATAATTTAGTTATATGTAAATCTGTTGCTTTGAGTGTACCCCTTGATGACAATGAAGCAAAATTATTTAATTTTTTGGTATCGGCTGCGTTAAAATCCATCACTTTTTGTTGGAAGGATGCTACTTCCCTTTCAGTCCATGCTTGGTGGTCTTGGATTATCTTTACAAGAAGAGGTGCTCAATTGTCATTACAAGGTGTTCATCATAATTCTTCAACTTTTCAAACTTTCTGGTCTCCTATAGATTCATATGTACAGTTATAACTATTTTTGTTTTATTGCTAATATCGTATTGGTAACTCTACTTATTTAAGTATTTATGCTATGAAATGTATATTTCCCTTTCCCTTCTCCCTTCCCCTCCTTTCCCCTTCTTATGTTTTCCTTTGAATGACAATTTTTTTCTTGCAATTAATTTTATTGATGACTGTATTTTTATGATTATTCTTTTTCGCATCTTTGTATTTTAATGAATTCCTTCTTCATTTTTTGTATGTATTTATGTACTTCTCCATTCTTAAAAATTCAATAAAATCTTACTGAACTAGAATTACTCATGGCATGGCTTAATTACATGGACACAAGATTTGAGCGCATTTGGCAGCCACTTATACACCACTTCACCTAGACCAAGCATTCTCACGTTATGCCCCCCCAGCTGCCTGCACTGCAGCTGTTTAAATTTTCCCTGGAGCCCAACTTTCGGGGTCGGAAACCAGAGTCCCCAGAATGTCTCACCTGAACTAGCAGGCAGGTCTGTCTGCGCACGAGGGCCCCCGCCTCCATCCTGGCCCTCGACTCCCCAAAGCGCATCTAGCTTCAACTCTTCCCCCTTATGAGAGGCATACTCCCTTGCTAGACTACCCCTTTTCTCTCTGTTCCTCCATTTCTTCTGATTTCCTTTTCTTTCTTTCCCCTGTTGTATGTTCTTGCTCTTTTTCAATATAGCAGAGGCTGTTTTATGATGTTGCAACATGAGGTCTCTCCTCTACGTGAGGTGAGGGTGTCATAATGCTTGGGCACAGCCCTTTAGGACCCTACTGTGTCTGTGATGCTACCCCACTCTTCCACTGGAAGCCCGGACTCTGGACTGGCTTTTGTACTTTTGTGCCCCCCTATCCCTCTTCTAGGCTTAGGAGTTTTGACCCCATTGTTTGTGATTTGGGAGGGTCCTATGCTTTACATCCCATTTGTTCCACTGTAATTTGTGTGGGGGGGGGGGGTTGCTCTGATGGGTCGCTTCTTCTTTGGTGTCTGGTTTTACCAGCCTCACCTATGATGCCTATTCATTGGTGTTCCTAATGCGATATGTGCCTCTTATATGCTTGTTTTCAATAAACAGATGTTAAACAAAAAAGAAGAAAGAGTTCCCCAACAAAACATATATGCAAAAAAAAAAGGAATGAGACTGTAATCAGCCCTTGATCCTCTGGCTTGACCGGAAGTGAGCTATCGGCTGCCAGAACAAGTCAGAATGCTGCAATAAAGAGGGCCACTGGAGTGGACCTATGGCAAGCAGCAGGCGGGCATACACGTGGTGTAAGTAATTACAAAAGGTCTTGCAGATTGTGCATGCGCTGTAGGCTCGACCTAAAAAAAAAAAAGAGTGCGCCGACCAAACAATAATCAAACAAAAGAGTAGGGGGACTTGTAATAGGCAGTAGCCATGACATTGAAAAAAAATCCAAGACAGGATAAATACCAATGTTTGAGCAATGAAAAGAAAGGAATTTAAAAAGGCACACAAATGTAGGGGTGTTTGAGCCCAGCGCTATCTATCCAATCAACAATGATACAAGCAAATGTCCAGTAGAATGTTTATGTTTGAAGAAATAAATCATTTTATAACTCTTATAACTCAGTGGTACTCAATTTCAATCAATCAATTTATAATCTTTATTCGGTTCTTAAAAAGACACCATAAAAGCACAAATACAATATACACACACAAGTTAAAAACACAGCAAGTGATATTCAGTTTAAAAAGTATAAATGTTAAGATTTTCTGTACACAAGGAATGGGCCAGGGGATTTAAAGAGTTTAAATGTTCAAATCACGTTAGGGGCCAATGTCTCTGGTGTTCCTCAGTTTTGTTGCACTTCGAATAAAATTTATCGTACAAAACAGGGTATAAGCGTCCTCCGCTTCCTGTAGGAATCTCAGCGCCCGTTTTGCGTGTTTAAATTTTAGCTCTTTCAGGATTCCCACCAGGAACTTGCGTCTTGGTATCGTGTAAAATGGGCACAATAAAACAAAATGAAGGGTATCCTGCGGAGATCTAAGATCAGTGGTACTCAATACTGCATAATTCCACTAAATGTAAGCAAGTTTGTGTCTCTAGGGGCTATCTGGGTAGGCACTGTGCACTCCCATTCCATCTCTCTGCCAACCCCTGATCCCAGTTTTGGGGGTCTCACCTCTTTCTATGGGTATTACAGGGTCGCGTGAACATAGTTCAGATGCATAATTAAGCACTGAGTCTATAACAGTAAGACGAGGGAAACTTGCTGTTGGGATAGAAAAGTCCTCTGGTAAAGGTGGGTACCCCTCCCCTGATTGCCGACCTGTATTGTTGTCTTGACCCCTAATTTTGTCTGGATGCTAATTTTTGTCATAGGAGAACACGGGTCATGCATGTGCACATGACATAGGCCTGTCTCATGGACAGCACTCCTGGTGGACCGGGAGGGCAAATGCAAAAACAACAATTGATGGACAGAATGCAGAACAATGTCATACATTCACCCCAGTAGAGAGATATGGGCTTCAATTCATTGATTTTTTGCTCCCCAGGCCATTCCAGTTTGAACGCAGCCATATGCAAATCAGTCTTGATCTTGTGCTCAAAGGGAACAGTCCAGCTAGAACTGAGGAAGATAAGGCTGGTGAGGGAATCATAAAGGGTTGGGCTGGGGACCCGGGATTAACCGTTGTGCACAAATCACTGTGGTTGAAATCCAGGTGTGAGCTATGAATACTCCTATGAATATTGTTGTTGGCTAATCAGCTTCAGCTGCATGCCTGCTGTGACAGACAATTTCCAGAGGGAAGAGATGTTCAAATCTAAGAAATAAAAGCCAGATATGAAAATTCAAAGGTCGAAGTTAAAGTTAAGAGTTTTATAAAGCGCTCGATCACCGTGCGTTTTCTTGGCGCTGAGGACGGATAGACCCAATGGGAGACAGAGGAGGCCGCCTAAGGCGAAAAGGCACGAGAAAAGAGAAAGGTTTTTAGAGCTTTGCGAAGCTCCAGGCCCTAAATCACATTTGGTGTCTAGAAGATAACTATATGTAGGGGAGTCTGAGACCCCATACTTTGTCATCTGCAAAAAAGTCAAATATGTTACATTAGGGGAAAGCTCTGAAAGACTTATGCCTGTGGTCAAGACAAGAGGCCTAGCCTGCTAGTCTCCCCGCTGGGTGGTGGGAAATCTCAGTCAGGGAAACCATGATCAACTGCCCTGTGGTCTGGAGCAACAGTACCTGCCTGCTGGCCAAGTCGGTGTACCTGTGTTGATGCACATGCTGAAGCGAGCATGATCCAGAGAGGGCCCCCACCCCCAGAACAAGGAGACTGCTCTCATCCCAAAAGAAGGAGGAACAAGACGTATGACGTGTGGCTGGAGAAAGTGCAGCTCCAATAGAGAAGATGTTAGTAAGCACGACTCGGGCGAGAGAGAGAGAGCTGATACATGCCAGGAGCTGAGTGAGTGAATGTGTGCAGCCAGACTTTGCAGAAGCAGTCCGGGACCATACTGTACTGCTGCCAGGGTTTCTACCACCAAAGCGGTTAAGCAGAGAAAGGGCTTACAAGGTCCCAGAGCAGTGATACACAAAATACGGCCCTCCTGACCTTTACAGGTGGCCCCCCTATCAACAGCAGCACTGCGCTGCTTTTTACTGAACTCAGCACGAACATAAAAAACTTCAAATAAATTGGCAACACCACCTAACTTTAGGAATACCTTCATTTTCAAAGCTATCTTGCAGCAAAAGCACAAAAATATGAGAACGTCTCTTCAAAATTAAAAAAATGTATTTCATTCCACACAATTTGGTAAAGTGGGAAAGCTGGGATTAACCTCAGGCTTTCTGGTTTCACATTGTGCAATTCAGCCTCTAGATGTTTATGCTTTGCTTCCCCTACATCCACCTTAACCCCCACCCCAAAACCATTACCCTGTTGGCATTGATGCAGCCCTCGTCACATAACAGACCAATCTTTGAGGCCCTTGAGAAAATTTTTGGGAGTACCCATGCCCCAGGGGATATACCGCCTTTGGATTTTCAACCCTACTTGACCCTGAATGACTACACCTCATTGACTGTTTCCAGCAGGGAAGCCCATGAACAAGGCCCACTAGTTTACATTCCCTGGATGTTGCCGCATGTGAGTGGGTCATAACAACACACCCATTACCTGACAACTTACATATAAGGAGGGTGGCCTGACAACTTCAAAGGGGCTGTGGTATTGCTATTGAATGTCATTTAACCCTGCATTTTTAGAATTTCATTTAAAATACTTCCCAAGCAGATTTTGTCAAAAGTCCAACCTGCTGAAATTTATCATGGGAAAAGGCCGCAAAAAAGGGCAAACTAGCTGAATCAATTCAAAGTGTTAAATACCAACTACAGATGATATGCCTCATTTTCAAGTTGACCCCGGGGGGTTGCGTTTACTGGCATAGTAAATATCACTTTATATCCTGTATAGCTTGTAACAAAGTCATACAGTAGTAGGCGTTCAAGCTGCTTTGTATCACCCACAAAGCGATCCATGTAAAAGGACCACTCTTTATCATGAATAAAATCACCAAATTTATTAAAGAAAGGAACCCCCGCTCTAGATTGGCACTGTACCTTAATATCCCACCATACACGAAAAAAAACATAGGGAGCACATCAGCCAAATAATGGAACTCTTTACCCCCCAACATAAGATCCATGGATAACTACCTTGTCTTCAGAAAACTACTCAAGAATCGAAATTTGCCTAGCATTGTAACGGTAAGTTTCAATTCTATTAAGGACACGGAGGCGAGGATTATGCTTTTTCCTTCTTCGCTGTTTATTTAGCTCAACACACAGCAGCCAAAAAGCAATAACACGAGCCCTAAACCTCGAAACAAAGGTAAAACGGCTAGAACATTAACAAACAATTTCATTAGAAACTACAGGTCCCATGACAGCAAGCCAGGCAGTCCACAGCTCAGTCCTTCCTCGATGTCCATACAGGCTAGAAAGGACGTCCTCTCTGTGACTACTTCCTCTTTCTTTGCGCGAGTCACGCCATAGCATCACTGGTCTTGTTTCGCACCATCATTTCCTGGCAAGAAAAATACACAATGCGTCAGCGGTGCAAGAATAAGAATCCCTATGTACACCATCAGGAAAAAATTATGACTGCGAGAACAGTGAAGGTTACAACTACACAGTAGAGGAAAACTGACTACTTACTGCAGAATGGGGGGGAACTGCCTCCACCGAAGCCCCCGGGAGGGATAATCCTCGCCTCCGTGTCCTTAATAGAATTGAAACTTACTGTTACAATGCCAGGCAAATTTCGATTCTATGTCAGGACCGAAGGCTTCAGATTATGCTAGTTCAAAGCTTACTTACCACCAAGTGTGCAATATCCACCACCGGTTTAAAGTAGAACCGTTTAAAAGTGAAATCCGAGGACCAGTCCGCCATGCGCATTAGGTCCTCCAAGCGGGCTCCCAATGAAAAGTCTTTTGAAGCCATGGCCCCTCTGGCCGAATGTGCACCAAACTGCTTCTTATCAATACCTGCTTCTTGCATGATCCACCATACCCATCTGGCAATGGTGGGTGACGAGACAGCCTTGTGCAGTTTTCGCAACGCAATCAGGAGCTGTCGCTAGCCCGCAGGGCGAAGTTCTAGGGTCGCTTCCTCATATGCCTTCAAGCATTGCACCACACAGAGTTTGGGGACGTCGACGAAATACGGGTAGGAAATCGTCCTTGACCCACATTTCGTACGGCGCCCCAAAGTGAAGACGACCCCATCAGGGGAAAAAAACCCTTGCTGAAAGATCCAGAGCTCGCACATCTGAAACTCGCCTGCATGAAACCAGGCACAAAAGCATCGCTAATTTAGCTGAGAGCTCTTTCAAGGACAAATACCTATTCTGCTGCCAAAACAAAAAAAGATTGATCACAAGGTTGACGTCCCAGAGAACCGAATATCGCGGTTCCGGGGGCAAGGAAAGACGAATGCCCCTCAAAAGCCTACAGACAAAAGGATGTGCCCCAATCGGTGCACCTTCCACCGGGTGGTGGCCTGCTGAGATCGCCGAAAGCATTGCATTGACAGTGCGATATGCCAGGCCGGCCGAAGCCGAGTCCGCCAGAAAATTTAGAACTGGTATGACGCCTGCGACCATGGGATCCAGACCCCGTCGAAGACACCAATGAGACCACTTATTCCAGGCCGAGCGGTATCGTTTCGCTGTGCTACCGGCCCAGGCCTTGGAGAGGAAACTTTCAGCTGGTCCCGAAAGGCCTGGGAGCGACCAGCATCACCTGAAAGCCTCCACACCATGAGGTGGAGAGAGCTCTACATCACCAGAGGATGGGGGTCCCCGTCCGCGTTGAGAAGAAGATGCAGAAACCGGGGGAGTAGGATTGGAGAATCCCAAGAAAGTTCCAGAAGAACTGGAAACCACACTTGAGATCTCCACCAGGGGGTCACCATGATCACCTCCGCTCGCTGGTGGCGAAGCTTGGCCGCCGCCCTCAGTATCATCGAAAACGGAGGGAAAGCGTACAACCTCTCTGGACCCCAATCCTGGAGGAAAGCATCCGTGGCCTCCATGAGAGGGTCCGGCCTCCAGCTCAAGAACCGCGGTAGCTAATGGTCCAGACGGGATGCAAAGAGATCCACCGAGAACTGGCCCCAAACACTGTCCAGCCACCTGAAGACCTGTGGGTCCAGCTTCCACTGACTGGAGTCCCTCAAGTGCCGGGAGTGCCAATCCGCTACTTGATTGGCCTGACCTGGCAAGTATTCCGCCGTCACTGAGACGTGGTGTGCCAGGCAATAATCCCAGAAATCCTTCGCTAGATCCGCAAGGGCTTTGGAGCGAGGGCCACCCAGATGGTTGACATAGCGGACAGCAGAGATGGTTTCCATCCGAAGCAGGACACCGGAACGAACTGACTCTTTGGTCCAACAGCGTACCGCGAAGGACCCCGCCAACAGCTCTAAGCAGTTGATATGCAGTTCCTGCTCCCCGGACGACCAGGCGCCGCCTGTAGAGAACTCTCCGCAACGGGCGCCCCAACCGGCTCTGCTGGCGTCGGACTCTATCACCAAGTCCGGAACTGGTCCAAAAATCGCCCGACCGTTCCAGGCCTCCTATGAGCGAGCCACCATGCCTATTCCTCCTTCACTTCGGCGGAGAGAGGGACCACCTGATCGTAGGTCAATCCTCGACGTAGATGGTGTGCCTTGAGGCGCTGAAGGGCCCGATAGTGGAGGGGACCCGGGAAGATTGCCTGGATGGATGAAGAAAGTAACCCCACCACCCGGGCAATCTGGCGGAGGGATGTGTGGGACCTTGAGATCGTCTGACGCAAAATGTGATGGATCTTCCTGGGTGGCAAGCTCAGGGTGCACTGCACCGAGTCCACTGTAAAACCCAGGAACACCACCGTCTGAGAAGGAGAGAGAACCGACTTTTCCTCGTTCACGACAAACCCCAGCCCCTGGAGCAGGGACACCGTCTGCTGAAGTTGAAGCAACAGCTTCTTGGGACATTGCGCCATCAACAGGATGTCGTCCAAATAGACGATCATCCGCACCCCTTGGCTCCGCAAGTGTTTCACCACCGGGTGGAGTAGCTTGGTGAAGCACCAAGGCACAGAGGAAAGACCGAATGGAAGGGCGGTAAACTCGAAAACCTGGCCCATCCACCCGAATTGAAGAAAACAACGGTGCGGGGGGTGAATGGGCACCACCAGATATGCGTCTTTGAGGTCCAGCCGGACCATCCATTCGCCGGGAAGTAACACGTCCCGTAACAGATGGATACCTTCCATCTTGAAATGCCGGTAAACCAACCACCCGTTGAACTCCTTGAGGTTGATTACCGGTAGCTTGCCCCCATCCGTCTTTTCCACTAGGAATAGATTGCTCAGAAAACCGGCAGGGTGTTGCGTCGAAAGACAAATGGCTCCCTTGTTCAGTAAGTCGGAGACCTCTTTGGCGACCAATTGCGCATCTGCGTGAGAAAAACGATAGGATGTGGAGGCCTTCGCTGGTAGGGCCGATCGTAAAAGTCTATGCGAAAACCTCGGACGGTCTGCAAGACCCATGAGTCCGATGTGATCGTGGCCCAGGCCTCCGGAAACAAAGCCAACCCCCCCAATGCGGACCTGAGCCGCCGTTATGACACTCACCGTTTGAACTGTTTCCAGCGGTGTTCTTGAAACCACCTCTGCCTCGGAAGCGCTGGCCCCTGGTGGGGTACAAGGTGTTGTAGTTGGAGGAGGCGTTAAATTGACCTCGCTCGGAGCCTTGATTCCTGTTGCCAGCCTGCTGCTGACCGCCACGGCCGGTCGCGTGGCCCCCACCGCGACCAGCCCCTCGGCAGAAATGCTGTTGAAAAACTTTTTTAATGCTTGATTGAGCCCTGTCCAGGGACGTAAAGGTGGAAACGAATTTCCCCAACTCCTTTATCAAAGGGTCCCCAAAGAGTCCCCCTTGGGCCACCGCTCCCGCCTCAGAAGAGGCCAAGTCGCCCAGCTTCAGGTCCAATTTAATTAAGAGGGACCTACGACGCTTGGTCGAGAGGGCACAATTTGCATTTCCCAGGAAAACTACCACTCTCTGAGCCCAATTAGACAGCACGTCTGGAGAAATGGCCGCCCCTGACACTTTAGCTTCCTCGGCCATGTCCAGTATATTCGTGATTGGGCCTATGGCATCCAAAAGTTTATCCTGGCAGGAACGCCAGGACCGATCAATCCCCTTGCGAGGATCTTTAACGAATTTCGCAAGGAAGGTGGCCATCTTCGGGTCTAATTCTGGGGTAAGGGCCACCTTGCCCACCAACATAGGCCTAGGGCACTCTCCCCGCCGACAACACCTCGCCTCATTCACGAGGGGTTTGCGGAGGCGTCATGCGACGAACTTCGCCACCTTCTCCCCCGGGGTCCAGGCAGCCAACCGCGGATGCATTATTTCATCCAGGTCTAGCATGCCAGAGCTGTCCTGGGGCAAGTCGGCGGCGGAGCCCGAAGGGCGCCAAGAACGCACCGACTCATCCTCGTCATCAGTGTCTGCCGGTGACATACCACCCGGGGACAAGGGAGCCGTGACTATGGATCCCAAAGGGCCCTGGGTTGGTGGAGGCGCAGGGGTAGGCGCGGTCGCCTTGGCCAGAAAGTCATCACGCAAGCGCTCAAAGGCGTCCCTGTCCACACCCTGCGCCGCCCCAGAAACCCCGTCCGTACACATCTTTTTAGGGGCAGGCGGGTCACTGCTAGTAGGGCCCACTGACGGGTCCACGACCCCTAGATGGGCCTGAGTTACCCTCTCACACTCCTGTATAAGGCAGGCAGACAGGCGGTCCTCCATAGGGCCTACCATCTCCTGCACACATCGGTAAATGGAGCTGTCAACTGTGTTGTAGAATTCCTCATCATTTAAGTATTGATGGGATTCTCCTTCCTCATAATATTCCTCCTGATCCATGGCCCAAGTAGCAGGGAAAACTGCGAGGCACGAAATCAGGGCAGCAGGCAGCACCTGCGCAAATTGTGGCACAGACCGAATCTGCAGCTTTTGGCCCCGGTGTAACCGGAGGGGGGGACACAGACCCCAAGCGCGCCGACCCTTACAAGAACCGGGTCCAACCACCTCCCTGCGCGCTTGCGATATGGTATGATGAAGCAGGGTTTTTAACCGTGTCCTGTCAAGAAAAACGCCTGTAGGCGGCACCGCGGTAACAACCGCTTTACAGACCCCAGCGGGGCGTCACGTATTTCAATGAATTAGGGCAGAGTACTGACCCAGGACGGACCCGGGCGTAGCGGTGAGGTGGTAACAGGGCTCCGGCGGCTCGCTCTCCCCAGCGCGGTTCCCCTGAGGAGAAAGACCGTGCTGGGACCAGCGAGATGCTCCGGCGCCCCCTAGCGGCCGGAAGAGGCCGCGAACTGGGCAAAAATCGCGTAAGGGACCGCGAATGTCCCCGCGACTATTAAGGGCTCTGAAAAGGAAACAGAGCAACATGCATAGACAAAATACAGTCGAACATGACTATAAATCAAGCAAAATAACAATATCATCTAACTCCCACTTCCACACAAATGAGGAGATAAGGAGAAACACTTAACTGGCTGCGAAGCAGCGAAGAAAGAGGAAGTAGTCACAGAGAGGACGTCCTTTCTAGCCTGTATGGACATCGAGGAAGGACTGAGCTGTGGACTGCCTGGCTTGCTGTCATGGGACTTGTAGTTTCTAATGAAATTGTTTGTTAATGTTCTAGCCCTTTTACCTTTGTTTGGAAGTTTAGGGCTCATGTTATTGCTTTTTGGCTGCTGTGTGTTGAGCTAAATAAACAGCGAAGAAGGAAAAAGCATAATCTGAAGCCTCCGGTCCTGACATAGAATTGGCTCTTCCCTACATAACCACCAAACTCAAACATAATTATGCAGCATATCCCTCTGTATATAAGAAATTATTTGAACTATAGATGTGTACCTAAATATGTGTTTTGCTCTGTATAAATGGGTATAATAGTTAAGTTTTCAAAAATACAGATATTCATTAGTTCTGCTTAACAAATGAACTTATTATGTATAGTTACATTATTCTATGCTTTTAAAATGTATATAAGTGACGGCATAATAAGAAAATCTTTTAGCATAACTATTTATCTACAATTGCTTTAATATTGAATTACA